>NC_136068.1:72459925-73691379 GCF_964261635.1 Lissotriton helveticus | reverse complement strand
ATATCATCACTCAAACAGGTTTAAAGGTCACCTCCTACGCGGATGATATCCAGCTGTTGTTTTCTTTTAATAACACCTCCCCCTCCAAATTTGTTCCCTTAAAAAACTGCCTCCGTACCATTGCTCAATGGATGGACAGTAACTTCCTCAGGCTGAATGCAGGGAAGACGGAGGTTCTGTTTTTCCATCAGCCTTCTCCGCTTGACCCTAACATCTGGTGGCCTCTTGACTTAAGTGCCCCCCCCCGTCCCAAAAGATTCAGTGAAGAACTTGGGAGTCAAATGGGACTCTAACCTCACTTTTTATCAGCAAGTTCACTCTGTCTCCACCGCCTGTCTAGCCAAAATTAGAATGATCAAAAAGTTTATACACTTCCTCCCTTGTAACACCAGGAAGATTATAGTACAGGCGCTTATTACCTCGCACCTAGACTACGCCAATGCTCTCCATACTGGTCTGTCTGTGGGGCTTTGTCATCGCCTGCAGACGGTCCAAAATGCGGCGGTGAGACTAGTTGCAGGTACTTCTCTACGTGAACATATTTCCCCCCATCGTCGAGAACTTCACTGGTTGCCTGTGCATAAAAGAGCTGATTTTAAAGCACTGGTATTGGCTCATCGGGCCCTGCAAGGTAAAGGCTCTGCCTATTTATCTACATGTCTGATCCCTTATAATAATTTCAGACTCTACGCTCCTCTTCTAAACATCTTCTAACAGTCCCCAGATACAGGAAAACCCGCACAGGTGGGAAAACCTTCCCAGTACTGACCGCGGCCCTCTGGAATAAACTTCCGATCACCATTCGGCTGATCAAGGAGGAACTGTTCTGTTAAATGACCTACGGAATGACCTCGATCTCGGACTCAGTTAAAATCACCAGGTTGTAGGTAATCACAAAGGAGCGCCGGGACACCCCGTTGGGGTAGCTGTGCGCGATACCAAAAGACACTAAATAAATAAATAAAAAAAAATATCTCTACCGGTGGGCGGTGACCCTACCAGGGCACCCTCAAAATTTGCCATACTCAGCTTCAGAGAACTGAGACACTTGTGTACCACAAGGAAGCTGAAGCAGGGTTCTAACCCTACCCTTCAGCACCTGATAGAACTCCTAGAAGAATCTGAGGTTCTTAAGGCCTCTAATACAGGCCCTACAGGTAATGCAGAGGAGGTGCTACCCTCAACAGAAGATACCCCTGACCCTACTGTCATATATGATGATGAGATAGTGGAGGAGGAAGATTCTGAGGATGAGGTAGGCAGCCAGGTTGAAGTTAGGAGACTTAGCCAGGCTAACCTAAGCCTACATGGGGCTGGAGAGGGGCAAGCCCCATACAGACCCATCAGTAGACTTAATCAGAGGTATAGGCGGGAAATATCCCATTCAGGGGAAGATCTCCACTCCACTGCCTCAAGGGGTTCTCAGAGGGGAATGAATTCCCCTCAGAGGAGAGAACACCAGGCTAGGATGAGCGAAGTCCAAATCAGAATAGAGAGGGAAGAACATGCCCTAGCCCAATCAAAACTTGCTTTGGCAAGGGAGCAAAAGTTGAGTGGATTAGATTCCACTGGTGGCAGCAATATCCCTAAGGATAAAGACAGGTCCTATGACAATAGACACCTGAGTAAGATTGTGCCCCCTACAAAGTTGGGGATGATATCCACAAATGGATAACTGCTTTGGAGAGGGCCTGCAAGGTACAGCTGGTACCCCAAAGTCAGTGGGCAGCAATTTTGTGGCTCTCCTTTTCAGAAATAGGAAGAGCCAAGCTCCTCACAGCTAGTGATGATGATGCTAACAATTACACTGTCCTGAAGCGTGATCTAATTGATGGGTTTGTCCTAACCACTGAACAGTACAGGTTGATGTTCAGAGATACCCAGAAGACACAAACTCAGGACTGGACTGATTTTGTTGATTGTGCCACTAAGGCCCTGGAAGGCTGGTTGCTGGGAAGTAAAGTTAAGGACTATACAGGATTGTATAATTTGATCATGAGGGAGCAAATACTTAACAATTGTCAGAACCAGCTGTTGCACCAACGCCTGATTGACTCAGATCTGACCTCTCCCCAAGAATTGGGAAAGAAGGCAGACAAATGGGTCAGTACCAGGGTTAAGCAGAAAAACCAGGTCCAAGGTGGTGATCAGAAAAAGGCAGACCAAAAAGGTGGGGATCAGAAACAAAAAGACCAGAAGTCTTCTTCAGGCCCCCAACAAACTTCTAATGAGGGGGGGTCCCAAAATTCCAAGAAAAAGAAGAAAGAAGGTCCAAACAAACCTTGATGTAATTATTGTAATTCTGCCTCTCACTGGTTCAGTGAGTGCACCAAGAAAGGTACAGCCCCTACCACTGTAGCCCCTAAGGCATCTGCACCCCCTAGTACAGTTAACAGTGGTAGTTCCCAACCCAAGGCTTTAGTGGGGTTAACCATGGGTACTGAGGTGGATTCTGGCTTAGTCCGGATACCAACCCAGGCTGTTCTTGTCTGTAATGTGGACATGGCTATGTCCTCAACTGTGAGTCCCAGTACTCTGGGCAAGTACAGGCAAACACCTTTAATTAATGACAAAGGGGCTCAGGGCTACAGGGGCACATGTGCCAGTGTCACTATGGTGAAACCTAACTTTGTGGACCCTGGACAGATTGTACTGGGTGATAATTACATGGTGACCAATGCAAGCAATGTCACTACTACACACAGTGTGGCAGTTGTTAACTTCTCCTGGGAGGGGTAACTGGCCCCAATAAAGTTGTGGTAAGTGCAGACCTCCCAGTTGAATGTCTGTTGGGCAATGATCCTTAATCCTCAGTATGGTCAGAAGTGGAGCATAGGACTCATGCAGAGATGTTAGGCATATCAGCTCATGTCCTTGCTGTGACCAGGTCACAGGCCAAAAAGTGCCAAACTGAACAGGTCTTGGATCCTGTAACTATGGGCCAAGTACCACCCAAGAGAAAGAGCAGTAGGGTTAAGGCAGTGCCTTCCCGCCTGCCCTCAGGTGAAGATCAGCCTTCTCAGGAAGCTGATTGTGAGACCCCTGAAGGAACTGTCCTAGAAGAGCTTGAACCTGAACAGGTTGAGTTTCTTGGGGCAGGGGGACCTTCAAGGGCAGACTTGAGGCAGGTACAGTTAGACTGCCCCTCTTTTGAACCACTCAGACAGCAAGCTGCTTCTGAGGCAGCTGGGAATGCTCAGGTACCCATAACGTTTACTGGGATGAAGGACTCCTTTATTCTGAGGGTAGAGACCCCAAGCCTGGTGCTTCCAGGAGGTTGGTCATACCTCAGGCCTTTAGGGGTTTCCTTCTTACCTTAGCCCATGATATTCCCTTAGAAGGACATCTAGGCAAGAACAAGACTTGGGACAGGCTTGTCCCTCACTTTCACTGGCCCCATATGTCAGAAGATGCCAAGGAGTTTTGTCGCTCCTGTGTGACCTGCCAAGCCAGTGGCAAATCAGGTGGCACAACAAAGGCCCCCTTATACCACTACCTGTGGTGGGGGTACCCTTTCAAAGAGTAGGGATTGACATTGTTGGACCAATGGATCCCCAAACATCCTCTGGGCACAGATTTATACTGGTGGTAGTGGATCATGCCACCAGGTATCCAGAAGCTACTCCCCTAAGGATCACAACAGCACCAGTTGTGGCAAGAGCCCTCCTGGGAGTTTTCTCAAGAGTGGGCTTTCCAAAGTAGGTTGTCTCAGATAGAGGTGCAAACTTCATGTCTGGGTACTTGACTACAATGTGGAAGGAGTGTGGTGTTAATTACAAATTCACTACACCCTACCATCCACAGTGCAATGGGGTTGTTGAAAGAGTTAACAAGACCCTAAAGGGTATGATCAAGGGTTTACCTGAAACGCTTAGGTGAAGATGGAACATCCTTCTACCCTGCCTTCTGTTTGCTTACAGAGAGGTCCCACAAAAGGGGGTTGGCTACAGCCCTTTTGAACTTTTGTTTGGGCATCCTGTAAGGGGACCCCTATGTCTGGTGATGGAAGGATGGGAGTTACCTCTCAAAAAGCCTAAACAAGACATAGTGGACTAAGGAATTGGTCTCCGCTCCAGGATGGCGGAGTATCTGAAGAAGGCTTCTAAAAACCTTGAGGCTAGCCAAGAACTTCAAAATGCTTGGCATGACCAAAAGGCTGTGCTGACTGAGTACCAGCTAGGACAGGAGGTGTGGGTGTTGGAGCCAGTGGCCCCAGCAGCACTCCAGGACAAATGATCTGGACCCCACACAAATGTTGAGAAAAGGGAGAGGTCACCTACTTAGTGGACCTTGGAGCTCCCAGGAACCCCCACAGGGTGTTCCCTGTCAACAGACTCAAAGCATATGTTGACAGGGCAGACATGGGCTTGCTCATGGCTACAGACCAGGGACAGGAGGAAGAGAGTGACCCTCTCCCAGACCTGTTGACTCAGAACCCTGATGATGGTTCAGTTGATGGTGTGGCCTTAGCTGGCAGCCTCACTGGCCAGCAGCAACAGGACTGCAGACAAGTTCTACAGTCCTTCGGACATATGTTTTCCTTAACACCTAGTCAGACTAACTGGTGCGCCCATGAGGTGGACACTGGTGACAGTCTGCCTGTGAAGAGTAAGATCTACAGGCAACCTGACTATGTCAGGGACTGTACATAGACTGAGGTACTGAAAATGTTGGAGCTGGGAGTAATTGAGCCATCTGAGAGCCCCAGGGCCAGCTCAGTAGTCCTGGTACCAAAACCTCAACCCCAAGATGGTAAGAAAGAGATGAGGTTATGTGTGAACTATAGAGGTCTCAATGCTGTCACTAGGACAGACGCTCACCCAATTTCAAGAGCAGATGAGCTCATTGATAGATTGGCTTCTGCCAAGTTTCTGAGTACATCTGATTTGACAGCAGGCTATTGGCAAATCAGGTTAGCTGAGGATGCCAAGGCCAAAACTGCTTTCTCAACCCCAGGAGGTCATTACCAATTTGTGGTGATGCCCTTTGGCTTGAAGAATGCACCTGCCACTTTCCAAAGGTTGGTGAACCAAGTCCTCACTGGGTTGGATGACTTTTGTGCAGCTTATCTTGATGATATTGCTGTCTTCAGCTCCACCTGGGAGGATCACCGATCCACCTGAAGAAGGTTTTAGAGGCCCTGCAGAATGCATGCCTAACTATCAAGGCCACAAAGTGCCAGATAGGGCAGAGTACGTTTGTGTACCTGGGCCACCTTGTAGGTGGGGGTCAGGTTCAACCATTGGAGAGTAAGATCCAGACCATCAAGGACTGGGCTCCTCCAACCACCCAGACACAGGTCAGAGCTTTCTTGGGCCTGTCTGGTTACTACAGAAAGTTTGTTAAGAATTATGGGTCCATTGTGACACCACTTAATGACTTGACTTCACAGAAGATGCCAAAAAAAGGTTCAGTGGACAGTAAGCTGTCAAAAGGCATTTGATGACCTGAAGAAGGCCATGTGCTCTGCACCTATCTTGAAGAGTCCTGACTACTCCAAAGAGTTCATTGTCTAAACAGATGCTTCTGAGTTGGGGGTGGGAGCTGTGCTTTCACAACTTAATGTAGATGGTCAAGACCAGCCCATTGCTTTTATTAGCAGAAGGCTGACCCCTAGAGGGAAACGTTGGTCAGCCATTGAGAGGGAGGCCTTTGCTGTGGTTTGGGCCCTGAAGAAGTTGAGGCCATACTTGTTTGGCACTCACTTCAAAATTCAGACCGACCATAAGCCCCTCTTGTGGCTAAATCAGATGAAGGGTGCGAATCCCAAACTGCTCAGGTGGTCCATTATCCCACAGGGGATGGACTTTACAGTGGAGCACAGACCAGGGACTGACCATGGCAATGCAGATGGTCTCTCCAGGTACTTCCACTTAGAACATGAAGACACAACTGGTCAAGGTTAGTCTAATGTCCCTGCGTTTGGGGGGGGGGGGGTTATGTAGGAGAGTAGGGTCTGCATTCCTATGGTCACCCCACTTTTTGCTTCACTGGTTTTCGACTTAATGTGGCTGTGGGCCTGCTAATCAGACCCACAGCCCTGCTGTTCTCTCTCTAATTTTCACACCATGTACTTTAGGTACATCACCAATTGGGATTTGGGTCACTCTTGTGAGTCCCTGTACAGTGTACCATTGGTAACCAGGGCATAGGTGCACCCAAGGCCTACCAGGGGCTGGCAGCATATCTTTGCCACCCCTGTCTGGCCATCCAAACTGAAACAACTGGCTAATCACTCAGCTGGGGCAAGGTTGTGTAATCACCCCTTGCTTAGGTATAGTATCCCTATACCTGCCCTTATATATAGACACATATGCACATATAAGTCACTCCCCTGGCAGGCCTTAACAATCCTGAAGGCAGAATGCTTGGTTTTATGTGAGATGGTGCTCTAGCATGAGCTGAGCCTGTCTGCAGCCTTCGGAACCATGTCCTTATAGCTGTTCTATGATATAGCCATACCATATATTCTTAAGTGCATTATAATCCTTGTGGTTGAATGCTAACTTTGGTATGGCTTTATAAAAACATGTCATGTAAGGTGTCATACGCTTTGGAATACTACCCCCTCGCCAGTTCTGGCGACGGGGGTAGCATTCCACCCTTCTAGAGGGAGAAGACATGTTGTTCCTACTAATCCCGGTTAAAGTTAACCAGAGCCTCAGCATCACAAAATGGATGCTGCTGCCACAGACACAAGTCTGACCTCCTGCTGCTGGGAGTCCTTCCAGCGAGGGAGGCTTGGACAATAGGTTTCCTGTCTTGGGAGGTGCTAGCACCACCCCAGACAGGCCATAGTGTATTGGGGCAGGGAGGGCTGAATGAAATGAGACACTGCCTGGGGCACACAAGGTGTCCCATTCATAGTCCGGTTCAAACCGGTGCTGGGGCACTCCAGCCCCAGCTCTGGCGCGAAACTGGACAAAGGGAAAGGGGTGTAACCACCTCCTTCCCTGGTCCCACCCAGAGGAGGGACCTAGCAGGTAATCCAGCCCCTAAATTTGGTATATAGGTATGAGTTGAGTCCCAAGACTTTAGATTTATCCTGACAGAAACTTGAAACGAAACTCTGGACCTTCGACATTCTACCTGAAGATAGAAGACTGAAGAATCTCCCTTGTGGTCAAGGAGTTACCACCCTGTGCAAGCAGGCACCATCAAGTGATCAACGGTTTGCTTTGTCGATGCTCCTGCCGGAGCCTAAGCACAGAGCCTGACAAGACCCGGGCTTCCAGACTTCCAACAACCCGATCCACAGTCACAGCAGAGCTGAGACCCGTGGAGGCGACGAGAGACAGGGGACCAGCCATCTTGGAAAGCCAGCGAATTGCTTTCCCTGCAACTTCTGAGGCACCCTCGAAGTTGTGCATTGGGGATTGAGAAGCCCCAAACCCGAGCACCAACTGCACTGAAGATCAGCCCTCCACACACCACTAGTTCTACGTGGGGCCCTTCTGCATTTTCCTGCTCAACGCATCTGTCCGTTCACTTGACCGTTGGCTAGTGGCCTCTGTGATGACGAACCTTTGAATTTACACCACTGGTCTGGTTGCCCCTGACTGGCCCCTGCTTCTCTAAAAAGGAGAAGCCCATCAGATCTTGCTGGTCTGATCCAGAAGCCATCTTTGATTCCTGCGTGGGTTGCCTTTGCCAAGGCTTTTTGACTCGAATCCGGAAGCCGACACCGCCGACAGCGAGAGCCTTCGTGGGACAGTCTGTATCCAGCTCCTGGTTGTCATCGACACCTCCTGGTCCACGTGGCTGCAGAGTCAAGCTTCACAACATCACCTGATCGCATCCCGACATCGCCTGGTTCCTTCCTGGTTCCTTCCTGGCCACTGGCTAGTGACCCAGACTCTGTCCCCTCTGCTTTCAGGTACTCTTCATCCTCGATCCACCCTTGGATCCAACTGGACACTTCTCTCCTGGTCGCCTGCAGCATCTTTCTCCAAGGCTCCATAGGAATCAGCGACGAAACCCGACACACTTTGATACCTATGCACCCGCTTCCTGTGGTTGAGGTAACGCGAGTACTTCGGTGCTCCTGTGGGTATTGACTATCCTAGTGTCTAAGTTTTGAGTAGCTTTCTCCTAGTCCATCCGGAAGTGCCCTAAAAGAACTAGTTTCCAATTCTTTCGTTCCCATTCTAACTCTATGGTAACTCGAGTGTGTGTAAAGACTCTGCACGCGCATCCCGTGGGCCTCCTGCTCCCTATCCTTTGGTAGTACAGCATAGCCCCAGCGATTCCCTAGGCCTATCCTTTGTTCGTGACGTGGTTCTTATACCACTATTTTAGTATATGGTTTGAAGTGCCCCTAGGGCATTACTGTATTTTGTGCAACTTATTGTATGATATTGAGTATCTTGTTATGTGCTTGTGCCTCTGACCTCATAAAGAGTTCAGAGGATTAATTTAGTAATAAATACATATATTTTATATATATAACCTGTGTGGTGTCCTTTCACTTGGTATTAAAGGGATTGCATTTAGTAAAACAGCTGGCTTCACATGCCCTCTTGACTTTAGCCTAAGACTGCTCTGTCCATGCTACCACTAGGATAGCTGGTCTATAAGGTTGACTTTACAACCATCAGCATAAGGGTTGTTTGGACTGATACAAGGTGCCCACTAGAATAGAACATCACATATCAGG
This sequence comes from Lissotriton helveticus, assembly GCF_964261635.1. NCBI lineage: Eukaryota > Metazoa > Chordata > Amphibia > Caudata > Salamandridae > Lissotriton > Lissotriton helveticus. The sequence goes on along the minus strand of NC_136068.1, from coordinate 73,682,723 downwards.
CCAACTTCTCACAAGGGTCAAGTGAAAAGGTGCCCACAATTTAAGGTGTTATTTAAATTGCGAGAAAGAATACGTGCAGCACAAAGAAGTCTCGCTTTAGGAATATTTTCCAGACTTTCACAAGGGTTTGGGAGTATTGCTATCAGATATGGGTCTTTGATGGCACCCAACCTAGATCACAGGGCCCAGGAAAGACCTAGGTGCAGCATTCTCAGCCTGTGTGCTCTTGGTGTGTCCATCAGCATCCTCTGCTTGCACTGCACCGCTAGGCTCCTTTGAGAAGGTCTTAGGCACATTGATGGCGCACAAAAGGTTCGATCTCTTTGCTGTCATGGTTTATTTATAATGGATTCTCCAATCGTATCATCTTTAGAACCTGAAGCTTTTACTCCTCGTGGGACATTCTGAGAAATATCACCAGTTTTGCTGCAGAACTTGGTTGTGTGGGCCTCGTGAGATGGAGGCATCTTGTTATGCGGCCAAGATTCATAGCACATATCCCTATGAATTTAGGTTAGACCCAGGAGAGAATGCCAGGAAAGTGAGCAAATGACCCGAGAGTCTGTGGGCGATTTATAGGCAGAGACCGGGTGCTCTTTGACAGACGTGGTCCGTAAACTCTTCTGAAACTGACTATTTCTTTCCTGGTCTCCTTACACCAGAGCCTGCCTTCTTGCTTTCCATATCGGGTCAGATCAATAACAGTACATAAAATCAGAAAATATATAGAATGTGCATCTTTCTGTGCCTCCTGTGATATGCATGTCTCAGACCAGCGCATCACTCACTTGATTGGTTATGTGTTTGTATCTGACTTGCACAGTCCTGGTGTTGGCTGTGGTTGTGTGGTCTGTACAACACGTGTCCCATTGGAGCCCATAGAAAAAGCCTAACATAGCATTATTAGCTTATTTGTAGTGGAGGCAGCATCCCTACCTCACACTACCACTAAAAATATAAGCCAATGAAATAGCTAATTTTACATCTGGCTTTGTTAGGAATATTAATGCATTATTGGTTAACACAGCAGGAAGTTGCTGTCTCTACCTACACACACGTGCACACGCGCACCCCCCCCCCCCCGAAGGCGAGTCCCAAATACTGCTGTATCTACTTGGCATGGGGGCGGAGTCAGAGCAAGGTCTCATTGGATTGGATACAGGACCTATTCAAGGGTTTTGGTCCCACCTACACCTCTATAGAACACATTGGCATGTTGTTTTTCAGTCTGTGGACTAGGATTCTTAGATCAGCCCCTTGCATTCATACATGTTTGAGAATAGTGTCATATGGAAAGTACTCTTACCAAGGTGTGCATGGCCAGGACAGTTGGCAGAGCAAGTGAAAGACCTGGTCAAGCATTGTGTGTGTGCTTCTGTTCCCCGTAAAGCTTTATATTCCTTTCTACTTGAATATGTACTACTTAAAGTGTGACTTCTTTATCTAATAAAGAACCTACAAAGAACATACAGTGTTTACTGTTTCTAGAGTATGCAGCTGGTTTGGGTAAATATAATAAACATAGTAGTCTGAAAAATAAACACAAATGCAATGCATTCGAGAGACATTGCCAAAGACGTCCCAACAGCTCTCCCACTTTATAAGACAATATGCCACTTCCAGACAACAATTCACACACTTCACCAACCCATACTGCCACAGCTACTGTGGTTGAAAAGGATGCAGTGGATCCTAACAAAAGATTATTCTCTTCGTTCCCCCCAGACGGATGCTTCAAGCTGGCCAGTTGACAGACCAGTTTTCCTAGATGCCAAGTACCGAATAGCCAGTTACACATGTACATTCATAAACACATTAAAATAAACATTACACCAGACAACCACGCAGACATTCAAAAACACCAAACTATTAATGATCCAATTCAAACAATGAGAAAAAAGCCAAAATCCCCAAGACCAGGGCAGCGCTGTGAGGCCATACTAATGGCAATACAGAGCCATATAAATGTATGCAACATACCATCATGTGACCATGCTCAGATATAATGGTGGGGGCGCTCACATGAAACCAGGTGCTTACAAATCCAATCAGTAGCTCTCACCACCCCCCATGCCTCCCAATGACTAGCAATCATCTTTGCACCCTTTAACACAAGCACTATATGAACTGTGTCCTGCATGGTCCCTGGGCCAAAGCCTTGGACTCTCAGGGGCCAGGTTCTTCTTTTAAACAACTGGAATAGACTTAGTCACACATACAAATGCACACTGCTGTCCTCTGTTTACCATATAACTTGGTAACTTTGAAGGACCACGAAGAGATAGAAATTTTTGGGCTTCAAGAATTCAAATTAGGATAGTGGAGCAGTCACCAAACATTACATCACACAGCCTTAGTTCCAAACATGAATTCACAGGAAATCGCATCACACTTCGGTGCAAAATCAGAGGATCTGACTGCGTGGCTTTTGGACCAGAAGCCATAATAAGAATTGAATGAAAGATAAATGAGTGACTTTTATGTACCATGGCTCGAGGTTACCTCATTAACACATATCGTCATTGGTCTATATCTTATCTCCATGAAGTCCATGCTCATAATTCCAGTCATTACCAGGAGGTATTTATTTCTAGGTAGTAAGTGGCTTTGAGGCATGGCTTAACTTGTGTGACACTTGGCTGTCCATGGAATGACACTGATTTAACTTTACACTGATGGCTGCTTCATGGGCGCTGTATTGCGCTGCCGGTTTCCCTAAATAACCCCGAAAAATGTGCTGGCCGCTCCATCATTATAGAGATCTTCTCTTGCCCTTTCTTCAAACTAAACTGCGTTGAAATCTTTCAGGCATCAACTTCAGCACTTTTGTCATGTGAAGTCGTGCATATTTAAGGCCCTTTGTCTCGTGATGTCCTTCAGTTCCAGAGTGATTACCATTGGTATTGATACAACATTCAATAACCCACCGAGACTGCGATTGCATCATGCTCTTCTTATCACCCCAAAGGCAGATCTGACTGCCTCACAAGATGAATCCAGTTTAGCTTGTGGAAGCCTGACGTCTGGCTATCATGTGTCAAATAATATGCCCATTTAACAGAAAGGCCATTTTTGTGTAGGATTATTATATCTTTTTAAACTCTTTTTATTGTTTTTTCCCAACAACATCAAAACTAGACCACCAGCAAATAACATCATATATGACAATTTTCGGGTACACTATATTTCCATATTTACAGGGATTAGTCATCACCCGCCTATTGCTGTTACATTTGGTTGACCAAGAGACACCGCCCAGCCGTGTTATTTGCATTATGCCATGCCCGTGGTGTTGTCGTTTTCTCCATGTCGCTCCCATTCCCCATCCATTCTTCTCTTCCCCACCTCAGATTCCCAAAGCATCGCCTTTTACATCCCTCCATTTGGACCATATCTTGGCAAACTTCCGGGGGCAGCGCTCAATAGATCTGTTTGCATCCAGACTAAACACACAACTCCCTCACAGTTGGCGACCAGGTCCTCTGCCAATCAACTTGGATGCATTCCTTCAATCGTGGACGACGGGTACGCATTATTCCTTTCCCCCGTTTGCCATGATTCAGAGAGTAGTGGCACAAATCCGCATGCAAACAGCGGTGGTGATATTGATTTCCCCATATTGAAAAGCACAAGCTTGGTTCCCAGTTGTGAGAAGTTGGCCTGGCATATGATGTCCACCATTATATTGGGCACTTTGCACCAGTACAAACGACCCCTATTGATGGTAGCTTTAGACAACCTTTAAAGAAAGCTATCCTAGTGGTAGCTGTGGAGAGCAGCCTTCAGGCTAACTCTTGAAGGAATGTAAAGCAGCTTGTTTTACCAGTCTATAATCTCCTGAATGACCAAATGAAAGCAGAACCCCACCAGGTATATATATAAAATATATATATTTATTTATTCTAAACACACCGCTCTAGTCTCTTTATGAGGCTAGAGGCAAAAGTACAATACAAGAAATTAACCCCTCCCATGCTGATGACGGAGCCGCTCCGTCATCAGCCACGGTCGCGCTGTGCTGATGACGGAGCGGTTCCGTCATGGCTCGCCCAGCTCGATAGAACGCTCATGCGCGGCGCGAATTCCGCGCCTGCGCTGAGCGTTCTATTCAGCGGGGCGGGCCGTGACGGAACCGCTCCGTCACAAGCACAGCTCAACCGACGCTGGTGACGGAGCGGTTCCGTCACCAGCATGCGGCGGCCGCGCGGCCGCCCCGCCCCCTTAGCACTGCGGCGGAATAGCCGCCGCAGTGAAGGGGTTAAATAGCACACAGTAAATTAGCACAGCATACGTTTTGCCCTAGGGGCCTCACAAACCATATACTAAGAAAGTGGTAGTACCGCTCTCAGCATAGAAACAAGGCCTAGGGCCTGTAGAACTACTGGGGCAACCAGGAACCACCCAAGGTAGGGACGCAGGAGACCCACGGGGGACACGTGCAGTGTCTAAACACAGCCATGAATCACCATTGACTTCTACGGAGGAAGGTTAAGTTGGAATTTTAAAGATGAAGGACACTTAGGAGTGGACTACGGTAATACCCTTTCAGTACTGAACACTTCGAGAGTCAAGACCCACGGGAGCACTGAAGTACTCGTGTTACCTCAACCAGGGAAGCCGGGTGCATAGGTGTCTTTTCGTGTCGGGTTTCGTCGTCCTTTCCAGTGGAGAGCTGCAAAGAAGTGCTGTAGGCGACCAGAAGAAGAGATCCGGGTGGACCCAAGGGTGGATCGGAGATCTGAAGAACCTGAAAGCAGAGGGGACAGAGTCTAGTTCACTAGCCAGTGACCAGGGAGGCGACAAGAAGATGCCAGCCGATGTCGGGTGATTTCAGGTGATGTAGGTGAAGCTTGACTCTTTAGCCACGAGGTCCAGGAGCCACCAACGACAACCAGGAGCTGGATTCGAGCTGTCCCACATCGGATTTGGAGTGCTGCACTGTCTGTATCCGGTTTGGACCCAACAAGCCTTGGCAACAGCAACCCATGCAAGATGACAAGATTGGCTTTGGAGCAGACAAGCAAGATCTGCGGGACTCACCCTTTGGAGGGATCTGGAACAACCAGGAAAGCCCAAGAAACACAGTAGATTCCTTCATGGGGCCCAGCAGTCGATGGACCAGGTATCGCGAAGGGGCCTTGAGCAGAAATGCAGGAAGCAGGCCCACGGAACACTCGTGCACAATGCACAACTTCGGGAAAGCTCAGGAAGTCGATACACTAGCAAATGTGCTGGATGTCCAGGAGTTCCGGTCCCACGTCTCTCGTGATGGCTACAGGTCTCAGCTTTGCTGGGGACTCGTGTCGGCCTTGGAGATGTCTGGAAATCCATGTCCTGTGTTTCAGATTCTTCTGGATCCGGCGGGAGCCTCAAAAATGCAGACCGGCAAGATGCTTCTTTGGTGCCTGTTTGAACAGGGGAGTCACTCCTTGACCTCAAGGTAGATTTCTTCCGTCTTCCAGTCGAAATGGAATGTCAAAGGTCCAAGATACATGTTTCAGAGTTTCGTCCTGGGTACTCTAAAGTCCTAGGGACTGGGTTCCTGTACTTGTACTAAGTTTAGGGGTTGGACTAAGTCTAAGGTCCCACCTATGGGAGGACCTGGGGAGCGGGTGGTTACACCCCTTCCACTTTGTCCAGTTTCCCGCCAGAGCTGGGACTGAGTGCCCCAGCATCTGGTGTGATCTGGGAAATGCACAGGGACACCTTGTGTGCCCCAGGCACTGTCTGAAAAGCATTCACTGAATGCACCCACCCTGTCCCAATACACTGCCTGGGGCACACAAGGTGTCCCATGCATAGTCCGGTTCATACCGGTGCTGGGGCACTCCAGTCCCAGCTCTGGCGCGAAACTGGACAAAGGGAAAGAGGTGTAACCACCCCCTTCCCTGGTCCCACCCATAGGAGGGACCTAGCAGGTAATCCAGCCCCTAAATTTGGTATATAGGTAGGAGCTGAGTCCCAAGACTTTAGATTTATCCTGACTGAAACTTGAAATGAAACTCTGGACCTTCGAAGTTCTACCTGAAGATAGAAGACTGAAGAATCTCTCTTGTGGTCCAGGAGTGAGCACCCTGTGCAAGCAGGCATCATCAAGCGATCAACAGTTTGCTTTGTCGATGCTCCTGCCGGAGCCCGAGCACAGAGCCTGACAAGACCTAGACTTCCAGACTTTCAACAGCCCAATCCACAGTCACAGCAGAGCTGAGACCCGTGGATGCGACGAGAGACGTGGGACCGGCCATCTTGGAAAGCCAGCGAATTGCTTTCCGTGCAACTTCTGAGGCACCCTCGAAGTTGTGCATTGGGGATTGAGAAGCCCCAGCCCCGAGCACCAACGGCACCAAAGATCAGCCCTCCACACTCCACGAGTTCTGTGTGGGGCCCTTCTGCATTTTCCTGCTCGACATGTCTGTCTGGTCACTTGCTCGTTGGCGAGTGGCCTCTGTGATGACGAACCTTTGAATTTACACCACTGGTCTGGTTGCTCCAGACTGGCCCCTCCTTCCCTAAAAAGGAGAAGCCCATCAGACCTTGATGGTCTTATCCAGAAGCCATCTTCGATTCCTGCGTGGGTTGCCTTTGCCAAGGCTTGTTGACTCCAATCCGGAAGCCGACACCGCCGACAGCGAGAAACTTCGTGGGACAATCCGTATCCAGCTCCTGGTTGTCATCGACACCTCCTGGTCTACGTGGCTGCAGAGTCAAGCTTCACAACATCACCTGATCGCATCCCGACATCGCCTGATTCCTTCCTGGTTCCTTCCTGGTCACTGGCTAGTGAGCCAGACTCTGTCCCCTCTGCTTTCAGGTTCTCTTCATCCTCAATACACCCTTGGATCCACCCGGACACTTCTCTCCTGGTCGCCTGCAGCATCTTTCTCCAAGGCTCCATAGGAATCAGCGACGAAACCCGACACACTTTGATACCTATGCACCCGCTTCCTGTGGGTGTGGTAACGCGAGTACTTCGATGCTCCTGTGGGTATTGACTATCCTAGTGTCTAAGTTTTTAGTAGCTTTCTCCTAGTCCATCCGGAAGTGCCCTAAAAGAACTAGTTTCCAATTCTTTCGTTCCCATTCTAACTCTATGATAACTCGGGTGTGTGTAAAGACACTGCACTCGCATCCCGTGGGCCTCCTGCTCCCTATCCTTTGGTAGTACAGCGTAGCCCCAGCGATTCCCCAGGCCCCAGATCTATCTTTTATTTGTGACGTGGTTCTTATACCACTATTTTAGTATATGGTTTGAAGTGCCCCTAGGGCATTACTGTATTTTGTGCAACTTATTGTATGATAATTGAGTATCTTGTTATGTGTTCGTGCCTCTGACCTCATAAAGAGTTCAGAGGATTAATTTAGTAATAAATGCATATATTTTATATATATAACCTGTGTGGTGTCCTTTCACTTGGTATTAAAGGGATTGCATATGGTAAAACAGCTGGCTTCACATGCCCTCTTGAGTTTAGCCTAAGACGGCTTTGTCCATGCTACCACTAGGATAGCTGGTCTATAAGGTTGACTTTACATCCATCACCATAAGGGTTGTTTGGACTGATACAAGGTGCCCACTAGAATACTGGACATCACATATCAGGCCAACTTCTCACATTGGTGTGCAGCGGTTGGGATTTGAGCTTGCTGTTGTTTTACCAATTGTAATCTTTGAGATATCATTTGAAAGATCACTTTAGGTACCATAGGTACATATAACAAGACTTATAATGCTTACGTTCTACTGAACTTAATTGTTGTAGACCAAAGGGCCTAGCACACCCTAACTACAACTCCTAGAGAGGTTTAGTAGGAAACACTTAGTGTAGGTAGGTGCACACACCACACCTCACTAGAAAATATCAGCAACAGGTGAACCTAGTGTATCTCTACCGGTGGGAGGTGACCCTACCAGGGCACCCTCAAAATTTGACATACTCAGCTTCAGAGAACTGAGACACTTGTGTACCACAAGGAAGCTGAAACAGGGTTCTAACCCTACCCTTCAGTACCTGATAGAACTCCTAGAAGAATCTGAGGTTCTTAAGGCCTCTAATACAGGCCCTACAGGTAATGCAGAGGAGGTGCTACCCTCAACAGAAGTTACCCCATACCCTACTGTCATAGAAGATGATGAGATAGTGGAGGAGGAAGATTCTGAAGATGAGGTAGGCAGCCAGGTTGAAGTTAGGAGACTTAGCCAGGCTAACCTAAGCCTACATGGGGCTGGAGAGGGGCAAGCCCCATACAGACCCATCAGTAGACTTAATATGAGGTATAGGAGGGAAAGATCCCGTTCAGGGGAATCTCTCCACTCCAATGCCTCAAGGGGTTCTCAGAGGGGAATGACTTCCCCTCAGAGGAGAGACAACCAGGCTAGGATGAGGGAAGTCCAAATCAGAATAGAGAGGGAAGAACTTGCCCTAGCTCAATCAAAACTTGCTTTGGCAAGGGAGCAAACGTTGAGTGGATTAGATTCCACTGGTGGCAGCAATATCCCTAAGGATAAAGACAGGTCCTATGACAATAGACACCTGAGTAAGATTGTGCCCCCCTACAAAGTTGGGGATGATATCCAAAAATGGATAACTGTTTTGGAGAGGGCCTGCAAGGTACAGCAGGTACCCCAAAGTCAGTGGGCAGCAATTTTGTGGCTCTCCTTTTCAGAAAAGGAAGAGACAAGCTCCTCACAGCTAGTGATGATGATGCTAACAATTACACTGTCCTGAAGAGTGCTCTAATTGATGGGTTTGGCCTAACCACTGAACAGTACAGGTTGATGTTCAGAGATACCCAGAAGACACAGACTCAGGACTGGACTGATTTTGTTGATTGTGCCACTAAGGCCCTGGAAGGCTGGTTGCTGGGAAGTAAAGTTAAGGACTATACAGGATTGTATAATTTGATCATGAGAGAGCAAATACTTAACGATTGTCAGAACCAGTTGTTGCACCAACACCTGATTGACTCAGATCTGACCTCTCCCCAAGAATTGGGAAAGAAGGCAGACAAATGGGTCAGAACCTGGGTTAAGCAGAAAAACCAGGTCCAAGGTGGTGATCAGAAAAAGGCAGACCAAAAAGGTGGGGATCAGAAACAAAAAGACCAGAAGTCTTCTTCAGGCCCCCAACAAACTTCTAATGAGGGGGGGCCCCAAAATTCCAAGAAAAAGAAGAAAGACGGTCCAAAGAAACCTTGATGTAATTATTGTAATTCTGCCTCTCACTGGTTCAGTGAGTGCACCAAGAAAGGTACAGCCCCTACCATTGTAGCCCCTAAGGCATCTGCACCCCCTAGTACAGTTAACAGTGGTAGTTCCCAACCCAAGGCTTTAGTGGGGTTAACCATGGGTACTGAGGTGGACTCTGGCTTAGTCCGGATACCAACCCAGGCTGTTCTTGTCTGTAATGTGGACATGGCTATGTCCTCAACTGTGAGTCCCAGTACTCTGGGCAAGTACAGGCAAACACTTTTAATTAATGACAAAGTGGCTCAGGGCTACAGGGACACATGTGCCAGTGTCACTATGGTGAAACCTAACTTTGTGGACCCTGGACAGATTGTACTGGGTGATAATTACATGGTGACCAATGCAAGCAATGTCACTACTACTCATAGTGTGGCAGTTGTTAACTTCTCCTGGGAGGGGTAACTGGCCTCAATAAAGTTGTGGTAAGTGCAGACCTCCCAGTTGAATGTCTGTTGGGCAATGATCCTGAATCCTCAGTATGGTCAGAAGTGGAGTATAGGACTCATGCAGAGATGTTAGGCATATCAGCTCATGTCCTTGCTGTGACTAGGTCACAGGCCAAACAGTGCCAAACTGAACAGGTCTTGGATCCTGTAACTATGGACCAAGTACCACCCAAGAGAAATAGCAGTAGGGATAAGGCAGTGCCTTCTCCCCTGCCCTCAGGTGAAGATCAGCCTTATCAGGAAGCTGATTGTGTGACCCCTGAAGGAACTGTCCTAGAAGAGCTTGAACCCGAACAGGTTGAGTTTCTTGGGACAGGGGGACCTTCAAGGGCAGACGTGAGGCAGGCACAGTTAGATTGCCCCTCTCTTGAACCACTCAGACAGCAAGCTGCTTCTGAGGCTGCTGGGAATGCTCAGGTACCCATACAGTTTACTGGGATGAAGGACTCCTTTATTCTGAGGGTAGAGACCCCAAGCCTGGTGCGTCCAGGAGGTTGGTCATACCTCACGCCTTTAGGGGTTTCCTTCTTACCTTAGTCCATGATATTCCCTTAGAAGGAAATCTAGGCCAGAACAAGACTTGGGACAGGCTTGTCCCTCACTTTCACTGGCCCCATATGTCAGAAGATGCCAAGGAGGTTTGTTGCTCCTGTGTGACCTGCCAAGCCAGTGGCAAATCAGGTGGCACAACAAAGGCCCCCCTTATACCACTACCTGTGGTGGGGGTACACTTTGAAAGAGTATGGATTGACATTGTTGGACCAATGGATCCCCAAACAGCCTCTGGGCACAGATTTATACTGGTGGTAGTGGATCATGCCACCAGGTATCCAGAAGCTATTCCCCTAAGGATCACAACAGCACCTGTTGTGGCAAGAGCCCTCCTGGGAGTTTTCTCAAGAGTGGGCTTTCCAAAGGAGGTTGTCTCAGATAGAGGTGCAAACGTCATGTCTGGGTACTTGACTACAATGTGGAAGGAGTGTGGTGTTAATTACAAATTCACTACACCCTACCATCCACAGTGCAATGGGCTTGTTGAAAGATTTAACAAGACCCTAAAGGGTATGATCAAGGGTTTACCTGAAAAGCTTAGGTGAAGATGGAACATCCTTCTACCCTGCCTTCTGTTTGCTTACAGAGAGGTCCCACAAAAGGGGGTTGGCTACAGCCCTTTTGAACTTTTGTTCGGGCATCCTGTAAGGGGACCCCTATGTCTGGTGAAGGAAGGGTGGGAGTTACCTCTCAAAAAGCCTAAACAAGACATAGTAGACTATGTACTTGGTCTCCGCTCCAGGATGGCTGAGTATCTGAAGAAGGCTTCTAAAAACCTTGAGGCTAACCAAGAACTTCAAAAAGCTTGGCATGACCAAAAGGCTGTGCTGACTGAGTACCAGCTAGGACAGAAGGTGTGGGTGTTGGAGCCAGTGGCCCCAGCAGGACTCCAGGACAAATGGTCTGGTCCCCACACAAATGTTGAGAAAAAGGGAGAGGTCACCTACTTGGTGGACCTTGGAACTCCCAGGAACCCCCACAGGGTGCTCCATGTCAACAGACTCAAAGCATATGTTGACAGGGCAGACATGGGCTTGCTCATGGCTACAGACCAGGGACAGGAGGAAGAGAGTGACCCTCTCCCAGACCTGTTGACTCAGAACCCTGATGATAGTTCAGTTGATGGTGTGGCCTTAGCTGGCAGCCTCACTGGCCAGCAGCAACAGGACTGCAGACAAGTTCTACAGTCCTACAGACATATGTTTTTCTTGACACCTAGTCAGACTAACTGGTGCGCCCATGAGGTGGACACTGGTGACAGTCTGACTGTGAAGAGTAAGATCTACAGGCAACCTGACTATGTCAGGGACTGTATATAGACTGAGGTACAGAAAATGTTGGAGCTGGGAGTAATTGAGCCATCAGAGAGCCCCAGGGCAAGCCCAGTAGTCCTGGTACCAAAACCTCAACCCCAAGATGGTAAGAGAGAGATGAGGTTATGTGTGGACTATAGAGGTCTCAATGCTGTCACTAGGACAGATGCTCACCCAATTCCAAGAGCAGATGAGCTCATTGATAGATTGGCTTCTGCCAAGTTTCTGAGCACATCTGATTTGACAGCAGGTTATTGGCAAATCAGGTTAGCTGAGGATGCCAAGGCCAAAACTGCTTTCTCAACCCCAGGAGGTCATTACCAATTTGTGGTGATGCCCTTTGGCTTGAAGAATGCACCTGCCACTTTCCAAAGGTTGGTGAACCAAGTCCTCACTGGGTTGGATGACTTTTGTGCAGCTTATCTTGATGATATTGCTGACTTCAGCTCCACCTGGGAGGATCACCGATCCACCTGAAGAAGGTTTTAGAGGCCCTGCAGAAGGCATGCCTAACTATCAAGGTCACAAAATGCCGGATAGGGCAGAGTAAGGTTGTGTACCTGGGCCACCTTGTAGGTGGGGGTCAGGTTCAACCATTGGAGAGTAAGATCCAGACCATCAAGGACTGGGCTCCTCCAACCACCCAGACACAGGTCAGAGCTTTCTTGGGCCTGTCTGGTTACTACAGAAAGCTTGTTAAGAATTATGAGTCCATTGTGACACCACTTAATGACTTGACTTCACAGAAGATGCCAAAAAAAGGTTCAGTGGACAGTAAGCTGTCAAAAGGCATTTGAAGACCTGAAGAAGGCCATGTGCTCTGCACCTATCTTGAAGAGTCCTGACTACTCCAAAGAGTTCATTGTCCAAACAGATGCTTCTGAGTTGGGGGTGGGAGCTGTGCTTTCACAACTTAATGTAGATGGTCAAGACCAGCCCATTGCTTTTATTAGCAGAACGCTGACCCCTCGAGGGAAACGTTGGTCAGACATTGAGAGGGAGGCCTTTGCTGTGGTTTGGGCCCTGAAGAAGTTGAGGCCATACTTGTTTGGCACTCACTTCAAAATTCAGACCGACCATAAGCCCCTCTTGTGGCTAAATCAGATGAAGGGTGAGAATCCCAAACTGCTCAGGTGGTCCATTTCCCCACAGGGGATGGACTTTACAGTGGAGCACAGACCAGGGACTGACCATGGCAATGCAGATGGCCTCTCCAGGTACTTCCACTTAGAACCTGAAGACACAACTGGTCAAGGTTAGTCTAATGTCCCTGCGTTTGGAGGGAGGGGGTTATGTAGGAGAGTAGGGTCTGCATTCCTATGGTCACCCCACTTTTTGCTTCACTGGTTTTCGACTTAATGTGGCTGTGGGCCTGCTAATCAGACCCACAGCCCTGCTGTTCTCTCTCTAATTTTCGCACCATGTACTTTAGGTACATCACCAATTGGGATTTGGGTCACTCTTGTGAGTCCCTGTACAGTGTATCATAGGTACCCAGGGCATAGGTGCACCCAAGGCCTACCAGGTGCTGCAGCATATCTTTTGCCACCCCTGGCTGTCCATGCAAACTGAAACAACTGGCTGATCACTCAGCTAGGGCAAGGTTGTGTAATCACCCCTTGCTTAGGTATTTGGGGCCTGATTCACAGAACTAACATAAGACAAAATCCTAAACGTACTACTTTTGGTATTCACAGAAGTTAGGATTTTTTCTTAAGTTTGTCTTAAGACAAACTTAAGATAAGTTTGTCTTAAGACAAACTTAAGACAGACTTAAGACAGACTTAAGTTAGGATTTTGTCTTAAGTCTGACATAAGACAAACTTAAGACAAAATCCTAACTTCTGTGAATACCAAAAGTAGTAAGTTTAGGATTTTGTCTTAAGTTAGTTCTGTGAATCGGGCCCAGTATCCCTATACCTGCCCTTATATATAGACACATAAGCACATATAAGTCACTCCCATGGCAGGCCTTAACAATCCTGAAGGCAGAGTGCTTGGTTTTATGTGAGATGGTGCTCTAGCATGAGCTGAGCATGTCTGCAGCTTTCGGAACCATTTCCTTATAGCTGTTCTATGATATAGCCATACCATATATTCTTAAGTGCATTATAATCCTCGCGGTTGAAAGCTAACTTTGGTTTGGCTTTATCAAAACATGTCATGTAAGGTGTCATACGCTTTGGAATACTACCCCCTCGCCAGTTCTGGCGACGGGGTAGCATTCCACCCTTCTAGAGGGAGAAGACATGTTGTTCCTACTAATCCCGGTTAAAGTTAACCAGAGCCCCAGCGTCACAAAATGGATGCTGCTGCCAGACACAAGTCTGACCTCCTGCTGCTGGGACTCCTTCCAGCGAGGGAGGCTTGGACAATAGGTTTCCTGTCTTTGGAGGTGCTAGCACCACCCCAGACAGGCCATAGTGTATTGGGGCAGGGAGGGCTGAATGAAATGAGACACTGCCTGGGGCACACAAGGTGTCCCATTCATAGTCCGGTTCAAACCGGTGCTGGGGCACTCCAGCCCCAGCTCTGGCGCGAAACTGGACAAAGGGAAAGGGGTGTAACCACCCCCTTCCCTGGTCCCACCCAGAGGAGGGACCTAGCAGGTAATCCAGCCCCTAAATTTGGTATATAGGTAGCAGCTGAGTCCCAAGACTTTAGATTTATCCTGACTGAAACTTGAAATGAAACTCTGGACCTTCGAAGTTCTACCTGAAGATAGAAGACTGAAGAATCTCCCTTGTGGTCAAGGAGTGAGCACCCTGTGCAAGCAGGCATCATCAAACGATCAACGGTTTGCTTTGTCGATGCTCCGGCCGGAGTCCGAGCACAGAGCCTTACAAGACCTAGACTTCCAGGCTTCCAACAGCCCAATCCACAGTCACAGCAGAGCTGAGACCCGTGGAGGCGACGAGAGACGTGGGACCGGCCATCTTGGAAAGCCAGCGAATTGCTTTCCGTGCAACTTCTGAGGCACCCTCGAAGTTGTGCATTGGGGATTGAGAAGCCCCAGCCCCGAGCACCAACTGCACTGAAGATCAGCCCTCCACACTCCACGAGTTCTGTGTGGGGCCCTTCTGCATTTTCTTGCTCGACGTGTCTGTCTGGTCACTTGCTCGTTGGCTAGTGGCCTTGTTAGACGGGGACCCTGAGGGTCGGCCGGATACCGAGGGAGAGATCCCCGAGGGGGACCGTCTCCGGCGATCGTACAGACAAGTACCCTCCCTCCCCACAAACAGGCACCACACCAAGTCGAGTTCAAGGCTTTATATAAGGTTCTTAAGGCAAGGATATCAGCGATACAGGATAACTTGGACCCGGGGGTCCTCTCACTTCTAGTCTCTGTAGGGAAAGGGGGTAGCGGGACAGTCTTGGTACCGGATCGGTACAGGTAGTGGTAAAAGGCGAGCTCACAATCCTCGAGCTGGAGGGTTTGTGGATCGGGCCGCGGCAGCGCCAGCAGGCCAAGGTGATAGTCTCATAAAGCAGAGGGCCGCGGCAGCGCCAGCAGGCCAAGTCGATGGTTTCACGAGGCAGAGGGCCGCGGCAGCGCCAGCAGGCCAAGACGATGGTTTCACGAGGCAGAGGGCCGCGGCAGCGCCAGCAGGCCAAGACGATGGTTTCACGAGGCAGAGGGCCGCGGCAGCGCCAGCAGGCCAAGACGATGGTTTCACGAGGCAGAGGGCCGCGGCAGCGCCAGCAGGCCAAGACGATGGTTTCACGAGCAGAGGGCCGCGGCAGCGCCAGCAGGCCAAGTCACGGATGAGTTCTTCTCGGGTCTCTCGACTCCAGGATACAACTGCCTTCCTGGTCTGGCCCTGCCCCAGTTATAGGTCTGGTCCCCTTTGATGTCCGGACCCTCGCGCCTGGGGGCCGGGAGGTCCGGGATGAGGGAGTCCAGACACCCAGCAGGGGGGTGGAGCCAGCGCCCAGGCGGCCTGGGGTGATCGACACCTGGCGGAGGAGAGCCGTTGACGATTCCTTCTCCCATTGACTCGCCAAGTGGTCACTCTGCCTCCTGGGAGGATGGTGGGGCCTCGATGTCGGGGCCGGCCGGGCCCGGGGTTAGGGTCGAGTTGAGGCCACGCGGCCTCGTGCTGCAGTGCCCCAAGATGGCGGCCGGGTCGATGTCGTGGGGTAGATGGTGACCCGGGCCAGCTGGGTCCGGAGCTGGTGTCTTGTAGTGGAGGGATTGCAGGGTACTTCGGGTGGTCGTTTGTGGACTCTGGCTGGGGATGCAGGGAGAGCCAGGGTCCTGGTCCCATTGCGGGGAGGGGGGACAGCTCGAACATGCGGCCTGTCCAACATGCGTCCCCCCCAGCTGAAGGCGGGGAGAGTCAGCCATCTTCCTGGGGACTCTCCTCGCTGAGGCGGAAAAAGCGTGACAGGCCGTCGGCGTTGGCGTGGTCCTGGCCTGGACGATGTTCCACCGTGAAGTCCATCCCCTGCAGGGAGATGGACCAGCGCAACAGCTTCGGGTTCTCCCCCCGCATTTGCATCAGCCATTGCAGGGGTCGGTGGTCTGTTTGCACCCGGAAGTGGGTGCCGAAGAGGTATGGCCGGAGCTTCTTGAGTGCCCAGACTACGGCGAAGGCCTCCCTCTCAATGGTGCTCCAGCGCTGTTCTCGGGGCAAGAGGCGTCTGCTGATGAAGACCACCGGATGGTCGACCCCTTCGGTGTTGAGTTGGGAGAGGACGGCCCCCACACCATGATCGGAGGCGTCCGTCTGCACAATGAATTCCCGGCTGTAGTCGGGAGCTTGGAGCACGGGGGCCGTGCACATGGCGGTCTTTAGCTTCTCGAAGGCTGATTGGCAGTCCGGGGTCCAGTTGACGGTTTTGGGGCTCTTTTTGGAGGTGAGCTCTGTGAGGGGCCCCACGATGCTGCCATAGTCCTTCACGAACCGCCGGTAGTATCCGGTGAGCCCCAGGAAGGCCCGGACCTCCGTTTGGCTCGTAGGGGGTTGCCAGGCCTGGATGGCAGCAATCTTGAGTTGGAGAGGGGCCACCAGCCCGCTTCCCACTTGGTGTCCCAGGTAGGTCACGGACCCTTGGCCAACTTGGCACTTGCTGGCCTTGATGGTGAGCCCGGCTTGCTGGAGGGCGTGTAGAACCTCCCGCAGGTGGCCGAGGTGGTCGGTCCACTGGTGGCTGTACACAGCAATGTCGTCCAGGTAGGCGGCGCTGAAGTCTTCCAGGCCCGCCAGTACCTGGTTTACCAGCCGTTGGAACGTTGCCGGGGCGTTTTTCATGCCGAAGGGCATGACTTTAAAGTGGTAGTGCCCGTCTGGGGTAGAGAAGGCGGATCGTTCTTGGGCCCTAGGGGTGAGGCCGATCTGCCAGTAACCCGCTGTTAGGTCGAAGATGCTCAGGTAGCGGGCGGCCCCCATCCGGTCAATTAGCTCGTCTGCCCGGGGGATGGGATGAGCGTCGGTCCGGGTAACTGCATTCAGCCCTCGATAGTCCATGCAGAACCGGAGCTCAGGGGCAACGCCCGGGGCAGCTGCCTTGGGAACCAGGACGACCGGGCTCGCCCAGGGACTGTCTGAGGGTTCGATCACTCCTAGGGTCAGCATCTTGGACACCTCGGTCTGGATGCAGGCTCGTACCCGGTCTGGTACGCGGTATGCTCGGTGTCGAATAGGAGGGCTGTCCCCGGTGTCCACATCGTGGAGGCACCAGGGGGTGACTCCGGGGGTGAGGGAGAACAGGGAGGCGAACTGCCTCAGGAGCGTTTGGCAGTCTTGGCGTTGCTCCGGGGACAGGGCCTCGGAGAGCTGGACCCCTTCCACTGAGCCATCCTGCTCGAGGGCCCTCAGTAAGTCCGGAAGGGGTTCGGAGTCTTCTTCTGTCCCAGTATCGGTAGCCATCAGGAGGCTGAGTTCGGATCGCACAAAATGGGGTTTGAGCCTGTTGGCATGGAGGACCCGTAGGGGGTTCCGGGCAGTCTCCATGTCGATTAAATAGGTGACGGGCCCCTTGCGTTCGATTACCTTGAAGGGCCCGGACCATCTGTCTTGGAGGGCACAGGGCTCAACCGGGGACATCACCCAGACCTGTTGTCCAGGTTCGAACTCAATGGAGGACGTGTGCTGATCGTACCACCTCTTCATGTCCTCCTGACTGGCCTCGAGGTTGGCTTTGGGGGTGTCTCGGAACCGCCGGGTCTGGTTGCGGAGAGCCAGGAGATACCGGTAGATGTCCGGGGGAGTTTTCTGGGGAGGCTGCTCCCAACCTTCCTTGACTAGGCTGAGGGGGCCCCGGACGGGGTGCCCGTACAGTAGTTCAAAGGGGCTGAAGCCGAGGGACTTCTGCGGGACCTCCCGATAGGCAAACAGGAGGCATGGAAGCAGTACGTCCCACTGGCGTCGAAGGGGTTCTTCTAGACCCCTAATCATCCCCTTGAGGGTGCGGTTGAATCTCTCGACCAGTCCGTTTCCTTGCGGGTGATAGGGGGTCGTGAATTTGTAGATGACCCCGCATTGCTGCCAGAGGGACTTCATATATCTGGAGATAAAGTTCGTGCCCCTGTCACTGACGACCTCCCGGGGGAACCCCACCCGGGAGAAGATCCCCATCAGGGCCCGGCCCACCACGGGGGCCGTCACAGTCCGAAGAGGGATGGCCTCGGGATAGCGGGTGGCGTGGTCTACAAGGACCAGGATGAACCGGTGTCCTTGGGCTGTTCGAGGGTCGAGGGGCCCCACAATGTCTATTCCCACTCGTTCAAACGGGGTGGTGACGACAGGAAAGGGTTGTAATGGTGCTTTGATTTTTCGGCCACTTTTTCCGCTGGCCTGGCAGGTGGGGCAGGCCTTGCAGTGGTTGGTGACATCCTTCCGCATGTGGGGCCAGAAAAAATGGGTCACCAGGCGGTCGTAGGTTTTATCCTGCCCCAGGTGTCCGGCAAGGGGGACATCGTGGGCTAAGTTCAGGAGGAAGTCTCGGAAGCGAAGGGGCACCACCAGCACCCGACTGGCCCCTAGTTCTGCAATTTTCTGCTCGCTGTAGAGCAGGTCTTGGTCCCAGTAGATCCAGTGGGCCCCCGATGTATCCCCGGTGCTCTGGGCCAGGGCTTGCTGCCGGAGTCCTTCGAGAGAAGGACAGGTTTTTTGCTCGGCCCGGAATTGTTCCTGCGTGGGGCCTCCCTCCTGCCGCCATTGTGCCAGGTCAGGGACGTCCCGAAGCTGGTCGGGTCCTTCTTCGGTTTGGGTCAAGGGAATGGCTTCTGGGGCGGCCTCCTCTGGGATGAGCGCGGGAGGAGGTTCTGGCCACTCGGGCTCTTCTGGGCTGGGGACCGCGCGGGCGGTCATGGACCGGGTCGTGACGCAGACCCATTCGGGGAGGCCAAGCATCCCCAGGTGCTCCCTCCGTTCGACAGCTGCCCAGGGAGAGCTTTCAAGGTCGTTTCCTAGGAGGCAGTCCACGGGGGCATCATCGCGGACAGTTACTTTTAACATCCCTGTTACTCCTCCCCACTCGAAGGGGACGCAGGCCATGTGGCATAGGCTTTCGGAGTTGTCGGCTGATCGAACAGGGCAAAGAATGTTCGGCAAGATTTGGTCTGGAGTGACGAGGTGGCGTCGGACCGCCGTTACACTGGCCCCGGTGTCGCGGAGGGCTTCCGCCCGGCGACCATTGATGTTAACCCATTGACCGTACTTCTGTGTGTTGGCGGGAAGGGGGGCCCGCGGAATCATGTCTCTCTCCCCTAAGCAGACCAGTGCCATGGCGGCGGGTGCCCATTCCGAGGGATCGGTCTCGTACTCCTCTTGGTCTTCCGGGATTATTTCTTCCCCTAGGGCCGCCGCTGCAACTTGGCGGGGAGTCGTGTTCGGATTCTTTGGGCAGTTGGGATCACTGGCGTAGTGGCCGGGTCGCTGGCACCTGTGGCACGTAATGTTGGCCCGGAAACCGGCCCGGACGGCAGGGCTTCCCCGGCCAACCGGGGTCGAGGGGTTTCTGGGGGGTGACGAGGGGCCGGGGTCTCTCCCCCGACCCTGACTTCCTCCTCCCCCTCGGGGGCGATACGATCTGGATACTTCGCTGGGTGCGCTCCGGCCAACTCGGGTGCTTTCCCACCGGTCGGCTTCGGCGGCGAGTTGTCGAGGGTCGGTTAGCTTGCTGTCCAGGAGGTGTTGCCGGAGCTCCACGAAGCAGTTGTTCGACAGGTGTTCCCATACGATAAGGTCAAAGAGTTGTTCGTAGGTGGTTACTTTGTTGCCCCTGATCCACCCCTCGAAGGCTCGGCTAAAAAAGTTCACGTACTCCACCCAAGTTGTACCCGGAATCCGTTTGCAGTCGCGGAACCGTTGGCGGTACATCTCAGGTGTGAGCCCGTATCGAGTGAGGAGGGCGGCCTTCATGTGGTCGTAGGAGGTCATTAGCTGGTCCGGGAGTTGCAGCAGGGCGTCCCGCCCTTCGTTGACAAACCTCCCCCATAATCCGGCTCCCCAATCGCTTCGGGGAATCCGGTGGGAGGTCATTGCCACCTCATAGGCTTTAAACCACTGCTGGATATCATCGTTCTTGTGGTATTCCCGGATGACATCTTTGGGGATGTGAACCTTGGGCTCGGTCGAGGCAGACGGGGTCGGTCGTTCGGGGAGCCCGAGGTCTTTATTCTGTTTCTGAATCTCCAGTGCTTTGAGATTGCGCTCATGTTCGTACTCTAGTCTCTTTTCCTCTAGCTCCCTCTGTCTTTGCTTGTCTTCCCGCTCTTCCCTGAGCCGTAAGTGTTCCAGGGTTATTTTTTGTTCTGCCAGCTTGAGTTCCCCATCCAAGCGAAGTCGGGCAAGTTCTAATTCGTGGAGTCTGGTTTTTTCTCTTTCTCGGATCTCTTCCAGGGAGAGATCCGCTCTTTCTTTAGTTGGTGCGGGGCTCGTTTCGGTTGTTTGTGTTCGGGGTACGGCCGTACCCGTTTCTGCCCAAGCTTCTAGGGCTCGTTTGAAGTCTTCCTTTGTGCTAAGACCTGTGGTTGGAAGTCCAAGTTCTATGCAATATTGCTTCAGTTCCCGGTGGTTGTAGTCTTCCAATTTTTCCATCTGAAATTTTTCCGTTGTTCCGCTCTCTATTGACATGGTTGTTGTGTGTGGTGGGGCGAGTGACTTTCTGTACGATTATGCGTAGGTTCGGATCCCGTCGCTGGCCACCAATGTTAGACGGGGACCCTGAGGGTCGGCCGGATACCGAGGGAGAGATTCCCGAGGGGGACCGTCTCCGGCGATCGTACAGACAAGTACCCTCCCTCCCCACAAACAGGCACCACACCAAGTCGAGTTCAAGGCTTTATATAAGGTTCTTAAGGCAAGGATATCAGCGATACAGGATAACTTGGACCCGGGGGTCCTCTCACTTCTAGTCTCTGTAGGGAAAGGGGGTAGCGGGACAGTCTTGGTACCGGATCGGTACAGGTAGTGGTAAAAGGCGAGCTCACAATCCTCGAGCTGGAGGGTCTGTGGATCGGGCCGCGGCAGCGCCAGCAGGCCAAGGTGATAGTCTCATAAAGCAGAGGGCCGCGGCAGCGCCAGCAGGCCAAGTTGATGGTTTCACGAGGCAGAGGGCCGCGGCAGCGCCAGCAGGCCAAGACGATGGTTTCACGAGGCAGAGGGCCGCGGCAGCGCCAGCAGGCCAAGACGATGGTTTCACGAGGCAGAGGGCCGCGGCAGCGCCAGCAGGCCAAGACGATGGTTTCACGAGGCAGAGGGCCGCGGCAGCGCCAGCAGGCCAAGACGATGGTTTCACGAGGCAGAGGGCCGCGGCAGCACCAGCAGGCCAAGACGATGGTTTCACGAGGCAGAGGGCCGCGGCAGCGCCAGCAGGCCAAGTCACGGATGAGTTCTTCTCGGGTCTCTCGACTCCAGGATACAACTGCCTTCCTGGTCTGGCCCTGCCCCAGTTATAGGTCTGGTCCCCTTTGATGTCCGGACCCTCGCGCCTGGGGGCCGGGAGGTCCGGGATGAGGGAGTCCAGACACCCAGCAGGGGGGTGGAGCCAGCGCCCAGGCGGCCTGGGGTGATCGACACCTGGCGGAGGAGAGCCGTTGACGATTCCTTCTCCCATTGACTCGCCAAGTGGTCACTCTGCCTCCTGGGAGGATGGTGGGGCCTCGATGTCGGGGCCGGCCGGGCCCGGGGTTAGGGTCGAGTTGAGGCCACGCGGCCTCGTGCTGCAGTGCCCCAAGATGGCGGCCGGGTCGATGTCGTGGGGTAGATGGTGACCCGGGCCAGCTGGGTCCGGAGCTGGTGTCTTGTAGTGGAGGGATTGCAGGGTACTTCGGGTGGTCGTTTGTGGACTCTGGCTGGGGATGCAGGGAGAGCCAGGGTCCTGGTCCCATTGCGGGGAGGGGGGACAGCTCGAACATGCGGCCTGTCCAACAAAGCTGAAACAGGGTTCTAACCCTACCCTTCAGCACCTGATAGAACTCCTAGAAGAATCTGAGGTTCTTAAGGCCTCTAATACAGGCCCTACGGGTAATGCAGAGGAGGTGCTACCCTCAACAGAAGATACCCCTGACCCTATTGTCATAGATGATGATGAGATAGTGGAGGAGGAAGATTCTTAGGATGAGATAGGCAGCCAGGATGAAGTTAGGAGACTTAGCCAGGCTAACCTAAGCCTACATGGGGCTGGAGAGGGGCAAGCCCCATACAGACCCATCAGTAGACTTAATCAGAGGTATAGGAGGGAAAGATCCCATTCAGGGGAAGATCTCCACTCCACTGCCTCAAGGGGTTCTCAGAGGGGAATGAATTCCCCTCAGAGGAGAGAACACCAGGCTAGGACGAGGGAAGTCCAAATCAGAATAGAGAGGGAAGAACTTGCCCTAGCCCAATCAAAACTTGCTTTGGCAAGGGAGCAAAGGTTGAGTGGATTAGATTCCACTGGTGGCATCAATATCCCTAAGGATAAAGACAGGTCCTATGTGAATAGACACCTGAGTAAGATTGTGCCCCCCTACAAAGTTGGGGATGATATCCACAAATGGATAACTGCTTTGGAGAGGTCCTGCAAGGTACATCAGGTACCCCAAAGTCAGTGGGCAGCAATTTTGTGGCTCTCCTTTTCAGAAAAAGGAAGAGACAAGCTCCTCACAGCTAGTGATGATGATGCTAACAATTACACTGTCCTGAAGAGTGCTCTAATTGATGGGTTTGGCCTAACCACTGAACAGTACAGGTTGATGTTCAGAGATACCCAGAAGACACGGACTCAGGACTGGACTGATTTTGTTGATTGTGCCACTAAGGCCCTAGAAGGCTGGTTGCTGGGAAGTAAAGTTAAGGACTATACAGGATTGTATAATTTGATCATGAGAGAGCAAATACTTAATAATTGTCAGAACCAGTTGTTGCACCAACACCTGACTGATGCAGATCTGACCTCTCCCCAAGAATTGGGAAAGAAGGCAGACAAATGGGTCAGAACCAGGGTTAAGCAGAAAAACCAGGTCCAAGGTGGTGATCAGAAAAAGGCAGACCAAAAAGGTGGGGATCAGAAACAAAAAGACCAGAAGTCTTCTTCAGGCCCCCAACAAACGTCTAATGAGGGGGGGTCCCAAAATTCCATGAAAAAGAAGAAAGAAGGTCCAAACAAACCTTGATGTAATTATTGTAATTCTGCCTCTCACTGGTTCAGTGAGTGCACCAAGAAAGGTACAGCCCCTACCACTGTAGCCCCTAAGGCATCTACACCCCCTAGTACAGTTAACAGTGGTAGTTCCCAACCCAAGGCTTTAGTGGGGTTAACCATGGGTACTGAGGTGGATTCTGGCTTATACCAACCCCGGCTGTTCTTGTCTGTAATGTGGACATGGCTATGTCCTCAACTGTGAGTCCCAGTACTCTGGGCAAGTACAGGCAAACACCTTTAATTAATGACAAAGTGGCTCAGGGCTACAGGGACACATGTGCCAGTGTCACTATGATGAAATCTAACTTTGTGGACCCTGGACAGATTGTACTGGGTGATAAATACATGGTGACCAATGCAAGCAATGTCACTACTACACATAGTGTGGCAGTTGTTAACTTCTCCTGGGAGGGGTAACTGGCCTCAATAAAGTTGTGGTAAGTGCAGACCTCCCAGTTGAATGTCTGTTGGGCAATGATCCTGAATCCTCAGTATGGTCAGAAGTGGAGTATAGGACTCATGCAGAGATGTTAGGCATATCAGCTCATGTCCTTGCTGTGAACAGGTCACAGGCCAAAAAGTTCCAAACTGAACAGGACTTGGATCCTGTAACTATGGACCAAGTACCACCCAAGAGAAAGAGCAGTAGGGTTAAGGCAGTGCCTTCCCCCCTGCCCTCAGGTGAAGATCAGCCTTCTCAGGAAGCTGATTGTGAGACCCCTGAAGGAACTGTCCTAGAAGAGCTTGAACCTGAACAGGTTGAGTTTCTTGGGACAGGGGGGGCCTTCAAGGGCAGACTTGAGGTAGGCACAGTTAGACTGCCCCTCTCTTGAACCACTCAGACAGCAAGCTGCTTCTGAGGCTGCTGGGAATGCTCAGGTACCCATAAAGTTTACTGGGATGAAGGACTCCTTTATTCTGAGGGTAGAGACCCCAAGCCTGGTGCTTCCAGGAGGTTGGTCATACCTCAGGCCTTTAGGGTTTTCCTTCTTACCTTAGCCCATGATATTCCCTTAGAAGGACATCTAGGCCAGAACAAGACTTGGGACAGGCTTGTCCCTCACTTTCACTGTCCCTATATGTCAGAAGATGCCAAGGAGTTTTGTCGCTCCTTTGTGACCTGCCAAGCCAGTGGCAAATCAGGTGGCACAACAAAGGCCCCCCTTATACCAATACCTGTGGTGGGGGTACCCTTTGAAAGAGTAGGGATTGACATTGTTGGACCAATGGATCCCCAAACAGCCTCTGTGCACAGATTTATACTGGTGGTAGTGGATCATGCCACCATGTATCCAGAAGCTATTCCCCTAAGGATCACAACAACACCTGTTGTGGCAAGAGCCCTCCTTGGAGTTTTCTCAAGAGTGGGCTTTCCAAAGGAGGTTGTCTCAGATAGAGGTGCAAACTTCATGTCTGGGTACTTGACTACAACGTGGAAGGAGTGTGGTGTTAATTAAAAATTCACTACGCCCTAACATCCACAGTGCAGTGGGCTTGTTGAAAGATTTAACAAGACCCTAAAGGGTATGATCAAGGGTTTACCTGAAAAGCTTAGGTGAAGATGGACCATCCTTCTACCCCTGCCTTCTGTTTGCATACAGAGAGGTCCCACAAAAGGGGGTTGGCTACAGCCCTTTTGAACTTTTGTTTGGGCATCCTGTAGGGAGACCCCCCATGTCTGGTGAAGGAAAGATGGGAGTTACCTCTCAAAAAGCCTAAACAAGACATAGTGGACTGTGTACTTGGTCTCCGCTCCAGGATGGCTGAGTATCTGAAGAAGGCTTCTAAAAACCTTGAGGCTAGCCAAGAACTTCAAAAAGCTTGGCATGACCAAAAGGCTGTACTGACTGAGTACCAGCTAGGACAGAAGGTGTGGGTGTTGGAGCCAGTGGCCCCAGCAGCACTCCAGGACAAATGGTCTGGACCCCACACAAATGTTGAGAAAAAGGGAGAGGTCACCTATTTGGTGGACCTTGGAACTCCCAGGAACCCCCACAGGGTGCTCCATGTCAACAGACTCAAATATATGTTGACAGGGCAGACATGGGCTTGTTCATGGCTACAGACCAGGGACAGGAGGAAGAGAGTGACCCTCTCCCAGATCTGTTGACTCAGAACCCTGATGATGGTTCAGTTGATGGTGTGGCCTTAGCTGGCAGCCTCACTGGCCAGCAGCAACAGGACTGCAGACAAGTTCTACAGTCCTTCAGACATATGTTTTCCTTGACACCTAGTCAGACTAACTGGTGCGCCCATGAGGTGGACACTGGTCACAGTCTGCCTGTGAAGAGTAAAATCTGCAGGCAACCTGACTATGTCAGGGACTGTATATAGACTGAGGTACAGAAAATGTTGGAGCTGGGAGTAATTGAGCCATCAGAGAGCCCCAGGGCCAGCCCAGTAGTCCTGGTACCAAAACCTCAACCCCAAGATGGTAAGAGAGAGATGAGGTTACGTGTGGACTATAAAGGTCTCAATGCTGTCACTAGGACAGATGCTCATTACCAATTTGTGGTGATGCCCTTTGGCTTGAAGAATGCACCTGTCATTTTCCAAAGGTTGGTGAACCAAGTCCTCACTGGGTTGGATGACTTTTGTGCAGCTTATCTTGATGATATTGCTGTCTTCAGCTCCACCTGGGAGGATCACCGATCCACCTGAAGAAGGTTTTAGAGGCCCTGCAGAAGGCATGCCTAACTATCAAGGCCACAAAGTGCCAGATAGGGCAGAGTAAGGTTGTGTACCTGGGCCACCTTGTAGGTGGGGGTCAGGTTCAACCATTGGAGAGTAAGATCCAGACCATCAAGGACTGGGCTCCTCCAACCACCCAGACACAGGCCAGAGCTTTCTTGGGCCTGTCTGGTTACTACAGAAAGTTTGTTAAGAATTATGGGTCCATTGTGACACCACTTAATGACTTTACTTCACAGAAGATGCCAAAAACAGGTTCAGTGGACAGTAAGCTGTCAAAAGGCATTTGATGACCTGAAGAAGGCCATGTGCTCTGCACCTATCTTGAAGAGTCCTGACTACTCCAAAGATTTAATTGTCCAAACAGATGCTTCTGAGTTGGGGGTGGGAGCTTTGCTTTCACAACTTAATGTAGATGGTCAAGACCAGCCCATTGCTTTTATTAGCAGAAGGCTGACCCCTAGTGGGAAACGTTGGTCAGCCATTGAGAGGGAGGCCTTTGCTGTGGTTTGGGCCCTGAAGAAGTTGAGGCCATACTTGTTTGGCACTCACTTCAAAATTCAGACCGACCATAAGCCCCTCTTGTGGCTAAATCAGATGAAGGGTGAGAATCCCAAACTGCTCAGGTGGTCTATTTCCCCACAGGGGATGGACTTTACAGTGGAGCACAGACCAGGGACTGACCATGGCAATGCAGATGGTCTCTCCGGGTACTTCCACTTAGAACATGAAGACACAACTGGTCAAGGTTAGTCTAATGTCCCTGCGTTTGGGGGGGGTTATGTAGGAGAGTAGGGTCTGCATTCTTATGGTCACCCCACTTTTGCTTCACTGGTTTTTGACTTAATGTGGCTGTGGGCCTGCTAATCAGACCCACAACCCTGCGGTTCTCTCTCTAATTTTCACACCATGTACTTTAGGTACATCACCAATTGGGATTTGGGTCACTCTTGTGAGTTCCTGTACAGTGTACCATAGGTCCCCAGGGCATAGGTGCACCCAAGGCCTACCAGGGGCTGCAGCATATCTTCTGCCACCCCTGGCTGGCCATCCAAACTGAAACAACTGGCTGATCACTCAGCTGGGGCAAGGTCGTGTAATCACCCCTTGCTTAGGTATAGTATCCCTATACCTGCCCTTAGATATAGACACATATGCACATATAAGTCACTCCCATGGCAGGCCTTAACAATCCTGAAGGCAGAGTGCTTGGTTTTATGTAAGATGGTGCTCTAGCATGAGCTGAGCCTGTCTGCAGCTTTCGGAACCATGTCCTTATAGCTGTTCTATGATATAGCCATTCCATATATTCTTAAATGCATTATAATCCTCGCGGTTGAATGCTAACTTTGGTTTGGCTTTATCAAAACATGTCATGTAAGGTGTCATACGCTTTGGAATACTACCCCCTCGCCAGTTCTGGCGACGGGGGTAGCATTCCACCCTTCTAGAGGGAGAAGACATGTTGTTCCTACTAATCCCAGTTAAAGTTAACCAGAGCCTCAGCAACACAAAATGGATGCTGCTGCCACAGACACAAGTCTGACCTCCTGCTGCTGGGAGTCCTTCGAGGGAGGGAGGCTTGGACAATAGGTTTCCTGTCTTGGGAGGTGCTAGCACCACCCCAGACAGGCCATAGTGTATTGGGGCAGGGAGGGCTGAATGAAATGAGACACTGCCTGGGGCACACAAGGTATCCCATTCATAGTCCGGTTCAAACCGGTGCTGGGGCACTCCAGCCCCAGCTGTGACGCGAAACTGGACAAAGGGAAAGGGGTGTAACCACCCCCTTCCCTGGTCCCACCCATAGGAGGGACCTAGCAGGTAATCCAGCCCCTAGATTTGGTATATAGGTAGGAGCTGAGTCCCAAGACTTTAGATTTATCCTGACTGAAACTTGAAACCAAACTCTGGACTTTCGACGTTCTACCTGAAGATAGAAGACTGAAGAATCTCCCTTGTGGTGAAGGAGTGACCACCCTGTGCAAGCAGGCACCATCAAGCGATCAACGGTTTGCTTTGTCGACGCTCCTGCCGGAGCCCGAGCACAGAGCCTGACAAGACCCGGGCTTCCAGACTTCCAACAGCCCGATCCACAGTCACAGCAGAGCTGAGACCCGTGGAGGCGACGAGACAGGGGACCGGCCATCTTGGAAAGCCAGCGAATTGCTTTCCGTGCAACTTCTGAGGCACCCTCGAAGTTGTGCATTGGGGATTGAGAAGCCCCAAACCCGAGCACCAACTGCACTGAAGATCAGCCCTCCACACACCACGAGTTCTGCGTGGGGCCCTTCTGCATTTTCCTGCTCAACGCATCTGTCCGATCACTTGCCCGTTGGCTAGTGGACTCCGTGACGACGAACCTTTGAATTTACACAGCTGGTCTGGTTGCTCCTGACTGGCCCCTGCTTCTCTAAAAAGGAGAAGCCCATCAGATCTTGCTGGTCTGATCCAGAAGCCATCTTTTATTCCTGCGTGGGTTGCCTTTGCCAAGGCTTGTTGACTCGAATACGGAAGCCGACACCGCCGACAGCGAGAGCCTTTGTGGGACAGTCCGTATCCAGCTCCTGGTTGTCGTCAACACCTCCTGGTCCACGTGGCTGCAGAGTCAAGCTTCACGACATTACCTGATCGCATCCCGACATCGCCTGGTTCCTTCCTGGCCACTGGCTAGTGACCCAGACTCTGTCCCCTCTGCTTTCAGGTACTCTTCATCCTCGATCCGCCCTGGGATCCAACTGGACACTTCTCTCCTGGTCGCCTGCAGCATCTTTCTCCAAGGCTCCATAGGAATCGGCGACGAAACCCGACACACTTTGATACCTATGCACCCGCTTCCTGTGGTTGAGGTAACAAGAGTACTTCGGTGCTCCTGTGGGTATTGACTATCCTAGTGTCTAAGTTTTGAGTAGCTTTCTCCTAGTCCATCCGGAAGTGCCCTAAAAGAACTAGTTTCCAATTCTTTTGTTCCCATTCTAACTTTATGGTAACTCGCGTGCGTGTAAAGACACTGCCCGCGCATCCCGTGGGCCTCCTGCTCCCTATCCTTTGGTAGTACAGCGTAGCCCCAGCGATTCCCTAGGCCTATCCTTTGTTCGTGACGTGGTTCTTATACCACTATTTTAGTATATGGTTTGAAGTGCCCCTAGGGCATTACTGTATTTTGTGCAACTTATTGTATGATAATTGAGTATCTTGTTATGTGCTTGTGCCTCTGACCTCATAAAGAGTTCAGAGGATTAATTTAGTAATAAATACATATATTTTATATATATAACCTGTGTGGTGTCCTTTCACTTGGTATTAAAGGGATTGCATATAGTAAAACAGCTGGCTTCACATACCCTCTTGAGTTTAACCTAAGACTGCTCTGTCCATGCTACCACTAGGATAGCTGGTCTATAAGGTTGACTTTACAACCATCACCATAAGGGTTTTTTGGTCTGATACAAGGTGCCCACTAGAATAGTGGACATCACATATCAGGCCAACTTCTCACAAGGGTCAAGTGAAAAGGTGCCCAAAATTTAAGGTGTTATTTGAATTGCGAGAAATAATACTTGCAGCACAAAGAAGTCTCGCTTTAGGAATATTTTCCAGACTTTCACAAGGGTTTGGGAGTATTGCTATCAGATATGGGTCTTTGATGGCACCCAACCTAGATCACAGGGCCCAGGAAAGACCTAGGTGCAGCATTCTCAGCCTGTGTGCTCTTGGTGTGTCCATCAGCATCCTCTGCTTGCACTGCACCGCTAGGCTCCTTTGAGAAGGTCTTAGGCACATTGATGGCGCACAAAAGGTTCGATCTCTTTGCTGTCATGGTTTATTTATAATGGATTCTCCAATCGTATCATCTTTAGAACTTGAAGCTTTTACTCCTCGTGGGACATTCTGAGAAATATTACCAGTTTTGCTGCAGAACTTGGTTGTGTGGGCCTGGTGAGATGGAGGCATCTTGTTATGCGGCCAAGATTCATAGCACATATCCCTATGAATTTAGGTTAGACCCAGGAGAGAATGCCAGGAAAGTGAGCAAATGACCCGAGAGCCTGTGGGCGATTTATAGGCAGAGACCGGGTGCTCTTTGACAGACGTGGTCTGTAAACTCTTCTGAAACTGACTATTTCTTTCCTGGTCTCCTTACACCAGAGCCTGCCTTCTTGCTTTCCATATCGGGTCAGATCAATAAGGGTACATAAAATCAGAAAATATATAGAATGTGCATCTTTCTGTGCCTCCTGTTGTATGCATGTCTCAGACCAGCGCATCACTCACTTGATTGGTTATGTGTTTGTATCTGACTTGCACAGTCCTGGTGTTGGCTGTGGTTGTGTGGTCTGTACAACACATGTCCCATTGGAGCCCATAGGGTAGAAAAAGCCTAACATAGCATTATTAGCTTATTTGTAGTGGAGGCAGCATCCCTACCTCACACTATCACTAAAAATATAAGCCAATGAAATAGCTGATTTTACATCTGGCTTTGTTAGGAATATTAATGAATTGTTGGTTAACACAGCAGGAAGTTGCTTTCTCTACCTACACACATGTGCACACGCACACACACCCTCCCCCCCCGGAAGGCGAGTCCCAAATACTGCTGTATCTACTTGGCATGGGGGCGCAGTCAGAGCAAGGTCTCATTGGATTGGATACAGGACCTATTCAAGGGTTTTGGTCCCACCTACACCTCTATAGAACACATTGGTATGTTGTTTTTCAGTCTGTGGACTAGGATTCTTAGATCAGCCCCTTGCATTCATACATGTTTGAGAATAGTGTCATCTGGAAAGTACTCTTACCAAGGTGTGCATGGCCAGGACAGTTGGCAGAGCAAGTGAAAGACCTGGTCAAGCATTGTGTGTGTGCTTCTGTTCCCCGTACAGCTTTATATTCCTTTCTACTTGAATATGTACTACTTAAAGTGTGACTTCTTTATCTAATAAAGAACCTACAAAGAACATACAGTGTTTACTGTTTCTAGAGTATGCAGCTGCTTTGGTAAATATAATAAACATAGTAGTCTGAAAAATAAACACAAATGCAATGCATTCGAGAGACATTGCCAAAGACGTCCCAACAGCTCTCCCACTTCATAAGACAATATGCCGCTTCCGCCAAGCATTATAATTGTGTCTTCTCTAGCCATGCACATAAACATCTCTACTGCCCTCATCCCAATTAGTTTCAAAGTGGATCCATATTTGCAATTTCTTCTCTTTATTGGCCACATTCATACCCCTTTTTATGACATGTCCTGTCCAGCTATTCCGAGCTCTCCTGCTTTGATTGTCTGTCTTCTGACCATTATGTTTGTTATCGCTATCTATCTCCATTTCAACTCTCATTGTCATTACTCTGCGTAACTTTGTTTGTTTGTTCTTGACCGCCATCTCCATCTCTATGGCACACGTTTAGTCATTCCCTGCCTGACACATTGTTGCTTTCTATTTATCAGTCTCTATCACTATCGCTTCTGCTCTCAATTGTCCACACGAGATGTTGTATGCCCTCATTTTCATAACTGACCCTATTGCTGCCAATGGCCTCCCATATGAATAAAACAGTGTGTTCTCTCCAGCCGGCTTGATCGCCATCTTTATTCTCTCATTGTCTTCTCTCTTCCATGTCCCAATATAAGTCCACGCTAGCCATGGCAATCAGCATCTTTACTACTCTTCTTGTTGCAGGCCATCTTATCCAACATGAAGGTAGAGTGCAAATGCCACGGTGTCTCAGGATCTTGCGAAGTGCGCACATGCTGGAAGGTCATGCCCCCTTTCCGCAAGGTTGGCAACGTACTGAAGGAGAAATTTGAGGGTGCAACGGAGGTCCAGCAGCAGAAGGTGGCTACCCGAAAGCTTCTAGTACCCAAGAGTGCCCACTTCAAGCCCTACACCATGCAGGATTTGATCTACGTGTCACCCAGTCCAGACTTTTGCCACCAGGATCCTAAAAATGGGGTACCAGGCACAACAGGCCGCCGCTGCAACCGCACTTCACCCGCCACGGATGGATGCGAACTGATGTGCTGTGGTCGGGGCTTCCACACAGCTGAGACTGAGGTGGTGGAGCGCTGCAGTTGCACCTTTCGCTGGTGCTGCTCTGTCAAGTGTAAGCAGTGCCACAACATTGTGCAGGTGCACAAATGCCGGTGAGCCGGCGCCCGCGAGAGGGAGAAAGGCAAAGAGATAGAAGACAGTAAGTGGAGATTACGGGGATGGAAGATCAGAAGCATGCAAAGAGGAGACTTATACCAGGGTCTACCAAGGCGTGTTGGGATTTTGAGGGTTATCAAGACTGGGAAAGGCTCAGTGGCTATTTTGGTAACTTGAAAGAGCAAAACAATAGTAGGGTCTTGGAGGCTTCTACAGTATGAGAAGGAATTGGTAGGGGCGTCAAAATTGATTCCTTAGATTGACTGTATATCTCTAAGGAGTCCACCAGAATGGGAAACTCAAAGTGATGCGATTAAAATTGAATTCATAGGCGCTCTGGCATGCCAATAACCGGTCTAATAGTTTATCTGGGTATCTGAAAGGAGTGCTTAAGAACAGGAGAATTCGATTGGCCTATAGATAAAAGGGGTATTTTAGGGCCACAATATTGAGTCCTATCCCAAAGAAGCCAACAATGTTGTCTCATATAGTAAGTTGATACACCAATGAGTCCCCGGGAATGGTAATATTCTGTATAGTATTTCAGAGGACTGACTACGTGACTAGATAGCACAGACACACTGAAAACCTGACCAAGTGTCCGACATGAGAGAATCTAAGTGTAGTACAGTTAGTGGGGGTCATTGGGCAACCTTTAAGAATTGATAGAAGCAGACTGAGGGGATAGATCAGAGAAACCCCAAGAACTACAAGGGTTTTACAGGTAGGAGGAGTTCTCTGCACCCAATAATAGGTCCTACTGATTGTCCGGGCATTCCAGCAAACCTCATTACAATGGCAGAGACCTACAATGAAAAGGCATATTTTAGGATTGCCAAAATGGGTTCCATCGGTGTATCTGGCAGAAGCATCTAGGGTTAAGGGAATGGTGGTGTCTTATAGGTAATCTATTTTACAAGAGGTGTCAAGAACTGGTATTAGGGAATGATTGGTTGAAGTCTATGAATTCTCAAGAATATAAGCTTCAGGGTGCAGTACAGGTAGAGGTTACCCTCCGAGTACCACAAATGGTAGGAATTTGAAGGGTCACAATCGAAGGGCCCGATTTACAAAGGTAAACTTCGACCTGAAGTCTAAGTTTAGACCTAAAGTCTAAGGGCGTTATTATGAGTATGGTGGTCCTGGAACTGCCGTACTTGCTGTGGTGGTCCAACCACAACCACCCATCTGCCCTAGTACA
Source organism: Lissotriton helveticus (assembly GCF_964261635.1). Taxonomy (NCBI): domain Eukaryota; kingdom Metazoa; phylum Chordata; class Amphibia; order Caudata; family Salamandridae; genus Lissotriton; species Lissotriton helveticus. Next base: position 73,649,481 of record NC_136068.1, on the reverse strand, counting down.
AGTGTTGCGCTGGGACTGCCACAAGACCGCTACCTCTGCCGGAATCAAGGATTCCACTGCGGCGGTGGTCTAACAATGGCCTGAATATACAGGTGGTGCCAATGCCTGCACCGCGCCGGGCATATTCCTCCTGCATATCCACTTCCCTTTTCATGGCTGGGACCCTGCCATGAAAAGGGTGGTTGGGTGGCCTGGGGCCCTAATACGGCTTCCGGTCAATTCGGACCTGGGGGTGCATGGTCTCTCACGGCGGTGGTATGCTTGTTAGGCTCTCCTATGAGCTTAACATACTGCAGCAGCACCGCCCGCCTACCCTGGATTAAAGTCATAATCCTGCAGGGTATACACCCGTTACAACGGATCTTTTACTCCGCAGACCCATTACAACGCGACCATTACTCCGCATACCATTACAACGCATTGCGCTGGGGGGCGCTCTAGGATAGGGAATAAGTATAATTTACTATCCAACACCTTCCCTAGGGTCCACGGGGACTGGAGTTAGAATAGTAAATTATACTTACCACTATCCAGCGCCCCAAGGCGCTATGCGTTGTAACGGTATGCGGAGTAAAAGTCGCGTTGTAATGGTCTGCGGAGTAAAAGTATGCGTTATAACGTCATACATCCTCCTGCAGGCGTGCTCACCACAGCCTTGGCGATCTTCCTGGGACTGTGGTGGTCCCAGCCGAAGACCGTCAAAGTTGAAATAAGGCCCTAAGTTTAGACCTACATTCTAAATTTAGACCTATAGTCTAACTTTAGAACTGAATTCTAAGTTTATACCTAAAGTCTAAGGGCAGGATTATGAGTTTGGCGTCCCAATGGACCATCAAACCCACGGTGGCAGTGCAGTAACCACACTCACCAGAGGTCCGACCGCCGTATTATGACTTTGCCTGTCGGATCGCCATGGGACAGCGGCTACCGCCAGGGATTCGAAATCCCTGGCAGTCTTGCAGCGTTCTGAAGTTACAATATACAGGCGGTGAAGCTGCTGCACCGCCAAGCATTATAATTTGTGTTTCGTCACTGCCCACCTTTTCAAGGGTGGTGGTGAGGAAACAAAGGAGGCTAGTGCCTCAGTGCACAGGGTGCATTCTGGGGGGTCCCCCCTTCTTTCTGCACCCCCAGTTCCTGCACGGCATGGACTTTACTGTCCATGCCGTGCTGGAATGCACTGTGGAAGTCCCATGGCACTGCCTTTCTTAGGCTCTCCTATGAGCCTTTGAAAGGCAGTGCCGTGGGCCAGTCGCTACAGGATCGCCTGTCCGGATTAGAACTTGTAATCCGACAGGCATTTGGCAGTGGAGTTTGGCGAGGTGGGAGCGAGGCAGTGGCGTGCTGCCCAGCTCCCACACCGCCAAACTCATAACCAGGCCCTAAGTAAAGACCTAAAGTCTAACTTTAAACCTGAAGTCTAGTTTTAGACCTGAGGTCTAAACTTAGACTTCAGTTCTTCAGTTCTAAACTTCATCCACCTTCCAAGAACTGGGAAGTCCATAATGATTTGAAGACTAAGAGGTACTATTGGGGAACCAACAGCTTGGATTGTTTTTCGCTAACTGAAGACGGACCGGGTCTTGGATGCCATTCAAAATAGACTGTAATTTGTGGCCTTTAGACAACTTTGGTTGGTTCAGATTGGGAGAATTTCTCTTTGGAATGGGGGCATTTTGTGGTCCTTTAGAGCAGTAAGTATTTTTTGGTCTTCTGGAAGTTGGAGTTTCTGGAGCATCTTCAATGGGAGAATTTCTGAGATCCTCCAGAAGGGATAGTTCTTAGGGTTCTTTAAAATGTAAAAGTGTCTCCATAGATTGGAAGTGTTTCTGGGGTCCTGGCATATTTTAAAAAGATACTGTGATGGGTTCATTACAAAGGAGAAGGTCAGGAGGAGGCTAAAATGGGTATCTGGATTCCTTGGACTGGGGGAATTTTTTGGGCCCTTTGCGCTCCTAGAGGTTATGCCTCCTACGGGCTGCGTGCTTTCAGATGTTTTAGGAAAGCGTTACACTCTAGAATGGACACATTATTGTTTCCTTTAAGAAGGGAGTTCCTATTGTCTCTGAAATGAGAGAGAGTGTGTGGCCCCATCCATGGGAAGTTTCTGGTATCTTCCCGAATGATAGCGACTTGGATATTCTATAGAACGGGTCATTTAGGTTTGTAATTTCTCTGGAATCGGGGACCTCCTTGGGTCTATATAATAGATGAGCTTCTGAGGCCCTCTACACTGGACGAGTATCTGGGATAACCTAGGACAGAGAAGTTTCTGAAATTTTGGGGTTATGCAAAATCTAAACCCCTTATGTATTTGGAGATTTAACTCCATAACTAAATGTTTCTCATACTTTTCATGGAAACATGGGCAAACTTCTGTATTGATCTATGTTTTATTAAGTCTTTGTTAAAGGTCCATGTTTCAAACTGTAAGTATTTTCAGAGACATTTGTCTTATCGTTCAGCACTTAGCTTAGAAGTCTCTGGGCCCGATTCACAGAACTAACTTAAGACAGAATCCTAAACTTACTACTTTTGGTATTCACAGAAGGCATTTAGTAGTAGTAAAGTTAGGATTTTGTCTTAAGTCTGTCTTAAGTCGGTCTTAAGTCTGTCTTAATTCTGTCCTAAGTTTGTCTTAAGTTTGTCTTAAGACTGTCTTAAGTCTGTCTGAAGTCTGGCTTAAGTCAAACTTAAGACAAAATCCTAACTTTACTACTTCTAAATGCCTTCTGTGAATACCAAAAGTAGTAAGTTTAGGATTTTGTCCTAAGTTATTTCTGTGAATCGGGCCCACTGTTACCTACAATAAACGATAGAACCTGATATACTGATCAACAGATCCCACTAAACAAAACAGTTCAAGGTGAGCTCAAAGTTAACTCTGGCTCATTCTATTTTTTTTATAGAGAATAAAGTTTAGAAGCCCTCCCCTCCATATTCTCCAGGACTCAGAAAGTGATGATGCATTGAACTTTTTTGGAGACTCACTAGGATTAGAAAGCAGGAGTGGTACCAGTTGGAAAAGGAGTTAAGTGCAAGTGAGAAACTATTACTTTTAGAGAATATCTGAAGTATTTAAATCCCAGCTACTGAATGTCATTAAAGATCTGAAAGAAAAGTATTGAATTAAGCTTCAAGCAGCATTCTCAAGAGCCGGGACAGGGCACCCCCATATCTGGAATTCAGGTTTAGATTTACCAACAATATCACCTGCGCAGGTGATGTATGTAATTAGCCATCATTAGGGAACAAGAAAATAATTAAGGGGCACATTAGGATGGCGGGCGGATCGCCCCCGCCATGTCGGCGGTTGTCACCACCGGCCCTGCGGGGGCGATCCCCCCGCCATATTAAGATGACTGGGGGGTCAGCGGTGGACGGAAAGACCAGCGGAAAACAAGGTTAATATGGTGGCAGTGTCTGCAAGATACCACCATCCATATTATGATGCTTGCGGAGATGTGCCTTTCCATGGCGGCAAAGGCTTGTGGTCTTTGCCTTCGGGGGCCCGTAGTGGTCTCCCACCATGTTGGGGGGTGCACATGGGGGGTACCTATGGTACCCCATGCATTTGCATGCACAAGGTGGCAGGCACCACGCGGTGCCTGTCACGTTATGCATGCAAATGCACGACATGCATTCCCAGCATTGTGGCGGGTGGGGCTGTGAGCACCGCCCGCCACAATGCTGGGAATAAGGTTTGTCTCGGTGGCATCCTAATTTCAGGTGCGGGACCGCTGCACCTCTTGCGGACGGTCCCGCATTCCATTATTGTGCCGGGTGAGCCGACATCGTAATTGGGCCCTAAGTTATTAACTCTTCATAGAAGCATAAAGCCAAAGATCTAAACAGTCTGACAGCTGAGATTTAGGAGATATTATTCCCTCGAACAAAGGAACCACCACTTTTGGTGACTATTTGATGGCAACCCGAGGGGACAGAGCAGCACTCCTTATTCCTTTTTTACATTTTTTTTTATAAACAACAGATTTTATTGGGCACTGCTTATTCTATTTAGTGAACTCTTAAACCCAGTAGGTTACAGGCATTAACCTCTTTTACTAAAGTCTTTAATGTTTCGGCCATATGAAATCATCTGCTTCCTGCCTTGATTATTGTGTATCAGAAAAGTTATAGGCCTGGTCGCCATAATGATGAAGATTGTATGGTACTTTAATGAGAACATCAACCCACAATAATATAGCATCACTACTTCACCTACTTCTCCATAATCATGATCAGTATCTACTTACTATTCTTACTTACACATCTATGTACCTTGTGTTGTAGTAGTTAGGTTGATGTAGTAGAGGCAATATTTTTGTCATGAGAAATAACGCTTGCAATATATTGGTGGTATACCATGGCAAACCTTGTACAGGATTTGAAAGGGGCAATTGACATTAGTTTAGGAAAATAAGTTTGCTTCCCATTTATGACAATCCTTGCCTTCAAGGTTTTGATAAGGTGAACTGAATAGTCTTGTTGCAGGTACTGAAACCTTTTGATTTATTTTTCAAGACCTGTCCTCTCATTTCTATGCAAGAGTATTAGAAAATGAAACATATATTGATAAAATGCTTATTCCAAAGGAAACACGACAGCGGTGCCCCGATTCCTCAGCAGTGTTTGATTTATAAGTTGTCACCATATTTGGCAACATTTATACCCCATTCTACTCCAATAGCTGCTGCAAAAAGATAACAATCCATGTTGGCTGTATTGTAATATACACATCTAAATCATCAAGCCTCGTAAGAAACTTATTGAAGAGGTTCCCGCCATTAATATAAAAAACCCAATTCATGTGCTGGAATAATACATTCCCAAATTTATGTTTTAAATAATTGGATATCTATATTACACCTCAGTTGGAGCAGATGAAAGACTATAATTTTTGGAAATTTCCATAGGCGATCAACCTGAAGCTTGCACTGTGTAATAACAAAAATAAGAAAAATTCATATTGTGGAAATGTCCATTCTAACATTTTTGTTTACAGCAATTCCGCTTTCATTTGATAAAGGATAACACAGTCTATGATGGTTACGTTATTCTGGGCCTACACGGGCATTAGAATGGTTTGAAAATGCTCAGAAGAACCATTCTAAAGTGAGGAGAGCCTTCCCAGGTGTACATTTGCTACTGGACAATACATATTAGACAGGTTAGCTTGATGCTACGCTTTCAGGATAGCCTTAAAATTAATGACATATTTCAAGCAACAATTCCATACAAAGAAAGCTCTGGTTCTCATAAGAATATGCTGACTCAGGAAGTACTTCAACACTAGGGGGCCAATTCCGATCTCGGTTGGAAGGGCACCAAATCGGGTTCGGCATTCGCGGATCTGATTTGGAGGCTGAATTTCCGTCCGAGTCGGTATGATTCGGTATTTAAGAAGTGGTAAAATAAAATTACCTACATCTGGCCCCTAGGGCCCGATGTAGGTAATTCTTATTTACCACTTCTTAAATACCGAATTTTACCGATTCGGTATTTAAGAAGTGGTAAATATGAAGGGGGGAGATGTAGGTATTTCAGAATCTGTAAATACCGAATCGTTAGGATTTGGTATTTACCGATTCTGTAAATACCGAATCGGTATTGCCCATTGATTCCTATGGGCTTTGAAGCCCATAGGAATCAATGGGAAATACCGATTCTGTAATTACAGAATCGGTAAAATTACCGAATTTGCAAGGGTGACAGGGTGTCACTTTGACACCCTGTTGCACCCCTGTTCCTGGCTTGTGTGCCATGTGACACACAGACATGCCCTTAGGGCATGTCTGTGTGCCACATGGCACAGGTGTACATGCACAGATGTGCATGTACACTGGAATTCGTTATTTACCATGGAATAGTATTCCATGGTAAATAACGAATTCTAAAGGCCCTGTAGCACTGTTTAAAGTGCTACCTACATAAGAAAATACAGATTTGGTAATTTTACCGATCGGTAATTTTACCGAATCTGTAAAATTACCGATTCGGTAAAATTACCGAATCTGTATGTTTTTCAAAGCCCTACATACCAATGTCCAAATACCGGTCGGAAACGGTCGAAAATCGGTATTTTCGGCCGTTTCCGATCGGTATTTAGACACCTACATCTGGCCCATAGTTCCTACCAAAAAAAGATCTACAAATAGAATATCCAATTCAGCCCCCTGGTTCAATGAGAGCCTTAGGCTAGAGAAACAAAGCTGCAGACGGCAGGAACGTAAGTGGCGTAAAAACTATGATCCTGATGAAAAAATCCGCTACAAAGAAAAATTAAGTAAATATAAACAAATGATCATTTGTCAAAAAAGTACATACTACAACAATCAAATCGAGTCAGCACAGGACTCAGTTAAACAACTATACCAGGTTGTCACACATCTAACGGGACAAGATAAACCCACCACAAGAGAGGCTTCTCAATCTATGTGTAACGGTCTAGCTACTTATTTTCAAGATAAAGTTTGCAATATCTATTCCAAATTTAACAAATACACCACTTCTGTCACTAATTCAAAAACACTTCCTGATTCCACCAGCCTTACTATGGACATCAAAAATAAACCCACTTTTCAATATTTTGACCAGGTTTCGCCGGAACTAGTTTGCAAACTCATGATGACCATTAACTCGGGATCCCCAGACAATCCTTGTCCTCCTTCAATATTCAAACTAGCTCCAGATATTATCAGCCACACACTCACAGACATTTTCAACGCTATGTTCACATCAGGTGTTTTTCCATCGATATGGAATAAAACGGTAATTAAACCACGCCTCAAAAAAGTCACACTAGATCCCTCCAGTGTCACTAGCTACAGACCAATAGCATGTCTCCCTTTTTCAGCAAAAATTGTAGAATAAATTATGAACATCCAGATTTCTGAATTCATAGACCTTAACAACTGCCTCGACGACTCACAGTTCAGATTCAGAAAGAGTCATGGCACAGAGACTGCCTTGATTAAAGCATCCGACGAAATCAGAATGATTTTGGATGGAGGAGGTGCTGCGGTGCTTATATTGCTCGACCTCTCCGCGGCCTTTGACACGGTTGATCACACCACCTTGATCAACCATGTCACAGAAACTGGAATATCTAAGAGTGCCATCTCCCTTCTCTCTTCCTTTCTGATCAACCGGGAACAATCCGTGGCCATGGGCAGTTATTCGTCTTGCCCATTTGCTCTCCCCTGTGGTGTCCCCCAGGGATCCTCGCTAAATCCAACGCTTTTTAACATCTATGTAGCGGACTTGGCGAGGATCATCAAAGCTCATCGTCTAGCAGTAACATCCTATGCTGACGACACATAGCTCGTCCTGGCAATTAACAACAATGGAATAGAAGTAGCCAACAACTTCCAACAGGGAATGCTTGCTATCAGCAATGGATGAACGAAAATTGCTTAAAGCTAAACTCGGACAAAATCGAGGTTATGGTTTTTGGCAAACTCACTCCAATATGGTCCCCCATTTGGTGGCCACACTATCTCGGAACTCCACCCACTCCAGTTAACAAAATCAGGAATTTAGGAGTGATTTTTGACAATAAACTATCATTTGTACATCAGGCAAATACAATAGTCGCTCTCTTCCTGCTGTCCTTCGCATCATCAATGATTTCTCTTCTTTTTCCGGTTATAAGATAAACTGGGATAAGAGTGAAGCATTGCCCATGTCCATTGGTACTACAAAAGCTGCAATTTCTGGTTTCCCATTTCATTGGCAATCATCCCGACTTAAATATTTGGGGATATTGATTAACAGGGGATTGGATAACATAGTTGTGGATAATTTAACACCGTTGATTGCTCAAATGCAAAGGGATTTCGATAAATGGCAAGTCCTCGGCTTATCTCTCTGGGGGCGGGTTCAGGCGGTGAAGATGGTTACCCTACCGCGATTTCTTTATGTTCTAGGTATGCTCCCTCTAAACATTCCTCTAACTATTCTTCGGTCTATTGACTCCAAAATTAAACTTTTTATATGGGGTACGGCTAAACCGCGTCTTACCTTGGCCAAATTAAAATCTCACCAATTATACGGGGGCTTGGGTCTTCCCTCTATCGAGCATTACTTACTCGCCCTTCATCTTTCACAACTTTCCTTCTTTTTGCCTAAGTCTAAAGACATACCTCAATGGGTCCCACTTGAACGTCACTTATTAACTTCCGGTCTTGGTGTGTCCCTTTTATATGGCAAGGGTTCCAGTCCTTACGATCCTAAAAACCCAATCTTATCTGCTATGCATAAATCTTGGCAAAGAAGTCATTGTTTACTTAAATCTAATCCGCGGCTTTGCATCAAAGCTCCTTTATGGTTCAACTCGGCTATTCGGGTTCGTGGTCGCATGTTATCCTGGCCTCTATGGCAGAAAGCTGGTGTTCACTCTCTGCACCAACTATTTCATAATGACAACTTTAAATCTTTTTCCCAACTTAGTGAGGAATTTCATTTACCATCCACACAATCCCGCCAATATATTCATCTTCAACAGGCCATCACAAAACATTTAGGGCCAGATGTAGGTAATTCATATTTACCAACTCTTAAATACCGAATTTTACCGATTCGGTATTTAAGAGTCGGTAAATATGAAGGGGGGAGATGTAGGTATTACAGAATCTGTAAATACCGAATCGTTAAGATTCGGTATTTACCGATTCTGTAAATACCGATTCGGTATTGCCCATTGATTCCTATGGGCCTTGAAGCCCATAAGAATCAATGGGCAATACCGATTCTGTAATTACAGTATCGGTAAATACCGATTTTAGCAAGGGTGCAGGGGGTGTCACTTTGACACCCTCTAGCACCCCAAAGACGGGCATGTTTGCCATGTGGCACACAGACATGCCCTAAGGGCTTGTCTGTCTGTCACATGGCTAGGTGTGCATGCACACATGTGCATGCACACCTGGAATCGGTATTTTACCACCCAATTGGATTGGGTGGTAAAATACCGATTCTTAAAGCCCTGTGGCACTCTGACATGTGCCAGCTACATCTGCATTTACAGAATCGGTATTTTACCGAGTCTGTATTTACCGATTCGGTAATTTTGCCGAATCGGTAAATACAGATTCGGTAAAATACCGATTCTGTAAATGCATGCCCTACATCTGAAAACCCTAATACCGGTCGGAAACGGCCAAAATCGGCCGTTTCCGACCGGTATTAGGGCTCCTACATCTGGCCCTTAGATTCTCCACCTGAACTGTTGACCGCATCCCCTATTTTGTCTTATTTGCATTTGTGGGGAAATTTTAACGGTGTGACTTCCGGTCTTTATAAGACTTTCCTGCATCCTCTTTTTTCGCAACCCCTTTCAACAGCTCTTCAATCAGGATGGCAATCTCGCCTATCAGTTACATATTCTAATACTCAATGGGATCAAATTCAGGAAGGTTTACATAAAGGTGTCAGAGAGGCCCGTCTCAAATTTTGCATTTTCAAAATCATCCATGTATGGCACTGGTCTCCATCTAAACTGCATCATGCTAAATTGGTAACACATTCTTTGTGTTGGAGATGAACATAAGTTACTTACCTGTAAACTGTGGTTCTCCAGTATTGGTGTCTTTCATAGATTCACATGCTTGAATATTCCCCGTCGTCGAAGTGGGAGTCCCACGGTACATAAAATAGCAGTAATATATGTATACATAAGTAAAATTATTATAATTATACAATACATATACATATAAAATATATATATATATATAAAATGCAATAAACTCAAAAGTACCATAGAACTGAATAGGCCCATAGAAAGCCTAAGGGAGAAACTAAACTTTGTAACATATCTATGTCATTATGTCTTGGTCCATATTCCAGCCAATCAGGCTGCAGTTCCCTCTAGAACCTTCTCCTCAGAAGCTTAAGACCTCAGATTTTCGTAGCACAGAGTAACCAAAAAGTGCCTGAGGAGAAGAGAGCCTCTGAGGGGAGGATGGGAGGGTCGCATATGAATCTATGAAAGACACCAATACTGGAGAACCACAGTTTACAGGTAAGTAACTTATGTTCTTCTCCAGTATTAGGGGTGTCTTTCATAGATTCACATGCTTGAATAAGAGTAGAAAGCAGTAAACACCAAATAAGTCATAAAGCTAACAGTAAAATGTAACATATAATAAATATATAATTATATATATATATATATATATATATATATATATATATATATACAGCCAAACACTCTCCTCCATGCAAGAAAGATGTCCGGGCCACTTAAGAGTTTGCACAGCGTCTTTAATAAAGAAGGCTTTCTCTCTACGCGTTTCGCAGGTAAGCCTGCTTGTTCACGAGAAAGCCTTCTTTATTAAAGACGCTGTGCAAACTCTTAAGTGGCCCGGACTTCTTTCTTGCATGGAGGAGAGTGTTTGGCTGTATATGCAGGGACTCGCTATCCCGTCCGAGGCCCGCCATTGAAAGCGGCAGGAATCACAAGCGACTTTTGTCTGGTTTGAATATATATATATATATATATATAATAGGAAAAACCTTTATGACTGGAGGCGGGTAGCAACAGAGGCTCACCTTTACTGGAAAAGATTCCGCAGCACCGCTTGTCCGACTGCTGCATCAGCGGCATCTGTCGACTGCAGGCAGTAGTGCTTCGTAAAAGTATGGCTGCTCGACCACGTAGCAGCCCTGCAAATGTGCCGTAGAGGTACCCCCGCAAAGAGGGCAGTAGAGGCCGACACAGCTCTAGTGGAATGAGCACGTACTGAAGCTGGAAGAGGCTTGCCAGCCCGTTGATGACAAAAAGTAATGGTGGAGGAAATCCACCTAGTAATAGTTTGTTTGGTAACAGGTTGTCCTTTGCAGATCGGGCCGTAGGCCACGAACAGTTGATCAGATTTCCTGATGGATGCAGTGCGCTGAATGTAAAATTTAAGGCAACGTTTCACATCCAGGGAATGTAATGAAGGATTACAGGAGTTTGTGGATTAGGAAAGAAAGTCCTCAAAATGATTGGTTCGTTGAGATGGAAATCACTGGGAACTTTCGGAATAAATGTTGGATTAGTACGTAATGTAACAGTGTCTTTTGAAAACTGAAGAAAAGGAGGCTGAATCGTGAATGCCTGAATGTCACTGACACGCCTAGATGATGTCAAGGCGAGTAATAGGGCAACTTTCCACGTGAGGAATTTTAAGCTTGCTGAGTGGATGGGTTCAAAAGGAGGTAGGAGGAGCTGAGACAAAACCAGATTCAGGCGCCAAGCAGGCGGAGGACGCCGAATGGGTGGAAACATACGGAAGAGACCTTTGAAAAATTGTTGGATGATTCTAGATGAATACAGTGAAGTCGAACCATCATGGCGGAAGCGGGAGAGAGCCACCAAAAAGACTTTCAGAGTGGAGTGGGAAAGTCCTGACTTTGCAAGGGATAGGAAGAAAGGCAGGATTTGTTCAGGTTTGGCGGTCATCGGATCCAAGGCTTTGGTGTGACACCAGACACAGAAACGCTTCCACTTCAACTGATAGGTTTTAATGGTGGAAGGGGCACGGGCGTGCGCCAGCACCTCCCTACAGTCATCGTCGATGGCTAGACGCGCGAATTCATGGTGTTGAGGTTCCAGGCATGGAGTTGGAGATATGCCGGATCCGGATGGCAAATCTGCCCCTGCTGCATTGTGAGGAGGTGAGGCAGTGGATGAAGCGGAATTGGCTCGTTCTGGGAGAACAAGAGCAGATCCGAGAACCATGGGCGCCGCGGCCATTTGGGTGCAATCAGGATGATGTGGCAGGGTTGAAGCCTCATTCTGTGTAGTAGGCGTGGAATCAGAGGAAGCGGAGGAAAAGCGTAGCTGAATGCGTTCAACCAGCTGATCGAAAATGCATTTCCGCTCGACTCTCTGTGGGGATGAAGACTTGCAAAGCGTTGGCATTTCCTGTTGGTGATAATCGCAAAAAGATCCATTTGCGGCTGGCCCCACTGGCGGAAGATGAACTCGAGAGTTGGTTGATTGAGTTCCCACTCGTGATTGTCCGAGAACGATCTGCTGAGTGAATCTGCCAGAACATTGGAAACACCCGGCACATGGATGGCTGTGAGATGAATTTGATGACAAATCACCCAGTTCCAGATCTCCTGTGCTTGTTGGGAAAGCAAAAGGGACCTGGAGTCGCCCTGTTTGTTCAGGTAATGCATGCTGGCGGTGTTGTTTGTCCTCACCAGCAGAGATTGACCTTGAACAATCCTTTGAAAAGACTTTAGGGCAAGGAAGATCGCCAGAAGCTCCAGGCGGTTTATGTGCCAAGTGCGCTGGACCGCTGTCCATTTTCCCTGTACTGATAGGCCTTCGATATGTGCACCCCAACCCTCCAGGGATGCATCGGTCGTAAGCGTTAGAGTTGGAGTAGTGTCTTGAAAAGACCGACCCTTTGAGATGTTTGGAGGATGAGCCCACCACTCCAGAGCCCGTAAGATGCGGGGCGTGAGAAGGATCCTGTCGTTGAAAGATCCTGAGATCTGTTTCCACTGCTTGTCCAACTCTTCTTGGATGACCCTCATATGTAGTCTGCAGTGAGGGATCAACTGTATTGCAGAAGAGGCCATGCCGAGGAATGATTTCAACATCCGGACTGAAACGTACAGTTTTGACTGGAGTGATCGTACCAACTTGAGCATACGGTCTTGTCGTTCCTGGGAGACAAAGACCATTCCCAGATGAGAATCTAGCAAGGCTCCTAGAAAATCTCACCGCTGAGATGGGCGAAAGTGTGACTTCTGACAATTGATGGAAAGACCCAAGTTTTGAAACAGGGAGAGGCAAGACTGTGTATGCTGGATTGCCAGTTGAAGATTCTGAGCTTTTATGAGACAGTCGTCCAGGTATGGATAGAATTGTATGCCTTGTAGGCGTAGAAAGGCAGCTACCGGGGCCATGATCTTGGTAAAGACCCTCGGTGCTGAACGGAGGCCGAATGGTAGGACCTTGAATTGGAAATGCAGGTGTCCGACTGTGAAGCGCAGATACTTCCTGTGTCTGGGGTGAATTGGCACATGGAAGTATGTGTCCTGGAGGTCTATTGTTGAGAAGAATTCCCCTGGATTGAGGTAATTTAGGATTTGGAGCAGAGTTAACATTTGAAAAGTTTTGGAAAGGATGAATTTGTTTAGGGCCCGCAAATCCAAAATCGGACGCCATTCTCCCGACTTTTTCTTTACTATGAAAAAGCGGGAATAGAATCCCTTGCCGCGTTGACCTAGCGGCACTATCTCGATGGCTCCTTTCTGGATCATTAATTTCACCTGGGCCAAAAGTTCTTTGAGGTGGGGAGAGGGTGGCCCCGAAGGTGGACGAGTGGGAGGAAATTTTGTGTACTCCAGGGTATGGCCTTTGGAGACAACGTCCAGGACCCATTGGTCGGAGGTGATTTCGGACCATTTGCAAAAGAATTTTGAGATGCGACCTCCAAGATGCGCAGTCGGCAGACGAAAGGAACTGAAATTGTCACTGTTTTTTTATGTTTGCACCACCTCTATAATTTGTTTTCCTCTGGTATGGTCTGGAGGAAGACTGACGATTTTGGTCTTGGTATGAACCTCTCTGCCGGTTATCGCTGTAGGTATTGTATGAGCGATACTGGCCTGAGCCACGAAAAGTAGAGGAGCCTCCACCTCTACCTCGTGCTCCCTGAAAGGGCCGCTTCTTATATTGGAGAGTAGCCAAGGACCTTGCAGTGTCAGTGTCCTTTTTGATCGCTTCAAGAGCATCGTCCACATGTTTGCCAAACAAAGATTCTCCATCGTACGGCAAATCAAGGACCTTCGCTTGGACTTCTGGGCGAAAAGTCGTAGATTTTTACCAGCCTTGACGTCTCAGGACTGCAGCTCCAGCTAATTGGTGAAAGCCCGTGGATGAAATATCGAGGGCTCATTCGATAATTTCAGACGAGATGACCTCTCCCTTCTGGATAATGGCCTGTGCTTCTGCACGGATGGTCTCAGACATCTGAGGAAGCAATGCGGCAATCTCGGACCACATCTGGCGGTCGTAACTGCCCAGAATAGCTAAAGTATTAGCCGCTCTGACAGTTGTGGCTGCCATTGTTGTAAACTTTTTCCCAATAGAATCCAGCTTGCGGCCTTCCTGATCAGGAGGAGATGTGAGCGGTGTTGCCGGATTACGAGATCTTTTTTGTGCCACCTGTGTAATAACTGAGTCTGCTTTTGGTTGGGATACCAAGCAGGCTGGAGCGGACGCTGGAGCTTTGTATTTCTTGTCCAATCTGGGTAAGACTGCAGGTACTGAATTAGGACGTTCCATAAGTTTAAGGCCCTCCGCCCAAATAAAGTCAATAATTGGAATTGTGTGTGATTGTCTTTGTGAAATGTCCTTAAAATCATACAGGAAGCATTCACTCTCATGTTGCTGTTTCTCTACAGTGAGATGAAAGCGTTTCGCAGCTCGGACCATTAAATTATGGAAGTTTGCAATGTCCACTGGAGGAGATGCAAGAGGTGGAGTGGGCGGAGTGGAAGGTGTTTGTGCTCTGTAATTGTCCCACTCATTCATATCGACGTCATCGTCGTCATCAGTGTCTTGAGGAGCGGGATCCTCATTGTCAGTGTCAGGACGAGTTCCTCCCGGAGACGCGGGTGGAGCCGTAGCAGGTGTTTGTGGAGCTGGTAGTTGAGGCTGGGGAGGAGGAGGTAATGCCGGGGAGGCAGGTGTAGATAGAGGGAACCTGCGGTTATAGTCATCAAGCATGTGTTGCAAATTTTTGACTAAAGAGAAAGGAATTTGTGTAACTGGTTCTGAAGTTACAGTCTTTGCTTCATCAACAGGAAATAAATCATTCCCACCTTCGACGTATTCCTCTTCGTCACCCTCATCACTGTACTCCTGGCACTTAATGTTCAAATCAGATGGACTTGATGCCTGTGCAAACAGTTGTTCCACCTCAGATTCATGGTCGGAGTCCTCTCCACCGGATTGAAATAATTTATCTGGAAGACGGGTACCACTCCTTGTAGGACTTAGTTGAATGAGAGGAACCGTCTTCAAGGAAGAAGCAGTAACCACTGTATAAATGGTAGCTGAGGTCGGAGGACGAGACGTCGACGAGCCCGTCGAAGCAACAGCAAGAGTAGGCTGACCAACCTGAGGAGTTGAAATTGAAGATTTTCCCATCGTCGACGAAGATGTCTTATCCGTCGACGGAGCCGTCGACGAAATCGGAATTTTAACCGTCGTCGACGAAGATCCCGTCGACGAGATAGCCGTCGACGGAGTCGTCGACGCTGATGTTACGGCCGTCGACGGGGGCGCCGTCGACGGGGGCGCCGTTGACGAGCTCCTCTTAGATGACTTGGTCTTCGACGTCGATATTCGCGTCGACGTCGGGACCATCAACGGTGTTCGCGTCGACGAGGGAAGCGTCGACGATGATTTCTTCGTCGACGGTACTGACTTGACACTCGTCGACGAGATCTTAATAATGGACGTCACGGGTCTCGTTTCCTGGGCTGCCGTCGACGAGGTGATCGTCGTCGACGCGGCAGAGGATGAAATAGAACAGGTCGTTGTCGACGTAGAGGTGACAGACTTTGTTGTCGTTGAACACGTCGACGGGCGCGTCGACGAGCCCGTCGACGAGCCTATGCCATATTTGTTCGTGGAAGGCATGGCTTTGGGCGCAGACGTCAGAGAACTAGGTCCCGTAGACGTGCCCTGAAGCAAATCCTGTGGGGAAACAGTCCTGGAGGATTCCAATAGTCTGCTTTTCTTAAGAAAAGGAGATGGAAGCTCAATTTCAGACCCACGCTTCTGAGAGGACTTGGAAACACTTGAAGAAAAAATTTCCACATCAGACACCACAGACTCTGAAGGCTTCAACTTCTGTAGCCACAGAAGGAGACAGGCCTCTCTATCTCTCAGAGTCTTGGGAGGAAAAGTGCGACAGTACTTACAGTTCTTAACCTCGTGGTCTGGGTAGAGACAGTAAATGCATTTACTGTGAGGATCCTCATGGAAAAGACGCAGTTTGCCACAAGAAGGGCAGGCTTTGAACAAAGATTTCTTATTTGAAGACATTTTGAAGATATAACAGGTAGTAGAAGAAGAAAAACTGAGCAGAGCTCAGGGAGACTCCCTTCACACGACGTGCGGTAGAAAATATGAGGTCTTGAGCTTCTGAGGAGAAGGTTCTAGAGGGAACTGCAGCCTGATTGGCTGGAATATGGACCAAGACATAATGACATGGATATGTTACAAAGTTTAGTTTCTCCCTTAGGCTTTCTATGGGCCTATTCAGTTCTATGGTACTTTTGAGTTTATTGCATTTTATATATATATATATTTTATATGTATATGTATTGTATAATTATAATAATTTTACTTATGTATACATATATTACTGCTATTCTATGTACCGTGGGACTCCCACTTCGACGACGGGGAATATTCAAGCATGTGAATCTATGAAAGACACCCCTAATACTGGAGAAGTGCTGCTTCTGGTTGTGATATCACGCACATTATTTGTGAATGCCCCTGTACTAGAGCATTCTGGCTTTTTATAAGAAAGACTTTGGCTTCTGTTATGTCACTACCATTACCCTTTACTTCTGCAAATATTATTTTGCATGATTTTCAAGGTCTTCCGAAATTGTCTAAACCACAGACCCGTCTTCTTCATACTGCTTTGGCTACTGCCAAAATTTGTATTTTACGCCATTGGAAGTCTTCCTTACCTCCTTCCCAGGAAGAGTGGCTGGTGGCTATGGTACAAACAGCCTCTTATGAAAGTGTAATTTATTACTTGCAAGATCAGGCTTCTGTTTTTCTTCAAACATGGTCCCTATTCCTAGACATCACGGTGGATGATGACTCTGTCTCTATTCTTTCCTCTCCAACGTCTGTTATCCCTCCTTAGTTCACTCCTCCTGTTTTTTGTTTTTTTTCTGTTCTTCAACTCTTCTCATATGTCTTGGTTTCGCCTCCTTTTCTCCTTTCTCTTGTTACTCTGGGGTTTTCCTTTCTCTTTTCTTTTATTTTCTCTTTTTATTCCTGCTTTATAGTTCATTGAATATTTGCTATTTTTGATTATTCACATTTATTACATGTTATTTATAACTATATATTTTTTTTTACTTGTATTATGCTTCATTTATCAATACCTTATTTTATTCTATGCTTGCACATGTAAGTGGTTTTGTATTGTCATCTAAAAACGTTTTAATAAAAAATTCCAACACAAGTACAATAGTCTCTGCATCATACTTTACAATAAAAATGATCAGGAAACTCCTGCCGTATCTTCCCACATGTAACCAAGAACAATTCCCAACAGGTATCATTTAAAAGACAATTTAAAAAATGTATGCAATACGCATTACATGAATAAACAACAAGGAGTCTCTAAGGTTTTTTGAGAAGGGGTGTTATTCACCAATTGAGAGAAGAGGGGTCTTTCACATGGTAATACAGTTGAACAGCACTGTACAGAACAAATCATGTGACAACCCGGCGGCACTTGGTGAAAAGTGATATATACAGTAGGTGATAGTGATAGTGCAAGTGCTAAGGTGAACAGCGTGGTCGGCGCATAGTGACAAAATATAAAACAGTAATGGCTCCAGAGGATCAAGTTGTAATCACTTAGAACATGAATAGATGAATTTTTACAGGAGTACAAAACGTAATATGCGCCATGAATTTAGGCTGTGAGGTCGACGGCGTTTCGATCCCCGTGAGTCGGGATCGTCATCAGGACAGGGTTGTCGATGAAACCAGTGCTGTAGGGGGAGAGAAGGGCGAGTAAGTGGGCGGGCAAGAAGGGAAGCGCGATGCTGGGAGGTGCGGGGTGCCTAGGGGGTGCACAACTGATCAGGTTGACAGGGGCGTGCGGGTGAGGGCGCGACTAGATTTTATTCGGGCGCTGGTTAGTGAGGTTATCAAGGGGGGGTGTGCGATTATAGTTAAAGCAGGGTCGTGTGACTGGTGACTAGATATTAAATATACAGGGGTGTCCGGGGAGTGGGAGGCGGCGCGAAGCGAGGAGGGCTGTGAGGGAAGTTAGGAAGGGGGTGGTGATTGGGGGTTGAGCGCAAGGAGAAAATTTGTGGAAACTTACATAGTCACCCAAGCGGAGGCGCGTGGGTGGCTAGGTTCCAAGCAGTTCCTCAGGGGTCCGCGGCTGCAGGGAAGTGAATAAAAGGGAGGATTAGGGATCGGGCGCACGGGGTGGGGGCGTCCCGTCTAGGTACCGAGAGTTACCTGATAGTTGGTTTGGTAGAATCAGGTCAGCGGGGACGGGCGGCACCTGTCCAGAGGGGAAAGAGGGAAGGGGTTAAGGGAGACTGGTAATGGCAGGAAGGGAGAAACAGGCAGGATAACAACAAGATCGCACAGTGTGAGCGTATCTATGGCATACCTGTATGAATCAGGGCGGTGGAGGGCGATTAGGGCCCTCAGAGTTTGATGTCGCTCGCAGTGAATGCAGGAGCTACGTGCGGCTCGATGGCGGCAGCCTGGGTAATAAGACACAAAGCAGGGGGGCGGGGTAGGCGCGCCGAGAGATCGGGAGGGGAGGCGGGGCTGTGGGTGTGTCGGCTAGTTGCCAAGGCAACGAGGACAAACAGGAAGAAGTTTACTCGAAACGGGGACGGGCTCGGTCAATAGCTAAGCCCACGGTTGCTAGGGCAACAGGCACATCCAGGAGGTGATGGGGTCAATTGAACAACAATCATGGCAGATCGCGAGAGATTAAAACAGTCAAGGAAAAGAATGGCATTTAGTTTCGAAACGTGCATCATTTCAGTTAGTTAAAGTAAACGGGTGGATACATTATTGGCCAAAAGTAGCTGTATAGATATCAATCTATTCGAGCTAGATCTTACATTATATTATAGAAAGGAGGACACCATAATTATACAAATTAAGATCCACAGTCAGAAGGTACATAGCACGTGTTGGGGTTCAAAGACACAGACAGGGTACCATGTAAGCCTGCCCGTACTTAAAGGCACATGAATGGATATGGTTACATGAAATTATTGCCCAATGGGGCAGTGTGGTCTGAAACCGGGGGGTTATGTACATCCAGATCTATAGGTGGTTTAGGGGGAACAAATTTTAGAATTATGAAATAATTGTCCAGTAGGGCAGTGTGGTCTGAACCCGGGGGTTATATACATCAAGATCTCTAGGTGGCTAAAGGGGAACAAACTTTAGACAGTAATGGTGTTATTCAACTCATCAAAAGTGTTCAGACCATGATTGACAGAGTCAACCCGTGAAATCCACTTACATTCTGCTCTATTCAGAAGGGTGGCCATGTTGCCCCCTCTGATGGGTAATGTGGGTTTCTCAATAACCATCCATCTCAGATCTGTATCAGCATGTGACTTCTCCAAGAAATGTGTGACCAGGGGAGCTGTCAGGACTTTACAATTAATCCTGCTCTTATGTTGAATTATCCGTTGTTTGACCATTTGAGTTGTTTGGCCAATGTAGATGAGGTCGCAAGGACAACGGATGGCATAGATGACATTTTGGGTTTTGCAGTTAGAGTGGTGGGTGAGTTGGTGGGTATGTCCATTGTACGTGAATTCTTTAGTGTTGGCAGTCAGCTCACAAACACTACAGGATTGACATTTAAAATGTCCGATCACTGGATTCAAACCCCAGGCGGCAGTGATAGTGTGCCTTTCCGTTGATGTGGTAGGCCAGGTAATAGCACGTACCAGATGGTTGGCAATGTTGTTGCCCCTTTGATATGAAAATAAGGGTGGTTCCTGAAATTGTTCTTCGGAACGTAGGATAGGCCAATTTTTCTTGATTATTTTAGCGATTTTGTTGCTGTCAGGGCTATAGACTGAGACAAAAGGGATTCTAGTCATTGTCTTTTTGTTGTTGTTTGGCACCAGTAGATCTTCACGGTGATTGTACCAAGCCCGTTTCTTTGCTTTTGTAACCAAGCGTCGCGGGTAGCCTCTATTGATTAGCTTGGTGACCAATATGTCTGCCTCCCTGAAATAGTCTTTTCGCCATTTACAGTTTCGGCGAATCCGTAAGAACTGGCCATAGGGTAGGCCGTCACGTAGGCCTCTTGGATGGTAACTTGAGTAATGTAACAATGTGTTACGTTACGTCGGTTTTCGGAAGAGTGATGTACCCAGGACGCCGTCTTCTGCATGAATGGTGACGTCAAGGAATGGTAGGTCATTGGATTTCCATTCGCTGGTGAATTTTAAGTGTTCCTGTGCAGTATTAAGCCAGTCAACAAAGGGTAGAAGAGTGTCGGATGGTCCATTCCAAATCAGTAGAATGTCATCTATGTACCGGTGCCACAGATGGATTTGGGGCCGGTACGGATTGATGGAGTTAAGGATCAAAGATTTCTCCATGTCGTGAACAAATAGAATAGCAAAGTTAGGGGCGAAGCAAGCGCCCATAGATACTCCTTTCACTTGTAAGTAGTAGCTGTTTTTATACATGAAGTAATTATTCTGCAGAGTAACACGTAGAAGGTCCATGATAAAATCAGTCGGGATCTTGGTAGGCTGGGGTCTGGAAAGTAGGAGATTTTTAATGACCTCGAGTCCTTTACGGTGGGGGATGTTGGTGTAAAGGGACTCGATGTCCATACTAGCCAACAACTGGGTGTTTGGATCAAAGGTTTGGTCTTCTATGATATTAATGAGGTCCATTGTATCACGTATGTAAGTGTCGGTGACAGGTACGAACTCTTTGATGATAAAGTCTAAGTATTTTCCAAGGGGTTCCAGTATAGAGCCGCATCCAGACACGATGGGGCGTCCAGGAGGATTCCTGGTGTCCTTGTGTATTTTCGGGAGGACGTATAGGACTGGTGTCCTTGGGTGTGGGTTGTTCAGGTATTCAAATTCCTTTTTGGTTATGATATTGCGATCCTTAGCTGTAGTAGTGATTGAAAGAATCTTTTGTCTAATGTCAATCAAAGGGTCTTTAGAAAGGATGTGGTAGTGTTCAGTGTTGGTAAGTTGACGTTCAATCTCTTGGTCGTATTGGATGTTACTTAGGACGACAATGCCACCGCCCTTGTCAGCGGGTTTGATGACGATTTCACAGTTGTTTTGGAGGGAGTTGAGAGCTTCTTTTTCTGTTAAAGGAAGGTTGTAAGGAATGAACCGAGGTGTATCTTTGAGGTCCATAACTTCCTTCATAACTAGCCTTTCGAAAGCCAGTATTTCTGGTGTCATTTGGTTAGAAGGGGGATTGAAGGTGGACGGCAACCGGAAAGGGGAGATTTGATCCGTTCTGGAGTCAGATTTGTCAGCAAAAAATTGTTTTAACCGAATTCTTCTAACGAATTTTAGAAGGTTCGATTGTAGTTCTAAAAAGTTCGTTCTGACGGTAGGTACAAACGAAAGTCCTCGTGACAGGAGCGTGGTTTCTTCGTGTGTCAGAGTGTGGTTTGACAGATTGAAGATGGGGATGGTCATTCCAGTGGTGATGGCACCTGTTTCATCATTTATTGAGGTGGGCCCCATTGGTAATAGCGATTGCGTGTTTGGCGGTTGCCTGGTGTTTGAGGTTGGTATTGTCTGGCCCTGGTTTGGCGGTTTTGTGGTGGCGGTTGTCCGCGTCCTCGGCCTCGTGCTAAAAAACCGGGTGGTAAGAGGGGTTGGGGTCCTGAGGTGGAAGCAGACGAGGAGGCGTCTGTGTCGTCCGCAGAGCTGTTGGATGAGACCGAGAAGGTGACCTGTTGCTTGTTCCTAAATCGTCCCTAGTTACGTGTTCTAGGAGGGTTCTGTTGAGTGTTGAAAAACTCCTCGTTAAGGTAGGGGTATGTGTTCTCCACTTTATAGTTTTTAATGTCTTTTTCTATTTTGTTCACTTTTTTGTTGACTTCAAAGGTATTAAAGGTGGAGATGGTGCTGTTAAGTTTTTCTAGGAGGCTCTTTGCATCCGTGATGGTAGTGTCTGCTAGGATAAGTTTCTCTAATTCGTCAATTTCTTCCAGTTCCAATCGACTGTGTTCAATGGCCGTGTCTATACCCAGGACCATCCAATGACGGGAACAGGTGGTCGCTAAATAGCTAAAGTTGGTTCTGAACTTGGGGTCCTGTGTAAAGATAGCAGGGGTGTTACGGATTTGTAGCCCTAAGGGGATGACTCCTGAGCGCAGGTAATCTGTGAGCATTCGGGCATGTAGATCAATCCTGATCTGTTTCTTCTTCAACTTTTCCAGTTTTTCCAAGAGGACACGGGAGGTGTTGGGAGCAGGGGATGTAGACGTCGAGAGGGGCGCTCCCGAAAGTAATGAGGGACCGGCCAAACGCGACTGAATATATTCCTCTGAGTAGGTAAGGGACTCCTTTGACATCTTGTGTGAGCCGGAGGGTATTACACAGATGAATGCCCTTATTGCTGAGGCACTTAAGGTGAAGTACACTGAGGTACAACTCTCGCAGCTATGCAGCTGCTCGTAATATGTGTAAGAATAACAGGAGAGAACCCATAAACCACGTTGGGATGGGTGTATAATGTAAACAAGAACAATTCCCAACAGGTATCATTTAAAAGACAATTTCAAAAATGTATGCAATACGCATTACATGAATAAACAACAAGGAGTCTCTAAGGTTTTTTGAGAAGGGGTGTTATTCACCAATTGAGAGAAGAGGGGTCTTTCACATGGTAATACAGTTGAACAGCACTGTACAGAACAAATCATGTGACAACCCGGCGGCACTTGGTGAAAAGTGATATATACAGTAGGTGATAGTGATAGTGCAAGTGCTAAGGTGAACAGCGTGGTCGGCGCATAGTGACAAAATATAAAACATCCCCATCTTCAATCTGTCAAACCACACTCTGACACACACACACAAAGAAACCACGCTCCTGTCTCGAGGACTTTCGTTTGTACCTACCGTCAGAACTAACTTTTTAGAACTACAATCGAACCTTCTAAAATTCTTTAGAAGAATTTGGTTAAAACTATTTTTTGCTGACAAATCTGACTCCAGAACGGATCAAATCTCCCCTTTCCGGTTGCCGTCGACCTTCAATCCCCCTTCTAACCAAATGACACCAGAAATACTGGCTTTCGAAAGGCTAGTTATGAAGGAAGTTATGGACCTCAAAGCTACACCTCGGTTCATTCCTTACAACCTTCCTTTAACAGAAAAAGAAGCTCTCAACTCCCTCCAAAACAACTGTGAAATCGTCATCAAACCCGCTGACAAGGGCGGTGGCATTGTCGTCCTAAGTAACATCCAATACGACCAAGAGATTGAACGTCAACTTACCAACACTGAACACTACCGCATCCTTTCTAAAGACCCTTTGATTGACATTAGACAAAAGATTCTTTCAATCACTACTACAGCCACGGATCGCAATATCATAACCAAAAAGGAATTTGAATACCTGAACAACCCACACCCAAGGACACCAGTCCTATACGTCCTCCCGAAAATACACAAGGACGCCAGGAATCCTCCTGGACGCCCCATCATGTCTGGATGCGGCTCTATACTAGAACCCCTTGGAAAATACTTAGACTTTATCATCAAAGAGTTCGTACCTGTCACCGACACTTACATACGTGATACAATGGACCTCATTAATATCATAGAAGACCAAACCTTTGATCCAAACACCCGGTTGTTGGCTAGTATGGACATCGAGTCCCTTTACACCAACATCCCCCACCGTGAAGGACTCGAGGTCATTAAAAATCTCCTACTTTCCAGACCCCAGCCTACCAAGATCCCGACTGATTTTATCATGGACCTTCTACGTGTTGCTCTGCAGAATAATTACTTCATGTACAAAAACAGCTACTACTTACAAGTGAAAGGAGTATCTATGGGCGCTTGCTTCGCCCCTAACTTTGCTATTCTATTTGTTAACGACATGGAGAAATCTTTGATCCTTAACTCCATCAATCCGTACCGGCCCCAAATCCATCTGTGGCGCCGGTACATAGATGACATTCTACTGATTTGGAATGGACCATCCGACACTCTTCTACCCTTTGTTGACTGGCTTAATACTGCACAGGAACACTTAAAATTCACCAGCGAATGGAAATCCAATGACCTACCATTCCTTGACGTCACCATTCATGCAGAAGACGGCGTCATGGGTACATCACTCTTCCGAAAACCGACGGAACGTAACACATTGTTACATTACTCAAGTTACCATCCAAGAGGCCTACGTGACCTACCCTATGGCCAGTTCTTACGGATTCGCCGAAACTGTAAATGGCGAAAAGACTATTTCAGGGAGGCAGACATATTGGTCACCAAGCTAATCAATAGAGGCTACCCGCGACGCTTGGTTACAAAAGCAAAGAAACAGGCTTGGTACAATCACCGTGAAGATCTACTGGTGCCAAACAACAACAAAAAGACATTGACTAGAATCCCTTTTGTCTCAGTCTATAGCCCTGACAGCAACAAAATCGCTAAAATAATCAAGAAAAATTGGCCTATCCTACGTTCCGAAGAACAATTTCAGGAACAACCCTTATTTTCATATCAAAGGGGCAACAACATTGCCAACCATCTGGTACGTGCTATTACCTGGCCCACCACATCAACGGAAAGGCACACTATCACTGCCGCCTGGGGTTTGAATCCAGTGATCGGACATTTTAAATGTCAATCCTGTAGTGTTTGTGAGCTGACTGCCAACACTAAAGAATTCACGTACAATGGACATACCCACCAACTCACCCACCACTCTAACTGCAAAACCCAAAATGTCATCTATGCCATCCGTTGTCCTTGCGACCTCATCTACATTGGCCAAACAACTCAAATGGTCAAACAACGGATAATTCAACATAAGAGCAGGATTAATTGTAAAGTCCTGACAGCTCCCCTGGTCACACATTTCTTGGAGAAGTCACATGCTGATACAGATCTGAGATGGATGGTTATTGAGAAACCCACATTACCCATCAGAGGGGGCAACATGGCCACCCTTCTGAATAGAGCAGAATGTAAGTGGATTTCACGGGTTGACTCTGTCAATCATGGTCTGAACACTTTTGATGAGTGGAATAACACCATTACTGTCTAAAGTTTGTTCCCCTTTAGCCACCTAGAGATCTTGATGTATATAACCCCCGGGTTCAGACCACACTGCCCTACTGGACAATTATTTCATAATTCTAAAATTTGTTCCCCCTAAACCACCTATAGATCTGGATGTACATAACCCCCCGGTTTCAGACCACACTGCCCCGTTGGGCAATAATTTCATGTAACCATATCCATTCATGTGCCTTTGAGTACGGGCAGGCTCACATGGTACCCTGTCTGTGTCTTTGAACCCCAACACGTGCTATGTACCTTCTGACTGTGGATCTTAATTTGTATAATTATGGTGTCCTCCTTTCTATAATATAATGTAAGATCTAGCTCGAATAGATTGATATCTATACCGCTACTGTTGGCCAATAATGTATCCACCCGTTTACTTTAACTAACTGAAATGATGCACGTTTCGAAACTAAATGCCATTCTTTTCCTTGACTGTTTTAATCTCTCGCGATCTGCCATGATTGTTGTTCAATTGACCCCATCACCTCCTGGATGTGCCTGTTGCCCTAGCAACCGTGGGCTTAGCTATTGACCGAGCCCGTCCCCGTTTCGAGTAAACTTCTTCCTGTTTGTCCTCGTTGCCTTGGCAACTAGCGGACACACCCACAGCCCCACCTCCCCTCCCGATCACGCGGCGCGCCTACCCCGCCCCCCTCCTTCGTTTCTTATTATCCAGGCTGCCGCCATCGAGCCGCACGTAGCTCCTGCATTCACTGCGAGCCACATCAAACTCTGAGAGCCCTAATCGCCCTCCACCGCCCTGATTCATACAGGTATGCCATAGATACGCACACACTGTGCGATCTTGTTGTTATCCTGCCTGTTGCTCCGTTCCTGCCATTACCAGTCTCCCTTAACCCCTTCCCTCTTTCCCCTCTGGACAGGTGCCGCCCGTCCCCGCTGACCTGATTCTACCAAACCAACTATCAGGTAACTCTCGGTACCTAGACGGGACGCCCCCACCCCGTGCGCCCGATCCCTAATCCTCCCTTTTATTCACTTCCTTGCAGCCGCGGACCCCTGAGGAACTGCTTGGACCCTAACCACCCACGCGCCTCCGCTTGGGTGACTATGTAAGTTTCCACAAATGTTCTCCTTGCGCTCAACCCCCAATCACCACCCCCTTCCTAATTTCCCTCACAGCCCTTTTCGCTTCGCGCCGCCTCCCACTCCCCGGACACCCCTGTATATTTAATATCTAGTCACCAGTCACACGCCCTGCTTTAACTATAATCGCACCCCCCCCCTTGATAACCTCACTAACCAGCGCCCGAATAAAATCTAGTCGCGCCCTCACCCGCACGCCCCTGTCAACCTGATCAGTTGTGCACCCCCTAGGCACCCCGCACCTCCCAGCATCGCGCTTCCCTTCTTGCCCGCCCACTTACTCGCCCTTCTCTCCCCCTACAGCACTGGTTTCATCGACAACCCTGTCCTGAGGATGATCCCGATTCACGGGGATCGAAACGCCGTCGACCTCACAGCCTAAATTCATGGCGCATATTACGTTTTGTACTCCTGTAAAAATTCATCTATTCATGTTCTAAGTGATTACAACTTGATCCTCTGGAGCCATTACTGTTTTATATTTTGTCACTATGCGCCGACCACGCTGTTCACCTTAGCACTTGCACTATCACTATCACCTACTGTATATATCACTTTTCACCAAGTGCCGCCGGGTTGTCACATGATTTGTTCTGTACAGTGCTGTTCAACTGTATTACCATGTGAAAGACCCCTCTTCTCTCAATTGGTGAATAACACCCCTTCTCAAAAAACCTTAGAGACTCCTTGTTGTTTATTCATGTAATGCGTATTGCATACATTTTTGAAATTGTCTTTTAAATGATACCTGTTGGGAATTGTTCTTGTTTACATTATACACCCATCCCAACGTGGTTTATGGGTTCTCTCCTGTTATTCTTACACGTATCTTCCCACAAACACAATAAAAACCTTAGTCAGCACCCTGGTAATGTCCCGAGTTGACTATTGCAATGCCCTCCTGATCAATGCGCAAGAAAAGGTTCTAAATAAACTTCAGCTGGTACAGAATGCGGCCGCCAGACTTATCACAGGAACACCCAAATTCAAGCCAATTTCAAAAACCATTCGAAAACTGCATTGGTTGCCAGTGAGACACAGAATCAAATTCAAGGCCCTATGCATAGCTTTTAAAACCATCCATGCAAAAGGACCAACTTTCCTAAAGCACTCCCTCTGCCCCTATAGACCAGCACGTACACTACGATCCTCCACGGCTAATCTCCTTGAGATAACAAAAACTAAGAAATCTACATGGGGCGACAGATCCTTTTCAATTGCCACCGCCAAACTGTGGAATTCATTGCCAAACCACATAAAAAGCACCACAACTTTAATACCCTTTCACAAACAAGTAAAAACTTGGTTGTTCAATCAATAATCATTCATTCAGTGATTACTCTGTCCAGGCGCTGAGACACCTCTGGGTAGTTGTACGCTTAACAAGTCTTATAAATAAATAAATAAATAAATAAATAAATAAAATGCTGGGCCTGTATTCCAGCATATAGCGCATTTCCGTAGTTCAATCTTGATAAAGCCAGCACTGTGACCACTGTTTTGCAGGATGCAAGAGGAATGAAAGGTAAAGTTTCCTGATCATTTTCAGGATTTACCGAATTGATGATGACAACTTATTTGCTTGTGCATCATAAGACAGTTTATTGTCCAGGAGCATACCCCGGTTTTTTACCTTGTGGAGCCCAAATTTCTATGAAGAGGTCGGGACAGTGAGTGTTGGGTTCCTATACTAAGGACGGGGAGAGCGAGTGACTCATGACTGTATACTGCGAAGAACAACATACCTGCCTTCTTTCTGAAAGGAAATTAAATGAAATTAAATTAAATGAAAAGAATTTACAGAGTTTACTATACCCTAAAGTGTCAAAGAGCTATCTGAAAGGCACCCTGAAGTAGGCAAAAATCTCCCCGGATATGGCTAAGGGATATCAGAGGAGAAAAGTCATGGATTCAAAAAGATATTTTAAATGCAGCAAGTGAATCAGCTTAAGCGATATGGACAGGGAAAGTATTCCACAGCAGCAGTGACTCAAATGGAACGGCCTCTCCATCTGGCCTTCTGAAATGTGGGAACCAACACATTCTTACGGAAGGAAGATCTGAGAAGCCTACAAGGGGTGTACCAGTGGATGAGGGAATTAAGTTGGCTAGAGCCTTTCTGATGCAGGGCTAGAAATACCATACAAAGAGCCTTAAAAAGTATCCTCTTTCTGACTGTAAACCAGTGAAGGGAACAAATCCCATCTCTGAACGAGAGGTGCCCCGGGATGTTAAGAATAAGCAGGACAGCCACGTTCTGAGTGACTTGAAGTTTGTTACGGCATGAAGCATTAATTTTGAGATACAGTGAGTTGCTGTGATTCAATCGCAAGAGGACTAGTGTGATGATGACTGATTGGTGCAGTTTTACAGGGATATATGGGAAGATCTGTCTCAGGGTCCTGAAGACGAGGAAACAGGTTCTATTATTATGACTGACCTGAGTTTTGAAGCTCAAGGTATTTTTGAATAGGACACGCAGTTTTTGTCTGATTTGACAGGATTGTGAAGAGGTCCACAATCCTCTGGCCATCAGACATTGGACAAAATAGACTCCTGAGTGCCAAACAACAAAACCTCAGTTTTGTCAGCATTTAGTTTTAGGGCATTGTCTTTCATCCATCTACTAATGCTAGACATACAATGATTGAACTTCTCAGCTGCAGAAGGCAAGTCGCTGGAAATAGACGCAATGATTTGGGTGTCATATGTGTACGACAGCACCTGGAACCCAAAAGAATGCACCAATTCAGCCAGTGGGTATTGGGACACCCAAAAGGTAGGTTAAAGGCTTCCACCTTAAAACCCTCACAACTGACAATTTGTACTCTGTTGGTAAGGAAAGAGCGGAGGAAGTTTAATGCGAAGCCACCAACACTGATTTGCTGAAGATGTCGGATTATATATACTGGGTAGACGGTGTTGAATGCTGCTGATAAATCAAGCATCACCAGAATGGCCACCCCACATTGATCAACCTGGTGGTGGATGCTGTCTGCAACCACAATAAGAGCATATTCTGTACTGTGAAAACTTCTGAAACCATTTTGTGAGGTCTCAAGGATGTCATGAGACTGAACAAATGTAATCAATTCTTGGTTAACAAACTTTTCAAGAATCTTGACTGGCGCTGGTAGTAGAGAAATAGAACAGAAGTTTTTCACATCTTCAGGATCCACATTGGGTTTTTTGAGTAGCGGAGTAACAATCTCTCCCTTCCAGGGGGCGGGGAAGACTCCTGGTTGAAGTTTGAAAGAAAACATTCTGCAGAAAATCCGCAATTGGTTCTGGAGTAAGTTGAAGAGTTTTAGGTAAACAAGGATCTGACGTAGATTCAGATTTAAAACTCAAAAACAAATCCATGGTTTCATGCAAAGATATGAGGGGAAATTGAGTGAGCTGATTGAACTGAGGGCACCGGACTCACTCTCCCTCCGTAAATTGAAGTCCAAGTAAATATTCAAACTTTTATTCCGGAAGTATAGTGCCGCTCTGTCACATATGGATGTGTCTGTGCGCCACTGAAGGCCTTTGCGGTTGAGAATGGCCTGCCTTGTGCAATGTTAGATTAGACAGCTGTGTTTGATTCTGCAGTCCAGCCTGCATGCAGATGAGAATGTGAGGCATTGGACAGGTGGAGGTCCTGTTGATAGCAGATTTCAATGCAGTGCCTGCGGAGGTAAGCAAATACCAGACAGGCCTTACGCTGGTCATTTAACCTATGGATGTTCCAAGTGAGTCATCTACAAGTGGTCATAGGTACATGAGAAATTACAAGCTCTGCTGTCATAACACAGAGCAGGAGTTTTAGGCATAGTGGGAAGCCACCAACAAGCAGTAGAATGTGTGGATGAATATGCTCCCAAACACATAAAAGAAAAAAAACATCTAAAACCGACCACCCACTTCAAACCGCCCAACTGGTCATGCTGTGCACCCCCTTTCCTGGCGCTTCCTGACCTGGCGCCAGGAAACCGCTTGGTCACAGTGCGCTTTACAAATACTTTCAACATCAACATCAACATCACCATTCCCAACACAGAGTCTAGGGAACCAAAGCAAAAAATACATCCCGAGGGCGAGGAGGCCTTGCGAACAACACAGCAGAGATGAGTTGGGTTGCTGAGAGGTGTGAGCAATGGATGTAGTGGAGGGCATCACGATTAGCCGAAGAGCAATGCGTCCACGGTTAGGTCAAGGTCGCGTGGACCACAGTCAACAGTCCCCAAGCAGTGTAATATGAGGTGAGGGAACCCGACAGGGGCCAGGTAGGGGGTTCCGATCAATCAGTAGCACTGAAGCTGTTGCCATCCAAAGCCATCGATGAGCCAGGGCAGGCTCCCGTGGGAGCATTTCAGGGTCACACTAGGGTCAGTAAAAAGGTGAGTTTTATCTTGGTGTGAAATGTGGAGTTTGGCAGGGTAAATCAATGAGTTTGTGACTTCACCTTTCTGGAGTAACCGTTTGGCAGGAAGGAACTCGCGGCAGGCAGCCTTCACCGCAAGCGTGAAGTCAGGGTAACGTGAGAATGAGTTCCCCCTGATATTGGATTTCTACGCGCTCTCTGACTAGCCTCAGAATGGTGTCTGTCTTTGTTGTTCGGGCGGCGTGTCTTTATCGGGCTCGCCGGCCCCTCAGTAGAGGACGAGAGCCCAGTGAACGGTGGATGTGCTTGAGTGCTTCATCTGTGTAAAGAAAAACGTGCCAGGGCTCTTGTCAGGAAGCCACTGCAGCTTACACCACACATTGCCCCTTCTATGCTAGCAATGATAGTAACAACACAACCATTAACCATCACACTCCTACAAGTGTGACAATTCAGGCTATTTCAGCCCCTCGAAAGCTATAAGACCGGCTTGAGCGGTAGGTGATAGTCATTTTGAAGGTATATTGAATTAATAAATACCCGTTGTTGTGATCACCTCTAAATTAGCCAGACAGCGCCACCTTGTGGCAGACTGCCACATGCGACAATTAAGTCCCAGTGCTGAGTACTGGAAACCACCAGCTCAAATTAAGAACTGGAGCAGAGGAGGAGCGTAGCTTGTGGGAGCACCACAGACAAACATGTAGGAAGGACAGATCCTCTGCCTAACTCCAGTACTATGATTCAACCACACATCCATTAGATTTGGCTAGTACCAAAGAACCAGGACTGAGCACCTAACCTGGCATCCCTTGAACCTAGTTCCAGAAACATGGGAGAATAATCAGCATAGACAATGCCACTTCATCACAGGAAGTGATGTCAGAGCCATAACACACACTTCACTCTAAAGCGAACGGGTCCATTTCACTGTCAAAATTAAAGTACACACCTTTCTCTGTAGATAATATGTGCATGCAAATGTATGGAATACAATGCATGTGTACATATGTAAACTAGATATTAATGCCGATCTACTTGTTTGACACTGTAAAGCAGCGAATAGTGGAGGCAAAATATAAGCCCCAACATTTATCATCGATAATTCTTTATCCGCCAAAAAGGCATTAATAGACACAGAGAAAATACAACATTGCACAACAGACGAAAACAGCATCGTTAAGAAAAAAAAGACCACAGTTCAGAAATCAATATAATACAAAATCGGTGGTGCGGCAAGATAGTTCGTCAATAAATATCGGCAAACAGAGATTAATACATAGCGTACTTGTAAATGATTAAGGCGCGGCAACATTTACAAATAATGCATTTATTCATAAGTATTCAGTCACACCTGCCTTGCAACCCAACATTGTTCAAGCAGTGAAAATATTACTTTAAAAGGCCACGCACTCTTACACCAGCATCCTTTACCTTTGGAACTCATCTAGTTAATATCAGTGATAAAGCATCCCGGGGGACATAAGTGCAGATTTTCATTCAGAGATAGAGGGTTAGGCTATATTTGCAGTTGTGCTTTGAAGCGACTCTCTGGCTGTATCAGCGCTATACAAAAGCAAACTAGATATTAGGAGATAAAGTGAAAAGAGCATTTAAAAAAGAGTTCACTTATTCTATTTTATCCCCCCCCTCTCAGGACAGGTCATGATTAACAATGTTAAAGTTCCTGGCCAACCCCTGGAGCCTGTGACAGATACAATGTTTGGGTCCCAGGCCCCAGGGGCCACCACAACATGATACCTCTTGCATGAGGCAGCCAGGCAGTTTTGAGTGCAGATCTATCCTAGAATGCCGTGTGCCTCTGGTGCGACCACAGAAGAATCGACTGCGATTCGCTGCAGCGTACTTCGTTTCTCTATTTTGGTACAAAACAGAACCCAAGCATCATACTGTTTCGTACCCACAGGAGAACCTGGAGTAGGCCTTCTTCACACACCACAGAAGGTCCTACATGCGTCCTCCATCTTGGCTTGTGCCATCGGCTCACACATAGTCAATGCGCGCTTGTTGACAAGTCAGAGCTTGGGGAAACCAGCATGCACCAGTACTCTTACCCTGAATAAGATATTTGAATGTACTGCATCAAAAAGCTTCTCTTTATTTGGCTTAAATAAATAGTTAAACTCTGATAAGATTAAAAGACAAAAGTCATGAACATGGTAAAAAATTAAAATGGTTAAATAAACGCAGTAACATATTTAAAAAAATCTTGCTCACTGTTAGTGCAGCTTAGCATTTCAATTAATTCCAAATAAAATAAAGTGCAGAACACCTTAATCAAGCGTACAATGTGCTTGTATCTTAGTTCAATGAAACTCATTTAGTCATACATGGTCACATGTTTATCAATATACACAATTGTTTCTTATTAAATAAATCATTCAACGAGGGGGTGAAGCCCCTAAATGTCAGGTCAATAAAAGGCACAGTACAATGGCAGTTGTTTATTTCACATTAACTTCAAATACTTTCCGTAGAATTCCTGTCTTATTACTATTACCATCTTCAACCCAACACCAAAGAGTCAACACTTTTTTTTTATCAGTCAGTTTCAAAGAATTAAGTGGGAATGTAGAATTATTGACCACCAATAAGTTCAGTTCACAACAGTGAAAGTTCTAAATATGGAATCCCGAAGGATTATCAGCATCGAGGCAAATTAGAATATTAGTATCACTAGTTTCTATCTGAGCTAGAAGGCAAATGGCTTCCTGAACTTCCCTAATTTCATTCAATCCCTAATTTGAGTCTTAGCACCCAGATTGGAATAGATTTGCGTACTTCGGTGGCTTCTCACAATAAAGCAATCACACTTGTGTTCTAAAACGGCAGGCAATCAGTCCCTGCAAAATGATCACCTTTTAACAATATTATATCAACCTAGTAATTGTTAATAGCTGCACTATCAGATTGGATTTTGAAGAATTGAAAATTCACAATTGTCCAAACAGGGTTTTGCAAATCTCTGTCTACATTTATCAATAAATTTACACTTGCAAATAGGACATCACTATATCAAAAGAAGAACAAGGCATCCGAATCAGCTGGAACGATATTGTATTGTAATTTTCACGCTTTCATTGTGAACCATTCCAAAACCTAAAACAGTGCATTTTCGCTGCTCTTATAAGAAATCCCAACAGAAGAATTTGGAAATATCTCTAAAGCTCATCCCCTGTCTATGTTATTGTTCTTCTCTGAGGGATTAGGACAACCTAAAATGTGGACAAGGGAATCATAAAATTCACAAGGGAGTCTGTCCAGTGAATACAGATCCCAGGTCAACAAACTACAAACAGATATCAGAAAGTATTTATCACCTCTTGCAGTTCCTTATTTAGGTCTTGGTTTCATAAGAGTTCAATAATGCAGTAAATTCCAATGGACATTCCTAGGGAACCATAAGTCATGGTGGGTGTTTCATATGTGAGAGGTGCCACTTCGAAGCAGGTCACCATCGACCTCCACAACCTTTGTACTATCCCACTTTGGGAGCCTGATTTTCAAGCTGAATCAGAAAGTTTGGAAACACTTTGAGATTCTTCAGATGTCTTTGTCTGGGTCAAGAGTCAGATTTCCACAACTTGGAATGTGCTCCTGGGAATTTATTCCTGTGCTGTAATCACAAGAGTGTTAACTTGGGTTAAATACATCTAAAGTCTACGCAAGTGAGTGTGGATAGTGCAGATGGCTTAGTTGACTCCAGAGATTGCAGGAAAAACTCTACCAGCACAGCAAATATTTTCAGTTTACACCTTTAACAAAAACCACTTGGACAGCAAGTGAGGAGGATTTGGAAGGGTCTAAGGGTGATGCAGGAATGTCTGCAGTCGTAGACCCATCCTGAAGTACCAAGCTCTTGCAGCATCCCAAGGAGTTGTAGAGCTCCAGTAGACAACGGTGCAGTCGAACAGTTCCCCAGATAATGATGAAGGGGCAGCCGGATGAGTAGAACAATAGCACAAAGCTGTAGGTCACAAACCAGTCACCGGTTCCTCCTCTGGCCACATACAGCTCATCGCTAACTTGGGCAGAGACCACACAGAGGACATAGAAACACAATAATCCCAGTACCATCTTGGCAACTCGAAGATGCACGGCTGCCCGTGGTCCACTTCCCATGCGGCGAGAGTGGCGACATAGTGAGGCCACCAAGAGGACACTGCAGAGGGTCAACATAGCCAGAGGGACCACATAGCTTAAGATGTTGAATGCAGTGCTATAGGCCATGTAGGCCCCTGACAGCTCATAATAATCCCCGCAGTGCAAGTCTGAGCCATTGGGTTCTTTCAGTCGGATGTATGCGATAGAAGGCCCGCTGAGGATGCCGCAGGCCAGCAGCATGACGAGTAGGATTCTAGGCATGGCATTGGGAACCTGTACCATAAGGCGTGTGAAGCATAGTGGGCTCACCATGGAGATTTTCAGGGTGTAAAACGCTGAGAGGCAAGCCGTGTACCAGAAGCTAGTGCTACTCACAGTCATGCAGACAAAGTCCAGAACTTGATACAGCCACCCTCCAGCACGCTGACAAAGACCGAGGAGGTACACCACCAGCCAGAGGAAGTTGAACACCCCGTTGAGGACGTTGATCATGGCCACACTCCCAATGATCAACTCATTAGTCGGCAAAGCCCGGATGGCAGCTTGACTCTGGCGTGAGATGATGGCCTCCAGAATGAAGAGGTTGCCAACGAGGCAGATACAGAGCAGCGCGCTGGAGGCCGTCAAGAGGCCGAGTGCAGTATCTTGCGATGTCATCTTTGGCAGGACATCACCACTGGAGGATCAGGGAGAGTCATGGGTCTGGGTAGCCAGTCAGGTGTTTCTGCTTGGTACAGTCAGATGATGGTTTCTATTTTGAAGCCGAGAGGTGAGAGAGAGTAACTGAGAACTTGACGACAGGCTGGCGATGGGTTATGACTAGGGAAATCTTGATGCAAAGCAGCTCATGGTCTGAGAAGATATACATAGTGCCGGAGAGAGCATAAAAAGCTTTTTCTGTTACCACCCTCAGCAATTACCTGAAAGACTCTTTTTGGCACTGGTTGCTAAGACAACGTCTAGTGAGACTGCTACTCTACCTTACAACAAGCTGAACAAGCATTGGCATACCCAATAGGTCTCGCCTTTGGGACATTATAAGTGTTTAGACAGATCTATTGGCTTTGTCAGAGCTATGTTGTAGAGCATTGTGGATGTTGTGCAGCATGTTGGAAAGTTATAATAAGAAAGTGTTATGAGCATTTGGGGGGCACATAAACAACGGGAGGGTAGAGGTTGGGAAATAGTACCTCAATTTCAATTGAAGCGGTGGAGGGAAACTAGGGGAGAATCAACAGGTGCCAGATTCCGAAGGCAGAAGAGACAGTGCGGAGTACTAATTTGGTGGTGTGCTGAAGCAGAGGTGATGCTCAGGTGAGCCTGAATGATGCTGAGGCAATATCGGCCCATGGAGGGAGTGCTGCGGGTAGTGGGGCGGGCGGTGGAGGAGCAGGGCGGGGGGTAGTATACTACGGAATACAGCCCAACGGAGATAAATAAACAAATAAATAAATAAAGCAGATTTCATTTACGAAATTAGTTTTATTTGTTTACATACCGCCGGATTCCGTAGTTTACTACCCGAACTTGTTCCTCCCCCGCCCTGCCCCACCGCCCCGCAGCACTCCCTCCACAGGCCGCTACTGTGCTGAGGTGATGCTGAAGTGGTGGTGTGCTGGTGCGGAGGTGATGCTCAGGTGGTTCTGATTGATGCTGTGGTAATGAGTGATGCTGAGGTGGTGGAGCTTCACTGGTGCTCAGGTGGGGCTAAGGGATGCTGAGTTGGTGCTGTGCTGGTGCTGCACTGATGCTGAAGTGATGCTGCATGGGTTCTGAATTCCAGCTGAGGTGGGGCTGCACTGGTGCTGAGGTCGGGCTGCGCAGGTGCTGAGGTGGGGCTGCGCTGATGGTGGTGTACTGATGTGGAGGTAGTGCTGTGCTGATGCTCAGATTGTGCTGTGCTGCACTGAAGCTGAGGTAGTGCTGTGCTGATGCTGAGTTGGTGCTTCAGTGGTGGTGCACTGATGAGGAGGTGGTACTGCACTGATGCTGAGAAGGTGCTGTGCTGATGTCATGTGGAGCTGGTGCTTCACTGGTGCTGAGGTGATACTGCACTGGTGCTGTGCTAATGCTGAAGTGGTGCTGCAATGGTGATGAGTCGCTGCTGAGGTGGTGCTGCACTGGTGCTGTGTTAATGCTCTGGTGGGGCTGAGATGGTTCTTCATGGATGCTATGCTGATGATGGAGTGGAGCTGAAGTGGTACTGAGCTGGTGGTGTGCTTGTGTGAGGTGGTGCTTAGGGTGTGCTGAGTGATACTGAGGTGGTACTGAGTGATACTGAGATGGTGCTGAGTGATGCTGCTGAGTGATGCTGGGGTGGTGGCGAGTGATGCTGAGGTGGTGCTGGGTGAAACTGCGGTGATACTGCACTGGTGCTGTGCTAACGCTGAAGTCGTGCTGCATTGGTGATGAGTTGCTGCTGAGGTGGTGCTGCACTGGTGCTGTGCTAATGCTCTGGTGGGGCTGAGATGGTGCTGCATTGATGCTATGCTGATGATGGAGTGGAGCTGAAGTGGTACTGAGGTGGTGGTGTGCTTGTGTGAGGTGGTGCTTAGGTGGTGCTGAGTGATACTGAGGTGGTCGTGAATGATACTGAGGTGGTGCAGGGATGGTGCTGAGTGATGTTGAGGTGGTGCTGAGTGATGCTGAGTTGGTGCTG
The DNA here is from genome assembly GCF_964261635.1 of Lissotriton helveticus. Lineage (NCBI taxonomy): Eukaryota > Metazoa > Chordata > Amphibia > Caudata > Salamandridae > Lissotriton > Lissotriton helveticus. The sequence continues at coordinate 73,612,147 of NC_136068.1, read as the reverse complement.
AGTGATACTGAGGTGGTGCTGAGTGATGCTTTGGTGGTATTCAGGTGATGCTGTGCTGGTGATGCGTTGGTGCTGAGGCAGCTGGGGTGGTGCTGTGCTGATGCTGTGGTGGGGCTGCGCTGGTGCTGAGTTGGAACTGCACAGGAGGTGGTGCACTGATGCGGAGTTAGTGCTGTGCTGAGGTGGTGGTATTGAGTAATACTTAGGAAATACTGCACTGGTGCTGACATGGTGCTGGGTGATGCTGTGTTGGTGCTGTGCTGATGCTGAGGTGATGGTGCTGCACTGATGCTGAGGTAGTGTAGTGGTGCTGCACTGGTGCAGAAGAGGTGCTGCACTGGTGCTGAGGTGGTGCTGCGCTTGGGCTAAGTGATGCTGAGGTGGTGCTGTGCTTCTGTTGGTGTTGTTGGAGTGCAATTGCGTGCAGTAGCTTTGCATAGATGACTGGCTTGAAGGCAACTCTGCTCATACAAAACTGTGTAACTATGCAAAGCAGTGCTTTCCCTCTATGATATACAATCACAAGCTTAACAGAAAAGTGATTGTAGTGAAAAAAGGCCTTCACACAATTGCAATGTACCATGCAAAGTGTCTCATTTTTCAAAGTCAAAAATGTTTTGCCTTTGGAGCAGTCCCCAAATTTTTTCCCTTTTATGGTTATCTGGCACTATGAAAAGGGAAAGTGTGAAACCCAGGAAATGGCAGAGAACACCTAATTTATTAGAGAAGGGAGATCTTATTAGACATGTCTAACACTGTCATTTTATATACACAGATTACATTTGGTTCATGCATAAAGTATAAGCATTTTGATCTATATGTCATTGAATAGTGTCCTAGTGCATAATGGGTCGCAAAAAATTGCTACAACTTTCCATACCAACGTAAATGTTGCTTAGGGTGTGTTTAAAATGAAGGTTTTTTAGGTCTCGCCTAGCGATGCAGCGTGAAAGCACTGTCGCTAGCGAGATCTATTGTTACTGAACGGACTGGAATTGTAAACGCGCCCGTGAACACGCACGTACAGACACGCGATGTGCGCATCTCCTGTCCCCCTTCCGTCATCCGCAGCCTCATGCAATTTAATTTTTTTGTATGCGCTCCAAGCACGGCAAGCTTGACACGTACACCATGCCCCACTTACCGGCTCATGTGGGGACTCTGCGCTGCTCCTCAACTGGTCTTGCGTCTTAAGCCGGTCACTGCAGCAACACGCGGGGCTCTGTCTTGCTCACAGGAGCCCCGTCTGAAATCCTGCTATGGCCGCACCATGCAGCATTCACAAAGGTGGGGTGGGTTCCCGCCGGACTTCCTGTACTGCTTTTTTTTGCCTTGGGGGCTTTGGCGGCCCCCTCCCTGGGCCGCATGCGCATGAGCAGCGTAGCACTCATTAAAGTCCGGCGGATTTTGAAGTCCACACGCGCCACCACTGGGCACGAGCCGCAGAACATGTGAAAGTTCCAGGTACCGCGCATGCGCGGGCAGCTCTCGCCCTCCCAGGTCTCCTCCCTGGCCCGGATGTGGAGCTGCTTTCTGTTTTGCTTGTTGCAAATTGTCTGTAAACACATTTTTCTTTCATTGACTAACTGATTCCCCAAATGTGCACCCACACTTGTTTGATCATCCATTTATCCACCACAATGGTGAATCTTGTGATCAGTCTACCTATACCGCTGTACATTTTGACAGCAGCGGTACAGTCATTCATCCAGTTGTATCCATATGTGTCTTTATGTGTATATGTTGAGTGCCTACTATGTGTGTTGCTGTCTGTGCATGCATGTCTGGTGCTCGAAAAGCAATTATGTCTGTGCTTTGCTGGGTCAGAACGTCTATCTCTGGTAATTCTTGTATGTGAAAGCACTTCACAAGAAGCATACCTATTTACGTTATCAACGCTTGTTATGGTATGTCCATTATGTATGAGACATGTATGCACCTTCCATCACAAACAGAACGGGTACAGTACATGCATCAGCGGTGCGAGCTTCCCTTATAAATGGAGGTACGGCACAGGTATCCACTCTGCACCTTCCATCACAAACAGAAAGGGTATATTACATGCATGAGCAGTGCGAGCTTCCCTTATAAACGGAGGTACGCCACAGGTAGCCACTCTGCACCTTCCATCACAAACAGAATGGGTACAGTACATGCATGAGCAGTGCGACCTTCCCTTATAAACGGAGGTACGGCACAGGTATCCACTCTGCACCTTCCATCACAAACAAAGGAGGTACAGTCCATGCATGAGCAGTGCAAGCTTCCATTATACACAGAGATACGCCACAGGTACCTACTCTGCACCTGCCATCACAAACAGAACGGGTACAGTACATGCATCAGCGGTGCGAGCTTCCCTTATAAATGGAGGTACGGCACAGGTATCCACTCTGCACCTTCCATCACAAACAGAGGAGATACAATACATGCATGAGCAGTGCGAGCTTCCCTTATACACAGAGATACGCCACAGGTACCCACTCTGCACCTACCATCACAAACAGAGGAGGTACAGTACATGCATGAGCAGTGCGAGCTTCCCTTATAAACGGAGGTACGGCACAGGTATCAACTCTGCACCTTCCATCACAAACAACGGGTACAGTACATGCATCAGCGATGCGAGCTTCCCTTACAAATGGAGGTACGGCACAGGTACCCACTTTGCACCTTCCATCACAAACAGAACGGGTACAGTACATGTATCAGCAGTGCGAGCTTCCCTTATAAACGGAGGTACGGCACAGGTATTCACTCTACACCTTCCATCACAAACCGGGCAGGTACAGAACATGCATGAGCAGTGCGAGCTTCCCTTATAAACGGAGGCAGAGCACAGGTACCCACTCTGCACCTTCCATCACAAAAAGAGCAGGTACAGTACATGCATCAGCAGTGCGAGCTTCCCTTATAAAACGGAGGTACGGCACAGGTATCCACTCTGCACCTTCCATCACAAACCGAGCAGGTACAGTACATGCATGAGCAGTGCGAGCTTCCCTCATACACAGAGGAATGGCACAGGTATCCATTCTGTACCATCAATCACAAACAGAAAGGGTACAGTACATGCATCAGCAGTGCAAGCTTCCCTTATACATACAGATACGCCACAGGTATCCATTCTGTACCTACCATCACAATCAGAACAAGTACAGTACATACAGAAGCAGTGCAAGCGCCTCTTATGCACAGAGGTACAGCACAGGTATCCACTCCATCACAATCAGCAGTGCAAGCTTCCCTTATACACAGAGGTAGAGCACAGGTATCCACTCTGCCTCTCGCATGACAAACAGCACAGTCACAGTACAGGCATCTGTGACAGGTGTCGGGTCCGAACCTTAGAGCCTGTGCATAAGCCGAGCCCTGAAAATGTTTGCTGTGTGCATCACAAAATAAACATCACATAAAATATGATAAAGTTGCTTCAGGATTCAAAAATGTGTGTTCCTACAAAATGTGAAGCTTTGACATTAATATGCCATATTATAGCACTGCACTGAGAAATAAATGCATAAAAATTCGTTATTAAGCATTAACGATTAGTGCACTAAGTGGCAAAGCAAATGTCATGTAAACCCTGTAGGTGGCCCAGATTATTATAGAGTAAAATTATAGCCTCTTAAATAAAGCACAAAAGGTTTTTGTACAACTGGTATTTTGAACTCACATACTTGAAAGAGCTTTCATACTTGATAATGAAGAAAAAAGTGTTTGGGTGAAATAAAATATTTGCCCAAGATGACACAATTTAAGCGGTGAAGTCACAATTTATACAGGTTTTCTGGTTTCACTTTGTATAAATCGGCCAGGAAAATTAGTAACTATCTTTTTGCCTTATCATACATTAAGGATTTGTTTTTACCTTTTTGTTTATTTTTTATATCAGTTGAACTCAACCCAAAGGCCATATTAGAGCATTTTACAATGTGTGTCAGTTACAAGGCTTCATTGCTTACAGGCATGGGAAGATTAAGCGATCTGCACAGGATCACAGGATTTTGTGCCATAGCCGAAACTCGGACTTAGGGCCTGATTACGATGGTGGGAGGACCGCCACCGTCAGCCCGTCAGTGGTGGTTCCCCGGCCAATCGTAAGGGCCGATTTGACTGCCCCATTATGATGGCAGTCGGAAAATCCGACCGCCACGTTTCCGACAGTCAAATTGAATCCGACCACCAGTTTGACCGCCCGCATAGCCCAGAATGGCTGCAGTGCCTGGAAGGCACCGCTGGTCGGATTATGATGTCAATCCCTGACAGTCTTTCCATGGAGGGTCACTCGCAATGAAAAGACTGCCGGGGATGGACATTGGGGGCCCGTAGTGGGCCCCCCTTTTCCCCTGAACCCGTTCCTGTGGGTGTTGGGGGCATCCCAACATATCCCTGTACCAAGTGACAGGCCCCGCATGTTGCCTGTAGTACGGGACATGTAAAACATCCCTTTTTAACATTTAATGTTAAAGGTGCGTAATGCGACCGCCAGTTTGCGGTAGCATTGTAATTCCTATTGTTAGACTGCGGCACGTTTGGCGGGCGGTCCCACATAGGAGACGATGGTGGTCAGACTGAAGTTCAAACGCCAGCGTAATGATCCCCTTAGTTCCCCAGTTTCAAAGTCGGCAGCATTGGCAGTGGTCTCCACATCCTGAGTAGAGGGAAGGTGGCAGGCAGAAGCCACATAAAAGCTCATGTCGTTATGGGCTCGAAGCGCCAACAGGGCCATCTCTGCTTCTATATGGTACATACCAAGTCATACATCCTCTAAAGAGTTAATAGTCTATCTATAGTGGTATCAGATTCTTGCTGTCATCAAGCAGCATTTAGGCAGTTTTCAGCATTTGCAATCATATACTGCCCTCTAGTGGCTGCTGTTGGAATTCGCCAGTTCTTTCAGTTTAGAATAGCTTCTGCGAACTGCACGCATTTATTTTGTAATCAAATTGATATTGCTCAAAGGCATATTGGGTTCCTGTTGTGACTACATTTACAGCAGCTTAGCTAGTTTGCATGTGTCTGTATGTATGGAACCTTGGAGTGCATGATGACAGTGTGGAATGTTGGTATGCCTGGTGGACTGGAGGAGTGACAGTTGGAATGATTGGGTTGAGCTATGAAGATCAGCTCCTGGTGGGGCCTTGTACTAGCCTGGATTAACTTTGTACCATCATGAATAGATCCTGTAACCAACATCAATGATCCTGTAACAACTTAATAAATCTCTACTTGGATCTACCTCGTGACTACCATTATACTTCATTTCAGTTCCATTTCTCAAAAACAATATCACTGGAGCCACAGAATCATTTTGTGTTATTTTCTTCTGCAATTCGCATGTAATACTATTCAGCCGGTAATATATATTTAGTTGCATAGCATTATCCTGCTTTTGGAGCAGCGCAATTTTGGCTCCATCCTTACATGGCACAATTATGCAATAACATACATGTAACCAACATTATATTTACTGTGTGCCTTAACTTTATTAACATGTGTGAAGCATTTACACGTATTAATGGACTGAAACCATTATAGGGATTAGAGTTTTATTCATGTATACACTAATGTTTAATTGAAATGTATAAACATATAGGGGCAGATGTATCAAGATTCCATTTTGCGATCTCTAAATAGCGATTTTTAAGGAATCGCTATTTAGAATTCGCAAAATGGAATGTATGTAAAAAATCGCGAATTTATTGCGATTCCTTAATCTTCCTTATTTGCGAATTCGCATTTTGCGAATTCGCAATTAAGGAATAATTTCCCATGCATTCCTATGGGCCAGGAGGCCCATAGGAATGATTGTGAAATATTTCTCAAATTGCGAATTCGCAATTTGCTAATCGCAAATTGAGAATTACTTCAAGGGTGCAGGGGTGTCTCAAAGACACCCTGCTGCACCCCTGAAATGTACATGTGTGTGCATATGGCGCACATACATGCCCAATGGGCATGTGTGTGCGTCACATGCCACCTTCAAAAATGCCAAATTGTGCATTTTTAAAAGAATTCGCAAATTAACATCAACTTCAAGTTGGTGTTAATTTGCGATTTCTTAACCAAAATTCGCAATACAAAAATGCTACATACATAGCATTTAAGGAATCGCAAAAATTGTGATTCCTTAAATGCTATGGCAAAATAAGGAATGGCACATTTTTGCGATTCCTTAATTTGCGAAAATTTTATGCATGCCAAAACATGCAAAAAGACCGTTTGCGACTCGCAAAGGCCGAAATTCTGCGAATTTCGGCCTTTGCAATTCGCAAAAGGCTTGATACATCTGACCCATATTCTTTTATTCACGTTTACATTTTATTTTCAAGTTACACGCGTGAATGAATAGTTATGTATTCGAAGTGCATATTAAATGCTAACCTAAACTGACTACAGGCCTCAATTGAAATGGCTTTTGCTTTGCAAGCATGTTCTCTTTTTCTTTGCAGGTGTATTATCATGATTCTCATTAGTAAGAGACAGGCTTATTGTTTTTCTTAGGCAGCTGATAGTGAGGCCTGCAGGGAAGAAGTTGGCAGTGAACATGGAGAATTAAAGGTCGAAGCAGGCCGACTGTTCATCATGTACTAGGACGGAGAGATGATCAAGGTTGAAAACTGCAGTCCCAGTTCAATGCGACGGGTAACTGAAGGGATGTTGCAGATGCACACAAGTAATGATTTGGTTGGTCCCTGGTGGTCCGAAAGCAGATAAGTCTGTTTCTGAATCTCCTGTTACTTTTACATTGCTGCTCTCACAGTTGGAGGACAGAGATTACCTTTAGACTTTGAGAGATACAAGCCTCTCTGTTTGTCTTATTCTTTCAAGTATGAAGCTTTATGCTAAACACGTGTTACCATTTTCCAGGACTTCTATTGATGTTTGATCATGCTGACACCTTCTATGCTCCCTAATTAGAGACCCTTAGTAGATGATCCTATATCGGACTTATGTTTAGAACAGAGACGGGAAGTTTCTTTATGGAACACCTGTTTGCTCTAATCTGTTTCCTCATTATTTTAGCTATCACAATTCTGTATCACATTCTACTGGAACCAAAGAGGAACCCCCGGAAACCAAGCATCACCAAAGCAGATAGCGGTCAGACTAAGGAGCAACCTCAGCGGGTAAGTTCCTACTGCGGACCCACAACATCCAACAACCAGCAGCCATATGGGGCCATCCAAATCGAGCAACATATGCACCAGCAAATACTGCCCCCCGGGGAAAAGGACTCAGACACAATCTTCTGAATTCCCGAATTCAAATCTAGAGGAAGAGTGGACACTCTAAACAGGGGCAACATACTAAAGCTAATCAACTCAATAGACAAATTAAAAACATTAACACCTCTGATTTGCTTACAATTGAATTTCATCCAGCCCCTCACCCAAATGGAAATGAAACAACAAAGACCACATGGACATCAAGCGATGTAGCAAACTCAATCATGGAGGAATCACTCAGATTCTCCCAGTGGGGAATTAAGCTCGAAGCAGCAAAAAGGCCAGCTTATCCTACACTGCTCCTTGAAGAAAGGAAACAAGAACGCCCCCAAACGGCTAAATCAATACTGAAAGGAGCACGCAGTTGCTCCCCAGGATCGGATAAACACTCACCGCACTCTCACAATCCAATCTCTCACCAACTAGCATCACGCAGAATAATAATAACACGCACCATACCTGGAGGAGATACTAACTGACAAAGAGCATCAGCCTTAACTTCCAACTCCGCTGTTCCCCGCCAAATCAAAATATGCAATTGGAATATCAACGGACACTCAGATAAACTGGAGGACCCCGAAATACTAAACTATTTAAAATCTTTTGACCTGATTCTTCTCCAGGAAACGTGGGAAGCAAATGACATACCACTACAAGGTTATACAACCCAAACCCATCCGGCAACCAGAGGCTCTCAATATGGCCACAGCTCAGGCGGCCTGGCGACATTCGCCTCAATATCAACTATCGGAACAACGGAAGCAATAAGAGTAAGCATCACCCCACCGAATGCGATACAGGCACTATCAATTACAATCGTAAATAATCAGGTCACCCAACAGCTATATATCATAAACATATATATACACCCGAAGCACAGGCAATCGGGGTCAAGGGAACTCGTCAAAGAACTGATAAGGCTCATGGAGGACGGGGATATGGAGAATATACTTGTGGCAGGTGACTTCAACCTCCACCTCTTTGGAGACAGACCAATTGACGATATGACGAAGGAAATGGACACCGTCTGGAAAATCCCAAGCCAATCCATCCCCTCCCCAAACAAACACACAAATACCTCAACCCAGCTACTGAAAGATCTTGAGCAGCTAAACTTGAGAGTACTCAATGGACAATTCACAGAGGAAACTCCACCAGCACCGACCTACTTTTCCTCAAGCACTTCTTCACACCTTGACTACATGCTTGCGACACTTCCACTGTACGAGAAAATCAATTAGTTCAAGATAGGAGACAGTGCCCAAAGCGACCATCTGCCGCTAGAAGTTAATCTAGGTCTGTCTGGCGAGAACGAAGCAATAGAAAGAAGATACATTGGCACAGAACATACCGCCAACTACAGAGGAATAAGGTGCCAGATTACTGAGTCTGAGGGACTATCAACCAGTGCAAAACTAACCATACACCACACATCCAGCTCAAACATAAATCCACTAGACGCTTGGGTAGACTTTGCAACGGAATTAGGAGCCAAACACGCTACAGAGCTAAAAATCCAAAAAGGGAACACTTCAAGGTTTACACATGGAAAACTAACAACTGCAGAGACAAAAAACATAAAACGAGTAATAAAAACAGACTCTCAAGCAGCTTCGAATAGAACCAAAAAAAGAGGACACTCAAAAGGAGCTCTGCATCCTAAAAGCACTGTTAAAAAAGAAGATCTGGGAAAGGAAAAGGCAACTGAATGAAGACCTCTGGATAAAAATTCTTCACAATTCTAAACAGAAGAACAGCTCCAGTTTTTGGAAAATAATCCACAGCCTCCAACAGCCAGGTCACAAAGGCATTAACTCCAATATATCCGAATCCGATTGGGCTAACTACCTATCAGCTCACTTCAATATAGCTGATCCAGAAACGGACAAGTCTACAGGGGGAGACTGGTTAGATGGTGCGCGACAGAGCCTTGACAAGACCGGCACACTTAACAACAAAGAGATCCAATTCCACAAGAGGAAATCATCCCTGCTCCATATTCCAATTGCGGACAGAGATCTACCAACAACTCCGATCCAACCGCAAATGGAGAAAGAAATCCACACCTAGAAACAGCAGACAGGATTAGAAAACAAATTTCAAAAGGCAAACTCGAGGGGGCCCCTGGCCCCAATGGGATCCCGCCGATATTATACAAACATGATGCTGTCTTTTGGAGTAACATCTTGGCACCAGTATTTCACGAAATAAGGCAATCAGCAAAAACACCAACATCCTGGAGAGGCTCGATAATAAGCCTGATCTATAAAAAGGGCGCCAGGAATGATCCAAGCAGCTATCGCCTCATAGCCCTAATCGATACCGAGGCAAAGTATTATGCAGGCCTCATCCTGGAGGACCTAACATCTAGGGCAACTGCAAAGAACATCATCCCAGCACCCAACCGGATTCCGCAGCATCCAGGGCACCACGACAAATATCATGGCGCTAACCCTTTTGTCAGACGCAGCAAAAGCCACCAAGAGTTCTCTTTTTTTGTGCTTCATCGACTACAGCGCCGCATTTGACCATGTAGACCGGCACAAACTCTGGCGGAAGTTGGATAGATGGGGAATTCCAGGCCCACTCTTACAGCAGCTGGTAATGCTATAGTATACACTAACACTTGGGTCAGGATCAAACTGGGACCCGGCGCGCACCTCTCAAGACAAATCAGGATCAGCAAAGGATTGAAACAAGGCTGCGTCCTAGCCCCTATGTTGTTTAATCTCTTCCTCGCAGATCTCCCTGGCGAGCTGGAGACAGCTAAATCTCACGCACCGCGGCTGGGCAACATCACGCTCTCAAACCTCCTTTATGCAGACGACCTAGTCCTCATCAGCCGGTCCCCCCTCGGCCTCCAACATCTTCTGAACAAAACTAACGCATTTTCCACAACTAACTCATTAACAACCAATTTAAACAAAACAAATATCATGACAATGAATTATCACAAAAAACGGAAATTTGCATGGCTCCTGTACGGACAGAGGCTAGACCAGGTAGCCTCTTATAAATACCTAGGCGTCATAATAGATGGTAATGGCTCTTTCAAACATCAACTAGAGGCCATCTGTCGGAAGGGCACGACATTCCATTTATTGATAAAGCCTTTACAGAAAGCTCTCCCTGACCGGTCACTGGGCCCTCTCCTACAGGTAATAAGAGCTCGCTTACAGCCTAAGCTCACTTACGGCAGTGAATCCATGCAAGGCAAAGACGCAACGACATTAGACAATACCATCAGTCGAGCATACAGGGCAAAATTCCATCTTCCCACCTGCTGATCGCCCGCTCAAATCCGTCTTGAGTACGGATTGCAGAAACAAACGGTGGAGAGAAGAGGCGCATACATAAAAAGTTGGCAGAAAATCAGAGACGCCGACCGCGGATCCTTAAATGCCCACCTCTGGACTGAACTGTCCGTTAGAGACAACTCACCTGCAAGGAATTACTTAATGGAATCACTGGAGACCTTAGGATTAACAAACCTATGGGAGTCACAACTGATCCTAGCACCTTCAAAAAAGTGGTGTCGAAAGTCACTAAGATGGTTTCATCCATTGAGGACAAAGCCACCCTAGCCAAGAGATCGCATGGATGGGTAGTGTTGAAAGGCTATGGTGCTCTGAAACCACAAGAGTACTTAACAACGGGCCTCACACAGAAAACGAAAAACAAGTTTCTCAACATGCGCCTCGGCAACATACCTATAGCATCCCACCTGGCACCATGGAAAAGGGAAAACTCAGCAAACCGCTGCCGACTCTGTCTTTCTGGGAAAGAGGACCTCATACATATCATCTGCATCTGCACAAACCTCTTGGATATAAGGCGTTCTCTGCTTCGGGTCCTATGGAACCAGAAGGGCATAACAAGCTGCAGGCAAGCTGTGATGCTTTGTTTTAATCCTGAAGAAACCCAGCTAAACTGCAGAATAACAAAATTTTTCGACATAGTGACAACCAGACTAAACGAAACAGCCAGAGGGTTTCACTCGAAGCACCAGCTAAACCAAAACAGCGCTAACCTCACCGGAGATCCTTGACTCTTAAATCTACAAGCACCTTGTCCCCCTAACCCCAAAGGACCTAACTAAACCCAAAATGAGTCTTTCTTAATTATGTGAGCCACCCGCTCCTTTTATGTTTTACATGTAGCCATTGACTTCTTTTAAATATTTGTACGTTTCAAAATTGTGAATTTTTATTAACTGCACAATAAACTAAATCTAAATCATTCTACTGTGGCTAAACTTATTGAGATATGTCAGCTTCTTCGCTATATTGTTATACCTACTGAATTTATTATTGGTTTGCTTATATGCTGGATTGCTTGGTAATCCCCCCAAAAAACTTTCACCTTAATTGGCGATTCTTGGTCCATATTATGGAGTCAAATTGGCTTTACAAGCTAGAAATGTATTGATATATTCTCCCTTACAGTGCTTCATGTCAACCAACAAAGGTCCAAAAGACCAATGGAGAAAAATCTATAACGGCTTGGCCAAGAGGTTGCGTTGAAAGCCCTAGTGCGCTCTCATTATCAATCCGTATTAATGAACCATGCTATTACTTTGTATGTCTTGCAAAGATAGATAGATAGAAAGATGTGTTTATGTACAGATATTTCAAGTTTACAGCATATGCTCAAGTATAATCTAGTACAACACAAATAACTCATTGTATGTTTCACCATTAGTTGTTTTAGAGTTGTACTTTAATGTCTGTTCCTTGGGATTATTTTGTGATACCTTAACCAGTGCCTTTTTATAATTATTTTACAATGCAATTTGATCTACCACAGAAATCCCACCAATGCAAAAGGGATTCACCCATCCCTGGAAATGATGGAAAGAGGAATGTCTAACGTATTTAGAGGAAATTCAATGGATAATTGAGATCGAAAGAGGAATGTCTAACATATTAAGAGGAAATTGAGTGGATAAAATGCCAGTTGGGAGAAAAAATACATATTGCTACCTTTGTTATGATCTGAGGGTAAATAAACATTTAGGGCATTTTCCAAAGTTGCTCCTGGTGAAGGGGAGTGTGTTTAAAATGATTTCAATTAAGCCAAATGCCAATTGTTGCAAGTGTCCAGGTTTAGTGTAAACTTTCAGGAATAGACTTTGGGCGCATCGGATCCGGGCTCATGTGGTAACTGGGAAATGTAATTGATTGCTGCTTAAAGATAGGGACCAGTCTGACAGGTGTGTTGCAGGTGGGTCAAGAAGAAATTTGTAGGCATGAACACATTTTTCGTTGACAATCACAAAGCCAAGATTGATGGAAATGTTCGCCTGAAGTACCTCACGACTAAAGAATGATCTGATAACGATATGAGAAGAAAGCCATTATTTGTTAAGGCCAGTGATTGGCTGATGATACTGAGGCCTGGGGTGGATGTCACAGGAAAGAGCAAAAATTCTTGTCATGTGAAAGTATTACGAGTTAACAAAGAAGGGTGGTAACAGCTGGTGGCAAATGCAGGAACATATGTAGAATTGTTAAAGTCTGTGTCCTATGATCTCAGAGGGTCTTCATGGTAATGACAGGTGTACTGAAAGTAGGAGTCAGAATACTGTATTTTCAATATAAAAATAAGAACATTTTCAATCAAATGTGCATGAGAAGCAACCTCTATTGTCTTACAGTTGCCTCCTCTGTCAGTATTCTGAGATCCACCTGTCAGGGTCTTTTTCTGGGACCTGAATTCCTGGTTTTATAATGCGAGAAGAACTACAAGTCCCGGGATGCAAAGAAAAAGTAAACTGAGTGGCCTAGTTATGCGTGGACTTAGGAGACTTAAGAGCTCCGTGACTTGAGTGTTGAGCAGGCGTAATCCAGTATACCTCACACAGCAGCTTCATCTGCCCAGCAGAGGTCAGTGGAGAGCGGTGGCGAGCAGTGGCGAGCGGAGCCAACGGTCAGAGAACGCCAGAGACCGCGCCGAGAGGAACCCTGGTGCGCTCTCCTCCTGCGAAAATTCGAGCGTGAGCAGAGGCAGAGGCGAGTTGAGAGCGGGGGTGAGGAGCGAGGAGCGGCCGTTGATCATCACTGTACGGCTGACTGCACGCGCTGCCTGACTGCTCCGAGAGCAGAGCGGAGCAATTATAATGCAGGGCTGAGCAGCAGCGTGGAGATCTCAGCCACCAACGGGAGCTAGCAGTGGCAAACCGGCAAACCGGCAACCGGTAAATAAACGGAGCAAATGGAGCAAACAGGACAACTTACCGGACGTAATAAATGAAAAGACCCGCAATTGAGTTTTTCCAGCCACAGCTCAGCACAGAGCACCAGCTACCATCGCGATCACGGCTGGGCTGAGCTGAGAAGGCGGTGGCAGTGTGGTGATTTCAGCTAACAAATAATCTTATCAAAGAAAGCTATCAGCGGCAGCCAGAGCCACAGTACAGCACAGCAAGACTACGTGGGAGGGGACAACCAGCTAAGCAAAGGGGAGCAAGGACATCGGATAATCGGAACTAACCCTCCTGCTGCAACTCTAAACTTGCACGGACGAGCCCGTGAAGCCGCTGATTGTGCCTGTAGTACTAGACCATCCCGGGAACTGGATATATATCAGGACTAAAACCGGTGAGTGGTGGGCTTGGCATGCAGGTGCAGGGGTGCGCAGGGGGGGTGCTAAAGGACTAGTGTTTTTGCCAAATGGTCAGTGTGCATCCTAAGCTTCCCCAGCTTTTCCCAGCCCCCTAGCTTCCACCTTCCACCTTCCAACCTCCACTTTCTGTCGGGCGGCTGCAATTAAGGGCCAATAGCCTAACATGAGATCTGGCAAGATTCGGGGGAGCCAAACGAACAAGGGAGGGCAAAACAAGCTAAAACAAAGGTCTAAGCTATCTAAGGGGGAGATGGAGGCTCAGACAGACGTGTCCACAGCTATAGCTATAGAGAAGAGCCCCCTACCAGAAACAATTGACCTAACGGTCTCAAGTGAGTTAACGGAGCAAATACAGGCCCAAATTGCCACGACCAAACAAACAAGAAAAACAACAAAAAAAGAAGGGGGAAATAAAATGAACATAACTCTGGTTCAGCCCAAAATTTATACAAAATTTTGTTTTCTAAAGAATCCAGGGGACGTCTATTTTTCAAAGATTAACAAAGTATCAGGTCTTCAATCGCCTCTTGAACCATTCCAATCAGCCTTAAACCACCATCCCAGAGATAAGCGGCCTGACTGGACGATAGCTACAGTAATAGCATCTGTAACAGCAGAGGAGACAAAAGTATAACATCTATAACACCACCCCAAAAAACTTCTACACCTCAGCGCAATAATATCAAAACGGGGCAAAAGTTCGAGATGGCAGGTATCCCGGTAGAACGGAAAATGACCATAGACGCCAATCTAATACAAATACACCGGCCAAAAGAAGCCATGGATATGCTGCCATCAAAAATGGAGAAGAAGAACTCAAACAACAACAGTAACATCGAGAATGTCAGCATGAGTAATGAACTAGGCCATGAGGGCCACGAGGGCACAAGCAATAATGAGGAGGGCATTAGAAAAGAGGAAACTGCAAATCCACCAGCACGGCTAACAGAGATGGAACCCTCGTTAGTAGTCCTTGATATAACAAACAACGAACCCACACTAGTATCCAAGGCATCAGAAGGGATGCGAAATAAAGATATAAGCCAGAAGAATTGCATACCAGAGATGATCGAAATCTCTTCTTATCTAAGGAAAGAGGAGTGGGAGGAACTCATGGCGGCCTACCCAAAAGACCTGAGCGCAAGTAGGACGGCCAGTGAGACATCAAAATGTGGAATGGCACACCTGGAGACAAATATAGCAGGAATGGGGGGCCAGGAATAGCGCAACCCTTAAAAAAGCTACCCGTGCCCCAAGAAGCGGGACTCAAAGAGTGCCATGGAAACCAGGATACAATTCCAGCTCAGGCAATTCCAGCTCAGGCAAGGCAAGAAAGCGCATGGCCCAGTCTTCTCAATACAGTACAAATCCTGGTGGATGCAGCACACTACCAATCGGAGAAAATGGATGCCCAACTAACGTTGTTAGATACGCTGGCAGTATTTGTAGTTGCAATAGATGGGAAGCTGGGCACGTTAAACTCGCTTCTTCAGAGTAAACTTAACCAACTTGAGGACACCAAAAGGAGAAACGGCATTGAGTGTGAATGTGGCTCAATCATTGACAAACTGGCCACCCTGCCAACACTAATGTCAGACTTATGCGGACATCTCAAAAGATCTGCCGAACATAGTCAGAAGATCGGCAGTGACGTACTGGGTTGGCCAAAATTAAACGGACCTGGCAATGTGCCTACTGCACAAACAAGTGAGGTTCCGTAAAAATTATTACAATGTGCTGGGCATTACCGAATATGGACGAGTTTTAGTATCTATGAACCGTAAATAGCGAGTTCGATAAGTGTATGCATTTTCGCTACACTACCTGTAAGGGTTCGCCTAATATTACGGGTTCTTCATCTAAACCCTCGGGTTCCATTTTAGATACGGCATCCATTTTGTTTCTTGCCCTCACGTAGTCAGCGAGCAGGTAACTGTTCGCTCCCTGACCCTCTAGTTCCCAAGCCTTGCGGAAGACGCATATTCCTTTCATGCGTCTTTATGGCCGGAGGAATGACACAGCAGAGGCAGATGGCTCAGCTTGAGGGTAATCTGGCCGTGCCGGCCTATTGTGACAGCCGTGCAGGAGATGGGATCCAACTCTTTGATCCTACGATCATGCTTCCGATATTACCCCCACACTCTTTTCTCTACACGTGTCTGACTTCCTTGCAGCTGCTCTTGTCTCTTCTTCTTTGTCATTTACAACTCTAATGGGTATGCCTAATGGTGGGAAGATGTACTTTTACAGTTGGGAACCGGCATTGCTACTGTAATTATGTTCCAGGATTCTGAACACATGAAAGCGACCCTTTTGAAGTTTACTGTGGGAACTGAATTGTAATCTTTTTCTTCGCATGTTGTGCAATGGCAAAATTTTTGTATAAAAGAGAGCGACCTACATATGCAATTCGAAGCAGGCTCGCAGAACCTACATGCCTATGTACTTCTAATGACTCTTGTTTCCCTGCAGTAATAAACGCTGATCTTTGACGCCGAAGGAAGTGTCCCGTGTCTCTGTAGTTGTGCGCCGAAACAGGTATCCCATGAAGGTTATAGGTGTTGTTCCCTGGCACCGCTGGTTCTGTTAAAAGTCCAGTCCTTCAGTTGGCGCCCAACGTGGGGCGGCTTCAGCGGTACCGGTCCAAAGCCTGATGATCGTGAGGAACTTCGTGTGAAATCTCCGAGGGAAGGTGCACCCCGCTTCATCGATCCTGTTGTCGAAATAAGTGGCCCGAAGATTTTCCCTGCGAAGATTCCCGCCTCCTGACGGCTGCGACGGACCGATGCCCTGACTGTCGACCTGTCTTCGACGCCCGGCGCAGACCTTACGTACAAGCGAGACGATAGACGGGCCTTCCTGGTGACGCCATTGAAGTTCTGAGTTAAGTATTTGTGGGTCGCTCCCAGTCCTTAGTGGTTGTTCTAGCTTCTCGAAAGCTTTGTTGTAGCCTTTTAAGGCTTTGTTGTAATAGCTCACTGAGCTTTGTTGTAGCCTCCTCAGGCTTTGTTGTTAGCTCTCCGAGCTTTGTGGTAGCCTTAAGGCTTTGTTGTATTGCATGGTTCCATTGCATTTGTGGTTCTTAGTATTGGTTCTTAGTATTATTTGACAGTTGCAATTGCCAAAAACCGAGGGTTTTGACTTACACGAGGTTTAATTACTTCGGTAATCCTTGAAGTTTGATACTAGGTTAGTGTACACGATGCCTAGCCATAGTGGTTTGTTTCGTATTTTCCAATGTTGCGCAATGGATTCCCGGTTGGAGGACTCGTGTCCGATACCTCCAGTTGGAACTCCGATACATGATCTTTATAGTCGACATGGGGTGGGTCCTATAATATATAATGATTACTGGGTCCGCTATACAAAGAAAGACGGTGACCTTAGATGGCCACCACATGGAACTTTTGAACTTTCGATTTTAGACAATCTTGAGGCTAAATTATTTTTAAAGAAAGCTAGGCCAGCTATGTTTGATTCCTTTCGGATATGGCGTAAAGAGGCCAAGCAGAAAGAAATCAAACAACTTAAAAAGGATCAAAAACAAGGGTTTGTTCCGATAATGCAAACTATACGAGAATGTAAACAGGAAAAAGAAGAAAAGGAAATGGAAATTTCTACTAGATTGCATCACATGAAAATAGATAAATGTTATCCGGTTTTACCGACTAGTCTGGATAAGAAAGGAGAAGATTCGAAGGAGGATTCCTTGTTATCGTATTTAATGAAATCACCACCTCCTTATGTACAGGGTGCTACTGCTCCTGTAGCTCTCCTGTAGCTCCTCTTGTTGCTCCAGCGGCTGCGGGTCAGCCCGTTGTTAACCCTACGTTTGTTCCACCACCTGTCCTTGTTCCTACTGCTCCTGTACCTGTACCTTCGCAAACTGTTGTTTCTGCTACTCCGACTACCTTGTCCGTTCCTACTATGCCTTCCTTCACCTCCAGTGTTGTTGCCCCTGTTTTTCTTTCTCCTTCTGTTCGTAAGCGTGTTCCTAACTCTGTTGCTACCCTTTATTCACCACTTTCTGGTCCGTTATTTCCGTCTGATTTATCTGAAACTGCTCAGAGACGGAGTCAGATCCCTAGTGGTAGGGAGAAAGAGACGTTAGTAACCATGGCACATAGGTGGATAAGACATCCTGCTAACTACACTCCTCGTGTGGTCTTTCACACGTTTTCTCAGTTTAATGAGCCTACGCAGAGATTCGTGTTTGAAGAGATGTGTAACTTTTTGAGGGAAGAATGGTATAACGATGATGTAGATAATGTACCGTCCGACATAATTGAACTCCAGAGTCACTTTTCGA
This sequence comes from Lissotriton helveticus, assembly GCF_964261635.1. Lineage (NCBI taxonomy): Eukaryota > Metazoa > Chordata > Amphibia > Caudata > Salamandridae > Lissotriton > Lissotriton helveticus. The sequence goes on along the minus strand of NC_136068.1, from coordinate 73,593,982 downwards.
ACGGTATGATCGTAGGTGAAGATGTACGACGTGCCGTGGAACGCTTGTTAGCAGTGAGATCCACAGCTCATTCTCGGGTGTCATTAGATGATACCACTGAGAATTGGAAAGCGGCTCCTGGTCAGTATCCTATGAGAGAGGTTCCGCCACTTTGGGTGCCTGGTGACCCTGGTGCTGCCCCTCCGGTTTTACCGCATTTTCGAAGAGTGTGGATACACCTACCATGGAAACGATCAGAAGTTTTGCAAGTGAAGCAATCTTTGCCCGATCCGCGTAAAAATCCGGCTGGTTATTATAAGGAGTTATCCCAACTGGTGGAAGCTTCTGTTATGAACCTTGCCGACATCGACATGTTGTTCGGTAATGTTGTACCGCAACCAGTTTGGGCGAAAATTCGTCAAGCCAACCACGCAATTGAGCTAGGGGGTGATTGGGCTGCACTGCTAGCGGCTGATGCATTACAAGTTGGTGGAGCTAAGCCTGAACAGCTGATCTTGGATTTGCCTCAGAAAATCATTACGCTCATGAAAACTCTCATGCTAGCGATGAAGGTGAATTGGGATAAGTTATCAGCTTGTAAGCAAAAGAAAGACGAGAGTGTCTCGGATTTCTTCACGAGGTTTGAGGAAGCGTTTGTCGACCACAGCGGCCAGGATATGGGCGCTGAGGGAGGCCAGCGGTTATTTGTTGACAAGTTCGTGTCGAATTTGTTGCCTGAGTTAAGCAACAAATTGAAGAATTCAGAAAGTGCGTGGGCGGTTTCAACCACTGCGCAGATACTAGCAACGGCCCAATATTATGAGAATAGGGGAAAGGAAGAAAGTGATCGTGTAGAAAAGAAAACGAAGGAGCTCAAAACGAAGGTTTTGTTGCAGCAAGCATATCCTCCACGATCAAACCAAAATGATTCACAACAGCAGTATCGACCACGGGCACAGCCCGATAGGATGCAGCCGCGCTTTGATAACTTTGATTATAGATCTTCACTTGGGTATAATCAGTGCGCATATTGTAGGAGAGAGGGACACATAAAATATGATTGTCTTGCCTTACGGGACCGTCTGAATGGTGTGTCGACACGAGGAAACCGTGGTGGTGGTCCTCAACAAGCATCACGAGGTAGAGGTCGTGGTTCATCCCAAAATCAGATTGATCACCATCAAAACCAATCGGATGCGAATAATTGCTTTGACCAGCGAAACGCGGGGTCAGTTCGATCTGCACAATATAATGTGGACGATTATTACGTAGAACATGAGACTGTTGCAAACGACCATTACTAGGACAGCCAACGACAAAGAGAGGGAGTAGTATCAGTTCCGGTCGATCAGAGTGGGCCTTACGTTGCAGTGGCTACATCGGGCGTAGTTGAGCCTTTTCTGTTAGACACTGGTGCGACGAAAAGTTCCATCATGCATTCGAAACTCCCTGGCGCACCTTTGTCTGGCTTAACAAATGTTTCCGTTGGATTCTCCGGCGCCCCTGTTAGCAACCCAGTCTCTAGTCCTTTGCCCCTTATAATTGGACCTCATGAGCTAACGGCTCCACTGATTCTATCTACAGGTTGTGGTGAGAATCTTTTGGGCCTGGATTTGTTGAAACGACTATATGCAACCTTGTATTGTTCCCCCGAAGGAGTAGAGCTTACCTTAGGGCGGAGAGTGATCTCTCCCATGTATTTATCGGTCGATAAATTCCCAACGGAATTAAGTTCCCTCCCTGCGTCCCTATGGGCCACAGGTCCCAATGATGTGGGCCTGTTAGACATTCCACCTTATGTGATTCAATTGAAACCGAACGTGCGATTACCACGTTTACCTCAATATCGTATCTCTCTTGATGGCGAACGAGCGCTGTTAGCGATTGTTCATGATCTAATTGGAAAGGGTGTTGTTGAAGAAACTTGTGGAAACGTGTGTAATAGCCCTGTATTGCCTATTCTGAAGCGAACTGACCCAACTAAACCTCCTGTGTATCGTTTCGTAATAGATTTGAGAGAGGTAAATAAAATAGTGGTTCCACAATTTCCTGTGGTTCCCGATATCACGGCCTTACTAACAATGATTCCGGCATCTGCCTCCTGGTTCACGGTGATCGATCTAAAGAATGCTTTCTTTAGCATCCCGATTGCAGAGGAAAGCAGAGACCTATTCGGATTCTCATTAGGTGGTCGCAGTTTTAGGCTAAAACGCGCTCCACAGGGCTACTGTGAGAGTCCGTCAATCTACAGCCAAGCACTTAAAGGTCAGCTTGATGCCTTTGTTTTACCGACGGGGGCGGCTTTGATTCAATATGTTGACGATCTTTTAGTGGCAGCTGATACAGAAGCTATTTGCAAAACGGCTACGGTATCATTATTGCACTATCTACATGACTTACACCACAAGGTATCGCCTTCCAAGCTACAGTATTGTTGTCAAGAAGTTACCTATCTAGGTCACTTATTGTCAAAAGAAGGGAGAAGGTTGACCCCAGAGAGAATCGCAGCGATTTCCCGAATGACTGTGCCAAAAACCCAAAGAGATGTTCGCGCCTTTTTAGGTATTACGTCCTATTGCAGACAATGGATTCCAAATTTTTCATTGTTGGCGAAACCATTGATAGCCCTTACGCGCAAGGATGTTTCATCCCCATTGCCTTGGTCTGAAGAGTGTCAGAAAAGTTTTTCTGAATTGCGCGATGCGTTGTGTTCGGCTCCTGTGTTGGGTACTCCTGACTACAGTAAGCCGTTTACACTATACGTTCACGAGAGGGATGGTTGTGCGTTGAGTGTTCTGACACAACCTTTTGGAGGCAAGCAACGCCCATGCGCCTATTTTTCTTCGACTTTAGACCCAGTAGCTAGAGCCTTGCCGAGTTGTTTGAGGGCAACAGCGGCAGCTGCGGCGTCCATTCGACAGTCCGCAGGTCTAGTCATGGATAATATGCTTACGGTGATGGTTCCGCATGCAGTTGACACTCTATTGAATCGAACGAAAACTCAACATTTGACGAGCGCAAGATTGTCTGGATATGAGTTGACGTTACTGGCCAGTCATATACGGATAAAACGATGTAATGTGTTGAATCCAGCAACATTGCTGCCGATCGACACAGAGTCAAGTGGTGAAGCACTACATGATTGTTATCTCAGAACTGAAGAGGAAACTAAGGGTCGTATTGACCTAAAAGATACTCCATTGGCAGATCCCGATGGTACTTTATATGTGGATGGTTCCTGTTTTAAGTTACCGAATGGTGATGTGACGACTGCGTATGCTGTAGTAACATTGAGTACGATTGTGGAAAGCGCAAGATTGAGTCAGAATTCGGCTCAGGCTGCTGAGCTGATCGCATTGACGAGAGCGTGTGTATTGTCCAAAGATAAACGGGTGAATGTGTTTACAGATAGCCAGTATGCTTTTGGTGTGGCACATAGTTTTGGGCGACTGTGGAGAGAGAGAGGATTCCTCACGTCGCATGGCACGAAGATTCAGCATGGTCAGCTTGTAAATGACCTTTTGGATGCACTCACATTGCCTAAACAGGTGGCTGTAGTTAAATGTAGTGCACATCAGAAAGTAACGGATGATGTGGGTCGTGGTAATGCGTTTGCGGATGAGACGGCTAAAGAGACAGCTAAAGAATTGACGAACAGAATATATGTTACGAGCTCAGTGAGATGGCCAACAGAGACTGGTATGTGTGAAGACACGATTGAGAGTGTCAAGGGAATACAGAATGAAGCCACAGAGACGGAAAGGACTAAATGGAAAGAGAGCACGGGAAGATTGGATGAGAATGGATGTTGGGTTGATTTGTCAGAAAAGCAGAGATGGATGTTACCGGATGCGTATGTGCTCGCTGTCGTTACAATGGCTCATGGTACGGCGCACATCAACACGAAAGGTATATGCAAGTTGTTGTCTCATGTATGGAAGAATGATGGGATCACTAAGTGTGCAGAGAGAGTGGTTAAGAATTGTATGGTGTGTTTAATGCACAATCCTGGTAAGGGCACCCCCACTCCACCTGGCCATTTTGCCCCTCCTACGTACCCTTTCGAAGTTATTCAGTTGGACTTTATCCACATGGAGAGATGTAATAATTTGAAGTTCGTTTTGGTGGTGGTGTGTGCATTCTCTAGATGGATTGAGGCCTACCCCCTTAAGGATAATACGGCCTTATCCACGGCAAAAATTTTGCTCAAAGAGTATTTTCCCCGCTACGGAATGCCTCGGGTCGTATGGTCGGACAACGGAAGTGAGTTTGTTGGGAGTGTGATGAAGAGTGTGTGTCGTGGCTTAGGGATAATACAAAAATTTCATAGTGCAAACCATCCACAATCAGCAGGCTTGGTGGAAGGATATAATGGCACCCTAAAACTAAAATTGGCCAAAATTCAGGCGACAACTGGTCTATCATGGCCCGACGCGCTGCCTCTAGCTCTCCTGTCGACCAGGGCAACTGTACACTCTCGAGTAGGGCTCAGCCCATACGAGATTGTGTTCGGCCGTCCTGCCAATGTATGGGGAGTCCCAAGGCCTAAGGAGTTTGATAGAGTCGAATATCCTATGTTGATTGATTATCTCTATGATCTGACTGCTAAATTGAGTTTGATTCATCAACAGGTCTTTGAGGCTTTGCCATCACAAACAGAGGGTCCTGGTCATCGGCTCCAACCCGGAGATTGGCTTCTCGTCCGAAACTTCGGACGAAAACGGAATCTTGAACCGAGATTCGTGGGACCGTTTCAAGTACAGCTAGCTACGAGGACGGCGGTTCGACTGCAGGGACGCAAAAATTGGGTACACGCTACCCACACCAAAAAAGTCCCGCTTCCTTTGCCGTCGGACACCTGGATAAGAAGAGGTTTTTCCTCATGTGAAACAGACACTCCACAACACTTTGTTCCATTCAGCGAAGCTCAGTCCATAACTGACACCCCTCGAACAATTTCTTTGCCATCGCCATTGGAGAACTCTGAAAAATTGCCTGAACAATTGAACACTCATTTGCCGTCCAATCCACTGTTTGAAGATCAGACTCGCCCTGGAAGTAGCCGGTACTTTCTTCGTCCACGAACAAGCCACAAATAAAAAGATTTTTTTTTGTTTTTAGGTTCTACATTTGCCCTGAACGTAGTGGACATTGTATATTGTGTATTTTTTTTTCCCTTTTTTCGTACAGCCAAGAACATTATTTAGCTAGAACCTACCATCCAGGTGGGCCGTAGGGCCGTGCGGGTACTTCCTTCTGTTTAGCAGCTATCGACACAAGGTCGGTTTCTTTTATCGATTTCTGGGAACTCCTGGGAATTGGTAATCGCTACTCAGAACGAAGTGCGTCAAGAACGTCGCGGACGGTCGTTAGGGGATGGAATCATCATTATCTGAACTGTCGAAAAGAGAGGAAATGTTGGCGCAAAGATCTGCATTGCATAAAATATTTCATACGAAATGGTTTTTCTTGCAGGTGGTCATACTGTTCCTGACTATATCTATGTTACTGGTGGGGGGAGTATATTATGGGTCCCAATTCTTATTGTCTTCTGCTACGCCTACTCTCCCATCTCGTGATCTGTATTTCGTTTCAACTGTCTCTCCACATTCCTTTTATCTTCTGCCACAACACGAACAAGTCAGACGTGCGGAATTCAGAAACAACTCTTTTATTCAACTCTTGCATCAGCATCAGTTAGTGGTAAACACTACCAATTGTTGGGTGTGTGGGTTAATGCCACATACCATGGATAAGGGTATTCCGTACTTAGTTCTGCCTTATAGTGCCCAAGGGTCAGCTCGAGCATTGCAAATCATGTTCCGTAGCGCACTAGATTCCTACCCCCATCGAGAACCACGCTCAGCAAACTTTGGTTCTGGCCCGTACCACAAGACTCTGGCGTGAGCTATTGCAGACTTAGATAGAGATATTTTTGACGCATCGCTCATCCCAGAGGAAGAGGTGCGAGCATATAAAGAACTAAGTGAGGCTGAGTACAGCTTATCAGTGGGTGAGAGGCAGCTTAAAAGCTCGTCACCGATATGGATTGTACCTCACCTAGGTAATTTCTGCTTGAAAGGTCTTGGTCGAAATCCGAGAGCTCAGTTTGGGGAGAGCGCGTGTACTGAGACATATGTCTTACCAACACTCTCCTCCCCTGTCTTCCTGCCTGCCAAGGGTACTTACTTTGTATGTTATGATCGAGCCTATACATGGTTACCTCATGATTTCTCGGGTACCTGCTATATTGCGAATCTATTGCCCCCGACTTTCACTGTGGCCTCTGATTATCACAAAACTAGAATTGTGAGAGGTGTGGTTAGCAAAGAAGATACTGCCGGACAAGAAGCGGGAGACTTCTTTAAGGGTTTCCTACCGTTCTGGGGACCGATGGTTAATAGCAGGAACCTGAGGCAGTTAACTCGTGTAGTAGAATCAACTGCCAACATAACTGCAAGTGCCCTTGGTAATTTGACAGCCGAACTTCAGGCGGATAGACTAATGACGTTGCAGAACCGTATGGTTCTAGATATCGTTCTAGCAGATAGAGGTGGGGTTTGTAAAGTCATCCATTCGAGCTGCTGCATATTCATACCTGATAACGCCCCAACGGTTTATCAAGCCATCTCTAAGTTGCACAAAATTTCGGAGTCCATACACGTGGACGAAGGGAATTGGACGCTTCTGGGATGGTTTTGGGGTCTGATATCGACTTGGGGTTGGAAGTTTCTGATGATCATGGGGGTTGTTGTGACGTTTCTGTTCACATGTTGTCTTTGTGTGCAATGTGGTCCTGCCTTATGTAGCCTTTGTGCTACGACGTGTATAAGACAGCCCGTTGTCACCAAAGAGGCATTGAAGGATAGAATAATGTATCAGCAACATCTCAATGATCTGATGAGTATCGAAATCAATTATGATTCCGACTAGTGCTTGCCTACATGAGGGCAAAAGGACCGTCTGAGGTTCCGTAAAAATTATTACAACGTGCTGGGCATTACCGAATATGGACGAGTTTTAGTATCTATGAACCGTAAATAGCGAGTTCGATAAGTGTATGCATTTTCGCTACACTACCTGTAAGGGTTCGCCTAATATTACGGGTTCTTCATCTAAACCCTCGGGTTCCATTTTAGATACGGCATCCATTTTGTTTCTTGCCCTCACGTAGTCAGCGAGCAGGTAACTGTTCGCTCCCTGACCCTCTAGTTCCCAAGCCTTGCGGAAGACGCATATTCCTTTCATGCGTCTTTATGGCCGGAGGAATGACACAGCAGAGGCAGATGGCTCAGCTTGAGGGTAATCTGGCCGTGCCGGCCTATTGTGACAGCCGTGCAGGAGATGGGATCCAACTCTTTGATCCTACGATCATGCTTCCGATATTACCCCCACACTCTTTTCTCTACACGTGTCTGACTTCCTTGCAGCTGCTCTTGTCTCTTCTTCTTTGTCATTTACAACTCTAATGGGTATGCCTAATGGTGGGAAGATGTACTTTTACAGTTGGGAACCGGCATTGCTACTGTAATTATGTTCCGGGATTCTGAACACATGAAAGCGACCCTTTTGAAGTTTACTGTGGGAACTGAATTGTAATCTTTTTATTCGCATGTTGTGCAATGGCAACATTTTTGTATAAAAGAGAGCGACCTACATATGCAATTCGAAGCAGACTCGCAGAACCTACATGCCTATGTACTTCTAATGACTCTTGTTTCCCTGCAGTAATAAACGCTGATCTTTGACGCCGAAGGAAGTGTCCCGTGTCTCTGTAGTTGTGCGCCGAAACAGGTATCCCATGAAGGTTATAGGTGTTGTTCCCTGGCACCGCTGGTTCTGTTAAAAGTCCAGTCCTTCACAAGGGAGGCTGAGGTTGACGCCACCCGCTGCAAGGACACTGATGTCAAACAGCAAGTTAAAACATCTAAGACCAGTGGCAATGATTACCCAAGGACGGCAGAGAAAACTCAGGATACAGGGGAGAACAGGACGGAGCCAATAACGCCTCTATCAGCAGGTGTCGAAGACGACACGGACACAAACCATAAATTAAATGCCAAACAGAGGAGAGCGAAAAAACGTAAAGGGAGAAAACAGAAGCTCTGCTCTAAACGTGAAGGCTTTAGGCAACTTTTTGGGCAAACAAAGACCGCAGAACAAAGCACGAGCAATCTGGTGGAAGAAATATCATCAAATCGTGAACACGACGAAAGAGGCGGCTCATCTGAAGACATTGCACAACCAGCAAATAAAAGCTCAGTGAAAACAGCAGCTGATCCACCAAGTAATCAAGCTGCGGTGCCCCAACAATCTGGGTCCATCACTTCACTGGCCGACCCTGGGTCATGGAGCCGGCTAACGCACCACATGAAGCCTCGCACAAAACCCATGGGAAGCCCGAAAGCTTTAATAAGCCCAAGGGGAGAAAAAACAGGAAGACAAGATCTAGGACTCACTGAAAACCAAATATCAGCCATCACCAAAGAAACTGTGTCAACTTATCTACAAGCGGACCAGCCAATGTCAAAAATTGCCCCTGTAGCCCTGACTTTAAACAAGCAGCTTCCATGCCGTGAAACCTCTGATCCAACTGAATGTGCAAGGGATCATGGCTCAGCATGGGAGCAACACCGAGAGGGCATTCGGGCATCAGTAAACACAATAAGCAACATGAAGTGGATAGCAACACTAAACACGGACAATGTATTTGGAGGTGCCATCAACCAAGTGGAAGCTTCGGATGCCATATGGTTCACCCCTGACTTTACCTCCAAAGGGAGACGCGATACCCTTAACAGAGGCAACATCTTGCGTTTATTGGCCCACATCCCTTCACTGACATCTGTGGCAAGCTCTGACCTGAAGTCTATTGAATTTATAGCTGCGGAAGGCACAGGAAAAGAAGCGACGAAGACGATTTGGGCTTCGGCAGACCTGGCACAAAAGATCCTTATGGAGTCCGAGACCTTTAAAAACTGGGGCATCATGTTGAAGCCCTTTACAAAGCCTCGATACCCGGATGTACTGTGCACTGAGAGAAGCCTGAACCGGAGGGAGCACGCAGAAGGCAGTAAAATCTCGGTTCTTAGGGGTGCTGTCGGGCCAAGTTGTATTGGCAGAAATGGGTTCTTTGAACTCACTTTCGGGGAACGACATGAAAGACAAGCCCCTAACGGGTGGCAGGAACAAAGACGGTTTGTGAGAACCATAACAAACAGTAATTGACAAGTGCAGCGGACAACAACGGAGCACCTACAGGATCAATTGCGTTTATGTTCCTGGAATATAAATGGCCAAGCATCCAAAATGCTTGACTCGGACTTCATAGCTTATATTCGATCCTTTGATTTAATCGCGCTACAAGAAACCTGGCTTGCTGAGCCTCCGCACCTTCAGGGGTACCTACGCTTTTTCTCCGGCGCAAAGAGTTTAGCCAAGTATGGTCACTTAAGAGGAGGTTTGGTAACATATGTAGCTACAACTGGCTTTGCGATGGCTAAAGAAATCGGGCCCTCGGCGACAGCTGCACTTGCAGTTAACCTGACTCTGACTACAGGACAAGGCAAAACAATTAACAACTGCACCCTGGTCAATGCTTATATTCACCCCAAAGGAAAGAAAAAAGCAGCGGAGGAGTTATATGCATACATAGAAGAGTGTATCACGGGTGAAAAAACAGCGCATATAGTACTCACTGGGGATTTTAACCTCAATCTTATGGGAACAACACAAGAGGAGGGCACCATGGCACAAAATACATTCTGGGCCCTACCACAACAAGGCAAGCCACAAAGAGCCGACCAATCAAAACTGGGAAAGAAGGTACTTGAGGCATTAGAAAACTTTAACATCAGGGCACTAAACGGCAGGTTTGCAGGGGATAACCCGCCAGCCTCAACTTTTCACTCAGGAATAGCGAATAGCACGCTAGATTATACCTTCATGTCACTTCCACTCTTCCAATTCATAATATCTTATCGGATAGGGAACCAAACAGATAGTGATCATTGTCCTCAGGAAATTACTATGGACATTGCCAAACCAATTTACGAGCGTTCGACGGCTCCTAAAGAGACCATCTACACCGTAAACTTTAAAAAGATCAAGTATTCGGCCGCAATGGGTGAACTTTTGATTGGACTGGCAAAACAACATTATATGGAGCGCACAGGCCCCAATGAAGTAGCGAAATGGGTGCAGTTTACTACTATCCTGGGGCAATATGCAACAAAGCCAAAAGTGCGCACAAGAATGAATAAGCTGGGCACCCTTCCCCAAGCATATAGAGGGAAAATAAAAGAAATGAAATACTCAATCTCTAAGTTAATGAGAGTAGCACAGCAGGACCATAATAGCAAAGGGATGCTGCATCAACTCTCTAAATTAAAAGCTTCATTAAAAAAACTAAAACGGGAAGCAAACAGAACTATAGCGGAACAACTTTGGGCAACACTCCATGAGGACATAAAAAAGAATGACGGTGCAAATTTTTGGAAGACAATAAACTCATTAACGCACCCTGCAAAAATGGAGACTACATCTAACATTGCAGAAGTAACTTGGGCAGCATATCTCGAAAATCACTTTAACCGAGATCTGTCGGCCAATCAGAATATGAGCAAATCTTTCCTTGTACGAGCCCATGATGTCGGCAACAGGCTACAAATGTGCCCAATCAATCAGGACATGGCAGGGGATGCAGATCATATATCTCTGGAACCCATAATAAAGCGGCAAATAAAGAAAGGAAGAAGGGAAGGTGCGCCAGGTCCAAACGGGATTCCACCCGTCCTCTTTAAACAAGACATGGACTATTGGGCAGCGGCACTTGAACCCCTCTTTAGGGAGATCCGGTACACTAACATCTTACCAGACACTTGGAAGGGCTCTATTATTGCCCCCATATATAAAGCAGGGGATAGAGGCCTTCCTCAAAATTATCGGCTAGTTGCCCTAATCGATAATGATGCGAAGTATTTTGCAGGTCTAATACTGGAAGAACTAAAGGCATGGGCCACGAGAAAGTCTCTTATACCTGTTAATCAAACAGGCTTCGTTAAAGCAGTGGGGACAACAACAAATATACTGACTATGGGCATGCTTATAGATAAGGCAGAGATGAAAAACATGCCCCTGCACCTCTGCTTCATAGACTATAAGACGGCATTCGATAACATCAACCGCAATCTACTATGGACAAAACTCAATGATTGGGGCATCCCAAAAGGTTTGTTGGAGCTGCTAATCAATCTACACACAGACACTTGGATTCAGATTAAGGTGGGGGACGGCTCAATGCTGTCAAGGCGGATACAAACTAACAACGGCCTTAAGCAGGGCTGTGTGTTGGCACCCACACTGTTCAACCTGTTCCTGGCGGACCTGGTGCCCCTATTAAACAACTGCAACTCACACTCGCGAAAATTAGGAGGCCTAAATTTACCATACCTCTTATATGCAGACGACCTGGTGCTAATAAGCCATACAAGAGTAGGGCTTCAAAATCTCTTAAATACGACCCAGAGATATTCCGAGTTAAATGATTTAACAGCGAACCTCGAGAAGACGCAAACAATGACAATCAGCAAGAATAAAAACAAGAAAAGCTTCTCGTGGTTCTGGAATAACACCCGCATCAAAGACACCTCGTCGTACAAATATCTAGGTGTGAAGATTGACAGTGGTGGCCAATTCAGTGAACAAAGGGCCAGCATAAGAGGTAAAGGCCTCGCTCTGGCAATCGCCTTAAAAACACTAAATAACAACCTTTCCGGCCCTTCTCTGACTCCTCTACTACATGTTATATGTGCCAAACTACTACCAACACTAACTTATGGGAGTGAGGCCCACCGAGGCAGAGATGCCGTAACACTTGATAGCACAATCGTGTCGGCATATAGAATCATCTTCAGCCTTCCAAAGCGATCCTCCCCAGCACAGATCAGATTGGAGTTTGGTATTCGGTCACAGCTGTTGGCACGACAAGGGGCATATATCTGCTCATGGGACAAAGTAAGAAAAACGACTGAAGGAACGTTGAACGAATATTTATGGAAAGAACTAGAGCAGACCCAAAACTCACCAGCAGCAAAATATCTGGAAAAGAGCATAGTGAACACCGGGCTGGCAGAACTCTGGGCGTCCCCTGCAGATCACAAATCACTCAACAAACTGGTGAAGAAATCGATCAAGCTTCAGTCATGGGTCCAGGATAAAGCCACCCTATCAAAAAGATCTCACGCATGGATGGTATTAGATACATACCTGATACAAGCCTCCCAGCCTTATCTTGGTCTAGGTTATACAAAAAAAACAAATTGTCCCTTTTAAGATATAGACTGGGCCTGCTACCATGCATCCTACACCTCCCTCACTGGCTGAGATCGAAAGCAGGAACACTATGCAGGCTATGTGGCATTGGGGCTGAAGACATGATGCACCTGCTATGCTCGTGTGAAGAATTGCAAGAAGAAAGGAAGCTCCTGCTGAAACGCCATTTTATTCTACAGGGGGTACGCACACGAAGGAGTGCAGTGCTAACCTGCTTCTCAGCACAGGACCCTCAGCTGAGCTGCAGTTTCGTGAAATTTTTAAAAGCAGTGGAAAAAAAACTACCAAAAACTGACCCATGAATAATCTACAAACAGGACATATGATTTAATTTATATTGACGAATCATCTATGCTGCAAACTTTAATGAATTTTATGGAAAAAATGAACAGACTAACAGGCCTACAAAGCGGATGAGAAGTACAGAAGGCCTAATGTGGGCGGCCAGCAAACAAAATCATTTTGTACGCTGAACTGTTTATGCTTATCGCACTATAGTATAGAATTGATCTTAAACGCATGTTTTTATGAGTATTTTAACTTTCTTATTGTGTACTGTATCGCATTGGTTTTAATTAACTTTGAAATAAACAATAAACCGTCAAACCGTGACTATCACTGTTTGTACCAACACACAGAATCTTCGCACATATCTGCCGGTGTCTTCCTTTTTATGAGTATTTTGAAAAGCTAGTCTAGCCTCAAGATCAGATGTGACTTCTATCTCACCACTCATCCCCCTGCTCTAAGGACATACAGCTTCCTTCATATGGGTGTGCCTATGGGTGTGGTGTGTGTAAAGAGAGGATGGTCCAGGCTGTATTGACTCTCGGTCTCATTTGAGCATACTTAGTTAATTTATTTATCTTGTTTCTAGGACAGGATACCCACCTTCAAAAACTGACATTATTTTTAAAACTACTCATTAAGGCTCACAGTAATGGCAAAGTACGAGGAATATCACTTTGTGTTTGTAACTCTACGTATGTTTGTGTTTTTTTCCTCACACAGTACACCTAAAATACACATTTGCTTTAGACAATGATGACAGGTGTATCAAATGTAATGAAATTTAAACTAAATGTACTCTTCTTGAGAACCACCACTGCAGGTCCCATCTTCCTTTTATATGCCCTCTGTTTGGAAAGTTCTTCCACCTCAGATGACCACAGCGCCCTTTGAACCTTTGCCCCTTCCAGGCACTAAAATCTGCCTATGCCACTGGATTACCAGATAACTCTCTCACCACGGATACAATGTTCCAGCCTCAGTTTTAATGCATTATGGGAGCTGTAGTCCTAGATCACTTCAGTTGAAGTGACACATTTGCGAACAATGATTTGTAAAAGAAAAACCCAGGACTTGAGCCGTGAAGCATCTGGTAACCTTAACATTTGTTAGAGCAATGCCTCTGCAGATCTACACATATGTATCCTGAGTACAGCTGCCAAGCATCCTCAGTGCTTCATTTGAGACAGTGGGTGCAGGTAGGGCTCACCAGCACGGATTTTTGGAGACCGGGATTTATTTTTCAATACTACACTTTGATGCAGAATAAGATAGAGAAAGGCAGAAAAGGGAGAAAGAAGGAAGAGGGGAAAGATGCAGAAACAGTTTTAAAGGGAGAAAGCAGGGAAGAAAAACAATCTGCCAGAGTGCGATGAAGGGGCCGGGAGTGTCTGGTGGTGGATGAAAGTGCCAACAGTGGACTCAAGACCAGACAGCCCTGGGATTTCGCAGGCCTGAATTTGGCAGCGCTGGCTGCATGCTACAGAAGAAATCTTTGGGCACTGGCACTTATTATTTTACAAATTAAGCTCTAACCCCATGTCAGATGCATCAATTACTTTCAGCAAGCCCTAACTTTGTAGCCAACAGCACGTTGCAAGCTGATATTTACAGGAAAACAAGGCCAGAATGCAACCTAGAGACAGATAAAAGGCCAGGTCTAGCTGAAGGAATCCCATATGACACCACTGGGCTGTGCAACGCACAGTGGGTCCAAATGTTATAGGACACAGTTCTGGTATCATAAGTGCTTTTAGTCCATGATAGGCCTCCATGTTGACTTGCCGTCATCAGGCGAGCATCCACTAGTGTGTTTGCAGTAGCTAGAATTCCTACTGAAGCCTAGGAAGTAGGCGGTGCTTAATGCTGCAGCAGAGCTCCAGTAGACGGCGGTGAAGCCGTACAGTCCCCCAAGTGAGAGCAAATGGGGTTCCAGACGAGTAGACCAGAAGCACAAAGACGCTAGTCACAAACCAGTCTCCTGAATTTGCATATCGCTGGAGGCTTACTTGGGTGAAGACTATACAAACTGTATAGAAGACCAACAAGACCAGCACCATCTTGGCCACACGCAGGTGTACCGCTGCACGTGTTCCGCCCCCGATACGGCGGGAGTGGAGGCACAGAGAGACAACAAGGAGGATGCTGCAGATGATTAGTATGAGCAGAGGCAATAGATAAGCCAGAATGTGAAAGGTCGTGTTGTAGGCCCTGAAAGTGTCAAACATCTTGTAGTAATCACAACAGTTGAACTCTGAGCCATTAGCTGCTTTCAGTCTGACAAACACGATGGGTGGCACACTGAGGATACTGCTGGCCAGAAGCAGGATCAGCAGGACCCTCGGCACAGCAACATGTGCCTGAAGCCTGAGACTGATGAGCCAGGACTGGTTGAAGTTGGAGATCTTCAGGGTGTGGAAGGCAGAAAGGCAAGCAGTGAACCAGAAGGCACTGCCGCTTGCAGTCATGAAGACAAAGTCTAGAACTTGGTACAGCCACCATCCTGCATGCTGGCAGGGACCCAGGAGGTACACCACCAGGCAGAGGAAGTTACATACCCCATTGAAGATGTTGACCACAGCCAGACTGGAGATGATCAGCTCATTGGTTGGGAGTGCCTGGATGGAACCTTGACACCGGCATGGGACGATGGATTCCAAAATGAAGAGGTTGCCAAAGAGGCAGGTGCAGAGTAGCAGGCTCGAGACAGTCAGAAGACCAGCAGCAGTCACTTGAGATGTCATCTCGGACATGACATGCACACTGAAACACAGCAGAAGAGTCCAAGCAGAGTAGGTAGGATGTGAGAAGGTGACTGCTTGATGCCACCTGAGGATAGTTTTTATTTTGAAGCTGTAGGTGACAGGCAGTCACTGCAAGTATAAGGGCGAGCTAGAGACTTATTATGACTAGGGAAATCCTGATGCAAAGCAGCGCAAGGCCTCTGGAGGAAACATTTCGGAACACCGAGTCCCTGGTAGACCAAGCATGCAGTAGCTCGCAAATCTCTCAGGACTGACCAGAGAGGCTGCCAACAGCAGTGAACCAACAGATTCTTGCTGTGAGCACCTGTCCAAGAGCACAACGGCTGTCAGTGGTGGAGGTGTGAGCCTAACTTGAGAAGCTAAACATACAAGGGCTAAATTTGTTAATGATAAAATCGTCGAGTCAATGGTAATATTGTGACGCGAGCCTTTGCTTCGGCTCAGATGGTGGCCCGTACTGACCAAAAGAGTGGCAGTACTGGGGCCAGAGTGAGAAGCTGTACTTTATGTCATCGATGATACATGTGTGGGTGGGGGAGGGGCAACTGTTATCTAAGAGGCTGATTGTCGTAACACACATTGCCAATATTGTTGCTAACGAACTGCCGGACTATCTTATGACGCCTGACATTATTTCTGCATAACAAAGTACACAATTGTAGCGCTACCCATTGTATTATTTCTCCATTGAAAAGTACAGGATTGTAGTGACCCGCTTTGCATTATTTCTTCATTGCAAAGTACATGATTGTAGTTACGCATTGCATTATTCATTTATTGAAAAGTACATGATTGTTGCAGTGCGCATTGCATTATTTCTTCATTGCAAAGTACGTGATTGGGGTGTGACGCATTGCATTATTCCTTCATTCCAAGGTACCAGGGTGTATCGTTACGCATTGTATTATTTATCCTTAGCCCAGCACAGGATTGTATCCGTACGCAGTGCATTATTGTTTGTCCATTGCAACATGTGTGATTCTAGCATTGCGACCAGCATAGCATTTTGAAAGCGGTGGTTGGGATTTAAACCTACCAGCCAGCCGGAACGAATATTACCCTTTATTATATGTTAGCTTTTGTATCGTGTGGTCTGATCGTATATCTTTTTACATAAAGTTTATACTCGTTTTATCAAACTAATGTGGAGTCCATTTGGGGTGTCGCCAGTGGGTTGCTGTGGGTGTGGTTGCACATACTGGATACTCGTGCTTGGAGATAGGCCTGGGTGCTCGTGCTAGGCTACTAAGGGGGTGAGCAGGGCTATCTCAAATGGTGTCCTTACTTGGCCTAACGTTGAGTGAGGAGTCCTGGGGCTCGCATTTGGTGACAGTGGTGCGGGACAGGGACTCCGGCTTCCAACATTTGGTGGCAGAGCAGTGGGATATGATCCTAACCTAATTGAAACGCATGTGTGCAAAACCACTCACAGTAATTGGTGTACATCATAAATTGATCACAGACCACAACGCAAAAACATATTGTTTTGAATTGGTGGTTCTACTGTTGAGTAACCTTTAAACCACACATCATGTCTCAGGGGGGAGCCAGATAGCCGGTGAGGCTGCAGAGCTTTGGGATGTCCCATGAAGGGTAGCGCCAAGAAGGAGGAGCGGCAAGTGGCCTTGAGGGCCTGGTCGGAAGCCAAAGAGGCTCAGGAGACAGGTGATGTTGAGGTGGATAAGGATGAACCAGGGAATGGATTTGGTCCACAGGATTTGCCAGTGGAGGGACCAGCCGCAGGGGCTAGAAGAAGCCATTCAGGGAGGAGTTTTTCACCAGAGGAGTTGGAGGAAAGCCAAAGGGTCAGACTGCATGAGTTGGAGGTGTTAAAACTTAAAACTCAAGCAGAGGAGAGCAGGAACGCGCTTGCGTTGGAAGAGAAATGGATTCTCTTCGCTCATGAGTTAAGCATGAGGAACTGGACATTAAGGGTAGACAAGCCGAGCCCAGTTCGAATGGTGGCAGCGCACCGCCAGTGCCAGTAGGGAAGGTGTACATTCCCAAGAATTTAGTGTGAGATTACCAGAGGGGTGATGACATTTATGCGTGGTTCACGGCATAGGAGATCGCACTAAGGATGAATGAGGTGCCTGAAAAGCATTGGGGGCGGGCCTGTGGAAACACTTTGAGGCTTTGGGGAGGGACGTTCTATCACCTTTAGAGAGGCCGGGAACCCTGACCTACGCCAACATGAGGGAGACTTTATTTCTCCGGTATGGGCTTACTTCTGAACAATACTGGCAGAAGTTCAGGACCTCCAAGAAACTAGAATCCCGTACTTGGGTAGAATGTGTGAATGAGTACACACGGGCACTGGATGGTTAGATGTTGGGCAGCAAGATCAATGATTTTAAGGACTTCTGCAATTTAATCAGTTGGGAGCACTTGAGTAGTCTGTGTGTTCCATAGCTGCGCCAGCATCTATTGGATAGTTAGCTGACTAATCCCAGTAAGCTTGCTGAGGAGGCGGACCGCTGGACTAGCACCTGGGGCCACAAGGGGATTGGGAGTACCACTGCCAAGAGTATGCAGGAGGACAAGGGTAACCACAAGGAGTCCTCTAAAGGGCCACAAGGTAGTTCCCCCAAGAAAGGGTCCCATTCCCCCAAGGCCAAGAGGGCCTGGGCCTTCAAGAGCAAGAAGGAGCCCCGAGGTCCTCCTACGTGTTACTTCTGTAAAGAAGTGGGTCATATCTCCCCTAAATGCTCCAAAAAGTCATTTGCACCCACTGGTGCTCGAACACCTGGTTTGGTGAGTGTAGGGTTGAGGGAGGAATTGAGTCTTTGGAATGGGGAGGAGCAAGCAGTTATGACCCTGGTCTCCTTAGGAGATCGAGAGATGGTCCAGGAAATCTCTCTGACTGAGAACACTAAAAGTACAGGCAGTGGGTGAGCATCAATGGACGGAAGGTGGAGGCTCTGAGGGACACCGGAGCCAGTTTGACATCTGTCACGTGTCAGTGGGTGTCTGAAGAGCAAGTAATTTCCGATGTGCTTCACCCTGTAATGTCAGCAGACAATCCAGTGCGCCTCTGCAAGGTGGCACTGGTTCCCTTTGCATGGGGAGGGGCCTCAGGTTCCTTGAAGGTTGTTGTAAGTCCGTCCATGCCTGTAGACTGTCGGCTAGGGAATGACCTGGAGAGTTCCCCCTGGAAGGAGGTGGAGCGCCAGGCGCATTTGGAGATGTTGGGTCTATCTGAGTCAGCTTGTGAAACCACTCGGTCTATGTCAGCCAGTAAAGGTATTCAAGAGAACCTGGAGCCTGAAACAGTGGCCCAGGTGTCTGCCAGTAAGAGAAGCGGCAGGGGCCGCGGAAATTCGGCCCCCACAGTTCCCATGGTCCAGGAGGAGACACACTATGAAGGGGATGTCCTGGAGCCTACGGGGGAACAAGTGACTGAACTGGGGGACCTACCCGGGCTGCCCAAATGGCAGCAGGAAGGAGGGCCCTCCAGGGAGGAATTCTGTGAAGAACAGAAGAAGCACCCTTCTCTTGTAGGTTTGCGGCAGCAGGCAGCAAACCAGGCAGCAGGTGATCAGTCGGGATCACACTTGATTTTTTTGGAGAACGCTCTGTATGGTGAGCCAAGGGTGGCTGAGCATGGGTCAGCCTGGGCGCTGGTGGTACCCCAATGCTTCGGAGCCTTCCTGTTGGGGTTGCCTCATGATGTACCTTTGGCGGGACATTTGGGGCAGGACAAGACCTTTGAGCGGCTTGTCGCCCACTTCTACTGGCCCCAGATGCACAAGAGTTCTGATACTCACTGCAGGACCTGTCAAACTTGTCAGGTGAGTGGTAACCGTAGAAGGAAGCAAAAGGCTCCCCTCCAACCTTTCACTGTGGTCAGCATACCCTTTGAGAGGGTGGGCATTGACATTGTGGGGGCTTTGGATAACAAGACGACCATGCACAACATGTTCATCCTGGTCTTGGTGGACCATGCCACCTGGTACCCGGAAGCCATCCATCTCCGGACGGTGACAGCCCCCATGGTGGGCCGTGCACTAATGGGGAATTTTACCTGTGTGGGGTTCCCCAGAGAGGTGGTGTCCGACAGGGGTACTAATTTCATATTGAGGTATATGAAATCTCTGTTGAAGGAGTGCGGTGTAACTTATAAGTTCACCACACCTTACCACCGCCAGGGTAATGGTCTGGTTGAGAGGTCTGGAGGAACCCATGAGGCGTAAGTGGGACGTCCTCTCGCCATGCCTACTGCCTCATACCACATTTTGAGAGGTCTGAGGTTACCATGCTCTTGGCTACCGACGACGGGGCGGAAGAGGAGAGTGAACCTCTTACTGACCTCCTGTCAGCCAAGGAGAAGGATGGGTCAGTGGATGGGATGTACCTCTCGCCTACCCTAACCCCAGAACAGCAGAGGGTCTGTCGCCAGGGATTGGGTCAGTTTGCCTCCCTGTTCTCCGTGACCCCAGGAGTCACCTTTTGGTGCCTCCATGATATGGACACTGGAGACAGTCTGCCTGTCAAACAAACATTTTACAGGGTAGCTGATAAGGTCAGGGCCAGCATCAAGGAGGAGGTTTCCAAGATGCTGGCGCTAGGGGTGATTGAGCCATCCAGCAGCCCCTGGGTCAGCCCAGTGGTCCTTGTGCCAAAAGCTGCTATGCCAGGTGCCACTCCCGAACTTCGGTTCTGTGTGGATTACTGTGGGCTCAATGCAGTCACTAGGACTGATGCGCACCCCATTCCCAGAGCTGATGAGCTGGTGGATCGCTGCATTTGTCACCCCGAGTGGGACGGGTATGCTCAGACGTGAGTCCCGTCCTCTCCATGCCACTGGAATCAAGCTATCCGGTCCTAGGATGCTTGTTTCCAGTCTAGGAAGGACCTGGCCTGGCAGTTCGGGCTGGACTGTTCCCATTGAGGTGCAGGGTCAAGACTGATTTGCACATGGCTAGGTCCAAACTGGAATGGCATGGTGAGCAGAAAAACTATGGATTTAGGCCCAGATCTCTGTACTGGGGTGAATGTATGACATTGTTCTGCATTCTGTCCATCAATAGTTCTTTTTGCATTTGTCACCCCGAGTGGGACGGGTATGCTCAGACGTGAGTCCCGTGCTCTCCATGCCACTGGAATCAAGCTATCCTGGCTGAAGAGGGGTGAAACCCCGAAACCGGTCCTAGGATGCTTGTTTCCAGTCCAAGAAGGACCTGGCCTAGCAGTTCGGGCTGGACTGTTCCCATTGAGGCGCAGGGTCAAGACTGATTTGCATATGACTGGGTCCAAACTGGAATGGCATGGTGAGCAAAAAAATAATGGATTTAGGCCCAGATCTCTGTACTGGGGTGAATGTATGACATTGTTCTGCATTCTCTCCATCAATAGTTCTTTTTGCATTTGTCACCCCAAGTGGGACGGGTATGCTCAGACGTGATTGTCCTGACAAGTGCAACCACTTGTCAGGCCTTACTTTCCCTTTTGCGTACACACTGGGCACCCCTGTAGTAGGTCCCGGGTAACCCCTGGGCAGGGTGCAATGTAAGTAAAAGGCAGGACATATACTGAGGTGTGTGCTATGTCCTGACAGTGAAAAATATTCTATTTCGTTTTTCACTGGTGAAAAGCCATCCTGCCCATAGGACATAATGGGGAGGCTGGGTGTTGTGTTTTGTTAGCCTAGTTTCCTACAGGTTTAAAATGGAGAGGTGGAGTTTAGTATGTCTGAACTCACAGTGTCATAACACATCTTTCTATGAAAGTGGTTTTGTCACTGTGTGTTCAGAAGCCACTCTTTTAAAAAGTGGCTCAGTTTTGTGCTCTAAGCATTTCTGTGTGTCTCTGCTGAATGTGGATTGACTGTCTGGATTGAGAGGTGAGAGGAGCTGGGGGAGGTCTATACCACAGGAGGTGAAGAGGCCTGGACTGCTGCTATAAAACAATTGACCCATCTTCTGCTGAGTGATTAAGGATCCAGACCCCCAGTATCAAAGGGAGAAAGCTGACACTGGGAGGGAGACACCCAGAACTGATTTAGGCAGGGGTCCGGGACCCCTGAGAACACGTACTTCAAAGACATTTAGGGGTATAACTATGAGAGATGAGACCCCTGAACGTTGAAATAGAAATGGATTGAGACTGAAAAGGCTTGGACCCATTTCGTGGTCAAGATGAACCTCTGCTAAAGAAGGAACAACTGAAGAGACTGCTGGGAAGGACCAACCCCTTGCTTCGTGATCTGGGGCTGGTCTGCAGTTTGCTGTTTTAACCAAGGAAGAGGCTGTTGGGACTGTGCTTCATGCGCTCGGTCCCCCTGCTTGAAGAAGACTGTGCTTTGTGCTGTGTCTTGTTATCCCAAGAGCCCGAGGTAAGCTGGCTCCCTGTTTGGAAACACATGAACATAAAAGTTTCCAGAGAAGTTTCAAGCGACTCGGTGGGCGCATGTTGTGGCAGCTTGAGACCCTTGGAAGGTGTGCCCTTTGATCTTGGACACACGGAGGAGAAGTGAGACTCGGGCACACTGGGTGCGTGTCGTGGTGCACAGGAGATGTTGGTGAAGAGCGCCTGGTCAACGTGTGCATTGAAGGTGAAGTGAGTCTTGGACGCGCTGGGTGAGTGTCGTGGTGCACCACAGGTGTTGGTGAAGAGCGCCTGGTCAGCGTGTGCATCGGAGGTGAATGAGACTAGGACGCGCAGGGTGCGTGTTATGGTGCACTGCAGGCGCTGGTGAAGAGCGCCTGGTCAGAGTGTACATCGAAGGTGAAGGGAGTCTCGGACGCGCAGGGTGCGTGTTGTGGTGCACAGGAAGCGTTGGTGAGGAGCGCCAGGTCAACGTGTGCATCAGAAGTCAAGTGACTCTCAGACGCCCAGGGTGTGTGTCGGGGTGCACTGGAGGCGCTGGTGAAGAGCGCCTGGTCATCGAGTGCACCTGAGGAGAAGTGAGGCTCGGACACGGTGAGCATTTTGTGGTGCGGCCGAAGGCGTTGGTGAAGAGCGCCTGGATATCGGGGCACCGGAGTTGGAGTAAGTCTCAGTGAAGCAGTGTGTGTGCTTTGGTGCAACCTGGAACTGTGGAGGTGATCGGCAAATCATTGTGTGCACCGGAAGAAAGTGAGTCTCTGTAGCGCAGTGTGTGTGTCTTGGTACCAACTGAGACCGCAGGAAGGAGTGCCTGGTGAACGTGCACTCGGAGTCGACGTGAAGTCCCATCAGCGTTGTGTGTGTGGCTTTGTGCCAGGGGAGACCCAGAGGGTGCTGTGGTGCACGTGCCCCCGGAGGAAAGTAATCTCAGAGGCGTGGGTTACATGTGCCCGCGGCCGCCTGAGACCTTCCTTACAGTCGCGGCCAGGACCAGCAGCCCCTGAAGAGCTGAGCTGCCAGGCCGAGCCGCTGAGGCCCATTGCAAAAGTTCTGAACGGAAGACACATTGCGCTGACGAAGGAGAGTAGAGTGGGGACGCACCCCCAGGTAACGTGGATCACTACCTGGGCAGGGTGCGGGCTCGGCGGGACACTCTCTCGGCCTCTCAGTCCTTCTGGCGACGCAAGCCTTTGCTTTAGCCCATATTGGAGCCCGTACTGACCAAAGGAGTGGCAGTACTGGGGCCAGCATGAGAAGCTGTACTTTATGTCATCGTTGATAAGTGTGGGGGGTGGGGCAACTGTTATCGAAGAGGCTGATTGTCGTAATATACATTGCCAATATTGCTGCTAATGAACTGCCGGACTGTCTTATGACGCCTTCCATTATTTCTGCATAACAAAGTACACGATTGTAGTGCTACACATTGCATTATTTCTCTATTGCAAAGTATAGGATTGTAGCGGCTCGCATTGCATTATTTCTTCATTGCAAAGTACATGATGTGGAGAAGTGTGGCTCAAAGGTTAGAGCGGCAGACCCTGATGCAGAGGTCTAGCCTGGGACCAGGGTTCAATTCCCCGCCTCGGCGGGTCTTGGGCTCAAAAATTCCACGGACCTGATAATTCTCACCTTGGTGCCTATTCCAATCATGGAGTCCCACTCTGCAACTCTGGGCAATAGCTTGCTTAATCTCCACAACGGCCCCCACAACGCTAAGGATGCCTGGCCTCCACCTTGGGGGTGCCCCAGAGTGAAAAGCCAGGATGGGTTCCACAGCGGTATTCGTACAAGCGCCTTGAGACCCTTGCGGGTGAGTAGTGCGCTACACAAGTATCAATTTACATTTTTTTTTACATTTTTGATTGTAGTTACGCATTGCATTATTCCTTAATTGCAAAGTACATGATTGTAGTAGTGCGCATTGCATTATTTCTTCATTGCAAAGTACGTGATTGGGGTGTGGGATGCATTGCATTATTCCTTCATTTCGCAGTACATGATTGCAGCGGTACACATTGCATTATTTCTCCCATTGCAAGGTACTGGGGAGTATTGTTACGCATTGTGTTATTTCTCCTTTGACCAGCACAGGATTGTATTGTTACGCAGTGCATTATTGTTTGTCCATTGCAACGTGTGCGATTCTAGCATTGCGACCAGCATAGCATTTTGAAAGCGGGGGTTGGGATTTGAACCTACCAGCCAGCCGGAACGAATATTACCCTTGATTATATGTTGGCTTTTGTATCGTGTGGTCTGATTGTATATCTTTTTATATAAAGTTTATACTCGTTGTATCAAACGCGTGTGGAGTCCATTTGTGGTGTCACCAGTGGGTTGCTGTGGGTGTGGTTGCACATACTGTACACTCGTGCCTTGGAGATAGGCCTGGCTGCTCGTACCAAGCTACTAAGGGGGTGAGCAGGGCTATCTCAAATGGTGTCCTTACTTGGCCTAACGTTGAGTGAGGAGTCCCGTGCCAGACTGTGCATAACTGGGAATGCAGCTTCTAACAGTATTGCATTCTGACACCATGGTTGTTATTCAGGGAGTCCGTTAAAGAAAATAATCCTTATGCATGCTGTAAGTCCTATAGGACTGAAAACGCATTCTCGCATTTCAAAAACGCCTGTAGCTGGTGATGTACGTGTATTTACTGCTGCTAATAATGATTTAGATACGTATTGCGTGCCAAAGTTATGCATTGGTGTTAGAAGCTACAAATTCTTTTAGCATAAACAGACTAAAAGGAAAACAATTGATGAATATGTAGCAGATTTGCATGATTGGCTAACAATTGTATATTTGGCACCCCACAGGATGATTTAATAAGAGATCAAACCGTGATGCACCCTAGCAGACTGGTGATTCAAGAAAGGTTATGAATGGAGGAAGACTTCCCTTTAGACAATATATTAGCAATTGTCCGAAAGGCAGATATCTCTGAGAAAAGTGCTGTAGCTTTGAAACAGAATGAGAAACAAACAGTGCATGTGCAGAGGATGTTTAAAAGTTATAGTGCAAAAAATACTGTGTTATTTAGCAAAGAAAAGCCAAAGTGTGTGAAAAAGGTAGATGTTAGAGGTGCTACAGCAAAGAATACTTTGCTTACAGCAAAATTCATCCTGCTATAAACCTAAAGTGGAGTAAATGTGGAATTAAGACTCACTACGCTAAAGTGTGCAGAAAAAGAAGTGTGTTAAACGTGTGTATGAATATCAGTATAGAATAGAACTAAAGGTTTCAGAACGTGATTTGGATGATGACAGACAAAACATTGTGATGGATGTAAAAGAGAAATTAATATTGAATATACACGATACAACATGCAAAAGGAAACCTGAGTGTAAGATGACATTAGGTGGGGTGGATTTGACTATCGTTGCTGATTCTGGCTCTCCATACACCACTGTAGATGAAGAAAGATTTGGCGAGAAAAGATTGGTGAATTCTTAATCGAATCTGATATACACCCAGAAGGATATGGAGGAAAGAAAATAGATATCCTGGAGTTCAGATAGTTAGCATTCAAATTTAGACACAGGGTGTCCGGAGGTAAGCTTTTCATAGAAAAAAAAGGACCGCCAGTTTTATGCTGGCAAGATCAGAAAGACTTGCACATTGTATTGTATCCGAATAGCAAAGAGCAAGTACTGATTGTTGACCATGGCTCACCAATGGGGGGCACTTTGCTTAAAAAAGTACACAGCCTATATTTCTCCAGATGGAAGTTTCCAGTTTTGACGCATGCCTTTCGGCCTGGCGTCAGTGGCTGTGATCTTTCAGAGATAGATGTTACATTTTTTGGGCAAAAAAGAAGGTAGGTATTATGTATTTTCAAGATGACAGATAGGTGAATTCTTAATCGAATCTGATATACACCCAGAAGGATATGGAGGAAAGAAAATAGATATCCTGGAGTTCAGATAGTTAGCATTCAAATTTAGACACAGGGTGTCCGGAGGTAAGCTTTTCATAGAAAAAAAAGGACTGCCAGTTTTATGCTGGCAAGATCAGAAAGACTTGCACATTGTATTGTATCCGAATAGCAAAGAGCAAGTACTGATTGTTGACCATGGCTCACCAATGGGGGGCACTTTGCTTAAAAAAGTACACAGCCTATATTTCTCCAGATGGCGGTTTCCAGTTTTGATGCATGCCTTTCGGCCTGGCGTCAGTGGCTGTGATCTTTCAGAGATAGATGTTACATTTTTTGGGCAAAGAAGAAGGTAGGTATTATGTATTTTCAAGATGACATACTGGTGTTTGGCAAGAATAGATATGAGCACGGTTTAAAACTAACCAAACTATTTTCCATCCTTGAATATAATGGAATAACAGTGGAGTGTACCTAATGCAGACTTGCTGAAAAAAGTGTTACATATTTGGATCATGTAATTGATGAGTTTAGTGTTAAGCCAAAATCACCCTTAGTGCAGGCTATCAAGAACGCTCCAACGCCTAAAAGTAAGGAGGATGTCTGATCCCTTTTAGGCCTTGCTGAATGCTGTGCTAAGTTTATACCAGAATTTGCGGATAAGTGTTGTCACATCAAATAACTTATTCTGGAACAAAGTTTCAGTGGTCACTGCAATGGATGAAGACTTTTTGGTCATTAAGGAATGTATATCAAGTGCTACCAGACTATTGAGCTTTAACCAAAATGCAGATTGCATTATCACAACCGATGCAAGCTACAAGGGTTTGGGTGCAATGTTAACTCAGGTGAAAAACAAAGGGGTGGAAGGTGTTTTAGCATTTGCATCAAGGTCCTTAACACCTACTGAAAAGGTATCCCACCATTGAGAAGGAGGCCCTGGCTTGCACTTGGGGCCTAGAGCATCTCAGAGCATTTGTGTGGGGTACGCCCGTTACTATCCATTGTGACCATAAACCACTGGTAAAATTGCTAACAACAAGGGGTACCACTAATGCATCAGCCAGGATTGCTAGAATTTTTATGTGCATGCAGGATTTCATTAACAAAATTGTATATGTGCTAGGTAAGGAAAACACTGTTGCAGATGTTTTTATCCAGGATGCCAACACAATTGGAGGAGTGTGAAGATGAGAAATGGAATAGGTTCCTTGAGGCTTTAATACATGACAATAGGTAACCAGCAATAAAGAACGAGGATTGAGAGCAAGAATTCAGAGGTGGCATGTGACACTATCAAACACTTAGAAGGCATGTAGCCTAATAAAAGAGATTTGTCTCATGCAATCAAACCTTTCTGGGAAATATGAGCTGAGCTATCATTGGACAGCGGAATAATTTTGAGAAGGAATCATTCCTCCGCTTAGTCTTCATACTAACATCTTGCTTTTGTGTCATGAGAGTCATTTTGGCATAAGTCGCACAAAAGCAGTGGTAAAGAAACTTTTTTGGTGGCCAGGGGTGGATTCCGACACATATATATTAGTCAGGGAATGTTTGGAATGTCCGAGAGAAGGCAAATCCCTTCAGACACTTAG
Organism: Lissotriton helveticus; assembly: GCF_964261635.1. Lineage (NCBI taxonomy): Eukaryota > Metazoa > Chordata > Amphibia > Caudata > Salamandridae > Lissotriton > Lissotriton helveticus. The sequence goes on along the minus strand of NC_136068.1, from coordinate 73,566,812 downwards.
ACCCATGATGTCCAAAAAAAAACTGTGAAGCCATCGCCATTGATATGATGGGACCTGTGGGTCCATTGCAAAAATACATATTGTAATCATGGATCTGCTCTCTAGGTGGCCAGTAGTCAAGATTGTACAGAATGCTGACACTAATGCACTGTTAATGAGCTCAGATCAAGTTTTAATTTCAGAAGGACTTCCTATTACTATTTTAAGTGACAACCGGGTGCAATTTAAATCTCATTCTTTTGCACAGTGTTGTGATAAAGTCGGTGTTAATCGGACAACAACCTTTCTCTATAATTCAAGGGGCAACAGAATTGTTGACAGATTCAACCGTGTCATTAAATGGGTGATTCAGGCACTTTGTGTAAATAACAAGGAGTGGGAGGTACAAGTAACGAAAGCTGTGTGGGGTTACAGGGTCACTAGGAATGGAGTCACTGGGTTGTCACCTTTTTTGAGAATGAGAGGGAGGAATCCAAGAACCAAGTACAACCCTGGGAGGGTGTTAGGGAACTGTGTTGAACCATGGTCCTTTGAGGATGTCAGGGACACCACGGTAAAGGAAAATTTGAAAAGTAAAATCAACTATTATTCTAAGAAAAATACTAAACCTGTGTCCGCCCAAGTTGGAGATTAGGTTCACATAAAGAAACCTGGTTTTTTACCGAAAGGAGAAATGAAAGGTTATGAAATGAGGAGGTTGTGGAGGTGTTGCACAATGCTGTCCAGCTCAGTAATGGTAAAGATTGGAACTTTAAAGAATGGAAGGATCAGAAGGAGAAGGGAGGTAGTAAGGAAACTGATTGATTGGCTGCAGAGGAGTCTTTGATAGACATAGGTACTCAAGCAGACTCGAGTAGAAATTCAGAGCCACTAGCAAACCATTCTTTGGCTAACTCTTCTGGTGATATTCTACCGCATAACAACAGTAATACTGAGGAAGCATCGAAGGAAGGCGCTACACAGAGACAAGAGGAAGATGGATCCTCTTGTGAAAGTTTGGGAGAACAAGGTAGGACAAGAAAACCACCCAAATGGTCAGAGAAGTATATTCATGATGGTAGAAAGTAGTTTATTTTTTAAATATTTAATTATTGGTATTTTTTCTGCTTGATAGATAACTGATATCACACAGCATCCTTTTCGTTTTAAAGGAGGGGATTGAGTGGTGTAGTAGTTAATGCATTGTTATGGATATAATCGAACTGTTTTAATATTCTTTATTTTTATTTTAACCCGTTCCATGCTGATGACGGAACCGCTCCGTCATCAGCTACGGGTGCGCTGTGCTGATGACGGAGCGGTTCCGTCATGGCCCGCCCAGCTCGATTGAACGCTCATGCGCGGCGCGAATTCCGCGCCTGCGCTGAGCGTTCTATTGAGCGGGGCGGGCCATGACGGAACCGCTCCGTCACGAGCACAGCTCAACCGACGCTGGTGACGGAGCGGTTCCGTCACCAGCATGCGGCCGCCAAGCGGCCGCCCCTCCCCCTTAGCACTGCGGCGGAATAGCCGCCGCAGTAAAGGGGTTAAATGAGGGGGATGTGTTGTGGGCTAGGTGTTTGAGCTTGTGTCATTGTGCTATTTTGCTCTCTATTGCATTTTGATTCCATGGCTGTTATGCGGGGATCCTGGAAGCAGTTGAATGGTGTACGGGCTGCTGATATGACCACATTTGATGTGCTCTGTGCCATGGCAATAAAGTAGCTTAAATGCCTACCTGCGTTGACTACTTTCTACAGGTAAGGCAGCATAGTGAAACAAACAAAATTAGATGTGTTCTCTATTGCTATGCCACATCTGTGTTTTTAATATTAAAAAGTGAAAAAGTGTTAAACAGATGGATTATAATGTCTAAATACTGCAGGGGAGATGCTTGAGAACAGCAATGGACAATAGACCCACAAAATTAAGTGACAAAATGAAAACACCCTAGGATACAAGCAGCCATAGACGTTAAACCACACAAAAATATTCTAGGATCAAACAGCCCTTACTGTAACAGTGACTTGCACAAACACTGAAGAGACAACTTGCCACACAGAACCAAAACCAGCAAAACAACAAACATTGCCAGGCAGTGGCTCCTCAAATACAATGGATGGGTTTTCTGGATTTGCACTAAAAGCTGGCTAAGTGGATGTTAGTATGCTAAAAATGTAAAATAGCAAAACAGAGCATCTATGTCTGCACTTGAAAGCACTCAGAATTATCATTTAGAACAAATGCAAAAAAAACATTTGCTTTAGACTTTGCTTTACACATTGAAAATAGCCATTTATGGATGTACTAACCAAGCTTACCTTTCTTCTCTTTCAAAATCCTGTCACGTTGTGTCACTTAAGAGTTCAAACTTCTAACACTTAAAAAAAAGATACATGTGGATTTACAGAAGGAAACCCTACTTTTAAAAGTTCTTTACACATTTCTGTAGGCAATCACATCCATGTCAAATGTAGGTAGGATGGCTACAGAGCTTCATCTGTCTGCTAGATCTTATGTCATCAGCACAAATGTACATAGCCTGGGGCAGTGGGTGAACTTTCTTTATGCATTACTTATTAAAAGTGTGACACATTTGGACCAACCCACACTGCATCCACTCCATAGTGGGGGTACATGTCATGACATATGGGCCCTATTTAGGATGTTGGTCAGAGACGCCTCCGACCGACATCGCTGTGGATTGGAAATCAACTGACCTCAGGTCGGGTGGTCAGGCTCCGCAATTAGGATGCGACCACAAATGGTGCGGTAGCAAACTTCCATTTTACAATGGGAGCTTGTGCGGAGGGCCAAGTCGCCCGCAGCACAAGCTTCCATGAAAAATTGAACGTTTTTAAACATCCCTGCACTGTGTGGCATGCACCTCACGGCGCCTGCCACACAGTGCAGTGATGTTAAGGTCACATGATGAGGGCCAGGGAGTAAGGGGGCCCTGCTACCCCCAAAGTTGCTTCCGACATCCTTTCCATGTCAGAAAGGCGGACATTAAAAGGGTGTCAGAAACCGACATCCTAATCCAGACGGTGGAAACGCCGTCCTTAAGGGATTATGAGTTCTTTCGAACTGACCGACGGGCTCCATGAGCTCGTCAGATTGTGACGGTCAGTCCCTCCCACTACTGCCTCCGTCCGTATGCATCGTAAAGCATCAATCAGACCGCAGCAGTAGATGCGGTTCGGACCACAACCGACAAGCCGTTGGTTGCAGTCCAACCGCATCGCAATGAGGCCCATGGTGTCTTGCCTCTTTATGGATAATTGCTATTTTGTTGGGCAGTATTTTTATGAGTTTACCTAGGAAGAGGTCTTCTCTTTTCAAGGAGCTAGCAGTGGGTGGCCATAGGATACAATACCATGCACTAAGTAGCTCCAGGGTAACGTCGACCATGGTAAAACCATCTGTGGGGCTACCACTCTGCCCCTTAACACTAGAGAAGCCTAGGGCTAGTGAGCAAGTCTGCTGCTACATGGAGAAGTAGAATGGAAAGCCTCTGGTATCTGCATTAGTTCAGGGCCAGGTGGCAGTGGCTTTCCCTTCCACATCTTTATGTCAGGAGACTATGCCATAAGAAAAGTTCAGAGAGGAAAACCACAGGGCAAGCAATCCTGTGTCACGCCCGAAGCAGCTACAAAGTCAATGCTGAGCTTGGACGATTGCAGCATAACTTCTTCAATACTGGAGCTGTGCAGAGAGCATGTACAGTTAGCTCCCTGGGTATCACACCAGGTCATGCCAAGTTTAACTGATTTGTCCAACAGGAAAACTAAACGACAACAGAAAAAGGACCATGTTTTATATATATCGGAGTGGCCATTACACACGAAAAGTTAGTAACTTTGAGTAGGCATCAGTTGCGGCTGGTGACATTTGAAAGTGGTGCAGCATAAATGTTCATAATGAGTGCCCGTTGGAGTGCGAACATAGCAAGAGAGCCTGACTCTCATAAAGGGGGTTCGGGGGGTTACTCCCACTGAGAAAAATTTGAAAAAATACTGTACAAATGGTGCATTTTCAAGCATATTTGAGAAAATAGGAAGATTTATAAAGCAGTTGGGAAAATGCAGTTATGACATAAATAAAGAGATTTCATATGACGTAGAGTAGCTTCTTATTCAGTTGAACCACAGAACTTCATAACAGACTTTGAGATAACAATGCTGAGTATCTCACAGAGTTATTTATCGATATACCTTTACAAATGGAATCTGAGAAAATAGAAGTTATTGTGACTGGACACGATGAGACAGTAAATAATAAAGATTGAAAGGCTGTAAGGCACCCTACAAGGCACGGTACGTCTCATTCAGCGGATAATGAAATATGATCACATCACCCTATCCTCCTTGAACTCCATTAGGTCTCCTTGCTGGTCCACTACATCATCAAAACCAGCCACATCTTTTACAAACATTGCATATGATGCAGCTGTTGTTCATGAAATAGTGGCTCAGCAAAACCCCCATAGTGGGCCATCCTCCTGGGATCTCCTTCCTCACATATTAGTACATTACACGTTGTGCCATCCATGGGATCTGTTACGAGGCCCTGTGTGTTCTGTTCGTTTATGTCCTGACAAATGGCTTGAATTTTACTGCTTGCATTTGGAAGCTCCTGCTTTCAGCAAACAAGTGTGTTCATGTAAGCTGCATGCAATGCAAGTGGTATGTCAGGGCATAGGCTGAGGCCAGGAATCCCCAGGAGGAGTCTGAGGGCCTGTAAACAAACTATAAAATAACACCTTGCTTCTCAAGATCCACTTTCTTCTCTGCACGCGCCCAGCGCCTAAGTTTCTTTCACCTCACCTTCCAGAGTTATATTTGGGTTTGATTAATTGATTTTCTTAAGTATCCATCCAGGAGAATTAGATGCACTGTGGACTCAAATGAATCGTAATTGTGAAGGAGAGTGTAAGCAGTGCAAACAAACTGTTATGCCCTTCATAGGTTACTTATATCGTGCAGTTTTCTATTCTCCTGCTGCTCAGCCAGTGTGTGTATTTAGAGTAGAATGTTGGGAATACAGTGATGCATGCAATTTTGGGTGCCTGTGGGAGTGAGGAATGACAGAAATGGGCTGAGCAGCAGGCAGCCTGCTCCTGGTGGGGCTGCTGTTGGATGGGACTAAGGGCTGACTACCAGGCTGACCTACATCACCATCACCTGTCTACCTGGACTACCTTTCTGTTGTACTTGTATACCATTTTGATGTACTTGGACCAGCTACTGAATAAAGGTACTTATGAACTCTACTCGGATACCAGCGTCTACTTGTGTCACAACCATATGAGAGGAGCGGAGCCTCAGGCTGCTGCTCATTATGTTTGTTGCTGGTCTTTTAGTTTTTTTCATGGGGCAATTTCCAAAGAAACAGATCGAGGTCCTGACAACCGAACAGTATGCACACGTTCATCTTTGGCACGCGGCTTTCTGACCGACTGAAAGGTGGCAGGTTTTACCAATTAACTTCTCCTGCTTGATTTTTGTGAGGTCTAAACATGTTAGCCGTGTTCACTCTGGCCCCACTCTAGGGGCATCTGCCAGGCCTGTTGTGTGCCTCGGAGAGGTTATATCTGTGGCCTCACCTGTAATGTCAGTGACATCCTTAACCCTTGATCCCTGGTCACCCCCTTGAATGGATGATGTGGCCATCGGCCCCTCCTGTGATATGTGGTTGCACTCATTTTGGTTAATTCCCTCATTTAATCGGCCTGTGGGTGTGGACCCAGCCGCATGACTGGTCCCCACAGCCACAGTCTTTGTTTTTAAAATTGTGGTGCTGGATTCAGGTGGCATAAGATGACTAAGAAAAAGAGTTACTTACCTGTATTGGCATCTTTCATAGATTCACAAGCTTGAATCATCCCAGCCATCGAGGTGGGAGTCTCACAGTAAAAATAAGCATATATACAATACTAAAAACACAATTATAATATGCTATTATGCACTGCACTGTCACTGCAGTAGCCCATCCCTATTCTTTTGTAAAAAAAAAAACAAAGTTGAAACTCAGCCAATCAGGCTCCAGCACCCTCTAGAAAACTCCAAAGAGAGGCAAATCCCTCAGATTTTCTAGCACAAGTGACAAGAGTGATATATCAGTAATAAGGGAAGACTCTTCAGGGAGGAGGCAGGGTCTCAAGTGAATCTATGAAAGATACCAATACTGGATAACTGAAGTTACAGATAAGTAACTCGTTTTCTTATCCAGTATTGGATCTTTCATAGATTCACATGCTTGAATCAGAATAGCTAGCAGTTATGCAATGTTAATCTTAGAGGATGGCGTGTATCATATGAATGACTAATAGATATCCTAATATATAAATATACATGTACATATCTACTTCATATGTATGACAATATAAAAAAAGCATATATGCATAAAGAAAACTCAACATAGCAATCACATGTGAAGCAAATACATTGAATTAGCATTAATAAATAATCACCTCCATAACAGAGGCTTACCTTAGTGGAAACGATTAAGGAAGATTGCTTGTCCTACTGCTGCTTCTGCCTCAGTAGCCAAATCCAAGAAGTAATGCCACATAAATGTACGCACATTTTTCCATGTCGAGGCATGGCAAATTTGATCCAATGGCACTCCAGCAAATAGCGCCGCTGAGGATGACACTGCTCTTGTGGAATGAGACTTAGGTTTGAAAGAAAGCGGTCTGTCTGCTTTAGCATGACACAAATGAATAGCAGCTGCAATCCACCTTGAAATTGTTGCTTTAGTCACTGCAGCACCTGGCTTTTGTGCACCATAGGACACAAACAGTTGATCATATCTCCGGATGCTCTTAGTATGTGAAAGATAAAATTTGAGGCATCTTTTTATATTTAATATATGAAGTGCCTTTACAGCCAGGGCAGAATGTTCTTAGAATAACCGGCTCATAAAGGTGGAAAGTTGACGGTAACTTTGGAATAAATACTGGATTTGTTCTAAGGAGAACATAGTCATTAGTAAAGCGAAGGTAAGGCTCCTTAACTTTGAAGGCTTGAATTTCGCTGACTCTCCTGGCAGAAGTAAGAACCAACAATAAAGCAACTTTCCAAGAAATGTATTTGAGCTCAGCTCTGTGTATAGGCTCAAAGGGTGGTTTCATAAGTTGTGCCAGAACCTCCATTCTGGAGAAGGAGCTCTTACAGGAGGGTACACTCTGAAAAGTCCTTTCATAAAATGTTTTACCAGTCGACATGAACAAAGAGATAAACCTCCAGAGGGCTGCCTGTAAGTAGAGATGGCAACCAGATGTAACTTAATAAATGTGAACATAAGGCCGGATTTAGCCAGGGAGAGCAGATATGGTAAAATTGTATCTGGAGAACACTCAAGTGGGTGCACACTGTTACGAAGGCACCATGAACAGAAACATTTCCATTTGAGAGTGTAAGTTTTAATCGTGGACGATGCCCTTGCTTTAGAAAGGATGTCTCTACAGTCTTGCGGCAGGTCTTAATCCTTGAACTCAGCGTGTTCAAAAACCAAGCATGTAGCTGCAGTGGGGCTGGATGTTGATGGAGAATCTTGCCCCTGCTCATTGTTAACATGGTTGATGATACTGGAAAGCGATAAGATCTGCATTCTGAGAGCAGGAGAACCTCTGTGAACCAATGCTGGGGTGGCCATAGTGGAGCAATGAGAATCATTCTGCACAGCTCTCTTTTCAATTTCATCAGAAGCCTTGGAATTAACAGAAAAGGAGGGAACACGTAGACGAAGATCCCTGTCCACCTTATTAGAAAGGCGTTTCCCGTGAACCTTATTCTGGCTCCCAGCAGGCAAAGAATTTACATTTCCGGTACATTCCGGAAGCAAAGAGATCCAAGCTGGGCTTGCCCACATCTGGAAGATGGACTCGAGAACCTTCTAGCTCTCATTTGTGTCAAGAGTTGGAAGTCCTGCTCAAAGTATCCACCAGACAGTTCTTCACTCCTGGGAGATGTTCCACCTTCATAGAAATGTGGTGAGAGATAGCCCACTGCCAGACTTCCTGCGCTTCCAGCGATATGATGTGGGAGAGTGTGCCTCCTTGTTTGTTCAGGTAATGAATACATGTGGTATTGTCTGTCCTCATAAAAATCGAGGCCCCTTGAATCCTTGGGAGGAAAGCATGTAAGGCTAGAGAAATGGCTTGGAGCTCTAGAAAGTTGATGTGCATCTTTGAGAGCGCTTTGGACCACTTGCCCCTTATCTGGAGGTCCTTAACGTGTGCCCCCCATCCTTCTAGCAAAGCATCTGTAGTGAGGACGCAATCCGGCATTTGAGAAAGGAAAGTTAGCCCTATTGAGAGATTCCTGGCGTGCTGCCACCAGAGCAGAGCTGTCTTTATGACTGGAGTTATTCACCTAGTTGTCCAATGATCCGGTCACCTGAAGCAATTGATAGTCTAGTTCCTCTGGTATTGGTCTCATTCTGAGACGAGCGCAAGGTACCATCAGAATTGCAGAGGACATCATTCTCTGTAGAGATTTTATCAGCCTCACAGTAGCAAAAAATGTTGCCTTTTGCCTTTTTGCTAGAGAAATAAGGTGGGTGTGCCTTTCTGTGGACAAGAATGCCTTGTCTTGGATAGTGTGTAGGACAGCTCCAAGAAAAAGCGTATTTTGAGACGGTTGCAGAACTGACTTCTGAAAATTGATAGTCAGCCCCAGGGAACAAAACATTTGTAGGCAGATTGACATTGCTTTTGAGACCTGTTGAAAAGACGGTGCTTTCACTAACCAGTCGTCTAGGTAGCGAAACAGCTGCAGGCCCTGACACCTGAGATGAGCAGGAACTGGAGCCAGACACTTGGTGAATACTCTTGGGGCTGACCGCAGACCAAAAGGGAGGACTCTGAACTGAGAATAAGCACCTGCCACAGTGAAACAGAGAAACTTTCAATGTTTGGGATGAATATGGATGTGGAAACCTGCATCCAGCAAATTAGTTTTGCCATAAAATCTGCGTGATTGAGAACCTGAAGGGTGACCATGCGGAAGGACTTCTTCTGCAGATATTTGTTTAATCTCCTATGATCTAAAATTCGCCTTCACTCTCCTGACTTCTTTTTTTGTCGGAAAGAAATGAGAATAAAATCCTTTCCCACCTGAGAGTGAGGCACTCTTTCTATAGCTCCTTTCTGGAGCATATCAATGGCTGCTTTCCTGAGAAGTCCGAGATGAGGTGGAAGCCTCTTCAGAGGTGGATGAGGCGGTGGGATCTTTACAAATTCTAGGGTGTGACCATATTTTATTATGTCCAGAACACATTTGTCCAAAGTAATTTTGCTCCATTGGTCGAAATGTAAAGAAATATTTGCAGTATTGGGGTTGGAACCTGGCCGAATTGCTGCAGATCCTGGGGAGGTGTCACTGTTACCTAGCATTGTCCCTGGCCTGAGGGGGTTGTTTTCTTCTGTTTTGCTGTCTGGAGTAAGCAGCAGCTGGAGGGGCTCTATACGACTGCTGTTGTTGATAGCCATATCTATATTGGTATGTCTATGAGTGGTATTTCTGATAGACCTCGAAAGGAATATGATCCTCTGCCAAGGGCCCCCGAGCGAGTGTCTTCCTATACGGGAGAGTTCCTAAAGCTTTAGCTGTATCTGTGTCTTTCTTTATTTCCTGGAGTGTATCGTCACTGTGGCTGCCAAACAGTGCTTCCCCATCAAACGGCATGTCTAAGATCTTACTTTACACCTCAGGACGAAAGGTGGTAGACTTGAGCCATCCTAAGTGACAGAGAACTGTTGATCCAGCTTTTTGCCTAAAACCTAGATATATCTATGATTTCCTATGCTGACCTTTCCCCTTCAAGCAGAATCTTTCTGCTTCTTGCTTTTTGTCGTCCGGCAAAAGATCGAGGTATGGCGCAACATCACACTACGTTTGGTGGTCGTATCTCCCTAGAAGTGCTAAGGAATCAGCGGCACACACTGACACACCAGCCACAGTGGTAAATCTCTTCCCAATATTGTCCAAGTGCCTTCCATCCTTATCAGGTGGTGCAGTAATGGGTACCGAAGGATTCGGTGATCTTCGCTGCCCTGTCTGGCAAAACACTGAATCCAGCCTAGGTTGTCCTAACGGGCATGCAGGTGCATCGTCGCGGGCCTTATATTTGTTGTCAATTCTAAGCAGGGTTGCCGGCACTGAATCGGGATTCTTCATGATTTTAACACCTGCTTCCCAGATACGATCTATGATGGGAATAGCGCAGACAGATTTTCTGTTTTGTTCCTTAAAATCATATAAGAAGCAGTCAGACTGCTTAACAGGCATAGGCAGGTGGAAACGAGTTGCCGCTCTCTCCACAATAGCATTGAAGCCCCCAATATCCTCAGGAGGAGAATCAATTGCTTGAGGAGCTGGCGGAGAAGGTGTTGCAGTTAGGTAGTCTGCCCACTCATCTATGGTAGTAGGCGTCTTAAGAATTTCCAACCAAACTTTTCTTGTTCCGTTTACTAATAAAATTAAAACCGGTTATTGTATTTTTTTATTTTATTTTATTATTGATATGTATTGATTTTAATGTATGTATAGAGATTCACAGCGAAAATTATTGCATGATTAGTGCTGTTTGTGAATATAATCGATAATAGGAAGAAAAGAATATGAGGCCTTCTGTTTTTAACACAAGATTTGTAGATATTTGATTAAAAACTCTCTGATGGAATTTGATGATTACTTGTCTAACATATAGGAATAACTCTGTGTGATCTCTTTTATAACATTGTTGATGTTTTTGATTGTATTTTATTGCCATATGAATATATTAAAAAAAAAAAAATTAATAAAGGAGGAGATACTTTTTGCAGAAAACAGGTCTTGTAGTTTGGAATAACTGTGTATGAATGGTTATAGGAAAAATAGTGGGTGGTCTAAAAAAAATGTAAACTTTTTGTATTAATTAGCGCAAGTTGGACAAGAAAAGTTTGGTTGGTTATCTGAACCCAGTTCCCTTTGTTTTTTGCTCTCATATTGTTTTCTGTGCCTTAGGAATTTCACCTTCGTCAGCGACATCATCATCCTGGGGCATCTGATCTTGTGGCACAGGCACAGAATCCTGAGCCTCCTTTGTGGGTACCGAAGCTGGTGCTGAGTCTAAAGAAGGAGGAGGAGACCATTGTTTCTCAACAGAACCTGCTGCTGCGGGGAAGCAAGTGTTATAGTCCTGCAGCATAGCTATTAAATCTTGTACTAATGCCATAGGCATCTGAATCATAGGCCTGTGACCTTTCCATAGGTTGATTGTAGTTCATGTCATAGTATTCATCTTCACCCTCCTCCTCTTGAAATTGTATGTGAAGTTGAGAGGGGCTGTGGGCCGGACTGAACAACCCATCATCTTCAGATTCCTCCAAAAATGGACTAGGAAGCAAACGAGAGATGTCAGAAGGGTCCTGTTAGAAACAACTTGTCCACGGGATCGTCGACGAGAACCTGGATGACAAAATTGGAGTGAATTGCAATGAAGAGCGTCTTCTTTGCTGCGGCGTCGACGAGATCTTCGTCAACGGGGAAACGGACACTTTTGATGCTGAAAATACTGTTGTCAACAATGGTGTAGACATCGTCAATGCCGTTGACAGTAGATCTATTGTCACTGACAAAGTGGTCATCTGTCGACGATGGAGGCACAGTCGACGACAGAAGTGTCGTCGACGGAGGAGACGTCGACAGAGGCAAAGTGGTCGTTGTCGAAGGCCTCGTCGACGGTCTAGGCACCGATGGCGAAGAGTTTATTGTCGACCATGGCCTACTCTCCCCCTCCCACCCACTAAACTGCCCATTCCTTTATCCAGTTCCAGATTATATTGTGCCACCTACTTTTGCTCAGCAGTGGCTGGCTGTTAGTGTTGTGACAAAAGTAGTGTCCACTCCACAACTCCAGATCTTTGTGACTCAAGACTACCTTGCCACAGCAGATGGAGGTGAGGTCAGGTGTGGTCTGATTCTGTCTCGCTCACCAAGAGAGGGCAGAGATGGACAGGCTGCCCAATCAGCCCAGCAGTGGCAGAAAGGGCCAATGTCTATATGGCTTCACAATAAGCCATTACAGTGATTAGGCATGTTCTGTGGGCACAGCCTCCCACCCCCGGAGTGCCATGTGCATAAACTCTGAACCAGAGGCCTACACTGAGCCTAGCAGCTGAGTCTCTCAGCCAATCCATACAGTGCTCCCTTGATGATACACAACATGAGAGCAGCACCAGGATTGGTTTGAGCAGGCAAACTCACCGCTCATTAGGAGACTGAGAAACTGGGGCTTTGAGCAACCCACACTCATTATTGTCGGGCTGGCCGGAGAAAGACAGCTGCCCAACCTGACATGCGCACTTTGTGGCCTAGGTGCTGTGCGCTCGGTGCTACACACCAGCACCAGTATGTATGTCATGGGTCTATCAAATTGAAGGCCCACCCACCCCCTTCAGAGCCGCGGTGGAGGCTGATGGCTGACTCGCAGGCTCATTGAATAAAATGTATAATGAAAATTTCTGTTTCAATTCTTGGATGAGTCAAGTGCATTATATTTACATGTTATAGGGGGGGCCAGAACATGAGTGGGTAAACCCCTCAACGTCCTAAGGCAGAAAACTGCTGCTGCATGCATTTATTCCCGTAAACCTAATGACTCTGAAATGAGGATGAAGTCCGGCATTTAAGAGGGCGATCTCATTAGTGTGAAAGCAGAAATAAGTTTTTTGAAGGGTGATAGGGTTGTCAAATGAGGATGACACCGTTGAAACCGAAGAAGGCATTTTATTTAATAGGAGAATGAATGTGAGTGAAAAGAGGATGATACCCACAAAATGAGGGTGAGCTGACAGGTATAAGTATTAACTTATCAAACGAACTAGAACAAACTTGCCAGAAACATTTTTTTTGTAATTATAAACAATTCATTATCTTCTGGTATACATGTCGAGAGAAATTAGGTAAACGCATATTTGATGAATAATGTAGGGCACGTACCACTACTTTACGGTGTCTACTGTCCCTCACACTGCATGTTCTGTGGCATATGAATATACCCATTCAAATATGGCCACACCTGAAAACAAAGTTTTTTGGTCTCTGCGCACACTTATATTTCGAGCGTTTTGTTTTGGTTGTACGTGATATTTTGTTTAGCGCTACACGTTGTTACACGATGCCTATTCGTGTCTTATATACAGACGAATTCTGTGAAAGATAACCACCTTTCACTAACTGCGCGCTAATGTTTCACTTGAAACTTTTAAATGTTTCTTCTCCTTTTTTAACAGTTCATTGATGCAAATTCATGACTCCATTTTTTTCCATCAATTTCTATTTTTATTGATTATGCAGTTTACTTCTTGCATTATAACGAGTTAGTCAATCACTTTCTTTTGATTGTCAACATATATCCATTATAGCTCTGCCCAATGCATTTCGGGTCAGGTCATGTGACCCTTCGTCAGGGGCCTGTGAACAAGACGAATACAGGACCTTAGCCAACATCAATATATACAATAAAGTTCAAACATATGCATTAAGGTCATGCAAATGAGAAAACACAGTATTTAGTTAAACATCATGAAATCCTATGTATTGTCGCATTTGTAAAGCGAATCTAACCACAACAGTATAATAGGTGGTATAAAGGTAACTTACAGGGCATAACAGTGCAATAAGCGGTGTATTGGTGAAGATCAAGAGGGTAGGTGAGGTGAAGCGCATGCAATGCGGAAGACAGGTTTCAAATCGCGCAAAAGAAATCTGGGAGCACTTACGAGAGTGAAGGATAACGCATTGAACACGCTCACTTCAGGCGGGTGACTCGGGTAGCAAAGGTCAATGCCGGACGGGTAAGGGAAAATAGTGTACGGCTGTGTTTTAAACAAACACGCTCAGTTCCGATCACGTGATCGGGTGAACAAAGGAAGTCGAAGAAAGACTTCTCGGGGGTGTTATGAGTAATGTACCAGCTCGAAGTGCAGAATACTACAAGTGATGTTAAAAAGATAAACGAAGTGAGGTTAACAAATGTGGAAGAAATGGGGTGAACATGTGTTAAGTTTGATCAGTCTGACATACGAGTACCAGTGGACCAAAAGATGATGAAGGAATGAAAATAGAAAACGGACATTAGAATGGACATGAAAAAAATATACACGATGTGTAACCCAGCAAAATAACTTCAATACTGGAAATATACTAGTTGTAACTAACATTACGGTCATAGAAATAACATGATAGTCAATAATAGTAAATGGTTAGATCAACATTATAGGTGTCGAAGAGGGGATCCTGTACATAAGATGTTAAATCTGATGGGTTCAAGGGAGGGGGTTAGAAAGGTCCTTAAAGATGCCATTTATAGAAAACACGAATATTCAATCCGGTCATTCATCCCGGATGGCTGCAGACTGTTCAATTTTTTGATCCAAAAATATTCAGCTCTTAGCCTTTGTTTGGTGGGGTAATAGTTATGGACACCAGCTTTTATCTTGAAAGTGTCAACGCACATGTGCAAGATACCAACACATATATGCCACTGGATATTGATCCGACTGATGAATACAGAAGCATATTGCAACAAATAACTAATAAAGCACTTGACATGAAAATCATCAGTAAAAAGACCCATCAATTTTTTGAAACAAAATATCCAAGACGACCTAAACTGTATATGCTACCAAAAATACACAAGGATAATAAAAATCCACCATTCAGACCAATAGTCTCTGCCTGTGGCTCAATCTCCGAACCGTTAGGTCAATATATCGACTGGTTCCTACAACCGATTGTTCAAGAAGGCAAAACGTACATAAAAGATACAACAGATTTTCTTAAAATTCTCAACGAAGTGACTCTCTCACCTGGAAAAGAATATTGGCTATGCACAATAGATGTGACCTCACTCTATACCTCTATCCCTCACAACAAAGGAATGGAAGCCCTGGAATGGAGCCTATTAAAAAGAGACGAGATGGAAGAAAGTCAAAAAGTTTTTCTGTTGGAATTAATGCAATTCGCCCTATTCCACAGTTATTTTGAATGGCAACAGAATTTCTATAACCAAAGCATCGGAACATCTATGGGCTTTGGGGGAGCCCCAGCATATGCATGTATCTTCATGTCTAAATTCGAAACAGACTTCATCCTTAACAACCCAGATTGGAGCAAGAATCTAATTATATTCAGAAGATACATAGACGATATCTTTCTCCTGTGGCAAGGGAACAAAAAATCACTTGAAAACAACATCAATTTCATAAACACCAGGTATGAAAGAATCAAATTCACACACACCATTCATAAAGAATCTATTGTATTTTTGGATGTAAAAGTTAACATCACTGATTTTCATTTTTCCACTCAAGTCCACATTAAACCCACTGACAGGAATTCAAGTTTACTTTTCCAAAGTTTTCACCCTATTACTTTGAAAAAACATTTACCAACATCTCAACTAATCAGGTTGAAACGCATTACTTCAGATCCACAACAATTGGAAATTTCCATGAAAGATCAAATCAACAAATATCTGGTAAGAGGATATCCCACAACTGTTCTAGATGAATCTATGAAAAGAATTAATATCATCCCAAGAGAAAAACTTTTCACACCCAAGACCAACATAACAGAACAAAAAACAGTATGTGTCTTCAAATATCTACATCTTATGTACAGGATCCCCTCTTCGACACCTATAATGTTGATCTAACCATTTACTATTATTGACTATCATGTTATTTCTATGACCGTAATGTTAGTTACAACTAGTATATTTCCAGTATTGAAGTTATTTTGCTGGGTTACACATCGTGTATATTTTTTTCATGTCCATTCTAATGTCCGTTTTCTATTTTCATTCCTTCATCATCTTTTGGTCCACTGGTACTCGTATGTCAGACTGATCAAACTTAACACATGTTCACCCCATTTCTTCCACATTTGTTAACCTCACTTCGTTTATCTTTTTAACATCACTTGTAGTATTCTGCACTTCGAGCTGGTACATTACTCATAACACCCCCGAGAAGTCTTTCTTCGACTTCCTTTGTTCACCCGATCACGTGATCGGAACTGAGCGTGTTTGTTTAAAACACAGCCGTACACTATTTTCCCTTACCCGTCCGGCATTGACCTTTGCTACCCGAGTCACCCGCCTGAAGTGAGCGTGTTCAATGCGTTATCCTTCACTCTCGTAAGTGCTCCCAGATTTCTTTTGCGCGATTTGAAACCTGTCTTCCGCATTGCATGCGCTTCACCTCACCTACCCTCTTGATCTTCACCAATACACCGCTTATTGCACTGTTATGCCCTGTAAGTTACCTTTATACCACCTATTATACTGTTGTGGTTAGATTCGCTTTACAAATGCGACAATACATAGGATTTCATGATGTTTAACTAAATACTGTGTTTTCTCATTTGCATGACCTTAATGCATATGTTTGAACTTTATTGTATATATTGATGTTGGCTAAGGTCCTGTATTCGTCTTGTTCACAGGCCCCTGACGAAGGGTCACATGACCTGACCCGAAATGCATTGGGCAGAGCTATAATGGATATATGTTGACAATCAAAAGAAAGTGATTGACTAACTCGTTATAATGCAAGAAGTAAACTGCATAATCAATAAAAATAGAAATTGATGAAAAAAATGGAGTCATGAATTTGCATCAATGAACTGTTAAAAAAGGAGAAGAAACATTTAAAAGTTTCAAGTGAAACATTAGCGCGCAGTTAGTGAAAGGTGGTTATCTTCCACACCTGAAAACAAACATTTGTTGCATCATCAGCCCTTAACTGTAAAACTACCACGGGCAATTCAGCGTCTGTTCTGGTTCTTACAGCTCATTGTAGGCTGAAAAGAGATGCTGTTCATGTCCCTCTGTGACCAAGCATCCTATGCCCTCTACTTAACAGGTAGGTCATAGTAGGAAATACAAGTCACCGGAGGAAACTGGCAATCGGTGTTTGATTGCAAGACTGATGAGTGAGCAATTAGGGCCCTTTTGATATCAGTGAATGTCTTCCCAGATCTGTGAGCCCCACTACAGCGTCACTCAAGACCCGGAACACTGAGAGAGGCTTGGCCTCTGAAGCAAGAACAACGATGAGGCTGCAGCTCTCCTCCATTATTTATTTATTTATAAAGTTTTATATAGCGCGGACATGACCCACGGGGGTATCAGAGCGCTTTACAGTACATAATTATCACAAGTTATACATACAATCGGGAATCGCATATAATACATATGAGGTAGACATTACTGTTTGATTAAAAGCGGTGGCAAGTAGGATTCAAAGAGTTAAAGGTTTAAGATGATAATTTGTTCATGAGAAACAATTTCGCTTCCTTTTTGAAGGTGATAAAAGAAGGGATTCTGCATAAGTCTGGGGGAAGGTTGTTCCAAATCTTCGGTGCGATACCTAAGAAAGCTCTGCACCCAGTTCTCTTTTTGTGGAAGGATTGAGGTTTTAGTAGTAGTGAGCTTGCGCTTCGCGAATGTCTACCACCTCCAAACCGCTCTAGCTTTTGTGCTAAATAGCTGGGGGTGTTGCTATGTAAGGCTTTATGTGTCATGCAGGCGATCTTTAGTTGTATTCTCGACTCGTACGTTAGCCAGTTCAAAGCCTTCAGGGCCGGCGTGATGTGGTTATTTCTTTTTATTCCGGAGACCAGCCTGGCCTCAGCGTTAAGCGATGCCCTGATCGGTGCTGGTTTGTATTTTGGAAGACTGCAAAGAGTGGTGCTTCCGTAGTCCAGTCTTGGTAGTACTAGGGCTTGGACCGCCATTTTTAGATCAGTCTGTGGGAGGAAGGGTTTAAGTTTCCTTAAGATACTCAGCTGAAAGTTGGCTCCTTTGGTAGTATTGTGGATTTGTTCCTGCATATTTAAATGTTTGTCAATCATGACTCCCAAGGACTTTGCGGAGTCAATGATGTGAGGGGCACAATCAAAGGAAGTAAGATGCTTCAGCCATAGGTCTATCTTGGGTGCATGATTGGGAGGGGAGATGAGGAGGAACTCAGTTTTTTTGGTGTTAAGCATGAGGTGGTTGCCATTGAGCCAACTTTGGGTATTATGAAGAATGGCGTTGAGGGAGATGAAGTCATCTGGTGAGGAGATTTTCAAATAAAGTTGAGTGTCGTCCGCGTATAGATGATATAGAATGTTTGCAGAGCTAAGCGCATTAGCAAGGGGTTCCATGAGTAGATTAAAGAGAATAGGTGATAATGCTGATCCCTATGGGACTCCTAGTGAGACCATGGAAGGTTGAGAGAATGATTGCTTCAACTTGATTCTTTGGGTTCTGTTGCTTAGGAAGGAGGTAAACCATTGTAACACTGGACCGGTTAGGGCCATCCTTCGTTCAAGTAGAGACAGTAGATTGTCGTGTTTAACCGTGTCGAAGGTGGAAGATAGGTCAAGAAGTATCAATAGGCACGATTCATTGTGATCCAGCATTTTTAAGATGTCATCCATTATGTGGGTGAGGGCTGATTCAGTACTGTGACCTTAACGGAAACCGATTGGTGTTTATCTAGGAGGTTGAAGTTCTCGATGTGATTGCAAAGTTGAATTTGTACACTTTTTCCATTAACTTTGCCAGCGTGAGGATGCTGGATATAGGTCGATAGTTGTTGAGGTCTGTGGAGAGGGAGTTGGCTTTCTTTAGTATAGGTGTGACCTGCCCTATTTTCAGACAGTCCGGTATGGAACCTTGCCTAAGAGAGGCGTTGACAATTTTTGCCCATAGAGGTAGAATAGAGGACTTTATCATTTTGAATACAGATGGGGGTAGGGGATCAGAGAAAGGATTAGCAGGGTTGATTGCTAGTAGGGTGCTATAGATTTCTTGTTCAGTGATGGGCGAGAAGGAGAGCCAGTTGGCATTGTTCTTTGGAACTCCGGTTGGCAGGCAGAAAAGGTCCTTGATCTGGGAGTAAAGATTTTGTTCTTGGTCAGTAGATAGTTGGGGTTCTTTCTTGGATTGAATGTCATTTTAAATGGTTCTAGTCTTTTCTAGGAAGAATTTGGCCAGCTCGACACAGTTAGGGGTAGCCGGGTTGCTAAGCTCCACTACGTTTGCAGAGTGGCGCGATTGTTGTTTTACGATTTCGAATAGCTTTTTAGGACGGTTTATGGCTTGGTTCAGCTGTGTTTTGAAGAAGTCTGCTTTAGCTTTTAAGATTTTTCTGTTGTTCGTGTTTCTCAGGGCCCTAAGTTGGTGTAGATGATCAGTGGAAGGTGCTGCTTTCCATGCTCGCTCAGCTAGTCTTAATTTGCGTCGGTCCGAGTTAAGATTCTCATTGAACCATGGTTTGGAGATTTTGGTGCAGAATTTTTTTTTCTTGAAGGGGCGCTGTGGTATCCAGGATTTCAAGCATAGTGGCGTTGTAAAAGTCCGTGAGATCTTGGACGTCGGCCATATCTGCTGATGGTGTCAGGGCGGAATTGCATTGGGACACCAAGGCGTTGGCATCGATATTCCCGATATTACTTTTCCATTGTATAGTTTTTGAGGTTGGTTTCGTTTTGGAGTTACCTCATTGTGGATGGAGAAGAAGATACTGTAGTGATCAGTCCAGTCACATGGGGAGATAAATGCTAGCAATATGATGTTTCTTTTTGCTATGATGAGGTCTAAAGTCTCCCCCTTGTTATGTGTTGGGCTGTCACAGAATTGAGACATTCCTGGACTGCCAGAAAGGATTTGAGACCGCTTACATCATGATCGCCGGTATTGCTCCAATGGAGATTGAAGTCTCCCAGAAAGATCTGCGGCACTTGTGTGTTGGCATTGGCTGTAATGACTTCCATTAACTCATCAATGAACTTCGGATTGTCACCCGGGGGGTGGTATATTATGTGAAGTTGGCAGATGATGCCCTTGTCGTCTGAGATGTTGGTGCATAGATATTCACAGGAGGATAAGGAGATGGAGTCTGCTTGTTTAACTGTGATGGTGTTTCGATGGATGCAGGCTATCCCCCCTCCGGGTTTCTCAGTTCTATCCATGCGAAATATATCATGACTAGGGGGGACCAGTAGGTCAAGGATGGGAGAAGAGGAACTCTTTAGCCATGTCTCTGTGAGGATGATGATGTCCAAGTCATTCGTGCAGGGCTGCTCCTCTGCTAGCGAGATCTTACCTACTTATGTCCGAAGTACACACATTTAAAGGAAATGCAGAGATCACAAACTGTGTCGTATCAAAAATGTGGTTAACTCACAAGACCTGTTTTAAGGTCGAGCCTACAGCATTGCTTTAGCACTGCTTGTTTGGCGAGATTATAGTAAGGCTTTCAAAAGTCTACCCAAACTGCGGATTAGGTACAGTTCATGTGAGCCAGGCGCGTGCACATCGCCAGCCACATCACACACCATTTGTATGAGCCTTGGCATCAGACTTCAGAGGAATCCGCTCCCCCGCCCACCCCCACATCAGACTTCAAAGGAAGCCGCTCCCCCGCCCCCCCCCCCTCCGCCACGCAATGCCGAGAGCTTGTTCCATTTGTGTTCATGCCGTACACAACAGCTCCTACCATGGCACACTGTTTCATGTTTATGGGCTCCATTGCCTTTCCCTTGCTGCAGCCTCCAAAGTCCTTGAATTCTCACTAAACCCGCTGCTGTAGGTTATGCCCGGGTGCCGCACCACATGATTCAGCACAGCGCTCTCTTTCTTCATATCCCTTTCTTCCCCCATGTCGATCTCTTCCTTTCCCTGTTATTCCCATGTTTTTAATCATTGATTGTCTTTGCCTGCAACTTTTTAATTTTTATTTTGTGCAGTTTTATATAGCACGAATTATAGCGCTTTACATGAGCACCTGTTACGTTGCACAAGAACACATTCATTTTTGGTAGGCAGGACGGGGAGATTAAGTGAATTGCCCAGAATCACACTATGTTGATCCAACGCCGATGCTCGAGCCCGGTTTCCCAAAGACAGCTGCTCTGGCCTTTACGCCATCATTAAAAATGGCCCTCGCCCTCCCCCTCCCCCAGCACAGAGCGTGCATCGCTTGTTTACCTTCTCTCCAACCGCTCAATCTGTGTTGTGTAACTTTATACCCCCGCCTCCTTTGTGTTGCTTGTTTATTTGTAAGTTTTGCAGTTTGATAGCACTTGACATGTGCATCTGTTCATAGATTGTTCGCGGACGCGGTGCTGAAACCTCCAAACAAAGCCGTGTCACCACAGCGCTGGCCATCTTACCGCACTGCTGCCCACTGTCTCGCATACCTTGCAATCTGAAGATGGCTCCAAGGCATGCAGGATCAGAATGACCTAGGCGCCAGAGCCTCCATGCTGCCACCATTGCAAGGACACTGCTTCTGAAAACCTTATCAGGCCATTGGGAAGGAGAGAGCCAGCAGCGCGGGGACCTTCTGTCCCCGTGGCACACAAGTCGCTCTTTCTCTCTTCTCTAAATTCCTTTGGCTGGGGCTTTGAGGTACACAACTCGCGTGCTTTTTTATTTTTATTTTGTGCAGTTTTATATAGCACAAATGATAGCACTTTACATGAGCACCCGTTACGTTGCACAAGGACACATTCATTTTTAGTAGGCAGCACGGGGAGATTAAGTGAATTGTTCAGAATCACACTATGTTGATCCAACGCCGATGCTCGAGCCTGGTTTCCCAAAGTCGGCAGCTCTGGCCATTACGCCGTCATTTTGGTTCCCAGCCACTTTTAACCCTTTCATTTTCATTCCTATACCCCCTAATGTTATGTGTAAGAGGTATCAATTAGGTAGGGAGGAGTTTCAGCACAAAGGGGCCCTGCACATCAGCTGCAGTACCCCTATTCAGCTACAGAGACGCAAATACAGCCACTGCTCCAGATACACGAACGAAAACAATACTAGGGACCAATCCTGGGAGTATCACCTTGGTGGTTCTTTGCTCTATTAAGCTGTTTCTGAGTGCTCACGTATTTTTAAATCAGTGGACAAAGGTACCACGAGAGTCTGATGTGCCTAGGATCTAACTCCTACTTGCTCACAGGGCTTCACATTTACCGTCATATTGCATTTTGGTGACTATATCAGACTGGGCACTCCCTCCCCAGGTACTATTCAGTCCATTAGTTATTTATGCTCTTGCTCGCACCTTTTACATTCATTCTAAATACTTCCAATCTTGCCGAAAAGGGAGCAAAGGAATAATTTCAAAAAGTGTTTTCCCAAGTTCACACAATTTGGCCAAATACACGATATCTCCTCTCTCTCTCTCTACACCTCTCTCTCTCTACACCCCTCTCTCTCTACACCCCTCGCTCTCTCTACACCTCTCTCTTTATACCCATCTCTCTACACCCCCGTCTCTCTACACCCCTCTCTCTCTATCGCCCTCACTCTGTCTATCTATCTATCTATCTATCTATCTATCTATCTATCTATCTATCTATCTATCTATCTATCTATCTATCTATCTATCTATCTATCTATCTATCTATCTATCTATCAGTCTATCGCCGTCACTCTATCTATCGCCCTCACTCTATCGCACTCACTCTATCTTTCTCCCTCACTCTATCGCCCTCTCTATCTATCTATTGCCCTCACTATCTATCTATCGCCCTCACTCTAGCTATCTATCGCCCTCACTCTATCTATCTATCTATCTATCTATCTATCTATCTATCTATCTATCTATCTATCACCCTCACTCTACCTATCTATCGTCCTCACTCTAGCTATCATCGCCCTCACTCTAGCTATCTATTGCCCTCAATATCTATCTATCTATCGCCCTCACTATCTATCTATTTATTTATCTATCTATCTATCTATCTATCTATCTATCTATCTATCTATCTATCTATCTATCGCCCTCACTCTATCTATCTATCGCCCTCACTCTATCTATCGCACTCACTCTATCTATCTCCCTCACTCCATCTATCTATCTATCTATCTATCTATCTATCTATCTATCTATCTATCTATCTATCTATCTATCTATCTATCTATCTATCTATCGGCCTCACTCTATCTATCGCTATAGTGGAGTGGTGTGGCTCACTGGTTAGAGGCGGCAGACCCGGAAGCAGAGAACGGCCCGGGACCAGGGTTCAATTCCCGACGCGGCAGGGTTGTGGACCAGGGTCAGCGGACTCGCTAATTCTCGCCTCGGTGCCTAATCTAACCAGGGATCACACTCCGCAACTCTGGGCAGTAGCTTGCCTCATCTCTACAACGGCCCCCCACATTCGCCGGGGATGCCTGGTTTCACCTTGGAGATACCCAGTAGGGACCATCTCACAGGGATAGCCAGGACGGGTTCCCCAGCGGTCTACAGCGCCACAACGCCTCAGGGCAGCAGTGCGCTTTACAAGACACATACATACATACATACATACATCGCTCTCACTCTATCTATCTATCTATCTATCGCCCTCACTCTAGCTATCAATCGCCCTCACTCTATCTATCGCCCTCTCTATCTATCCATCCATCCATCTATCTATCTATCACCCTTACTATCTATCTAGCTATCTATCGCCCTCACTCTATCTATCTACCGCCCTCACTCTATCTATCGCTAGCTATCTATCACCCTCACTCTATCTATCTATTGCCCGCCCTATCTATCGATCACCCTCACTATCTATCTATCGCCCTCACTCTATCTTTCTATCGCCCTCTATCTATCTATCGCCCTCACTCTATCTATCTATCACACTCACTCTGTCTATCTATCGCATCACCACAGCATCACTCAGCGCCACCACAGCATCAATCTGTGCAACCGTTCAACAACAACTGGTTCAAATATGTTCTCTCAATGTTTCAAGCTTTATTACAAATGTCACAAAAATATGTTAATATTTCACTTCTGTTCTTGGATTTTCGTCACATGAAAATACATTGAACATAATCTTCACAAAAGTTGTTTACAAAAGTTTAAGCTATTGCCATTATAAATTAAAATAACTTTTATTTAAGTATTAATTTTTTTTTTTAAAGCCATTGTTCTTTGTGATATCAATACATCTAAGTCACGTAAATACAACACATATTGCATTACAAATGCCATAGATGTCACATTTGCGAAAGTTAAAACTATTGGCATTGTAAATGACTAGCAGCCTGATTCATCAACGGGCCGTTTTGCGAGCCCCTAATAGCGATTCATAGCGAATTGCTATTGAGGACTCGCAAAACGGTATTCATGTAGGAATTGCTAAATAAATAGCGATTCCTACACATTCCTTATTTGCGAGTAACAATTTGCTACTCGTAAATAAGGAATAACTCCCCATTCATTCCCATGGGCCAAAAGGCCCATAGGAATGATTGGGGAGTATCCCTTATTTGCGAGTAGCAATTTGCTACTCGCAAATAAGGATGCGATTTTAAGGGTGCCAGGGGTGTCCAAAGGACACCCTGTAGCACCCCTTAAATGCACATTTGAACAGGTGTTGCGCACACACATGTCCAAAGGACATGTGTGTGTGTAACATGCAAAAGAAAAAAATGCACTAAAGTGCTTTTTACACTATTTTCGCAATTTACCACCAAGTCAGACTTGGTGGTAAATTGAGACCAAATATTGCGATTTCGCTATTTCTAATTGGTTGATGAATTGCATTTAAGGAATCTCTATTAGAGATTCCTTAAATCCAATTCCTCGCAAATATGCGATTTCGGTAATAGTGATTTTTGCATTTGGGAAGATGAATCCCAAATGCAAAAATCGCACTCGCAAAGGGCCAGATTCTCAGAATCTGGCCCTTTGCGAGCGCAAATCAGCTTGATGAATCAGGCTGAAAGCTATTAATTTAGCTATTTTCAAAACCAACACATAAATACAAAATTTGTCATTTACAATACCAATAGCTCAAACTTTCCTAATGTGAGACCTATTGCATTTCAAATGCTTGTTTTAGGACTGGTTACCCAGAGCTCTGGATGCTTAGCAGAGCTAATGTCCCCAACATACTTTCAGAAAGGCTATGGATTATCCCCTGCAATCACTGGTTGTCAGAAGAGTTATTTACACTGTGAAACAGGGCACTCTACAGACATCCCGTGGTGGAAGTGTCTGCCATGATGTATGGATCTTTGCCTCTTTATGCCAGCTGACCAATTCTCTTTTTTTAAAATACAGCTGAGGACTACGGTAATTTAACTTTTTAAGCTATGCCCCCTTTAAAGACCCATCACCTTTTTAAGCTATTTTGAGAATTAGGTGATGTATGTAATACAGGGCACTCTAGCAGTGGATGGGACCGCGAGACAATACCACTGAATCAGCTCAACACAGCTCGAGTGCAAGGATGCTATCACTATAGCCCTGCGCTGAGAGGTACTTACTAAAAGTTATAGTAATTCCCCAGTTCCAAAGTCAGCAGCATGCGCCCTAAATGCCACAACCTGAGTAGAGGGAGAGAGGAAGATCGGCAGATGCCACAAGAAAGCTCAGCTCGTTATGGGCTTGAGGTTTCAACAGAGACCTCAGGCTGAGCCAGAGCCAGGCTTCCGGTTGAGCCTGGCTTGAGCTTTCAGTGTTTCGCCATCTCTACTTCTATATCGAACATGCCATGCTGCGCTTCTCACACCATTTCACTTCAATGAAGAGTTAATAGACTATCTATAGTGGTTTCCAATTCTCGCTGTCATCAAGCAGCATTTAGGGAGCGTTTCCAGAGTTTGCAATTAAACACTGCCATTTAATTACTTTGATTGAATTCGCCAAGTTCTTTCCGTTGTGATTAGCTTATGAGATCTGCGGTCATTTATTGAAGGGATGGGTAGTGAACTCTGCTCCTCCGGTGGAGTTTGCAAAGTTTTGCTCAATCCACGCTCCGCTTGGAGTACGGAGTTTCGGAAAAACTCTGCCAACCGCGCATGGCATTGTTTTTTCTCACTCAGGGCTCATCAGCGGTAAGATGGCGAGTGCGAGCGAGAAAATCACCTCCCGGAGAGATTTCTCAGCGTGGACAGTTGCGGCAGGTCATTCACCCAGATTTTACTGAGCGCGGAAAGCTTCTGGCGCAAAAAAACAGTGCATGCAGCGTGACAAGCTGAACTCCACCACTTGCAAAATTGCGAACAGTTGTTAAGTAACTCCGGAAAATTCTGTGGAGTGAAACTTCGCGAGTTCCACGCACCCCTAATATATTGTTGCCCTGAATTGATATTACTTCAAAGGCATATTGTGCTCAAATCCTCAAAAAGAATATCAGTGGAGTAACAGGGTAATTTTCTGTTATTGTCTTCTGCAACTCGCATGCAATACTATTCAGCTGGTAATCAATATTTAGTTGCACAGCATTTTTTTTGTTATCCGTCCGTATTTATAAACCATTGAACTATGCTATTTCGTTGTGTGACTTGCAAATATAGATAGACAGCTAGACCGACAGAAAGCTAGACAGCTAGACGGATAGATGGATGGATAGCTAGATAGATAGCCAGATAGATAGATAGATAGATAGATAGATAGATAGATAGATAGATAGATAGATAGATAGATAGATACGTGTTTATGTACAGATATTTCAGGTTCACAGCATATGCTCAAGTATAATCTCGTACAACACCAATAACTCAATTTATTTTTCACCATTATTAATTTAGTTTTAGAGTGGTACTTTATTGTCTGTTCCTTGGGATTATTTTGTGATACCTTAACCTGTGCCTTTTTACAGTTATTCTACAATGCAATTTGATCTACAACAGAAATCCCACCAATGCAAAAAGAATCCACCCATACCGTGGAAAAGATGTACATTAAAATTTCTAAAATATTTAGAGGAAACTGTGGCTAAACTGCCATATGACAGAAAAATGCATATTGCTACCTTGTCTATGATCTGAGGGTAACTTTGCTCCTGAAGCCAAACCAGTGTTTGCTAATGCCCAGGTTTAGTGAAAACTTGCAGGAATAGACCTGGGAGTATCGGATCAGGTCTCATGTGATAACCGAGAAATGAAATTGATTGCTGCTTTAAGGCAGGCACCAGTCTAACAGGTGTGTTCTGGATGGTTCAAGAAGAAATTCGTAGGCATGAACGAATATTTCTCTGATAATGATAATCCAAGATTGATGTAAATGTTCCTCTGAAGGACCTCAAGGCCAAAGAATGAAGTGAAAATGATATAAGAAGAAAGCCGATAGTTGTTAAGGCAGTGATTGGCTGATGATACTGAGGCCTGGGGTGGTAGTCAAAGGAAAGAGCATAGTCACATCAGGGCCACAGGAACCCCCCGCCCCAACATATCCAACATCCCGCAAATAACACACAGACACAAGTGTTAAGATTGGGAAAAGTTGCTGCAGGTTTATTGTTACATACAACATTATGTAATCACGGTGGGTTATCTTACGGGCAATCCAAGGGCAGGCCGCATTCTCGCCACCTGCCCGCCTGATGAGCCAATCAGCACAGTGGCGAACCACCCAACTGCTGCACCATTATGGTAATAACACTACTCACGCCCCTTGCGGGGCGTATCTAGGCAAACCCCCGGTTGCACAGGCCCACAACCGCCCGAAGGACTACTGGGGCGCCGACTCGGGTTCCTGGACCTCCCATGAGGTTCTAGGTTAGGCTCTGGCACCCCTATGTGCCTGCTGAAGTACAGTGTTGCACCTCTCTGCTTCCGGATTGCCCTGTAACTCCGCCTGCAACGAAAAAGGAAACACATTAAAAGCTCCCTCAGGAACCCCCCCCCCCAGCTGACACTCAGGGTTAGAGGTAGGGAGGGAAAGAGTGTCCCGAAGTGGTACCTGCGACGTCCGGAGCGGCAAAGAGGCCACAACAATGGCGAGGGGGAGAGATATACCCTCTCCCTGCCTGCCGCCCCCCGGACGCGCGTCACGGATCCGCCCACCTCCACCGGGCAACGCCTGCCCTGGGGAGGGGTGGCAGACCACAGCAAGGGGCGGGGGCAGCCCTCTGTGACTAAGGGCCCGCCCTCCTGATGGCCACCGGGTGGCCTCGGGCAGACACATAGTCACATCAGGGCCACAGGAACCCCCCGCCCCAACATATCCAACATCCCGCAAATAACACACAGACACAAGTGTTAAGATTGGGAAAAGTTGCTGCAGGTTTATTGTTACATACAACATTATGTAATCACGGTGGGTTATCTTACGGGCAATCCAAGGGCAGGCCGCATTCTCGCCACCTGCCCGCCTGATGAGCCAATCAGCACAGTGGCGAACCACCCAACTGCTGCACCATTATGGTAATAACACTACTCACGCCCCTTGCGGGGCGTATCTAGGCAAACCCCCGGTTGCACAGGCCCACAACCGCCCGAAGGACTACTGGGGCTCCGACTCGGGTTCCTGGACCTCCCATGAGGTTCTAGGTTAGGCTCTGGCACCCCTATGTGCCCGCTGAAGTACAGTATTGCACCTCTCTGCTACCGGATTGCCCTGTAACTCCGCCACAGCCCGTGCGATGGTCCCCGCCACCGCACAGGCCCCCCACCAATGCTACCTCTATACCTGCAACCTTTGCTCAGACGTGCCTCTTTTAAATCGAGGAGGAATAGGTCTAAGCCCACAGGCGTGAGTTGAACCCTATCCGCCTCAAAGTAACCTTTGACTTTGTCCTGAATCATTTCATGTTTGAAGAAACCCAGACCCCTCTGTTGGGTAAATTTTTTCATGGCGCTGTGCTTTTCTTCCTTGACCTTACAATTGCTTGGCACGACTTAGCGCCCCACCAGTGACCTGATCCTGACATGAACAATACATGCCTAAGAACCCAGGCCCTTCTGCCACTAATCTGCAGATACCCCCGGGTCTTATTCCTTTACAACATTAGTGTAACCATCCCCGGTTCGTGAAGTCATACTACCAGGTAAATGACAAAGTGATGAGGAGGGGCCCCTACTGCTGAACGCGCTTCGTATCAAATAATAGGCGTTCCAGCACAAGCCCTGGAACTCAAACACCCTTCACGACAAGCGACAGCAGGCTACACCCAGCTAAGTTACAACTACTGCTGTAACGCCACTCTCCGCATAACATAGAGACAGTGTGTTTACGATAACGCTTGTGCTGCTATACTCAAAGAGCACAGAGGCATAGAAGGGATGAATACATATCATACTATATAACTAGGACGATGTCCTTGCATGTGCTAATACAGGATTGAAAAGGTATTAACAGCAGGCATCACCCGCCCTCTCGGGTTTGTCTGGAAACAGCTTAGGCCATGCTACCTCTAAGATAGCTTGTCTGTAAGGTTGACTTACGACCAACACAAAGGGATTGCAGGGACTGAAACCAAGTGCCCCCTTAAGATCCCGACCTGCATCATGACACGCCTGCTGACCAAAAGCCCCTCTGACACTAATGAGCATATACCCCCGGGAACAAACCCTCTACAGCAATAGTGTAGACTATCCCAGGTTCGAGAGGTCATACCCCCGGAAAGAGACCCCGAGATGAGGGGGCCTCCCCTGCTGATATCGCTCCCTAATCCAAACACTAGGCGAACCAGCGCATACCACTGAGACCCCACCACCACCTTCACACAAAGCATCAGCAGACTACACCCAGTAATGTATAACTTCTGCCAAAGCGCAGTTCTCCAATTCAACTGTAACTGTGCTTTGTGAACGCTTGTGCAACTATACTCAAGCAAAGTACAGAGGGATATTTCAGTGCGCAAAACATAATTTAGTAAAACTTGTGAGGAGGACTTACATTTTATATACAGGATTGCAAAGGTAAACAGCTGGTATCACATGCCCCCTAGACCTGGAGGCTGCTCAACCATGCTACCTCATGAATAGCTTGCCTATAAAGTTGACTTACGACCCCCGCCATAAGGGATTTAATAAGCTGAACCAAGGGCTCCCAATATTGGCGATATAAAACCTCAGGCCATCTTCTCACCTTGGGAGGAGCACAAAGGAATCTAAAGGATACTCAGGTTCAACACCAGGCTGTTTCAACGCAAACCAGGGGAGCCCAACCACGCGGTAGTGAGACAAAATATCGAAATTAAAATAACGATATACAATAATATCGATGTTTTAATTTCGATGGTATAGAATATCGATGTCCAAAATATTGACAGACAGAATATCGTTTTTTTTAAGGTATGTATGTTACTAATATCGAAAATATCGAAATTTACTAATATCGAAATTTTGTTTAGTGTTATGTATTTTATTATTTTGTTTATATGTTTGTTAAATATGTTTTGTAATGTATGTTTGAAAATTAGTAAATTTGTTTACATTTTGCGTTTTAGTATCAGAGCGGGTTGTGGGTTTATAGGGGAATAGGGTGGAAAGTAATTAATAATAATTAATTAATACATTTTTGTAAATATTTTTAATTAATAATTAATTGGTAATTAATTAATATTAATTAGTTAATTAATTAATATATTTTAGTAAATATTTTTTAATAATTAATTAGTCATTAATTTATATTAATTAGTTATTACATTATTTGAGTTAATGTTTTAATATATATAAATTGTTGTTATTGTTAATTAATTAATTGGTAATCAAATAATATTAATTAGTAAATTAAATTAATTAGAGTTAATGTGCTAATATATTTAATTTATTGTTATTGTTAATTAATAATTAATTGGTCATTAAATATTATTAATTATTTAATTAAAGTAATTAGAGTTAATGTGCTAATATATTTAATGTTTTTGTTATTGTTAATTAATTGTTAATTAATAATTATTAAGTCATTAAATGATGTGATTTATTTATGTGTAGTGGGTTGTGTGTT
Source organism: Lissotriton helveticus (assembly GCF_964261635.1). NCBI lineage: Eukaryota > Metazoa > Chordata > Amphibia > Caudata > Salamandridae > Lissotriton > Lissotriton helveticus. The sequence continues at coordinate 73,536,094 of NC_136068.1, read as the reverse complement.
AAAGGGGGAGTAGTGTGGGAAGTAATTTTTACCCCCATGCTATCCAACGCTTTCCCTACTGTTGCACCCTCTGGAGTGGGAATAGTAATTTTAACCCCTACGCTATCCAACGCTTTCCCTACTGTTGCACTCTCTGGAGTGGGAATAGTAAATTTTACCCCTACGCTATCCAACGCTTTCCCTACTGTTGCACCCTTTGGAGTGGGAATAGTAATTTTTACCCCTACGCTATCCAACGCTTTCCCTACTGTTGCACCCTTTGGAGTGGGAATAGTAATTTTAACCACTACGCTATCCAACGCTTTCCCTACTGTTGCACCCTTTGGAGTGGGAATAGTAATTTTTACCCCTACGCTATCCAACGCTTTCCCTACTGTTGCACCCTCTGGAGTGGGAATAGTAATTTTAACCCCTACGCTATCCAACGCTTTCCCTACTGTTGCACCCTTTGGAGTGGGAATAGTAAATTTTACCCCTACGCTATCCAACGCTTTCCCTACTGTTGCACCCTCTGGAGTGGGAATAGTAAATTTAACCCCTACGCTATCCAACGCTTCCCCTACTGTTGCACTCTCTGAAGTGGGAATAGTACATTTTACCCCTACGCTATCCAATGCTTTCCCTACTGTTGCACCCTTTGGAGTGGGAATAGTAATTTTTACCCCTACGCTATCCAACGCTTTCCCTACTGTTGCACCCTTTGGAGTGGGAATAGTAATTTTTACCCCTACGCTATCCAATGCTTTCCCTACTGTTACACCCTCTGGAGTGGGAATAGTAATTTTTACCCCTACGCTATCCAACGCTTTCCCTACTGTTGCACCCTCTGGAGTGGGAATAGTAATTTTTACCCCTACGCTATCCAACGCTTTCCCTACTGTTGCACCCTCTGGAGTGGGAATAGTAATGTAAACCCCTACGCTATCCAACGCTTTCCCTACTGTTGCACCCTCTGGAGTGGGAATAGTAATTTTTTCCCCTACGCTATCCAACGCTTTCCCTACTGTTGCACCCTCTGGAGTGGGAATAGTAATTTTTACCCCTACGCTATCCAACGCTTTTTCTACTGTTGCACCCTCTGGAGTGGGAATAGTAATTTTTACCCCTACGCTATCCAACGCTTTCTCTACTGTTGCACCCTCTGGAGTGGGAATAGTGATTTTTATCCCTACGCTATCCAACGCTTTCCCTACTGTTGCACCCTCTGGAGTGGGAATAGTAATTTTTACCCCTACGCTATCCAACGCTTTCCCTACTGTTGCACCCTCTGGAGTGGGAATAGTAATTTTTACCCCTACGCTATCCAACGCTTTCCCTACTGTTGCACCCTCTGGAGTGGGAATAGTAATTTAAACCCCTACGCTATCCAATGCTTTCCCTACTGTTGCACCCTCTGGAGTGGGAATAGTAATTTTTTCCCCTACGCTATCCAACGCTTTCCCTACTGTTGCACCCTCTGGAGTGGGAATAGTAATTTTTACCCCTACGCTATCCAACGCTTTTTCTACTGTTGCACCCTCTGGAGTGGGAATAGTAATTTTTACCCCTACGCTATCCAACGCTTTCTCTACTGTTGCACCCTCTGGAGTGGGAATAGTAATTTTTACCCCTACGCTATCCAACGCTTTCTCTACTGTTGCACCCTCTGGAGTGGGAATAGTGATTTTTATCCCTACGCTATCCAACGCTTTCCCTACTGTTGCACCCTCTGGAGTGGGAATAGTAATTTTTACCCCTACGCAATCCAACGCTTTCCCTGCTGTTGCACTCTCTGGAGTGTGAATAGTAATTTTTACCCCTTTGCTATCCAACGCTTTCCCTACTGTTGCACCCTCTGGAGTGGGAATAGTAATTTAAACCCCTACGCTATCCAACGCTTTCCCTACTGTTGCACCCTCTGGAGTGGGAATAGTAATTTAAACCCCTACCCTATCCAACGCTTTCCCTACTGTTGCACCCTCTGGAGTGGGAATAGTAAATTTTACCCCAACGCTATCCAACGATTTTCCTACTGTTGCAATATGTGGAGTACGTATATATATAAATTTGTTTGTAGAGTTTTTAATGTATTTTAAATGTATATGTATTAGTTATAATATTTTAAATATGTTTTAATGTTTTTATTTAATATTTGTAAAATGATATGTATTTTTAAACTATTTTTACATTATTATTAATAGATTTTAAAAAACGATATTTTTACTTTCGATATTTTTGTACTACGATATTAAATTTTCGGTATTTTTGTACTTACCTTTATGAAGATATAACTCCGATATTTTTGACTTCGATATTTTTGTATCGATATTTTTGTAGGTAGATATTCTGTCTGTCGATATTATGTCATAGATTCCAACCACGCTAACCCTGAGCGAGAAACCGTGAGTCCAATTCCTGATAGGAGCCCATCGTGCAAGCCACCAACCCTAATAGTGAGAACGAACAAAAGGGGTTTTTAATACCAGATAGACATTCTGCGTCTTCATACATCTGTTACTTCACTTCCTGAGCAATTCTATATTGAGAGTCTTCTGGGGGCCCACTTCTATAGGTATTATTGGCAGTCCAGGCTCAGGCAGTGGTTGCAGTTGCTCCACTAGTACGTGAACTGAGTGAACACTGCAGGCTGTAGACCCTACATACTACTGAGAGGCAGCAGGAGCTCCCAAACTGATGGCTCAGCGGGTAGGCTGCCTTCCAGATTCCAGAGCCTTGGAAGAACAGAAGACGACAGCAGTATTAAGGAAGAGCAAATTGACTATTGTCATGTGACCTTTTCTTCAAAGGATAAGTTAAAACAGTGCAGGTCCCGGGAATGTACATAAGCAAGACTAACTCTACCACTTGGTAAGGCCCCAGGATTGATATGCACATGGATATATATGTCCTATTAGCTTAGGGCTAGACCTAGGATTTGCTACTATTCTAATTTTGGCACATCAAGATGGACTTCCCTACAGTACCATTCCATGACAGGCAGTCAGATAATACCCAAAGTGAGGGCCCAACCCAATCAGCGCCACAGGAGTAAGCCCAGCAGAAATCTGTCATATGTAAATATTAAGGGCCAATATTAATTTCCACACAGGCAAAAGAGTCACATAAAGCGGCTCGGGGCTCCCCATAGCACACTTAAACGTGTAGTTCTATGGGGTGCCTGTTCTTCTGTAATATAAAGACGCACAAGACGTCAAATTGCATAAGAAGTGACTGAAAATTAACACCTTTGGCACACTGATTCCACACTGTTGTGGTCTACGTACATTCTATTCTGACAGACGCTGCACTATCTTGTTATGAGATAATGTTAGATGGAGTCCAGAAACGCTCCAAATGGCCTTACAAATGCGCACGAGCAGGTGTCCATTCACATACATGTACACTGCGCACAACTACGCGCCTCCCCTGGACCGAACAATCATTCAAAGTCTGCTGTGCACACATGACCCATTGCTCGGTGCCTCTCCTGCGGGTGACAGGTGCACATTCACATGTACGCTGCGCACACCTCACACCGTGTCTGTTCCATGCAACTCCTCTGCATGAGATGTACGCCGGCAATCGGTTGTGTATACCTATTGTCCACACTATGCAGTAGCATTAGCTTGGCTGGTGTATCGCATATGTCCTAGAAATGGATACTCGGTCACCTGTATCTGCTGATCACCTCGTGCATAGTTGGCTTACTGTTTGTCTGGAATAACACAAATCACTTAAAATGGGCACACAGTTACCGTACACATCAGTCACATCATACAGTTCTAACTTGCTGCTTGCCTGATGTATCACACCTCTTGCGCAGGGGCACCCGGTCACCTGTACACATTGGCGGCCTTATACAGAGTACACTAGCTGAAGGCCTGTTGTACCGCACACCTCAAATGCAGGCACTCAGACCGTATACGTACTGAGTATATCATCTTAACTTATCTGCAGGCACACCAGGAATGTACCTACTGAGTATATCATGCCGAGTCGGCCTGCTGCTAGCCTGGTTGCTAGACACGCACTAAGCACTTCCAAACCAGGTGTACACAACCCCAAAGGCAGAACCTAACTTGTGTAAATTGAGACGCTACCGGACACCTCCATTTTGAAGCAGCTGTAAATGTTTCTGTCTGCTATCGAATTATTAGCACAGCGTCAATGTAATGCAACTGATTCTCTGTAATACGCTCTGACCTATGGGCAAGATCGCACTATATAACAACACCTTTGCAAAACGAAGCTACCGCTCCTGCCCCGCATCAAAGTGGAGGCAATAACCATGGCTTGTATAACTGAACGATTGGTTCTTCTATGCGGCGCTCTGACCCTAGAATAATGTTCGCGCCAGAGCTTGGTCCCATAGTGTAACATGCACACGCCCCTCTTCTCTTGAAAAATAGCTTGTAATGTGCACACTTGTAACTTCACCTCCTATGTCCTTACTGTTCATACTGTGCGCGCTCTGATGCCTTCAGGAGCACACACTGTCTCAATCGCCTCCCACAGCGCTGTAATAGTAGCAGAATGCCTTACAGTATAATAACGAATCATGCCTGCTGGGAGGCATAGCCCTATACACCAGACGACGCAGCCGGACAGAAAGATCCCGGGAAGGTTTCCCGGGCACAGGCTGCGAAAAGAGGCTGGAAATTGAGGGAGACATAAATGAAATGGGTAGCCTACAGCGGCCTCTATGGCTAACGGCAACCAATCAGCAGGACGGAGGACCAACCCGATGACCTCGCTCCTGTCTAGAAACTTTATCGCACACATATTTGTATGCAATACTGACCCGCAATAGACTGAACGGGAGCCGCCCTGTTGCCAGTGGCCGAAGCTACCGGGGTGAGGGCAAAACATGCGAACGACAACGATCTGGCAACATGGCGCTGCAAGCGGGAGGAATTTGGAAGAAATGCCACCCGCCACATGGATGAGAGCATATTCCCATACCAGACCGCTACCACGAGTGACTAATCTCTACACGTTTCTGGCGCGGGCCCTGTCTATCTGCAGCCTAGAACTATCTTATAGTGCTCGGAGCTTCTGCCGGGTCTCATGCAGAGACTTACAACGATGTTGCCTGGTAGTGTGCCGGTGTCTGATGTCCTGTGGACACCGCAATATATAATACCGCTGGGAGAGTGCGACCGATTACAACATGCGGCCGGAACACAGCGTGGGAATACCCGGTGCTCGGGGAGATGGACCCGAATAATATGGTGGACATGTTGATGACATCCAACGCGGCGCCTCCCTGGGGCACGAACCCAGAAAAACGTAGTGGCACTGACCGACACGGTAGCGCATGACGACTAGCGCAAACTTCGCTACCTAAGGCAGGGGCCCGGCCCGCGTCGCCTCGCGCCCAACGGGCCTGCACATGAACGCGGCAAGCTCAGCCCCGCATGACCGGGTGGGCACTGCCCGAACACCTTACCTCCGCGAGCCAAGGCAGCCCAAAACCCTCATCTTGTCCTAACGGTGGCCCAGGCCTCTGCAAAGGGGGGTAGGGCCACGGCCCGGGGACAGATCTTGTATGGGGGAATGAAATCCCTGCGCACGAATGACAACGCAAGCGAGTGCCCTGAACCCGGCGGTGTGCACAAGAGGCTGAGGTATGCCTGGAACCCAGAGATCGGACTTGCACCCTCCGTGGCAGGTACGAGTACGCACCCAATGCGACGTTGGGCTAAACTGCCGCACGGAGACTCCCTTCTCTCCTGCCTCTGTACTGCATGAAATGGAGCCTGACCAAGTACTGAGGCCCTCCGACATCTACCCCCCATCGAATGAGAAGGCAAAAGCTCTGCCTGAGTGAAAAGGGGTGTGTGAGACGAGGCCCGAGGCGAGTCAAGCTGCCCGACTGGACGGTGGCACGCGCACGCGCCCCCACAGCCCTGTGGAGGGGCGCTGTGAAGAAAACAGTAACAAGCCTGTACTGCATAGCCACAACAATGTCCGAAATGCGTGACGCCGTGGGCCCACATGGGCGTGGCCAAGGACAGACCACACACTCGCCCATCCACCCACATGCCCTGTACATACCTCACGATAACTTGTTGAAACAGCGAAAAGGGGGGCGACCACCGAACGAAGCGCGCAAGGGAGGGCCTGGAGTATGCAAGGAAACGTATTATATAAGAAAATCAAATACGACTACGACCTTAACTGAAGCCGCGATGCGGGCCTCAACATATTGGCCGCTCCTCGCGGCAACTAAGACATGAAGGAAGCTACATTACAACAAGGTTGCACATGAGAACAGAACGACAACGCAGGCACAGCTCGGTCAGAAAGCGAAGAATGCATGAGAAATCTGCCTGTGGGCACCCCGAGCTGCAGACATGGGGATAGACCCGCACTCACACCGTGAAACTGGCATGCAGCAGGCGCTAGACTTGACATATCGTTGAACAAACCAAAGACATAAAAGCTCCTCATGGGCCGGTTCCAAAAAGGGCCACCGCTTGGGTCAATTCCACCAGGACATGCGAAACAGGAATTGCCTGGTGACAAGGACTGCGAGGTGCCGCCCCAACAGGTGAAACCAAGAACACACATAATATGCTTCATCCCCGCGGCGAGACCTAGCCACCTTCAGTACCACATGAATACCTCACAAATAATTTCTGTCGCTGCGAGAAGGGGGGCGGACCACCGGGGCGGGCGTGCAAGTGGCAGGCCGGAATCGGTCTGCAAGACAAAGTGATGCGTTAGGAAAAGAAGCACACAACATAGCTCCAACAACTTGTGAAATTGGTGCTGAACTCATAAGCAAACACGGCATATGGTTGGCCGGCACTCGCGCCGTAAGTTAATGACAAGCAAGCAGAAGGTGCACTTCCGGACATGATTGGCGACTGCATAGGAAATGCTACCGGACCAGGCCCCAAAGATTCCTTACAGCCTGTAGACTTGCCACCAGACCCAAGGCACGCGGCCAGCTCGTGGGAGGTGCCTGATGCACAGTGAAATAAAGCCGAGGCAACATGCACAGCTGCCCGGAGACACCTTGTCGACTGACATAGCTGGACTTAAACCATGAAATTACCCAGTGTTGGGGGCAGGAGGAGGGGCTGCAAGGACCGAGCCCCTGATCGTGGACTCCCCTTGTGAGGTCGTCTAAGCGTCATGACTGTCCCGATGCTGTACGGGATCGGGCAGGGGCACAGGCATGGCTGCCACGGCAGGGATGCCGCCACATGCACCCAGGGGCTATGACGCGTGATCGCTACTGGCCCATATCTTAGAAATTTTTAGTTCCGACCCGCGGCTCCAGGCGAAATGGCCGCAACTCGGCCCAAAAGTCTAAGAGCATCGTCCGACCCTGAGAGCGGACCCTGGAACAGCGCCATAGAATCCCCAGGCGGACCCCGGCTGGGCCACCTGAACGCCATGTGCCGGAGCAGCGCTAGAGGCAAGGGGGGAAGAGGTGGATGCCACAGGGCATTGAGGGACCTCGACGAAGGCCCCCCCACGAATCCGCCCTAGGCCGGGGCATACAGCAAACCCCGCCAAGCCCGCTCACCCGGCCCCACGTTCCACCCCCAGGCGCTGCCCAGGGGCCACACAGGCGCGACACGGCAGGAAGGCTCACGGATGGCATTAAACGGCCGGGGTGAGGGCGCACCGTGAAGCCCACTCACCCGGCCCCGCGTTCCACCCCAAGCACCGCCCGGGGGCAAAGCAGATGCTGCACGGCAGGGGGGAGGGGGCTCAACCAGCCAGGGGAGGCTGTGAAGCAATGATCGGCCAGTGCCCGACCCGACCTGTGAGCGGACATTACTCCGAGATACAGGCATCTGCACACTGGACCGATGCTAGTACACCACCCCGGCGCAGACCCTGCAAGGACCGGGCCCGCGGCCCGACCGAACAGCCCACAAGCCCGCACCCTCGATCGGGGGCACTCACAGGGCTACACGGGGGGAGGAGCGCCGGCGCCCCACATCACCAAACGGCTGGGGACACCCGGGGTCCGCACAGAAGCATGTACGTGGCCCAAAACAGCAGTCGAGATGCGCCCCTCACGGCCACCCTACAACGGTGAGCGCGGCACCAGGGACAACAGAGCCGCAGGCCTGTCCCCAAATCAGCACGCGCAGCCGGTACGTTCGGCCAGATGGCCAGTTACCCCCACCTCCACAGCGGCCCGTCGCTAAGCGGGCCGCCTAGCCCCGCTCGACCTCTGAAGGGAGGGAGTAGGCGGAGGGGGGGGGGTACAGCCTGTAGGCCTCAGCCCGTAGGCCTCACTCACCGGCAAAGAGTGTCCCGAAGTGGTACCCGCGACGTCCGGAGCGGCAAAGAGGCCACAACAATGGCGAGGGGGAGAGATATACCCTCTCCCTGCCTGCCGCCCCCCGGACGTGCGTCACGGATCCGCCCACCTCCACCGGGCAACGCCTGCCCTGGGGAGGGGTGGCAGACCACAGCAAGGGGCGGGGGCAGCCCTCTGTGACTAAGGGTCAGCCCTCCTGATGGCCACCGGGTGGCCTCGGGCAGACACAAATATTCTTGTTGTGTGAAGGTAATAAGAGTTAACAAAGAAGGGTGGTAACAGCTGATGGCAAATGCTGGAACATATGTAGAATTGTTAAAGTCTGTGTTCTATGATCTCAGGAGGTCTTCACAGTAATGATGGAGAGAGGAGTTGGCCTAACGGCTAGGGCGGTCGACCTTGAATCTGGGGAGCCGGGTTCGAGTCTCGGCAATGACGCTGAACATCCTGTGATTCTGGGCATATCACGAGTCTCCCGTTGCCTAACGAAAACTAATGTGTCCTCATGTAACGCAACTGGTGCTCGTGAAAAGCGCTCTGATACCCGATACCTTCGGGTTAAGTTTGCGCTATATATAAAACTCCATAAAAAAAAAAAAGTGTGATGAAACAATGGGGCATATGTATCAAGCCCTTTTCCTGTTCACAAACGGGCCGATTCTAAGAATCGGCCTGTTTGCTAACGGGAAAAGGTCTTTTGGGATGTATCATCCCGAAAGGGCATTGCAAATTAGAGAATCACAAAATTTGCGATTCTCTATTTTGCGATTGGCTTTAAGGAATCGCAAATTGCGATTCCTTAAATGCAATGTATGAAACACAGAAAAAGTGCAACTTGGCATTAAGAAATCGCAAATTACCACCAACTTGAAGTTGGTGGTAATTTGCGATTTCTTAGAAAAATTAACTTTTTTGCATTTTTCAAAGTGCCATGTGGAGCACATGCATGCCCTTAGGGCATGTATGTTCACCACATGTGTACACATACATATTTCAGGGGTGCAACAGGGTGTCCTTTTGACACCCTGGCACCCTTGAAATTACATTCTCAATTGGCGATTCTCTAATTGCGAATCGCAAATTGAGAATGTCTTCCCATTCATTCCTATGGGCCTCATAGCCCATAGGAAGGAATGGGAAGGTATTCGCGATTCGCAATTAAGGAATATTAAGGAATCGCAATTATTATTGCAATTCTTACATACATAGCATTTTGCGATTCCTTAATAGCAATTCGCTAAAAATCGCTATTAAGGATTCGCAAAAGGGTTTGTTCATACATATGCCCGCCCATAAGAGTCAGGATAGTGTCTTTTCAATATAAAAAGAAGAAATGCCCAATCAAATGTGTACGAGGAGCAAGCTCATCCGCTCACTGATGTTACTACGGAGACTGCGTCTGTGGGCACACTACAGGAGAGGATAACTGAGGACCCTGTGGCTCACAGGGTGGAAATGTGAAGTCAGACTTAGGAACTGAACTTGGAAATATGCATGACATAGTTATCTTATTTCAAATGACCATTTATTAGGAGGGATGATGTGAAGTATGGTTAAGACTATGTAAGAGCCAAGCCATTGTTAAATTTTACGAATTGTAATTTTAGGTTGTTGTCTATATGGTACAGCCCTTGCACCCTTAGCCACCCGGATTCTCATGGTACCTCCAAAACCCTGGCTCTTGAACAATTTAGGAGGCAGCTGAGAGGAACTACAGAAGGGATGTCGATTCCAGAGGATGATTTATTCTGCCTTTTTATAAAATAATATTATTTTGTTTATTACAGCAATATTACTATTACTTCCCCCTCCCCACCCTGAAACGCAGTGCCTGGCACCAGTGCAGCCGTCTTACCCCTTGAAGTGTGCCCTCTCAGGTCTATGTTGGTACTAAATATATGAATAGGATGAAAAATAAGATGTTTGTAAGTTGATGCCCTAAACCTACAAAGTCAGGAAAGGCAGCATCCCTTGTAGGATGGGCTCTCCGCTTACCCACTCCCTGGCCTATCTGCACTCACATATATTTAATTTGAAAGGCTAATTTTAGCTATAACCACAATAGCCAATGTAACCAACTATTCAGAAAGGCTCGTCCCATGAAGTGTCTAGTTCTGGGATTTGTTTGCTATTACATTTTGCAAATGGATGAGTTTAGTGAGTATTTCGGGTTAGTATTTGTGGCATGGATAACAACATTAGGTAAAGTGAGTGACAGACCTAGGGTACCACTGAATGCTTGTTAATGTTCCACCTTATTAATGATAATTAATGGCCATATGTATAGGTTTTAATCGGACGAAATATTGCACAACAGTAACTAGCCGTTATTTTCTTACGGTTGCCACTTCTCTCAGTATTCTGAGATCCACCTGTCAAGGTCTTACTCTGGGACTTGAATTTCTGGTTTTATAATGCGAGAAGAACTACAAGTCCCAAGATGCAAAGAAACACTAAACTGGGTGGCCTAGTTATGCATGGACCTAGGAACTGTTGTGTAGTTCCTATGAATCTATAAAGTATCTGTGTGTTTAGATAACATAAATTAATTAAGAGATTGGTGTCCAAACTGATTCCTGACACCCCCAAAGGATATGTTAGTCTGTAGACCAGCTTACTCACAGTGCCACTATAAGCCCCACAACATTACCAAGGAGCGAATAGTTTCTGGGAACTATCGAACATGACAACCCTGACCCCTCAGGGATCATGGAAACAGTACAGTACTTTGTGCTCAGTCACTTGTGCTCACTTCTTCTTAGAGAGATATACAGAATAAACAAAGGGGACATTTTCAATAAACATTTATTGAACCAGCGTCATTCTAGTATAAAATACATGTGCTGCGACAACCATTAGACAGAAACATATATATATATAAAATTGCAAGCACCGAAAGAGTAAATAAAAGGTAGAATTATACCATGGTGCTAAAACAGTAAACATATCCAGGCATATAGATACATGGCAGTAATCATGAGTCTAAGATGCAAACCCTAACTAAGTGTACCTAAGTGTACCTAGCATGTATGTAGGTGTAAAGCCAAGAATACCCCTACCCGAGGCGAGAGAACGAAGGACTCCGTCTTGGTCCCGAGTTGGACACCTTGCAAGGGATGTCAAACTACTGCAAGCTGGAGTTTCCGTGTGCAGTGACCTTAGCGTCTCGTGTCAGCATGGAAGCTTTTCCGCTAGTTTACCCAGCGAAGATTTGGTACTTATATCCCCGAAAGGTACCCTCAGGGGTGGGTGTACGACATTACAACGCATGCTTTTACCACGCATGCTTTTACATCGCAAGTTTTACAACGCATACCATTACAACGCATAGTGCTTTGGGGCGCTGGATAGTGAATAGTTTAATTCACTATTCCAACTCCAGTCCCCGTGGATAGTAGGGAAGGTGTTGGATAGTACATTAAACCTATTCCCTATCCTAGAGCGCCCCCCAGCGCAATGCGTTGTAATGGTTTGCGTTGTAAAAGTTGCGATGTAAAAGCATCGCGTGGTAAAAGTTGCGTTGTAAGTGATGTTTCCCTCAGGGGTTCTAGTTAGATGTGTAATGCTACTGTGGGCCTTTTGTCCAAGGATGATGATAGTGGTGACTTTTGTACAGAGTTATCATACAAAAGATGGTAATCCTGCTGTGATACTGAGAAGACTCATGCATAACAATTAGGGTCAGTTTTAGAAGAAAACCACACAACATTTATTCGGCACCTAACTAGGTAAAAGGTCAGCACCAGAGCCAATATGTAGAGCAAGGTAAAAAAAAATGTGGGTAAAAGATTGTGCAGCTACCATGGCCTAAATTGGGGTACACTGGGGCTCATAACACAACTTGAGAGCTCTGTGAATATCACTGTTTGTACCGACACAGAGAATCATTGCACCTTATCTACCAGTGTCTTTCTTTTTATGATCCTCCAGATCAGATGTGACTCTATCGCCCCACTCACCTTCCTGCTGTAAGGTCATACAGCTTCCTTCATGTAAGGGTGCCTATGGGTGTGGTGTGTGTAAAGAGAGGGTGGCCCAGGCTGCATTGACTCTCGGTCTCATTTGAGCATACTTAGTTAATTTATTTATCTTATTTCTAGGGCAGGATTCTCACCTACGAATATTGACTATTTTTTTTAAACTACTTTCTGCCGTGATACCTGGCTTTTGGAGGGCCGTGACAGTCAAAATACCAGCTGGCGACACTTGCTCTAGCATACACAGCGTACATTCGAACTGGAATAGGTGGGGTGCCCCGCATACGGTTGTTGGACTAATGAGATGGCCTTTATGGGAGCCTTTTGGGCGAACATAAATAGGCTTACAGAACTAAGTGTGCGCTCTTGCGGGCATTTCTGAATCAACCCCGGGATTGTCTGTTAATGGAATAGTCTTTTGCTGATCGCATTATCTTTCGCAAGTAACGGTGCCCCGTTTTGGACCTATTCAACACTCTAGTCTTCTGTCTCCTCGCTATATTTATGAGTTGGAGGGACGCTGCTAGAATACTAGATTATGAGTATTTCAATTAACCGGGGTCCACATAAGAAATGACAATTGGATCGTTGCTCTGGTTGTTATTCTGACTCAACCATTTTTATTGTGATTGAATTCGTCCAAGTTATTATCGCCCTGAAGAAGTCCTCTAGTAGGACGAAACACGTCGGCTGAATCACGTTGGAATTTGATGTTTGTGACTACGTTTTTAAAGTAATGAGAAAAATTGGAATAAAAGAAAAAACCCGTAACAATATTTGTGTAGCATATAAACTTTATATTTGGTTATTGAGCTTTTGCAATTATTGTGTGTTGCACCTGTTTTGATGTTTTATACTTAGTTAATTTATTTATCTTATTTCTAGGGCAGGATTCCCACCTCCGAATATTTACATTATTTTTAAAACTACTCATTAAGGCTCACGGTAATGGGAAACTACGAAGAACCTCAATGTGCTTTTAGCTCTATGGATGTTTGTGGGTTTTTTTCTCTCACAGTACACCTAAAATAGACATTTGCTTTAGGCGAGCTGATGACAGGTGTATCAAATTTAATGTAAATTACCCCAAATGTATTCTTCTTGACAACCACCACTGCAGTTTACATCTTCCCTTAATATCCCCTCCATTTGAGAAGTTCTTCCACCTCAAATGACCAAGGCACCCCTAGACCTTTTTGCCACTACCAGGCACCAAAATCTGCCTTTGGATTACCAGATAAGTGTATCACAATGGATAAAATGTTCCAGTCTCAGTTTTTAATGCATTATGGGAGCTGTTGTGCTGTCCTGTCAGTTGATGCAGTTGAAGAGACATTGTGAACAAGGATTTGTAAAAGAAAAATCCAGGACTGGAGCAGTAAATCATCTGGTAACCTTACCAATTTTGACTGCACTGCAGATCTGCACATATATATCCTAATTCCCACAGTCAAGCATCCTTAGTGCTTAATTTGAGATGGTGTTTGCAGGTAGGGCTCACCGGCACTAATTTTTGAGGACATGGATTTACTTTTCATTCTTAGACTTTGATGCAGAACAAGATAGAGAAAGGAAGAAAAGGGAGCAAGAAGGAAGAGGAGACAGATGCAAAACCAGTTTTAAAGGGAGAGAGCAGGGAAGAAAAACAATCTGCCGGAGTGTGAGGAAAGGGCGGGAGTGTCTCGTGGTGGATGAAAGCGCCAACAGTGGAATCAAGACCAGCAGCCCAGAGATTTTGCACGCCTGAATTTGGCAGCGCTGGCTGCATGCTACAGTGGAACACTTTGGACACCGGCACATATTATTTTACAAATTATGCACTAAGCCCATGTCAGATGCAACACTTTCTTTCAGCGAGCCTTGACTTTCTAGACCACAGCATTTTTCATGCTGCTATCTACAGGAAAACAAGGCCAGAATGCAACCAAGCGATAGATAAAAAGCCAGGTATAGCTGAAGGAGTCCCACATGACACCACTGGACTGTGTCACACCCAGTGAGTCCAAATGTTACAGGACACAGTACTGGTATCATAAGAGCTTTCAGTCCATGATAGGCCTCTATGTTGACTTGACGTCATCAGGCGAGTATCCAGCAGTGTGTTTGGGGGAACTAGAAATCCTACTGAAGCCCAGGAAGGAGGCGGTGCTTAATGCTGCTGTAGAGCTCCAGTAGACGTCGGTGAAGCCGTACAGTCCCCCAGGTGAGAACAAATGGGCATCCAGATGAGTAGACCAGAAGCACAAAGCTGCAAGACACAAACCAGTCACCAAAATCTCCTCGGTTTGCATATTGCTGGAGGCGTACTTGAACAAAGACCATACAAACAGTATAGAAGACCAACAGGACCAACATCATCTTGGCCACACGCAGGTGTACAGCTGCACGTGTTCCACCTCCGATACGACGGGAGTGGAAGCACAGAGAGACAACAAGGAGGATGCTGCAGATGGTTAGAATGACCAGCGGCAGTAGATTAGCCAGAATACCAAAGGTCGGGTTGTAGGCCCTAAAAGGGGCTGAAATCGTGTAGTAGTCACCACAGTGTGACTCTGAGCCATTATCTGCTTTCAGTCTGATAAACATGAGGATTGGCCCACTGATGATGCTGCTGGCCAGAAGCAGGATCAGCAGAACCCACGTGTGAGAAGTTGGCCTGATGTGCAGTGTTCACTATTCTAGTGATCACTATATATCAGTCCAAACAACCCTTATTGATGATTGGTTGTAAGTCAACCTTATAGACCAGCTATCCTAGTAGCATGGATACGAGCAGTCTAAGGCTAAGACTCTAGAGGGCGTGTTAAGCCAGCTGTTTTACCATCACATTACCCCTTGAACACCCAGTGAAAGGACACCACACAAGTGTTATGAAAATAAACAATGTATTTATTAGAATCACAACAACCCTGTACTCTTTATGAGGACAGGGTGCTAAGCACACAACAAAACTCTTATAAAAATACTTAAGTTAGCACGTTATACACAAATGCCCGAGGGGCACGAAAAACCATATACTCTAAAAGTGGAATGCGAATTACTAGCAGGTAAGTAACGATTCTCAGAGGCTTTGGGATCGCTAGGACTGGACTACTGAACCTTTAGATTACTAGCAGGAGGCCTAGGGAACTCGGGTGCAGAGTGTGCACTCTCACGCGGGATGCGGGACAAAGTCTATGGAAGCTAGAATTCACAAAGTTAGTGTTCACGGGCGAACCCGACCTGGTAGGGAGAAAACGACAGTGGATCCTGACCCTTGGATAGTGAGGCTATGCTGGGGCACCGAAATGCCGAAGTTACCTAGCCCAGGGGCTGCAGCTGCATAGGTCTGAAAAGACGTCGGGAATCCTCGTGCCGGACCAGGAGCCTGGAAGAAGGAAGTTGCTGGCAGGCGACCAGTGAAGAAAAGTTCGATGGATCCAAGCCTGGATCAAGGAAGAAGAAAACCTGAAAGCAGAGGGGACCAAGTTCTTGAATCACTAGCCAGTGATTAAGTGGGCACCAGGATGGCACCGGGCGAAGTCACCGCAGTCAGGTGAGTGGGCACTGCTGGGCTCTGCAGTCTCTCGGACCAGGAGGCGTTGTCGGCGACCAGGATGGAGGTGCGAGCTGTCCCACGAAGGTTCTTGCTGTCGACGTCGCTGGACCCAGGATTGGGCAACAAGTCTTGGCAAATGCAAGGCCCACGCGGTGGACCTAAAATGGCGTCTTAGCCGGACCAGAAGGGTCCAGGGTACTTCTCCGATGGAGGGAAACAAGGGCCAGTCTGGAGCAACCAGACTAGCAGCAGGATTGTCGTCGGGCGTCGTTCGGAAGGCCACAAGCCAGCGGGCTAGTAGCCAAACAACGCGGTGAGCAGCAAAAAGCAGAAGGGCCCCACGCCGATCGTGGAGATGCTGGGGGGCTGCTCTTCGGTGCTGGAGCTGCTCAGGGTGGGGGCTTCTCGGACCCCAAAGCACTCACCAGGAAATTACTCGGTGGGCTTGCTGTGCAGAAGTCGTGCAGTCTTGGCGATGGCCGGTCCCTTGAGGTCTCGTCGCACCCACGGTTCTCAGCTATGCTGTAGAGGTGGGTAGAGGTCAGAGGTGCCAGGGAAGCCGGGTCTCGTCGAGCTGGGCAGTCGGATTCCGGAGGAAGGACGTGCAGCAGACCGCAGTGTTCTTGGATGGTGCCTGCGGATGCAGGGTGACTCCTCCTTAGCCACAAGGGAGACTCTTGAGGAAGAAATCGTGAAGTCCTTTCGTGGAAAGTGGTATCTTGATTCCAAAGATGATCTAATTTGGAAGGGGGCCAGTCCCTACCTTTATCTGGGAAAAGGGGGCTGGCATGCGACTAAGTCCTGCCCTAGGGGTGGGACCAGGAGGGGGGTGGTTACACCCACTTCCTTGGCGGGCTTTTCCCCAGCACAGGGTCTGGAGTGTCCCTGGAACTGGTTCAAGCCAGCCTATGCACAGTGAGCACCGGGGTGCCACGTGCAGTCACCTTCCTCTGAAGCCCTGCCTACCTACAATACACAAAATCCTGTCTGGGACGGTGCTGGCACCGCCCCTGGCAGGAAACCCTTTGTCCTTATCTCCTGCTCTGGGAGGACTCCCAGCAGCAGGAGGGCAGACTTGTGTCTCGGTGGCAGCATCCATTTTGTGGATGCTAAGGCTCTGTCTGACTTTAACCGGGGTTAGGGGTTACATACATGTCGTGTCCCTCTAGAAGGGTGGAATGCTAACCCCGTCGCCAGAATTGGCGAGGGGTTAGTATTCCAATTCGTATGACACCTTACTCGACATGTTTTGATAAAGCGATACCAGAGTTGGCATATAACCTCGAGGATTATAATGCACTTAAGAGTATATGGTATGCGATATCATGGAAACGGCTAAGGGATGGATCCCGAAAGCCGCAGACAGGCTCAGCTCATGCCAGAGCACCATCTCACACGATTCCAAGCACTCTGCCTTCAGGATTGTTAAGGCCTGCCATAGGAGTGACTGATAGGAGATCTGTGTGTCCATTTTAGGGTTAGATATAGGTATACTATATCTACAGCAAAGGGTGAGTACACCACCTTGCCCCAGCTGTCGTGCAGCCAGTTGTGTCAGTTTAGTTAGTCAGCCCAGGGGTGGCATAATACATGCTTCAGCCCCTGGGAGACTTCTGGGTACACCTCAGCCCTGGGTACAGGGACTTGGAGAGGGCCCAGTGCCAATTCAGTACCTGAGTACAATTTGGATAGAGAGAACAGCTAGGCTGTGGGTCTGATTAGCAGGCCCACAGCCAGGGAAAGTCGTAAACCAGTGCAGCAAAAAGCAAAAATCTGGGTGATCATAGGATTGCAGACCCTACTCTCCTACATGACCCCCCCCCCCAAACTTTGGGACAATAAACTAACCTTGACCAGGTGAGTCTTCTTGCTCTAAGTGGAAATACCTGGAGAGCCCATCAGCATTGCTGTGATCAGTACCAGGTCTATGCTCCACTGTAAAATCCATCCCCTGTAGGGAAATGGACCACCTAAGCAGTTTGGGGTTTTCACCCTTCATCTGATTTAGCCACAAGAGGGGCTTATGGTCTGTCTGAATGGTGAAGTGAGTGCCAAACAAGTAGGCCCTCAGCTTCTTCAGGGCCCAGACCACAGCAAAGGCCTCCCTCTCAATAGCTGACCAATTTTTCTCTCTGGGTGTCAACCTCCTACTAATGAAAGCAATAGGCTGATCATTACCATCAAAATTCAGTTGAGACAGAACAGCCCCCACACCCAACTCAGAAGCATCTGTTTGGACAATGAATGGCTTGGAGTAATCTGGACTCTTTAGGATAGGTGCTGTGCACATGGCCTGCTTTAGGTCATTGAATGCTTTCTGACAGCTTGCTGTCCACTGAACTTTCTTTGGCATCTTTTTGCTTGTCAGGTCATTAAGAGGGGTCACTATGGACCCATAATTTCTGACAAACTTCCTATAGTACCCAGTCAGGCCCAAGAAAGCTCGAACCTGAGTCTGGGTGATTGGAGGAGTCCAGTCCTTGATGGCCTGTATCTTACTCTCCAGTGGCTGAACCTGGCCTCCACCTACAAGGTGGCCCAGGTATACAACCTGTGTCTGCCCTATCTGGCACTTTGTGGCCTTGATAGTGAGGCCTGCCTTTTGCAGGGCCTCTAACACTTTCCTCAGGTGGACCAGGTGATCCTCCCAGGTGGAGCTAAAGACAGCAATATCGTCTAGATATGCTGCACAGAAGTCATCCAGCCCAGTGAGGACTTGATTCACCAACCTTTGGAAGGTGGCAGGTGCATTTTTCAGTCCAAAGGGCATTACCACAAATTGATAATGCCCTCCAGGGGTAGAAAATGCTGTCTTGGGTTTGGCCTCCTCAGCTAACCTGATTTGCCAATACCCAGCTGTCAAATCAAATGTACTTAAGAAGTTGGCAGAAGCCAATTTATCTATAAGTTCATCTGCTCTTGGTATTGGGTGGGCATCAGTCTTAGTGACTGCATTGAGGCCTCTGTAGTCTACGCAAAACCTCATCTCTTTCTTACCACCCTGGGTGTGAGGCTTTGGCACTAGAACTACTGGGCTAGCCCAAGGGTTATCTGAGGGCTCAATGACTCCCAGCTCCAACATTTTCTGCACTTCAGTTTTGATGCAGTCTCTAACATGATCAGGCTGTCTGTAGATTTTACTCATGACAGGCAGACTGTCCCCAGTGTCAACATCATGGGTACACCAATCAGTTTGGCTGGGTGTCAGAGAGAACATATGTCTGAAGGATTGCAGGACTTGCCTGCAATCCTGTTGCTGATTTTCAGTGAGGCTGCCACAAAAGACAACACCATCAACTGATCCATCATCAGGATTCTGAGTGAGCAGGTCTGGGAGAGGGTCACTCTCTTCCTCCTGTCCCTCATCTGTGGCCATGAGCAAGCTCATGTCCTTCCTGTCAACATATGCTTTGAGCCTGTTAACATGGAGCACTCTGAGAGGGCTCCTGGGAGTTCCAAGGTCCACCAAGTAGGTAACCTCTCCCTTTTGCTCAATGATGGTGTGGGGCCCAGACCATTTGTCTTTCAGAGCTGCTGGGGCCACTGGCTCCAGCACCCACACCTTCTGTCCTGGCTGGTACACAGTCAGAACAGCCTTTTGGTCATGCCAAGCTTTTTGAAGTTCTTGGCTGGCCTCAAGGTTTTTAGATGCCTTTTCCATATACTCAGCCATCCTGGAGCGGAGACCAAGTACATAGTCCACTATGTTGGTTGCAGGCTTTTTGAGAGGTCTCTCCCATCCTTCCTTCACCAAACACAGGGGTCCTCTTACAGGATGCCCATACAGAAGCTCAAAAGGGCTGTAGCCAACCCCCTTCTGTGGGACCTCTCTGTAAGCAAACAAGAGGCAGGGGATCAGGACATCCCATCTTCTCCTAAGAGTTTCAGGTAGCCCATGAATCATCCCTTTGAGGGTCCTGTTGAATCTCTCAACAAGCCCATTGCATTGTGGGTGGTAGGGTGTGGTGAACTTGTAGTTCACACCACACTCCTTCCACATTGCAGTCAGATATCCTGACATGAAGTTTGTACCTCTGTCAGAAACAACCTCCTTAGGGAAGCCCACTCTGGAGAACACTCCAACTAGGGCCCTTGCCACTACAGGTGCTGTAGTGGTCCTAAGTGGAATAGCTTCAGGATACCTGGTGGCATGATCCACTACCACCAGTATAAACTTGTGCCCTGATGCTGTCTGGGGTTCCATTGGACCAACAATGTCAATCCCCACTCTTTCAAAGGGAACCCCCACCACAGGTAGTGGTATGAGGGGGGCCTTTGTTGTGCCACCTGACTTACCACTGGCTTGGCAAGTGACACAGGAGCGACACAACTCCTTGGTATTCTCATTCATATGGGGCCAGTGAAAGTGTGAGACAAGCCTGTCCCAAGTCTTTGTCTGACCTAAATGACCTGCAAGGGGAATCTCATGGGCCAAGGTGAGAAGGAAACCTCTCAGAGACAAGGGGATGACCAGCCTCCTGGTTGCACCAGGCTTGGGGTCTCTTGACTCAGAGTACAGGAGTCCATCTTCCCAGTATACCCTGTGGGCACCTGTGGCATTCCCTGCAGCCTCAGCAGCAGCCTGCTGTCTGAGGGGTTCAAGGGAAGGGCAGCTCAACTGTTCCTTCCCCAGGTCTGCTCTGGAGGGTCCCCCTGAGCCCAGAAACTCAACTTGATCAAGTTCAAGCTCTTTAGGCTCAGTTTCCCTCAGCTCTTCCAGATCAGCCTCCTCAGAGACTTGATCCTCAACCTGGGGCAAGGGGGAAGGCAAAGCCTTACCCTTACTGCTCTTCTTCTTGGAAGGTGTCTGGTCCATCATTTCAGGATCCAGCACCTGTTCAGTGGGGCATTTTCTGGCCTGTGACCTAGTCACAGCAAGCACATGTGCTGGCAAGCCTAACATTTCCATGTGAGTCCTCTGCTCCACTTCTGACCATTGTGATGACTCCAAATCATTGCCCAACAAACAATCAACTGGGAGGTCTGAACTGACTACAACTTTCTTTTGTCCCTTCACTCCACCCCAGGAGAAAGCCACAATTGCCACACTATGACTAGTAGTGACATTGCTGGCATTGGTCACCAGGAAATCAGTACCTGGCATGATCTGTCCAGGGTCCACAAAGTTAGGTGTCACCATGGTGACACTGGCACAAGTGTCCCTATAGGCCTGAGCCATTTTGCCATTAATCAAAGGCGTCTGCCTGTATTTGCCCAAAGTATTGGGACTTATCTCAGGGGTTATATCCATATCCCCTGTACAGACAAGGACAGCCTGAGTGAGTGTGCCAACTAAGTTGTCAGACCCCTCAGTTCCCAAGGTTAACCCAACTAATGCCTTGGGAGGTACACTACCACTACTGACTGTACTAGGGGGTGCAGTTGCCTTAGGGGCTGTAGTGGCAGGAGTTTGTCCTCCTCTTTTGGTGCACTCACTAAACCAGTGAGATTTACTTTTGCAGTACTGGCACCACCTTTTTGACTGGCCTTCTTGAGTCTTCTTCTTCTGGGAAGCCTGACCCCCACCCTCTTTGGTTTGTTGGGGACCTGGTGAAGACTTCTGGTCATTTTGTTCACTCTTTGCATTACCCTTCTGGTCTGCTTTCTTCTGACCACCCTGGTTCTGGTTCTGGTTCTGGTTCTGCTTGATCCTTGTCCTGACCCATTTGTCTGCCTTCTTTCCCAATTCTTGGAGAGAGGTCAGATCTGAATCAACAAGGTGCTGGTGCAACAACTGGTTCTGACAATTGTTTAAAATTTGTTCTCTCGTCATAAGATTATACAATCCTGTGTAATCTGTAACCTTGCTACCCAGCAACCAGCCCTCCAAAGCCTTAGTGGCACTATCCACAAAGTCAGACCAGTCCTGAGACTGAGTTTTCTGGGTGTCTCTGAACAGCAACCTGTACTGCTCAGTGGTTAAACCAAACCCATCAATCAGTGCATTTTTCAGGACCTGGTAATCATTAGCATCCTCCACTCTTGTAGTGAGGAGCTTATCTCTACCTTTGCCATCAAAGGAGAGCCACAGTATAGCTGCCCACTGACTTCGGGGAATGCACTGCACAGTGCAGGCCCTCTCCAAAGCAGCCATCCATTTCTGGATATCATCCCCTTGCTTAAAGGGGGGCACTATTTTAGTCAGGTGTTTAGTATCTAAACCCTTCTCTCTATCTCTTGGGAGATTGCTGCCACCAGTGGGAGCTAACCCACTCATCTGCTGCTCTCTTGCCAGGGCAAGCTTCCCTTTGGCCAGGGCAATTTCTTCCCTTTCAATCCTCAGAGTAGCCTGTCTCATCCTGGCTTCATGCTCCATTCTCTGGGGGAAGTCAATCTCCTCTGGGGAGAGTTCCTTCTCCTCTGAGAAGAGGCATTAGAGTGCAGAGATCTGTTGGAGTCCCTAGAAAGAGATCTATCTCTCCTAACTCCAAGGTTAGGCCTACTTAGGGTCAGTACTGGGGGTCCCCCAGATCCTAGCCCAAGCAAGTCTAAGTTGGCCCTAGTTAGCCTTCTGACTACCTCAAGACCTTTGTCTACCTCGTCCCCAGAGAGTTCCCCCTGATCCTCCTCCTCAACTGCATTGGCAATGTTGGGGAGGTCTGGATCCCCAGAGGTACCCTCTAAGGCTGGCATATTCCCATCTAGTTGAGAAAGCTTTCTCGCATCATAAGTCTCTAAGAGACCTATTAAAAAGGGAATGGTGGGGTTAGACCCCTGCTTCAGTTTTCTGGAGACACAGATTTGTCTCATCTCCTGGAAACTGAGAGCTGCATATCTTGAAGTGACCTGTGGAGGGTCAACACTGACCAGGGGAGTCTCAGTAGATTCTCCCTGGGTAGACATGCTTTTCTAGTGAGGTGTAAGTGGTGCACTTACCTACACTATATGTTTGCCTACTGATCCCTTGCTAGAGTTGTAGTTTAGGGTGTGCTAGGCCCTAGGAGCTACAACAGCTGGTTCAGTAGAACTCAGAGTATTCTAAGCTAAGTTATATGTACCTTTAGTACTTATGTGATCTTTCACAAGATATTCTTAGGGCATGTGTGGTAAAACAACAGCAAGCTCAAATCCCAACCGCTGCTCACCAATGTGAGAAGTTGGCCTGATGTGCAGTGTTCACTATTCTAGTGATCACTATATATCAGTCCAAACAACCCTTATTGATGATTGGTTGTAAGTCAACCTTATAGACCAGCTATCCTAGTAGCATGGATACGAGCAGTCTAAGGCTAAGACTCTAGAGGGCGTGTTAAGCCAGCTGTTTTACCATCACATTACCCCTTGAACACCCAGTGAAAGGACACCACACAAGTGTTATGAAAATAAACAATGTATTTATTAGAATCACAACAACCCTGTACTCTTTATGAGGACAGGGTGCTAAGCACACAACAAAACTCTTATAAAAATACTTAAGTTAGCACGTTATACACAAATGCCCGAGGGGCACGAAAAACCATATACTCTAAAAGTGGAATGCGAATTACTAGCAGGTAAGTAACGATTCTCAGAGGCTTTGGGATCGCTAGGACTGGACTACTGAACCTTTAGATTACTAGCAGGAGGCCTAGGGAACTCGGGTGCAGAGTGTGCACTCTCACGCGGGATGCGGGACAAAGTCTATGGAAGCTAGAATTCACAAAGTTAGTGTTCACGGGCGAACCCGACCTGGTAGGGAGAAAACGACAGTGGATCCTGACCCTTGGATAGTGAGGCTATGCTGGGGCACCGAAATGCCGAAGTTACCTAGCCCAGGGGCTGCAGCTGCATAGGTCTGAAAAGACGTCGGGAATCCTCGTGCCGGACCAGGAGCCTGGAAGAAGGAAGTTGCTGGCAGGCGACCAGTGAAGAAAAGTTCGATGGATCCAAGCCTGGATCAAGGAAGAAGAAAACCTGAAAGCAGAGGGGACCAAGTTCTTGAATCACTAGCCAGTGATTAAGTGGGCACCAGGATGGCACCGGGCGAAGTCACCGCAGTCAGGTGAGTGGGCACTGCTGGGCTCTGCAGTCTCTCGGACCAGGAGGCGTTGTCGGCGACCAGGATGGAGGTGCGAGCTGTCCCACGAAGGTTCTTGCTGTCGACGTCGCTGGACCCAGGATTGGGCAACAAGTCTTGGCAAATGCAAGGCCCACGCGGTGGACCTAAAATGGCGTCTTAGCCGGACCAGGAGGGTCCAGGGTACTTCTCCGATGGAGGGAAGCAAGGGCCAGTCTGGAGCAACCAGACTAGCAGCAGGATTGTCGTCGGGCGTCGTTCGGAAGGCCACAAGCCAGCGGGCTAGTAGCCAAACAACGCGGTGAGCAGCAAAAAGCAGAAGGGCCCCACGCCGATCGTGGAGATGCTGGGGGGCTGCTCTTCGGTGCTGGAGCTGCTCAGGGTGGGGGCTTCTCGGACCCCAAAGCACTCACCAGGAAATTACTCGGTGGGCTTGCTGTGCAGAAGTCGTGCAGTCTTGGCGATGGCCGGTCCCTCGAGGTCTCGTCAAACCCACGGTTCTCAGCTATGCTGTAGAGGTGGGTAGAGGTCAGAGGTGCCAGGGAAGCCGGGTCTCGTCGAGCTGGGCAGTCGGATTCCGGAGGAAGGACGTGCAGCAGACCGCAGTGTTCTTGGATGGTGCCTGCGGATGCAGGGTGACTACTCCTTAGCCACAAGGGAGAATCTTGAGGAAGAAATCGTGAAGTCCTTTCGTGGAAAGTGGTATCTTGATTCCAAAGATGATCTAATTTGGAAGGGGGCCAGTCCCTACCTTTATCTGGGAAAAGGGGGCTGGCACGCGACTAAGTCCTGCCCTAGGGGTGGGACCAGGAGGGGGGTGGTTACACCCACTTCCTTGGCGGGCTTTTCCCCAGCACAGGGTCTGGAGTGTCCCTGGAACTGGTTCAAGCCAGCCTATGCACAGTGAGCACCGGGGTGCCACGTGCAGTCACCTTCCTCTGAAGCCCTGCCTACCTACAATACACAAAATCCTGTCTGGGACGGTGCTGGCACCGCCCCTGGCAGGAAACCCTTTGTCCTTATCTCCTGCTCTGGGAGGACTCCCAGCAGCAGGAGGGCAGACTTGTGTCTCGGTGGCAGCATCCATTTTGTGGATGCTAAGGCTCTGTCTGACTTTAACCGGGGTTAGGGGTTACATACATGTCGTGTCCCTCTAGAAGGGTGGAATGCTAACCCCGTCGCCAGAATTGGCGAGGGGTTAGTATTCCAATTCGTATGACACCTTACTCGACATGTTTTGATAAAGCGATACCAGAGTTGGCATATAACCGCGAGGATTATAATGCACTTAAGAGTATATGGTATGCGATATCATGGAAACGGCTAAGGGATGGATCCCGAAAGCCGCAGACAGGCTCAGCACATGCCAGAGCACCATCTCACACGATTCCAAGCACTCTGCCTTCAGGATTGTTAAGGCCTGCCATAGGAGTGACTGATAGGAGATCTGTGTGTCCATTTTAGGGTTAGATATAGGTATACTATATCTACAGCAAAGGATGAGTACACCACCTTGCCCCAGCTGTCGTGCAGCCAGTTGTGTCAGTTTAGTTAGTCAGCCCAGGGGTGGCATAATACATGCTTCAGCCCCTGGGAGACTTCTGGGTACACCTCAGCCCTGGGTACAGGGACTTGGAGAGGGCCCAGTGCCAATTCAGTACCTGAGTACAATTTGGATAGAGAGAACAGCTAGGCTGTGGGTCTGATTAGCAGGCCCACAGCCAGGGAAAGTCGTAAACCAGTGCAGCAAAAAGCAAAAATCTGGGTGATCATAGGATTGCAGACCCTACTCTCCTACACCACGGCACTGCAATATGTGCCTGAAGCCTGAGACGGATGAGCCAGAACTGGCTGAAGTTGGAAATCTTCAGGGTGTAGAAGGCAGAGAGGCAGGCAGTGAACCAGAAGGCACTGCTGCTTGAGGTCAAGCAGGCAAAGTCTAAAACTTGAAACAGCCTCTCTCCTACACGTTGGCAGAGATCAAGGATGTACAACACCAGCCAGAGGAAGTTACATACCCCATTGAAAATGTTGGCCACAGCCAGACTGGAGAGGATCAGCTCATTAGTTGGGAGTGCCTGGATGGAACCTTGACACCGGCATGGGACGATGGATTCCAAAATGAAGAGGTTGCCAAAGAGGCAGGTGCAGAGTAGCAGGCTCAAGACAGTAAGAGGGCCAGCAGCAGTCACTTGAGATGTCATCTCTGACATGACATGCACACTGAAATACAGCAGAAGAGTCCAATCGGAGTAGGCAGGATGTGAGAAGGTGACTGCTTGTTGCCACCTGAGGATAGTTTTTATTTTGAAGCTGTAGGTGACAGGCAGTCACTGCAAGTATAAGGGTGAGCCAGAGACTTATTATGACTAGGAAAATCCTGATGCAAAGCAGCGCAAGGCCGCTGGAGGAAACATTTCGAAACACCGAGTCCCTGGTAGACCAAGCGTGCAGTAGCTCGTAAATCTCTCAGGACTGACCAGAGAGGCTGCCAACAGCAGTGAACATATTCTTGCTGTGAGCACCTGTCCAAGAGCACAAAGGCTGGCAGTGGTCGAGGTGTGAGCCTAACTTGAGAAGCAATAGATAGAAGGGCTAAACTTGTAAATATGTCCACACAATGGTAATATTACCAGTGGACGTACATTCAGTTTCTGGATAGTCCATGGCCGCTTCACCGTAGGTGTCCTCATCCTTCCTGAGTAGAATCTGTAAAGTTAAATA
Source organism: Lissotriton helveticus (assembly GCF_964261635.1). Lineage (NCBI taxonomy): Eukaryota > Metazoa > Chordata > Amphibia > Caudata > Salamandridae > Lissotriton > Lissotriton helveticus. Next base: position 73,509,590 of record NC_136068.1, on the reverse strand, counting down.
TGTGTTCCTAAAGCTATGTTTACCAGCACAATTGTAGCTCTGTCACACAGTTAGTTGCAAAGACTGGCTGTTCAGCCATAAACACATCTGCACAGCCCATGCCCACACTGGACAGGGTTTATAGTTAAAGATGGGGTAGGTGAAGTGGAGGAGGAGGAGAACTGGAAGTATGAAGGGGAGGACAAGGACCAGTCGGCGGAAAAGGGACAGTTGGTGAATGACGACCATGAAGACCAAGAGGAGAAGGATGACCAGGAAGGCCAGAGAAGAAGAGCCACGCTCAGGTCCTGGAGGAAAACAAGGAAGACAAGAAGTAGGAGGCCGCCAGGAGGAAGAGGACAAAGGAGGAGAAGGAGGAGAAAGACTGCCAGGACTACTAGCCATATTGGCGAAGTTGCAGCGGGCTATGACACCTTGGTCTAACGATAATTCATGTACAGAACGTATTTCATTTAGCCAGACCTTCCAGGGGCTGAAGGGGGAGGCAAACTGCCCCCTTGTATTATGAGCCAAAGTGCACATTACATGGGTAGGGCAGCACAGGAAAACAAAAGGTATGCAATGTGTTCTCTATTGGTATGAACCTGTTTTTTTTTAATTAAACTTATAAAAGTGTTAAATAGATGGATTATCATGCCTAAAGACTGCAGAGGAGACACACTTGAGAACAGCAATAGACAAGCAACACCTAAAAATTGAGTTATAAAATGAATGAAGTCCAAGGATACAAGCAGCCATACAAATTAAACCACACAAAAGGATTCTAAGATCAAACACTCCTTACTTTTACAGTAACATACACAAACGCTGAACAGATAACTTGCCACACACAACCAAAACCGGCAAAAACAACCAACACTGGCAAGTAGTGGCTCCTCAAGTTCCATGGATGGGTTTTCTGGATACACACTAAACGCTGGCTAGGTGGGTAATGTGCTGCAAGGCCACGATGATGGATGTTAGTACAAGAATGCTACAAACATAAAATAGCATAACAGAGCATCTAGGTCTGCAACTGAAAGCAACCAAAATTATCATTTAAAACAAAAACAAAGAAAACATTTGCTTTAGACTTTACTTTACAAATTGAAAATAGCCATTTATGGATGTACTAACCAAGCTTACCTTCCTTCTCTTTCAAAATCCTGTCACTTTGTGTCACTTAAAAGCTCAAACTTCGAACACTTAAAAATATATACATGTGGATTTACAGCAGGTAACCTTACTTTGAAGGGTTCTTTACACACTTCTGTAAGCAATAACATCCATGTCAAATGTAGGTAGGATGGCTACAGAGCTTCATCTTTCTGCTAGATCTTATGCCATCAGCACAAATGTACATAGCCTGGGGCAGTGGATGAACTCTCTTCATCTATTGCTTATCAAAAGTGTGACACATTTAGACCAACCCACACAGCATCCACTCCATGGAGGGAGTACATGTCATGATATATGTTGTCTTGCCTCTTTATGGATGATGACCATTTGATTGGCCAGTTTTTGTATGAGTTTACCGATAACCCCATCCCTTGTTATACCTCCGTAACAAATTGTTGTCTAGAGATTTTCCTTTAGGATTTGTGTTTTTGGATCATTAGAAAAGTAGTTTAACTTGGTAAACAGGCCGGATGTTTCTGGGCAACATTTTTAAAAATGGTGTAAGTGTTGCAGTGATGAAGTAATATTACAGGAACTATGATACATGTATACTTCATTTTGGTGGTCAAGTAGTCTTATAGAGACAGAAAATAACGCCTAAGAGCAACCCTTCTGCCATTTTCCAAAATGGTGGCTATAATAGAGGAAGAGGAGACATGTATAGAAAGGAAACAATAATGGTTTTTAATCCTTGTATGTATACAAACAATGTTTATGATCTCAATATGAAAGAAAATCAATGTTTATCACTCTTGCAGTAGACACATTTGTGTAGGTTTTAGCACCCCATCAATACTTGCTAACTAGATTCACACTGATTATTCTCTACATATGCATGATCCACATCACTAATCAATCAATCAATCAGATTTATAGAGCGCGCTACTCACCCGTAAGGGTCTCAAGGCGCTGGGAGGGGAGGGGACTGCTACTGTTCGAAAAGCCAGGTCTTGAGTTGCTTCCTGAAGGAGAGATGGTCCTGGGTCAGCCGTAGGTGGATGGGGAGGGAATTCCATGTCTTGGCCGCCAGGTAGGAGAAGGATCTGCCTCCGGCGGTGGCTCTGCGAATGCGTGGCACAGTGGCGAGGGCGAGGCTGGTTGATCGCAGCTGGCGGGTGGGCGTGTAGAAAGTGAGGCGGTTGTTGAGGTACTTGGGGCCTAGGTCGTGGAGAGTCTTGTGTGCGTGGGTGAGGAGTCTGAACGTGATTCTTTTGCTGACGGGGAGCCAGTGCAGGTCTCTCAGGTGGGCGGAGATGTGGTTGTGGCGGGGGATGTCCAGGATGAGTTGTGTGGAGGCCTTCTGTATGCGCTGGAGTTTTTTCTGTAGTTTGGCCGTGGTTCCTGCGTAGAGGGCGTTCCCGTAGTCCAGTCGGCTGGTGACGAGGGCCTGGGTGACTGTCTTCCTGGTTTCGGTGGGGATCCATCGGAAGATCTTTCGGAGCATGCGTAGGGTGTTGAAACAGGATGACGAGACGGCGATGACTTGTTTGGTCATCAAGAGGGAGGAGTCCAGGATGAAGCCCAGGTTTCGTACGTGGTCTGTCGGCTTGGGGGTGGTGCCCAGAGCAGGGGGCCACCAGGAGTCGTCCCAGGCGGAAGGGGATGATCCCAGGATGAGGACTTCCGTCTTGTCTGAGTTCAGTTTCAGACGGCTGTTCTTCATCCACTCGGCGACGTCTTTCATTCCTTCGTGTAGGCTGGCTCTGGCGGTGGCGGGGTCGTTGGTGAGGGAGAGGATCAGCTGGGTGTCATCGGCGTAGGAAATGATGTTCAGGTTGTGTTGGCATGCGATGGCTGCGAGGGGGCTAATGTAGACGTTGAAGAGGGTGGGGCTGAGCGAGGATCCTTGAGGTACGCCGCAGATGACTTCAGAGGCCGCGGATAGGAACGGGGGAGGCGGACTCTCTGGGTTCTTCCGTCGACGAACGAGATGATCCACTCCAGTGCCTTCTCTTGGATTCCGGTGTTGCTGAGGCGCTGTATCAGTGTGCGGTGGCATACTGTGTTGAACGCTGCAGAGAGGTCCAGGAGGATGAGGGCAGCTGTTTCCCCGTTGTCAGGGATCTGATGTCGTCAGTGGCTGCGATGAGGGCGGTCTCGGTGCTGTGGTTAGCTCGGAAGCCGGACTGTAAGGGGTCGAGGGATCCGTTAGTTTCGAAGAAGGTGGCGAGCTGTTTGTTGACGGTCTTCTCGACGACTTTGGCAGGAAAAGGGAGGAGCGAGATGGGGCGGAAATTCTTGAGGTCGGTGGGGTCCACTGTCGGTTTCTTCAGGAGGGCGCTGAGCTCGGCATGCTTCCAGCTCTCCGGGAAGGTGGCGGTGGTGAAGGAGATGTTGATGATGTCCCGGAGTTGGGGTGCGATGATGGAGCCGGCCTTGTTGAAGACGTGGTATGGGCAGGGGTCGGTAGGGGAGCCGGAGTGGATGGTGTTCATCGTGCGGGTGGTGTCTTCGGTGCTGACCAGGGTCCAGTTGCAGAGGGTGGTGGTGGAGGGCGTTGGTTCGGTGGTTGGGTGCGTGGTCTGTGCGCCGAAGCTGTTGTGTATGTCGGCGATCTTGCGGTGGAAGAACGAGGCGAGTGAGTCGCAGAGGTCTTGCGAGGGTGTGATGTCGTTGTTTCCGGCGCTGGGGTTGGAGAGCTCTTTGACGATGCTGAAGAGTTCCTTGCTGTTGTGGGTGTTGTTGTCCAGTCGTTCTTTGAATGTTGTCCTTTTGGTGGTGCGGATCAACTGGTGGTGTATGCGGGTGGCGTTCTTGAGGGCTGTCATGTTTACTGTAGTCTGGTCGTGTCGCCAGGCTTTTTCGAGGGTGCCGCAGTTTTTCTTGGAGGTTTTGAGTTCGTTGGTGAACCACGAGGCTTTCTTGCTGCCGGGTCTACTGGGTGGGTTTTTCAGAGGTGCGAGGTCGTTGGCGCAGTTGGTGAGCCACTGTGTGAAGTTACGGGCTGCTTCGTTGGGGTCCGTCGTGTTGGCGGGAGGGTTCTGGCTGAGGGAGGTGGTGAGTTGGTCCGCGGTGATCTTGCTCCAGCTCCTGCGGGGAACCTGTTGCGGGTGGTGGTGGGTCGTGGTTCTCCTGAAGTTGAAGTGGACGCAGCTGTGATCAGTCCAATGAAGTCCGGTGGAGTGGCTGAAGGAGATGTGCTTGCTGGAGGTGAAGACGGGGTCAAGCATGTGGCCGGCATAATGGGTGGGGGTGTTCACCAGTTGCTTGAGTCCGAGGTTGGCGAGGTTGTCCAGCAGGGTGGTGGTGTTGCTGTCATTGTTGTTCTCCAGGTGGAAGTTGAGGTCCCTTAGGAGGATGTAGTCTGAGGAGGTGAGGGCGTGCGGGCTGATGAAGTCCGCGATGGCTTCGCTGAATTGTGTGCGTGGTCCCGGTGGTCTGTAGATGAGAGTGCCTCTGAGGGTGGTCTTGGGGTCGGTGTATATCTGGAAGTGAAGGTGTTCGGCGGCGGTGAGGGTGTCGTCGGAGTTGGTCGTGATGCGGATGATGCTTCTGTGGATGATGGCGATGCCCCCTCCGGTCTGGTTGACGCGGTCCCTCCGGGTGATCTTGTATCCGTCCGGGATGGCTATGGCGATGTCGGGCGCAGAGGAGGCGTTCATCCAGGTTTCCGTGAGGAAGGCAACGTCTGGTGATGTTGTGTCGAGCAGATTCCAGAGTTCGACGGCGTGTCTGTGGACGCAGCGGGTGTTGAGCAGGATGCACTTGAGGTGGTTGTTGCTGGTGCCTGGCCTTTCGGGTGCGGTGCAGGTCCGGAGGCAGGTGTAATTGCAGGCTTGGCCGGTGAAGGGTCCGTGGGTGCGTTTCGGGGTGGCTCGGCAGCAGGCGGGGTTCCGGCCGGCGTTGAGTTTGTTGAGGGTGGCAGCGTCGTAGGTCCGTCGTGTGGGCTGGCAGCGTCGGGGCCCAGGGGTCCTGGCCCTGGGCGCGGGCAAGGCGCGGACGGGCGCAGACGGGCTTGCCAATCGGCGCGCCCGCTGCGCGTGGCCGATGCGCGTACGCGCGGTCCCCGTCATATATGGCGAAGTGGGAGGGAGGAGCAGCTGGGAGGGAGGAGCAGCTGGGAGGCGGGAGCGGGGTGGCGAATGGGGACCGGGGATAAGGAAGGGGGCGGGGCTGCAGAGGAGCGGCGGCGGAGAGCGGGGGGACAAGGGCGGGAGAAGCTGACACGGCGGGAAAAAAAGCGGCGGGAAAGGCAGACACAGGAGGCGGCAAGGGGAGAGAGGGGGGGACAAGGGCAGGAAAAAAGCTGACATGGCGGGAAAAACAGCGGCGGGAAAGGCAGTCACAGGAGGCGGTGAGGGGGCAGGCCTGAGGGCGGGAGCCCAGGCAGCAGGAGTGGCGACAAGAAGGGCAGCAGCGGTGACCAGGGCACACGGGGGCCGTGCGGTGAGTGGAGTGACCGGGTTAAGGGTCACTAACACATCTTCCCTAAAGTAGAACACTCTTTTAATGTGCCCATGCACAGATTATGACATCAGTGGAAGGTCACTTTGCGGGACTGATCTCTTGAACTCACTGTACCGAAGATAGTCAAACGTGTGAGTCAGTACTTGTTTCCCACACATGAACAAGGTATTTTTCGATGACCTTAAAGTCACATTCTTCTTCTGTCTCAGCAAATCCTTTCAGAAACTTCATAGGTTGCTAATAGTGTCATCATCCGTAAGAATATGTGCCTTGATAAGAACACTCAACATCTCTGGGTCAGATTTCTTGTACTTCATATGAAGCAAGATTAAGTGTCTTTTCTCGCCTGTTCCATAACGTAGCCCTAACTCTGACAATGCTTGCCTTATAAACATTGCAACAAATCTAAGTAGCACAATAATAACATCTGTGTCATTTGACAGTACAATGACTCAATTGGAACCATTCTGAACAGCCCAATCAACATGTGGCACATCACGAAGGTCAGCTTCCTTTAATTTGCTGTTAAGTTCTTGAACAATATAGACAATACCTTTTGAATATATCTCTGCAGGCACCAACTTCTCATTGACAATCTTACTTGCAATAATTGGAAATTCAGTGTTCACTGAAGCATCAGCAATGTTTTGGCAAGTTAAAATCTCCAATTCATCTTTTTCGATGTTGATGACCAGAATTTATCAAGTTGCACAAGTATAGGTGTCGGATTTTTGATGCAGGCAAGGGCAATTGTTCCTCTTGTAGACATATGTCTGATTCCCTCACATTCTTTGGCAGATAGTTCAAGATAACTTGCAAAGACAATGTGCAGTTCTTGCAAGGTGCACACTGACTTAGATATCTGTAGAAAAGTCAGAAGTACTCCGAAGTTTTGCATGGATGAAATCTTGACCATTTGCAATTGTGACATATAGTCCACAACATTAGCAGTTTTCGATGAGGACAACTTTTTAAATTGAAATTATTCAGGTGTAAGGTTTTTTTTTCAAACTCTTGTATGATTTTTCCTTCACTGGTTTGATGCAGCATCTCCATCAAATAATGTGTTTGCTGGAAGAAGATCATGCGACAGAATGTCTTTGATGAATTCACCCCTTTATTATGCTACTTTCTTTTCTCTATGTGCTTGCGAAAGTTTTTATTTTTTTGTAACCTGTTTTGTAGTGTCTGGTTGGAAGAAACTCTTCCTATGACAATTAAAGTGTGGAAGTTTAGCTTTAGTGATTATGTCAAACAGCTTTTACTCTATCAATACAAATCTCTCCTGCTTCAGTTCTACGTATAGTTTTGATCCATGTTCCAGCGTTTCTAGTGGACGTGTCTTTATATCGTAATCCACTTATTGTTTGGTCAAGAAGTTGTGTAGTCGCACAGGCTCCGTAATTTCGAAGGGGTTTCCTTGCTGCTGTATGTAATGAAGAAGGTCTGTCCACATGTTTATTAAAATGTTCCCCACTCTTTCCCAAACGTTTGTGGTGAGGAACAGTTTCACGATGGTGTAGGAAGCTAGGTTTCTGTTGCAGATCCCCTCACTTTTTGCCGGACTACCGGTGCTCCTACACTTGATGTGCCAGGAGTCCCTGCCATTCAGGTTCCCAGGGCATGTGTTCTTTCCCAAAACTGTACCTAGGACCCCTAATTGGCACTCTCTGGCCTCATGTCAGTCCCTTGTAAAAGGTACCATGGGTACCAAGGGCACTGTGGCCAGAGAAGGCCTCCAAGGGTTGCATGACTTATTGTGCCACCCTTAGAGACCCTATACCTTTACATACACACACATACATACTGCCATTGCAGGTTGCGCATTTTGGTGCAGAACAAAGGGAAGAGTTGACATGGCACACATCACTGTGTGTCATGCCTACAACCCACTGCCCTTGTATAGGTAAGCCACCCCTCTAGCTGACTGCACTATACCAGTTGTGAGGGTACAGGTGCATGAGCCCTGTACCCCTACAGTGTCTATACCAATTCTTAGACATTGTATGTGCATTAATACCATTAAGAGTATATGGTGCTGGGAATTTGTCATTACAAACTCCACAGCACCATATTGCCTTTACTGAAAACTGGGAAGTATGGCATCAAACTTCTCAGCACATTAAACCCACACTGATGCCAGTGTGTGCTATAATGCCAAATGCACTCAGAGGTCATCTTAGAGATGCCCTCTGAAAAACGACCAGCCTCTGGTGGGTTACCTGACTAGTACACACCAGCCTGCCACCACCAGACATGTTCCTGGGCCCCTGGGATGGGAGCCTTCGCTCCTTAAGCCCAGAAACAAAGCCTTTCCTAGACAGAGGTAGTCACGCCTCCCCCAGGCCAGGAAGAGCCATCTGTGGCAGGGGAGCTTCAAAGGCCTTACAGCCTTTGTAACGCAACCCTCGGCCTCTCCTGCTATCAGGAGCAGGCCCCCTTCCCGTCTCGCTTCCTTTTTGACTGGAATTATTTGCACAACCCAGAAGGTGTGCTCACCTCTGCCAACCCCACCCCTCATGTGGGGGAAGCAGGGTGAAGCCCCATCTTCAGTGCCCGCCATCTTGCAGATGGCAGGCACTCTCCAATCAGGATTAGGGATTGTGCCCACTCCCCCATGTGGGGAGAGCACACCAAGGGTGTAGTCACCCTAAGGTCGTTATCCTACTGGCTACGGACCTCAAGACCCCTAAAACGCCCCTTAAATACAGTATTTAGGGGGCAGCCCAAAATCAAGAAGACAGATTCTCTCAACCTACGAAGAAGAAGGACAAGAGAAGACGCCCAGCAGCGGAGACTGCAGGGAACAACTGACTTGGCCCCAGCCCTACTAGCCCGTCTGCAGTTTCCAGAGATCTTGCACCAAAGTCTTCTTGTCCTGCAGACAGCGGCCTCCAGAACCCTGGGAGGACTGACTGCCTTCAACAAAGACTGGATCTTCAGTGAACAGCAGTTCTGTTCAAAAGAAACACCCAAGACAGACTCTGAGCCTACTGAGGACAAAGAAATCCGACGCCTGGAACCACCATTACACCCGACGCCTATAGCCTGAATTCAAGTTGCCCACCGGTCCCAGCGAGGTCCGCCAGCGCTCCAGAATCCAAGTCCACTGTGGGTTGACCTCTCCAGGACTCCCCGACATCGCCTGTTTCCTCTGCACAGAGACCCCCCCAACCGCGAATGGCCCGGTAAGGTGAAATCCGATCTTAAAAGACACCCTTGCATCAAGCCATCCTACGCCCTGGAAAAGAAACCCTGAGGTGCACCCATGTCCCCGAGCTCGCCAACTTACCTGCCTAGCTGTTGGTTCCTCCCGTACGTCTTCCTGGACCGAGCCTGCAGCCAAAATCAAAAACACACTACTCCAGTTGAAAACAACACGTCACCCGATGCCAAAACAGCACCCTGCACCTGGCCGCCCCTGCACCGTAGTGGGTAGCACCATGTGTGCTAAATCAGATCCCCCTGTGCCCTGAGCCTAACACCAGGAACTTTGCTCCCACAACCTTGTGGCCTGCTCGTGAGCAGCCACCAACTGGAGGCTCCCTATCCCCCATTGGATTACATTGGGCCTCAGCACTCTGCACCCACCCAACTTAGTGCTGCTGAGGGTGCTTTGAGAGTGCATCCTTGACACTGGAGGAACCCTTGTTCTAACCCCAGAAAACCAACTCCCAACACAAAGTACTTACCGTTAAACAGATTACTTCATTTCCTCCCATAGGATTGCATTGACTGCTTTTCTTTGAAAATTCGTGTTGGTTTGTATGAAACCCTGAAAAACTGCAAATGTACAAAAACTGATTTACTTACCTTTTCTCTAGGAAATGTCCCAGTGTGATATCTAGGCATATCACACTGAGTAGAAAAATTAACTTAAATGTAATCTATAAAGTAACGTATAAAGTAATCTGTAAAGTAACTGAAAAGTAATTTTTAAACATTAACTTACCTGTAATTCAGCCAACTGCATTTGAACCTGCATTCAACTGTAAAATATTGCATAAGATTTTGCAAAGTATTATTTCACTTACCTGCACCAGGCATGGCTCTAGAAATAAAATAACTTAATATTTTTGATACAAACAAATTAGTCTGAGTAAAATCTTTGTGTGTGACATCATTTGCTGCCTGAGTGTGTACAATAAATGCTTAACACTGTCCTCTGATACTGCCTTGCTGCTCGACCACACTACCACAAGTAGAGAGTAAGGTGCGATCTACTTTTACCTCTGCCTACCTTTGGGGTTCCACTGGACTCTGTGCACACTATACCTCATTTTGGTATAGTATATACAGAGCCAGATTCCTACAGATGGTCCTTTAATATTTAGTTTGTCATCTCTCTGTAAACAACACAAATCGAAAGGACTTCATGGTAAACTACCTAGCATTGAGCAACATATTTACTTGTACACGTCTGACCAACAATTCCCTTGGAGCTTTTCTATGATCTCTGGATCGTCTGTTCCAGTTTTAAATCTGGAGCCACAGCATTGAACCTTCCCTCTCTGTCTATCACCACAAAATGACGTTGGATGCATTTTCTGTAGAGCTATTGTTTTTCCACTTCTAGCTTCGTCACTCTTTCCAAATACCAGGACCCATATCTCAGGTAGTTTACGCAATCGAATTCGCGAAACACAGTAATCAGTCTTCCCATGCAGTTCCCAATCACCTTCTTGCTCAGCATGTACCAAGTTTATCACTACAGCTATCATGTGTAAAACATTTCCCCAGTACTTGAAAAGTTTTGATTTTTTTTAACACTCTTTGGCAAACTCTACAAACTTGGTTTTCAGGTTTTCTGATTCTGAACTGAGTGCAATGAACATTGCCTGGCTTTCCATTACGTATTTTCAATGAAGTGCACCCTGTGCCTTGGCCACTACTGAGATAAGATATGCAAAACCTAATTTGTCATTCTTGTTCCAGAAAGCATTCCAACGCAATGTTTCTATAGCCTCAGATATGATGAGCATACCTTGTAACAAATTGACATAATGAGTTCCGCTATACTAACTAGACAGTTTTGCTTCCAAAGATTCCAAAGATTTCAGCATCAATAAGTGCATCGTCTATGCCACATCCACTGAGAAGACTTCCTGCACACCACAACACAACTTGTTTTTATGTGGAAAACGCCCATCATTAGATAAAGATCATCAAATTCTACTGGATTGCTCATAAAAATGTCAGCTATAATACGGAAAACACCTTCATTGCAGAATATTGTCAGGATAGGTTGGTCTTCAAGCTGAGCATGCACATTTTGGATTTTTTTTAAAGCTGTGTATACTATTGCATAGTTATGACTGGAGATGGTATTACTGGCAAAAACTCAACCTTCTTCAGTGGGACAGTATTCTGGGAAATCAGAGCATGAATTACAGCCCACAGAGGAACTGACTTTTCTCCATACTTCAGTCCGCACCGAATAAGCAATATGATAAATTAAGTTAAATCAGCTTCGCGGACCACAGCATCAGTTAAAAGAAAATCCAAGTCCTCAGCGACTTTGAAACTTTCTGGTAGACTGGAACATGTTGATGGCTTGAGTGATTTTGTACAAGTTGGCAAGTCCGTTGGATTATATGTTTGCAGCTTTGTTTGTTTATACCTACAGCTAACACAGCTTGTTTTCCAGCTTCTACTTCATTGGTACAGCCTTGAAAAAGCACCATGGCAGTATGATGTGTGCTGGATGTTCCGGACAAAGAAGAGCTACCTTCAAAATCAAAATTATCAAGAGTAGCAATTGCAAATCCTTTCCAGGTAAAGTGACTTGGAAGTGGTTTGCTGTTGTATTCACAAGATTTTACAGCATGAGTGAGCTGCTAACAAGTTCCTGCTCTGTACTATCTCTTTATAACTTGTTGAAACACCAATCCTATTCATTGAAGTGATTAGCGCTCTACTTTTGCACATGTCATAGATTGCGTGGGCAGTCGTCATACTTAGCGGAGCTTTCTTTTTGCCGTGAGTAATTCAGAAAACATGATTTGGAAAAGACAGTGCATTTGCACAGCATAAGACTGTTGGTTCATGGGATTGTTTTCCACTTCTTCGCTTATATTTTCAAAGCCATCATCAATGCTGTTCGCTTCTGTTTCGAACTCAATAACTTAAGTTTGTAAAGGTTTTGCTTTGCTGATATTAAAGAATATAGGGCCAGATGTATCAAGATACGCTTTTGCGATTCTCAAATAGCGATTTTTAAGGAATCGCTATTTGAGAATAGCAAAATGGTATGTATGTAGAAATTCGCTATTTTTTTGCGATTCCTTAAAATTCCTTAATTGCGATTAGCAAATTGCTAATCGCAATTAAGGAATGAATGTGAAATTATTCTCAATTTGCGATTCGCAATTTGCTAATCGCAAATTGAGAATAATTTCAAGGGTGCAAGGGTGTCCAGGGTGCACCCCTGAAATAAGCATGGGTGCACATGTGGTGCACATACATGCCCTAAGGGCATGTATGTGCATCACATGACACTTTGAAAAATGCAAAAATGAGCATTTTTCAAGAAAATGGCAAATTACCACCAACTTAAAGTTGGTGGTAATTTGCGATTCCTTAGGGACAATTAGCAATTTTTTTTTGCATCATACATTGCATTTAAGGAATCGCAAATTTTGCGATTCCTTACATGCAATCGCAAAATAAGGAATCGCAAATTTGCGATTCCTTATTTTACACTGAAATTTGCTACAACATACCATTTTGCTCAAATGAGTTCGCAGATTTCGGCGTTTGCGAACCCATTTGAGCTTCATACATCTGGCCCATAGTAAAAAATGTTAAGACAACATCAGGCATTCTTGTTGACTCCCATGATTTGCAAAGCTCTAAGGCATTAAAAAACGTGTCACTATGCTCAAAATTGAAATCTTGTGGGATGTTTCTTTGAATGATTCTTTTTTTTATTTAAAAAAAAAACTTTTTATTAGTTTGAAAATCAGGGAAAAATACATTCATAAGATACACATAGAAGGCTGCAATCATATCTGTTAAATACGGCAACTCTACACATTTAAACATCATCCATTTACCATGAACATTACACGTTTTTTGACAAGTATACCTACGCCCCTGGAACCAGACGAGAATTCGGAATGCGCCACCATTTTAAATCCCCATCGATCTAGTGCCTTACACGCAGAGCCCACCAAGTGTGTCTCCTGTAATAAGGCCACCGCAGGCGCCCATCGCTTTAGGTATTGCAATACTAGACCTCTCTTTACCTTATCTCCCAACCCCCGCACATTCCATGTAAGTAGGGTCAATGGGGTTATTGGGGATAATTCAGTCATCGGCTGGTTAGAGTCTCGCTGGCCTTGCACAGTCATACGTGTTAGACAGAATACGCAGTGTCACCAAAACAGCAATGCAATATGTCCCAAGAATGTTGGCAGCCACCAAATCCATTATGTTTGCCCTTGTGAACTGTACAACAAACAAGAAACAAAACCTTATGAACATTCCCCCCCCCCCCAACCCCCCTCCCTGCCTCCCTGCCTGACGGATTCAAAACTACTCGCCTCCCCAACCAAGCAGAGTGCTCAATTCCCTTCCCAGTTTCCAGTTGACAGGGGTGAGAGTGAGCGTCTATCGCCCCCGCAACCCCACACAGTCTCCTCCCCATCCTCTCCCATCCAGACGACAGGGCTATCTAAATTGAAGAATACAGTGTGCATAACCAAAACGGCTCATGAATCACTATATCCGGGGTACACTATTCCATGGTTTCTAACAGAGTAGTCTAGATTGTTCCAGTTGCTTCGTTGGAACCCAATATAGCCGTTTCGGAACTCTCAAAGTTTGTCAAGTTCTGGTCAATGGTTCTTTCATCCTTGTTTCAGCCACCTCAACGAAGAGCAATTAGTAGATCGTCCTATGCACAGATTCACTCGCGTTCCTCACTCATTGCGCGGTCTCTGTGCCAATTACCATTGTCCCCGGTTCTGCCAGGCGGACCGGCCTTCCGCCAACGCTCTAGCCATTCCTGCGCATCTTCAGGTGTAACAAAAAAACATGTTTTACCTTCGGCCTCCACCCTCAGTTTAGCTGGAAACAGCATGGAACATTTAATGCCTTGATCTCGAAGGGTCTTCTTGACATCCAGAAAACCTCCCTGTTGCTTCGTGACGGCTGCAGTGTAGTCCGGAAAAATCGTGATGGCCGCGTTGTCTATCTTCAACGGGGGAGCAGTGCACGCAGCCTGTAATATCGCGTCTCTGTCCCGAAAATTTTAAATACGGGCCAGAATAGGTTGTGGAGGCGCCCCGGGCCTCGGCCTACCCCCAGGGACCCAATGCGCACGCTCAACAGAAAAATAATTGGACTGACCTTGTGGCTGAAGATGGTTCGTGATCAGATCTTCCACGAACAGGTCAAGGGCCGGACCTCCCGACCGTTCCGGCACACCAATAAGGCGGATGTTGTTCCGTCTCGACCGCCCTCCTGATCCTCCAGATTTGCAGCCAGTAGTTTATTTTCGGCCATACGGTGGTTCACCTGTTGCTTGAGGGTGGTGGTGTCTGATGTTAGTGTCGCTGTGACAGTCTCAACCTCCGACATTCTCCTGGACAGTTTGCTAAAATCGTCTCGAATTAAGGCCAGAACCACTGCGAGGGTCCCAATGCGGGAGTCCACCTTGTTTAGGGTCGCTATAATGTCTTGCAGGGTCACCTCTTGCGCCTCGCCTGCACTCGCGCCATTTGGTGATGTGGCCTCTTTGTCCTATGCCGCCGTCTGCGTCTTGGCATAAGCATATTTGTCAAGTTTTAACTGGCTGGAGCCTTTTGTGTTCCTGCTGCTCATTATGCCAACCTGTGAGCGTATGTGCCCAGCTCTGGGGTACTGTCACTACTCGCAGCTGCTTGCCAGGGGGCTCCGCCAGGCCCGTCGATGCCCGTTCTCCAACTTCTGTCCCTAGGCACTGTAAGTGGCTGCAGCACTCGCACTCAGTCCCGTCTCAGGCAGTGTATAATTGTGCACCTCAATGTCCCATTAATATCTGCGAGGCCTGCAAAATAGCGCCGATCACTGTGCCTCTCCAAAGCCACAGTCGGCCGATCCGCTTCTCTCCGCCTGCTCCCGCCCAGCGCTTACAGTCCGTGTGTGGCGGCCAGGAATCACCCCCGCAGCACTCACCGCTGCACCTGATCTCCCACGGGGCACCGCTGGATCACACAGGCAGGCCGAGCAAGTCTGCAGTAATGATGATGCTCGCCTCCAGCCGCCCCTCGCTTGCACCTTTGTGCGGTCTGCACTCCAATTGGGTTCCTCCGGGCAGTCTCCAAACTCAAGGCCCCAGCTCACCTCACTGCACCAGGCCACAGTTCTTCTCGCGCCACCAGCGTCACCAGAAACAGTTCTTTTCGCTCCGGGAGCGGATCGCTAAACGCCCTGCGTCCTCCACTACCTCAGCTCCCGGACAGAAGAATGAAAGAATTCTCTTTTCTTTAAATAGAGCTGAGGACTTAGGGCTAGATGTAGGTAATTGTAAATTACCGATTCGAAAATACCGAATTTTACCGATTCGGTATTTTCAAATCGGTAATTGCTATGTAGATAAAAAATCGGTAAAAATTACCGAATCGTTAAGATTCGGTAATTACCTAATCAGTATACCGATTCGGTAATTGACATTCATTCCTATGGGCCTGGAATCTGTAAATTGGCCCCCTACATAAGGAATGCGTTACTTACCTGTAACTGCAGTTATCCAGTATCGGTATCTTTCATAGATTCACATGCCTGAATCTATCCCCGTCGTCGGGATGGCAATCCCCGGTACATAAATAAAGTAATGTCACATAGACATATATACATAGTAATGGGCCAGAGGCCTCTCATTAGTAACATATCCATGTCCTTTTGTGAAAAGGACCAAACTTTGGCCAAGAGCCAATCAGCTATCACCACCCTCTAGAACCTTCCTGGAAGGAGCTCTAATCCCTCAGATTTTCGTAAGCACAGTGCTAACTAGCATATTACTGAGAGAACTAAGGTGAGCCCTTCCAGGGGAGGCGGGTGGGTTGCATGTGAATCTATGAAAGATACCAATACTGGATAACTGCAGTTACAGGTAAGTAACACATTCCTTATCCAGTATTAGGGGTATCTTTCATAGATTCACATGCCTGAATCAGAGTAGCGAGCAATAACAAGCACATTTCGAATTGTACAACACCAATCTCACTAGATAATAACATATCAATTGGGAAATGCAAAAGGTACCAAAATGCAATATTAGAGAGAAATGTGCAAGTAGACAGTAGGAAGGTGGGATGAAAGAGAAGGCTCGCCTCTAGTGAAATAGATGACGGAGCACAGCTTGTCCCACTGCTGCATCTTTCATAAGTTCAGTATCCAAGCAGTAGTGCCTGGTGAACGTATGCGGTGTCTTCCATGTCGCCGCTCTGCAGATGTCAGTAATGGGCACTCCAGCAAAGAGTGCCATGGAGGTTGAGACTGCTCTAGTGGAATGAGCACGAACCTTGGAATGCAGAGGATGTCCTGCTTGCTGATGACAGAAAGCAATAGTCGCAGAGATCCAACGTGAAATGCTCTCCTTAGTTAAGGGAAGACCTTTCCTAGGTCTGCTAAAAGCAACGAAGAGTTGGTTAGATTTTCGAAATGTCTGTGTTCTGTGAATGTAGAATTCAAGACAGCGTTTGAGATCAGAGACTGGAGAAACCTCTCTGCTGCAGAATGTGGATTCGGGAAGAAAGAGCGCAGGACTATAGGCTCATTACGGTGAAAGTCAGATGGGACCTTTGGAATAAATTTAGGATTAGTCCTTAGAATCACTCTGTCGTGTTTGAATTGGAGGAAAGGGTCTTGAATTGAGAAGGCTTGGAGTTCGCTTAATAGTCTCGCTGAGGTAAGTGCCAGTAGAAGTGCCGTTTTCCAGGAAAGATATTTGATATCAGCTTTGTGTATCGGCTCAAAGGGATGTTTCATTAATTGAGCAAGCACAATGTTCAGCTGCCATGCAGGCGGTAAAGTCTTCACTGGAGGGAACGTTCTGAACAAGCCTTTAAGAAACTGTTTTATGAGTCTACTGGACCAGAGGGAAGCACCAGTCGAGGAACGCATGAAACGAGATATGGCAGCCAGGTGAACTTTTATTGAAGGATGAGCAAGACCTGAGTTTGCCAAATGTAGAAGGTAGGGCAAAATCTGTGCAGGCGACGAAGAAAAAGGATGTACTTTCTTTGATTTGCACCATATGCAGAATCTTTTCCATTTCAGGGAATATGTTTTGTTGGTACTGGCAGCCCGAGCTAGAACAGCTCTGCAATCTGGTGGGATGTCTAAGTTCTGGAATTCTCTGAACTCAGGAGCCAAGCCGATAATTTGAGAGATGCTGGATCCGGATGCTGGACTTGTCCTTGGTTCATTGTGAGGAGATTGGGGAACGGCTTCAATGGGATCAGCGGTTCCAGCGATAGGAGATGAAGCTCCGTAAACCAGTGCTGGCGCGACCAAGCTGGAGCTATCAAGATAAGGGTACAATGTTCCGCCTTCAACTTCCGGAGAACCCTGGGAATCAGGGGAAATGGAGGAAATGCGTATGCAAAGACGTTGAACCATGCGATCGAAAATGCATTCCCTAGAGACCCCTTCTGGGGACGCCAGCTTGCGTAATGTTGGCATTTTACGTTGTGTCTGGTTGCAAAAAGGTCCAGGTGAGGCGTGCCCCATTGGGGGAAGATCTGACTGAGCTGATTCAACTCCCACTCGTGGCACACAGAGCGCTGTTTGCTCAGTGAGTCTGCGAGGACATTGTCCATTCCAGAGACATATTCTGCACGAAGGGAAATGTTGTGAAGAAGCAACCAATTCCAGATTTTCTGAGATTCGGGAGATAACATCAGAGAACGGGTCCCCCCCTTGTTTGTTTATATAGTGCATTGTTGTGGTATTGCCTGTCCTCACAAGCACTGGGGAATCTTTGATCCGAGGAAGGAATGCTCGAAGGGCCAGGTAAACTGCTCGTAACTCGAGAAGGTTTATGTGCAGTTATCGCTCGGAAGGAGGAATGCACCCCAACCTTCCAGGGACGCATCTGTTGTTATGATATGCGGAGAAACTGGAAGCAGGGAAGACAAACCTCGCAAAAGGTTCTGCGGGTGAATCCACCAATGTAGAGCTTTCACCATGGGAGGAGTCACCCGGATGACATTGTCGAACAATCCTGTACACTGGATCCATTGAGTGGACTGCGCTTCCTGAAGAGGGCGCATGTGAAGACGGCAGTGTGTAACTAACAGGATGCAAGAAGACATCATCCCAAGCAGGGACTTGTAAAGGCGCACCGTGAGGGATCTTCTGGTTTGTATGCGGGCCGCTAAGAATGTCAGCTTGGATTGACGCTCCTGCGATGGAAATGCTTTCTTCTGTGCCGTATCGAGGACAGCGCCTAGGAAAGTGAGACGCTGGGAAGGTTGAAGGACGGATTTGTCTCGATTGAGAGTGAGGCCCAAGTCGTTGAAAAGTTGAAGACAGGCGTTGGAGGATTTGGTCACGCCTACAAAAGGAGGCGCCTTGACGAGACAGTCGTCCAAGTATGGGAAGACTTGGTGATGTTGCTGCCGGAGGTACGCAGCCACTGGAGACAGGCATTTTGTAAAAATGCGTGGGGCTGATTTCAGGCCGAAGGGCAACACCCAAAACTGGTAGTGTCTGCCCGCCACAGCGAACCGGAGGTATTGCTTGTGATTCCTGTGGATAGGCACGTGAAAATAAGCATCTTGAAGGTCTAGAGACACCATGAAGTTGTTCGCATTGAGGAGTTGTAGCACCTCCTGAATGGACACCATACGGAATGACTGTTTTTTGAGATACTTGTTTAGGTTTCTTTAGTCCAATATAGGTCTCCATTTTTTCTCCTTCTTTCGGATCAAGAAAAATCGGGAATAGAACCCCTTGCCTCGCTGAGCACGAGGGACTCTTTCTATAGCGCCTTTCTGGAGCATTAGTGAGAGTTCCAAAAGCAGTAGATGTAAATTTTTGTGGAGAATAGGACAAGGAGGAGTTTGAGGCGGAGTTTCTATGAACTCCAGAGAGTGTCCGAATTGAACTAGTTGGAGGACCCATCGATCCGTAGTAATCTTTTTCCAATTTTGCAGGAAAGACGAAATTCTTCCTCCAATCTTGCATGGCAGAGAAGAAGTGGAGACCTGTCGCAGAGATAAGTCATTGTCTTCTGGTTGTGTCCTTCTTTCCTCCTTTACCACGAAAGGAAGATTTCGTGTAAGACGACTGCTGCTGCTGTTGTCTCTGTTGATATTAAGGCTTATACTGCTGATTTGAGTTGTAAGAGGACCGGTAACCTTGAAAATCTCCTCTTGCAGAAGATTGTCCTCTCCCTCTTGAGCTCCGAAAGGGAGGACTCTTAAACTGGAGGGTACCCAGTGCCCTCGCCGTATCGGTATCTTTTTTAATACCTTGTAGCGCCTCATCAATGTGTGCTCCAAACAGAAGTTGGCCGTCGTAAGGCATGTCAAGCACTTTAGTTTGTACTTCCGGACGGAAAGTAGTAGCTTTCAGCCAACCTTGGCATCTCAGCACCGCAGCCCCAGTCAGTTGGCGAAATCCGGTCGATGCAATATCCATCGCACAATCGATTATCTCTGAGGCTGAGCGTTCCCCCTCCAAGAGAATCTTCCTAGCCTCCTCTTTTTCTTCCTCCGGTAAGGATCCCAAATATGGGCAATATCAGCCCACATTTGACGGTTGTAACGTCCTAACAGTGCCAGAGAGTTTGAGGAGCGCACTGTTAACGCGGACATAGAAGAAAACCGCTTTCCAATATTGTCCAGTTTTCGTCCTTCCTTATCCGGAGGTGCAGTTAGAGTAGCAGAAGGATTTTTTGATTTACGCTGCGCTGCTTGAGTAATGACTGAGTCCGGTTTGGGATGGCCAGTAAGGCAAGCTGGAGCCGTGTCTGGAGCCCTATATTTCTTGTCCAGCCTAGGCAGCACTGGGGGCAAGGAAGAAGGGTTTTGCAAGATCTTAATCCCCTGATCCCAAATGTAGTCGATGATAGGTATGGACCTGACAGCCTTTTTAAAGGGTTCCTTAAAATCATAAAGGAAACAGTCTTGTTGTTGAGTTGTAATAGGAATTTTGAAACGCAAAGCCGCCCTTTCCAGGATATTATGGAACCTCCCAATGTCCTCTGGGAGCGAATCGGCTTGCGTAGGCACAGGAGATGCCGGACATGGAATGACATAATCGTCCCATTCGTCATGGGAGTCCTGAAGTTCTCCTTCTTCATGTTGTTGCTCCTCCTCTTCATCATCTGAGGATGGTGGAGGTTGTGAGGGAGCAGGGTCCGGCTGAAGTACTAGAGGCGGAGGCCAAGGTCTAGATGGAGGAGTCAAGTCAAGTCAAGTCATAAAATTTATATAGCGCACTACATACCCAGAGGGTCTCAAGGCGCTTAGGGAGGGGAGGAGGAGAAACCACTGGAGGTGGTGGAGGCGTAGGCGTAGATGGGAACCTCTGTTTATAATCCACAATCAAAAAGTGAAGATCAGTGACTATAGATGCAGGCAGACACACAATAGGTTGAAGGGGAGGAGGCTGGAATTCCTCTTGGTAATCTATTGGTTCTTCCTGTTCTTGTTCCTCATAATCCGAGCTCTCGTGGTATTTTACGTTCAGTTCGGATGGGCTAGTAGCTGTCTGGAACATAGAGCCATCATCTGAGTCATCGTCGTCCAGGAGATGCGCAGGTGGTAAAGCCTGGACTCTGCTCGGGGAGGTTAAATCCGGAGTCAGTGTGCGTTTGGTAATTTTTAGATGAACATACGCACTTTTTAAGGTAGGTTCCGTTGTCGTCGTCGAACCCGTCGACGGGGTGGTCGTCGACGGCGAGACGGCGACGACTGATCCAGATGGCATCGTCGACGATGACGTCGACGACGATGTCATCGAGGGTTGCGGCGTCGACTGCAATTTCTTCGTCGACAGCCTCGTCGACAGCCTCGTCGTCGACGGAGATGGCGTCGACATCGGTGGAGCTTTCGTCTACGTCGATGATGTTTTCGTCGCCGACGATGGTGCCTTCGTCGACGACGATGATGACTTCGTCGAGGTGGAAGTGCTCCTCGACGGCGGCTGAACAAGCGTCGACGACGACTTCTTCATTTTAATGATAGATGAAATGGACCTACCCGTCGACGAGGAGGATGTTGTAGACGTCAACGTGGACATTGAAGAAGACGCCACAGAAGTGGAGATGGTAGCTCTCGACGCCATCACAGGCAACGCTGACGAAGTTGTGAAGGGTTTCTTGAAGGTGGAAGCAGAGCTCTGAGGAGAAACCTTCACAGGCAAGACCTTACAATGAACCTCTGAAGACTTTTGCGTCTTCTTTTGAGGTGGCTCCGAAGATGGTCCTGGGGATGTCACTCTAGGTCTTTTAGGAAATGAATGTGGACTCCTGAAGGAACATTCACTCTCACCAGAAGAGACTGTCTGGTCTTTATCTTTCAGTCTCTGTAGCCATATCAAAAGGCGGCCCTCTCTGTCCTTGAGGGTCTTTGTTGAAAAAGTCTGGCAGACCTTACAATCTTCAGAAGAGTGGTCTGGGTAGAGACAATAGAGACACTCTTTATGCTTGTCGTCTACATGTAGCCTCTTCTTGCCACATGAAGCACAGGGTCTAAAAAGACCTTATTTAGGAGTATCAGCCATAGTAAACTGAAAACCCCACACAAATGAAGAAGTTCTGAGAGAAAAATACTGGAAATCCAGAGAAGTAAGGAAAACTGAGCAGAGCTCAGTGGAGACTCCCTTAGCACGAAGTGCGGTAGAAAATCTGAGGGACTAGAGCTCCTTCCAGGAAGGTTCTAGAGGGTGGTGATAGCTGATTGGCTCTTGGCCAAAGTTTGGTCCTTTTCACAAAAGGACATGGATATGTTACTAATGAGAGGCCTCTTGCCCATTACTATGTAAATATGTCTATGTTACGTTACTTTATTTATGTACCGGGGACTCCCATCCCGACGACGGGGAATTATTCAGGCATGTGAATCTATGAAAGATACCCCTAATACTGGATAACAAAAGCCTAATACCGGTCGGTAACGGTTGAAATTCGTTAATTTTGGCCGTTACCGACCGGTAATAGCCGTCCCACATCTGGCCCTATGGTATTTAAAGCCTTAGGCTACATTCCTTTGATTTCCCTTTCACATTTTACAAGTACTTTAAGCACTGGGTAATGTACATAAAATAGAACACTCTGGCAGAAGATGGGACCACGAGACAATACATCTAAAGCTGCACTAGACAGATCCAGTGCAAGGGTGCAATCACATTACCAACTGTGGCGCTTCCACTGTTGCCCTTATATCGAAGCGTTGTACACTGAACATGTTTGATGCTATATGTACCGGCAGGAGTGCAAACTACTGTCTTCTGTGAAAGCAAGATGGCAGAAGCAGGGCCATCTGAGCACGGGCAACCAAGGTGCATGCCCTCCTTGATGCAGCAGCAAGCCCAGTAGGAGGCTCCCCAGGGATGAGGACTCCTTCATGACCAGATCCTTGTACCATACAAAGGGGAAGGTGGTGAGCAGGGAGTGGCTTGGGATTCCGATGGGCAAGAGAACTGAGCCATGCAGAGGTTGAGTAGCAGGTGATGATGAACTCAGGCACACGTTCTTGCTTCGTTCTTTGGGCTTGGGGCGCAGAGAGCTGAGGTCGGATGAGTAGAGGCGAGCTCAGGGCTACACTGCAAGTCCTGCATGTAGCCACAATAGGCATGGTGCCTCTTCCCGCATGCCGAGCCAGCTCCCTGTAGAGGGTAGCTTTATCATGTCCAGCTTTATCTACCACTGGAAGACAGTTTAGCAACCTCCCAAACTCCCCACGTCTGATCTGAGCAGTCTCCCAACAGACTGTTAGTGTACTGTGTGCTGCAGGCCCACTGGTACTTGTTAGATACAATCTGTACAACCAACCATGGTGACAGGAGACTGCTCTCTCCTCCTGCTGCTCATCCTCTCATCCGTTCATGCTCCCAGTCAGTCACATATCCGGCCACCTATCAATCAATCAGACGTTTGTTAAGCGTAACTACTCACCCGTAAGGGTCTCAAGGAGCTGGCGATGGGTGCAGGTTCCAGTCCATTAAGGAGGGGCTCCGTCAAAGAGCCAGGTTTTGAGGTTTCTCGCGAAGATGGGAAGCGATGTTGTCTGCCTGAAGTGGAGAGGAAGGGCGTTCCAGGCTTGGCTGCGAGGAAGGAGAAGGAGCGGCCTCCCGATCTGGTTCTTCTGGTGCGATGGACCATGGCGTAGGAGAGCTGGGCTGATCGTAGGGTCCTTTGGCTCGTGGAATTTGAGTCGGCTGTTCAGGTATGCTGATCTGGTGTTGTGGAGGGCCTTGTGCGCGTGGGTGAGCATCTTGAAGGTGACTCTTGCCTCGATGGGGAGCCAGTGGAGTGTGCGCAGGTGCTGGGAGATGTGGCAGTGTCTTCGCAGGCTGAGGACCAGTCTTGCTGCAGCGTTCTGGATGTTCTGTTCAATACAGCAGAAATTAAATATATATTTTCATCTGATGCACCACTAAAGCACACAAACAAACTCTCCAATCAATAGAGAAGCACTTTCAGCCACAGACACATTGGCTGTTCCATTGCTTGTTTTTGGGTTACCTCATCAAATGAGCCACTTTAGAACAGTAATACAAATAAATAAGTATCACTAAGCACTGAGATTGATGGGTCTAAAGCTACCCTTGTACCCCATGGCATACTTTCTATATGTTTCACAAATGACCACTAAGAGTTTCAGAAAGACCAGGAGAACCAATACTAGGAAGATAAGTTAGAGAAGGATGTCGTGGGTGTTTGATGTTGGTAGGTCAGTGATATAAAAATGAATAAAAGAGTGGTTCCCACATGCTCCAGGAGCACTGCAGTCATTAACTGGTCTTTTCTGTAACACATCATGCAAACAGGTTAGGCCAGTCACCCACAGCAACCAACCAACTTGGATGAACCACTCATATTTCATGGGATTGGCCCTACCAATGACGTGGTGACTCTGGCTCCTCTACCATGAAGAACATCAAATGATCAGGAGGATGAAGAGGAGGACCGGAAGGAGCAGGAGGTTGATAAAAGAGAATTGAGGAGAATAAGGAAGATTAAGAGGGCCTCAGCAGGACCATCAAGAGAATCAAAAGGGCAAGAAGCTCAGAGGAATATAGACTAGCAGGAGAGTCACAATGTAGACGAGGCTCAGTAGGACAATGGCCCAAAGAGTACCAGGGTCATAAGGAAAGGAACCACAGCCACCACAAAGTCATGGACCAGCCATAACAAGATACCCAGGGTATGTGAAGAGAAGTATAGGAGGCGGAGAGCCGCCAGAAAGTCAACTAAGTCGGGACATGCGCCATGATGAGGATCAGGATCTTGATTAGAAGAAAATGATAAAAAAAACACGTTACTTACCTGTACACTGTGGTTTTCTGGTATTGCAATCTTTCATAGATTCACATGCTTGAATCTTCCGCGTCGTCATGGTAGGAGTCCCACTGTACTTCAATAAGCAGTAACTATTGCAATACATTAGAAAGTATTGAAAAAGATAGTACATTTTTAAACCAATCCACATCATTAGAATAAACACACACTTCAACCAATCAGAGACAAGCCTAAGACCCCATCTCCCCTGCAGAGACAACATACCTCAGATTTCGAGCACAAGTGTGACTAAGAGAATAGTCGCATGAGGCATAATGTGGCTAGCCTAAAAAGGGGGGTGGAGAGGGGGGCCGGAAGCATGTGAATCTATGAAAGATTGCAATACTGGAGAACTACAGTGTACAGGTTAGTACTGAATCTTTCATAGATTCACATTGTTGAATCAGAATAGCCAGCAGTAATAATGCCCAAATTAATGTGATCCGGCGAAGACAATAACGGAACACACATTTTTAAGGAAAAACAAGTTATGTAAACACCCTTTTTATAATATAGCATCAAATTTGAAAAAAATATAAATATAATCACAAACTGTCTCTGAACTAGTATCATATCTATAGAGAAAAAACATAAGACAGAATCTGTACCTTACAGAAACAGATGTCACAGGACCGTCTGTCCTACCGCTGCATCATTCTTCCATGTCAAGTCCATGCAGTAGTGCTTTGTGAATGTATGCACATTCAACCATATTGCTGCTCTGCAGATATTAGGAAGCGATACACCAGCAAACAGGGCTGTAGAAGTTGCCACCTTTCTTGTCAAGTGCACTGTAACTTTAGTGGAAAGCGGTCTTCCAGCTTTTTGGTGGCAAAAAGCGATATCTGACGATATCCATTAAGCAATACAGCTGCTCATGAGAGTATATCCTTTTCTAGGCGGTGCAAAAGAGATAAAAAGCTTCCGTCTTTCTGAAATTATTTGTTCTATGAATGTAGAATGTTAAGCAATGTTTTACATCTATAGAGTGCAGAGCCCTTTCAGCAGGAGACGAAGGGTTTTTGAAGTATGTTGCTAAGATTATTCTTTCATTTATGTGAAATGAAGTTGGAACTTTAGGTATAAAGCGTGGGTTTGTTCTCAACACCACCTTGTCTTCCTTAAACTGTAGAAATGGTTCTGAAACTGTGAAAGCCTGGTTTTCAATGACTCTCCTGGCAAATGTGAGGGCGAACGAGAGCACTGTTTTCCATGAGATATATTTAATTTCAGCTATATTGATTGGCTCAAAGGGTGGCTTTGTGAGTTGAGTGAGAATTGTATTTGACTGCTAAGCCACTGCAGGATGTTTTATAGGTGAAAAAGCCCTGAAAAGGCCTCTCATTAACTCTTTTACTATTCTTGTAGACCAAAGAGAACGTTCCCCTGATTTCTTACAAAACCTGGAAATTGCTGCCAGGTGCACCTTGATGGAACAGTGCACCAATCCGGACTTTGCCAAAAGAAGGAGTTATGGTAACAACTGTTCTGGTGGAGAATGGAAAGGATGCAAGCCCTCCTTAATACATCAGAATCTCTTCCATTTTGCTGCATAAGCCTTATTTGTGGAAAAAGCTCTTGAATGTTGCAGGACTGATTTACATTCTACTTTAATATCTAAAGCTCCGAATTCATAGTCGTGGGATTCCATGCCGATAAACTCAGAGACTTTTTTTGCCGGTGCAGTATCTGACCGTTGTTCATGTAGAGTAGATTGTTCAACGTCCGAAAGCAAATATGTGGAGAGATTGACAGTATTAGGAGCTCTGAATACCCAAACTGTCTCTGCCATGCTGGGAGCACGAGAATGAGATGGCATGGCTCTTTCTTCATTTTGCATACTATTCTTGGGATGACACAAATCAGTGGAAAAGCATCAGCAAACATTCCTGTCCACTGGGTGTGGAGAGCGTCCCCCCAAGATATTTTTTTAGGAAATCTGCTGGCAAACCATATGCATTTTTTGTTGGTCAGAGTCAGAAAAAGGTTCCAACTTTGGAGTGCCCCACACATTTTGAATACTTGTTCCAGCTGCACCTCATTCAATTCCCATTTGTGGCATTGGCTGCCTATTCTGCTGAGAGAATCTGCCCATTCGTTGTCTATGCCTGGGACATGCTCTACTTACAGAGTCATTTTGTGCTTTAGCAAGCACCTCCAGATCTCTTGTGCCTGAACCGATAGCATGTGAGATCTAGTACCCCCCTAGAACATAGTTGTGGTGTTGCCCATTCATACCAGAACAGGAGAGCCTCGAATTCTGGGTAGGAAGACTTGCAGCCCTAGACACACTGCCTTTAACTCTTGGAGATTTATATGCCTCTACGCTTCTTGGACAGATCATTTCCCATGAAACTCCAAGTCTTGGAAATGTGCTCCCCAACCGTCCAGAGAGGCATCCTTTGTCATAATGTAGCTGGGACGTATCGCCTCGAAGGATAGGCCTGGAGAAATATCGAGCTCTAGTCTTTTCCCCACCATGAAAGAGCCTTCTTCATTGCCTGTGTGATGAGAATGACATAGTCAAAAGAGCTGTGAACCTGAATCCACTGGACAACCAGTTCTTCCTGAAGCGGCTACATATGTAAGCAACAATTTGGAATCAATGGGATGCGTGAGGATTGCCTGCCCAGCATAGACTTGTACATTCTTACTGAAGCAGACCTTTTTGCTGGAAGTTGAGACGCCAAGTGTAGTATCTTGTGCCTTCGTTCTAGCGTGGGATATGCCTTTGCTACCTTGGTGTTCACAACTGCTCAAAGGAATATCCACATTTGACTTGGGATAAGAAATTACTTTTCTACGTTGAGCTGCAGCTCCAGATATTTGAACAGCTAACTAAAAAAAGCCAAAGTAGATTCTTATGGGATGTATGACGTTACAACGCATACTTTTACTCCGCGTACCATTACAACGCGGTATTTACAACGAATACCGTTACAACGCATAGCGCTTTGGGGTGCTGGATAGTGGTAAGTATAATTTACTATTCTAACTCCAGTCCCCGTGGACCCTAGGGAAGGTGTTGGATAGTAAATTAAACTTACCTCTTATCCTAGAGCGCCCCCCAGCGCAATGCGTTGTAATGCCATGCGTTGTAATGCCCGCGTTGTAATGGTAGTGCGGAGTAAAAGTTGCGTCGTAACGGGTGTATACCTTCTTATGCAAACTTTTATGAGCCAGACATCCATGTAGGGAAAGACCTGGTGGCCCTGCCTTCTCAGAAAAGCTGCTACCATCCCCATGCACTTTGTGAATACCCTTGAGGCTGAAAAAAGGCTGAAAGAGATAATTGATTGTTAATTGATAATGCACTCTGACACCTCAAACCTCAGGAAGCAACCATGTTTGACGTGAACTGGAATATAAAATGTTTTGTCTAAAAGAGCGCGAGATATTATAAAGTCCCTTATGTTTATCAACAAGAGAATCTCTTGCAACAATAGCATTCTCAAAGGCTGTTTCTTGATATATTTATTACGTTGTGTGTGATCCATGACTTGTCTCCATTCTCTGCATTTCTTCTTTACGAGGAAGTAATTTGAGTAAAAACCTTTTCCGCAATGCTGGAAAGGAACTTCTTCTATTGCCCCCTTCAACAGAAGAGTCGAAACCTCTTGTTTTAAGAAAGTAAGATGTTGATGTGCCCTCTTGGAAGGTGGATGACAAGGAGGCTTTTGGACAAAGTCCAGGGTGTGACCTCAATGAATAATGTCCAACGCCGATTTGTCCTTTGTGATGGTGTTCCAATGATGGAAAAATGCGGACAGATGATGGATCCCTGAGGCTGGTGATGATAGGAGGTGGCTGGTGGGTGAGAAACATCACTGACGTCTGGAGGTGTCTTGAGACTTTCCTCATGTTGAAGGCCGGCGTCGAGTCGATTGATGGGTGTATGGCATGTTGGAAGCTCGAAACTGTTGTTGTTGCAGACCGACATAATGTGGTCTATAGCCCAGTTGAGAATAGGGCTAGTATCGGTATGAATGGAAAGAAGGCCTTTGCTGGAACTGACCTCTTCCCCTTGCTCCACGGAAGCACTTGTAACGTCGCTGTTAGAGAGTACATAGGGAACGTGGCATCTCCGTATCCGCTTTAATCCATTTCAAAGCATCATCCATGTGCTTTCCACACAGATTCTCCCCATGAAAGGGTATATTCAGGATTTTCAATTGAATCTCAGGGCGGGAAGATGTAGCCTTCATCCAGCCCTGTCTATGGAGGACAGCGGCACCTCCTATCTGTCTGAAAGCAATGGAAGAATAGTCCATAGCTGTATTTCGTACCTCAGAAGATGCTCGGCACCTTCCTACAAAACGTCTTTCACCTCCATTTTCTTTTCCTCAGGGAGATGATTCAGAAGAGGTGCTAGATCTGACCACATATGGCAGTTGTGATGTCCTAGAATAGCTAAGGAGTTGGAGGCCTTAATGGATGTAGCGCCGTTGCAGGAAAGCTCTTTCCAATAATATCAAACCCTTTTCCTTCCCTATCAGAGGGGATGAGCAAGGTACTGACAGATTCCTGGAGCGCCATTGCACTGCCTGCATAATCTCTGAATCTGGTCGAGGATGTCCAATTAAACATGCAGGAGCAGAATCAAGGGCCTTAAACTTTTTCTCCATTCTCTGCAACATAGCGGTGACCAAAGCTTGGTTTCTCATCAGCTTCAACCTCACCTCCCAGATTTAACTACCTATGGGAATGGATCATACCGATTTTCTAGTAGAGTCCTTAAAATTGTAAAGGAAACATTCCGTTTGAGTTTAGGAAGCAGTAGGTCAAATCTTTTGGATGCTCCTTCTAACTCGTGGAATCCTCTGATATCCCCTCAAGGAGAACTTGCTGGAGAAGGAGATAGTGATGGTGAAGAAGGATCAATATAATCATCCTATTCTTGGCCAATAATGCCTATATCTTGAATCTTCCTCTGGCTGATCATTGGGATCACTTTCAATGTAATCATCCCTGATGGTAATACTACAATGGGCTGGTCTTTCTTCCTGCACTAGAGGTGGTGGAGGAGTAACAGGTAGTGGTGATGTAATCTATATTTTAAGATGCCCCGGAGTGAGAGGAAATGAAGCATGAGTTGCTGGAAAACATCAAGTAGTCGTTTAGCCTGAGACCTATGATCACAGAAGTTGTGACTTACATGGTACCATCTCTTGTATCCTGGAGTTTTCATATGTCTCATATGGGTAATGGTCCTGAAAAGAATCATAATGTTGCAGCTCATGACGAGCCGTGAAAGAATAGTTTCCTTCCATGTATTCCGAGGTATGCTAGAAAGGATCCTCGTCTTCATTATCAGTGTCCTCATATGTGACGGGCTGTAGGCTGGTCTAAACAGGCTCTCGTCTACAGACTCCTTTGTATCCAAAAGATGAGATGGAGGGAGAGGTGATACTTTACTTAGAGATGTCAGACCTGGAGACTTTTGGACAATTTCATCCATTTGAATGTTTTTTGTGCTCCGTTACCGACAAAGTCATTTTATGGTGATCGTCGTTGGAACCAGAATCTTCATCGGAGATCTGAACACTGTCGTCGAAGGAGTGACCATCCACTAGGTCATAGACGAAGTAGCTCTCGTCAAAGTTGTAGACAGGGCAGTCGACGCTGTTGCTGTTATCGATGCCGTACACGAGGTGATCGTTGCTCTCGTCGATGAGGCTGTCATCACTGCCATCGCCGGAGTGGTCATCATTGGTACAGCAGTCGAAACGGCCATTGGCAGTGATCTGTAAGTCATTCTCGATGTCGGGTGTGTAAATTGAGACTTTTACGTCAATGAAGACTGCTTTTGAGGAGTTACAGGCACAGATGCAGAAGAAGTGGAAGGCTTCTTCTGGATAGAACTTTTTGAAGGCTGTTTATGGGCTGCCTTCTCTGAAATGGATGCTTTTTCAGCCTTCATCTTTTTTGAGTACTCCTTTAATGAGGTAGAGCCCTCATTTTTACGTTTTCGCTCAGGAGTGGAGCGACTAGGACCTTCCTCCTCATCAGATCCAGATTCAGATCTGGTCTTCTTCTTTTGGAGTCATAACATTAATCTGGCCTCTCTGTCCTTAAGAGTTTTGGCAGAGAAGGTTCTGCAATATTTACAAGCCCTGCCAGTATCATTGGGATATAAGCAGTAAAGACAGTCTTTGTGAGGCTCTTCTGAGAATAACCTTGCCTTTTCACAAGACTGCAAGGCCTCTTCTTAGATCCTTCTGACATCTTGAAATAAAAGTAGTGAAGATGAAGTAAAACACAACACCTTATGCTTAAATCAGTAGAATTGTTCCAGAGAGGAACAGTTCGGGGTCAAAAGTTCACCAACTGAAAGAACTGAGCAGAGTTCAGGAAGACTCCCTCACACATGATGTGTGGTTAGAAATCTGAGGTATGGTGGTTCTGCATGGGAGATGGGGTCTGAGGCTTGTCTGATTGGTTGAAGTTTGGGTCTATTCTAATGATGTAGATTGCTTTACAAATTGACTATCTTTCTCAATGCTTTCTAATGTACTTCTATAGTACTGCTTATTTAAGTACAGTGGGACTGCCCCCATGACGACGGGGAAGATTCAAGTTGGAGAAGCAGAATCATGAGGACCATAGGCTATTCTAGGCTTTGTTTACAGAGACCATGCCTAATAGCCTAATATACACAGTTGTTAGCTACACTTCTTAGGCCCTCTTGAGCTACCCACTCCTA
The DNA here is from genome assembly GCF_964261635.1 of Lissotriton helveticus. NCBI lineage: Eukaryota > Metazoa > Chordata > Amphibia > Caudata > Salamandridae > Lissotriton > Lissotriton helveticus. Next base: position 73,478,823 of record NC_136068.1, on the reverse strand, counting down.
GCGCTTTCATCAACTTAAAGCACTCGCTAAAGTTGGTATCAGGAGTCACTTTATCCGGGCAAGGAGAAGATTACCAGGAAGCACAAGGAAAAATATCAATGACCCTTACCCTAGATCATAAGTTTGTCACCATAACCAACCCAAGCCTCCTGTATTGAGCATAAGCTTTTCTAAAAGGTAATCATAAAGATTGTAGTAATAACATAAAAAATTTATATGAAATACATTTAGCAAATTAAAATACTATCGCTCCTAAAAGGGCCTAACAAGAATTATCACAGTGCAAATCTTTTGTCAGAGTGGGGAACAAACACTACAACCCCTGCCTACTGTTGTAATCTATGAAGACTTGATGTTGAGCTGCAACCTGACCATGTCTGGTCTTTTAATCTATAGACCCCCCCGGCCCATGTGGGAACTTTTGTGAAGATCTAGCAAATAAAATTTGACGTATGGCTAGCAAAGCGGCCAACTTTACCATTCTAGGGGACCTTAATCTGCACCTCGAACTGGAGGATAAGGCGAAGATCTCTCATTTCTTAGCAGATTTAGAAGCTTTCCAGCTACCTCAATTAGTCTCGAAGGGCACACATGTGGCTGGGCACTTGCTTGACCCGATTTTTTCCAATTTTGCCTGCCTAAATATCTTCCCCCCGGTCCCGCTGACATGGACTGACCATTCAGTCATCCCATTTTCTCTACTGTGGCAGAGTAGAGTTGATGTGCTGCGCCCGGCTGCTGTGGTAAAACGGCCATGGCATAATCTTGAGCAGGAGGAGCTCGCCAAGCAATTAGCGGAATCTAGACCTCAGCTTCCTTCAGACATCGAGGAAGTGCATGTGTGCTTTCAGGACTGGCTGATAGCAGGTCTGGATAGCTGCATCCCGGCCAAGCGGGGAGGTAAGGGTCGTGGACCATCAAATCCTTGGTTCACTGACCTTCTAACGCATGCAAAGAAGGGGTGTAAGAAGTTGGAACGTGCCTGGCGTCGGTCTTATGAGCCATCGGCCAAAGCTGTATACCGCAAGGCAGTAAAGGATTATCATAAGCTTATCCATAAAACACGGGCAGAATTTGTCGCTGACCAAATCTAGACAAGCTCCAACCCCACTAAAACCATCTTTAAACTGCTCAAAAATATGAAGAATGCTGGTCAGGCTAGGGTTTCCCCGTTAGTTTCTAATCAGCATTGTGAGACATTAGCACTCCACTTTGTGGGAAAAGTGGATCAGATCTATCGGGCCTCTCTTCAGGGAATACCCAAACTGAAAACGCTGGGCTAGCAGGGCCAGACAATGGGATGAATAATGGTGTGTTGGCTCTGCCATTGCTGTCGCCGGAGGAATTCCAGATTATAAGTACTAAGATCAAATCAGGTTCGCCGGCTGACCCGCTGGCGGCGAATCATTTGCGCCAGATCTTACCTCTCATCTCCCCGGTGGCCTTAGAACTGTTTAATCTCTCTCTGAAGTCAGCCTCCGTCCCCAGGGCATGGAAGCATGCTAAGATCATTCCACTGTTGAAAAAGCCATCCCTAGACCCAGATGACCCAGGCAACTATCGCCCAATATCTCAGCTCCCTTTCATGGCGAAACTGGTAGAGGCTCACGTAAATTCCATCCTATCCAACTACATTGATGAGCATAACATCTTTGACCCATCCCGACATGGGTTCCGTCCCCGGCATAGTACGGAATCCGCTCTTTTGGTGGTCACGGAATCCATCCGTAGTAGGTTGGATGTAGATGATTCTGTGGCCTTGATCCTATTGGATCTAAGCGCCGCATTTGATACGGTGCCCCATGAGATTCTCCTTCATTGTCTTTGGACGATCGGCATTAGGGATGCTGCCTTGGAATGGTTCCGGTCCTTTTTGGCCGAGCGGTCGTTCCAAGTGTCTGTTCCGCCATTCCACTCGCACGAACATGCTCTGGGTAGGGGGGGTTCCTCAAGGCTCCATCCTGAGCCCTCTTTTATTCAATCTGTATGTGGAACCTTTGGCGAAGGTGGCCAGAGACAGGGGGCTGTCCTTGGTGTCGTATGCTGACGACACCCAGCTAGTGATTGCTTTTTCAAAAAAATGCAGGACCAATTTGGATCATCTCGGCCTGGATGAAGGCCAATTACCTTCAACTAGATGTCAGCAAATCCGAGATTTGACTTATGGGAAGGACCAGGGACTCTGGTCAGAGCAATGGTGGCAATGGGCAATGAGCAATGGTGGCCCTATCATTTGAAGCCGGTGCCGGTGCCGAAGGAGACGGTGAAGAACCTGGGTGTCTGGTTGGATACCGGCCTAACATTTGATAAGCAGACAAAAGCTGTAGCCGCAGTCTGCTTTGGGCTTCTGACAGGACTAAGACCTCTGCTTGGTTTCTTCCCTCCCAGAGTACGTCAGACCATCTTGCAGGCTTCCATCTTGGCAAGGCTTGATTATGGCAATGCCTTATATCTTGGTGCCAATAAAGCTAGCATCAAGCGCCTGCAGGGGGTCCAGAATGCAGCCGCGCCCATGTTAGTGGCTCTCCACAAATCTCACTCTGTGGCAAGTTCTTTTGAAGCTGCACTGGCTGCCAATCGAAGCACGCATACAGTTTAAGGTGCTCTGCATTGCGCACAATATTTTGAGGCTTCAAGCCCTAGAGGGGCTCTCGGGCCTACTGAAGCCATACTTGCCTAGTTGAGTTTTACGATCGGCGAATCAAGGTTTGGTCTGTGTCCCCCGTGTCAGGAAAGCGAGGGCAGGGGGCCGGTCGTTTGGCCTCATGGCGGCCAAACTGTGGAACTCTCTTCCAGTATGTATTCGTGCCACCCCCAGCCTTCTGACATTTCGTAAGTCTCTGAAGACTTGGCTGTTCTCTACTCTGTGATATCTGTTGCTCGATGCGTTTCCCTGCTCCGGTTTGGTTTCTGGTTGCACTGGGACGCCTCGTTTCTGAGGCAGCCATGCGCATTACAAATCCTGTAATACATAAATAACAAAACATCTCTAGACATGCTTTAATAAAGAGAAATAACAATTCAGCATTAAGTGCTTATTGGCCTTAATATACCTTATCACAATGATACATCTCCGAAATGTCTTTGTCATAACTTTTCATAATAAACAGATCAGGCCTGTAGGTGTCGTCCCTGGCATGCCACCATAACTAACACTGCCCTGTTGCATTGAGCTTAAGCTTTCCCACAAAGCAAAAAGTGCAAAACATCCACTCTTTTTTCAGTGGAAGCACAGACTTCTGCCCAATAAAAATGCTGTATGCAAGCGAACCAGCATGTGGGTGGAGCATACGTCCTTCCCTCGGTAGTACGTCTGAAAGCTTTTTTTCTTGATCACTAAGGTCTGAAATTAGCTTGGCTGTCAAGCCAGACCTAAAAATAACAAAGAGTGAGTTTCTTATGCTGTACTCAGGACAACCTCAAATCATTGAAGTTCTGACTATCTCTAGTAAGAAGAGATACAATTGAGGGCCTGAACCCAGGCCGCAGCAGCCGCTGAGGGGTGGGACCATTCAGCCTTACACCTGTGCCTATCTGTGAGATATGGGAGTTTTGGGGGTCCCTTCATTTTGTATTATGCCTCTACAGTACAATCCCAAGTTGTTTCATGCCACACATGAGTAGCTGACACACCTCTGTGGCTGTTTTTAGCATGCTGTCAATTGTAATCCTGCATTTGTAATCATGTTAAAGGTAGATGTATCAAAATGCAGATACTGTGACCAGGATCAACAAACTTCTCACGCCGTCCAAGGAATAACCCCAGAGCTCTGAAATCTTAATTATGTAAGGCTAGTTTGTTGACAACAGTGGTTGGACACAGCTCTGTACTAAGAGACAGACGACTGAGAGAGCGCTGGCTTGGCTTCTCGTGACTGCCTCATTAGTTTTGCATGTGACGGTCAATAAGCGTGAAGTGGCCCGTCAAAGTAGAATGCAAAGGCTGGCGAATTTGCATCAGGATAAAAGGTCACTGTTTAACAAGTAGCAGCCACAGAGATTAAAAGGAGGTGGTGGAGAGATACACTTTAAATTATATGAAACAGAAATTGCTATTTCATATGGCATAAAAGGTAGCAGTCATTGTCCTCGTAACAAGCCAACATAGCTGAGATGTTGGTGTTTAGAGCAGTTGGACCGCACACATCTGACAGCACAGTAGTAGTTAACACACACAAACCCACGGTGCACTTAAACCCATATCCATTTTTTACATAGTGGCGCTACGAAGGCCACGTGTTGGTGTATATATGGAGAGGGACCTCATGGCGGAAAGTGGCTGGGGCCATCGCACATGCGTGCTTTGATGCAGAGTGCACCTTGTAGCACATTGTTTGAACATGGGTGGACTTTGTACATTTCTGCTTTTCCACAATTGGTGTGTTGGACATTTGTTCTGCAAGCTGCTCAAAGGGATGCGTCCATTGTCCCTTTAAGAGCAAACAACACAAACAAAATAGGGGGTTTCGTTAGCAGCTTAGTCAAAGTCAGATAAAATCTCACTGTGCTAGTAAAGACTCCATAAGAGGCTGGAGAGAGAAAAAAAGTTAGAAACATTGGATTGGCACTGTGATGTTTTTCTTTGGGGATACAACCAAGGTGACATGTATATTGGATTCGTATTTAATCCTCTACGCGATAACTTGCTCTTTGCTCATGATTCACGAGTATTGTGAAAATTGATATCCGGGTAAAATTGTCTGGAATTTTTTATGTATTATGTTTGTATTACTCTTTGTGCTTTTATGGCCTCCAGTCGAATAAAGACATGTTTGACTGACTGACTAGTATATTTGTGTCAAAAAGCCATTTATTTATTAACGAGTATAATTGTTAAAAGACATTGCTAAATTGTGTGTTCAATACAAGACATTTCTATGTTTAAAACTTTATAAAAAAATGTCATGAAAACTTCTAATGCAAGCATGGGGGACAACTTAAAAATCGCTTCCTACACTGATATCAGTATTCTTCATCCATCGGTCTTTATCCTCATAGCGGCCTGCCCGCATCAGGACCAGCGCTGTCTTCTGGAAGTCACTACTAACAGCTAACTGTTATGCGAAAAGAACAGAGGAAAATGTTTTTGTTGAGCGTGTAGTCCAGTCCATGTCAATCTCCAACCAGTTACCTCACAAATGTGGTTAATTTATGCTCAAAATCTGCTTATCTCCTTAATTTAACAAGCTTCCTAATTTAACAAACACCAATCACATCCACCAAATTTGTGTAGGTATCTAAGAATGCACACACAGACTGAGAATTGGCGGGTCAGGGGGGGTAATTAGGAGGAACATGGTCAGATTTCATCTGATGGAATAGTAAAAATCCTTAGAGTAGCACTTTGTTTTCAATGCTACAGCGAAAGTTGAAGTTGTGAAGGGCAATTTCTTTATGATTATGACTATTCAGAAATGAAAGCTACAATTTTAAGTGCTAACGATAGATGTCTTATTTTAATAGAATGCACTAGTCAATTAAAGTCTTGTATCTGGATGGTGTTAACGCCCTGCTCCATGGCCTTCCAGACTCCACACATGCACCTCTAAAGGGCAACCTACACACCATAGCATGTCTCACCCAGGGCTTAAAGAAATATGATCACATCACCCCCCATCCTGATGGGACTCCATTGGCTCCCCTTTCCTTCCCTTTACCATCTTCAAAGCCATCTGCATCATTTACTAAGCCATCATGATGGGCATCCATGCTCATTTTGCAGACAAGCTCACCATCTCTAGTGTTTCCCCGCACACCCGCTGTCAGGACGACATCAGACAAGAAGAGTAAAAAAAGAAAAACAAGACAACAGGCCTTTTCCATCTATGCATCCAGGTTATTGAAGAACATCCCCGTACTCATCAGGAAAGACCAAACGGTGCTCCAATTTAGGAAAGAGTTGAAGACACATCCCATTAGAGAACACTACATCACAATGCTTGTCTTTGACCCTGTACATCCCCCCCCCCCCCCCCCCGCTGCCTTTTGGCTATGTTTGCTCTAAAGAAATACCACATAGAAATACAAGTACTAAACATCCATCAGGTCACCATTACTGTGACTTCTTGGAATGGGAAAACCATGTAAGTTGCCCACTAAATAACGCACAACATAATTTTGTTGTGAGGTAAAATAAAATCTAGATACCGCTGGTTCCAACATTCCATTTTTTAACAATTTTGTTAGTGGATGCCCGGCAGCTTGCGAATTTGGGTGCTTGCATGTGTCCCTGTTTTGAAAATGTAACATATAATTCAATATTGTTTGGCATCAGCAGAGCCTAAATGACCATTAAAAAGGGAAATACATTCTAAGTTGTTCAGGCAATGGGGACCATATATAGCCTCACCCACTAACCAAAAATCCTTATGATGGCACTGCACCCAGTAGTCGTGTATGTCTGTGGTTCCATGCATTTGCACATTAAAGTCTGACGTAGTAGCTTTCCCAGTACTTACTTTTGAAAGTGGCCCTGTTTTGAGTACCAAGTGCCAGTTTTGACTTTTATGAGCTGATGATCGTCCTCTCCTAAGAAGCTGTCGGTGGAGGCGGGCGAGTTTTAGATGTTGGTTATTGCAGAGATGCCTAGAGGATAGGGCCTTTCAGGCAGAGGTATCTACTGGAGAGATATACTGCGGTTATACGAGTTTTGCAACTTCTTTCCTCGTGCCTTTGGACCTTAAAAACCCACAGCAGACATTGTCTCCTGAAGTACTAAGATGCTGCTGGAAATATTTGTTGTCAAAATTAAAAAAAGAGATGTTCAAAAAAGTCAGTGGAAGTCAAAATTAAAAGATATGCTAAAAAAAAGGCAGCGGAAGCCACAAGAGCATGGGCAGTCCTACTTTAAACTGGGAAAAGGAGGGGAAAGACATGAAACAAGCATTGGCAAACCCAAAACGTTTGGATAACATTTTGGGTACTGACTAAAAAAGAGTGCTGCAGTGTAAAACAAAACCAAAGACAATTTCATTCTGTAAACAATAAGCTTGTGGGTCAAAGACATTACCATGTGACATTTGAGACTTAAAATAGTGCTTCATGAATCCCAATGGAAGCACTCCGGAGAAGGGGATGATACACCAAACAGCCAAAAGCATGGGATGAGAGAGAAATGCTCTTCTGGGAGATACCAAAGCCCACACTTTGTACAGTTTAAAGGACTGGCGGACAGCTGCACTGTTAAGCCAGACCTAATGAAGACATGACTGTGGACTAATCTGGTAGATGTTGAGATTGTGGCCGGCAACAGTTCCTTACAAAAAAAAAACTAAGATTTTGGTCGCCGAAAAGGGATGCAAAGCTCATTCGCTCTGCCCAGTTTCTGCCTTTTGAGGTCAAACAAACTTTCTTTCATCCCCAGCTTTAACTTTGATTCGTCCACACTCTTGAGCCCTTGCGCCGGTCCCAAGCCATTTGTTTTTGCCTTCACCGAATCTGCTGGGAGTTGTACCTTTGCTAACCCTTCCTCAACAAATATTTTCCAGTGTTACTCCGGATGTCTGCAGAGGCGCTCTGAGCACATACCCTTGTTTCTTTTTTTAATGGGTGTATTTATTTATTTTATAGAACGCTTTAGCCACCTTTTGGCATTATGAGCGTGCTAGTGCAGCAAAGATTGGGGTTTAAAACCAAGTATAGCAAGGATTGCGGTGGAAGACCAAGCAGGGAAAGAGAGAGTACAACAAGCAAGAGGCATATAGTACTTAAAAAGACTAGTCCATTTGTTCGATGGAGGATGCTCAGATTGGAAATTGATTCCGTAGTAGTGTTTCTGAGAATTCCAATGGCACTTACAATATCGATCTTCTCCCAGCACTTATTCACAGATGTGTACCGTTTGGCCGTTTCCCCCTCGCTGTTCTTGTGTGATTTGCTAACTTGCATAGTATTAATTAGTAACAGCATGTTTCACTGTTGACTGGTCATGAGATAGAAGCCTATCTCGGCACTGTCACCGCTTTCCTCAAGTTACTGGAGATGTAGCCTCTAAAACTGAACACGCTATTCCAGAAGAGCCATCCAAGCTACCATGTAGAGTGGTAACACACTCTGGGGTTTTGGCTGATGACATGTTATCGTATGTTGCGTGACTTCATAAAAGGCAACATTCTCCAATTCTTTAGTCAGTTGTTGCTTGTCCACAAAGTCCACAGAAGTACATCCAATCCTCCTGGCCAACTAATAATTTTAGGTTATGAATCTATTTACCCAACCTTTAGCCCAGAAGGTAGATTTTCTTATAAAATTATTTTCCACTCAAAAATCAATCTTGTCTTCGTGGCAGTACAGCGGTGATTTCAGCAGTTGGGAGTTTACCTTACAGTAATGAGACTGATCTACTGACGATGGTTATCGAGAGCCTCTATACTAATATCCCACAAACTGAGGCCTTGAGAATCCTTGATACTTTACCTGACACTAGAACATGTCCCCACAGAGTACCGACCTCATTCATTACTGCTTGAGGAAAAACAGCAAGTAACAACAATGACTTCATATTGAACAGCTAATTCTTTGAACAATCCAAGGGATCAGCCATGGGGACAGTTTGTGCTCCCAAAATAAATAATCTATATGTAGCAAACTGTGAACCTAACTACATTTAGGACATTAACAACTCAATTCATTAAATGAGTACGATAGATAATGTGTTACCAATCTGGTCAGTGGCATAAGGCAAAATGATTAGACCCCCCTGCAGAATGTAATAAGGACCCCCCTCCCCGAGTTTCCCATATCTCACAGATATTTATAATGGGCTGCCCCTTGAAGGTTTGGGGCCCCCTTGGAGGGCTGGGGGCTCCCCTGCACCACAAGGACTGCAGGTGCCTAAGTTACACCTGAAACAGACTTCCTCCTCAAGGAATTTCATGAGTGGTTCAATTTTCTCAACAGTAAATTGATCTGATAGATAGAATATAATAAACAGGCCATCTATTTTCGCGATCTCACCATAAGTGAGGAAAATGGCTCACTGCACATACACTGAGCTTATTACCTCTCAGAGTACGCTTCTTAAACACGGGAATCATACACCACAAAATTGAAAAGACAATCTTCCTTTTGGGCATTTCTTAGGCCTCAGGCTTAACTGCACCAAAACACTACTTGCTGGAAGCTGACAAACCATCACAGAAGCTTAAAGCACGAGAATACCCACACACACTTATTACGAGATCAATTAAACAAGCCCGGTATAATGATCAAGAAAGTTTACTCAAAGACAAAAATCATCAAAAAAGAATCTAGAATCTTTTGTGTTTCTACATTTAGAACTGAACCCAATAAAATCAAGAACATTATCTTGAGACACTGGTATTTGCTCAACAATTAAAATGTTTGTATTGATAAATCTATGCTTGCTTTCTACGTGGTAAAAACCTATGACACCAGCTTCCAAAAGACTATGCCAATCCATGTAATGAATTCATATTGCAAAGTTTTGGTCTCCAATCCCTTACAGGTAATTTTCGATGTCAGAGTTACACGGCAAGCAATACCACAACTGTACTCAAATCCTTCACCATAAATTGTCAGACATACTACATCAAAAATGTTTCCAACTGTCTCACAAAAAAAAGGCATCTATTGTATTCAGTGCCCTTGTGGACTCCGTTACATAGGGAAAACCACTCAAGAAGTTTGGGAATGAATATTGCATCATCATTCTTGGAATAGATGTAGAGTTGAACAAGCCCCACTGATTGACCATTATATAAATAAACAAGCACACCTCTAGAGAATTTAAATGGTGGATTATTAAAGTTATTAAATTATTAACCATTCTGCTAGAAAATACAGATAATTTGCTTACACTGTATGAGAACAGATGGATTTGGAAACTCAATACTGTTACAAATGGTTTTAATATTTCAGTGAAGTGGTGTGCAATAGCCATTAATATATAGTCTTTTTACCACATCATTTACACTTTGACACATTTCATGATTCATTCTTACTGCCTGGTCTAGTCCAAAACCGGCACCGTGCACCTCCCACAAGAATTTTTAAGTGCCCAGTTTTTGGTTTACCTGTGTTCACTTGTGCTGTCGGGAACCTTATGTTTACTGCCGAGGTTTCCTCTCAATGAGTTCATTTCTCATGATTACAGTGAGACTCTCTACTGTTCATTGACCATGTTGGACTGAAAACCTTAAATTTATTTGTTGACTAATCTGAATATTCTCCTTTCAAGGATTTGAATTATTGACTGTTTTGTGGCTCATAGAACACTGATTCATACCTGTTGTTTGCCCACAATGCTCCTATCACTTCGATGATTTATTGCAGGCTGTGTTTGCAAATTACAACTTCTCCTGATAAATTATTAATCCCACACTGAGTTTGCACTTTTATTTGGTCAGATGCCTTTTCAATCAACCTGCCCTGGGACTTCTGCATCAATACGCGATTATTCTGAACTCTCTTGTAAGCTTGATACAATCTCTACACTTTTCCTTTAATCTTTCTTTTCTATTATCTCAATTTTTTTTTGCATCTAATCACTGTGTATACGCTGCACAATCCATTTGTTCTTTGCATGTGTGTCGTTCACATTGGATTCCCTTAATATGGAAGTAGACCTCCATAATGCTTCAACTGATATCCGTTATAGTTCATTAGCAAGCTCCCCCTCAAAGAGATAAAGCTAGTACTCTATCCTCCTTTTCTTCTCTGACTTTAGATCAGACCCTAGCTCTAATCAAGTTAAATCAGACTCCCTTGAGGCCTATGTCCCCCGTATCATGCATTTATTGGGTACCTGAGATCACTGCAGCCCACCTTTTGGGCATTTTTAATATGTTGTTTAATACTGGTTATTTTGCAAAAGAGTGGATAAAAGCTTCCATCCTTGGGGTTATGTTAGATACTAAGCTATCCTTTGGAGGTAAGATTAATCACATCACATTTTCCTCCTTTTTTGTGCTGAAACTTCTCAGGAAGGTCCTTCCTTAAATTCCACAGGCCTTGCAGAAAACCACAGTCACGGCTCTTATCACCTCGAAGTTGGACTGATGCAACGCTCTGTTTATTAACATCCAAAAAAGGTTCCTGAATAAGTTACGGATTCTTTCAAATGCGGCAGCCTGCCTTCTCCTGGGTATACCCAAACATAGGTCTGCTTCACAAGCCTTGATCCAATTGCACTGGCTTCGTATAGAAAAGCATATTAACTTTAAGGTCCTCTATATCGCTTTTAAATCCTTACATAATCTGGATCCTCCATACTTGGCACAATGCTTCCAACGCTATATCCTGCCAGACCTCTTTGGTCATTCACTAGTGATAAACCTGGTGGTTCCCAAATTTAAATGATCTAAGGGCCAGATGTATCAAGGCTTTTTGTGTTCACAAACAGGCCAATTCGCAGAATCGGCCAGTTTGTGAACGCAAAACATGCCTTTTGCAATATATGAAACTTTTGGCATTCGCAATATCAGTAATCGCAATTCTTACATACATTGCATTTTGCGATTCCAAAATAGCGATTCAGTAAAATTCGCTATTTTAGAGGCGAAAAAGCATTTCTTGATCCATCAAGCCCTAAATGTGGTGGCAGAGGTTTTGTAACATGTACTGCCAGCTTATGGAATTCCCTGCCTCAGGAGCTTAAGGAGAAATCGGACCTGCTCGAGATTTGGAAAAATTCTAAAAACCTGACCATTTAATCACTAAGAATTAATTTTTGGATCTTTTCTCATGGCCCATAGGGTAGTTCTCCTTTTTTAGGGTTAGCACCCAGACACCCCAGGTAGTGTGCTGTAGAAATTTTATTTTTATTTCATTTCAATTAATGGCAGACACATTTAATGATTTATTCCTACAGCCTGGCCCAGTCCAAAATAACACCCCGCACACATTTTTAAGAGCCCTCTTTTTGGTTTACCCTTGTATGCTTGTGCTGTCCACAACTTTGGCTTGAAGTCGTGGTTTCCTCTCAACTGATTCATTTCTGTTAATTACGGTGAGACTCTCTACCATCCCCTGACCATGTTGGATTGAAAACCTTACATTTATTGATTCATTTGAATATTCTTCTCTCAAGGATTTGAATTATGATGTGTTAATGGTTCATACAGCATTGATTCATGTGTGTTGTATTCTCACAATTATCCTATCACTTTGGTGACTTGATACTGCATGTGTTTCCAAATTACAACTTCTTCTGATAAATTGTTTGTCCCACAATCAGTTTGCCCCTTTAGTTGGTCCTATGCCTTTTCAATCAACCCGCCCTGGGACTTCTATATCCTATTGTTCCGAACTCTTTTATGAGCTTGTTAGTATATTTTTTTCTAATAATCTTTCTCTACTCTTATCTCAAATTTCTTTTGCGTCTAATCACTGTGTGTACACTACACAATTGGACTCCCAGGACCTACCTTCATGACCCATCTTACATCTTATTGTTTGGTTTCTCACTGGTGTGTTGTGAGGAGATCGCTTCTGCAGGTATCTTTAGCATTCGCCTCAGTATGCTTTCTAGTTACTAAAATGGACCTTGAACTTTTTATTTATTTTTATTTTAAAGTTTTATAGAGCGCTGGCTGACCTGGAGGTATCAGAGCGCTTTACATGAGCATCAGATCATAGTTACAGGTTACATCGTTACAAGGGTTACACAGTTATTAGAGCATGGCAACATAGTTACTTGTAAGGTCAAGATAAACAATAAGCACAAATACGTAAGGGGAAGCAGGCAAGGGGAAAGATTCAGGGGAGGGGGGAAGGAGCTGGGGAAGTAGACAGGTAATGAAGGCGGTAAAGAGGAGGGGAGGGTGAACGACATCGCATGGAAAGAGGAGGGGAAGGGCGACGGGGACACAAACCGGAAGACGAGTCAAACTAACGTCCAAAGTCCAGTAAACTGATCCCAGGGGAAGTGGTATCACTTCCCAATCTCTGTTGCGGGAGGTTCCCTTTACACAGTGGACTCTCTAAGAGGGGTCTCTGAGACTCCAAGGCCTACATACTGGATCCTTCCCCAAAAAGGGGAATGGGAGTGCTTTGGCAAGGGGTGCCATACTATACCTCAGCGGTGAGTGGCTCCCTAGGAGCAGTAGACTCTCTGCGGGTACACTGAGACTCCAGAGTATAAATATTGGATCTTTCCCCAACAAGGGGAGACGGAGTGCTTAGTCAAAGGGCACAAAGGACTGGGGGCTAGGCAGACTAGCAGGCAAGGTGAGAGATTCAGGGGAGAGTGGATAGGAGCTAGGAGCTGGGGAGGTAGACAAAGGGAGAAAGAGTACTAAATGGGAACAGATTTAATTAATGAGTTATTATATAGCGCTGGCTAGATCCGATGCAATCAGAGCGCTTTACATGAGGGACAATAATGTTGTAGATTACATCAGTTAAAAATTACATAAGTATCAAGAAAAGCATTTTAAGAACATAGGGGACAAGGTGAATGGCGCAGGAAGGGTAAGGGGATAGGGTAAAGGGGTAGGAGGAAGACAGGACATAGAGACGAGGGGAAAATCTGCCCAAGGTCCGGCTGGGTAGGTGATGTCAGGGAGGGGGAGTCCACAACCCATCTCCCCTTTAGCTATATGGTAGCTCTACCGGGCATCAGCCAAATGGCTATGTCTCCATAGTCTGGGGTAAGATACGCAGGTTCCAAGTCCTGATGTGTAGGCAAGTTAGGGGATAGGTTCATGGTCTAGTTAATGTCCAATTGCTGACCCAGGGAAGTAAAACAACGTGTAGGGAACCTCTATGGAAGCCATCTTGGGGTCAGGCAGGGGACTGTACTGTACACTGGTGGCCATCCTAAGGTTAGGGATCAGGCAGTTAAAGTCAATATCCAGGACAGCGGCTGCCAGAAAATAACAAATCCAGCGTGCACACACCATCACACGCACAGACATGCACAAGCACACACCAATGTGAGCACACACTCTCACATGCGCACTAACGCACACAGACAAGCACATAGCCAGAAACATCCAAGAACACAAACACACATAAAATCCCATGCTCTAATGCAAAAACACCCAAATACATGCACACGCAAACACCATCACAAGCACAGACATGCACAAGCACACACAAATGCGCTCACTCTTATATACACGCAGACACGCACAAACGCACATACAGAAACTATCAAGAACACAGGCACACATACAATCACATGCTCCAGAACAAAAATACCCAAGGATGTACACACAAATACATGCACACACACCATCACATGCACAGACATGCGCAAGCACACAACAAATGTGCGCACACACTCTCATACGCGAACAGAAGGCTCACATACAGAAACATACAGAAACATCCACACGCACAAGCATACATAGAATCCCATGCTCTAATACAAAAACACTCAAATAAATGCACACACCATCACACGCACAGACATAAGCACACAAACATCTGCGCGCACAAACACAAGCACACATAGAATTACATGCTCTAATACAAAAACACCCAAATACATGTCCACACCATCACAAGCACAGACATGCACAAGCACACACAAATGTGAACATAGTCCTTCATACACGCACAGGCGCACAACCCCCATCATACATGCACAGACGCACACACAAAAGCACTCCCATGACAGATTTCTCCAGGACTGCCGCAGCATTGATGGCACACAAAGGCAGAGTCAGCGGTACTGATGTCCTCTGGGCGCCTTGGCGTAATGGATCCTATCCCTCCTCTCAGCCGCCATCTTAGGATCAAGCACTTAATGGTGCACGATCGTGGTCGGGCTAAGAACATAATGGCAACAAACATTGTCTTGCAAAAAGAGGGGGAAAAGGCCAGTACGAGCCTTACGGAATGGACGCTGTACCTTACGGGCTGGATGGATTGAGTCTCTAATCATCTGCCGCTTTGCAGGGTGAGGAGGCAATGGGCCTTTTACCAGGGAGGTCACGCAAGGCGAGGAGGGTACCCCGCAGCCCCAAGCATACCATGTGGGAAGAGCCGGGTAATCCACAGGGGAGCCTTCGGCACCAGTTAGCCGCGATGGGTAGGGGAGCGAGAAATCTAGCAGCAGAACCAGCGGTAGTCCAGTAATAGACACAGCAGCAGGGCCGCTGCGACGTGAGAGAGCAGGCAACAGAAGGGTAGCTGCGACGTGAGAGAGCAGGCAACAGCGTCAACGGCTCGTGTGAGGAGTGTGACCGCCTGGCGGGAGGCCTGGTCCGTGGTTCACTCCAGCCACGATGGGGTCGATGCAGGCATCGGGACCGGGTCCCGCTGTAGGAGAGCTTGCGGCATGAAGAACAGAATGAGGGAGGAAGAGTGGCCATCAGGGCCTCAGTTTAATCAGGGAGTGGTCATTTGATATAGGTCCTGAGAGTACTTAACTCAAAAATTAAAAAGGTATGGTTCAGACCATCTTCAAGGCCATTTTGAGCAGTGGCCATTTTGAGTATTGGCTTAAGAGTGGAAGAATAACCTTGAGTGGCTCCATTTTGAGGCTTGTTTGGAATAAGTAATAAGATCAGAGCCACGCAGTCCAAAGGAGGTCATTACCTCGTAGCTCCAAGCGAGCTGCTATTGTTGCAGGGAAGTTTTAGATAGCAAAGACAATTACCCTGTAAAGGTAGAAACCGGGTGTAGGCGTCAATCCATTAGCACCCAGGCAAAGGCAGTATGAATGGAGCCAGGCGGAGAAAAGCCTCTTTTAGTTACACAAAGAGGCATCAGTTGCAGGCAATTCGGTGCAGAATACTACAGAGGCAGCTGCAACAAAGTAGCCGGCCAGCTCGTCAATCCCTCCCAATTACTGCTGTATGTACACACTCCCAGCAGATTGGGAGTCAGATGGTTAAAACCCCTCAAAGAGAGTCTCCGGACGGATCGGAAGCAAGCCTGAGCAAGCACTCTTAACAGGCCGCACATAAGGATGTCGTCACCGCAGCCTCGAGATCGAATGCATCCAAGTCCGCGATGCAATCATGAATCCGGGCCGCAAAAGGCACCCAGAGGCAGCAGTGAGGTCTTCGGCAGCTCCTCGCAGCGGTGGGGAGCGCTGTATGATAGAAGTAAGCATGGTTAAACCTGCATGCCTCTCCCAGGCAGCCCAAACCGCGAATGTGTCTTAACCACGCATGCCATCACCTCACAATTTCATGGATAGACATGAATGGTAAAGGGGTGTGTGTGGCTAAGGTTGCCACTACCCCGACCCCCGCTGACCGCCCCCGACCCCATGCTGTTCCTAAAACCCTGCCCCTTTACTAACACTATCCTGACCACCCCACCCCCTGTGCCGATTCTGCCCATTCCCCTACCCCTGGTCTAAGGCCTAAAAGCCCTGCCCCTTTAGTTACATTACCCCCACTTCCTGTGCTGTCCCTTAAACTACTGCAACCCATTCCACTGCCCTGAAACCTATCCAAACACCCCAGACCTAAAAACGACCCCACCTACCCATTCACCTTCCACTGCCCTAAGGCATAAAACCATGCCCCTTTACTTACAGTACCCCGACCCCCTTACCCGCACGTTGACCTTTAAACTCCCCAACCCCTTCTACTGCCCTAAAACCTACCCCAACTACCCATTCCCCTCAGGCCTAAAACACTGCCCCTTTACTTACACTATCCTGAGCCCCCCCACCCTTACCCCGTGCTGTATCTTAAACTAACCCAACTGCTTCCACTGCCTTGAAACCTATCCTGACCCCCCCGGCCAGCCCCACTCCCCTCATTGCGGCATCTTCTTGCTTCCACCTTCACCGTTTTCCATCAAGCCAGGAACTAGACCACGCACTGCCTTAACCTTGCATGTGTGTGGTTTAGGCATGTGCGTGGTTAAGGCAAGCGTGGTTGCGCTTGCGTAGTCAGAACACGCGTGGTTAAGGCCCCACAGTGTTCCAACTGTTCCCCTGTGGAGAGCATTCAGTTCTGATCCAATGCAGAAATGCTTCCAGAGGCATACTCTGGCTGTTTCTGTCTGTGGCTTCTGAAACCTTCTTGGGGAGCGCAGTGGCTCAGTTGCACCAACGGTTGGTTAGGTCCTCAGTTTTGGCTCCATTCATGCTCAGGTAACTTTCCTCCATGAAGACTAGAACAGGGCTCAGGCATGAGGTGATGCTAGTTGTGTTGTCTATAATTCATCCTCGTTGTAAGTGGATTTATGTATCATGTATGTACATCTGGAAGAACACATGGTTGACACAACAGGTCATGTACAACATTCAACAAACAATATCCCGACGTTTGTGACTAGGATCGACGAAGAAGGATTGGATCCAAGATAGTGCAATTGCAGTAATGCCTGTTCCTTCCTGCCAAGTTAATTTTTGCTGAGCTAAAATCAATTTATGTATAGAGAGGAGCAGTGCATAATTTGCAACAAAAAAAACCACGCGAGCTGGTACCCTAAGCTCTGCTCTGAAGCCTACAACTGAACGTCAGTGTGACGAAATCCAAGGCTGGTAGTCTTAAATCCACCACAAGACACTCCCTGCCTCTTTATCTCACTCTTGTAGGTTTCAGCGTTCTATCTTGGCTACAGTTTTCCAGTCTTTCTCTTCCCCCATCTTCACGATCTGTGTGTTTTATCTCTTTAACGCGTAGTAAATATCTGATGCAGAAAAATAAGTGCCAGTCCACTAATATAAGTGCTGGTGCTCCCACCAGTAATCACTGGCTTAAATGAAGCACTGGAAAGGAAAGCGGCTACCCCCCCCCCACCCATGTACTGCTACTAATAAATGTCATTTACATATCGATCAGCCAGCAGTCATCAGCCACTTGTTGATTTTAACTGTCTTTTATGACATATGGATTTTGTTATTCATGGGTAACTGCGCCTGTGCTTTGAAAGAGATAACCTTTATCTGTTGAGCCCTGTGCTGTTGCTGCTCTGTGGGTAAGGGAAGCGTGCAGAATTAATGCTTTTCGGGTACCATTTAAGAGGCTGGTGGATGGTTGCACTGCTGATGCCCATGTCGTAGCTGTCTGTGTGTGCCAGGAACACTGCTGAAGCAAATATGTTACAGTTCTCTCTGTTTTACTGAAGCTACAGAACATGTGTTTTGTGATGCAGAAGCTAAACTGACTAGGTTGGCATTGACGATGCTTCTTTTAAGGGTGGTGTCGGTAGCTTGTAGTTGGACTCTGGAGTGAGGTGAGATGGTTACAGAAGATATTATTACTTGAAATGCTCTGCGGCTCCGATATGGTTGACAGCCTGCAAGTGGAGGCACCCGGGTGATGCCACATTTTTTTCAGACTCAAATGGAGCTTAGTATCTTGTTTGTTGTACAGCTTTAAAGCAGCACACTTAGGCAGTCCAAAGGAATATGACAGTGGGGAATATCCAAGTGGCTTGATTTTATAATACAAGGGATAACTGTGTAACGTTAGAAATTGTTAGAACACTACTCTATACAAAAAAATAAAAATCACATGTGCGGGATGTATGACGTTACAACGCAGGCTATTACAACACCTGCCTTTACAACGCGGTTTTTACATCGCATACCATTACAACGCATAGCGCTTTTGGGTGCTGGATAGTGAATAGTTTAATTTACTATTCCAACTCCAGTCCCCGTGGACACTAGGGAAGGTGTTGGATAGTAAATTAAACGTATTCCCTATCCTAGAGCGCCCCCCAGCGCAATGCGTTGTAATGGTTTGCGTTGTAATGACCGCGTTGTAATGGTAGTGCGTTGTAAAAGTTTCGTTGTAAGTGATGTTTACCGTTCTGAAATCATAACAGATGCCCACCAGTTTCATCTCTGCTCTTTGATCTATCTATGGTTTGGGATGTCCCATCCTGAGGGTGTCTTATATCATGGCCACCAATATAAAACGGTGCTCTTGGTGACAAAATTAGTGCCAATTCTATGACATACTCATTCCATATACACTATGTGGCAGCTATGGGATGCAAACTATGGTTTGTGAAACTGGTATGATTTGCTTTTGCGTAATTACGTAAAATTTTGCCAAAACTACATGAAATGCAAAATGCATTCTTACGTCAACTTCGAATGTGGGAAAGTGGCTGCTCAAGCACTGTCATTCTTGGTATTTTTTTACAGTGCATTCCTAGTACGTTTTTATTGCAAAAGGCATGGAACTACACAATGTGGTGCAATTTCACGAAACACGCTAATTAGGGTGGCGTAAAGCCATTTTCAACTCAGCCTAGTGTTAACGTAGGACTTTTAAGCCAATGCCCTGTGACATTATTTTATTTTGGCTGATCCTCACTCATTCCATGTATTTTACAAAGAATTGTTGGATATATATATTTAGTTCCTTGAATGAATGGGAGATTTATAGAGGGTGCGGCTACTCCGAGGAGTGTCCTGGCGCTAAAGGAACAACTCCAATGGTACGCACCCCTAAACTGTTGCAATCTGCGTGGGAATAGGAGTCTGTACTCATATAAGGCCATGTCTTCTACCTTTGTAATGTCAGTGGTTCTCTATGTGTGCAAACATGGTACCGCTGCAGTTTGTAGCATGTATTATATGCTAGTCTCTAAACATCTTACTTCCAATGCACCTACTTACTACATACTACAAAGGCTTTTGCTGTACATGGCTCTGACACAACAGAGTCCTTGTCTATGTTAATAAAGTTGCAGAGGTGAGCAAGGCACCATATGCATAGGGAGAGCCAAGAGGGGCCAGGTCAATGGCCTAGCTAGGCTCTAAAGGCCACACCCTACCAGAGCCATCATAAGACCAAATATGTAAATCACACAACAGATGAAATGGAAAACAGGACAAGACTGCTTAAAATTGAAGAAAAACATGTTCATTATTTTAGGTCTGACCTAGAGACAGCTTTGCCTATTTTGCCACCTTTGTGTTAACAACAAAAATTAATTAATTAATAATACTCACATAGATACATACATAGAGAGGTTTAGGTTACCCTCGTTATCCATTGTTGTTTTCGACTGTCATTCACATGTTGCTTCTGCCAACCACAGCATACATAATGTGGCAATAATTCGGCACAACCTAACTATTGACTGTCTAGCACTCTGAGTGACAGACTTTATCCTGATCACATAAACATATCCACCTAAAAAGAAGGGCACTTCAGTGCCACGGCTTATGAGCAAATCTTTTGCTTTGCCAATTGCTCCCCCCCCACCTCCCCCATTCTTTATCCCTTTTATTAGGTCTCGCCTAGACGAAAGCAAAAGCGAAGCTTTTGCTGTCTAGGGCGAGACAACTTATGTTATCACTTTTAGGGGAATGTGGACAGCAGACTGTCACGCGCTTCTCCTGCCGGAGATTTGACCTCGTGGGCGCGCTTTGGCGCCTTGGGTGCTTGTTGCGCTTTCATTTATGGCGCGCACGGCGCCGTGCCCCTCTCGTGCCAGCCACACGCATCCACAGGCACACACACACACTGCATACACACACGCACCCCCCCCTTAACAGACCCCCGCGCACACAGACAGACACACGCACAGACACACTCGAACATACACAGACACACGCGCGTACACCCCCCACTCACGGGCTCTCGCGCACACATACACACGCACACAGACACACACACATATCCCCCCTCCACTCACTGTGCTCTTGTCACGTCGCCTCGCTGTCCTCTACAGGCTCCGCACTCCTCTGGTGTTTTCTTCGGTGCATCACCATACGCGGGGCTTCCCTCACGCTTGTTTTTTCTTCTTCTGGTCTACTACGGCGCTGACGTCAGTACGCCCAGGGCGCGTGCACGGGCGCAGCCTAGTATGTTTATGTCAATGAGCGTCCTCAGGTCTCTGTAGTCACAGCTTGTGTCGTCCCTCTTCTATGTCTCCTCTCGTCCTGCCGAGCGCGCGCAGCCCTGGCTCCCTCTTGCCCATTGACAGTGCTCTTGGCCCCGAGTGCTGCGGCGCGCGCTAGCTTGGCTGCAGGAGAAGTCTGCGCCACTCGCAGAGGCACCGGGGCTGCGCCCACCGAGCGGGGGAAGTTCACTGAGGAGAAGCGGGAGCCTCTGAAAGTAACAAGGACTTGAGGCCGCCTCGGAGAGCGCTCTCCTCACTTCGGCGGGCTGCAGTCTGAAACCTGTGGACCGCTCGCGCCGCCAGCCCTGTACCGGCTGGAGCTTCCCGCATGCCCCTCGCCTCCGTCCCAGCCCAAGCGCGCGGCTTCCCTACCGGAGTCTGTGCGTGGGCTGCAGGCAGTGAGAGGGGAGCATGGAGTGGCCGCTCGGCCTGTGCTGACCAGCATCATGGAACTTGGCAACCCCTTTAGTTGAGCCCAAGTAATAGGCGGGCCGGAGCAACGATGGGGGACTCGTGTGCGTACAGGAGCTGCCCGGGACCCCCAGACTGCACAGTTCCAAGTAATGTTTCGATCAGTGTAGTGCTTAATTAATTGCAGCTTCCGTTTCGAAGTGATGTAACTAGTGCCCAATTTGTTTAATCGACCTAGAAAGGGATAGAGAGCTGGGGTGCCCTTAGTGGGGTTTGAATACTGATCTACAGCCGTCTTGCTTTCAGTACCGTAGAATGGGCTGTATTTGAATTCCTAAACTAAAGCAACAAGATGTCTGTCTAAAAAAAATCAAAATCGCAATAAACTTAAGCGCAACACGTTTTTTGGTTTTCACTTTGATGGATCGTACTTTAAAGCCGTTGGAAGAACTGAGAATAGACTTTTATTTGGATTCATCTTGTAGAATGCAGGCTAAATTGACACAGAAAAGTTATGAAAGCGTGTTTTGTTGAATCCCAGTTTACACTGTGACATATATTATGCTTATGCAATGTTTGAATTGCGTGCTGAGTTTCTCTTTTCCTGCATCCACCCGTGCACACCCAGAAGGCTGCACCCAGTGTGAGTGAGTCGCAGAAGGCTAAAAACTGCCGCCAGGGAATGTGCTTGCATTCCTTAGCCTTGAATCTTTGGGCACGAGGGAAGGTCAGAAGTAGAGTAATGCGTGAGTCAGTTTATCCGAATTTATTCAGCATTGAAAGTCAGTCTTTTAGAAGAGAGGTTACCTTGTGGTAGTGAAGAGTAAATATCTAGGCTAATTGTTTTGAAAAGTTCGTGTGCTATTACCTGTAGGCACCGTAACTGTTATGCAGAGCACAGCTGCAGTTCATCTTACAGGACAACCGGTGCTCGGTTCAAGCTCTAGAATGATAGCTTTGGAAAAATATCTTCTATTTTGACTGTTAAAAAACTGAATTATGTTAATTTCTCTTCCAATAAGTGAGCGAATGATAATGGTAGTGTTAATGAGCTTGGTACAGAGTATAACATGTCTTCCTAAGCCTTCATTTAAATGTTCTGATCTTTAATAAGCATCACACAACATGTCTTCAAAGTGATGCTTCCTGGAAACAGGACGTCGTCAGCCCTTCCAGACAGACACCGCCGTGCGTGCCTACATCTCCGCGCACAAAAGTTTGCCAGGAAACGCTGTTCTTTCCACGCTGATCACCACCACTGCCATGCACACACAGACACCACCAATGCCATACACACACGGATACCACCACTGCCATACACACACGGATACCACCACTGCCATGCACACACAGACACCACCACTGCCATACACACACGGATACCACCACTCCCATGCACACACGGACACCACCATTTACAAAAGTTTAAGCTATTGCCATTATAAATTACAATAACTTTTATTAAAGTGTTAAATATTTAAAAAAATTAAAAGCCATTGTTATTTGTAATATCAATACATCTAAGTCACATAAATACAACACATATTGCATTACAAATGCTATAAGTGTCACATTTGCGAAAGTTATAACCATTGGCATTGTAAATAACAAAGCTATTAATTTCGCTATTTTCAAAACCAACACATAAATAACAAATTTGTCATTTACAATATCAATAGCTCAAACTTTCCTAATGCGAGACCTATTGCATTGCAAATGCTTGTTATAATCTGGTGTCGCATTTCTTAAGTGTTGTGCCAATTTCTTCTTCATTTGTTTTGTGCTGTTTAAATGCTTAACACATGTTCTCTGTGTAAGCCTTGCTGCTCAGTGCCATAGCTACCCAGGATTGAGCGGAGGGTTTGACAGACGAATTCCAAGGGTTCTTAAGTGGTTGGTAAGTGTAGTACACAGTGAGGTGACACTACCAGACCATATAATACACCCCATTTCCTCCTATAATCAATTATGTAATTTGAGATTTCATCAATGATGTCATTAAATTTGTTATGATCAATGTAATATAGGAGATCATACACAGTGTTTGTTGGAGGTACAAGCACTAGGTATCTCAGTAAATTATAACTGGTAAATTTACGGTGGTTTTTAAACATTAGTTCTTATTTCATATCAATACCCAACCATACAGTTATTTTAATATGAGTTTAATTTCAGTCCTCCGCGAACAAATCTTGACAAAGTCAATGAACTGGACACATTAGAACGTTTTCAAAGAAAACGTGGGTACAAGTCAATGCAGTCGGTTAGAGGTGCTTAGGGCGACAACACTGGCAGAGAGCTAGTCAGGGGGACTAGCAATGTCCTTTCACAGGAGGAGCAGTCCTTCAACAGCTCCAGGCACATTATCCGCTTTGCAATGGATTACAATCGAGTGGTCCTAATGCAAGAGATGAAGGGTGATAAAAATGCTCTAAGGATGCTGTGGATGCGACACAGTGGATGGGGTCTTTCTGCAGGGTTTTCTCGGTCCATGAACGTGATGAGGGTGTTCTGGTTGCAGAGTTGACGTGCCCGAAGTCCTCTCCGGTTTGGCCAAAGTCCAATCGCCACTGGACTGCCAGTCGTCCATTGGCACAGTGTTGTAATTGATAAAAGGGGGATGTGTTGTAATGTAACATGTCTTGTTCATCCTCCCTATGCTTTCCCCTGCTGCACTGCTTGGCCCTTGATGAGGTCATTGGAATGTTGTGTGGCTGAAACAGTAAGGAGATGTCAGTTGGCATGAAGGGCTGAGCAGTGGGACTGCTCCTGGTGGGGTCTCTTGTCTGTCTCTAGACTATCTCTACTTATCTCATGGATCTGAAGAAGAAATAAAGTTATGATCCTGAATATCACCTACAAACCATGGATCCTTCTTCACTGTAACACACAGTCACAGGCCAGTCCTTCCTGGGTCTTTAACTTCCCTTCTGAAGGTCCCCAAAACTCTCTGACAGCACTTCCGGGCTCTGCAAACTTGAGTGCAACTCTGTGTCGGCCCTTGGTTGTCGTTGCTGCACAGTGATGGGGGTAGCAGCCTAAAGATTTTGCGCTACCAACTTTCCCCAGCAGGCTTCTTCAGTTGTTGTGTCCTTGTGCTGTGAACAGGAGGACAGTCAGCTGGCCCATGGCCCTCTCTTGGCTTGTATGGGCTCTGGAGATGACTTCTTCTTTAGCAGGACACGGCAGAGACAGTCTCTCTCTATACAGTTCACTGGGTGCAGTTCTCATCAGGTATAGCCTCTCTGCTGGTCTCTCTGTGCAGCACAGCAGTCTTTCTTTGGTCCTTTTTAGGTTTCGCCTGGCGTAGCACTGCGCAGGCGAAATCTTATGTTAGAACAGTACGGGGCTTTGTCCCGCCTCTCTCTTCCATTGGCTAGCTCCATAAATGAAGGCTAGCCATTGGAAGAGAGATCTGTCTGTCATTGCCCGAGCAGATTCGTGGGCGTTCCGGCGATTTTTACTCATCCTGCCCTTTTAGAACGTCATGCGGCGGTGGGTGGTGGTTTTAAAAAAAAAAAATGTTAAGGTTTGTTTTGTCATTCCTCCAGGCCGACCGCCGCCGGATGAAGTCCAGGTGAGTGCTCGCCTGCCCTCCCGCTGTCCGTGTGCCCGTTCCCGCCCCCCTCCCGCTGTCTGTGTGCCCGTTCCCGCCCCCCCTCCCGCTGTCCGTGTCTCCGGCCCCACTTGTAAATGCTTGTTTTTCGTATTGCACTCCAAATTGACTAATTTGGTTAGTTTCCATGGTGGAGGGGAGGCGGTACTGTGTTTTCTCTAACTGATGCTACACGGAGGTTACTGTTTTTAAATGGTGGCTCTGCGCTCGTCACTGCTTCCACCCTTCCACTCAAATACAGGGCGCGCTGTGCTTTCGCTTGTTGATTCTATTTGCGTGTACATCGTGCCCCCATTCCACGCTCTCCAGAAAGCAGAATTATCGGCTTTTTTATGCAGCTCTATCGGTTTTGTCTGTGGTTCCTTTGTTCTGCATCTGACATGCGCCAGAATGCTCGGAACGCAGCAAGAGACTGCCTTGATTTTCAAATTGCAACTTAAAACACCAGAACTTCACCCTTTCGTCTCCTGTCGCAACCTCAGAGTCCCCAGCACCCCCAGCCCTCCCCCCCTTACAGTCTCCCACCGTGACGACAAACTTCAGAGCCGCCCCTGACCCTGGGCTAAGATAGCCTCTGGCTCTAACTCTTCATTAGAAGCCGCTAGTCCGTCATCTTGACCGAGGGAGGCTCTCAGTGTGTGGACGGAGCGCCCGCCGGAGGCAGGAAGGACAGAGCAGCACAGCCTCCCAGGGAATTTCATTACTGTTGAAGTTATTTGGCAACCTGTGTGTTCATGAACCGTCTCTAATTGTGAATCTCTCTGACGTCGGGAGAGGCAACGGGCCCCTCTTGTATAAAAACACACTAATAAATCGTGTGTTTGTTCAACACTGTCGCTTTCTGCACCCTCCTTGCTGATAAATTTTGTTTATTTTTTGCCGACCCTCTTATGTTCTCGGCGTCTTCCTCTGTCTTCTGTCCCCGCACTCCCCGCTCTGCTTGTTGTTTCTTGATATTAGATAACTGTACCCCTTTGCTCCTGTACAAAGTTGTGGCGTGCCACGGGACCTTGCAGCAGTTTTAAACTGCACAGATAAACACGGGGCTGCACCTCAAGGCACGACAGGCCGGAGCCCCCGACCCCCCTACTGCTCCCACGCTCGTACATTACAGCTCCCTGCTTGCTGCACTCCAAGGTATCAAACACTGAACGAACGGTAACCCCGTCCAAAGTGCCGGTGAGATTTCTTTGGTAATTTTGTTCTCACCCCTCCTTCAAGAAAACAGTTTTAGGGTGTTGTTGGCAATGGGCTTTCTGGGTATCTATAAATGCGACAAGGAAGATCTCAGTTTTTGTCTTGGATTCTTGGCACATTGTGTGATTCCCGTCAATTAATAGTGGTGCCACCAGCAGTTTTATTGCCTATTGAAGGGAGAATGCGGAGAGCGCTTAGAAACCAGCTTCGCTCGGAGTTTGTGAGCTACGTACTGCTGTTAAACGTTGTTTAGTATGAAATTAACGTGAAAATGCTTGCGCATAACGGTGATGCACCTGAAACAATCGTGTGCGTTTTTCTCCACACCCTCCCGCCCCCCCCCCCACCTCCACCATTATTCGGTATGTTAAATCGCGGGATATTTTTTCCCTGAAGCCTTTTGCTGATGACAATTACCTCCACTGAGGGACAGCTGGCAAAGAGTTGCCAATTTGTCAGTCATTTAAATAAAGTGGGTGAATGAGTAAACTCATGCTCCTGATTTACGTGTGATCTGCACTTACACCTTCGAATTCAGGTAAGGCCAGCTCGGCCTGTCATCCTTCCGATGTCATTATGCCGTAGTAACTCCTGCTGTCTGATACACGTATACGCGAGAAACTGTTGCGTTAAGGGGACAAGTTATCAGTGACCTTTAGTTAATATAAAAGGAAATACTTTATTTAAGTAGCATTGGGCTTCAGGGGTTCACTGATTGGCTCTGTGTGTGTGTGGCTCTCTGTGTGTGTGGGGGGGGCTCTGTGTGTGTGTGTGGGGGGCTCTGTGTGTGTGGGGGGGGGCTCTGTGTGTGTGTGGGGGGCTCTGTGTGTGTGTGGGTGTGTGTGTGGGGGCTCTGTGTGTGGGGGGGGGCTCTGTGTGTGTGTGGAGGGGGCTCTGAGTGTGTGTGTGTGTGGGGCTCTCTGTGTGTGTGGGGGCTCTCTGTGTGTGTGTGTGGGGGGGAGCTCTCTGTGTGTGGGG
Source organism: Lissotriton helveticus (assembly GCF_964261635.1). Classification (NCBI taxonomy): domain Eukaryota; kingdom Metazoa; phylum Chordata; class Amphibia; order Caudata; family Salamandridae; genus Lissotriton; species Lissotriton helveticus. Next base: position 73,451,879 of record NC_136068.1, on the reverse strand, counting down.
GGAGCTCTCTGTGTGTGTGTGGGGGGAGCTCTCTGTGTGTGTGTGGGGGGAGCTCTCTGTGTGTGTGGGGGGCTCTGTGTGTGTGGGGGGCTCTGTGTGTGTGGGGGGCTCTGTGTGTGTGGCTCTCTGTGTGTGGGGGTGCAAATCCAATAGGTCTCGCATTTGCGAGAGATTAAGCTATTGACATTGTAAATGGCAATGCCATTTATTTATCTTCTTTCAAAACCAACACATAAATTTACAATGCCAATAGGTCTAACTTTGGCAAAGGCGAGACCGTTGCATTGTAAATGCTTGTTTATTTACTGATCCTACTGTGTTTAAACTATGTCTTCAAGTTACAATACTACAAAGCAAATGGTACCTTTTCTTAGCAAAATAAGAAACATATTTTCCAGTGATGTAGAATAAAACTATAATTTGTTTCAATAGCTGCCCTAAAGCACGACTGCCGGGAAGTACCCACACCGCTGTATTCAAATTATATGCAATTACTATTTTTTAAAGCATAGAATGTTTTAGTGTATATAATCCCTATGTTTAGGTAGAAGCAGGTTTTCTTTTTTTCACTTCTTTTTATTTTTGTGACTAATGCTTCCACTATAAACAAGCATTTACAATGCAACGGTTTCACCTTTGGAAAAGTTTGAGCTATTGGCATTGTAAATGACAAAATTTGTATTTATGTGTTGGTTAAGAAAACAGATAAATAAATGGCATTGTCATTTACATTGCCAATAGCTCTAACTTTTCCAAAGGCGAAACCGTTGCATTGTAAATGCTTGTTTTAAAAGAAGTGACGCCTTTAGAAGTACTGCTTCACCGGGAGATAGCTCGGGCGGTTAACTCACCAGCTGAGCTGTTTCATCCATTCAACTCGTAAATCACAGAAGGCCTCGGCCGCTCTCATTTTGGAGGTGGATCACACTCTTAACATGGATTTTGTTCATATTAACACTTGTAATTTATAGCGCATTGAAGCTGCAAAAGACGAAGACAGAAAAACCTGCCCAGTAAACACAGTATTTAGAGGCTACTCGAGTTCAGGCTTGGACTACGTAGCGCATCGTAGTGAAATGCGTTCTTGAATAGTAACAGGTTATAAGTTATTGTATATCAAGTTCTTTTAAGCGATATTAAATACAAAAACAATTCGTAGTATAAAATAAGCATGTGTTTAAAAATGGAAGTGTCCTGACAACATTGACTTGGCCCCCAGTGGCTGGCACGGGGCCGCGCGCGGGTTTGCTGCCTGCTGCTGCTGCTTGTATTTATTCGCAGCCGGGTGTTTCCTGTGCTGTGCTTCCCTCTTTGACACTCAGAGGAGGCCGGTCTGATCAGTGCGGCTCCTGGGAGTGCGGTGCCACCGGAGGCCGGAGAGCTGGTGGGTAAGAGTGCCAGGGTGCTGCTGCTCGGGGCATCGGGCGCAGGCTGCCGCCAGGAGAGGCGCTATAGCGGCGGCTAAGCCGGGGGAAGGAACCAACACACTCAACACTCAACACACGTTCACGGAGGTATTCTGATATCCTGTACCCGGAGGGTATCGATGATGGATCAATAGAAGGGGAGGTGCTCCCGTGAGCGCTCAGACTGCTTCCAGGCGCTCGAAAACCTGCTTCAGTCGGAGGAGGAAACCAAATCTCGGCCACAAAAAGGAGCTGTTCTCTCAAAGGTTTCCTGATGCCCTGGACCCGGAGGGTATCGATTATGGATTGATTGGAGGGGTGTCCATGTGCCTCTTCAGTCTGTGAGCGCTCAGGGTGCTTCTAGGCGCATCAACGCTTGCTACAGGCTCGGAAGATAAGCACATCTCTACCGGCAGAGGAGGTTAGCTCTCGGAGGTCTTCCCATACCCTGGATCCTGAGGGTATCGATTGTGGATTGATTGGAGGAGTGTCCCAGTGGCCCATCCCGCCTGAGAGCGCACAGACTGCTTCCAGGCGCATTGACAGCTTGGTTCAGCCGGGGAGGTAAACACATCTCTGCCAGCAGAGGGGGCCTCTCTCGGAGGTCTTCCCATACCCTGGATCCTGAGGGTATCGATTGTGGATTGATTGGAGGAGTGCTCGCGTGCCCCCTCCCGCTTGAGAGCGCACAGGCTGCTTCCAGGCGCATTGACAGCTGGGTGCATCCGGGGAGGTGAGCGCGCCTCTGCCGGGGAGGAGGGCTGCTCTCGGGATCCCGGCGGCATCGATCCTGGATTGGTAGCAGCAGACAGACGGACACACCCTGCTGCTGGTCGGATCGCAGCGGCCGTGGATGGAGCGGGGAAGCTGCGCTTGATTCCCGCCACCCCCGTGTGCGGACAGGAGGGGGCGCCCGGTGCAGGCAGCATCTGACCGGAGAGGGGGGACGGTACAGATCCCGAGATTGTGTATCGATCCGATCGATTGGATGGATGTGGAAGCCCCGAGGCCGCAGGATGCCCGGATATCGCTGGTTTTGATCACGGAGGGGGAGCTGATCACCATTGGATGTTATTGATTATTGATTAACAGAGCCTCGGGCTGTGGAGCAGCGGAGGCGGGCCAGGGAGACAAGGGGATCCCCCAATGGACGCAGTCAGTGAGGGGGGGCAGACAATGGGCACCGCTTACCTTGCCTGCCCACAATCTCGGCCACGTGCTCGGAGCTGGGCACCGGCACGCACTCGGTGGTGTTGGAGCTCTTCAGCCGCAGCTCTGGCTCCTTGTACAGGGTGCACAACTTGTTCTCGCCCTTGGGGGGCAGCTGCTGCTGGTGGTTGTGGCTGAGGCCGGTGTTGTTGTTGCTCTCCTCCTGCTGCTCCTGCACCGCCACCACGCCGGCGCTGGCCGGGAGCTCTCCCAGCCCCAGCAGGCAGAGCTGGTCCAGCGCGAGCTGCAGCGCCCGCTCGTCCTCCAGCAGCGCCCCCCTCTACTCCTTGCCGCCACCGCCCCGAAGGTTGAGCTCCCCAGCTCGGCTGCGAAGCCCCCGTTCCTCTCCATGATCCCCGGCACTACCAGGCTAGGCATGGCTGGAAACCACAAAGACTTGGGAACAAAGAAAAGAGAGTGGGAAAAAAAAGCATTTACGGACAGACAGTGGGAGGGGGCGGTAACGGGCACGCGGGGGGGGGGGGGGGAGAACGGCGCATGGACAGGGGGGGGGGGGTTGGGAAAGGAACGCACTCACCTGGACTTCTTCCGGCGGCCGTGGTCGGCATAATGACGGACACAAACACCCCAAAAAAAAAAAAAACGAAACTCCGCCCACCGCCCGATGACTACACAGAGGGAACGCCCAGGGAAAAAATCTCGGGAACGCCCCCGAATCTGGTCCGGCCTTGACGGACAGATCTCTGTTCCAATGGCTAGCCTCCATTTATGGAGCTAGCCAAAGGAACAGAGGGCAACAGAGGGCATATTCCAAGAGTCCCTTACTGAAGACTACAGATTTCTCTGGAGGCGGAGCTATCGCTCCGTGCTCCAGCGAAACCTAAAAAGAAGGAAACCATAACAGCACGGCGGGGCAGGGATAAAGTACCAGAGCATGTGTATCGGCTCCACAGGTTGTGGGACTTACTGGGCATGGAAACCATGACTGCCATGGTGGAATACACTCAACAGGCATTCGACCATTCCTGGGGTCCATGCATAGCCTATCTCTCACAGGAGTTCAAGGAGCTTACCTGCCCAGCGTACTTATGGGTGTGAGACTCACTGACCCCAAAGGGCCCAGGTTGCCAGGACTGATCCCCCCCCCCCCATGAATGTGGAGTAGTGGCGGCTTGTCTGGGAGAGGACGCTGACTTTAGCCACAAACCAGCGACATCATAACAAGAAACCTCCTCTCCGGGAATATTACCCCCCCCCACACACACACTCTCCCTCCCTCCAGTCCCCCCCCCTCCCCCAGAACTCCATGGGAGTCCTCACACCCACTAGGTCACTTTACCCACCAACCTGCAGTTGTAGGTGGGTGTATATGTATTACTCCTGAAACTAATAAACAGATTTGAACATTAAAAAAAGAACTACTGATCCAGCTCTCTTAACTCAGACATTTATAAATTACATTTTTGTCTAGTAAAGGGTTCAGTGACATGCAGTTATTTGCCCAGAATCACACAACTCAGGGTGTGTGTTGTGTAGACAACCATTCATTCACTGATGCCTGGGATAGGCAGAAAGACTATTTCCTTTCTCCTCTTTGGCCCTTGACTTCAATTCCTTCCTGCTTCTGTGCCTCCCGCACTTTCAGAATTCCCATTACCCGGCTCTCCACATTGGGCCCTTTTTAGGTCTGGCATAGAAATCCACTGGTATGTTCAACATTTATATTTTACTTCTGCCCATCACAACTCATAGCATGGAGCAGGGGGTCAGTCCAGTTCGGCCATTTTGCTTCTGTACATGTGTTCATCCATCAAAAAAAGTAGTCCCCTTCAGTGACAAAACTGTTTGACTGCTCTGTACTTTCATTTGATGGTATTTGTATATCTATTTTGAAGCAGGGGAGTTTGTTTTATTTATGTGGGTTTGTTGCATAAATATACATGCCGCCTTCAGAAGCCAGTATTTTCATTTTTGTATTACTTTGAACTTTTAATGTCTATGGCATATGTTTGCCAAAAATACATTAAATAAATGAAATAGCTTGTTAAGGCTCGTTTTACTGGCTTTGCCAATGCTTGTTATTCTTTCCTTCTGCCACCCTCCTACCACCAAGCACTACATACAGCTGACTCCTACTGCAAATAACAGTTACACGTCAGTATATTTCATATTTCTAGGGGCCACACAGTCCCTACGGGGCTCTCAAGCCAGATCCACGTGCCAGTAGCTGAGCCAGTTCAAGGGTTTTTCCAATGCATGAAGGGATTTGAAGTCCTGTTTAAAATAGTATGAAACCAGAACTGCAAGTTCTGGACTAAAGGACTAAAACCAGGCCTACAACTCAAGGAAAATGTCTGGGCTGGCTGAGTAACTCCTCATGTAACTGGGAAACGTGTGATCTCTGTACTCACAATATACCTGTCCCATAAGCAGCCCTTTCTACTCTCCTTCCTCTACTCTGCCCCATCTCTCTACAAATGCCCCCCCCCAACTCTCTTCACCGCCACCGCTGTATTCTATTTCTCCCTGTTCATCATAGGAAGCCCTTTCTCTGTGTCCCCGTCTCTCTTTCTCCAAAGCCTGTTTTTCGACCCTCACCCCTACAACCACGTGGAACTAGGGGTGCAGCACCCCCAGATAAACTGCAAAGGTTTTAGCAGGAAAACGGACAGTAGCCCCGGGCCCTTGGACTTTTCTTTTTCTTGAGCATTTGAAAGACAGTCAAACGTTGAAAACAATTCATCAGGGAACAGCAGCTAGTCACAAGTTACTGTGAATGCATTGAGCATGCAGGGGGTCTATTTTTACATTTGTCTGCCATGAAGTTGAGGGCTTTTTGATATAGCTGAGTCATTATAGTGCTTCGAGAAATGAATGTATTTTTATTGGAGTTTGGCTTTTTTATAGTGTACAGTGTGCATTGAGAAGTGCATCATAGCGCTTTATGATCGCACATTCCAATAAATGGAAATTACTTACTCTTTAGTGAACCCCATGTTGAGGCCAGGAGGAGGTAGGCAGATGGGGCAGTGGTAACCCTCACAGATGGGAAACATAAAGTGCTAGTTTCCTTTCTAGTAATTACAAATGTTTTCAAATAAATCACCACCGACAGAAATACAAATCAGACTTACTGTCTCTTGATACTTAAGTGTGACAGGGGAATATTTTTTAAATAGGGTCTAAAAACAAGTGGGGAGTAAAAAGAATCTGGATGTAGTCATACTTTGTGATGCCCTCAAGGACAAGGACATCGTGAAATATTATTGTTAAAGTAGCAGAACACCTTTTAGAGAATATTTTCATTGCAAGAGCATCTCCAACACAAAGTGATGTACATGTGTGTCCTCTGGTTGAAACAAGATTACATGAACCTGTATGTGACATGGAGGGGCCATGTCAATATGTTATTGTGATAGTGCTATACAGCACTTTTATGTTTGAATTACACATATTTAAATCTTTATCTCACACATATTTACAATTTTGGGCATATAGAGCGCATGTGATTTGGCCAAGATCACACAACCTTTGGTCAGACACCAGAACTGGGAACAGAACCATTTTCCTAGATGGAAGGCAATCGACTCAGCCACTACACAATATCTCCCTGCGTAGCTTTCCCTTTTAGGCTATGCTGCTTAGCCAGTGGCATAGTTTAGGGATTTGAACACACAGTAATACTCAAACGACCATCCCAGCATGGCCGAGTCAGGCTTCCGTCTTCGATCTATTATTTAGGGTGCTTAGATAAAGCAGAAGTGTTTTATCAAGCACAATATAAAAACAGGTAATTATGATGTTCAATCGACTTTATTCTGTACATATTATAGTCTTTCGCTCTGAGCTTTTGTTATGTCGGTTTAGCAGGCACACAAACTCGCTGAACTACTAAAACATGGTATAGTCTAAGCTGTTGGTTAAGAGTTTACTACCTGTCCTCCCATGCACACTGACGGAATATGGAATACGGCACATATTGCAAATATAATATCTCTTTGATGTCCTGAGTTCATGGAAGGAAGAAGCTGCATTACTGCATGTACCACACTCAACTCGCTTTTAGGAACTACAAAAACGAAACCAAGCATTGTGTGCCAAAAAGTTATATACTGCATAATAAATTATAGATAGCATAAGCTTTATTTCCGAGTTCTTAATGTGTCTGTTTAGCAGGCACACAAACCTACAGAACTACTAAGCCAGTAGAATAGACCAAACCAGGATTTGTTGTTACTCAGTGTCCGCGGCGGTTTAGAAAAGTAACGAACTTTAGCAGATTAATAAATATACATATATGCACACACATATTTATATATAAAAGAGCAACATTGAAAATTATAAAAAAAACTCTGTAAATGTGAAGATTTGAAATTTGAGTTAAAATTAAGTTGCTGTCCTTATCTTAATTCGTGATTCTGTGCAAACACAGCAAACAGAATCTAGTATAGATGGTTGGTGGCCTCAATTGAAACACAGGTATGCACTGTCAAAAAGAGAACATGCATTAGGATTAAAAAAGACAGAGTAATACGTTAGCGTCTAGCATATTGCTTTGTCTTTTACGAATAAAATCAAATTATCTAAAGCTCCAAACTTCCAAATAAAATTTAATTTTCATTTCCTGATACTCTTGTTTGTGAATTAAATAAATATTTCATAATTTGTGTGTTTGTTTGGTGTTATTTTGTTCTCTCTTTTGTGTATTGTTTTGAAGTGCAAATAGTAAAAAGTGCTTAGGGTGGGGAGGTACTGCTTTCCAGTCCTGATTCATTGGGGTCTACATAAGTCAACAGGTTAAGACCCACAGGACTAAGCTGCTGGTCTGGAGTTTACTCCTGGTCCAGTCATCCTCACTGATAGACTATGTGAAACGGTACTCACTGCCAATATATCTCTTTCATATGAGGAAGATGCCATGCGTAGTGGAGTCAATATAGTACTGGTAACAAAAGCAAGCATTGTGTGCCAACAAGTTACACATTTCATTGTAAAGTACAACTTAACGAGTAGGCGTCTAAGGCACAAATGCATAAGGTAACTGTTGCAAATGTATCACAACACACATAGGTTTGATGGAGCAGTGAGGACAGCAATGCGCGCTGACACCATTGACTAAAGGGCGGCCTTTCAAGACTGCCGCTTGATGGGGGCCGCAATGGCTTTGTCTACAACTGAATCAATTTGGAAGCAGATTTGGCAAGGGATAAAAACTCTTTGCCGTTGAACCTAAACTCTGTGTGCCAACAGAGGGTAACAGAGACACAGCCTCAGGCCCTGCTTGTTGTGAGATAGTGGGACTGATTCAAAAACATTTTCCAGTGTGTGACTTACTCCTATGGAGCTCATGGTTTACTCCTGCAAGGAGTAATTTGGGATCACCACAAGAGCAACTCTTGGCAAAATCCTTGGGGATCTGATCTAGAGTCTTATGAAGAAAAGTTATACTAGTGAGCTATTGAATATTATCCTACTATTCTCCATTTTCTGCCTTTCTCGCTTTCTCTCTCTGGGTCAAAGTCCCCCAAAATGAACGCTTGTTGAGCGCCACCTGCAACACACTACTCAATCGGTCTATTCCTTGTCTTAAGTAAAGAAAGGAGACTTGGAATGAATAAGGAGAGAGTTCAGTCAGGTGGGATAGCACAAAATGCATGGAAGAAAACGCTTGATAATTCAAAGTACTGATCTTCACACTGGGAGCATTGCAACCCTATTTCTTATCTGTATTATTTTGTAAAAGGAATAAACCATTGCTAGTCAGTGATGCCCCCACCTCTAAAGCAGCAGTCCACAAACAACTGCAAAGCTGAGGCCCTCTCTTCAGGAACACTAGTACCCATGAACAAATGTTGACCATGTTCAGCTTCAGCATTGAGGTGCTGCATTCTGTTACCCTTCAGGTGAAGACTGGAGAAAAAGACTGCTCCAGATCTTCGTAAGTAGGCCCTGGGAATTGCCGCCAAGTAGTTCAAAGACACAATCGACTTGTTCAGACACTCTAAGCGTAGGATTCAAAAGGACTGTGCATGCTGATAACTGCAAGGATAAAACCTAGAATGCATCGTGCTGAGGTGTCGCAAATGCCATGGGGTCGCTTGTTGGCTATGCCTGGGTTGTGAGATTTCATGTGCTCAAAGAATGCGGTATAAAGTCTGTAGGCACTGTTGATGCTTTTAGCCCTCAGATATCACAGAAACAGACACTGACTTGCCATCATCAGGCAGACAGCTGGTGGTGTCTTTGAGTGTGGCAGTACTGGGAGCAGGATGGACCCTAAGCTGATGCCCATGGGTTATGCAGCACCCGGCACTGCTGCAGATCTCCAACAGACGCTGGTGCAGCCTTACAGTCCCCCAGGTGATGGCAAAGGGGCATCCAGATGAGTAGCCCAGCACCGCAAAGCAGGTAGTCACAAACCAGACAGAGATGCCCCCTCCTTCGGTATAAAGGTGGATGCTGACTTGCCCAAAGACCACACAAAGAGCATAAAAGACCAACAACGCCAACATCATCTTGGCCACACGGCGATGCACAGCCGCACGTGCTCCACCCCCCATGCGGCGGGAGTGTTGGCAGAGAGAATATACAAGCAGAATACTGCAGATGGTCAGCACTGCCAGAGGCACCAGGTAGGCGAGGATGGTAAAGGTCAAGCAATAGACCCTGAAGGCCTCAGACAACTCATAGTAATCCCCGCAGTGCAAGTCTGAGCCGTTGGCTGCTTTCAGTGTGATAAACATGGTGGTTGGCACGCTGATGATACTGCAGACCAATACCAGGAACAGCAGGATCCACGGTACAGAAATGGATGCCTTCAGCCTGAGACTGGTGAGCCAGGGTGGGCTGAAGCTGGAGATCTTGAAGGTGTAAAAGGCAGAGAGGCAGGCCGTGAAATAGAAGCTGCTGCTGGTCGCAATCATACACCCAGGGTCCAGAACTTTGTACACCCATCCTCCAGTGCGCTGGCAAAGACCCAGGAGGTACACCATCAGCCACAGGAAGTTAAAAATGCCATTGAGAATGTTGCTAATCGCTAAACTACAGATGATCAGCTCATTGGTCGGAAGCGCCCGGATAGTGGCTGGACTCCGGCGTGGGACGATGGCCTCCAGAATGAAGAAGTTACCAATGAGACAGGTGCAGAGCAGCACGCTGGAGGCCGTTAGGAGGCCGACTGCAGTACCTTGTGATGCCATGGCTGACTGTACGTGTCCATCAGAAGATACACTGAGGCTCAGGAGGCAGACTGACGATCTGTGCTTGGTGCTGGCAGAGGACGGTTTATGTTTCGAGGCAGATTGCTGGAGGTGAGCTGCAGTCCCTGTGAGCTCGACAATTAGCTGTAAACTTGGTATGATTAGGGAAATGCTGTTGCAAAGCAGCTCACGGTGTTGGGAACAAAGGATCCATGTCATAGAGAAAGCATAGAGCGGTATCGCCTCATACCATCGTCACTATAGCCATCCACTAGCACGGTGTACCAGAACAACCAAACAGTAGAATAACACCAGTTCGGGACTGGGGTCCTCCACTTCCTTTGTGGAAGAAATTTAAAGTCCACTTGGATAATACATTTTCTTGATCTCCTGTGAAGCATGACATTTGTTCAAATGAGCAGTGGTCACTGGGAGAGAGCAGCAATAAGTGAGCCGAGATCTGCATCTGACAGATAAGTCATGCCTTCACACATCAGCGCACTCCATGTGATCATTACAGCCAATCAGAGGTGATAAGGATAAGTTACTTACCTGTAATCCTAGTTCTCTTCCAGGGGTATCCTCATCAAAGTCATAAGCACTAAATATTCCCGCCCATGTGCAAGACCCCGGAAACAATATAAAAATATATATGTAAAAAACACATATATCTAACTCCACATATATGTATGTACATATATTATTTTTCTCATACCAATGCAGCCCCAAAAAGAGGCTAACACAATGTAAAATTTACATGTACTGCAATTATAAAGGAAACAAAGAACACATTAAATCAAACATCCTTTGAATTTTGGGTTTTAATGAGTAAAACCACTCATAACTCCTGAAAATTGCTCATAAAAAGACATTGTTAGCCTCAGGCTGCATTGAAAAGCAATAACATAGAAAATGAAAGCATTTTCAACCAAAAAACTGGCACTGTGCCTTTAAGGCAGCCATGAACCCAAGCTTCCCATCATGCCTCAGGGGTGACAATTAGGTCAGTTGTTCTTTGCATAACCCTGATGTCAGGGCTAAATACACATATGAAAACGTACAGCTCTCATTTACCTGGGGAGGCGGGTGGGTTGCTTATGACTTTGATGAGGATACCCCTGGAAGAGAACTAGGATTACAGGTAAGTAACTTATCCTTCTCTTCCAGGGGATCCTCATCAATAGTCATAAGCACTGAATAGAATAGCAAGCCCAACAACCACCTGCAGGTAAATGAGAAGGAGTAGTTTCTGTCCTGTAACTCCAGTTCTGTAGTAGGGGTATCTCTGTTATAGTCATAATCTAGTGAATAGTCCCGCCCATGTGCGCGGACCCCGGAGCAATCAAAAATAATCTCTTAAATTGTCCAAACATGCAGAACTGCACAGACACTTAAGAGAGAATTTAAAGACAGATAATGCAGCCTATATCCACAGGCTACACTGTCCAGTACTTCGACTAGAAATTCCACCAAAAGTCCACAAACAGCACAGCCTGTCCAGGGTTTTCTTACAGAGAAAACCTTGCCTGTAACAGCAAAACCCTCTGGAATGATAGAGAGGAAGAAGTGGACAGACAAGCCCCATAGGCTGCCATTATGTGGCTCAAAACAGGATACTGTGCCTTTAAGAGAACTTTCCAGAAGCCTCACAGTATCCCAGAATGCACTGCAGGTCCCTTCCACCTTCAGTTCTTTTTGAAGGCGTAACACGCCAGACCTGTAGTATTTCTTACACGAATATCTCTCTCCACCGGGGAGGAGGGCGGGCGCTTATGACTATAACAGAGATACCCCTACTACAGAACTGGAGTTACAGGACAGAAACTACTCCTTCTGTAGTAGGGGATCTCTGTGTATAGTCATAATCTAGTGAATAGAATGGCAAGCCCATCCCCACACCAAAGCGGTGGTGGAGAAAAGAGAAATAACACCACTACTGTGCGAACAGATTTCGCAGCGAAGCCTGCCCAACCCGAGCATCTGCCCTGGCAACAGTGTCCAGACAGTAATGCTTAACAAAGGTGTGGACCGACTTCCAAGTGGCTGCCCTGCAGATATCTGCAAGCGGAACACTACGGAGCAAAGCAGTCGTGGCAGCTTTGCCCCTGGTGGAATGAGCCTTAGGTTTACCCCCTAAGGTCTTATCAGCCTTTTGGTAACACAATTGTATACAGGACACAATCCACCTCGAGATGGACTGTTTAGAGGTAGCAAGACCGGTCCTGACCGATCCATAATTGATAAACAATTATTCTGACCTACGAATATCCTTGGTTTTATTCAGATAAAATTTCAACACCCTCCTAACATCCAGGGAACGCAGAGACCGTTCCGCTGGAGATGAAGGATCCTGAAAACTCGTAGGCAAAGTTATAGTCTGGTTAACATGGAAGTCAGATATAACCTTCGGAAGAACTTTTAGGGTGAGTACGCAGAACAACCTTAGCAGCATGAAATACAGTATAAGGTTCCTGGCCACACAACGCCTGAATTTCCCTCACCCTGCGGGCCGATGTAATGGCCACGAGGAACGCCGCCTTCCAGGACCGGTGCTGCAATGAAGCCTTATGAATAGGTTCAAAAAGCCCCTTCATCCATCAGGACAGCACCACGTTAAATTCCCGCGAAGGAAGCCGGACAGCAGGAAACACTGTCTTCGAGCCGTCCAAAAAACACTTTGATCACAGGGACCTGAAAGAAGGAAGTCTGTGAAGGCCATGTCCTGTAGGCCGTCAGCGCAGCAAGATGAACCTCAATGCAATGGACATTAAGGCCAGATTGCGCCAGGTGTAGAAGATACGGAAGGATGACATCTTCCTTCTACGTCCGTAGGTCATAGTGGAAGGTCGCCTAGCCTCCTTCAGTATGTCCATACAAACTTCTGGTAGATTCAGATGGACATAACGCACTACTCAGGAGCCATGCCGCCAAACTCAAAGACGAGAGGTTGGGGTGCAACATCTGCCCCCCGAACTTCGTGAGAAGATCCGGCCTGCACGGCAGCCGTATGTGAGGAAGGAGAGACCGGTGAAGCAGGTCCGTGAACCACCACTGCCTGGGCCATTCCAGGGCAATCAGGATCATCCGCGCCCTGGACTGGGACAGTTGGATGAGTACCGCCGGAATCAGGGGAAAGGGCGGAAAAGCGTACAGAAAGCTGTTCGACCAGTTAATCCATAACGCATACCCCAGCGTCCCCTGCTGGTAGTACCCGGAGGCGAAGTCTCAGCATTTGCTGCTTTCAGCGGTGGAGAACAGATCTACGTCTGGAGTCCCCCACCATGCGAAGACTTCTCCTAGTACTTCGTCGTTTATGACCCATTAGTGGTCTTCCTGAATCAGTCTGCTCAGTGCGACTGTCCGAACCTTCTGCACACCTAGCAGATGGGTAACCATGATCGTCAGTCCTCCAGCTGGAAGCCAGCGCCAGATCGCCTGCGCCTCCTGCGACAGAGTGCGCAATCTCGAACCCCCCTACTTGGTGAGGCAATACATCGTGGGCGTATTGTCCGTCTGTACAAGAAGAGAGTTGGTCTGGAAGGACGTAAGAAACGCATTCAGTGCCAAGTGAACAGTCCTGAGTTCCAGGAAATTGATGTGATACGTGGACTCCAACGGGGACCACGTTCCTTGTATCCGTAAGTCTCCGGAATGTGCCCCCCAGCCGTGGCGAGACGCATCTGTCACGATAGTGTGTGCGGGAATGTCCTTGTGAAAGGGAACCCCTCTGAGGAGATTCTCCGCCGCCACCACTTCAGAGACTGAAGCGCATGCAGAGACAGTCGTATCCTGTCGTCCCAAGATCCATTCCTCTGATCCCACTGATCCGCCAAGCACTCCGCAAAGGTCTCATGTGCAGCCGTGCGTGTGGCGTGAGGAAGATACCAGAAGCCATCGACCCCAGTAGAGAAGACACCGTCCCCACTGTTGTAGATGGAGCGGTCACAAGAGCCTAAGCCTCCCGAAGGAGTGATAATCGTCTCTCCTCCGAAGGAGACACGCTTGCTGACAGCGTATCGATGGAGGCTTCCAAGTACTGTACGCACTGGACCGAAATCGGGACAGCCTTGGACATGTTGATGTGCAACCCCAGCTTGTTCAAAAGAACGCACGTCTCCTGGAAGTGTGCTAGAGCTTCCGAGAAAGAGGAGGCCTTGATCAACCAATCGTCCAGGTCCGGGTAGACAAACACCTCGTTTATCCTCAGGTGTGCAGCTACCACCGTCATGCACTTCGAGAATGTTCTGGGCGCAGAGGGCAGCCCGACTGGCAGTACTGTGTACTGATAATGATTGGCGCCTACTCGGAATCGCCGGAAGTACGCATCCTGTAGACCTATGACAGAGCCAATCTCCCTGTTGCAGCTGAGGAGAAAACCTGATGCAACAATAGCATGCGAAATTCCTCTCTCTCTGAATTTACTTGTTTGCTTGTCGCAAATCCAGAATGGACCTGAACTCTTTCTTGTCCTTCTTGCGAACCAGAGAGAACCGGGAGTACAGACCTCTTCCCCTTGAGACAGAGGCACGTCTCCTATCGCCCTTTTCCTGAACAGGATATCGGCCTCCGCCTGTAGCTCGCGCAGCTGAAACTGCGAGCTGACCGGAGGAATAGCTGGAGAAGGGCTGATGAACCGAAGACTGACTTAGACCCGGCCGGCCTTCGTTCGCCGAGGAGCATCAAGCTCTCCCGCGTATGCGCACAATATACTTGTGAAGTATTAAAGGCGGCCCGGGACCACAGGCAAACCCTGGGAGGAAAAACGCCGCTAGAAAGGGGAGGAGGCCTCAAGCCGGTCTCCACACCCCAAACCTACAGCCTTCCAAAAGTCTCGAGTCAGACTTATGCGGGCCACTCACTACCCCCATGGCAGCCCAAGGGTTGCCCAAAGAACAGGAGAGTAGAAGCACCCTGCTGAGCCGCAGGCTGCAGAGACATCCGACGAAAACAAGTATGGCAACGTAGGACAAACCCACAATACTTGGGGGTCGGCAGGAGAGAAAACTCCGCTCCGACACCGATGCTTAGAACTGAAACCATCAGGTCTCTTGTAAGGCTTCCCTTCTGTCTCTCGGCAGGGGAACCATAAATCGGTGAAGAAAACACCCCCACACAGGGATCCTACCACAACCGCCCAGCAACAGCGGGCCACAGCATGACGTCTACGTGCCGCACCCCTGCGACCAAGTCAGACGTACATTCGAAGCCAGAACCTCCTGGCAGGTGGTAGCGGACCAAAGCTAAGTACCGCCAACCAGTTAAGAGTCGGAGAGGGACTCCCCGTACTCGAGGAAGACGCATCCCCGGCATCAAGGCACGGGGATTCGCAGACTGAGGGGCCAAAGGCCCCTGCCTAGCCGATGAGTAGGCATGCAAATACTCAAAACTAAGCAAAAAAAAGGACCAACGTCTGAGGTTCCGTGAGAATCGTTACGATGTTCCGGGCATGAACAAATATGGGCAAGTAAGGTATCTATGAACCGTAAATGACGAGTTCAGTAAGTGTACGCATTTTCACTACACTACCCGGCATGCTTCGCCTTATTTACGTGTTTCTACATCTGAACCCTTGGGTTCCATTTTAGATACGGCATCCATTTTGTTTCTTGCCCTCACGTAGTCAGCGAACAGGCAACTGTCCGCATCATGACCTTTTAGTTCCCAAGCTTTACGGAAGAAGCATATTCCTTTCATGCGTCTTTTATGACTAGGGGAAGAGAATCTGCTAAGGCAATTGCCTCCGCCCGAAGGTGATTCCGCCGTGCCGGTCTATTGTTTCAGCCTCGCACATGCTGGGATCAAGCCCTTTTAAGCTACGATTACGCATCCAATATTAACCTCGCGTTATCTCTTCCCTGCTGTCTGACTTCCCTGCAGCTGTTCTTGTCTCTTTCTCTTTGCTTATTCACAACTCAAGTGGAATGTACCTAATGGTGGGAAGATGTGCTTTTACAGTTGGAACTGGTGATGTTAATGTAATTATGTTCCGGGGTTCTGAATACATGTAAGCGACCCTTTTGAAGTCTTTTCGTGGGAACTGGGTTGTAACCTTTTGTTCACATGTTGTGCAATGGTAAAACCTTGTATAAAAGAGAGCGACTCACATATACAATTTGAAGCAGACTCTCAGAACCTACACGCCGTTGTACTTCTGTTGACTTTTGCCTCCCTGCAGTAATAAACGCTGATCTTTGACACCGAAGGAAGTCTCCCGTGTCTCTGTCTTTAGTGCGCCAGAACAGGTATCCCACGAAGGTTTTAGGTGTTGTTCCCTGGCACCGCTGGGCCTTAAATAGCCCAGTCCTTCAGTTGGCGCCCAACGCGGGGCGACATCGGCGGTACCGGTCCAAAGCCTGACGATTGTGAGGAACTTCGTGTGAAATCTCCGAGGAAAAGGTGCACCCCGCTTCATCGATCCTGTTGTCGAAATAAGTGGTCCGAAGATTTTTCCCGCGAAGATTCCCGCCCCCTGACGGCTGCGACGGACCGATGCCCTGACTGTCGACCTGTTTTCGACGCCTGGCGTAGACCTTTCGTACAGCGAGACGATAGACGGGCCTTCCGGGTGACGCCATTATATTTTCAGTTAAGTATTTGTGGGTCGTTCCCAGTCCTTAGTGGTTGTTGCAGCTTATTGAAGCTTTGTTGTATTGCATGGTTCCGTTGCATTTGTGGTTCTTAGTTGTTGGTCCTTAGTTGTTATTTGACAATTGCAATTGCCAAAAACCGAGGGTTTTGTCTTTCACGAAGAATTAGTGCTTCGGTAACCCTTGAAGTTTGATACTAGGTTAGTGTGCACGATGCCTAGCCATAGTGGTTTTCTTGGTTTCCTTAAATGTTGCAACAAGGATTCCCGGTTGGAGGACTCGTGTCCGATACCTCCAGTCGGAACCCCGATATATGAGCTCTATAGTCGACATGGTGTGGGTCCTATTATATATAATAAATATTGGGTCCGTTACACGAAAAAAGATGGTGTCCTTAGTTGGCCACCGCATGGAAGTTTTGAACTCACGGTTTTAGATAACCTCGAAGCTAAATTATTTAAAAAGAAAGCTAGGCCAGCTATGTTTGATTCTTTTCGGTTGTGGCGTAAAGAGGCCAAGCAGAAAGAAATCAAACAGCTTAAAAAGGATCGAAGAGAAGGTATCGTTCCGATAATGCAAGTTGTACAACAATGTCAGCGAGATAAAGAAGAAAAAGAAATAGAAGTTTCTACTAGACTGCATCACATGAGGATAGACAAATGTTATCCGGTTTTACCAACTAGTCCTGATAAGAAAGAGGAGGATCCGAAGGAAGATCCCCTGTTAACGTATTTCATGAACTCGCCACCTCCTTATGCACAGGGTGCTACAGCCCCTGTAGTTCCTCCTGTGGTACCACCTGTAATTCCTCCTGTTGTCCCTCCTGTCACTCCAGCGGCTGCGGGTCAGCCCGTTGTTGGTCCTACGTTTGTCACACCACCTGTCTTTATTCCTACTGCTCCTTTGCCTGTGCCTTCGCAAACTCCAGTCTCTGTTACCCCGACTATCTTGCCTGTTTCTGCTGTTCCTACGTTCACTTCTAATATTGTCGCTCCTGTTCTTTTTCCTTCTTCTCCTTCTGTTCGTACCCGTATTCCTAATACTGTTGCTACGCTCTATTCCCCACTATCCGATCGATACTACCAACCAGTGCTTCCGAAACTCCCCAGAGACGGAGTCAGATCCCTAGTGGAAGGGAAAAAGAGACGTTAGTGACAATGGCACGTAGGGGGATAAGACACCCTACCAACTACCCTCCACGCATGGTTTTCGAGACGTTTTCTCAGTTTAATGAGCCTACGCAGAGATTTGTGTTTGAAGAAATGTGTAACTTTTTGAGGGAAGAATGGTATAATGATGATTTAGATAATGTACCGCCCGATGTGACTGAGCTTCCGAGTCAATTCTCGAACGGTATGGTTGTGGGTGGAGATGTACGGCGTGCACTAGAGCGACTGTTAGCATATAGATCCTCAGTGCCTTCTCGTGTATTATTTAATGATGACACCGACAAAACGAAAACGAACGCTGGTCAGTATCCTATGCGAGAGGTTCCGCCACTTTGGGTGCCAGGTGATCCACAAGCTCACCCTCCGGTTTTACCGCATTTCCGAAGAGTTTGGATACACCTCCCATGGAAACGTTCAGAAGTTTTGCAAGTGAAGCAATCTTTGCCTGATCCACGTAAGAATCCGGCTGGTTACTATAAGGAGTTATCCCAATTGGTGGACGCTTCTGTTATGAACCTTGCCGACATCGACATGCTGTTTGGTAATGTCGTACCACAACCGGTTTGGGCAAAAATTCGCCAAGCAAATCATGCAAATGAGTTAGGTGGTGATTGGGCTGCACTATTAGCGGCTGATGGATTACAAGTTGGTGGGGCTAAGCCTGATCAGTTAATTTTAGATTTACCTCAGAAAATCATTACACTTATGAAAACTCTCATGCCGGCGATGAAGGTGAACTGGGATAAATTATCAGCCTGTAAGCAAAAGAAAGACGAGAGTGTCTCGGATTTCTTTACAAGGTTTGAGGAAGCGTTTGTCGACCACAGTGGGCAGGACATGGGCTCCGAGGGAGGTCAGCGGTTATTTGTCGATAAGTTTGTGTTGAATTTGTTGCCTGAACTACGCAACAAATTGAAGAATTCAGAAAGTGCATGGGCTGTTTCAACCACCGCACAGATATTAGCGACGGCTCAATACTATGAGAATAGGGAAAAGGAAGAAAGTGATTGTGCAGATAAGAAAACGAAGGAGCTCAAAACGAAGGTTTTGTTGCAGCAAGCGTATCCTCCATGATCAAATCAAAATGATTCACAACAGCAGTATCGACCACGAGCACAGCCCAATAGGATGCAGCCGCGCTCTGACAACTGTGACTATAGATCTTCACTTGGGTATAATCAGTGCGCATATTGTAGGCGAGAGGGTCATATCAAGTATGATTGTCCTGCCCTACGCGACCGCCTTAATGGTGTGTCGACTAGAGGGGGTCATGGTGGCCCCCAACAGTCATCTCGAGGTAGAGGCCGTGGTATCGCTCAAAGTCAGAACGAGCGCCCTAATACGTCCTCGGACACGAATAATTGTTTTGACCAGCGAAATGTAAGGTCCGATAAATCAGCGCAGTATTACGCGGACGACTATTACGTTGAACATGAGACTGTTGTAAACGACCGTTACTAGGACAGCCACCGACAGAGAGAGGGAGTAGTATCAGTTCCGGTTGATCAGAGTGGGCCTTACGTCGCAGTTGCTACATCTGGCGTAGTTGAGCCTTTTCTGTTAGACACTGGTGCGACGAAAAGTTCCATCATGCATTCGAAACTCCCTGGCGCACCTTTGTCTGGCTTAACAAATGTTTCCGTTGGATTCTCTGGCGCCCCGGTTATCAATCCTGTCTCTAGCCCTTTGCCCCTTACTATTGGCCCTCGTGAGCTGGAGGCTCCTTTGATTCTATCTACTGGTTGTGGTGAGAATCTTTTGGGTCTGGATTTGCTAAAACGGTTATATGCGACTTTGTATTGCTCTCCTGAAGGAGTGGAGCTTACATTAGGTCGGAGAGTAATCTCTCCTATGTACTTGTCGGTCGATAAATTCCCACCGGAATTGAGCTCCCTTCCTGCGTCTCTATGGGCCACAGGTCCTAATGACGTGGGTCTCTTGGACATCCCACCTTATGTAATCAAGCTGAAGCCAAATGTGCGATTGCCACGTATACCACAGTATCGTATCTCCATTGAGGGAGAACGGGCGCTATTAGCGATTGTACACGACCTGATCAAAAAGGATGTCGTTGAAGAAACTCGAGGAAATGTGTGTAATAGTCCTGTACTACCAATTTTAAAACGCACTGATCCATCTAAACCTCCTGTGTATCGTTTCATAATCGATTTAAGAAAAGTAAATAAAATCGTGATTCCACAATTCCCCGTGGTCCCTGATATAACGGCTTTGTTGACCCTAATTCCGGTTTCTGCCTCCTGGTTCACGGTGATCGATCTAAAGAATGCTTTCTTTAGTATCCCGATTGCTGAGGAAAGCAGAGATCTATTCGGATTCTCATTAGGTGGTCGCAGTTTTAGATTGAAACGCGCACCACAGGGCTATTGTGAGAGTCCGTCGATCTACAGTCAAGCCCTTAAAACTCAACTTGATTCATTTATATTACCGGCAGGCGCAGCCTTGATTCAGTACGTTGACGACCTGTTGGTAGCTGCTGATACCGAAGATATTTGTAGAACTGCTACAGTATCGTTGTTGCGGCATTTATGTGACTTACATCACAAGGTGTCACCTTCCAAGCTGCAATATTGTTGCCAAGAAGTAACCTACTTAGGTCACTTATTATCAAAAGAAGGGAGAAGGTTGACCCCAGAGAGAATTGCAGCGATTACCCGAATGACTGTGCCAAAAACTCAGAGAGATGTACGTGCCTTTCTAGGTATTACGTCATACTGCAGACAATGGATCCCAAATTTTTCACTATTGGCGAAACCATTGTTAGCTCTCACGTGCAAGGATGTTCCGACTCCTTTGCCCTGGACTGAAGAGTGTCAAAAAGGTTTTTCAGAATTACGTGATGCGTTGTGTTCGGCTCCTGTGTTAGGTACTCCTGATTACAGTAAGCCGTTTACACTGTACGTTCACGAGAGGGATGGTTGTGCGTTGAGTGTTCTGGCGCAACAATTTGGTGACAAACAGCGCCCATGCGCTTATTTTTCTTCGACCTTAGACCCAGTAGCTAGAGCTTTGCCGAGTTGTTTAAGAGCAACAGCGGCAGCTGCGGCGTCCATTCGACAGTCCGCAGGTCTGGTCATGGATAATATGCTTACGGTGATGGTTCCGCATGCAGTTGACACTCTCTTGAACCGAACAAAAACTCAACATCTGACAAGCGCAAGGTTGTCCGGATATGAGTTGACGTTATTGGCAAGTCACATACGGATAAAAAGGTGTAATGTGTTGAATCCAGCAACATTATTGCCGATCAACACGGAGTCAAGTGATGTAGCATCACATGACTGTTATCTGAGAACCGAAGAGGAAACGAAAGGTCGAATTGACCTAAAAGATACTCCGTTGGTAGATCCCGATGGTACTTTGTATGTTGATGGTTCCTGTTTTAAGTTACCGAATGGTGATGTGACGACTGCGTATGCTGTGGTGACGTTGAGAACGGTTGTGGAATCTACGAGATTAAATCAGAACTCGGATCAGGCAGCTGAGTTGATCGCCTTGACGAGAGCGTGTGTGTTGTCCAGAGGAAAGCGAGTGAATGTGTTTACCGATAGTCAGTATGCGTTTGGTGTGGCACATAGTTTTGGGCGACTGTGGAAAGAAAGAGGATTCTTAACGTCGCATGGCACGAAGATTCAGCATGGACAGCTTGTGAATGACCTTTTAGATGCACTCACATTGCCTAAACAGGTGGCCATAATTAAATGTAGTGCGCATCGAAAAGTGACAGATGATGTTGGTCGTGGGAATGCATTTGCAGATGAGACAGCCAAAGAGACAGCGAAAGATCTGACAAATCGAATGTATGTTACAAGTTCAGTGAGATGGCCTGCGGAAACTAGTATGTGTGAGGACACAGTGGAGAGTGTGAAGGAAATACAGAATGAGGCCACTAAGATGGAGAAGACTAAGTGGAAAGAAAGCACGGGGAAATTAGACGAGGATGGATGTTGGGTTGATTTGTCAGAGAAACAGAGATGGATGTTACCGGATGCATATGTGCTTGCTGTTGTTACGATGGCCCATGGCACAGCACATATTAGCTCGAAGGGCATATGCAAGTTGTTGTCCCCTGTATGGAAGAATGATGGGATTACTAAATGTGCAGAGAGAGTGGTTAAGAATTGCATGGTATGTTTGATGCATAATCCCGGTAAGGGCACCCCCACTCCACCTGGTCATTTTGCCCCTCCTACATGTCCTTTCGAAGTTATTCAGTTAGACTTCATCCACATGGAGAGATGCAACAATTTGAAGTATGTTTTAGTCGTGGTTTGTGCATTCTCCAGATGGATTGAAGCTTACCCTCTTAAGGATAATACTGCCCTATCCGCAGCTAAAATTCTGCTCAAAGAGTATTTCCCCAGGTACGGCATGCCTCGGATTGACTGGTCGGACAACGGAAGTGAGTTTGGGGGAAGTGTGATGAAGAGTGTGTGTCGTGGTTTGGGAATATCCCAGAAATTCCATAGTGCTAATCATCCTCAGTCAGCGGGTTTGGTGGAAGGATACAATGGCACCCTGAAACTAAAACTTGCTAAAATTCAGGCAACAACTGGTTTATCATGGCCTGACGCTTTGCCTCTAGCTCTCTTATCAACCAGGGCTACTGTACACTCTCGAGTAGGGCTTAGCCCATATGAGATTGTGTTCGGCCGCCCTGCGAACATTTGGGGGGTTCCGAGGCCTAAAGAATTGAACAGACTTGAATATCCAATGTTAATAGATTACCTATATGATCTGACTGCTAAATTGAGTTTGATTCATCAACAGGTCTTTGAGGCTCTACCGTCACAAACTGAGGGTCCTGGTCATCGGCTACAACCGGGGGACTGGGTCCTCACCAGAAACTTCGGACGAAAACGGAATCTCGAGCCGAGATTTGTGGGACCTTTCCAGGTGCTACTGGCGACGAGGACGGCGGTTCGACTGGAGGGACGGAAAAACTGGGTGCATGCCACCCACACCAAGAAGGTTCCGCTTCCTCTGCCGGCAGCCACCTGGATACGTAAAGGTTTTTCTTCGTCTGAAACTGACGTTCCCCAGCGCTATGTCCCATTCAGCGAAGCACAGATTGTAGGAAACACTTCAGTGTTATCTGACACCCCTGTTGATTCCCCTCAAACAATTTCCCTTCCTTCAACATTGGGGAATACAAGTACTGGACAATTGCCTGGACAATCGAACACTTTTTCGCCATCCAATCCACTGTTTGAAGATCAGACTCAACCCGGGAAAAGTCGATACTTTCTTCGACCGCGCGTTAAGGACAAATAAAAGAATTCTGTTTTTCTTTTTACCTTTTTGAATTTACAGTGCCCCTTACTGTTGTCATGAACATTGTGGACATTATATATTGTGTTTACCTTTTCTTTTCATGCAGCTAAGAGACTATTATTGAATTGATTCTAATTCACTTAACCTATCATCTGGGTTGGCCGTAGGGCCGTGCGGGTACTTCCTTCTGTTTAGCAGCTATCGACACTAGGTCGGTTGCTTTTTGTCGATTTCTGGGAACTCCTGGGAATTGGCAATCGCTACTCAGAACGAAGTGCGTCAAGAACGTCACGGACGGTTTTTAGAGGATGGACTTCTCGAAGCTGTCGGAAAGAGAGAAAATGTTGGCGCAAAGATCAAAAGTCTTTTGTACAAAGTGTTTTCTATTTCAGATCTTTATGTTGTTTCTAACCGTTTCAATGCTACTGGTGGGTGGAGTATATTTTGGGATTCAATTATTATTACCTTCTACCTTACCTACTCTTCCGTCTCACGATCTAAATTTCATCACTACTGCTTCTCCACATTCTTTTCACCTACTACCCCAACATGAACAAGTCAGACGCGCGGAATTTAGAAACAATTCCTTTGTGCAACTTCTGCATCAGCATCAGTTGGTGGTAAACACTACAAACTGTTGGGTGTGTGGGCTAATGCCACATACCATGGACAGGGGTATCCCATATTTGGTTCTTCCATACAGCCCCCAGGGGTCAGCTCGAGCATTCCAAACCATGTTCCGTAGTGCACTAGATTCCTACCCCCATCGAGAGCCACGCTCAGCAAACTTTGGTCCTGGCCCGTATCACAAGTCTCTTATGA
This sequence comes from Lissotriton helveticus, assembly GCF_964261635.1. Taxonomy (NCBI): domain Eukaryota; kingdom Metazoa; phylum Chordata; class Amphibia; order Caudata; family Salamandridae; genus Lissotriton; species Lissotriton helveticus. The sequence continues at coordinate 73,428,234 of NC_136068.1, read as the reverse complement.
TAGCTATTGCCGATCTAGATAGAGATATCTTCGATACGTCACTTATCCCAGAAGAGGAGGTGCAAACCTATAAGTACCTTAGTGAGGCTGAGTATAGTATATCAGTGGGTGATAGGCAGCTTAAAAGCTCGTCTCCAATCTGGATTGTACCTCACCTAGGCCACTTTTGTCTGCAAGGTCGTGGCCGAAATCCAAGAGCCCAGCTTGGGAAGAGTGCTTGTGTGGATACTTACGTTCTACCGATGCTCTCTTCCCCTGTCTTTCTGACTGCCAAGGGTACCTATTTTGTATGTTATAACCGAGCATACACGTGGTTACCGCATGACTTCTCAGGTACCTGCTATATTGCAAATCTCTTGCCCCCGACTTTCACTGTTGCTGCCGACTATCACAAAACCAGAGTTGTGAGAGGTGTCATTAGTAAAGAGGATACTTCCGGCCAAGAAGCAGGAGACTTCTTCAAGGGTTTCCTACCGTTTTGGGGCCCTATGGTCAATAGCAGAAATCTGAGACAGTTAACTCGTGTAGTAGAGTCAACTGCTAACATAACTGCAAGCGCCCTTGGTAATCTGACAGCAGAGCTTCAAGCAGATAGGCTTATGACGTTACAGAACCGTATGGTTCTAGACGTTGTTCTAGCGGATAGAGGTGGTGTGTGTAAGGTCATCCATTCGAGCTGCTGCATATTCATACCCGATAACGCTCCAACGGTTTATCAAGCCATCTCCAAGTTGCACAAAATCTCAGAGTCCATACACGAGGACGAAGGAGATTGGACGCTTCTAGGATGGTTTTGGGGACTAATGTCGACTTGGGGTTGGAAGATTCTGATGATTATAGGGGTCGTTGTGACATTTCTGTTCACTTGTTGTCTGTGTGTACAGTGTGGTCCTGCCTTATGTGGCCTTTGCGCTACAACGTGTATAAGAAGGCCATCTGTTACCAAAGAGGCATTGATGGATAGAATTATGCTCCAACAACATCTGAATGATCTGATGAATATCGAGATCGACTCCGACTTCGACTAGTTCTTGCCTACATGAGGGCAAAAGGAGCGTCTGAGGTTCCGTGAGAATCGTTACGATGTTCCGGGCATGAACAAATATGGGCAAGTAAGGTATCTATGAACCGTAAATGACGAGTTCAGTAAGTGTACGCATTTTCACTACACTACCCGGCATGCTTCGCCTTATTTACGTGTTTCTACATCTGAACCCTTGGGTTCCATTTTAGATACGGCATCCATTTTGTTTCTTGCCCTCACGTAGTCAGCGAACAGGCAACTGTCCGCATCATGACCTTTTAGTTCCCAAGCTTTACGGAAGAAGCATATTCCTTTCATGCGTCTTTTATGACTAGGGGAAGAGAATCTGCTAAGGCAATTGCCTCCGCCCGAAGGTGATTCCGCCGTGCCGGTCTATTGTTTCAGCCTCGCACATGCTGGGATCAAGCCCTTTTAAGCTACGATTACGCATCCAATATTAACCTCGCGTTATCTCTTCCCTGCTGTCTGACTTCCCTGCAGCTGTTCTTGTCTCTTTCTCTTTGCTTATTCACAACTCAAGTGGAATGTACCTAATGGTGGGAAGATGTGCTTTTACAGTTGGAACTGGTGATGTTAATGTAATTATGTTCCGGGGTTCTGAATACATGTAAGCGACCCTTTTGAAGTCTTTTCGTGGGAACTGGGTTGTAACCTTTTGTTCACATGTTGTGCAATGGTAAAACCTTGTATAAAAGAGAGCGACTCACATATACAATTTGAAGCAGACTCTCAGAACCTACACGCCGTTGTACTTCTGTTGACTTTTGCCTCCCTGCAGTAATAAACGCTGATCTTTGACGCCGAAGGAAGTCTCCCGTGTCTCTGTCTTTAGTGCGCCAGAACAGGTATCCCACGAAGGTTTTAGGTGTTGTTCCCTGGCACCGCTGGGCCTTAAATAGCCCAGTCCTTCACGTCCCTCGCTTACACGCGGTGAGTAGCCACAGACTCCCCATCAGAAGGGTTCCTCGACGCCGATCAACTGCTCGGCGTCGTGAGTGGACGGTGCCGGGAACACAAAGTCCCCTCCTACGAAGAGGAGCTCAACACGGAGCGAGGCCTGGAACAAGACCCAGGCCGCAAACAGCGGTAAGTGTTCCGCGGCTGTAACCCATGACGTCGACTTCACTACGACGTCACCATCACTAAGACAGTGACTGTCCCTACGATACCCAACACTCCGACGTCAAAATGTCAGCACGGTGTCAAACACCGAGACGCCGAGACATCCATAACCGTGACGTCTGGACCCAACGGAAGATAGCGGAGTCCAAGCGACCAACGCCCCAAAAGGAGCATCACTGTCCCATGACGTCGAGCCTCACCGCTCCATGACGTCGAGCCTCACCGCTCCATGATGTCGAGCATCACTGCCCCATGACGTCGAGCATCACCGCTCCATGACGTCGAGCATCACCGCTCCATGACGTCGAGCATCACCGCTCCGTGACGTCGAGCATCACCGCTCCGTGACGTCGAGCATCACCGCTCCGTGACGTCGAGCATCACCGCTCCGTGACGTCGAGCATCACCGCTCCGTGACGTTGAGCATACCTGCCCCGTGACGTCGAGCATATCTGCCCCATGACGTCGAGCATCACTGCTCCATGACGTCGAGCATCACTGCTCCATGACGTCGAGCATCACTGCTCCTTGACGTCGAGCAGCACTGCTCCATGACGTCGAGCATCACTGCTCCATGACGTCGAGCATCACTGCTCCAGGACGTCGAGCATCACTGCTCCATAACGTCGAGCATCACTGCTCCATGACGTCGAGCATCACTGCCCCATCGACGTCGAGGCACTCCATCGACGTCGAGGCACCCCATCGACGTCGAGGCACCCCATCGACGTCGAGGCGCTCCACCGACGTCGAGCACTCCACCGACGTCGAGGCACTCCACCGACGTCGAGGCACTCCACCGACGTCGAGGCACTCCATCGACGTCTAGGTACTCCATCGACGTCGAGGTACTCCATCGACGTCGAGGCACTCCATCGACGTCGAGGCATCGAGGCATCTCCACGATGCCGAGGCATCTCCATGACGCTCCACGTCCTCGAAGCCGTCCGGAACCGCGTCATAGCACAGACGTGCCTTTACCGGGGAGAACCCCAGAGGGTACAGCATGGGACTCGGTAGAGGACCCACCCTCTCCTTACCCAGAGGCTGAAGATGCCTTCAAACTCCTCTGTTCTAAACCTGGGAGCCAAAGCTTCCCAGAAAAGAAGTCACAGAGAAGACAGGTGTCAAAAGACACAGGCAAACACAGAATACAAACCTGTGAGCTTCAGCTTTGGCCTTTAGTACAGCTGCAGACAAAGCACTTGTCAGATTAGAAGTAGCATAAGACAAGAATACTGCAGAAATTCTGCCAAAAAAACACAGCAGAATGTAGATAAAGGTCAAAGACGTCGAGTGAAGCTGTAAAAATCCAAATTTATCACAAAAATAATATAGAAAAAGCTCAAAAAAGAAGAGCTAATGCTCCAGGGTCCTGCTAGCAGGAGCCGGAAAAAAGAACTGAAGGTGGAAGGGACCTGCAGTGCATATTCCTTTCATGCGTCTTTTATGACTAGGGGAAGAGAATCTGCTAAGGCAATTGCCTCCGCCCGAAGGTGATTCCGCCGTGCCGGTCTATTGTTTCAGCCTCGCACATGCTGGGATCAAGCCCTTTTAAGCTACGATTACGCATCCAATATTAACCTCGCGTTATCTCTTCCCTGCTGTGTGACTTCCCTGCAGCTGTTCTTGTCTCTTTCTCTTTGCTTATTCACAACTCAAGTGGAATGTACCTAATGGTGGGAAGATGTGCTTTTACAGTTGGAACTGGTGATGTTAATGTAATTATGTTCCGGGGTTCTGAATACATGTAAGCGACCCTTTTGAAGTCTTTTCGTGGGAACTGGGTTGTAACCTTTTGTTCACATGTTGTGCAATGGTAAAACCTTGTATAAAAGAGAGCGACTCACATATACAATTTGAAGCAGACTCTCAGAACCTACACGCCGTTGTACTTCTGTTGACTTTTGCCTCCCTGCAGTAATAAACGCTGATCTTTGACGCCGAAGGAAGTCTCCCGTGTCTCTGTCTTTAGTGCGCCAGAACAGGTATCCCACGAAGGTTTTAGGTGTTGTTCCCTGGCACCGCTGGGCCTTAAATAGCCCAGTCCTTCACGTCCCTCGCTTACACGCGGTGAGTAGCCACAGACTCCCCATCAGAAGGGTTCCTCGACGCCGATCAACTGCTCGGCGTCGTGAGTGGACGGTGCCGGGAACACAAAGTCCCCTCCTACGAAGAGGAGCTCAACACGGAGCGAGGCCTGGAACAAGACCCAGGCCGCAAACAGCGGTAAGTGTTCCGCGGCTGTAACCCATGACGTCGACTTCACTATGACGTCACCATCACTAAGACAGTGACTGTCCCTACGATACCCAACACTCCGACGTCAAAATGTCAGCACGGTGTCAAACACCGAGACGCCGAGACATCCATAACCGTGACGTCTGGACCCAACGGAAGATAGCGGAGTCCAAGCGACCAACGCCCCAAAAGGAGCATCACTGTCCCATGACGTCGAGCCTCACCGCTCCATGACGTCGAGCCTCACCGCTCCATGATGTCGAGCATCACTGCCCCATGACGTCGAGCATCACCGCTCCATGACGTCGAGCATCACCGCTCCATGACGTCGAGCATCACCGCTCCGTGACGTCGAGCATCACCGCTCCGTGACGTCGAGCATCACCGCTCCGTGACGTCGAGCATCACCGCTCCGTGACGTCGAGCATCACCGCTCCGTGACGTCGAGCATCACCGCTCCGTGACGTCAAGCATCACCGCTCCGTGACGTCGAGCATCACCGCTCCGTGACGTCGAGCATCACCGCTCCGTGACGTCGAGCATCACCGCTCCGTGACGTCGAGCATACCTGCTCCGTGACGTCGAGCATACCTGCCCCGTGACGTCGAGCATATCTGCCCCATGACGTCGAGCATCACTGCTCCATGACGTCGAGCATCACTGCTCCTTGACGTCGAGCAGCACTGCTCCATGACGTCGAGCAGCACTGCTCCATGACGTCGAGCATCACTGCTCCATGACGTCGAGCATCACTGCTCCAGGACGTCGAGCATCACTGCTCCATAACGTCGAGCATCACTGCTCCATGACGTCGAGCATCACTGCCCCATCGACGTCGAGGCACCCCATCGACGTCGAGGCGCTCCACCGACGTCGAGCACTCCACCGACGTCGAGGCACTCCACCGACGTCGAGGCACTCCACCGACGTCGAGGCACTCCACCGACGTCGAGGCACTCCATCGACGTCTAGGTACTCCATCGACATCGAGGTACTCCACCGACGTCGAGGCACTCCATCGACGTCGAGGCATCGAGGCATCTCCACGACGCCGAGGCATCTCCATGACGCTCCACGTCCTCGAAGCCGTCCGGAACCGCGTCATAGCACAGACGTGCCTTTACCGGGGAGAACCCCAGAGGGTACAGCATGGGACTCGGTAGAGGACCCACCCTCTCCTTACCCAGAGGCTGAAGATGCCTTCAAACTCCTCTGTTCTAAACCTGGGAGCCAAAGCTTCCCAGAAAAGAAGTCACAGAGAAGACAGGTGTCAAAAGACACAGGCAAACACAGAATACAAACCTGTGAGCTTCAGCTTTGGCCTTTAGTACAGCTGCAGACAAAGCACTTGTCAGATTAGAAGTAGCATAAGACAAGAATACTGCAGAAATTCTGCCAAAAAAACACAGCAGAATGTAGATAAAGGTCAAAGACGTCGAGTGAAGCTGTAAAAATCCAAATTTATCACAAAAATAATATAGAAAAAGCTCAAAAAAGAAGAGCTAATGCTCCAGGGTCCTGCTAGCAGGAGCCGGAAAAAAGAACTGAAGGTGGAAGGGACCTGCAGTGCATTCTGGGATACTGTGAGGCTTCTGGAAAGTTCTCTTAAAGGCACAGTATCCTGTTTTGAGCCACATAATGGCAGCCTATGGGGCTTGTCTGTCCACTTCTTCCTCTCTATCATTCCAGAGGGTTTTGCTGTTACAGGCAAGGTTTTCTCTGTAAGAAAACCCTGGACAGGCTGTGCTGTTTGTGGACTTTTGGTGGAATTTCTAGTCGAAGTACTGGACAGTGTAGCCTGTGGATATAGGCTGCATTATCTGTCTTTAAATTCTCTCTTAAGTGTCTGTGCATTTCTGCATGTTTGTCAACTTAAGAGATTATTTTTGATTGCTCCGGGGTCCGCGCACATGGGCGGGACTATTCACTAGATTATGACTATACACAGAGATCCCCTACTACAGAAGTACATCTTCTACCTTAAAAGACCCAACATCACAGCCCAGAGTGGCTGCTAAACAGATTCCGCAAGGAGGCTTGGCATACTTGGGTATCTGCTCTCGTGTCAGAATCAAGACAATAATGTCTGGTAAATGTATGGACGGACTGCCAGGTCGCCGCCTTACAGATCTCAGACAAGGGCACATTATTGAGAAAAGCCGCAGTGGCAGCTCTTCCCCTGGTGGAATGCGCCTTGGGAGAAAACTCCAGGGGTTTTGCGCTAGCTGGTAAGCAAGTTTAATACATGAAACGATCCATCTAGAAATGGAACTCATCGAGGCAGCATGGCCTGTCCTGATCGATCCATAGTTAACGAAAAGGTGATCAGAATGACGAATCACTTTAGACCTGTCAAGATAGAATTTTAAAACCCTTTTCAGGTCTAAAGAATGCAGAGCCCTTTCAGCTGGAGTAGAGGGGTTGGGAAAAAAAGTGGGCAGAGAAATGATCTGATTTACATGAAAATCTGACACCACTTTAGGCAGAAAAGATGGATGCGTCCGTAGCACCACCCTATTCAAATGGAACACCGTATAGGGTTCTGATGCACAGAGGGCTTGGATCTCGCTCACTCTGCGAGCTGACGTGATAGCCACCAAAAAAGCCGCTTTCCATGAAAGATGTTGTAAAGTAGCTTTGTGAATGGGTTCAAAAGGAGGACCCATTAACTTTGATAGCACCAAGTTCAACTCCCAGGGTGGAGAAGGAGGACACACTGGAGGGTATACTTTTTTAACCCTTGCAGGAAGTCCTTGACAGATGCTAGCTGAAAAAAAGAGGTTTGAGAAGGTGACCGCCTATAAGCCGTTATGGCCGCTAGGTGCAGCTTGATGGAACTAAACTTCAAACCTGCTTTAGCCAAATACAACAAATAAGGAAGAACTGCTTCTTCTTGACATTTGATCGGATCATGACTATTCTGTATACACCACATATAAAATCTCTTCCACTTGCATGCATACGAATGTCTGGTGGAAGGACGCCTTGCCTCTTTCAAAATGAACATGCAGTCCTCTGGCAATCCTAGATGGCCGTATTGGATGACCTCAGGAGCGATGCTGCCAAGCTCAGTGACGGAAGGTTGGGATGAAAGATCCTCCCGTCCATCTTGGACAACAGGTCCGGCCTGCATGGCAGCCTCTTGTCAGGTGTCACTGACAGATGAAGCAGGTCTGTGTACCACCATTGCCTCGGCCAATCGGGAGCAATCAGAATCATTGTTGTGCACGAGTGTGTTAGCTTGCTCACCACCTTCGGAATCAACGGGAGAGGTGGAAAGCATTCCCCCTCGAGCCTGGCCGGTGGACCCTGGAGGCGAAGCTTCGGCATTTGGCGTTTTTGTCGTCCGCAAACAAGTCTATGGAGGGACGACCCCAGGATTGAAAAAGTTCCTCCACCACTTTGTCGTGAAGAACCCAGTCTTCTTTGTCGTCGAAATGACGGCTTAGAGCGTCTGCCCTCACGTTTTGTTCTCGTGGAAGATGAACCGCCGTGACAGATAGCCCTCGAGCCAGAAGCCAATGCCAGATCCTCTGCGCTTCCAATGACAACGTCCGAGAGCGCGTCCCCCCCTGCTTGTTCAAGTAGTACATCGTGGTGGTGTTGTCCGTCTGTACTAGCACCGATGACTCTTGGATTGAAGGGAGGAACGCTTTGAGAGCTAGGTGTACTGCTCTCAGCTCCAGCATGTTGATATGGTAAGTGCTTTCCTTGTGTGACCACTGACCTTGAACCTGCAGGGGACCCATGTGCGCCCCCCAGCCCAGAAGGGAGGCGTCCGTGATCAGCGTTTGTGCAGGAGGAGGTTGATGGAACAGGACTCCCACCTGCATATTCTGAGCTTTTGTCCACCACGGAATAGACGCTCGAGCTGCATCTGAGATAGTGACGTGATCGTCCCAGCGATCCGATTGCTGATCCCACTTGTCCTCTAGATCCTGCTGAAGAGGACGCATGCGGAGTCTGGCATTCGGAACCAGGAAGATGCAAGACGCCATCGACCCTAGCAGGGAGGCAATCCTGCGCACTTTGAGTATTGCCGCGAAGAATCAGCTGACATTTCTGGGCGATTGATGATTGTTTCTCCTCCGAAGGAAACACTTTTCCTGCTTCGGAGTCTAGCAGAGCTCCAAGGAAGTGAATCCTCTGGGTGGGCTGAATGACTGATTTTCCGAAGTTGACATGTAGCCCTAGTCTCTGGCAGAGCTGTATACAAGTTTGGAACTGATTTCTTACGCTGACTGGGGAAGGACCTTTCACCAGCCAATCGTCCAAGTATGGATACACGAAGACCCCTCTGCGACGTAGTGCAGCTGCTATCACCGCAACACACTTCGTGAACACCCGAGGGGCCGACTTCAACCCAAACGGCAGGACTTTGAACTGATAGTGAGAGGTCCCCACCCTGATCCGAAGAAATCTTCTGTGACTGGGATGTATTGGGACATGGAAATAAGCATCTTGAAGGTCCAGCGAACACATCCAATCTCCCTTCCTGAGATGTGGATATATTTGGTGAAGCGCCAACATGCGGAATCTTTCCTTTTTGACATGCAGATTTAGCGTTCGCAAGTCCAGGATGGGTCTGTATTCTGCCTTCTGTCCTTTTTTCTTGGCCAGAAAATAACGGGAGTACACTCCTTTTCCCCTCTGAGAGACCGGAACTCTCTCGATAGCTGACTTTTCGAGCAGAGTGGTGACTTCTTTTTGCAGCAGGTGAAGCTGATGATTTGATGTAGACATTGGGGGAACTGGTGAAGGCAGACGACTGAAACCAAGACAGTACCCATTCTGAAGCGTAGACAACACCCATCTGTCTTTTGTGATGCTTTGCCACTCTTTCAAATGCTTTGACAGGCTTCCCCCCACTGGAGTGGTCCACGGCGCTGGGGGAAGAGACGACTCATTGCTTGGCTTGAGCCTTGCCGGTGTTGTTGCCTTGGCGCTGATTATTTCCCTTGTAATTACGCTTGCCTTTATACTGGGACTTTTGCTGCCCCTGCTGATCTTGGCTCTTCTGCCAGTTCGGGGTTTGAACCCGCTGCTTTGTAGAGCCCTTGTTGAAGGAGCGAAATTTCTTCTTGAACTCCTTCTTCTTCTCAAGACCCACCGCCTTGAGAGTTTCCAGTTCTGACTTCATGCGCTGCATTTCCTCGTCTGCGCTTGTGCCAAACAATGAAGCACCTGAAAAAGGTAAGTTCAATATACGTGCTTGGGCTTCTGGTTTTAAAGCAGTTAGTCGCAACCATAATGACCTTCGTGCTGTTACCCCATGAGCATACCCATGAGCTGCAAGGGTAGCTCCATCCGCTGCGGCGCTTATCACCTGGTTGGAGACTTGACTGCCTTCCAGGATGATTTCCTCAAAATCCTTACGATCCTCTGCTGGGAGTTTCTCCACAAAACGTTGCAGAGAATCCCACAGGGAGCGGTCATAACGCCCCAAGAGGGCTTCCGCATTGGAAACCTTGAGGAAAGACGCTGATGTATTGCAGACCCGCCTTCCCCACGAGTCTTGCATCTTACTGTCCTTATCCGGAGGAACAGTGGAGGATGAGGCAACTGCATTGGACTTCCTCGCGGCCGCAATAATCACTGAGTCCGGGGGAGGATCAGCTCTGAGGAATAGCGGATCGTCCTCTGGAGATTTGTACTTTTTAAGAATCCTTGCCGGAGCCGCTTTGACCGTCGCTGGGGTTAAAAAGACATCCATGACTGGCTCTATAATCCCCGACACCAAAGGCAGAAGAGGTTTGGGTGCAGACCTATGTTGTAATGTTTCAAATATTATCGAGGTCTTGACCTGCGGAGCTTTTAAGGCAATTCCCAGCTTAAGAGCTCCCCTACCCAGAACGTCCTGAAAAGTGAAGATATCATCTATGGGAGATACACTCATTGAAGGAGAATCTGTCAGGGTAGGAGAGTAGTCTCTGTGAGAGCGGGTCGAGGAAGAAGTAGAAGGAGTCCTTCGATCTCTCCTTGTGCTTCTTGAGCGTGATCTACGCCTGCCGGTTCGCACCCTGGAGCGCGATCGTTTCCTTTGACGAACTGGGGAGCGCGATTTTTCCCTCTGGCGAACTGGAGAGCGTGATCTTTCCTTCTGATGTGATCTTTCTCTCTGGCGAACTGGGTAACGTGATCTTTCTCTCTGGCGAACTTGGGAACATGATCTTTCCTTCCGGCGAACTGGAGAGCGTGGTCTTTCTCTTTGCCTCACCGGAGAGCGTGACCGTTCTCTAGGCCTAGAGAGCGGTTGCTGCAATCGATACGCTGTCTCCTTGTCCGGAGCCCAGTGATGCAGTGGCTTGCACCATCTCGGTGAAAGTCTGACAGTAGGCGATTTATGTGTTAAATCCTTCACTGGAGAGTGTGATGGAGGAGTTGCATCCCTTTGCGAATGCCTGGATTCCTCGCTGCCCGACTGATAAATAATCACATCCGGGCCAGAGTCCGAACCTGAGCCAGCCGCAGACCTGGAGCGACCGCGAGAGTCCCTCTGTTCCGGAGACTTCTTCCGCTTGGCAGCGTGACTGTCACTCACTTGCGAGCCCTGGTCATCCTCCGCAGCTGAGGCAGACCCAGACGACCTTATAGACTGCTGTGCCACTGTCTGAGGTTGGACCACTGGAGTTCCATGTCTCGACGTCGATCTCCGAGGAGGTGAAGACCATACAGGCTTCTCCAATGTCGAACTTTGCTCAACTTTCGACGGTGAGTGCCCTGCCGACGTTTGTGAATGCCTCGACGTCGAGCGTCGATGGTGGGACGCCGACGGAGGAAGTTTCGACGTCGAACTACCATGGTCCTTCGACGACGATGAATGCCTCGACATCGAATGTCGATGGGTCGTCGACGGAGAATCTCTCGACGTCGAACGCCGATGACCTGGCGACAACGAAGGATGCTTCGAGGTCGATCTCTTCCTCGACGTCGATGGCCGATGACCTGACGACAACAGGGGATGCCTCGACGCCGATCGCCGATGACCTGCGACGACGGAGAATGCCTCGACATCGAACGTCTATAGCCAGACGACGACGGAGGCTGCCTCGACGCCGAGCGCCCATGACTAGGCGACGGCGGAGGCTTCGACGTCGAAAACGCTACCTGAGCCTTCGACGACGGAAGTCTCGACGTTGAGCCGCCCTGCTTCAACGGAGACCTAGATGTTGCACTCGACGCTGCACATCGCCCGGTTGACGGCAGCGGAGTCTTGACTTTTGACGCTGAAGACTTCACCTTCTTCGTCGTTGGAGACCTCGACGCCGATCCCGACGCCGAAGGAGAGCAGGTCGGAACTTTCTTCGACATCGACCGCTTCATAAGTCTCTTTGGAGACCTACCTCTCTCAGAAAGTTCATAAATCCTGCTTCTTTCTCTGTCCTTGATAGTTCTGGATGACAAGGACTGGCAGTGGACACAAGATGCTACCTCATGAGAGTCAGGTAGACAGCGAATACACACAGGATGTGTATCAGACCAAGCCTTCTTATGCCCACAGGCAGGGCAGGTGTCAAAAAGAGCCTTAGGCATTTCTGACAAAAAATTAACCTTTTTTGAGCCCAAAAAAGGTATAACTATCTCTCTAAGGTAAAAAAACGTCGAGTGAGATCAAAAATTTGAAGAAAACACCAAGTAATTCTGACAGAAAGTCAAAAAAAGGTGGGAGCTGTTAACCAGGGTCCTGACAGAAGGAGCCGGAAAGAACAACTGACCTAACTGTCACCCCTGAGGCATGATGGGAAGCCTGGGATCATGGCTGCCTTAAAGGCACAGTGCCATTTTTTTGGTTGAAAATGCTTTCATTTTCTATGTTATTCCTTTTCAATGCAGCCTGAGGCTAACAATGTCTTTTTATGAGCAATTTTCAGGAGTTATGAGTGGTTTTACTCATTAAAACACAAAATTCAAAGGATATTTGATTTAATGTGTTCTTTGTTTCCTTTATAATTGAAGTACATGTACAAGGTTTTACATTGTGTTAGCCTCTTTTTGGGGCTGCATTGGTATGAGAAAAATAATATATGTACATACATATATGTGGAGTTAGATATATGTGTTTTTTACATATATATTTTTATATTGTTTCCGGGGTCCCGCACATGGGCGGGAATATTCAGTGCTTATGACTATTGATGAGGATCCCCTGGAAGAGAAGCATTGGTACAACAATTGAGGATCACCCACATGAATTGATTGGTCAATAAAACAAGGCAAATTTTGTTATCAGCATGGCAACAGTGCATTTTACTATGTTTAGTGCTACATTCCAACTTAACTTTACATTATGGACGAGCTATCATCATGTTTGCTGAATTCCAGGAAGCATATCTGAACTTTAGTCATAGCTCATACACTTGTTTTTCTCAAGAAGTGTTGCTCTATTAATACCACAACCACGGCTACCTCTTGAGTTCCTTCAATTTTAGATGAGAGTATGTTTTTTGCTCCACTCTCGTCTCTTATCTTATCTGCACAGCTGTAATTTGCGTAGAATCCAAACCTCTTTTTCATATCTATCATATTTCCCTTCGTTTCCTTTTCTCTCTGCCCTGCACGTACACCTAACCCTCTGTTCTGTTCAAAATGTAACCTTGCATTCTGTCTCTCCCCGGCTTTAACCACAGAGACACAAATCAGGAATGCAAATCGATTCGTAACTACAATACATAACGGAAGCAGCTGCAACCATAACAACAAAAAAAGAAGTAACTTTGCCCTAGACTACAAATCACATAAAACTAATCAGTATAACAAATTCTAATAATGTTGTAAAATATACGATTAACTGTAACATGTCCAACTAAATGTGGGCTCAAAGGGTGCCATGCACCCGGTTTGTCAGGCGCTTCAACACTTCTGCACAAATCGCAAGCGCTACATAAATCCAAAATTAAACATAATATTAGGCAGTTTCTAGCACTCCCCAAAGAGATTGCCACACAGAATCGAGAGGCTGCCATTATCACTTACTAGAAGGCCCCCCCCTCGAAACCGAACAGAGATATTGCAGTTGTCACCAGCTGCCCAAGCATACACATTTTGTCAATGGATGTGGTGAGATTCTGAACTAAGAAAAGGGTAAAAAGTGGGAGGAAACTCCGTGCAACTCACAAGGGATAATGTTGGCACACAAAGAGGGGTCAAACATTATGGGCCTGATTACGAGTATGGAGATGCGGTAGCGGACCGCCATGCTGGTGCCTAGCTCCCACACCACTAAACCGGTGGGCCCACCGCCCGCCAGATTACGAGTTTCCTCATGTCTGGCGGTCTTTTTTTGGTGATCCCATGGTGGTGCCTCTGAAAATAGGCACCGCAATGGGAATGTCGAAAAACTTTCCTGCACGGCATGGACTATAAAGTCCATGCCGTGCAGGAACTGGGGAACATGCACACAGGGGGGCACATGTTGTGCCCACCTGCATGTATCCCCATGCAAATAGGCAACAGAGGGCACTGTAGGGCCTCCTTTGTTTCAAGACCACCAGCCTTTTCATGGAGGTTAGACCTCCATGACACTGCTGGCGGTCCTGAAACTCGTAATATGCATGGCGGTGCTGCAGCAGCACCACCAGCATTTAAATGAGGCCCTGACCTTCACCACAAGGGAACATCCGTGCAATGTCGGTCTGACCGCCCAAGTTGTAATAGGGTGGCCGGACCGCTGGTGTGGCGGTGGGGGGACCACCGCGTGCCCGCGAGTCTGGCTGTTTCTCGGACCACCAAACTTGTAAGTAGGCTCTGAGTGTCAACTTTGGGCAAGTTGTAGAAGGCAAGGAAGGACTATAAATCACACCTCTGTCCTAAACACTCTCTCATAGCTTTCTCCCTCCCTTGAAGCCCCCTCATGCCTGCTACAATTAACTAGGGGAAGCTGGGGGAAGGGACAGAGGTACAAGGGACAGCCCTGGGCTTACAAAACTGGCCTGCAAGGGCTCCAGCTCACCGGGAGAAATGTAAGGTAGAATAAAAGACATATACGGACCTGGCCCAATGGAAAAAGCGGGCTCAACGGTGCATTTGGCAATACAGCTTTAAAGGTATACTGCCTAAAACATCAGAAACCTTTCCAGAAGGGGTATTCGTGATATATTCCAATACATTATTGTTATGTTAATTCAGTGTGTTCTACAGGAGCAGCAGTTCTAAACCTTTCGACTTCTGTGGACCCTACCTGAATCACTTCTGAAAGCCATGGACCCCCGCCTAAGCAATTTCTAAGATTTGAACATCAAAACAATACACAACACTACAGAAACACGCACATATCAAACCAATTCTGAAATATGTTATCTAATTCACAAACCAAAAATATACAAAAAATGAAATTTTAATTTTAATGGGAAGGTTGATTGAAGGTTTTCAAAATGGGTTTTTAATTATAAAAGATGAAGCGGTATGCTACACTATGGCATATCACTGTCTTTGTTATGCACTTAATGCAGTCTTTCATTTTGTCCGCACATACCAGTGCTTCAGTTGAGGCCAACTGCCCATAGTACATTCTGCTTACTGTACTTGTACTGCGACCACAATTCATGCTAAGGATAGCAACTTAATTGTTACCTCCGTTTTCGAAATCCTTCACATTTACGGGCCGGTTTATCATTTTTTACTTTACTTTTTGCTTTTTGTATATTTACGTTATTAATCTTCTAGTATTGCATTCTGTAAGCACTTTCTGTGTAGGCTTAGCGGATCCCCAGCGGTCCATGGAACGAGGGTATGAAACACTGCTCTGGAGAGATGTTTGGGGAGTCCACCCTTTGTCAAAAATCTGGGCAGGTGCTGAATTATATTTAAAGTGGTGAGACATAAACAGCAAGCCAGATTTTCAATGAGAGATCAAGCCTTACCGACCACAAGAGGTTTTGGTGGTCTCCCTTGATAACATTTAAAATAATGGGGCCAAATTGTGATATAAAAGCATGATTTTGAAATAAAGGATTAAAAACGAGAAGATTTATAGGCAAAATGAAGAGCCTCTCATGATAATAAAATACGTGTGTCAAAACAGCTGGTCCTTTCCAGAGCCAGATCATTGGGTAATACCCTCCCCACGGGAAAACAGGGAAACAGTGGTGGCAACGTTTGCATATTTCAGTACAATGATCCAGGAGCTGTCTCAAAAACATATCTTTTGCATGCAGTTTAAATAACCTGGATTTTTTTAAATTATGCTTTTTTTGTTTAAAATAACATTACTGTCCTCCCAACTACAACTTTTTTATTTACAAACATCATATTTCACCCCCAAATAATAGTTATTCGTTTTCAGTGGGTACTATTGTCTCACAAGAACAGAACACAACACGCTATGGACAGCAGTGGTAACCACCAAATGTTAAGAATGCTACTTGTAACCACCAAATGTCGGGAATGTCCAACTTGATCCAGGGTGCCGTGGCTGTCTACTATTGGGAGGGTGTAGCTTATCGCATAGAAATAGAATGGTTGATATTAGATAAAGACAGTCATGCAAATCAAAGGAGCCATATCCATAGGCAAAATAAAAAAAAAGTCACAGTTACTGGCTCCTCTGAGTGTGCATTCCATTCCATTACTGAATAAGTTTTGTAAAATCAGTTAAAAGTAAAAAAAAAACATTTTTTTGATTTCCATCACTGCATAGAACAGGAAATATACACTAGATATAACATAAGTTATTGAACAAAAGTACTAGCAAAAAAGAGTGTAATGTATACATACCAAAAACCTAAATTTAGGTGGGAATCACCTGTTTGAAGATAAACATGTGGATTTTCCTGGATGCTGTGAAGGAAAGTCTTGATTTTATTAAAGGCATGTATCCAAGCATAATTCTTTTCTTTGCTATAATGGCACGGCAGCCAAGGTAATCAAGCTACATTTACCATGCATCAATAGGGAGTAATCTACCAATAAACTCATAATGGTACTGAAACAACAGTCAGTCAACTAACCCATGAGGATTCTTTACTGGAAGCATCAAGTCCCCTGTTCTTGCATGGATACAAAAGTCATAACTAATAAAACATTGAAACTATGAACAAGACAAAGATAAAGGCCGACAGAAGGGAAATAGGGCTAAATGTATTAACATTAGGAATCCTAATTTCCTCATTGCAATTCTCTCTCTATCACAATTAGGAAATCAGTATTCCTAAGGAATGAAACTCTTTTGAGTTTCATTAGCAATTCCTAGTGCGTCATAAATAGACCTACCTAATGCATATTTATACCTATTAGGAATTGCAGCCCTCACATGGATGGTGTCCTTCTGAAGTCAGCAGACTTTTTGAGCAAAAAATGATGGATTTAGGCCCAGGTCTCTGTACTGGGGTGAATGTATGACATTGTTCTGCATTCAGTCCATCAATTGTTCTATTTGCTTATTGATAAAAGCAATCTTCTTTTTTTTTAAATGCAGCCTGTTTTTTTTAAAGAATGCAGGAAGCATTTTAATTGAAAAGATGAAACTTTGCAGTTTTATTTTTTAAGAATAGTCAGTAGTCCGGGGGACCACTGCATGCTATTAAAAACTATTTGTATCCACATAATCCTTTGGGACCTTTCCCCTTTGTGAAAGGGTTACCACAAGTGTTAAAGTGGCGGTAAAGTATTACTGTTTTGCGACCGGAATTAGGTCACAAAACAGTAATACATACTATAACAATTCGGTATTTAAAAGGGACGTCCTAAACACGACCTTTCCAAATACCGAGTCACAAATGTAAAATGCGATTCGGTAACAAGTTACTGAATTGCATTTTGTATATCTAAAAAGACATTTACAAAGGCATGTAAAATGCGATTCGGTAACAAGTTACTGAATTGCATTTTGTATATCTAAAAAGAAATTTTTTGCCTGCAGTGCTACCTTGGCTCTTGAGCTTTTGCTCAATTCTTGTTCTTGCTCCAGCACAGTTTTCAGTGCTACCTTGTTTTCTTAACTCCTGAACCAGCACTATTCTAGTATACCCTTGTAGCCTCACCTTCTGTTTATCCTTATCCAGTCCCTGCCTTTCTTCCCATTTCATTGGTTCCAGTTCCTAGTTTGCTGTCTTTCTCTTTCTGTTGTCTAGCTTCTATTACCGTGTATGTTTTTTACTTGATTTCTGCCAAGTGTGCCCTGTGATTTACGTCCTTCCCTGTTAAGCACTCCTCTTTGCTAGCTCCTTGTCGATTGTGCTTGTATTTAATTCTACCCCCCTTCTGTTACTGCCTTGCATGTTCCTTTTTGATCGCCAGGATCCGTGGGCACAGCTGACTTCCTAGGTGGTGTTTCTTATTCACTGTGAGTATTGTCTTTGAGTTACATTTAAAACATTACCATAGGATCAACTCCAAAGACCCTGTCCTTGCATGTATATCATACATGTTGGTATTTGCAGTTAGTATCTGCAACAGCAATTGTGGGTGAGGAAGAAAACAAGTTACTTACCTGTAACTTTGGTTCCCCAGTATTGGTAACTTTCATAGATTCCCATGCTTTTGTATCATTCCCCGTCGTCGGACTCGACGGGGAATGATACAAAAGCATGGGAATCTATGAAAGTTCCAATACTGGGGTAAGAAAACAAGTTACTTACCTGTAACTTTGGTTCCCCAGTATTGGTAACTTTCATAGATTCCCATGCTTTTGTATCATTCCCCGTCGAGTCCGACGACGGGGAATGATACAAAAGCATGGGAATCTATGAAAGTTCCAATACTGGGGTAACTTACTGACCTTCATTCTTACTGTGTAGAGCTCCTGAGTGCTTTACCCCACATTCCCTGTATTGTTAATGTTATTGCTGTTGTGTGTGTATGTGTGTGTGTGTGTATATATATATATACATGCTGAGCGTTGAAATGCACTAATAAAGCACCTGTGTTTTAGCACCAAGATTGGGTTTCCACTCTTCATCATTTTTTGCCGACAGGAATGAGTTGGTGGCGCCGTGGCGTCTGGCGAGAAAACTTTTATATTATATATATATATATATATATATATATATATATATATATACACAACAACATTAACAATATATATGTCTTGCACGTCCGTTCTGGGTGTATTCTGAATACTAAATCGCCTCTTGGATGCCCATCGTGTCTGAGTCTTAGCCACCTTGTTCACTTGTGCGGGCTTCCCCTTTTCTCCTCCGACTTCCTGTGTGATCCTGGGCAGCGCAGTACTCTGTTTTCTGCTTACGTTTTCTACCAAGTCGCCTGTCCTTACCCAAGTCCCTGACTGTGTTCTAAACATATCCCCGGCAGTCCATGACATTGTCATACTATTCTCCATTCTCTGCCTTTCTCGCTTTCTCTCACTGGGTCAAAGTCCTCAAAAATGAATGCTTGTTGAGCAACACACTACTCAATAGGTCTATTCCTTGTCTTAAGTATAGAAAGGAGGCTTGAACGAACAAGGAGAGGGTTCAGTCAGGTAGGACAGCACAAAATGTGTGGAAGAAAATGCTTGACAATTTAAAGTACTGATCATTACACTGGGCAAGTTACGACCATTTTTCTTAACTTATCTGTATTATTTTGTAAAAGGAACAAACCACTACTAATCAGTGTTGCCCAAACCTCTAAAGCAGCAGTCCACAAACAATTGCACAGCTGAGGTTATCTCTTCAGGAACATTAGTAACCATGAACAAATGTTGACCTTGTTTAACCTCAGCATTGAGGTACTGCATTCTGTTACTCTTCAGGTGGAGACTGTTTGGAGAAAAATACTGCTCCAGTTCTGGCCCAATGGAAACAGTGGGGCTTAACGGTACATTTGGCAATACAACTTTAAAAGTATCCTGCTGACAACATCATAAACTTTCCAGAAGGGGCACTCGTGATATATTTCAATATATTATTGATGTGCTGATTCAGTGTGACCCACTGGAGCAGTGGTTTACTTCTGGAAGCTGTAGACCCCCACCCAAGCAATTTCTAAGATTTTACCCTCAAAACAATACACAAAACTACATGTATATATCAAACAAAGACACAAATTCTGAAATATTGTATCTAATTCACAAACAAAAAATGCACAAAAAAACGACATTTTTATGGGAAAATGTGTTTTCATTTCTCAAGAATAAGTTACTTACCTTCGGTAACAATGCATCTGTAAGAGACATATGTTAGTTGTAGATTCCTTACCTTTGAATCTCCCCCAGGCGTCAGTCTATATCTGGAGATTTTTCTTTAGCAGTACCCCTGTGCATCGGTAGGTGGCGTTGGTCGACTCCGCATCTGTCGGTGGCGCCATGGTCACCGGGGCGCCTAATTAGACACCGCCCCCGTGCACTGACGTCAGTTCTGACACGACTTTCCATGCCAGAAGCGCAGAGCCATGCAAGACACTGACCAATGGTGCGCCACAATTAGGGCCCTATATGGGAGTCCTTATCTCTAGAAATCAGTTTGCAGAGTGGGGAGGATGAGTGGAGCGGTAAGGTATCTACAACTAACATATGTCTCTTATAGACACATCATTACCAAAGGTAAGTAACATGTTCATCTGAAAGAGACAGTTGTAGATTCCTTACCTTAGAATAGATACCCCAGCAATACCATCCCCGGAGGAGGGTCTGTGAACCAAGTTCAGACGAGAAAGTCCTGAAGGACCAAACCGGCAAAATAGCCGTCCCTCCGGACTTGGCTGTTCAGCAGTAATGTCTGGTAAACGAGTGCAGGGATGCCCACATTGCCGCTCGGCAGATATCAAGAAGTGGTACTCCATGTGCCAATGCGGTGGTTGCTGCTGTAGCCTTAGGGCAGTGGTTCCCAAACTTTTGACTCCTGAGGACCCCTAACTGAATCACTACTCTAAGCCGGGGACCCCCAAGCAATTTGTACAATTTAAATTTCTTTTTAAAAACGCCTTTTGAAGCAGAGGCAATTTCAAGAGGGAGACACCCTGAATTGGGTCTATTGGCATGGACATGTATGCATACAGCAGTGGATTATTTAGTGGTGCAAGTCTCCTGCTCTCAGCCATAGCAGCACCTCTACATTCTCATTTCAGAGCCCTGGAGTGGTGACCCTTCCTTACAGCAACAGGTTGAATGATTGTGAATTATTAGCATTTTTACCTATTCACAGTTTAAGAAGGTCTAAAATATTATACAATTATGAAGCATTTTATAATAAAGACATGCCCCAAGGAGCAACGAATATTGTGAAAATTCTAACAAGGTAGTGCACAAAGCAATGAGTCCAGTGTACAGAGCAAATTCAAGGTTTATATTAGGAGTTCATCATGGAAGTGCAAGCGATGGCAGGAAGGCATCTGCACAGGAGGCATATTGTTTCAGCGAGATCATGGAACAATGCTATGCCAATTACCATAAACCCCTGTTAGACATAATCTTTAGTCACAGACAGCAGAACAACATTTTACCACCAAGGGGTGAGCAGTGCAGTTAAGGCATATTTCAGAGAGGCCTTGCATGACCCTCTCCTATTAGGATGCCCACTGCCCCGTCCCTTGCCAACAACAAACTGCAAAGGCTACACAGAATAAGAGCTTGATATGTCTGAATATGAAAGCTTGACAGCACACATAATTCACCCAAGGGCTTGTGAAAAGTGAGCAATCAGATAGCAGCACGAAAATCCTACTGCTGATCCTAGCTGCATCTATTTTTACCTGCCTGCCAAGTAACGGTAACCTATACACATGTGCCTTTCAACGCTTTATTGCTTTTATTGTATGCCTGTATTTTCATTGTTGTGTCTGTGACTGCTGTTGTCTGTCTTCCCCCACTGCCTGTACGTGGTCCATGCCCCTTTTTCTTCCCTCTGTTCCCCTCACTGTCCCCGTGCTCTCTCTGCCCGGTGTTTCCTTCTGTACCCCTCGCTGCCCCGTGTCTCTGCCCGGCTTTCCCTTCTGTTCCCCTCGCTGCCCCAGTGCCTCTGCCCGTTCTGCATTTTGCCTCTGTGCCACTCATTTTTTGTGCCCGTCTGCCCTCTGTGCCACTCGTTTTTCTCTCGTTTTTGTGCCCCTTTTGCCTTCTGTTCCACTAGTTTTTCGTGCCTTTCTGCCCTCTGTTCCCCTCGTTTTTTGTGCCTTTCTGCTCTCTGTTCCACTCCTTTTTTGTGCCTTTCTGCCCTCTGTTCCACTCATTTCTGCCTCGTTTTTCGTGCCTTTCTGTCCTCTGTTCCCCTCGTTTTTTGTGCCTTTCTGCCCTCTGTTCCACTCATTTTTTGTGCCTTTCTGCCCTCTGTTCCACTTGTGTTTCTCTCGTTTTTTGTGCCTTTCTACCCTCTGTTCCACTTGTTTTCCCTCGTTTTTTGTGCCTTTCTGCCCTGTGCCACTCGTTTTTCTCTAGTTTTTTGTGCCTTTCTGCCCTCTGTTCCACTCGATTTTCCCTCGTTTTTTGTGCCCTTCTGCCCTCTGTTCCACTCGTATTTTGTGCCTTTCTGCCCTCTGTTCCACTAGTTTTTTTGTGCCCTTCTGCCTTCTGTGCCACTCGTTTTTTCCTTGCTTTTGTGCCCCTTTTGCCTTCTGGTCCACTCGTTTCCCCAGCCGCTGTGCCCCCTGCGGCCCGTCCCCCTGACTGCCCATTCGCTGCCCCCGCCTCCGATTGTATTGTTGTGGTCTCACCGCCCCTCAACATTCACAGCTCTTGTGTGCTGTGATGTCGCAAGGGCGTTTCATTTTTCACTACGACGACAAGCACTCGAGTCCTGCGGACCCCCTGGGAATGTCTCATGGACCCCGGCGGGTCCGCTGACCACAGTTTGGGAAACGCTGCCTTAGGGGAATGAGCACGCAACCCCACTGGAGGATCCTTCTTACCTAAAGCATAGCAGGTCTTTATACAAAGGACAACCCATCGAGAGATGGTGAATTTTTGAACAGGCCGGCCTTTCTTGGCCCCTACATATCCAATAAAGAGTTGATCATCCAGCCGGAAATCCTTGGTGCGGTCAAGGTAGAATGACAGCGCACGTTTAGTATCCAGACGGTGGAGTCTCTCCTCCTCCTTGGAAGGGTGAGGAGGTGGGAAAAAGGTGGGCAAAGTGATAGACTGACCTACAAGAAATGTAGTAACCACTTTAGGAAGAAACAAAGGCTTCGTTCTTAGCACCACTTTGTCTGGATGCACAGAGAAGAAAGGGGGCTTGAAAGACAGAGCTTGAAGCTCACTCACCCTGCGAGCTGAGGGGATGGCCACAAGGAAGGCAGTTTTAAGAGTGAGGAGCCTGAGACGACAGTTATGAAGAGGCTCGAAGGTAACACACATAAGGTATGCAAGAACGAAATTCAAGTCCCACTGTGGCATTATGAAGGGAGATGGAGGAAACAGATGAGCAATGCCCTTAAAGAACCTAGTAACAATAAGAGACTTGAATAAGGATGGCTGATCTGGCAGCCGGAGAAAAGCAGAAATAGCTGCAAGAAAACCTTTGAGAGTGCCCAGAGCAGAGTCCTGTGGGCCAAAGAAAGTATATACAAAAGGACCTCTGAAAGAGGGGCAGAAAGGGGATCCACGGCCTTTACTGTGCACCATGCCACAACTTGTTCCATCAACAGGCGTATACCGATTTAGTGGAGGGATGCCCGGCTACCAAGATGACATTACGGACTTCGGGAAGAAGTTTGAAAGCTGTCAACTGTTGCTGCTCAATCTCCATGCAAGGGGAAACAACATTTACATGGCATGCCATTACAACGCGGTCCCATCCTGGCCTTCCAGAACATTGCCACCTGTCTCTTGGCCAAGGCCATGGTTAAGTCCACAAATGTATTTCCCACTTTCTGTTTCGGTAGGCGGGGAATAAGACCAACAGGTACACCTCTACAGATCCCTCCATTTCTCTCCCCAGGGTCTCCCCGGTCAGTCTCACTGTCTCATCCCAAACATGGGTCAGCTTCAAGCAGTTCTAGACCATGTGGATAAAGTCTACACCTAGCCTGCCAGATCTCAGGCACTCGTGCATCTCCCCTCCATGTATGACCCGGAGTCTGTGTGGGGTCAGGTAAGTCATGTGTATGTAATTTAATTGTATGTATTTCAGCCTTGTGTTGCGAGATTCCGTCCTAGGGGAGGCCAGGACTCTTTCCGAGTCCCGATGCATGAGCTGCCTACCCAAAGCACACTCCCAGCGGTCTCTAATATTGGGTAGTGATACCAATGATGTCTCCACCAGGGCCATGTAAAACTATTTCACCTGGTGTTGAGCATCTCCCAGGGAAAGTAATGCATGTAGCAGGGGGCTCGTATCTGTTTCTTCCCTACCCTCTCCCCACAGGTCTCCAAATGTACGGATCAGGGCTTTATACCTCAACTGACCCGCTGGTAAGCCATATTGTTTCACTAGTTCCTCAAAGGGGATCAGTGTCTTATCATGGTAGCAGTCCCCCACAGTCTTTAAACCCGTCTCTGACCATTCCGTCAGCTGCTCCGAGGTGAATATCTGGTGTGCGATTCCATGCAGAAGGCCTACTAGGGGTAGGCGGGGTGTATAATTGGAGCTTTCTGGCATCCTGGATACACTCCTCTTCCAGCACTGCAGTGCTGTAGTTTGCAATATCAATCTATATGGGGGTCACCATTTTGCGCTCCAGGATCTTAGCCAACAGTAGTGCGGAATGACCACCCAGCACTCCCATAAATGTTTCCTCTACATTAGCCTCCTCCAGCCACTGTACCAGGGAGGCCAGATAGTAGAATTCAAAATATGGTACCCCCAATCTTCCACTCCTCATCGGGTGGCGCAATATCGCCGGTGAAACTCTCCTACGACCCTCCCCCCAAATCAACTCCCGCACTAACGAGTTCAGAGGGGCAAACCAGCCACCGGGTAAATTCAACAGGAGGTTCACAACATAATACAGTAATCTAGGCAACATAACCATTTTTGTCAATAATACCCATGCCATAAGGGGTAGCTTCAGTGAGCTCCAGAATGCCACACAGGATTTAAGCAATCGGAGTGTCCTATCCAGGTTGCCCTCATGCATATCAGCTAGGGAATGATAGATATGTATACCCAGGTACTTAAATGTGGCTTGAGACCAGTTAATATCGTCAGGGAGTGTCTGAGGTCTCATCAATGGTCCCGGGATAGGAAAGAGGTAGGTCTTGGCCTTATTAACTCGCAGTCCTGTCAATGTGGCAAATCTGTCCAAAAAGTTCCAGTCCACCGCAGATCCGGCTACTGCCTCCTGCAGATAAACCAAAAGATCATCAGCATCAGCATATTGGGAGATAATATGTTGCCTCCCAACGAGGGTCAACCCCATCCTGTCCCCCCCCCCCCCCGGCGAAACAGCACCACAAGTGGCTCCATCGCCAAGGCAACCAGCACTGGCAACAATGGGCACCCCTGCCGCGTACCGTGGAGAATCCCATATTGGGATGAGACTGTCCAGCCCACTTTAACTCTCGCAGTTGGATGTGTGCCTGTTGGACTTGGGCCTTAGGGCAGGTTCACCCCTAATCTTTTTGCTTTTATTTGTGACCCAGTGTTAGTGATTTTTGGGTCTTGGCGCACTTTGGAATGCATGGAGAATGTGTGTGTCCATGTTAGTTCCTGATGTGTGGGGAGTGCAGGCTCGAGTTTGGTATGTGTGAACTCGTGAGAATGAATGCTGCGCAATGGTATGTGCGGCTTGTATGTGTCTAGAAGGGAGGTGCTACTTCTGGACATTGATGTATGTGTGCAGTAAGGGTGCTGGAGCGTGATTGGCTAGCATGCCAGGCTCCAGGAAGTCTGGATGGGTCTGCCCGGTGGTGAGTGTGAGATCAGCATGAGTGATGTGTGGGAGGAGTGCACCTGGGTCCTGGATGGGCTGGGTTTTTCCCCACACAATGCTGGCTCCGCCCCCCTGTGGTTTGTCTAACGACCCAAGCCTCCCCAGTGATTGAAAGGGGTGGTTGGGCCATCAAGGGTACTCCCAAGCCAGCTGCAACTGGTTTCCCCCCACCCTGCACCCTGAAACAAAGGATTTCTCTGTATAAAAATGGGGCTGTGTCCCCACAGAAATTGTTCTACTTGTGGATCCTTGCCAGAGGGGGCTGTTGCTGCTGCTGGGGCCAAGAGGACCGCCACTTGGCTTGTCTCCCTGCCTGGAGACCCAGTGAGCTGGCTCTGGCCCAGCCTTGCCCCCCTGCCTGCCTCCAGTCCCTGCTGGAGCTTTGCTTTCATGCCCCTAAGCGCTGGGTGCGCTTTATTTTGATGATAGCGCTTTGGAGCGCTTTGCCAGGCCGAGCGAGTGCCCACCTCGCTTTATATTTTAATTTGAGGCCGGTGGCCACCCGGCAGTGCCCCGTTTCTATTTAATTTGAGCGGCTGCCCACGCCGCATTTGCCCGTGGAACACCGCCGCAGCCCGGAGGAAGCAGCACCCGCCTTCAGCCCGGGCCGCGCTGGGATTGGCCCAGCCGGCCGAGCCTACCGCCGCGTCATCGGGGGAGGAGGAGATCGCCGGAAAACAGGAAGCAGCCTGCGCGCACCGATCAAGGCTCCCCGAGCGAGAGGAGAGCCCCGGACCTCCAACAAAAGACCGGTGAGTGCCGATAGACGGGAGGGGCGCCGGGACCCATTGTCGGAGTCCGCCCCCCCCTGTAGCACGATCCCGCACTGTTGCTTGTTTGGGAGCCACGAGGCTCCGGGTGCATTCCTTTGTTGAGCCTAGGAGGCTCCCCCGCCAGAGCGAGGCTCCCCCCACGGCCGCATCCCGTATTTCGAGCCTAGAGAGGCTCTGAAGGGCATCCTTGATTTTAGAGTCCCCCGTGAGGGACTCCATCGTTGTGAAGGGCACAAGGGGTGATAGAGCGGCCCCACTTGGCAGCGGGTCGCTCCCCCTGGTGGCGGCCCATTTGATTTACGAGCCCCAAGGCTCGAGGGGGCATTTTGTTGATTTAGAGCGCTGAAGCTCTTACTCCCAGCCCACATTTGTTTTGCGAGCCAGAGAGGCTCTTGGGACACGAGTGTGGTCAGTAGCCCCGAGGCTCCCACACAGTGTCTCCTCCCCACCAGTGTTCTTGAGCCCACGAGGCTCCAACGTGTGCCCATTTGTGATTTACAACTGTCCAGCACTTAGTGGACAGTTGCTACGTTTAGGCTTTGTGTGCTGTGCTGCCTGCGCAGCTTCCCTGACATTGAGACTCAGGGCATTTCAGCCCCTTGCGAGGCCATTTGGCCTGGGGGACAATTCTAGTGTTGTGCCATGTGCACCCTGCGCAATTTATGATTTACTGCTTATGTGATTTCTGCGCAAATGTTCTACCTGCACCCCTGAATGTGTTTTAATGTTTCATGTGCAATTGTTGATCTTACCTTTGCTAAAAGTGACCTGCTTAGGTAATTGTTTATGTTTGTTTTATCCCCTTTGCTAAAAGTGACCTGCTTAGAGGATTGTTTGTGTCATTACCTTTGCTAAAAGTGACCTGCTTAGGTAATGCCTTATGCTTTTATTCCCCTTTGCTAAAAGTGACCTGCTTAGAGGATTGTTGATGTTTTATTGCCTTTTCTAAATGTGACTTGCTTAGGTGATTATTTTAGGTTTCCTTCCCTTTGCTAAATGTGACTTGCTTAGGTGATGGTTTTCCTTCCATAGGTCCTGATGATAAGGTCCTAGTTCCCTGCGTGATTTCCCTACAGTGTCTAGGGTGGCGTAGGAGGTATTTTCCCTTTACCAGTAGTTACTGGTTGTATGCTACATTTACTATTTCTGTGTTACAGTCATTATATGTTGACGTGCTAAAGTGTTATACCTACAAGTATTATTTCTAACAAGTGCATACCCCTGACAGTGGTCCAGGTGGCCCTGTCCTGTACATAATCCCTTGTAAATCTTGCCCGTGCCTGTTGGCACATTGTAAAGTTGTGTGTTATCTAATGTGTTTTTACTATAATGCAAAGGCTATTTTTGATATAACCTTGTGTGGAGTTTCCTTTGTGGTGGGCCTAGGGTGTTGTCGCTGGGGTGCGTGCGCGAATACTTAACTCATACCGCCTCCAAGTTTAGCCTTGCTGCTCGCGCCACGTTACCTAGAGGGTGAGCAGGGGTTGCCTTGGTGTGTGACTCCCTTGCCCTGACCTTAGAAATGGTGATCCCTGACTGACGTTGGCGCAAGCCTTGGCCAGCCAGAGATCCTGTTTCTAATATTGGCGGCAAGCGGTGAGGATAAGGATTTGTGTTTGCGCTGTACCACAGTGGCGACAGGCCACACTACAAAACTCTGCAATTTTAGATAACCACATTTTGGGGATTATTGTTTTTTAGGGAAGTTCAGTTTTGCTTCTCCTGAAAGGTGTCATTTTGTAATTTCTGTTCAGTACATTTGTTCCCCGCCCTGCTTCCAGAGTTTGGTACCTGTGCCACTTGTGGTCAGGTTGAGAAAATTAGGGGTGGTAGAAACTGCCTTACCGGTCCGAGGGGAGGGTTGTGTGTGAATGAGTGGTGTGTTACACTGGACAGTGGAGTGCAAGTTCTCTGCGATAGGAATCTTGCTGATTTTTGTAATTGTGTACTCCTGTGTAAGCTCAGACCCCCAGGTTCTCTGTGTCAAACTCTTCTTGAGAACGTCTGCCAAAATGGAGCCTGTTTTTGATCTCTGTTGTCTTTTTAGGTACAGTAGGTCAGAGCTGGTCAGATTCTGTGAAGAGGGAGGCATGGAGGTGAGTGAGTTGGATACTCAGTCCCAGCTTAGGGACAGCCTGATCCAATGGCAAAAGGGTCAGTGGGATCTTGAGCACAATGAGAGAGATAGGGCCCGGGCCGCACGCCATGAGGGTGGTGAGTCTGTGGAGAGCCCTGAAGAATGTGAGTTGTATGATGATGACAGTGGATGGATATCAGCAAATAGTGAGGACCCCATAGATAGGGAGTCCCTTGCTGGGTCCAGTGTCAGTACCAGCGCCCCATCCCTTGTCCTGTCCCCAGAGGAGTGGTTGGATAGGAGGGAAGAGCGGGAGCATCAGCTAGCGATGGAACAGCTCAGGTTGGAGCACGCCAAGCTAGAGGCTGAAAGGGCCTTGTTCAGGGAGAAGGTAACCCTAGAGGGTAGGTTATCCCCTGAGTGCAATTTTGATTGTCTGGATTCCCCAGGGAGGGTGGAGTCCAGTGGTGGCAGCTTTTTAAATATAAGTGTAGACAGTCCCACTCCCAGTTCCTCGAGTATGGTACCTGTTTCCCTAGAAGAGGAGTATAGGTTGCAGTTCAGGGACAGTAGGAAACTGTCTCACCAGTCTTGGGAGGAGTTTACAGAGGACTGTCAGTGTGCACTGATTGAGTGGTTAGAGATTCCCACGGGACATGATTTTGACAAACTGTTTTGTCTTATTCTCAAGGAACAGGTGCTCAGTCATTGTCGGCCGGAGTTGCGGCAACACCTGTTGAGGTTGACTTTTGATCCTTGGGAGCTTGCAAAGGAAGCAGACCGATGGGACAGTGCGAGAGGTTCTTTAGAGTCACTAGTGAGTGATTCCAACAATAGTGGGTCAGGTGTCCTCCAGCCCAGCGTGGTGGAGGAGGGTGAGAGTAGCCCAGCTAGGTCCCAGGTTAGTGAGGAGGGTGTAGGGGCTGACTGCCTGTCTCAGTGGAGCGGGAGTGAGTGTGTGACCGAGAGTCCCCAGATGCCCGAAGCCCTGTCACAGAGCCTGGATGGTTTCTTTAGGGAACACCAGGATGGGAACCTAGGCTTGCCTGTTAGTTCACTTGAGGGAGATCTCCTAGTGTGTAGAGGACCTGGAGCATCTGTAAGCGGAGCTTCTATGGTTCTAGAGTCTGGCAGTACCGCTCCAGTAGGGAGGGTACAGGAGTCCAGCGAAAGGAGTGATTGGGGGATAGTATGTGAGTCCCCAGAAGTCCTGGAGTGCCAGGCATTGGTTCCACCAAAGGTTCTAGACCGGAGGTTGGAAGGCCAGGTTCAGGATCAGCCTGACCTGAAGGGTGGGACTACTGTAATCAGTGTCCTGACCAGTTCTTTTTCCAGAAGTACCGCCCCGGTTGGGAGGGAGCAGGACTCTGGAAGGGGGTGCAGAGGGTGGGAGAGCCCACCTCTGACCCCGGTGCAACCTGTGAAGTTAAACCCAAGGTTGGGAGAATGGTGTTCTGAGGGGACCCCTCGCAGGAGGAGGAGGAACCCTAGAAGAAGAGGTAAGGGGAGGAGAGCCTTCCCTGAGACTCCTGGTCCGCCTGAGGTTGTAGACCCTAGGTTGGAGAACCAGTGGCAGTCTAGCCCTGTCTTGCAGACAAGAAGGGTGGAGAATGGCTGTTATGTGCCAGGGGTTACTACCCCCCACTTTGTGAGTAGGCAGGATCCAGTGGTACCTGGATGGCCTAGGGCCTGGTCCTGGCCGAGGGCAGCTGGAGAGTATCAGTGGGGTACCCCAGTTAGTCCCTACAGTAGTTTTAGAAGGAACCCTAGGGGTTCACAGTGGCGTAAAACAGGAGGGTGTCCCTGCAGTTGTGGGCCCGCGTCCGTGTTTTATCGCCCCAAGCAGGGAAGTCCATCACGGTGGTGATTGGTCTGCCCTGCGTTTTGGCTGGAAGGGGGTCGTGTTGGACTTGGGCCTTAGGGCAGGTTCACCCCTAATCTTTTTGCTTTTATTTGTGACCCAGTGTTAGTGATTTTTGGGTCTTGGCGCACTTTTTCCCTGTGTCCCAGAGTAAAGTGTGTGCGTGTAGTATGGCTGGCCTGCCCTCCCATAGGAATGCATGGAGAATGTGTGTGTCCATGTTAGTTCCTGATGTGTGGGGAGTGCAGGCTCGAGTTTGGTATGTGTGAACTCGTAGAATGAATGCTGCGCAATGATATGTGCGGCTTGTATGTGTCTAGAAGGGAAGTGCTACTTCTGGACATTGATGTATGTGTGCAGTAAGGGTGCTGGAGCGTGATTGGCTGGAGCTGGCTGGCATGCCAGGCCTCCAGGAAGTCTGGATGGGTCTGCCCGGTGGTGAGTGTGAGATCAGCATGAGTGATGTGTGGGAGGAGTGCACCTGGGTCCTGGATGGGCTGGGTTTTTCCCCACACAATGCTGGCTCCGCCCCCCCTGTGGTTTGTCTAACGACCCAAGCCTCCCCAGTGAATGAAAGGGGTGGTTGGGCCATCAAGGGTACTCCCAAGCCAGCTGCAACTGGTTTCCCCCCACCCTGCACCCTGAAACAAAGGATTTCTCTGTATAAAAATGGGGCTGTGTCCCCACAGAAATTGTTCTACTTGTGGATCCTTGCCAGAGGGGGCTGTTGCTGCTGCTGGGGCCAAGAGGACCGCCACTTGGCTTGTCTCCCTGCCTGGAGACCCAGTGAGCTGGCTCTGGCCCAGCCTTGCCCCCCTGCCTGCCTCCAGTCCCTGCTGGAGCTTTGCTTTCATGCCCCTAAGCGCTGGGTGCGCTTTATTTTGATTATAGCGCTTTGGAGCGCTTTGCCAGGCCGAGCGAGTGCCCACCTCGCTTTATATTTTAATTTGAGGCCGGTGCCCACCCGGCATTGCCCCGTTTCTATTTAATTTGAGCGGCTGCCCACGTCGCATTTGCCCGTGGAACACCGCCGCAGCCCGGAGGAAGCAGCACCCGCCTTCAGCCCGGGCCGCGCTGGGATTGGCCCAGCCGGCCGAGCCTCCCGCCGCGTCATCGGGGGAGGAGGAGATCGCCGGAAAACAGGAAGCAGCCTGCGTGCACCGATCGAGGCTCCCCGAGCGAGAGGAGAGCCCCGGACCTCCAACAAAAGACCGGTGAGTGCCGATAGACGGGAGGGGCGCCGGGACCCATTGTCGGGGTCCGCCCCCCCCTGTAGCACGATCCCACACTGTTGCTTGTTTGGGTGCCACGAGGCTCCGGGGGCATTCCTTTGTTGAGCCTAGGAGGCTCCCCCGCCAGAGCGAGGCTCCCCCCACGGCCGCATCCCGTATTTCGAGCCTAGAGAGGCTCTGAAGGGCATCCTTGATTTTAGAGTCCCCCGTGAGGGACTCCATCGTTGTGAAGGGCACAAGGGGTGATAGAGCAGCCCCACTTGGCAGCGGGTCGCTCCCCCTGGTGGCGGCCCATTTGATTTACGAGCCCCGAGGCTCGAGGGGGGCATTTTGTTGATTTAGAGCGCTGAAGCTCTTACTCCCAGCCCACATTTGTTTTGCGAGCCAGAGAGGCTCTTGGGACACGAGTGTGGTCAGTAGCCCCGAGCCTCCCACACAGTGTCTCCTCCCCACCAGTGTTCTTGAGCCCACGAGGCTCCAACGTGTGCCCATTTGTGATTTACAACTGTCCAGCACTTAGTGGACAGTTGCTACGTTTAGGCTTTGTGTGCTGTGCTGCCTGCGCAGCTTCCCTGACATTGAGACTCAGGGCATTTCAGCCCCTTGCGAGGCCATTTGGCCTGGGGGACAATTCTAGTGTTGTGCCATGTGCACCCTGCGCAATTTATGATTTACTGCTTATGTGATTTCTGCGCAAATGTTCTACCTGCACCCCTGAATGTGTTTTAATGTTTCATGTGCAATTGTTGATCTTACCTTTGCTAAAAGTGACCTGCTTAGGTAATTGTTTATGTTTGTTTTATCCCCTTTGCTAAAAGTGACCTGCTTAGAGGATTGTTTGTGTCATTACCTTTGCTAAAAGTGACCTGCTTAGGTAATGCCTTATGCTTTTATTCCCCTTTGCTAAAGAACAAGTTACTTACCTTCGGTAACGCTTTTTCTGGTAGATACTATATCTGCCTGTGGATTCCTCACCTTGTGAATATCCCCCTTGCGTCAGCAACGTTCGGAAATTTTCTTCGTAGTACGCCGACGTGGGCGACGTCACAGGAGCACGGCATCGCGCGCGACTCCGTCTGACGTCACCGACCCCATATCAGGCCCACGCCGGCGTGATGACGTCAGTTCCGCCCTTTTTTCCGTGCCTTCGAGGCACACGGACGGACCAACGATAGCAAATATGCAAATATACAATGTACACAGTACATATAGGACAAAATCAATACAATAGTATAAACCATATATACAGAAAGACCAGGTATAGCAGAGTGGACAACGGGGAGGCGGGTGGGTCAGTGAGGAATCCACAGGCAGATATAGTATCTACCAGAAAAAGCGTTACCGAAGGTAAGTAACTTGTTCTTCTGATAGATACATCTGCCGTGTGGATTCCTCACCTTGTGAATAGATTCCCACAGCAGTCCCCACTCCCGGAGGAGGGTGTCCACTCTGCTACACCAGGAAATCTTGGAGGACAGAGCGCGCGAAGTGGCCATCCCTCCTCACCTCGGTATCCAAGCAGTAATGCTTCGCGAAAGTGTGGAGGGAGGCCCAAGTCGCGGCCCTGCAAATATCCTCAACAGGTACACCCCTAGACAAAGCAGATGTTGCAGACTTTGCTCTAGTTGAATGAGCTCTAATACCCTCAGGAGGGTCCTTACCCGCAAGTGAGTAGCAGATTTTGATGCACAGGATTATCCACCTGGAAAGAGTGCGCTTGTGCACCGCTCTGCCCTTCTTGCAGCCAGCAAAGCCAACAAACAGCTGGTCGTCCATCCGGAAGTCCTTAGTCCTGTCCAGATAGAAAGACATCGACCTCTTAGGGTCCAGGCGATGCAGTCTCTCTTCCTCCTTAGACGGGTGAGGGGGAGGATAGAAGGTAGGAAGGGTAATGGACTGCCCAAGATGGAAAGGAGTCACCACCTTAGGCAGAAAAGCAGCCCTGGTCCTAAGAACCATCCTTTCAGCATGAATGGTCAGGAAAGGGGGTTTGGAACTTAGAGCTTGAAGCTCACTTACCCTCCTTGCCGAGGTGATTGCAACGAGGAAGATAGTTTTAAAAGAGAGAAGCCTCAATGGACACTTGTGCAAGGGTTCGAAGGGAGAACCCATTAAGAAGGTCAGCACAAGATTCAAATCCCAATGAGGAACAACAAAAGGAGTAGGAGGGAACATATTTATGAGACCCCTCAAAAATCTCAAAACCACCGGAGATTTAAAGAGAGATTGCTGATCCGGCAAACATAGAAACGCCGATAAGGCTGAAAGATACCCCTTGACCGTGGCCACAGCCAAACCTTGCTGCGCCAGATAAAGGGCACATTGTAAAATATTAGACAAATGAGCCTTCAAAGGGTCAATATCTCTCTCCCTGCACCAAGAAACAAATTTTGACCACCTGTAGGAGTAAATGGACTTAGTGGTGTCACGCCTGGCAGAGAGAATGACATCCACTACCTCGTGAGGGAGAGAAAAAGAACTCAAGTTGCCCCGTTCAATCTCCAGGCATGAAGGTGTAATGTCTGGAGGTGGGGGTGTAAAACCTTCCCCTCCATCTGAGAGAGGAGGTCTGCCCTGTGAGGGAGACGGAGCGGCGGATGAGAGGAGAGGTGGAGTAGGTCCGAATACCACACCCTTCTTGGCCAATCCGGAGCGACCAATATGACTTGGGCCCGGTCTTGACGAATCTTCCTCAGAACCCGAGGAATCAAAGGTATGGGAGGAAACGCGTAAAGGAGTTGATCTCCCCAACTCAACTGAAACGCGTCCCCCAATGCTCCTTGCATCGGATACTGGAGACTGCAGAATGAAAGGCAGTGCGCATTCTCGCGAGTGGCGAATAGATCCACCCGAGGAGTCCCCCACATCTGAAAGATGTCGTGAACAACCTCCGGGTGAAGCCTCCACTCGTGGTCGGCAGAGAACTGCCGACTGAGACTGTCTGCACGAACGTTCCGAACTCCGGCCAGATGATTTGCCACCAGACAAATCTGATGGTCCTGAACCCAGGACCAGAGACGCAGAGCCTCTCTGCAGAGACACTGCGACCCTACTCCTCCCTGCTTGTTGATGTACCACATCGCAGTCGTGTTGTCCG
The DNA here is from genome assembly GCF_964261635.1 of Lissotriton helveticus. Taxonomy (NCBI): domain Eukaryota; kingdom Metazoa; phylum Chordata; class Amphibia; order Caudata; family Salamandridae; genus Lissotriton; species Lissotriton helveticus. The sequence goes on along the minus strand of NC_136068.1, from coordinate 73,394,044 downwards.
TCAGGACTTGAACCGAACGACTGCGAAGGGAAGGGAGGAAGGCCTTGAGCGCCAAACGTATCGCCCTCAATTCCAGAAGGTTGATGTGAAACAACCTTTCTTCCGGAGACCAAAGACCTTTGACCTCCAGGTCTCCCAGATGAGCACCCCACCTGAGAGTGGATGCATCCGTTATCACTGTGGCCACTGATGGAGGCAGTTGAAAAGGCTTTCCTTGCGACAGATTGCCTTCCACGCCCCACCAAGACAGATCCGCTGCAGCTTCTCTGGAGATCTTCACTGACTCCCTGAGATCTCCGTTGTGCTGATACCACTGCCTGCGGAGGCACCACTGGAGTGCCCTCATGTGCCAGCGTGCATGACTGACCAACAGAATGCAAGAAGCCATCAGACCGAGCAGACGAAGGACCTTCAGGACCGGAACAACCGCTCCATTGTAGAATAAAGGAATCATCTCCTGAATGTCGTGAATCCTTTGAGGTGGAGGGAATGCACGACATACAGTAGTGTCCAGTACCGCACCTATGAACAGGTTGCGCTGGGAGGGCACCAGGTGAGATTTGGGTACGTTTATCGAAAAACCCAACCTGTGTAACAACTGAGTTGTCTCTTGCAGATGATGGAGCACCTTCTCCGGCGACTCTGCTTTGATCAGCCAGTCGTCTAGAAAAGGGAATACAGGAATCCCTGACCTTCTGAGATGCGCAGCCACCACTGCCATCACCTTGGTGAAAACTCGAGGCGCAGTAGTAAGTCCAAAGGGAAGGACCGCAAACTGGTAGTGCTGCGATCCCACCGTAAAACGGAGATACTTCCTGTGCGACTTCAGGATTGGGATGTGAAAATACGCATCCTGCAAGTCGATCGACACCATCCAGTCTTCTTCCATCAGCGCCAGAAGAACCTGAGCAAGGGTGAGCATTTTGAACTTCTCCTGTTTGAGATAGAGGTTCAAAATCCTGAGATCCAGGATCGGCCGAAGCCTGCCATCCTTCTTGGGAATCAAGAAATACCGGGAGTAGCACCCTTGACCCCTCTCCTGTTCTGGAACCACCTCTATTGCACCCTTTCGAAATAGAGCCAGGACTTCCTCCTGCAGGAGAAGCAGGTGGTCCTCCGAACAATAACCTTGGCAAGGAGGGTAATTGGGAGGGAACTCCTGAAAAGGAAGTGCATACCCATTCTCTACGAGATTGAGAACCCAAAGATCTGATGTAACCGATTCCCAATCTCGTAGAAAATGAGTAAGCCGACCCCCTACTGGCCCTACATGATCCAGAATGGTGGATCTAGGGCTGCTTTGCTGATGCGGGCGGGGGTTGGGCATTATTGGAGGAAGTGGTGGAAGAGGAGACTTGATGTCCACGTCCACGACCCTTCTGTCTACCTCTATAGGACTTATATAGAGGGTTCTGCTGCTGCTGCTGTTGCTGTTGGCCCTGCTTGAAGGGACGAAAAGAAGATCTACCGAATCCTCTGAATTTTCTAGTCGTAGACCCTCTCATCTGCAGACCCAAAGATCTTGCGGTGGCACGGCTGTCCTTAAACCTTTCCAAGGCTACATCAGCCTTCTTACCAAAAAGGCCAGTTCCTTCAAAAGGTAAGTCCAGCAATGTAGACTGCACATCCGCAGAGAAATCCGAGGACTTTAACCATGCGGCTCTCCTGGTCGCAATAGATGAACCCATAATTCTAGCAACAGAATCCACAGTGTCCATGCCGCTCTGAATGACCATGCGGGCAGCAGCCTGAGTGTCAGAGATCACTTCATTAAAGTTCTTCCTATCCTCCTCAGGAAGTTTTGATGACAATTGCTTCACTGAGTCCATTAGTGCATGCACATACCTACCTAAAAGGCAAGTAGCATTTGATGACTTAAGAGCCATGCTCCCAGAAGAGAAAGTCTTCTTCGCAGACTGATCTAATTTCTTAGATTCTTTGTCAGCTGGCACTTGAGGGAAAGAGCCTGCAGCCCTATTAGAGCAAGCCGCCTGTACCACAAGACTTTCTGGAGATGGATGTGTAGAAAGAAATGCAGGGTCATCAGGAGCCACCCTATAGCGCCTCGCAATAACTCTTGAAACTGCAGGAGCAGATAATGGCCTCTTCCAAATCTCCTTTATTGGATCCGTCAAGGCATCAGTAAATGGCAGTGTAGGCTCAACAATTGAAGAGGGAGAGTGCAAGACTTCAGTGAGGATGTTGGGCTTGTATTCCACTGTGGGCAGCTTTAAGTTAAGAAGATCAGCAGCCTTCCTAATAACCACGTGATAGGGTGCCACATCCCTAGACGGAGCATCAGAAGTCGAAGGTAGACCCCACTCGGGAGAGAGTTCCAGACCACTAGCATCCCGAAGTTCATCGAAATCATCATCATGATCAGGAAGCTCGCCTTCTTCCACATCAGAACTTTCATCATCTCTTTGCTCGAGAAGACGCTGAGCTCTTCGCCTCGACCACTCCAATCGAATCGAAGTCGACGGATCCGGTAACGACTCCGACGGAGCCGGTTCCGACGTCGATCGAGGAGCCGGAGCAGTAGGACGAGAATCATGAACAGGTGTGGTACCTCGATCTCGACTACGAGGTCGATCCGGAGTCGGCGAAGCCGCATGCGGAGTCGAAGACCTCGGTGGAGCCGTACCGAGCCAAGGTGGAAGAGGCGCCGGCATGAAAGGCATAAATGGAGCTGGGGCGTACGACTGAGGAATACCCAGATTGTACGATAATGGACCCATGGGACCAACAGGCGCTCCAGCGGGGTACATTGCCCTAGAATATACTCCAAACATCGCATTGAGAAAATGCGAGGGATCCTGACCGGGACCAGGAAAGGGAGGGTACGGACCTACCGGATGTTCCAATGGAGGCCGTTCCGACACATTCTCACTCAGACCTTCTGGGTCCACAGGAGTCTCCATTGGAGCCGGATCTTGAGGAATCACCTCTTCTTCCTCTTCATGCTCCGAAGGATGCGAGGATACCGGATCCGGCTCCGGCTCCGGAGTCGGAGAACCTTCTTTTGACAAGGCAGGCGAAGGAGAGACAAAGTCTTTACGGTGTTTGTGAGACTTTTTCTTCGAGTCAGAGGATTCCTTCTCCGAATGATGCTTCGAACTGTGCTTCCTCCTCTTATGCTTTCTCCTCGAGGAGCTCGAAGCGTGACCTGAAGCCGACTTAGATCTAGACCTAGATCTTTCTCTGGATCTTGACTTCGCTTTAGATCTCGACTCCTCTCCAGATCTCGAACCCGCTCTGGATCTCGACGCCGATCCCGACTTCGATCGAGACCTTTGCTTCGACTTCGATCTTCGTGACGTCGATCTCGAATATCTTCCAGTATCCTGTTTTACTTTCGCCAAAAGTAGTTTAGCTTCACGCTCCCGAAGCGACTTTGGATTCATTTTAAAACAGGAATTGCAGTTTTTGACGTCGTGACCCGAACCAAGACACCACAAACAATCCTTATGTGGGTCAGTGATAGACATCATGCGGGCACAAGACCTACATTGCTTAAAGCCTGTTTTCCTCGACGACATCTTCGGTGAAGAATCAAGTCGCAAAAGAGAAACAGTGACAAATAATTAACAGCTAGATACTAAGTATCGCAGAAGATCCCGAAAACCGTTAGCGTCGAAGACGCGGAAAAAAGGGAACTGACGTCATCACGCCCGCGTGGGCCTGATATGGGGTCGGTGACGTCAGACGGAGTCGCGCGCGATGCCGTGCTCCTGTGACGTCGCCCATGTCGGCGTACTACGAAGAAAATTTCCGAACGTTGCTGACGCAAGGGGGATATTCACAAGGTGAGGAATCCACACGGCAGATGTATCTATCAGAAAGTGACCTGCTTAGAGGATTGTTGATGTTTTATTGCCTTTGCTAAATGTGACTTGCTTAGGTGATTATTTTAGGTTTCCTTCCCTTTGCTAAATGTGACTTGCTTAGGTGATGGTTTTCCTTCCATAGGTCCTGATGATAAGGTCCTAGTTCCCTGCGTGATTTCCCTACAGTGTCTAGGGTGGCGTAGGAGGTATTTTCCCTTTACCAGTAGTTACTGGTTGTATGCTACATTTACTATTTCTGTGTTACAGTCATTATATGTTGATGTGCTAAAGTGTTATACCTACAAGTATTATTTCTAACAAGTGCATACCCCTGACAGTGGTCCAGGTGGCCCTGTCCTGTACATAATCCCTTGTAAATCTTGCCCGTGCCTGTTGGCACATTGTAAAGTTGTGTGTTATCTAATGTGTTTTTACTATAATACAAAGGCTATTTTTGATATAACCTTGTGTGGAGTTTCCTTTGTGGTGGGCCTAGGGTGTTGTCGCTGGGGTGCGTGCGCGAATACTTAACTCATACCGCCTCCAAGTTTAGCCTTGCTGCTCACGCCACGTTACCTAGAGGGTGAGCAGGGGTTGCCTTGGTGTGTGACTCCCTTGCCCTGACCTTAGAAATGGTGATCCCTGACTGACGTTGGCGCAAGCCTTGGCCAGCCAGAGATCCCGTTTCTAACATTGGCGGCAAGCGGTGAGGATAAGGATTTGTGTTTGCGCTGTACCACAGTGGCGACAGGCCACACTACAAAACTCTGCAATTTTAGATAACCACATTTTGGGGATTATTGGTTTTTAGGGAAGTTCAGTTTTGCTTCTCCTGAAAGGTGTCATTTTGTAATTTCTGTTCAGTACATTTGTTCCCCGCCCTGCTTCCAGAGTTTGGTACCTGTGCCACTTGTGGTCAGGTTGAGAAAATTAGGGGTGGTAGAAACTCCCTTACCGGTCCGAGGGGAGGGTTGTGTGTGAATGAGTGGTGTGTTACACTGGACAGTGGAGTGCAAGTTCTCTGAGATAGGAATCTTGCTGATTTTTGTAATTGTGTACTCCTGTGTAAGCTCAGACCCCCAGGTTCTCTGTGTCAAACTCTTCTTGAGAACGTCTGCCAAAATGGAGCCTGTTTTTGATCTCTGTTGTCTTTTTAGGTACAGTAGGTCAGAGCTGGTCAGATTCTGTGAAGAGGGAGGCATGGAGGTGAGTGAGTTGGATACTCAGTCCCAGCTTAGGGACAGCCTGATCCAATGGCAAAAGGGTCAGTGGGATCTTGAGCACAATGAGAGAGATAGGGCCCGGGCCGCACGCCATGAGGGTGGTGAGTCTGTGGAGAGCCCTGAAGAATGTGAGTTGTATGATGATGACAGTGGATGGATATCAGCAAATAGTGAGGACCCCATAGATAGGGAGTCCCTTGCTGGGTCCAGTGTCAGTACCAGCGCCCCATCCCTTGTCCTGTCCCCAGAGGAGTGGTTGGATAGGAGGGAAGAGCGGGAGCATCAGCTAGCGATGGAACAGCTCAGGTTGGAGCACGCCAAGCTAGAGGCTGAAAGGGCCTTGTTCAGGGAGAAGGTAACCCTAGAGGGTAGGTTATCCCCTGAGTGCAATTTTGATTGTCTGGATTCCCCAGGGAGGGTGGAGTCCAGTGGTGGCAGCTTTTTAAATATAAGTGTAGACAGTCCCACTCCCAGTTCCTCGAGTATGGTACCTGTTTCCCTAGAAGAGGAGTATAGGTTGCAGTTCAGGGACAGTAGGAAACTGTCTCACCAGTCTTGGGAGGAGTTTACAGAGGACTGTCAGTGTGCACTGATTGAGTGGTTAGAGATTCCCACGGGACATGATTTTGACAAACTGTTTTGTCTTATTCTCAAGGAACAGGTGCTCAGTCATTGTCGGCCGGAGTTGCGGCAACACCTGTTGAGGTTGACTTTTGATCCTTGGGAGCTTGCAAAGGAAGCAGACCGATGGGACAGTGCGAGAGGTTCTTTAGAGTCACTAGTGAGTGATTCCAACAATAGTGGGTCAGGTGTCCTCCAGCCCAGCGTGGTGGAGGAGGGTGAGAGTAGCCCAGCTAGGTCCCAGGTTAGTGAGGAGGGTGTAGGGGCTGACTGCCTGTCTCAGTGGAGCGGGAGTGAGTGTGTGACCGAGAGTCCCCAGATGCCCGAAGCCCTGTCACAGAGCCTGGATGGTTTCTTTAGGGAACACCAGGATGGGAACCTAGGCTTGCCTGTTAGTTCACTTGAGGGAGATCTCCTAGTGTGTAGAGGACCTGGAGCATCTGTAAGCGGAGCTTCTATGGTTCTAGAGTCTGGCAGTACCGCTCCAGTAGGGAGGGTACAGGAGTCCAGCGAAAGGAGTGATTGGGGGATAGTATGTGAGTCCCCAGAAGTCCTGGAGTGCCAGGCATTGGTTCCACCAAAGGTTCTAGACCGGAGGTTGGAAGGCCAGGTTCAGGATCAGCCTGACCTGAAGGGTAGGACTACTGTAATCAGTGTCCTGACCAGTTCTTTTTCCAGAAGTACCGCCCCGGTTGGGAGGGAGCAGGACTCTGGAAGGGGGTGCAGAGGGTGGGAGAGCCCACCTCTGACCCCGGTGCAACCTGTGAAGTTAAACCCAAGGTTGGGAGAATGGTGTTCTGAGGGGACCCCTCGCAGGAGGAGGAGGAACCCTAGAAGAAGAGGTAAGGGGAGGAGAGCCTTCCCTGAGACTCCTGGTCCGCCTGAGGTTGTAGACCCTAGGTTGGAGAACCAGTGGCAGTCTAGCCCTGTCTTGCAGACAGGAAGGGTGGAGAATGGCTGTTATGTGCCAGGGGTTACTACCCCCCACTTTGTGAGTAGGCAGGATCCAGTGGTACCTGGATGGCCTAGGGCCTGGTCCTGGCCGAGGGCAGCTGGAGAGTATCAGTGGGGTACCCCAGTTAGTCCCTACAGTAGTTTTAGAAGGAACCCTAGGGGTTCACAGTGGCGTAAAACAGGAGGGTGTCCCTGCAGTTGTGGGCCCGCGTCCGTGTTTTATCGCCCCAAGCAGGGAAGTCCATCACGGTGGTGATTGGTCTGCCCTGCGTTTTGGCTGGAAGGGGGTCGTGTTGGACTTGGGCCTTAGGGCAGGTTCACCCCTAATCTTTTTGCTTTTATTTGTGACCCAGTGTTAGTGATTTTTGGGTCTTGGCGCACTTTTTCCCTGTGTCCCAGAGTAAAGTGTGTGCGTGTAGTATGGCTGGCCTGCCCTCCCATAGGAATGCATGGAGAATGTGTGTGTCCATGTTAGTTCCTGATGTGTGGGGAGTGCAGGCTCGAGTTTGGTATGTGTGAACTCGTGAGAATGAATGCTGCGCAATGATATGTGCGGCTTGTATGTGTCTAGAAGGGAAGTGCTACTTCTGGACATTGATGTATGTGTGCAGTAAGGGTGCTGGAGCGTGATTGGCTGGAGCTGGCTGGCATGCCAGGCTCCAGGAAGTCTGGATGGGTCTGCCCGGTGGTGAGTGTGAGATCAGCATGAGTGATGTGTGGGAGGAGTGCACCTGGGTCCTGGATGGGCTGGGTTTTTCCCCACACAATGCTGGCTCCGCCCCCCCTGTGGTTTGTCTAACGACCCAAGCCTCCCCAGTGAATGAAAGGGGTGGTTGGGCCATCAAGGGTACTCCCAAGCCAGCTGCAACTGGTTTCCCCCCACCCTGCACCCTGAAACAAAGGATTTCTCTGTATAAAAATGGGGCTGTGTCCCCACAGAAATTGTTCTACTTGTGGATCCTTGCCAGAGGGGGCTGTTGCTGCTGCTGGGGCCAAGAGGACCGCCACTTGGCTTGTCTCCCTGCCTGGAGACCCAGTGAGCTGGCTCTGGCCCAGCCTTGCCCCCCTGCCTGCCTCCAGTCCCTGCTGGAGCTTTGCTTTCATGCCCCTAAGCGCTGGGTGCGCTTTATTTTGATTATAGCGCTTTGGAGCGCTTTGCCAGGCCGAGCGAGTGCCCACCTCGCTTTATATTTTAATTTGAGGCCGGTGCCCACCCGGCATTGCCCCGTTTCTATTTAATTTGAGCGGCTGCCCACGCCGCATTTGCCCGTGGAACACCGCCGCAGCCCGGAGGAAGCAGCACCCGCCTTCAGCCCGGGCCGCGCTGGGATTGGCCCAGCCGGCCGAGCCTCCCGCCGCGTCATCGGGGGAGGAGGAGATCGCCGGAAAACAGGAAGCAGCCTGCGTGCACCGATCGAGGCTCCCCGAGCGAGAGGAGAGCCCCGGACCTCCAACAAAAGACCGGTGAGTGCCGATAGACGGGAGGGGCGCCGGGACCCATTGTCGGGGTCCGCCCCCCCCTGTAGCACGATCCCACACTGTTGCTTGTTTGGGTGCCACGAAGCTCCGGGGGCATTCCTTTGTTGAGCCTAGGAGGCTCCCCCGCCAGAGCGAGGCTCCCCCCACGGCCGCATCCCGTATTTCGAGCCTAGAGAGGCTCTGAAGGGCATCCTTGATTTTAGAGTCCCCCGTGAGGGACTCCATCGTTGTGAAGGGCACAAGGGGTGATAGAGCGGCCCCACTTGGCAGCGGGTCGCTCCCCCTGGTGGCGGCCCATTTGATTTACGAGCCCCGAGGCTCGAGGGGGCATTTTGTTGATTTAGAGCGCTGAAGCTCTTACTCCCAGCCCACATTTGTTTTGCGAGCCAGAGAGGCTCTTGGGACATGAGTGTGGTCAGTAGCCCCGAGCCTCCCACACAGTGTCTCCTCCCCACCAGTGTTCTTGAGCCCACGAGGCTCCAACGTGTGCCCATTTGTGATTTACAACTGTCCAGCACTTAGTGGACAGTTGCTACGTTTAGGCTTTGTGTGCTGTGCTGCCTGCGCAGCTTCCCTGACATTGAGACTCAGGGCATTTCAGCCCCTTGCGAGGCCATTTGGCCTGGGGGACAATTCTAGTGTTGTGCCATGTGCACCCTGCGCAATTTATGATTTACTGCTTATGTGATTTCTGCGCAAATGTTCTACCTGCACCCCTGAATGTGTTTTAATGTTTCATGTGCAATTGTTGATCTTACCTTTGCTAAAAGTGACCTGCTTAGGTAATTGTTTATGTTTGTTTTATCCCCTTTGCTAAAAGTGACCTGCTTAGAGGATTGTTTGTGTCATTACCTTTGCTAAAAGTGACCTGCTTAGGTAATGCCTTATGCTTTTATTCCCCTTTGCTAAAGAACAAGTTACTTACCTTCGGTAACGCTTTTTCTGGTAGATACTATATCTGCCTGTGGATTCCTCACCTTGTGAATATCCCCCTTGCGTCAGCAACGTTCGGAAATTTTCTTCGTAGTACGCCGACGTGGGCGACGTCACAGGAGCACGGCATCGCGCGCGACTCCGTCTGACGTCACCGACCCCATATCAGGCCCACGCCGGCGTGATGACGTCAGTTCCGCCCTTTTTTCCGTGCCTTCGAGGCACACGGACGGACCAACGATAGCAAATATGCAAATATACAATGTACACAGTATATATAGGACAAAATCAATACAATAGTATAAACCATATATACAGAAAGACCAGGTATAGCAGAGTGGACAACGGGGAGGCGGGTGGGTCAGTGAGGAATCCACAGGCAGATATAGTATCTACCAGAAAAAGCGTTACCGAAGGTAAGTAACTTGTTCTTCTGATAGATACATCTGCCGTGTGGATTCCTCACCTTGTGAATAGATTCCCACAGCAGTCCCCACTCCCGGAGGAGGGTGTCCACTCTGCTACACCAGGAAATCTTGGAGGACAGAGCGCGCGAAGTGGCCATCCCTCCTCACCTCGGTATCCAAGCAGTAATGCTTCGCGAAAGTGTGGAGGGAGGCCCAAGTCGCGGCCCTGCAAATATCCTCAACAGGTACACCCCTAGACAAAGCAGATGTTGCAGACTTTGCTCTAGTTGAATGAGCTCTAATACCCTCAGGAGGGTCCTTACCCGCAAGTGAGTAGCAGATTTTGATGCACAGGATTATCCACCTGGAAAGAGTGCGCTTGTGCACCGCTCTGCCCTTCTTGCAGCCAGCAAAGCCAACAAACAGCTGGTCGTCCATCCGGAAGTCCTTAGTCCTGTCCAGATAGAAAGACATCGACCTCTTAGGGTCCAGGCGATGCAGTCTCTCTTCCTCCTTAGACGGGTGAGGGGGAGGATAGAAGGTAGGAAGGGTAATGGACTGCCCAAGATGGAAAGGAGTCACCACCTTAGGCAGAAAAGCAGCCCTGGTCCTAAGAACCATCCTTTCAGCATGAATGGTCAGGAAAGGGGGTTTGGAACTTAGAGCTTGAAGCTCACTTACCCTCCTTGCCGAGGTGATTGCAACGAGGAAGATAGTTTTAAAAGAGAGAAGCCTCAATGGACACTTGTGCAAGGGTTCGAAGGGAGAACCCATTAAGAAGGTCAGCACAAGATTCAAATCCCAATGAGGAACAACAAAAGGAGTAGGAGGGAACATATTTATGAGACCCCTCAAAAATCTCAAAACCACCGGAGATTTAAAGAGAGATTGCTGATCCGGCAAACATAGAAACGCCGATAAGGCTGAAAGATACCCCTTGACCGTGGCCACAGCCAAACCTTGCTGCGCCAGATAAAGGGCAAATTGTAAAATATTAGACAAATGAGCCTTCAAAGGGTCAATATCTCTCTCCCTGCACCAAGAAACAAATTTTGACCACCTGTAGGAGTAAATGGACTTAGTGGTGTCACGCCTGGCAGAGAGAATGACATCCACTACCTCGTGAGGGAGAGAAAAAGAACTCAAGTTGCCCCGTTCAATCTCCAGGTTAGTGAGGAGGGTGTAGGGGCTGACTGCCTGTCTCAGTGGAGCGGGAGTGAGTGTGTGACCGAGAGTCCCCAGATGCCCGAAGCCCTGTCACAGAGCCTGGATGGTTTCTTTAGGGAACACCAGGATGGGAACCTAGGCTTGCCTGTTAGTTCACTTGAGGGAGATCTCCTAGTGTGTAGAGGACCTGGAGCATCTGTAAGCGGAGCTTCTATGGTTCTAGAGTCTGGCAGTACCGCTCCAGTAGGGAGGGTACAGGAGTCCAGCGAAAGGAGTGATTGGGGGATAGTATGTGAGTCCCCAGAAGTCCTGGAGTGCCAGGCATTGGTTCCACCAAAGGTTCTAGACCGGAGGTTGGAAGGCCAGGTTCAGGATCAGCCTGACCTGAAGGGTGGGACTACTGTAATCAGTGTCCTGACCAGTTCTTTTTCCAGAAGTACCGCCCCGGTTGGGAGGGAGCAGGACTCTGGAAGGGGGTGCAGAGGGTGGGAGAGCCCACCTCTGACCCCGGTGCAACCTGTGAAGTTAAACCCAAGGTTGGGAGAATGGTGTTCTGAGGGGACCCCTCGCAGGAGGAGGAGGAACCCTAGAAGAAGAGGTAAGGGGAGGAGAGCCTTCCCTGAGACTCCTGGTCCGCCTGAGGTTGTAGACCCTAGGTTGGAGAACCAGTGGCAGTCTAGCCCTGTCTTGCAGACAGGAAGGGTGGAGAATGGCTGTTATGTGCCAGGGGTTACTACCCCCCACTTTGTGAGTAGGCAGGATCCAGTGGTACCTGGATGGCCTAGGGCCTGGCCCTGGCCGAGGGCAGCTGGAGAGTATCAGTGGGGTACCCCAGTTAGTCCCTACAGTAGTTTTAGAAGGAACCCTAGGGGTTCACAGTGGCGTAAAACAGGAGGGTGTCCCTGCAGTTGTGGGCCCGCGTCCGTGTTTTATCGCCCCAAGCAGGGAAGTCCATCACGGTGGTGATTGGTCTGTCCTGCGTTTTGGCTGGAAGGGGGTCGTGTTGGACTTGGGCCTTAGGGCAGGTTCACCCCTAATCTTTTTGCTTTTATTTGTGACCCAGTGTTAGTGATTTTTGGGTCTTGGCGCACTTTTTCCCTGTGTCCCAGAGTAAAGTGTGTGCGTGTAGTATGGCTGGCCTGCCCTCCCATAGGAATGCATGGAGAATGTGTGTGTCCATGTTAGTTCCTGATGTGTGGGGAGTGCAGGCTCGAGTTTGGTATGTGTGAACTCGTGAGAATGAATGCTGCGCAATGATATGTGCGGCTTGTATGTGTCTAGAAGGGAAGTGCTACTTCTGGACATTGATGTATGTGTGCAGTAAGGGTGCTGGAGCGTGATTGGCTGGAGCTGGCTGGCATGCCAGGCTCCAGGAAGTCTGGATGGGTCTGCCCGGTGGTGAGTGTGAGATCAGCATGAGTGATGTGTGGGAGGAGTGCACCTGGGTCCTGGATGGGCTGGGTTTTTCCCCACACAATGCTGGCTCCGCCCCCCCTGTGGTTTGTCTAACGACCCAAGCCTCCCCAGTGAATGAAAGGGGTGGTTGGGCCATCAAGGGTACTCCCAAGCCAGCTGCAACTGGTTTCCCCCCACCCTGCACCCTGAAACAAAGGATTTCTCTGTATAAAAATGGGGCTATGTCCCCACAGAAATTGTTCTACTTGTGGATCCTTGCCAGAGGGGGCTGTTGCTGCTGCTGGGGCCAAGAGGACCGCCACTTGGCTTGTCTCCCTGCCTGGAGACCCAGTGAGCTGGCTCTGGCCCAGCCTTGCCCCCCTGCCTGCCTCCAGTTCCTGCTGGAGCTTTGCTTTCATGCCCCTAAGCGCTGGGTGCGCTTTATTTTGATTATAGCGCTTTGGAGCGCTTTGCCAGGCCGAGCGAGTGCCCACCTCGCTTTATATTTTAATTTGAGGCCGGTGCCCACCCGGCATTGCCCCGTTTCTATTTAATTTGAGCGGCTGCCCACGCCGCATTTGCCCGTGGAACACCGCCGCAGCCCGGAGGAAGCAGCACCCGCCTTCAGCCCGGGCCGCGCTGGGATTGGCCCAGCCGGCCGAGCCTCCCGCCGCGTCATCGGGGGAGGAGGAGATCGCCGGAAAACAGGAAGCAGCCTGCGTGCACCGATCGAGGCTCCCCGAGCGAGAGGAGAGCCCCGGACCTCCAACAAAAGACCGGTGAGTGCCGATAGACGAGAGGGGCGCCGGGACCCATTGTCGGGGTCCGCCCCCCCTGTAGCACGATCCCACACTGTTGCTTGTTTGGGTGCCACGAGGCTCCGGGGGCATTCCTTTGTTGAGCCTAGGAGGCTCCCCCGCCAGAGCGAGGCTCCCCCCATGGCCGCATCCCGTATTTCGAGCCTAGAGAGGCTCTGAAGGGCATCCTTGATTTTAGAGTCCCCCGTGAGGGACTCCATCGTTGTGAAGGGCACAAGGGGTGATAGAGCGGCCCCACTTGGCAGCGGGTCGCTCCCCCTGGTGGCGGCCCATTTGATTTACGAGCCCCGAGGCTCGAGGGGGCATTTTGTTGATTTAGAGCGCTGAAGCTCTTACTCCCAGCCCACATTTGTTTTGCGAGCCAGAGAGGCTCTTGGGACACGAGTGTGGTCAGTAGCCCCAAGCCTCCCACACAGTGTCTCCTCCCCACCAGTGTTCTTGACCCCACGAGGCTCCAACGTGTGCCCATTTGTGATTTACAACTGTCCAGCACTTAGTGGACAGTTGCTACGTTTAGGCTTTGTGTGCTGTGCTGCCTGCGCAGCTTCCCTGACATTGAGACTCAGGGCATTTCAGCCCCTTGCGAGGCCATTTGGCCTGGGGGACAATTCTAGTGTTGTGCCATGTGCACCCTGCGCAATTTATGATTTACTGCTTATGTGATTTCTGCGCAAATGTTCTACCTGCACCCCTGAATGTGTTTTAATGTTTCATGTGCAATTGTTGATCTTACCTTTGCTAAAAGTGACCTGCTTAGGTAATTGTTTATGTTTGTTTTATCCCCTTTGCTAAAAGTGACCTGCTTAGAGGATTGTTTGTGTCATTACCTTTGCTAAAAGTGACCTGCTTAGGTAATGCCTTATGCTTTTATTCCCCTATGCTAAAGAACAAGTTACTTACCTTCGGTAACGCTTTTTCTGGTAGATACTATATCTGCCTGTGGATTCCTCACCTTGTGAATATCCCCCTTGCGTCAGCAACGTTCGGAAATTTTCTTCGTAGTACGCCGACGTGGGCGACGTCACAGGAGCACGGCATCGAGCGCGACTCCGTCTGACGTCACCGACCCCATATCAGGCCCACGCCGGCGTGATGACGTCAGTTCCGCCCTTTTTTCCGTGCCTTCGAGGCACACGGACGGACCAACGATAGCAAATATGCAAATATACAATGTACACAGTACATATAGGACAAAATCAATACAATAGTATAAACCATATATACAGAAAGACCAGGTATAGCAGAGTGGACAACGGGGAGGCGGGTGGGTCAGTGAGGAATCCACAGGCAGATATAGTATCTACCAGAAAAAGCGTTACCGAAGGTAAGTAACTTGTTCTTCTGATAGATACATCTGCCGTGTGGATTCCTCACCTTGTGAATAGATTCCCACAGCAGTCCCCACTCCCGGAGGAGGGTGTCCACTCTGCTACACCAGGAAATCTTGGAGGACAGAGCGCGCGAAGTGGCCATCCCTCCTCACCTCGGTATCCAAGCAGTAATGCTTCGCGAAAGTGTGGAGGGAGGCCCAAGTCGCGGCCCTGCAAATATCCTCAACAGGTACACCCCTAGACAAAGCAGATGTTGCAGACTTTGCTCTAGTTGAATGAGCTCTAATACCCTCAGGAGGGTCCGTACCAGTAAAAGAGTAGCAGATTTTGATGCACAGGATTATCCACCTGGAAAGAGTGCGCTTGTGCACCGCTCTGCCCTTCTTGCAGCCAGCAACGCCAACAAACAGCTGGTCGTCCATCCGGAAGTCCTTAGTCCTGTCCAGATAGAAAGACATCGACCTCTTAGGGTCCAGGCGATGCAGTCTCTCTTCCTCCTTAGACGGGTGAGGGGGAGGATAGAAGGTAGGAAGGGTAATGGACTGCCCAAGATGGAAAGGAGTCACCACCTTAGGCAGAAAAGCAGCCCTGGTCCTAAGAACCATCCTTTCAGCATGAATGGTCAGGAAAGGGGGTTTGGAACTTAGAGCTTGAAGCTCACTTACCCTCCTTGCCGAGGTGATTGCAACGAGGAAGATAGTTTTAAAAGAGAGAAGCCTCAATGGACACTTGTGCAAGGGTTCGAAGGGAGAACCCATTAAGAAGGTCAGCACAAGATTCAAATCCCAATGAGGAACAACAAAAGGAGTAGGAGGGAACATATTTATGAGACCCCTCAAAAATCTCAAAACCACCGGAGATTTAAAGAGAGATTGCTGATCCGGCAAACATAGAAACGCCGATAAGGCTGAAAGATACCCCTTGACCGTGGCCACAGCCAAACCTTGCTGCGCCAGATAAAGGGCAAATTGTAAAATATTAGACAAATGAGCCTTCAAAGGGTCAATATCTCTCTCCCTGCACCAAGAAACAAATTTTGACCACCTGTAGGAGTAAATGGACTTAGTGGTGTCACGCCTGGCAGAGAGAATGACATCCACTACCTCGTGAGGGAGAGAAAAAGAACTCAAGTTGCCCCGTTCAATCTCCAGGCATGAAGGTGTAATGTCTGGAGGTGGGGGTGTAAAACCTTCCCCTCCATCTGAGAGAGGAGGTCTGCCCTGTGAGGGAGACGGAGCGGCGGGTGAGAGGAGAGGTGGAGTAGGTCTGAATACCACACCCTTCTTGGCCAATCCGGAGCGACCAATATGACTTGGGCCCGGTCTTGACGAATCTTCCTCAGAACCCGAGGAATCAAAGGTATGGGAGGAAACGCGTAAAGGAGTTGATCTCCCCAACTCAACTGAAACGCGTCCCCCAATGCTCCTTGCATCGGATACTGGAGACTGCAGAATGAAAGGCAGTGCGCATTCTCGCGAGTGGCGAATAGATCCACCCGAGGAGTCCCCCACATCTGAAAGATGTCGTGAACAACCTCCGGGTGAAGCCTCCACTCGTGGTCGGCAGAGAACTGCCGACTGAGACTGTCTGCACGAACGTTCAGAACTCCGGCCAGATGATTTGCCACCAGACAAATCTGATGGTCCTGAACCCAGGACCAGAGACGCAGAGCCTCTCTGCAGAGACATTGCGACCCTACTCCTCCCTGCTTGTTGATGTACCACATCGCAGTCGTGTTGTCCGTCAGGACTTGAACCGAACAACCGCGAAGGGAAGGGAGGAAGGCCTTGAGCGCCAAACGTATCGCCCTCAATTCCAGAAGGTTGATGTGAAACAACCTTTCTTCCGGAGACCAAAGACCTTTGACCTCCAGGTCTCCCAGATGAGCACCCCACCCGAGAGTGGATGCATCCGTTATCACTGTGGCCACTGATGGAGGCAGTTGAAAAGGCTTTCCTTGCGACAGATTGCCTTCCACGCCCCACCAAGACAGATCCGCTGCAGCTTCTCTGGAGATCTTCACTGACTCCCTGAGATCTCCGTTGTGCTGATACCACTGCCTGCGGAGGCACCACTGGAGTGCCCTCATGTGCCAGCGTGCATGACTGACCAACAGAATGCAAGAAGCCATCAGACCGAGCAGACGAAGGACCTTCAGGACCGGAACAACCGCTCCATTGTAGAATAAAGGAATCATCTCCTGAATGTCGTGAATCCTTTGAGGTGAGGGAATGCACGACATACAGTAGTGTTCAGTACCGCACCTATGAACAGGTTGCGCTGGGAGGGCACCAGGTGAGATTTGGGTACGTTTATCAAAAAACCCAACCTGTGTAACAACTGAGTTGTCTCTTGCAGATGATGGAGCACCTTCTCCGGCGACTCTGCTTTGATCAGCCAGTCGTCTAGAAAAGGGAATACAGGAATCCCTGACCTTCTGAGATGCGCAACCACCACTGCCATCACCTTGGTGAAAACTCGAGGCGCAGTAGTAAGTCCAAAGGGAAGGACCGCAAACTGGTAGTGCTGCGATCCCACCGTAAAACGGAGATACTTCCTGTGCGACTTCAGGATTGGGATGTGAAAATACGCATCCTGCAAGTCGATCGACACCATCCAGTCTTCTTCCATCAGCGCCAGAAGAACCTGAGCAAGGGTGAGCATTTTGAACTTCTCCTGTTTGAGATAGAGGTTCAAAATCCTGAGATCCAGGATCGGCCGAAGCCTGCCATCCTTCTTGGGAATCAAGAAATACCGGGAGTAGCACCCTTGACCCCTCTCCTGCTCTGGAACCACCTCTATTGCACCCTTTCGAAATAGAGCCAGGACTTCCTCCTGCAGGAGAAGCAGGTGGTCCTCCGAACAATAACCTTGGCAAGGAGGGTAATTGGGAGGGAACTCCTGAAAAGGAAGTGCATACCCATTCTCTACGAGATTGAGAACCCAAAGATCTGATGTAACCGATTCCCAATCTCGTAGAAAATGAGTAAGCCGACCCCCTACTGGCCCTACATGATCCAGAATGGTGGATCTAGGGCTGCTTTGCTGATGCGGGCGGGGGTTGGGCATTATTGGAGGAAGTGGAGGAAGAGGAGACTTGATGTCCACGTCCACGACCCTTCTGTCTACCTCTATAGGACTTATATAGAGGGTTCTGCTGCTGCTGCTGTTGCTGTTGGCCCTGCTTGAAGGGACGAAAAGAAGATCTAACGAATCCTCTGAATTTTCTAGTCGTAGACCCTCTCATCTGCAGACCCAAAGATCTTGCGGTGGCACGGCTGTCCTTAAACCTTTCCAAGGCTACATCAGCCTTCTTACCAAAAAGGCCAGTTCCTTCAAAAGGTAAGTCCAGCAATGTAGACTGCACATCCGCAGAGAAATCCGAGGACTTTAACCATGCGGTTCTCCTGGTCGCAATAGATGAACCCATAATTCTAGCAACAGAATCCACAGTGTCCATGCCGCTCTGAATGACCATGCGGGCAGCAGCCTGAGTGTCAGAGATCACTTCATTAAAGTTCTTCCTATCCTCCTCAGGAAGTTTTGATGACAATTGCTTCACTGAGTCCATTAGTGCATGCACATACCTACCTAAAAGGCAAGTAGCATTTGATGACTTAAGAGCCATGCTCCCAGAAGAGAAAGTCTTCTTCGCAGACTGATCTAATTTCTTAGATTCTTTGTCAGCTGGCACTTGAGGGAAAGAGCCTGCAGCCCTATTAGAGCAAGCCGCCTGTACCACAAGACTTTCTGGAGATGGATGTGTAGAAAGAAATGCAGGGTCATCAGGAGCCACCCTATAGCGCCTCGCAATAACTCTTGAAACTGCAGGAGCAGATAATGGCCTCTTCCAAATCTCCTTTATTGGATCCGTCAAGGCATCAGTAAATGGCAGTGTAGGCTCAACAATTGAAGAGGGAGAGTGCAAGACTTCAGTGAGGATGTTGGGCTTGTATTCCACTGTGGGCAGCTTTAAGTTAAGAAGATCAGCAGCCTTCCTAATAACCACGTGATAGGGTGCCACATCCCTAGACGGAGCATCAGAAGTCGAAGGTAGACCCCACTCGGGAGAGAGTTCCAGACCACTAGCATCCCGAAGTTCATCGAAATCATCATCATGATCAGGAAGCTCGCCTTCTTCCACATCAGAACTTTCATCATCTCTTTGCTCGAGAAGACGCTGAGCTCTTCGCCTCGACCACTCCAATCGAATCGAAGTCGACGGATCCGGTAACGACTCCGACGGAGCCGGTTCCGACGTCGATCGAGGAGCCGGAGCAGTAGGACGAGAATCATGAACAGGTGTGGTACCTCGATCTCGACTACGAGGTCGATCCGGAGTCGGCGAAGCCGCATGCGGAGTCGAAGACCTCGGTGGAGCCGTACCGAGCCAAGGTGGAAGAGGCGCCGGCATGAAAGGCATAAATGGAGCTGGGGCGTACGACTGAGGAATACCCAGATTGTACGATAATGGACCCATGGGACCAACAGGCGCTCCAGCGGGGTACATTGCCCTAGAATATACTCCAAACATCGCATTGAGAAAATGCGAGGGATCCTGACCGGGACCAGGAAAGGGAGGGTACGGACCTACCGGATGTTCCAATGGAGGCCGTTCCGACACATTCTCACTCTGACCTTCTGGGTCCACAGGAGTCTCCATTGGAGCCGGATCTTGAGGAATCACCTCTTCTTCCTCTTCATGTTCCGAAGGATGCGAGGATACCGGATCCGGCTCCGGCTCCGGAGTCGGAGAACCTTCTTTTGACAAGGCAGGCGAAGGAGAGACAAAGTCTTTACGGTGTTTGTGAGACTTTTTCTTCGAGTCAGAGGATTCCTTCTCCGAATGATGCTTCGAACTGTGCTTCCTCCTCTTATGCTTTCTCCTCGAGGAGCTCGAAGCGTGACCTGAAGCCGACTTAGATCTAGACCTAGATCTTTCTCTGGATCTTGACTTCGCTTTAGATCTCGACTCCTCTCCAGATCTCGAACCCGCTCTGGATCTCGACGCCGATCCCGACTTCGATCGAGACCTTTGCTTCGACTTCGATCTTCGTGACGTCGATCTCGAATATCTTCCAGTATCCTGTTTTACTTTCGCCAAAAGTAGTTTAGCTTCACGCTCCCGAAGCGACTTTGGATTCATTTTAAAACAGGAATTGCAGTTTTTGACGTCGTGACCCGAACCAAGACACCACAAACAATCCTTATGTGGGTCAGTGATAGACATCATGCGGGCACAAGACCTACATTGCTTAAAGCCTGTTTTCCTCGACGACATCTTCGGTGAAGAATCAAGTCGCAAAAGAGAAACAGTGACAAATAATTAACAGCAAGATACTAAGTATCGCAGAAGATCCCGAAAACCGTTAGCGTCGAAGACGCGGAAAAAAGGGAACTGACGTCATCACGCCCGCGTGGTCCTGATATGGGGTCGGTGACGTCAGACGGAGTCGCGCGCGATTCCGTGCTCCTGTGACGTCGCCCACGTCGGCGTACTACGAAGAAAATTTCCGAACGTTGCTGACGCAAGGGGGATATTCACAAGGTGAGGAATCCACACGGCAGATGTATCTATCAGAAAGTGACCTGCTTAGAGGATTGTTGATGTTTTATTGCCTTTGCTAAATGTGACTTGCTTAGGTGATTATTTTAGGTTTCCTTCCCTTTGCTAAATGTGACTTGCTTAGGTGATGGTTTTCCTTCCATAGGTCCTGATGATAAGGTCCTAGTTCCCTGCGTGATTTCCCTACAGTGTCTAGGGTGGCTTAGGAGGTATTTTCCCTTTACCAGTAGTTACTGGTTGTATGCTACATTTACTATTTCTGTGTTACAGTCATTATATGTTGATGTGCTAAAGTGTTATACCTACAAGTATTATTTCTAACAAGTGCATACCCCTGACAGTGGTCCAGGTGGCCCTGTCCTGTACATAATCCCTTGTAAATCTTGCCCGTGCCTGTTGGCACATTGTAAAGTTGTGTGTTATCTAATGTGTTTTTACTATAATACAAAGGCTATTTTTGATATAACCTTGTGTGGAGTTTCCTTTGTGGTGGGCCTAGGGTGTTGTCGCTGGGGTGCGTGCGCGAATACTTAACTCATACCGCCTCCACGTTTAGCCTTGCTGCTCGCGCCACGTTACCTAGAGGGTGAGCAGGGGTTGCCTTGGTGTGTGACTCCCTTGCCCTGACCTTAGAAATGGTGATCCCTGACTGACGTTGGCGCAAGCCTTGGCCAGCCAGAGATCCCGTTTCTAACATTGGCGGCAAGCGGTGAGGATAAGGATTTGTGTTTGCGCTGTACCACAGTGGCGACAGGCCACACTACAAAACTCTGCAATTTTAGATAACCACATTTTGGGGATTATTGTTTTTTAGGGAAGTTCAGTTTTACTTCTCCTGAAAGGTGTCATTTTGTAATTTCTGTTCAGTACATTTGTTCCCCGCCCTGCTTCCAGAGTTTGGTACCTGTGCCACTTGTGGTCAGGTTGAGAAAATTAGGGGTGGTAGAAACTGCCTTACCGGTCCGAGGGGAGGGTTGTGTGTGAATGAGTGGTGTGTTACACTGGACAGTGGAGTGTAAGTTCTCTGAGATAGGAATCTTGCTGATTTTTGTAATTGTGTACTCCTGTGTAAGCTCAGACCCCCAGGTTCTCTGTGTCAAACTCTTCTTGAGAACGTCCGCCAAAATGGAGCCTGTTTTTGATCTCTGTTGTCTTTTTAGGTACAGTAGGTCAGAGCTGGTCAGATTCTGTGAAGAGGGAGGCATGGAGGTGAGTGAGTTGGATACTCAGTCCTAGCTTAGGGACAGCCTGATCCAATGGCAAAAGGGTCAGTGGGATCTTGAGCACAGTGAGAGAGATAGGGCCCGGGCCGCACGCCATGAGGGTGGTGAGTCTGTGGAGAGCCCTGAAGAATGTGAGTTGTATGATGATGACAGTGGATGGATATCAGCAAATAGTGAGGACCCCATAGATAGGGAGTCCCTTGCTGGGTCCAGTGTCAGTACCAGCGCCCCATCCCTTGTCCTGTCCCCAGAGGAGTGGTTGGATAGGAGGGAAGAGCGGGAGCATCAGCTAGCGATGGAACAGCTCAGGTTGGAGCACGCCAAGCTAGAGGCTGAAAGGGCCTTGTTCAGGGAGAAGGTAACCCTAGAGGGTAGGTTATCCCCTGAGTGCAATTTTGATTGTCTGGATTCCCCAGGGAGGGTGGAGTCCAGTGGTGGCAGCTTTTTAAATATAAGTGTAGACAGTCCCACTCCCAGTTCCTCGAGTATTGTACCTGTTTCCCTAGAAGAGGAGTATAGGTTGCAGTTCAGGGACAGTAGGAAACTGTCTCACCAGTCTTGGGAGGAGTTTACAGAGGACTGTCAGTGTGCACTGATTGAGTGGTTAGAGATTCCCACGGGACATGATTTTGACAAACTGTTTTGTCTTATTCTCAAGGAACAGGTGCTCAGTCATTGTCGGCCGGAGTTGCGGCAACACCTGTTGAGGTTGACTTTTGATCCATGGGAGCTTGCAAAGGAAGCAGACCGATGGGACAGTGCGAGAGGTTCTTTAGAGTCACTAGTGAGTGATTCCAACAATAGTGGGTCAGGTGTCCTCCAGCCCAGCGTGGTGGAAGAGGGTGAGAGTAGCCCAGCTAGGTCCCAGGTTAGTGAGGAGGGTGTAGGGGCTGACTGCCTGTCTCAGTGGAGCGGGAGTGAGTGTGTGACCGAGAGTCCCCAGATGCCCGAAGCCCTGTCACAGAGCCTGGATGGTTTCTTTAGGGAACACCAGGATGGGAACCTAGGCTTGCCTGTTAGTTCACTTGAGGGAGATCTCCTAGTGTGTAGAGGACCTGGAGCATCTGTAAGCGGAGCTTCTATGGTTCTAGAGTCTGGCAGTACCGCTCCAGTAGGGAGGGTACAGGAGTCCAGCGAAAGGAGTGATTGGGGGATAGTATGTGAGTCCCCAGAAGTCCTGGAGTGCCAGGCATTGGTTCCACCAAAGGTTCTAGACCGGAGGTTGGAAGGCCAGGTTCAGGATCAGCCTGACCTGAAGGGTGGGACGACTGTAATCAGTGTCCTGACCAGTTCTTTTTCCAGAAGTACCGCCCCGGTTGGGAGGGAGCAGGACTCTGGAAGGGGGTGCAGAGGGTGGGAGAGCCCACCTCTGACCCCGGTGCAACCTGTGGGGTTAAACCCAAGGTTGGGAGAATGGTGTTCTGAGGGGACCCCTCGCAGGAGGAGGAGGAACCCTAGAAGAAGAGGTAAGGGGAGGAGAGCCTTCCCTGAGACTCCTGGTCCGCCTGAGGTTGTAGACCCTAGGTTGGAGAACCAGTGGCAGTCTAGCCCTGTCTTGCAGACAGGAAGGGTGGAGAATGGCTGTTATGTGCCAGGGGTTACTACCCCCCACTTTGTGAGTAGGCAGGATCCAGTGGTACCTGGATGGCCTAGGGCCTGGTCCTGGCCGAGGGCAGCTGGAGAGTATCAGTGGGGTACCCCAGTTAGTCCCTACAGTAGTTTTAGAAGGAACCCTAGGGGTTGACCGTGGCGTAAAACAGGAGGGTGTCCCTGTAGTTGTGGGCCCGCGTCCGTGTTTTATCGCCCCAAGCAGGGAAGTCCATCACGGTGGTGATTGGTCTGCCCTGCGTTTTGACTGGAAGGGGGTCGTGTTGGACTTGGGCCTTAGGGCAGGTTCACCCCTAATCTTTTTGCTTTTATTTGTGACCCAGTGTTAGTGATTTTTGGGTCTTGGCGCACTTTTTCCCTGTGTCCCAGAGTAAAGTGCGTGCGTGTAGTATGGCTGGCCTGCCCTCCCATAGGAATGCATGGAGAATGTGTGTGTCCATGTTAGTTCCTGATGTGTGGGGAGTGCAGGCTCGAGTTTGGTATGTGTGAACTCGTGAGAATGAATGCTGCGCAATGGTATGTGCGGCTTGTATGTGTCTAGAAGGGAAGTGCTACTTCTGGACATTGATGTATGTGTGCAGTAAGGGTGCTGGAGCGTGATTGGCTGGAGCTGGCTGGCATGCCAGGCTCCAGGAAGTCTGGATGGGTCTGCCCGGTGGTGAGTGTGAGATCAGCATGAGTGATGTGTGGGAGGAGTGCACCTGGGTCCTGGATGGGCTGGGTTTTTCCCCACACAATGCTGGCTCCGCCCCCCTGTGGTTTGTCTAACGACCCAAGCCTCCCCAGTGAATGAAAGGGGTGGTTGGGCCATCAAGGGTACTCCCAAGCCAGCTGCAACTGGTTTCCCCCCACCCTGCACCCTGAAACAAAGGATTTCTCTGTATAAAAATGGGGCTGAGTCCCCACAGAAATTGTTCTACTTGTGGATCCTTGCCAGAGGGGGCTGTTGCTGCTGCTGGGGCCAAGAGGACCGCCACTTGGCTTGTCTCCCTGCCTGGAGACCCAGTGAGCTGGCTCTGGCCCAGCCTTGCCCCCCTGCCTGCCTCCAGTCCCTGCTGGAGCTTTGCTTTCATGCCCCTAAGCGCTGGGTGCGCTTTATTTTGATTATAGCGCTTTGGAGCGCTTTGCCAGGCCGAGCGAGTGCCCACCTCGCTTTATATTTTAATTGGAGGCCGGTGCCCACCCGGCATTGCCCCGTTTCTATTTAATTTGAGCGGCTGCCCACGCCGCATTTGCCCGTGGAACACCGCCGCAGCCCGGAGGAAGCAGCACCCGCCTTCAGCCCGGGCCGCGCTGGGATTGGCCCAGCCGGCCGAGCCTCCCGCTGCGTCATCGGGGGAGGAGATCGCCGGAAAACAGGAAGCAGCCTGCGTGCACCGATTGAGGCTCCCCGAGCGAGAGGAGAGCCCCGGACCTCCAACAAAAGACCGGTGAGTGTCGATAGACGGGAGGGGCACCGGGACCCATTGTCTGGGTCCGCCCCCCCCTGTAGCACGATCCCGCACTGTTGCTTGTTTGGGAGCCACGAGGCTCCGGGGGCATTCCTTTGTTGAGCCTAGGAGGCTCCCCCGCCAGAGCGAGGCTCCCCCCATGGCCGCATCCCGTATTTCGAGCCTAGAGAGGCTCTGAAGGGCATCCTTGATTTTAGAGTCCCCCGTGAGGGACTCCATCGTTGTGAAGGGCACAAGGGGTGATAGAGCGGCCCCACTTGGCAGCGGGTCGCTCCCCCTGGTGGCGGCCCATTTGATTTACGAGCCCCGAGGCTCGAGGGGGCATTTTGTTGATTTAGAGCGCTGAAGCTCTTACTCCCAGCCCACATTTGTTTTCCGAGCCAGAGAGGCTCTTGGGACACGAGTGTGGTCAGTAGCCCCGAGGCTCCCACACAGTGTCTCCTCCCCACCAGTGTTCTTGAGCCCACGAGGCTCGAACGTGTGCCCATTTGTGATTTACAACTGTCCAGCACTTAGTGGACAGTTGCTACGTTTAGGCTTTGTGTGCTGTGCTGCCTGCGCAGCTTCCCTGACATTGAGACTCAGGGCATTTCAGCCCCTTGCGAGGCCATTTGGCCTGGGGGACAATTCGAGTGTTGTGCCATGTGCACCCTGCGCAATTTATGATTTACTGCTTATGTGATTTCTGCGCAAATGTTCTACCTGCACCCCTGAATGTGTTTTAATGTTTCATGTGCAATTGTTGATCTTACCTTTGCTAAAAGTGACCTGCTTAGGTAATTGTTTATGTTTGTTTTATCCCCTTTGCTAAAAGTGACCTGCTTAGAGGATTGTTTGTGTCATTACCTTTGCTAAAAGTGACCTGCTTAGGTAATGCCTTATGCTTTTATTCCCCTTTGCTAAAAGTGACCTGCTTAGAGGATTGTTGATGTTTTATTGCCTTTGCTAAATGTGACTTGCTTAAGGGATTATTTTAGGTTTCCTTCCCTTTGCTAAATGTGACTTGCTTAGGTGATGGTTTTCCTTCCATAGGTCCTGATGATAAGGTCCTAGTTCCCTGCGTGATTTCCCTACAGTGTCTAGGGTGGCGTAGGAGGTATTTTCCCTTTACCAGTAGTTACTGGTTGTATGCTACATTTACTATTTCTGTGTTACAGTCATTATATGTTGATGTGCTAAAGTGTTATACCTACAAGTATTATTTCTAACAAGTGCATACCCCTGACAGTGGTCCAGGTGGCCCTGTCCTGTACATAATCCCTTGTAAATCTTGCCCGTGCCTGTTGGCACATTGTAAAGTTGTGTGTTATCTAATGTGTTTTTACTATAATACAAAGGCTATTTTTGATATAACCTTGTGTGGAGTTTCCTTTGTGGTGGGCCTATGGTGTTGTCGCTGGGGTGCTTGCGCGAATACTTAACTCATACCGCCTCCAAGTTTAGCCTTGCTGCTCGCGCCACGTTACCTAGAGGGTGAGCAGGGGTTGCCTTGGTGTGTGACTCCCTTGCCCTGACCTTAGAAATGGTGATCCCTGACTGACGTTGGCGCAAGCCTTGGCCAGCCAGAGATCCCGTTTCTAACATTGGCGGCAAGCGGTGAGGATAAGGATTTGTGTTTGCGCTGTACCACAGTGGCGACAGGCCACACTACAAAACTCTGCAATTTTAGATAACCACATTTTGGGGATTATTGTTTTTTAGGGAAGTTCAGTTTTACTTCTCCTGAAAGGTGTCATTTTGTAATTTCTGTTCAGTACTCCCTATCCACGACATGCTGTACCCTCCAAGTATCCACCAATCCCCAGTGTCTGCTCCACTCCTGAAAGCCCATTGACATACGGTGTGGCTGCGTTCCGGGGAGGGGAGGGTGCGAGCATTCCAATGCTATGTGCGTCACACAGCTGAAATCTCCCCCTATTATTGTGGCTCCCAGCATCTGGCCACCCGCTAGTTGGGACGATTATACTCGCAGGAAAGCCACCTGATCATAATTCGGGGCATATATGTTGCCAATGGTAATGTCCGGACCACACAGCTCCCCCGTAAGCAGCACATACTTTCCTTCTTGGTCAATCTTAGTGCTAGTAACTTCTAAGGGTACCCCTGGCCGTACCCACATGAGTACACCCAAGCAAAGGCCGAATAACTTGTTGCGTACAACTGCCCTCTCCCCAACCAATGTAATTTCGTACCTTCGCTCTGTATGAGGTGAAAGGAATTTACTTCTTGATACACATAGTTCCTTATCCTTGGAATAATGAAGAGGACGTGGAAGAAAGTTGTGTAAAAGAGCATTGTAAAGCAATATAGAATAATCTTGAATGGTATGTAGTATCCACAGATCTGTTGTGCTGTGTTCTGCCAAGCTAGAAGGAAAGACTGAAGTGACCCCTACTGGAAGAAGGGCAGAATTGAAAAGGCTTACCTGTGATATGATTTCTTTTTTGGCACCTGACACAATTTCTGACACTTCTGCCTATTTGAGGGAAGAACTGGGGATTGAGGCATTGATGGTAGAAATGAAACCTCTGTACTGGGCAACTTCTCTTGACAGAAAACTACCATCAAACTACCATCAAATCTTTTACACTGCAAGGCTCATGGAACGTCTCCCAAGTGCAGAGAAAGGCAGCGCAGCGATTTGGCTGCGTTGGCGTACTCAAAATTTATGAGGCCACTCACAGCCACATAGGATGGCTTTGCGTGGCTTCATAAATCTGATTCAGAAACCTACATCATGCATGTACCACTGTACGTGGTGCAAAAGTGACGCATGCCTCTCATAAATAACCCACTAGTGTGTGTTTAGTGGCATGTAAACCGCACCAGTGTGTGTGAGTGCCTGCATACTGAATAAGTGTGTGCTTGTGAGCAATGAGGTTTGCTGTCCTAATGTGTATGTGTGCCCATGCATGACTGCTCTCTGTTTGCATATGTCTGTGGGCATCCATGCTGCACTAGCCTTCGGTGTAGCTTGTGTATAGAGCTTACACGCCCCTGATTTTCTTATTTAACCCTTTGGGTGCTGGTGACGGAACCACTCCGTCACCAGCCACGGACGGGCTGTGCTAATGACGGAGTGGTTCCGTCACGGCCCCGCCGCCATGCCTGCGCGGCAGCGATTTCGCGCCTCCGCTGAGCGTTCTATTGAGCGGGCGGGGCCATGACGGAACCACTCCGTCACAAGCACAGCGCGCCCGAGGCTCGTGACGGAGTGGTTCCGTCACGAGCATGGCGGCACCGCGCGGCCTCCTCTCCCCCCTAGCGCTGTGGCGGAATTACCGCCGCAGCCAAGGGGTTAAAGGCAACTTAATGTGTTATCGTATTCAAATCCCTGAGTGCATGACAGATTCAGGTTGCCTTTTAGAATTTGTCTCTGAACTGTGTTTGCTTTGATCTCGATTTGTTCAGCTGACACCAGGCTTTTATATATATATCTCCAAGCTACTTCAAATAAAATTAAATTAAATTACATTTCATTACAGTACCAGTGATGAACGATCTACATAGCTCCAAGCAGTTAAATAATTGTCATTGCCCCAATTCACAACGGCTAAATGACGATTGTGTGAAAAAACTTGTGTGTATTTTTGCAATGATAATTCAATGTGCACAAACGTGCAGCCAAGGTACATACAGCCCTGGATGGTTTTATTTTGTAAAGATGAATTGAACTTTATGTTTATGTTCTGTTCGTTTGCCTGACTTGATTATGGCGCCCATCAATCCTGCTGGTCACCTGATACATTACGTGTATAAGAGGAAGTCTGTTTGCGGCGGCCGCCTAACACTGACGAAGGCGTACCTCTGAAACACGTTTGTTCTTTACTTTTGTGCCAAATAAATCCGGGGCATGGATTTACCCCCCGTGAGTGCTGACTGTATTTGAAGTAGCTTGGAGGTTTTACGCGACTCTGCTGTCACGTTCTCAGCACCCGCTACAGAGTGCGCAAGCATTTCGGCAGAGACTGGGAGCGTCTATATATATATATATATATATATATATATATATATATTCACTGAAAAAACCATAGGTTATAGACCATATATAGTTAGGAATTTGCATTTACAAAACCTTGAAAATTCACTGAAAAAACCATAGGTTAGAGACCATATATAGTTAGCTGGACATTTTATTGACATAAAACCAATGAAATTCCATATATAGTTAGTTGCACTAACTATATATCGCGCACCCGCAATCCACTGCTGATGATGTCACATATTACATCATTCATGACATGGTCAGTGACATCACTGATGACATCACTGATGACATCTCAAATGACATCACTGATGACATCACTGATGACATCTCAAATGACATCACTGATGACATCATCTAGTGTCTGTGTGTTTTTGTAAAGTTTAAATATGTTTTACATATTGAAGAATGAGTGGATGTATGGAAGACTGAGTGTGTGTGTGGCTGGCTGGGAGGTGTGTGACTGTGCATATCAATGTGTACTTGTATCAGTGATTGTATAAGAGAGTAAGTATGTGTTAGTATATGTGTGAAAAGTATGGTGTTCTGTGTTTAACTGTATAGATGAGGAAATCGAAGTGTGATTGATTCTTCACAGGACTGACTAGGTGTATGAGTGCATATGATAGTGTTGTAATAATGAGTGACTGTATGTATGAGTGATTGTATGGGTGAATGAGTGAATGTGTGTGTAGACGTAGGAATCAGTGAGTGCGTATGTAGTAACTGGTATTGGTGTGTCATGATGTCATCAGTGATGTCATCTGAGATGTCATCAGTGATGTCATTTGAGATGTCATCAGTGATGTCATCAGTGATGTCACTGAAGTATGGTGTTCTGTGTTTAACTGTATAGATGAGGAAATGGAAGTGTGATTGATTCTTTACAGGACTGACTAGGTGTGTGAGTAACTCCATGGATGAGTGGCAGTGTGTGAGTGTTTGCATAGGTGTATGAGTGCATATGATAGTGTTGTAATAATGAGTGACTGTATGTATGAGTGATTGTATGGGTGAATGAGTGAATGTGTGTGTAGACGTAGGAATCAGTGAGTGCGTATGTAGTAACTGGTATTGGTGTGTCATGATGTCATCAGTGATGTCATTTGAGATGTCATCAGTGATGTCATCAGTGATGTCATTTGAGATGTCATCAGTGATGTCATCAGTGATGTCACTGACCATGTCATGAATGATGTAATATGTGACATCATCAGCAGTGGATTGCGGGTGCGCGATATATAGTTAGTGCAACTAACTATATATGGAATTTCATTGGTTTTATGTCAATAAAATGTCCAGCTAACTATATATGGTCTCTAACCTATGGTTTTTTCAGTGAATTTTCAAGGTTTTGTAAATGCAAATTCCTAACTATATATGGTCTATAACCTATGGTTTTTTCAGTGAATTTCATTGGTTTTTTAAAAGCTAATATCTATAGCTGTAAAATATATTCTTTATTACGTGACGTATCACGTAGCCACGTGAGACGCCTCATGGCGCGTCGCATAACCGTGACGTATCGGCTCTGCAGCGCAAACAAAACCCGTAACGTAAGCGTGCCGGAGCACGCTTACAGATATATATATATTTTTTAACCTTAATTAGACAAAATCCACACGTGCACATATCTTGAGGCCTTGCAAAGGCACATCAAACAAACAGTCCCTACAATTTTGCCAAGTTTGCTGGAAATCTATTCCCTTCATTTTTTTTTTACTGTTTCTCTTGGTTTTCCCCTTGTTACGCTTACCGGGACGCTACCCGGTACGCGAACCGGACGCTCCAAAAACACAAGATGGCGGACTCCCGTTACGCTGCCGGTCAGCTGCCCGGTTCGCGTACCGGGAAGCGCCTCTACCGCGAAAAATCGCGGGGGACTTTAATATCCCCCTCATCAATCCTAGGGGGTCAGGAGTGGTCTACCTTGCCCCCTTTCCTTCATTTCCCCCTTCGTTTTTCACCACATCTTGTCTCTCGATCGTACCGAGAGACAAGATGGCGGCCGCTCCGGACTGTTTAGAATGTTGACAGACACCGGAGAGCCAATCAGCTTCGCTTCGCGAAGTTCCGTTACGCGTCAGGTATGCGAACCGGGGCGCTAACCGGAGCGCTGTCACAGATATATATATTTTTTTAAACGTTCATTTCTCAAAATCCACTGGAGCACATATATTGAGACATAGCAAAGGCACGTCGGGCAAACCATATCTACAATTTTGCCAAGTTTCATGTAAATCTATTCAGCCGTTCGAGCTAAAAGTGAGTCCAACCGCCCTATGGAAAAATGAATGGGAAAAACGCGTTTTAGGACCCCCCTTTTTTCTCGGCCCCCCTTGACGAAACCCCCCCCAAATTTTCAGGGGCTGCTCAGAAACAAAATGTGCCATTTTCCTGAACATTTCAGCCAATTCCAACCACAAACGCCAAAGTTATTAGACATAGAATTTTCAGAAATCCCATAGAGAAAAAATCCTAACTATATATACCCACTGGCTATCGCCAGTAGGTAATATACATATATAAACATATATAATCTGCATATCTATATAAATATAAATGCATGCATACATATACATATATGCATACATATGCATGTTATTTACATGAAAGTTTTAAAAACACTAATAAAAGCAAAGCTAAAAAGCCACCTCATTACAAACAGAATGGCTTTAACTTAAACGAGGGCGAGATCTATTGCATTTTCAATGCTTGTTTACTTTGGTTCTACCAAGAAGGCATTCAGATGTGTCACACATTTGCCATAAATTCTGAATGTTAGCACTCTAGTTGCTCATTAGATCACTGTAGTAAAGCTAGTGCTCACCAGGGAAGTCTGCTGCTAATCATGGTTTGCAGCCATTTTCCCGCATTTTTTATCCCGCAGACTTTCAGTCCGCATACCATTATCCCGCAAGGTCATTGACCTCGCATACCATTATCCCGCATTGTTTCAAAACGCATATGCATTTATCGCGCATGCCTTTACAAAGAATTACGTTTTAAAGGCATGTATGGTAAATGCATTTGCGTTGTGAAAACCACGATGACGAGAGAGGTAAGTGGGTTTGTGTTATTTTTTCGTGGGTTAGTGATTGTGTAGTGTAGTGTAGTGTTGTGTAGTGTAGTGTTGTGTTAGTGTAGTGTAGAGTTGTGGTGGTTGTTTAGTGTAGGGTCATGCTGGGGGTAGTGTTTTAGGGTTTAGGGTTGTGTTGTAGTGTTTGCGTAGTGTAGGGTCATGCTGGGGGTAGTGTTTTAGGGTTTAGGGTAGTGTTGTAGTGTTTGCGTAGTGTAGGGTCATGCTGGGGGTAGTGTTTTAGGGTTTAGGGTTGTGTTGTAGTGTTTGCGTAGTGTAGGGTCATGCTGGGGCTAGTGTTTTAGGGTTTAGGGTAGTGTTGTAGTGTTTGCGTAGTGTAGGGTCATGCTGGGCGTAGTGTTTTAGGGTTTAGGATAGTGTTGTAGTGTTTGCGTAGTGTAGGGTCATGCTGGGGGTAGTGTTTTAGGGTTTTGGGTAGTGTTGTAGTGTTTGCGTAGTGTAGGGTCATGCTGGGGTGTAGTATTTTAGGGTTTAGGGTAGTGTTGTAGTGTTTGCGTAGTGTAGGGTCATGCTGGGGGTAGTGTTTTAGGGTTTTGGGTAGTGTTGTAGTGTTTGCGTAGTGTAGGGTCATGCTGGGGGTAGTGTTTTAGGGTTTTGGGTAGTGTTGTAGTGTTTGCGTAGTGTAGGGTCATGCTGGGGTGTAGTGTTTTAGGGTTTTGGGTAGTGTTGTAGTGTTTGCGTAGTGTAGGGTCATGCTGGGGTGTAGTGTTTTAGGGTTTTGGGTAGTGTTGTAGTGTTTGCGTAGTGTAGGGTCATGCTGGGGGTAGTGTTTTAGGGTTTTGGGTAGTGTTGTAGTGTTTGCGTAGTGTAGGGTCATGCTGGGGGTAGTGTTTTAGGGTTTTGGGTAGTGTTGTAGTGTTTGCGTAGTGTAGGGTCATGCTGGGGGGTAGTGTTTTAGGGTTTTGGGTAGTGTTGTAGTGTTTGCGTAGTGTAGGGTCATGCTGGGGGTAGTGTTTTAGGGTTTTGGGTAGTGTTGTAGTGTTTGCGTAGTGTAGGGTCATGCTGGGGGTAGTGTTTTAGGGTTTCGGGTAGTGTTGTAGTGTTTGCGTAGTGTAGGGTCATGCTGGGGGTAGTGTTTTAGGGTTTAGGGTAGTGTTGTAGTGTTTGCGTAGTGTAGGGTCATGCTGGGGGTAGTGTTTTAGGGTTTAGGGTAGTGTTGTAGTGTTTGCGTAGTGTAGGGTCATGCTGGGGGTAGTGTTTTAGGGTTTAGGGTAGTGTTGTAGTGTTTGCGTAGTGTAGGGTCATGCTGGGGTGTAGTGTTTTAGGGTTTTGGGTAGTGTTGTAGTGTTTGCGTAGTGTAGGGTCATGCTGGGGGTAGTGTTTTAGGGTTTAGGGTAGTGTTGTAGTGTTTGCGTAGTGTAGGGTCATGCTGGGGTGTAGTGTTTTAGGGTTTTGGGTAGTGTTGTAGTGTTTGCGTAGTGTAGGGTCATGCTGGGCGTAGTGTTTTAGGGTTTACGGTAGTGTTGTAGTGTTTGCGTAGTGTAGGGTCATGCTGGGGGTAGTGTTTTAGGGTTTAGGGTTGTGTTGTAGTGTTTGCGTAGTGTAGGGTCATGCTGGGGGTAGTGTTTTAGGGTTTAGGGTTGTGTTGTAGTGTTTGTGTAGTGTAGGGTCATGCTGGGGGTAGTGTTTTAGGGTTTAGGGTAGTGTTGTAGTGTTTGCGTAGTGTAGGGTCATGCTGGGGTGTAGTGTTTTAGGGTTTTGGGTAGTGTTGTAGTGTTTGCGTAGTGTAGGGTCATGCTGGGGGTAGTGTTTTAGGGTTTAGGGTAGTGTTGTAGTATTTGTGTAGTGTAGGGTCATGCTGGGGGTAGTGTTTTAGGGTTTAGGGTAGTGTTGTACTGTTTGTGTAGTGTAGGGTCATGCTGGGGGTAGTGTTTTAGGGTTTAGGGTAGTTTAGTTGTTTAGTGTATGCTAAAGGCATATTCGTTCTAAAAGTTTTCGTTATTTTAATTTGCGGCCTAATAGTACATGCGGGATTTCGTCATATATTCGCTAATCATACTTTCTATGGCAAAATGAACCCCCTCATTTTGTTCCTTTTTAAATTAAATGTTTTAAGAGTTACCACTTTATTCCAATCAAGATGGCTTCAGGTGTGCCATACCTTTGTAATAAGTAGGACTGTTAGCACTCTAGTTGTTCTTTAGAACACTCTGGGACATTCTGTCATTGGGCTATAGTTGGGCTACATCTGGCTGATATTTGGGCTACATGTGTTTTTTTTGTCTCTGGTGGCCATCTTTGGGCTACATTGGGCTACATTTGGGCTCCAACATATATATAGCCCAATGTAGCCCAATATATATTTTTCAAAGTTAATTTTCGTAAAAACCACTGGAGCCTATATCTTGAGACATAGCAAAGGCACATCGGGCTACCAGTCCCTACAATTTTGCCAAGTTTGGTGTAAATCCATTCAGCCGTTCAGGCTAAAAGTGAGGCCAACCGCCCTATGGAAAATTGCATGGGAAAAACACGTTTTGGGACCCCCCTTTTTTCTCGGCCCCCCCTTGACGAAACCCCCCCAAATTTTCAGGGGCTGCTCAGAAACAAAATGTTCCATTTTCCTGAAAATTTCAGCCAATTCTGTCCTCAAACGCCAAAGTTATTCGACATAGAATTTTCAAAAATCCCATAGGAAAAAAATCCTAACTATATATACCTACTGGCTATCGCCAGTAGGTAATCAGATTTAAGATTGAAGCGTTACTCATTGAACTTTGTGGTCCTCAGCAGCTCATCTGCTCTTAATCTTGGCTACACCAATAACAATAAAGGAAAGTCAGGGGTTATATTGACAATTTGCTGAGTCATGTTAACAATGTAAAAAGAAGGGAACTCGGCTATATCGTTTGTGTTTCGTTTCAGGGGCCAGACTGTTTCAGACAGGAGTCGGAGAAGATAATGCTGCCTTTGCTCCAGGGGCGTAGGAGACACTCAATTTCTGGGGGGGACAAGGACAACCTTTTGGAGTTTCCAGTGACCCGATACAAATCGACCATTGTCTGAGAACCGTACACTAAGTTAAACAAATACAATCACATAGGGGCATATTAGCAAGGAACCTCGTTAAAATTATTGCAGTTTTAGCGACAGGAAACTGCCACTAAAACGGCGAAAGTGGGCTTGCTAATATGCGTTATAGACCAAATGTGAAAAAACGTGTTTTTGAAACGTACATCTTCATGCACCAAGCAAACAAAGGTGGGAAGAAAAAGGAAGAATAAACTGAATTCTCTTTGCAACATTCCTAAACCTCAAAATGCAACTGGAGTAATATTGGAGTGTATCGGAGACAGGCTAAAATCACACAGAGCTGTAAGAGCAGAGAAATGTCGACTTTGTAAAAGTGGCATATGTCAAATAGTAATATGAAATCCAATCTTACCGGTAAAGAGGATTTATCATTGCCATTCCAAAGATGCAAAACATGACACAGCTTCTCTTTTCTAAATAGGAACTACAGCTCAAAAGAGAATACAGAGGAATTCCCAATGTTCATCTATGAGAGGAGTAGGCTTCACAGAAGTGAAAAACAAATGTAGGTGTTTTTCACTACAAGGACATGCAAAACTTAAATGTACATGCCCTACCTTTTAGTAACATAACACCCTGGCCTATGGGCTACCTAGGGCCTACCTTAAGGGTGACTTATGTGTAATAAAAGAGAAGTTTAAGGCTTGGCAAGGGGTTTTGAATACCAAGTCGACATGGCAGTAAAATTACACACACAGGCTGCTCTGCATTGGCAGGCATGAGACATGGTTAAAGGGATACCTGTGTGGGTGGCACAGTCAGTGCTGCAGACCCACATGTAGCATTTAATTTACAGGCCCTGGGTATATGGTATACCACTGTAATAAGATAATTGTAGGTAAATTAAATATGCTAGTTGTGTATACACCAATGTTACCATGTTTGGGGGAGAAGCACTCGCATTTAAGCAATGGTCAGCTGCGGTAAAGTGCTCAGAGTCCTAAGGCCAACGAAAGGAATCAGTAAAAAGAGGAGGTAAGCAGGCAAAATGTTTGGGGGAAGACCACACAAGGCTGGCAGGTTTAATAGCATGGTATAGGATTCTGTGTGTCTGAGTACTGAAGTCAGTTGGATCCCTTTTGGAAACCCCTTGTTTAGCAGTGCACAAATGAGTAGTGCATGGAATGCACTAAAGTACAAAAACTTTGTTATATGGGAGGCTCACAAAAAACTATAAAATGTTCAAAACAAGCAAATATGCCTTGTGCTAGGATTATTCCAGCTAAAATATTGAGCATTTTATTGAAAGAGTGGATACCTTGCTCAAGACTATGATGTTTATTTACAAGTGACATTTGGAGAGTTGCATATTAACAGTGAAGTAATCCTTGAAGAATAGTTATTGCTACAAAGAAAAAAGGTCAGATGGGCAGGATAACTTGGATATGGGTGGTGATGCCTCAGAAGATGAGCCGGGGTGTCCAACACCAATGACTCTACTTCTGAGCATGTCCAAGAGGAGTCTGAAGACCCCTTACTGGAGAACTCTAGTCCCCATGGAATATCTCTAGTGACACAGAGGGATGCCCTTGAGGTAGGACCCCCTTTGTTCCTCCTGGGGGGTACAAAGTGCTCAGGGGAGGTCCCTCCTCTGCCACTGCAATAGAGACCTCCATCTCTAGCAAGAGAGATTATTCTTTAGAAATGGAATACCACCTGTTCAACGTTGAGAGAGCAAAGCTCAGAATCAAGAAAGAACATTTGGCCCTAGATAAGGAAACCCTAGAAGTCCAGAGGGCTTAGAAGAATTTGGTATTATAATCATCCCATGGTGGCAGCACTAGTGAACCTAGAGTTAGGGAACACTCTTTGACACTAGGT
Source organism: Lissotriton helveticus (assembly GCF_964261635.1). Lineage (NCBI taxonomy): Eukaryota > Metazoa > Chordata > Amphibia > Caudata > Salamandridae > Lissotriton > Lissotriton helveticus. Next base: position 73,358,102 of record NC_136068.1, on the reverse strand, counting down.
ACTTGAGCAGGATAGTCCCTCCTTACCAGCAGGTGATGACATTCATAAGTGGATTTCTGCTTTAGAGAGGGCCTGTGTAGTTCAGAAGGTTCCTCAGGGCCAGTGGGCAGCTATTCTGTGGCTCTCCCTTGCTAACAAAGATAGGGATAAACTCTTAACTGTGAAGGAAGAAGATGCAGACAATTACAAAGTCTTGAAGCGTGCCATCATAAGTGGGTTTGGGTTAACCACTGAGCAATACAGGGTTACGTTTAGGGACACACAAAAGGCAAACACTTAAGACTGGGTAGATTTTGTATATAGTGCTATTAAGGCTCTGGAAGGCTGGCTTCATAGAAGTAATGTGCATGATTGTGAGGGACTGTACAATTTTACTTGTGAGCAAGCACATCCTTAATAACTGTCAAAAATGAGCAACTACACCAGTACTGGTGGACTCAGATCTGACCTCTCTCCAAGATTTGAAAAGAAGGCAGATGAGTGGGTCCGCACCAGGGTGAAACAAAAGTCTCATGGTAGTAGGGACCAGAAGAACCAAGATTCTTCTAAGGTCCAAGAGAAAAGTGGGAAGAAATCTAAAGAAAATAAAGTCTTCTGAAGGTCCTCAAAAAATCTTCCTCTGGGGGTAGGTCCAATTCATCTTCCTCCTCTAACAAGAAACCTTGGTGCTATTTGTGTAAAGAAAAAGGCCACACCGATACTGCTACTATTAATCCTAAACCTCCTAGTGCCCCTAGCAATAGCACTGGTGGTAGTAGTGCCCCCACCCCCAAAAGAATGCCTAAGAAAGTTCAGTGGACTTTTAGCAGTCAGAAGGCCTTTCATAACCTGAAGCAAGCCATGTGCCCTGCTCCAATTATGCAAAGACCTGACTACTTCAAACAATTCATTGTCCATACAGATGCTTCTGAGATAGGGATATGTGCAGTATTGTCACAGCTTCATACAGAAGGTCAGGATCAACCAGTAGCTTTTATAAGCAGACGGTTGACCCCCAGGGAGAAGCATTGGTCAGATAAGAGGGAGGCCTTTCCTGTGGCCTGGACCTTGAAGAAGTTGAGGCCATTCCTGTTTGGCACTCACTTCATTGTTCAGATAGACCATAAGCCCTACTTATGGCTTAAACAGATGAAGGGTGAAAACCTCAAACTTTTGAGGTGGTCCATTTCTCTACAGGGGATGGACTATTTAGTAGAACGTAGACCTAGGAGTAACCATGCCAACAAAGATGGACTTTCCAGATATTTCCACTGAGAAAATGAAGACTCAAATGGGAAAGGTTAGCCTCATGTCCTTACGTTTGGGGGGTGTAGGAAAGCAGAATCTGCTTTCATGGTTACCCCCACTTTGTATCTGGTGTAAGTGTGTTTTGTCTGTAGACTGCTGGGATCCTGCTAGTCTGGACCCCAGCAACTGTGCTCTCTCCCGTAAATTGGCTCTGGCAAGTACTTTGGTACATCCACAATTGGTTACTGGTGTACCCTTATAAATCGCTAGTATATGGAACTAAGGTACTCAGGGCATAGGTACACCAGAGGCTCCCATGGGCTGCAGCATGTATTTTGCCAACCGTGGAAGTCCACTTAAACTTGAGTACAGACCTGCCATTGCAGCCTGTGTGAGATGCTGCTTGCACCTCTCACAACAGATATGTTTCCTTATGTCTGAGGTCACTGCACTCAAAATCTATAAGCCACCCCTATGATAGGAAGGGTGCTTGGTTACAAATGTGAGGGTGCCCCTGCATGAGCTGGACACCCCTACAAACCCCTGATTTGATTCTTCAGGCTTTGTAAGAGCGGTCAGCCATTTTAAGGTATATAGTGGACATCAGTTATTACATGATGTCTAACTATATAATGGCTGCACTGGACCTGGTCATGTTTTGTAGCAAACATGTTGGAATCATACCTCAACACCAATTCTAGCGCTACAAGGATGATCCCGAGTACTGGGGGGCTCCTTAGGGGAACCCCTGTACTCCAAGTAACAGCCTTTCAGGGTCTGCCAGCAACCTAGTGCTGCTGCCAACCACAGACCCGATTCGGCCCTACTGCTACTGAGCTCGAACATGAGAAGGTAGAAAAATAGGTATCCTGTCACAGGGAGGTGTGGCTTGCCGGTTGCTTCAGACTGCTTTGAAGGGCACATTTGCCAGTTCAGGAACCCCTGGCTTCTTCTTTGGCGCAAAACTGGACAAAGACCAGGGGAGTATCCTTTCCTTTGTCCAACCCCTCCTCTGGGTGGGACCCCTGACTCGTTCCAACCCTTTCCTTAGGGTACTTAAGGGCTCCCCTGTGGGTAGGTCCTCAGATTCTTCTTGGAACAAGACTCTCAACCTCTGAAACCAAGACACTCTTTGACCATTTTGACACTTGGACTTCGGCGGACTTCGACTGGACCCAAGACTGCATCAAGGAAGACTCCTACTGCTCCTGGTCTCACTGCTCTTCAAGTCTTCTGCGCCATCTGTGTCTGTGCATCATCCAGGTTCTCCAGAAGGCCTGTGGAGATCAGGGAAATCCAAAGTATACTCCCTTGGCGTGAAGGAGTCAACATGCGACTCCTACACCTTGTAACCCTCACTATCTTATGTTACACATCCTGTAAATTGATTTACGTACATATGATGTATTGTCTTTGTATAATGTGGATGTGTGATTTAAAGAACTCCGACACCCTGGACTGGATAGTGCTATAAAATTTGAAATAAGACAAAATAGTGATATTTAAATTGTTATTTATGTAAATATTCGGACAGACCAACACATCTGACACAATATAATGCAAGATGTGTGCTTAGACTATGTCTGGTGCTAATTGTTCTCATGTTCCAGGGCGAGGTTTAACTGCTCAAACATTTAAACAAAACATTAGGCTTTTGAGTGGCTGAATTGTGCAGTGTGAAACAGTCAAATAAAGTTGAGTTCCAGTTGAGGAGGGGCAGGATGCAGTCAGCATAGCTGCCAAGGTTTCAGAATGCTTTGTTGGACATTATCATAATATCAGTATAATTATGAGTGACATATCAATGACTATGAGTGACACTTTCTCGTGAGCAATGAAGACGAGGGAAACATATAAATATCAGAAATTACACCCATATGAGCAATGAAAAACTCTAAGGATATCTTAAAATTGCTGCAAAGCACCAGAAATGGAAGGGCGCAAACAGGAGACTCCTCCTTGCAGTCCAGCTGCACAGACTATTAACACCAACTCAATTGATAATCTGAAAGCAATTTAAGCTTTATGGGCAAAACAATATTTTATAAAGTAAACAGCTTCAGTTATGGTCCACTGCAAAACTCATTACAAGAACATTATTAACGTTTCTTCCACACTCATATGTTGTTAATACTCCACAGTCTTGCAGCGGACCAATTCAAAGGGGCTGGGGGTCACACAGACTCTGGGAATGCACCTCAATATTAAATATATTTGTAGCTAAATTGAATGTTTAAAGGTTCAGGAGTCCCACCGTTAAAAATAGATTTGCATGCAGAATACTAAAATACGCTACTAACTGGGAGAAAATATTACAGGCCCAAACTGTAATCTTGATACTATGTGGAAGAAAATTGTGTTTTTTCAGTGCAGACAATATGTGGCCATATTAAAAGGAACTACACATCGTTTGCATAACTGGTACATTTGGCTTGAAAAACAATTTAGAGAGACTCCACAATCCATGTTATTCCGGGAGAAGCGTTGTTTAAGTTTTTAGAAATAAACTGTAACGAACATGTCAGTGCTTCCAAAAGAGGTGCACGTTCACATACAGTACTGCTTGCAGATACACTTCAGCAGATTGTTTCGCACAAAAATTAACTCGTACGTGAGCTCCTTTTATAAGCACATTAATCTTTCATGTTTCTAATAGCAATAAACTTTATTTACATTTTGCTGCGCACACTACCACGAACATGCTCGCACCGGACTCCATCTCGGGTAATATGAGCAGAACTGTACTCACCACAGCACGTGAAACACTGCCTTGGATCAGGGATAGGAGGGCCTTGTTATAAGACACACAGCATGAATCTTTTGGTGACCTGGTGACCAGTACATGGGAGGAGGAGGGTGGCTAAGCACTAGCTCCAAACAGGGACAGGCGCACTGCCTGCTGCCCAGCCCCCCAGTGCTGGATCGCGCCAGTGGGCTATGGCTCTCAGTAGTGAGCAATCTACAAACTTGATTCGTCCTGTAAGTTCAGACTGCAATCAGCTGTGGGGGCGAGTGATGAGGTGTGAAAACCTTCTTGGAGTTTTTGGTGCACAACAAAAGGGAAGGGCACAGGTCAAGTGCAGGGCCATTAGCACGTCAAAGCACTCGCGCTTTGACATACCAATGGCCCTGCCACAAACAGAAGAGGGAGGAGAAATTCTTTCATCCCCTCGTCCCCCTCCTCCCCCTCACTACAAAATCTGGGGGGGATATGTCCCCCGCGTCCCCCACACTTCCTACGCCCATGCTTTGCTCAATGTCATGGTTTCGATGAGACTGTACGTTATTTAGGTAGACACTTGCAGACTGTAGGCTGATTTCCATGTCTTACAGCACAGGGGTTACCTGAAATGGCCGAGCCAAAAACTGTCCCTGTTTATTTATGGCTAAACAAACAATTTGTGTAGTTCTTAGCGTATTTACTTGACCCCAAGGTCTGGTACATGGTTTTTTGCATGGGCATAGGAAGTGTGGGGTACGCGGGGGACATATCCCCCCCAGATTTTGTAGTGGGGGGGACGCGGGGGACGAGGGTGAGGGGGACGAGGGGATGAAAGAATTTCTCCTCCCTCTTCTGTTTGTGGCAGGGCCATTGGTATGTCAAAGCGCGAGTGCTTTGACGTGCTAATGGCCCTGCACTTGACCTGTGCCCTTCCCTTTTGTTGTGCATCAAAAACTCCAAGAAGGTTTTCACACCTCATCACTCGCCCCCACAGCTGATTGCAGTCTGAACTTACAGGACGAATCAAGTTTGTAGATTGCTCACTACTGAGAGCCACAGCCCACTGGCGCGATCCAGCACTGGGGGGCTGGGCAGCAAGCAGTGCGCCTGTCCCTGTTTGGAGCTAGTGCTTAGCCACCCTCCTCCTCCCATGTACTGGTCACCAGGTCACCAAAAGATTCATGCTGTGTGTCTTATAACAAGGCCCTCCTATCCCTGATCCAAGGCAGTGTTTCACGTGCTGTGGTGAGTACAGTTCTGCTCATATTACCCGAGATGGAGTCCGGTGCGAGCATGTTCGTGGTAGTGTGCGCAGCAAAATGTAAATAAAGTTTATTGCTATTAGAAACATGAAAGATTAATGTGCTTATAAAAGGAGCTCACGTACGAGTTAATTTTTGTGCGAAACAATCTGCTGAAGTGTATCTGCAAGCAGTACTGTATGTGAACGTGCACCTCTTTTGGAAGCACTGACATGTTCGTTTCAGTTTATTTCTAAAAACGTAAACAACGCTTCTCCCGGAATAACATGGATTGTGGAGTCTCTCTAAATTGTTTTTCAAGCCAAATGTACCAGTTATGCAAACGATGTGTAGTTCCTTTTAATATGCCCACATATTGTCTGCACTGAAAAAACACAATTTTCTTCCACATGGTATCAAGATTAAAGTTTGGGCCTGTAATATTTTCTCCCAGTTAGTAGCGTATTTTAGTATTCTGCATGCAAATCTATTTTTAACGGTGGGACTCCTGAACCTTTAAACGTTCAATTTAGCTACAAATATATTTAATATTGAGATGCATTCCCAGAGTCTGTGTGACCCCCAGCCCCTTTGCATTGGTCCGCTGCAAGACTGTGGAGTATTAACAACATATGAGTGTGGAAGAAACGTTAATAATGTTCTTGTAATGAGTTTTGCAGTGGACCATAACTGAAGCTGTTTACTTTATAAAATATTGTTTTGCCCATAAAGCTTAAATTGCTTTCAGATTAGTCAATTGAGTTGGTGTTAATAGTCTGTGCAGCTGGACTGCAAGGAGGAGTCTCCTGATTGCGTCCTTCCATTTCTGGTGCTTTGCAGCAATTTTAAGATATCCTTAGAGTTTTTCATTGCTCATATGGGTGTTATGTTATGTTATGTTATGTTAGTAACTTTTATTCAGCGCACAGCTGCCCCAGCGAAGGGGCGTCCTGGCGCCTGATCCAGTACCACAACACAACAAATCACCGCTGAAAAGAAACACGATCAGTCAACAGAGGTGAACAAATAGGTTTTAATCGCGCGTCTGAAAAGAGTCAGGCTATTAAGGGCACGGATGTGGACAGGAAGAGAGTTCCATAATCCAGCCGCCATGACTCGAAATGAACGGCCGCCCATCCTACTCAGTCTGAATCTAGGCGCATTCACTAGATGAAGAGATTCCGACCTGAGAGACCGCCTGGGAACATACGGGCAGACAAGACCCACCAAGGCAGGAGGTGACGAAAATTTCAGGATCTTGAATGTAATTTCTGATATTTATATGTTTCCCTCGTCTTCATTGCTCACGAGAAAGTGTCACTCATAGTCATTGATATGTCACTCATAATTATACTGATATTATGATAATGTCCAACAAAGCATTCTGAAACCTTGGCAGCTATGCTGACTGCATCCTGTCCCTCCTCAACTGGAACTCAACTTTATTTGACTGTTTCACACTGCACAATTCAGCCACTCAAAAGCCTAATGTTTTGTTTAAATGTTTGAGCAGTTAAACCTCGCCCTGGAACATGAGAACAATTAGCACCAGACATAGTCTAAGCACACATCTTGCATTATATTGTGTCAGATGTGTTGGTCTGTCCGAATATTTACATAAATAACAATTTAAATACCACTATTTTGTCTTATTTTAAATTTTATAGCACTGATGAAGCAAAGCTTCGCATCGCGACGTGCTTTATTCATGAACCTCGCCCGTGTGTAATCCAGTAATAATTTGTACGTCTTACTAACGTTTATATTTCATGTTTAAACGAAAGTCCATGAAGCTTGCCTATGTGTATTTCTAACACTATTAATTTAAGTCAATAAAATGGCCGCTGCTTTGAAATAAGTGTCTGCGCATGCGTCAGTCACACTCACGTGTCCTGATGTGTTTGCAGGTTTGGAGGGAAATAGTTGCGCATGTGTAATACATAGCTTTGCCAGTAACGTGGTACTGCTCGTGCCGCTGCTCTTGTGCTCGTATATATGTAGCTAACATTTAGACTGCATAAGTATATTTTTTAGTGATAAGTTGAAAGTACAAACTCAATGATGTGTTTTCATATCGTTATTTCTATGTATTAATTTGTTCTCGCTTACTTTTCATGTACCGCGGGGAATGGGGGTCTGACTGAACCGAAAGCCATCTTGGAGGGTACTTGTGCGCAGTCTCGCCAGGAGCTGTCTTGGCATTGAATTGCTGCCAAAGAAGGTTGATACCAGAAGCCACCCTGGGAAGCAGTACCTTCGCCCTGCAGCATCACGATATTGTTCTATTATGTTGCTAAAATGTATTCTTTCCTGTACTCTGCGCAATTTTCTCATGGGAACCCCAATCTCGCTAGGCGGTACCCAGAGATGTAAATTAGGCATCCAAATAGTGTGTTTTGATTGGTGTGTTACCCAAATCCTATCTTAGGACCAATCCAAATTGAGGGATTCTGACACTTTGCAACATTGGGGGGTGGTACACTGCCCCAAAACAGTATATCTACCCTGGGTTCACCTAGGGAAATTGTCCGACTTGTCTGGTTTAGCTGACCAGTCACTGACCCAACGCACTCAATAGGTGACTGAAGATACAGAGAGCTGCGGAGCACTCTGTCCGAAATTGACCATAGACTAAGGTTTTACTAAACCTTAAAGTGCTGGCGGAGCACTTTGCTGGGAGTTCGCTGACCCAATCGGGGTCTTGATCGATAGCTGCAGAGAGGGTGGAGCGCAGGCGTTGCTTCCGAACTGCGGGTGCTGGTCCTGTCCTGAGGGTCCTGTCCTAAAGAGCCTGTCCTGAGGGTCTTCCTGTCCTGATTCCTAATCTGAGGGTTTCCTGTCCTGTCCTGGGTGTCCATTCTGCACCTGCTGTCCATTGAGGGGTATCCTTCCTTGAGGGTTTCCTGTCCTTAACTGACCCTTGGCCAGGGTTTGGTTTCCACACCAGTCTAGGTAAATATAGTTCTAAATTCTTTAAACTTGCACCTTTCTATTTTTCTGTCTTTTGCTTAAATAAAGACACACCTTTGCATATGTTGATTTTTCCATGCTTTTGCCGCACTATTGAAATGTAAAGTCATTTGCATTTAATTTCTTAACGTGTTCCCATGTTACCCTTCCTGTTAGAAATCATATTTTGCATTGCAGTTTGTCATTTTCTGATATGGTCTAGAACTTCCTTACTTAAACTGTCTAAAGAACTTTTGCCCTAAATGCATAGCGTTTCCTGTTGCATCCCATATTAGCATTTCCATGATTACCCTGACTTTATTTCTCTATAGTTATGTACTTTTCATTATCTTGATTATTGATTGTCTTATTCTTGTAAATTTAATGCTTACTGAGAACGAACTTTAGATAAAGAGTTTAAAACTTCCAGTTGTCCGTGGTCATTTACAAAGTATTGAATGTCAATTTTGGGTTGTATTTTGCTGCTTTTCCTTTTACAGCTAGCTCCCTGATCCATTGTGGTCATAGGTACCCGTGTCGGTGGATGGTAAGTCGGGTACGCTGAGAAATAACAGTAGGGAATTCACACAAATTGGTAGCAGCCCGTGAAGTCACCCGGTCAATGTATATGGTGAATTGAAATATATGGGCCCGAAGCCGGAAGCGGCGAAATTATTGGTAGGGTGACCTCGCGCGCTCTATCAGTTTTTCTGGCTAGCAGAGGATGGTTAGGGACTAGTTAAAGGTTAGGCAGGATTAGTTGGGCTAGTAAAGTCGGTAGCTGCTAGTATATTAATGCTGCTACAAGAGCGGCCATTCCGAGGGAACTGATCACTCTCTTGAAAGGTGTTGCTTTTGAAATTCATGAATTGTTTTATCATCGTTATTCTTGTTCTTATATTGTTATATGTATTAATCCATGCATTTGTAAATCGTCTCGTTCATTGTTGTCTGAACTCCCCGGGGAATTGAAAAGGCAAGTGGTGAATAGAATCCATTGTCTTGAGGTCGCAGGCTCGAGGAAAGTTAGGTGCAGGTTAGGATAACCGGGAAGCACTAACTAGGGTTTTTCTGAATACGTGTGTGAATAAATGTCAGTAAAGAGGTTCATTGGCAAAATTCCCATAGTGGCGTAACCTAGTAAGGGTCACATCGGAAGAGTAGCAGGTTCCCCGGAGCTTGGGTGAAAGCAGAGGGGTCCGCTGGGAAACCTTAGACTCGGATATATCCCGGAGAAGTGGATGAGTTTAGGGGAATAACAGGTTCACCAATGCTAGAGTGAAGGGTAGGCGGAAGAGATCTACCCGCAGCGCGTGAAAAGTAAATGGAAGTAGTTTACTTGCAGTAAAACAACGCTATCCTGTCTAGACACTTGAGCACTGTGGCGAATGTGTATTCGTTGTTAAATAACCAAGCACTGAGCACTTTAGAAAGAAAGAAAGTTTCCGTTACCTTGTGAAGGGAGGGAGTCAGCCGCGAAGCGTCTCTGACGTCACTCTGTGCCGCGCTGGGATTGGTAGAAACAGCGGGCGGGTAGCGGGGCTGGAATTGTAAAGGAGGGGTGAAGCGCCGAGGAGTGAGAACTGTCTCACGAAGGGGCCGCGCACCCATTGGTCGAAACTATTTGAACGCGTGCACCCCATTGGTCGCACGGACTTGCAAAACGCATTTTGATTGGGGGTCACTTTGTAAACAAAGTTAAGCGTAGAAATCGTATGTGGCACTCGTATTGTCCAGAGACTAGACCCGATCCAAGAAACCAAGGGTTTGAAAGGGATCAGTGGAAAGCCAATAGATACGATATTATGTACGGAGCTAAGAGAAAAAGGTCCCTTGTAAATAGGGTAAAGAATTATTTCAAAACGGACAAACCGATTAAGTCCAGAGAGGGCGTTATTGTCCCACCACCGAATACTCCCGCCTCGTTCATGATGTTTGACCGGGGGTATAATACCTGTGTGTGGTTGGAGAATTGGGTGAAGTACACAAAAGATGACGGAATATTGGCTTTTCCGTTAGACGGTACTTTCAATGGTAGGATTTTATTTAATTTGAGGACCCGAATGAATGAATTGCATCCCAGACCGAGACTAACGCAGTATGAGGCATTAGAGGAATGGGAGATTGAGGCTTTTGAAAGAGAGAAACCTCGGATGGACAAAGGTCTGACCAAGTGGTACCCAAGGCTGAAACAAGAGACCAGGGACAAGAGGATGAAACAGTGGAGACAGAGTATGATTGTTGAAGGTCTGTTTCCCATGATACCAGCATGTACCCCTTCTGGGGGAGAGAAAAAGACAGAAAAGAGTAAGCATTGGGGAGCTCTTGGGGAGTCAGACGATGAGTTGTTAGATGACATCTTTACGAGGAGTCCGCCGCCTTATAATGAGGGAGCCCGACCTTCCAGTGTAGGAGAGAATCCCCAGCGTCCATCTATTAAGGAAGAGGACAGATCCCTAAGTAGACGGGGAGGGGGTCAGGTACTGCCCTATTTTGAGGATCCTGGACCCGCGGAGGTAAGAGAGATATATCCTAGAGTGCCCGTGAGCCCGGAGGAAAAATATTCCCGTGAGAGAGCCTTTTTCCCCAGACCTCTTTATGAAAACGAAGAAAAACCATTAAGTTCAGGAATGCCCTTTTTACAGCCTCCGTATGGGGAAGAGCGTAGGTCATTTGGCACAGGAACTTTGTTCCCAAAACCAAATTATGGTGGAGGACCGAGTGAAACGCATCCTACTGCCCCGAGTTTTACCCCTCACCTGACCCCACAGATAATACCTGACCGGACATTAGGAAGAGTACTAGACGAAAGAGAGCAAGAGGCCATAGCTAGACAGAGAACAGAAATAATTCAGAAAATCTCCCAGTTAAATAACAGTCCTGAGGCTTTGACTATTCCGGTAACAATCGGACCAGTGGTTCCGCTGTATGGGAATAATCAGGGAAGTCCAAACCCTCCAGTTATGAACCCAATCATGGCCCCACCAAGACAGGAGCCCCTACTGATAGACGATCAGTCCAGTGAGTGCGAGTCTGAAGTTGTGTTCTTGGACCTGCCAAACAAACAGAACGGAAAGGGAGTGCAGAAGAGGCAAAATCCTTTTAATGCGAAAGAAATTAAATTAGAATCAACGTCAGGTACTAGGAGTGTCTCTCTGGTAACTCCGGAAGAAATTGAAAACTGGAGTCGTGAATTAGAAAAGCAGACTCCGCAAACGAAACCTTTGGACCTCTACAAACTGAGAGTAGAAATAGAGGAATTAATGGCAGGAAATGTGGGATTAGACAGATTAAATACATACTCTGAAGAAGAGTTGCTGTTTATGTGTAAAAGCCTTACCAGAAGTACAAGAGTGCTCCGTGAAAAGCTGACAGACACTGCAGCTAGTATGGGGATAGATATTTCCAGATCGAAGCCCTTGCAGAAACCATACCGAGCTGAATTCTCAGACAAGGATATAGAGAACTTGAATGTGTCAGGGAAAAAGTTGCAGATTAAAGAGTTGCTAGCGATTCTACAAAAATGGGGAGACGTGGAAAAATGGAAAAGCAGGTGGGCGAGAAAGAAAGATGAGGCTCAATCCAGACAAGCGACCCCTGAGTTCCCTTTGAGAGAAGTAGACAAGCCCGAAACGTTATGCCCCATGCGTGAAGTACCAGGTGGGAGGTATGTGCACGTTCCATGGTCCAGACAGGATATTGTGTCCTTTACTAACGATTTCCCAAAATTGCGCGAAAAACCAGTTGACTGGTACCGGCAAGTGGAAAGGTTCGTAAAGGTGCAAAAATGCCTGTGGAAAGACCTGGATGGATTTTTCGATATTGTGGTCCCGGTAGATCTATGGACTGAGTGTAAAATAGCCATAGGCTGGCCTAGTGAGGAGTACCCGAGGGACTCTAACACAGGGGAGCCGTCGATTGAAGTGATGAAAAAGTATGAACAAGTAATTCTGCATTTGAAAAACAAGGTGCCCGCAAAGGAAACAGATTGGACCAGGATAGATAGAACCACGCAGGAAAGAGACGAGACAGTGCACTCCTATTATGAAAGGCTGTTGCAGGTGTTTAAAACATACAGTGGTATAGATAACATCGAGATGAAGGATATGACACATTTCATTTACAGGTTTGTAAACGGTTTAAGACCCGAAATTTGTCAGTGGATAAAAGATAACAAAATCTGTTGGCATACAAAAAAGATAGATGAGGTCTTGCGGTACGCAAAGTACTGCGAGGACGAGATGGCAGAAAAGAAAAAAGCTCTCAAGGAAAAGGTTATGTGGGCTCAAGTGAAGCTCGCAGAACAGCAGGAAAAACAGTTGAGTAACATGGTCAAAAACACTCAGAACCAAGGTCCTGGGGGTGGGGGAGGAGGTAAGCCCCGGCCCAAAATGAGCAGGGAAGAGGCTATGAAGAAATTTTCCTGTCACCAGTGCGGAGAAATTGGACACTGGCGTAACGAGTGTCCTTATTTGCCTGACGATAACACCCAAACACCTGATTTAACTCCACAGACGCAGAAAGAAAGACCAAGAAAGACTCAACCACAGGTAAAAACGGTTCAGGTGCCCCGAGCTCCAAAGCAAGTACCTAAGGGAAAAGGCACAGGGGGTGATGAGATAGAAGTCTGGGAAAGCAATGAGAACAGAAATGCAGCAACTTCGCAGTATTTGTTAAACGATACCTTCCTTTGTGATGACCAGTACTGACGGGGCCTGAGAGGGGAGGACGAGGAGTGCGTACTTGGCGCCTCCTTGCCGGTGGACCAGTCCGGACCATACATTGAAGGAAAGGTTGATGGAAATGATGTCACCTTTCTGTTGGACACTGGCGCTACCCGTTCTACTGTGAGAACAGTGGACGTTACAAACCTACCCCTCTCGGGAGAAGCCATCCAAGTAGTGGGTGTATCTAATCAATTGATTAGTACTCCTGTTACCAAGCCCATGGAGATCTCAATTGGAAACTTTAAGGAAATGCATAGATTTGTCGTTTGTGACACCAGTCCAGTAAACTTACTGGGACGTGATTTGCTGTGCAAAATGAACTGTACTATCTTTTGCACACCAAAGGGTGTTGAAATTCAGACCCCAGATGAAGATGGCATTTATAAATTAATGCTAATCAGACCCGACTCAGAAATTAAACGAATGACTATGCAGGATTTGCCCAAAGAACTTCAAGAAGCAGTGAAGCCAGAGGTATGGGACTTTACTGGGAAAGATGTAGGGTTAATGAAAAATGTGGACCCCATACAGATAGCAAAAGGACAATGCGGTATACCCCAATACTAAGCCCTACAGAATGAATGCAGAAGTGAGAGCTGGTGTTACCCTGGAAATACAGAAATTGCTAGAAGGAAACATCATACAGGAAGTAATGAGTAGCCCATGTAACTCACCGATTATGGGCATTAAGAAGCCTAGTGGCAAGTACAGAGTAGTGCAGGACCTACGAAAAGTCAACAAAATAGTGGTCCCCTGCTGCCCTATTGTCCCAAACCCAGCAGTGATTCTGTATCAGATTCCCTGGGATGCTGAGTGGTTCACTGTGATAGACCTATGTCATGCATTCTTTTCCATTCCCTTGCATCCAGATAGCAAATTTCTTTTCTCATTTGCCTTCAATGGTCACGTGTATGTCTGGAACCGGGTCCCTCAAGGGTACACAGAGAGCCCCTCTATCTTTAATCAGATCTTGAAAAAATGTTTAGAAACTTTGGTCTTACCTGGAAACTCTGTCCTAGTGCAATACATTGACGACCTCTTGGTGGCGTCCAAAAGTCATAGGGATTGTGTGATTGACACCATTGCCCTACTGAATCACCTGAGTGAGAAGGGACATAAAGTGGCCCCTGAAAAATTACAGTTCTGTGCAAAATCAGTGAAATATCTGGGGCACCAGATAGAGAAAGGTGTCAGGAAAGTGACATCAGAAAGGGTGAGAATAATTCAAAAGATGCAGTTGCCCCGTACTCAGAAAGAGATCAGAATGTTCCTGGGAGTGATAGGATACTGCAGGCAATGGATTCTGGGATTTGCAGTCCTAGCTAGGCCCTTGATAAAAATGACCAAGAGAGGAACACCGGATATTGTGCAGTGGGATGATGAAAGCTTAACAGCCTTCACAAAACTACGGGATTGTCTGTGTACAGCCCCTGCGTTAGGAATGCCAGACTATTCCAAGGAATTTGCCCTATTCTGTGACACTCGCGATAATTGCGCGTTGTCAGTCCTGACACAAGAACATGGCACGACCAGAAGGCCTGTGGCATATTTCTCTGCCACTATGGATCCAGTGGCTGCTGGATTACCAGGATGTCTGAAAGCAGTAGCTGCTACCTGCGCAAGTTTAGAGCAGAGTGAGTCCATTGTCATGGGACATCCTGTAACTGTGTATGTTCCCCATGGAGTGGTAATTTTGTTGACCAGAACCAAAACTCAGTATCTCACCCCTAGTCGGCTGACTAAATACGAGAGGATTCTTGTGGGTGCTGCAAATGTAAACATTGTTAGGTGCAGTATTCTGAACCCCGCAACTTTGCTCCCCGACCCAATGGATATGGAAGGTGGGGTGGATGATGAGCATGATTGCATTGATTTAACGAAATTCAACACCAAGCCACGCCCAGACATTAAAGAAACACCTTTACCTGAGCATGACAAGGAATTGTTTGTGGATGGTTCATGTCTAAGACATGAACAAGGAGGCCTGAGTGCTGCCTATGCGGTAGTCTCCTTAACAAAAATTGAAGAAGCAGGTTATCTATTTGACGTAAAGTCTGCACAAGTAGCCGAATTGATCGCCATGATAAAAGCTTGCAAAATTGGGAAAAACCTACGCATAACAGTGTATACTGACAGTCAGTACTGTTATGGGGTTGTGCATGACTTTGGCCAATTGTGGCTACAGAGGGAGTTCCTGACTTCATCAGGTACCCCTATTCGAAATGGAAAAGTGGTACAAGACCTTTTAGAGGCAATCCAGTTACCAAAGGAACTGGCAGTGGTAAAATGTGTTGCTCATAAGAAGGGCATTGACACTGTATCACTGGGAAATGATTTTGCTGATCGAGTGGCCCAATGGTGCGCCAGAGATCGGTATATCATAAATCCAAGACGAGGGGGGCCAGGAACCAGCTGCCAACTTTAAGTGTTTGAAGAAGTGCCTACATGGGATGAAGTGAAAGAGTGGCAGCAGGCGGCACCTTGGCAAGAGAGAGAGAAGTGGAAGGAAGATGGGTGTAGACCAAGACGTGTGGATGGTGTCATCTTAGGCCCAACTGGTATGCCTGTGTTACCTAGACACTTGCTTAGCACAATGGCGAGATTGATACATGAAGGATCACACATTGGTAGGGACGCCATGATCCTAGTGTTCCAACAGACTTGGTACAGTAAAAAGTTCAGGAAAGTAGCAGAGTCCCTCTGCCAGAGGTGCCTGCCATGTCAAAGGATGAACCCAGGCAAGAAAACAATGGTGGAACTGGGGAAAATAGGGAGGTCAGGGGGTCCCTTTGTAAGAATACAGGTTGACTTCATCACCATGCCACGTTGTGAAGGGAAGCGATATGTCCTTGTTATGGTCTGCCTGTTTTCAAAGTGGGTGGAGGCTTTCCCTACTCCCCAAAATGACGCAATAACAGTAGCTAAGTGTTTACTAAAAGAACTGATACCTAGGTTCGGGGTTCCAGTCACTATTGAATCAGATAGAGGCCGACATTTTCAGAATGAGGTGATCGACGAACTCTGTAAGGCCTTTGGAATCTCACAAAAGCTCCACTGTGCATATCGTCCAGAGGCTTCTGGAATAGTGGAACAAGTAAACGGAACTATCAAAAACAGACTAGCAAAACTGTGTGATGCATCTGGCATGACCTGGGTGAAGGCCCTGCCCTTAGTCCTGATGGGACTCAGAAGCGTTCCTGACCGCAAGACAGGCCTAAGTCCCCATGAAATCCTGATGGGAAGAGTGATGCGACAAGCATGGGTACCAGGAAGCAAACTGTTGAGTATTAATGATGATTTGGTGCTTGAATACTGCAGGAGATTAGGTGACCAAGTGCGTTCTATCTCTCGCCAGATCGGAGAAGACGCCATCCTCAATCCGACGACTCCTCTCCACAAACTGGTCCCGGGGGACTGGGTCAAGATAAAGAAGCATACTCGGAAGAGCTGCCTGGAGCCCAGGTGGGGAGAGAAGCGTCAGGTGATCCTGGTAACAACCACAGCCGTAAAGTGTGCAGGGGTTCCACATTGGGTCCACGCCAGCCACATCCAGAAGGTATTACCAGACGAAGAGCCTGAAGAAGAAGGGCATCCAGCAGAGGACTCTGCAGGAGCCAGACCGGAAGTAGCTGACGACGTACAGCCCAGTACCAGTCGAGCTGCAGAATCAGCAGACGTTGGCCCAGGAATAGTTGATAACGAACTACCAAGAGTCCAGCCTGCTGAAGGGGTCCAAGAAGCTGAGCCAGAAGTAGCTGAAGACGAGCTGCCGAGCATATGGCCAGAAGAGTGGATACCATTAATTGATCTCACTGAAGACCAGATCAGAACAAGTGAGCGACTTCGGGAAGGTAGAGAGTGGACTAGAGAGGAAAAGCAAGGCAAAGGCGAAGAACCTCAGGATCTTGAGATTCACATCAAAACTGAGGAAGGAGAAGGTCAGACAGGGACAGAACAAGTGATTGATACTCCTCCACTGACTCCTGATGTCGAGAAAGGACAGACTAGACATAGTGTAATAGTTCGAGCAGAAGAAAATCAAGAGATCGAAGTGCTTGAACAGGATCAGATGGTATTAGAAGAAAGTGTTCAGGAAACAGAAACAGAGACATTTGAAAGACAAACACAAAACTGTCCTGAACAAGGCCAGATTAGTGACCAGGCAGAAGAAATAGATGCTAGCCCTGGAATTAGTCAGATAGAAGAAGGAGAAACTGAAGCAGAATTGCCACAAGTTAAAGAAAATAAAAGAGCAAGAGAAGAAAACGAAATACAAGTGCCAACAAAAAGACTTAAGAAAAGAAAGCACGTAGAGCCTGGCTTCGTAAAGAAATTAAGACTAAGGATAAAGACAGTGGAAGAAAAACGTGCTGAAGAAAGGAGAAGTGCTCGCATAGCTGAGCAACAAGAAGGTACTTCCAAAAGAAGGAGTGATCGAATAAAAAGACAAAACAAAAAGGACAAGTCTCCTGAATGGACGCTCGTGTTGGAAGAATTTGAAGATCTTGATATCACTGACGAAAGTGACGGGGAACCAGTCCCTGAGTACTCTGCCGAAGAAGAAGACGAGCCACCGTGAATTTGCACAAAGTAAGCTACTTGTGTAAAGACACAAAGAGGGGTCGAGAAACTTCTTCTGAGCCAAAATGTCTGATTCAAACGTGAATGGTAGACCTAGTCGCAGCTGTTGCAAAACATGCTGCAAGGTATGTGTATGTAGTATAGTTGTACTGATATTAGTTTGGATAGGACTAACAGTTTTCATTCCTTTTGCGGTGAGCAAAAATACTAATATGTACCCTACTGAAATTGTAAATACTGACCGTGAGGAGCTGACAACACAGAGTGTAGCAAGACATGAGAGAGCACTGAAACAAACAAAACGAGACTTAGAAGCATCAGATGAGGGAGGACTACATTATCATGGAGTTAAGAATAAAACACATTTAAATGTTTTCGCAAACTTGTTGATACACTATGTAGAGACTATGGAAATTGAAGATTGCTATGTCTGCATGAAGCTACCTACCTCTGTAGCTGAAGGCGTGACATACCATCACCTGCCCCTGACGTATGGAATATCATGTAGCATTTTAGCTAGTTTATTTTACAAAAGAGGACCGTTACAGTACTATTACTCTAACAATGACGTGATCTTTTCTGAACTTCCTATACGTGGGAACTTGAATCCTGTACATACAAAAAGTGACGTTACTCGCTATATGGGCGAATACTTTCTGACTATAGGTAATATCGACATAGGTGACGCACACAGAGATAACTTAAAAATACAGAAAAAGGCAGATGATGAGAAACAGAAAAGGCCAAAATGGGCGGAAAACATGGAAGGCACCTCAAATGGTGGGGCGGGTCCTGCTCTGTTGCTGGATTTTGAAAAGAAAGGCAAGCTATGTCTTCACCGCGAGAAGACTAGCTATTATAATAACATTTTCATTGGTTCCAGTGAATGCGAACATAATTACAAGGTAATTGGAGGATGGGGTTTCAAAAATGGGTCAGAGCCTGTGTTTCCTGGAATTTATTATATTTGTGGGGACAAGGCTTACTTCAAATTGCCGGATCACTGGTATGGAAGCTGCTACTTTGGCATTGTCTTCCCGAAAATATACCATGTGAATGAAGTTGCTGGAAGCAGTGAAAATACTAATGGCTTAGTGCGTAGTAAAAGAGAGAGTGTAGGTGAAATAATGGGTATTATTTTCAGTGCACTGATACCTGGAGTGGGAGTGGTTCTGAACACTCACAGAATTTGCAAATTGTCTACCATAGTAGATGTGTTGTCTACGGACACAGCTCATGGATTTCTGCTGGTCAATACCGAAATGGTTGCGATCAGATCAATGGTTTTGCACAACAGACTTGCTCTTGACACCTTATTAGCAAAGGAGGGCGGAGTCTGCCGGATGTTGAAGTCGCAACATTGTTGCACTTATATTCCGGACAAAAGTGTACAGCTCAAAAGATACGTGAAAAACATTACTAATTTGGAAAAGGAACTTAAACCACTCGAGGTTGATAGTGCCTGGAAGAGACTGGTAGATGGTCTCTCAAATGTAGGTCATTGGCTCGCTAGTTTAGGTAAAAGCTTATTGTTCAAGGTACTGATGCCAATTGGAATTATAGGTCTTATCCTATTCTTCATCTTTGTCTGTTGCAAATGCCGTAAACACACCAGAAAGCATCAAGTGAATGCCAGAGGAGTGAAACGAAGTGTGGATGAGCTTGAATTGGAGGAGATAAATAATCAGATCTACAAAAGGGTGAAGAATTCTCACCCTACCAAAGATGAGAAAGAGAAATTGAATCGCTTGCTGGAAGAGATAGAGTTGTATAGAGTGTGAGGAAGTTGGCATCTGGTTCCATATATTTTGTGATGATAGTAAATATCATCAAAGAGGGGATTGATGAAGCAAAGCTTCGCATCGCGACGTGCTTTATTCATGAACCTCGCCCGTGTGTAATCCAGTAATAATTTGTACGTCTTACTAACGTTTATATTTCATGTTTAAACGAAAGTCCATGAAGCTTGCCTATGTGTATTTCTAACACTATTAATTTAAGTCAATAAAATGGCCGCTGCTTTGAAATAAGTGTCTGCGCATGCGTCAGTCACACTCACGTGTCCTGATGTGTTTGCAGGTTTGGAGGGAAATAGTTGCGCATGCGTAATACATAGCTTTGCCAGTAACGTGGTACTGCTCGTGCCGCTGCTCTTGTGCTCGTATATATGTAGCTAACATTTAGACTGCATAAGTATATTTTTTAGTGATAAGTTGAAAGTACAAACTCAATGATGTGTTTTCATATCGTTATTTCTATGTATTAATTTGTTCTCGCTTACTTTCCATGTACCGCGGGGAATGGGGGTCTGACTGAACCGAAAGCCATCTTGGAGGGTACTTGTGCGCAGTCTCGCCAGGAGCTGTCTTGGCATTGAATTGCTGCCAAAGAAGGTTGATACCAGAAGCCACCCTGGGAAGCAGTACCTTCGCCCTGCAGCATCACGATATTGTTCTATTATGTTGCTAAAATGTATTCTTTCCTGTACTCTGCGCAATTTTCTCATGGGAACCCCAATCTCGCTAGGCGGTACCCAGAGATGTAAATTAGGCATCCAAATAGTGTGTTTTGATTGGTGTGTTACCCAAATCCTATCTTAGGACCAATCCAAATTGAGGGATTCTGACACTTTGCAACATTGGGGGGTGGTACACTGCCCCAAAACAGTATATCTACCCTGGGTTCACCTAGGGAAATTGTCCGACTTGTCTGGTTTAGCTGACCTGTCACTGACCCAACACACTCAATAGGTGACTGAAGATACAGAGAGCTGCGGAGCACTCTGTCCGAAATTGACCATAGACTAAGGTTTTACTAAACCTTAAAGTGCTGGCGGAGCACTTTGCTGGGAGTTCGCTGACCCAATCGGGGTCTTGATCGATAGCTGCAGAGAGGGTGGAGCGCAGGCGTTGCTTCCGAACTGCGGGTGCTGGTCCTGTCCTGAGGGTCCTGTCCTAAAGAGCCTGTCCTAAGGGTCTTCCTGTCCTGATTCCTAATCTGAGGGTTTCCTGTCCTGTCCTGGGTGTCCATTCTGCACCTGCTGTCCATTGAGGGGTATCCTTCCTTGAGGGTTTCCTGTCCTTAACTGACCCTTGGCCAGGGTTTGGTTTCCAAACCAGTCTAGGTAAATATAGTTCTAAATTCTTTAAACTTGCACCTTTCTATTTTTCTGTCTTTTGCTTAAATAAAGACACACCTTTGCATATGTTGATTTTTCCATGCTTTTGCCGCACTATTGAAACGTAAAGTCATTTGCATTTAATTTCTTAACGTGTTCCCATGTTACCCTTCCTGTTAGAAATCATATTTTGCATTGCAGTTTGTCATTTTCCGATATGGTCTAGAACTTCCTTACTTAAACTGTCTAAAGAACTTTTGCCCTAAATGCATAGCGTTTCCTGTTGCATCCCATATTAGCATTTCCATGATTACCCTGACTTTATTTCTCTATAGTTATGTACTTTTCATTATGTTGATTATTGATTGTCTTATTCTTGTAAATTTAATGCTTACTGAGAACGAACTTTAGATAAAGAGTTTAAAACTTCCAGTTGTCCGTGGTCATTTACAAAGTATTGAATGTCAATTTTGGGTTGTATTTTGCTGCTTTTCCTTTTACAGCTAGCTCCCTGATCCATTGTGGTCATAGGTACCCGTGTCGGTGGATGGTAAGTCGGGTACGCTGAGAAATAACAGTAGGGAATTCACACAAATTGGTAGCAGCCCGTGAAGTCACCCGGTCAATGTATATGGTGAATTGAAATATATGGGCCCGAAGCCGGAAGCGGCGAAATTATTGGTAGGGTGACCTCGCGCGCTCTATCAGTTTTATCCAGTCCAGGGTGTCGGAGTTCTTTAAATCACACATCCACATTATACAAAGACAATAAATCATATGTACGTAAATCAATTTACAGGATGTGTTACATAAGATAGTGAGGGTTACAAGGTGTAGGAGTCGCATGTTGACGCCTTCACGCCAAGGGAGTATACTTTGGATGTCCCTGATCCCCACAGGCCTTCTGGAGAACCTGGATGATGCACAGACACAGGTGACGCAGAAGACTTGAAGAGCAGTGAGACCAGGAGCAGTAGGAGTCTTCCTTGATGCAGTCTTGGGTCCAGTCGAAGTCCGCCGAAGTCCAAATGTCAAAATGGTCAAAGAGTGTCTTGGTTTCAGAGGTTGAGAGTCTTGTTCCAAGAAGAATCTGAGGACCTACCCACAGGGGAGCCCTTAAGTACCCTAAGGAAAGGGTTGGAACGACTCAGGGGTCCCACCCAGAGGAGGGGTTGGACAAAGGAAAGGATACTCCCCTGGTCTTTGTCCAGTTTTGCGCCAAAGAAGAAGCCGGGGGTTCCTGAACTGGCAAATGTGCCCTTCAAAGCAGACTGAAGCAACCGGCAAGCCACACCTCCCTGTGACAGGATACCTATTTTTCTACCTTCTCATGTTCGAGCTCAGTAGCAGTAGGGCCGAATCGGGTCTGTGGTTGGCAGCAGCACTAGGTTGCTGGCAGACCCTGAAAGGCTGTTACTTGGAGTACAGGGGTTCCCCTAAGGAGCCCCCCAGTACTTGGGACCATCCTTGTAGCGCTAGAATTGGTGTTGAGGTATGATTCCAACATGTTTGCTACAAAACATGACCAGGTCCAGTGCAGCCATTATATAGTTAGACATCATGTAATAACTGATGTCCACTATATATCTTAAAATGGCTGACCGCTCTTACAAAGCCTGAAGAATCAAATCCGGGGTTTGTAGGGGTGTCCAGCTCATGCAGGGGCACCCTCACATTTGTAACCAAGCACCCTTCCTATCATAGGGGTGGCTTATAGATTTTGAGTGCAGTGACCTCAGACATAAGGAAACATATCTGTTGTGAGAGGTGCAAGCAGCATCTCACACAGGCTGCAATGGCAGGTCTGTACTCAAGTTTAAGTGGACTTCCACGGTTGGCAAAATACATGCTGCAGCCCATGGGAGCCTCTGGTGTACCTATGCCCGGAGTACCTTATTTCCATATACTAGCGATTTATAAGGGTACACCAGTAGCCAATTGTGGATGTACCAAAGTACTTACCAGAGCCAATTTACGGGAGAGAGCACAGTTGCTGGGGTCCAGACTAGCAGGATCCCAGCAGTCTACAGACAAAACACACTGACACCAGATACAAAGTGGCGGTAACCATGAAAGCAGATTCTGCTTTCCTACACCCCCCAAACGTAAGGACATGAGGCTAACCTTGCCCATTTGAGTCTTCATTTTCTCAGTGGAAATATCTGGAAAGTCCATCTTTGTTGGCATGGTTACTCCTAGGTCTACGTTCTACTAAATAGTCCATCCCCTGTAGAGAAATGGACCACCTCAAAAGTTTGAGGTTTTCACCCTTCATCTGTTTAAGCCATAAGAGGGGCTTATGGTCTATCTGAACAATGAAGTGAGTGCCAAACAGGAATGGCCTCAACTTCTTCAAGGTCCAGGCCACAGGAAAGGCCTCCCTCTTATCTGACCAATGCTTCTCCCTGGGGGTCAACCTTCTGCTTATAAAAGCTACTGGTTGATCCTGACCTTCTGTATGAAGCTGTGACAATACTGCACATATCCCTATCTCAGAAGCATCTGTATGGACAATGAATTGTTTGAAGTAGTCAGGTCTTTGCATAATTGGAGCAGGGCACATGGCTTGCTTCAGGTTATGAAAGGCCTTCTGACCGCTAAAAGTCCACTGAACTTTCTTAGGCATTCTTTTGGGGGTGGGGGCACTACTACCACCAGTGCTATTGCTAGGGGCACTAGGAGGTTTAGGATTAATAGTAGCAGTATCGGTGTGGCCTTTTTCTTTACACAAATAGCACCAAGGTTTCTTGTTAGAGGAGGAAGATAAATTGGACCTACCCCCAGAGGAAGATTTTTTGAGGACCTTCAGAAGACTTTATTTTCTTTAGATTTCTTCCCACTTTTCTCTTGGACCTTAGAAGAATCTTGGTTCTTCTAGTCTATACTACCATGATACTTTTGTTTCACCCTAGTGCGGACCCACTCATCTGCCTTCTTTCCAAATCTTGGAGAGAGGTCAGATCTGAGTCCACCAGTACTGGTGTAGTTGCTCAGTTTTGACAGTTATTAAGGATGTGCTTGCTCACAAGTAAAATTGTACAGTCCCTCACAATCATGCACATTACTTCTATGAAGCCAGCCTTCCAGAGCCTTAATAGCACTATATACAAAATCTACCCAGTCTTAAGTGTTTGCCTTTTGTGTGTCCCTAAACGTAACCCTGTATTGCTCAGTGGTTAACCCAAACCCACTTATGATGGCACGCTTCAAGACTTTGTAATTGTCTGCATCTTCTTCCTTCACAGTTAAAAGTTTATCTCTATCTTTGTTAGCAAGGGAGAGCCACAGAATAGCTGCCCACTGGCCCTGAGGAACCTTCTGAACTACACAGGCCCTCTCTAAAGCAGAAATCCACTTATGAATGTCATCACCTGCTGGTAAGGAGGGACTATCCTGCTCAAGTTCCTAGTGTCAAAGAGTGTTCCCTAACTCTAGGTTCACTAGTGCTGCAACCATGGGATGATTATAATACCAAATTCTTCTAAGCCCTCTGGACTTCTAGGGTTTCCTTATCTAGGGCCAAATGTTCTTTCTTGATTCTGAGCTTTGCTCTCTCAACGTTGAACAGGTGGTATTCCATTTCTAAAGAATAATCTCTCTTGCTAGAGATGGAGGTCTCTATTGCAGTGGCAGAGGAGGGACCTCCCCTGAGCACTTTGTACCCCCCAGGAGGAACAAAGGGGGTCCTACCTCAAGGGCATCCCTCTGTGTCACTAGAGATATTTCCTGGGGACTAGAGTTCTCCAGTAAGGGGTCTTCAGACTCCTCTTGGACATGCTCAGAAGTAGAGTCATTGGTGTTGGACACCCCGGCTCATCTTCTGAGGCATCACCACCCATATCCAAGTTATCCTGCCCATCTGACCTTTTTTCTTTGTAGCAATAACTATTCTTCAAAGATTACTTCACTGTTAATATGCAACTCTCCAAATGTCACTTGCAAATAAACATCATAGTCTTGAGCAAGGTCTCCACTCTTTCAATTAAATGCTCAATATTTTAGCTTGAATAATCCTAGCACAAGGCATAGTTGCTTGGTTTGAACATTTTATAGTTTTTTGTGAGCCTCCCATATAACAATGTTTTTGTACTTTAGTGCATTCCATGCACTACTCATTTGGGCACTGCTAAACAAGGGGTTTCCAAAAGGGATCCAACTGACTTCAGTACTCAGACACACAGAATCCTATACCATGCTATTAAACCTGCCAGCCTTGTGTGGTCTGCCCACAAACATTTTGCCTGCTTACCTCCTCTTTTTACTGATTCCTTTTGTTGGCCTTAGGACTCTGAGCACTTTACCGCAGCTGACCATTGCTTAAATGCGAGTGCTTCTCCCCCAAACATGGTAACATTGGTGTATACACAACTAGCATATTTAATTTACCTACAATTATCTTATTACAGTGGTATACCATATACCCAGGGCCTGTACATTAAATGCTACATGTGGGTCTGAAGCACTGACTGTGCCACCCACACAGGTATCCCATTAACCATGTCTCATGCCTGCCAATGCAGAGCAGCCTGTGTGTGTAATTTTACTGCCATGTCGACTTGGTATTCAAAACCCCTTGCCAAGCCTTAAACTTCTCTTTTATTACACATAAGTCACCCTTAAGGTAGGCCCTAGGTAGCCCATAGGCCAGGGTGCTATGTTACTAAAAGGTAGGGCATGTACATTTAAGTTTTGCATGTCCTTGTAGTTAAAAACACCTACATTTGTTTTTCACTTCTGTGAAGCCTACTCCTCTCATAGATGAACATTGGGAATTCCTCTGTATTCTCTTTTGAGCTGTAGTTCCTATTTAGAAAAGAGAAGCTGTGTCATGTTTTGCATCTTTGGAATGGCAATGATAAATCCTCTTTACCGGTAAGATTGGATTTCATATTACTATTTGACATATGCCACTTTTACAAAGTCGACATTTCTCTGCTCTTACAGCTCTGTGTGCTTTTAGCCTGTCTCCGATACACTCCAATATTACTCCAGTTGCATTTTGAGGTTTAGGAATGTTGCAAAGAGAATTCAGTTTATTCTTCCTTTTTCTTCCCACCTTTGTTTGCTTGGTGCATGAAGATGTACGTTTCAAAAACAAGTTTTTTCACATTTGGTCTATAACGCATATTAGCAAGCCCATTATCGCCGTTTTAGTGGCAGTTTCCTGTCGCTAAAACTGCAATAATTTTAACGAGATTCCTTGCTAATATGCCCCTATGTGATTGTATTTGTTTAACGTAGTGTACGGTTCTCAGACAATGGTCGATTTGTATCGGGTCACTGGAAACTCCAAAAGGTTGTCCTTGTCCCCCCCAGAAATTGAGTGTCTCCTACGCCCCTGGTTTTTTGTCTCACGATGGGAGAGTTTCACTCACCTTTGTCCCCAGTATGTTCATGTTATCCTACATTTTGGGTGTTTTGAGCAAGTAAAATTGCTCATCATGTGGATGTATTCACCGAAAAGATCAAAAGAGGATGCAATCTTGCATCATTCTTTTTAATCGTCTTGTTATCAAGCTACTCCCCCCCACCTCCGCCCATCCAATTATCTTTTCTTAGCACAAATAAGAATCATATTTTCCTGATATAGATTAAAACTATCAAATGTTTCAATAGCTGTCCTAAAAACACGACTGCCAGGAAGTACCCGCACTGCTGTATTTAAATTAAATGCAATTACTTTTTTTATGTTGAATTGTGTATGAGCCCCATGCTTAGCTAGAGGCATGTTTTGCTTTTTTTACTTCTTTTTATTTTTGTGGCAGATGCTCCCATAAAAAAACAAGAAGAAAACCATGACAGCACAGCGGGGTACGGATAAAGTACCAGAGCATGTGTATCGGCTCCACAGGTTGTAAGACGTGTCATGAAAAAGACGACTACAATGGTTGAACACACTCAACAGGCATTCAACCATTCCTGGGGTCCATGCATATCCTATCTCTCACAGGAGTTCAAGGACCTTACCTGCCCAGCGTACTTATGGGTGCTGAGACTCACTGCCCTCAAAGGCCCCAGGGTGGCCATTCTGACCCCCCCCCCAACCAAATGTGGAGTAGTGCCGGCTTGTCTGGGGAGAGGAAGCGGACTTAAGCCGAAAACCAGAGACATCGGAACCGGACACCTACTCCTGAGATTATTCATCCCCCATTCCTCTCCTTCCTTCCTTCCTGTTCCTCAATCACCCCGCCCCCCCACAATAGGAGTCCTCTCACCCAAAATGTTACTTTACACACAAGCCTGCGGTTGTTGGTGGGTGTATGTGTATTCCTCCTGAAACTAATTAACAGATTTGAACCTAAAAAAACAAAGTTCTTATCCATCTCCCGTGACTCCCACATTTAGGAATTACAGTTTGTTTAGGGGACTCTACGCTGATTTTCTTCCCATGTTTAAAAGTTTAGGGATCAGTGACATGCCCAGGATCACAAAACTCAGGGTGTGTGTTGTATATACAACGATCCATTCTCTAATGCCTCAGATAGGCAGGGCGACTCTTAAACCCTTTCTTTCCTCCTCTTTGGCCCATGTCTTGAATTTCTTCCTTTGTGCCTCCAGCACTTCCCTAATCTCACATTACCTGATTCTCTACAATTCTTTTTTCCATAGTCCTTCCTCTCTTATAGCTCCCAAGTTTACCCAAATTCTGATCTGCCCCCTGATACCTGCAAGGTCGGGGCCTGTATCATGTATAGGGAAGTCCAGGACTGTCCTCATTGTATTATTTTTCCCTTTTTAGGTCTAGAAAAGAAATCCCCTGGTATGTTCAACCGCCATTTAGATTTTACTTCTGCCCGTCACAGCTCATAGTGCGGAGCAGAGGGTCTGCCCAGTTCAGCCATTGGCTCATTTGAACTCTGAGTGAGCAAAGGAAGTGCCATCTCCCTGACGCGAGAAGGTGATGCGTTCCATCCCAATTATGAGCCAAATCCAGTGTCCCCGGAAGCTTGTTTCCTTCCCAGTGTAAGAATTGGCTTTTGTAGTCTGGTCTGCCCTGTTCCCATGATGCACTGGGCCAGGGACAGACTAATTTGCATACAGCCAGGTTCTGAAACTGGGATGGTGCAATGAGCTAAAAAACGGTGTTGGATCTAGCCCTGATCTCTTGACTGGGTGAGAGTACTCTGCTTAATTCAGAGACTCTGTCCATCACCACCCCTTGTTGTAAATAATTTTGTCCACCCTAAGCGTGGAAGGGTATACTCAGATGTGAGTCCCTTGCTCATTGCACCATCAGGATTCAAGCAAGCCGGGCCGAAGACGGCTGAAATGCCAGAAACCGGTCCCCGGAAGCTTGTTTCCTTCCCAGTGTAAGAATTGGCTTTTGTAATCTGGTCTGCCCTGTTCCCATGATGCACTGGGCCAGGGACAGACTAATTTGCATACAGCCAGGTTCTGAAACTGGGATGGTGCAATGAGCTAAAAAACGGTGTTGGATCTAGCCCTGATCTCTTGACTGGGTGAGAGTACTCTGCTTAATTCAGAGACTCTGTCCATCACCACCCCTTGTTGTAAATAATTTTGTCCACCCTAAGCGTGGAAGGGTATACTCAGATGTGAGTCCCTTGCTCATTGCACCATCAGGATTCAAGCAAGCCGGGCCGAAGACGGCTGAAATGCCAGAAACCGGTCCCCGGAAGCTTGTTTCCTTCCCAGTGTATGAATTGGCTTTTGTAGTCTGGTCTGCCCTGTTCCCATGATGCACTGGGCCAGGGACAGACTAATTTGCATACAGCCAGGTTCTGAAACTGGGATGGTGCAATGAGCTAAAAAACGGTGTTGGATCTAGCCCTGATCTCTTGACTGGGTGAGAGTACTCTGCTTAATTCAGAGACTCTGTCCATCACCACCCCTTGTTGTAAATAATTTTGTCCACCCTAAGCGTGGAAGGGTATACTCAGATGTGAGTCCCTTGCTCATTGCACCATCAGGATTCAAGCAAGCCGGGCCGAAGACGGCTGAAATGCCAGAAACCGGTCCCCGGAAGCTTGTTTCCTTCCCAGTGTAAGAATTGGCTTTTGTAGTCTGGTCTGCCCTGTTCCCATGATGCACTGGGCCAGGGACAGACTAATTTGCATACAGCCAGGTTCTGAAACTGGGATGGTGCAATGAGCTAAAAAACGGTGTTGGATCTAGCCCTGATCTCTTGACTGGGTGAGAGTACTCTGCTTAATTCAGAGACTCTGTCCATCACCACCCCTTGTTGTAAATAAATCCAGTGTAGCCATCCCTGGAACTTGGGAATTTTCTATGAGCTCCAGTGAGACAAAATATTCTGCAAGGCTGCGCCTACCGCAATACCGATCTGCCTGCCTCTGCGAGACCAGAGGGGAAAAGTAAGTGCGTTGGGCAGGCCCAAGAGGACAAACGCAGGGAAGCGCGATATTTGCGTATTAAAGTGTTTGTCTATCTCGTCAAGTATCTGTTCCCAGTATAGCATGAGTTTTGCTTCTGTGCATGTGTTCAACCCTCTAAAAAAAGTAGTCAACTTCAGTGCCAAAGCTGGTTGACTGCTCTGTACTCTCATTTGATGGTTGGGTACTTTTTATTTATTTCGTTTTTTTGCATAAATATACATGCCACCTTCAGAAGCCACCATTTTCATCTTTATATTACGCTGAACTTTTGATGTCTAGGACACGTTTGCCAAAACTAAATTAAATAAATGAAATATCTTGTCACGGCTAGGTTTACTGTTTTTGTCAATGCTTGTTCTCCTTTCATCTTGCAAACCTCGTACTACAAAGGACTATATACAGCTGACTCATATTGCAAAATATTATTACACATGTCAGTATGTTTCATATTTTTGCAGGGCACACAGTACCTACAGAGCTCTCAAGTTACCCAGTTCCACGTGTAAGTAGTTCAGCCAGTTCAAGGGTTTTTCATTGCATGATGGGATTTGTACTCCTGTTTAAAACATTATAAAACCAGGACTGCAAGTTCAGGACTACAGGACTAAAACCAGGACTACAACTCAAAGAAATTTCCTGGACTGGCTGAGTTACTCTTCATGGAACTGGCGGCCAGATTTACAACACACTTAAACGGTCTGGGCTGTTTGTGACTGGTAAAATGCGTTTTTAAATGTACCAATCCTATTTTGCGAGTCAGTAACCTTTTACCGACTCGCAAAATAGGGTTTGCGAGTCGGTATTAGGAAGGGGCATGCCAAGGGCTTCCCTTCCTAATAATGAGTTGCACTGGTATGTATGAATGTTTTGCTACTGTGAATGCGGTAGCAAAACATTTGCAGTTTACCACCAATTTTAAAGTGGTGGTAAGCCATTCGCAAACGGGAAGAGGTCTCTAAGGGACCCCCTCCCCTTTGTGAATACTCCATCAAACTTCATGACTGTATGGTCACCCTGAGCAACTGGATGGTTAGGCACTGCTTGAAGTTGAACTCAGGAAAAACGGAGGTGGTGCTATTTGGAAATCTTTCTCCTCAGTGTTCGCCAGTCTGGTGGCAGACACACTGGGCCCTACTCCTACACCAGTAGCCATACTCCTACACCATAGATGAAAAACTCAATATGAAGTCCCAAGTTTCTAAGGTGGTGTCCTCCTCCTCCTTCCTTACTATCAGAATTGTATGTAAAATTCTGCCTTTTATCCCCATCAACACCAGAAAAACAGTACTGACCTCCCTTGTCTTATCCAAATTGGATTACTGTAATGGAGTGTATCTTAACTTACAATCCAATTTACTTAGAAGGTTGCAGGCAGTACAAAATGCTGGGGCTATACTGGTCTTGGATGTTCCTAAATCCAGTCTATCAGAGTATACATTCAGGAATAGCATTGGCTACCAGTTGGTGAGCGGATCAAATTTAAGGCTCATTGCATTGGGCATAAGGCATTGCATAGAGAAGGACCACAATTTCTTTGTGACCTCTTTAGTTGGTATTCTCCCAACAGATCGCTTCGTTCAGCTAATGCCTACCTGATGTCCACCCCTAGAATCAAAAGGACTAATTGGGGGGGGGAGGAGTTTCAGCTACAACACTTTAAAGGAATGGAACGCCCTTCCACTCTCCCTTAGGAATACTTCATCCCTACTTGAGTTCAGGAAACTGCTCAAGACATGGCTCTTTAGAAATTATCTTTTCCTGACACAGCATGGCAGACCATGAGCGCCTAGACACCTCCGGGTAGTAGTACGCACAACAATTGTTATAACATAACATAACAATAGGGAGCCCACATTTTTTCAGAGCAGGCAGTGATCCCACAGACCACTGCACATTCTGAAAAAATTAAATGAAAACTTTTCATTTTTGAAAAGCATACCATTTTCCTTTCCTTTAACAGGCTGCAAATATACTGCTTTGTTCAAAAAGCATTACAATAAAAGGGGTATACCCATTAAAGACACTGGGACCTAGGTGCAATACGGTACATAGAGAGAGTGGTCCCAGTACGCAGTATTCAGTCAGAACAAGGAATACCAATACAAGTATATATGTGTACAAATACAGAAACACAAATGCATATATTTAGTTAGAACACTGTTATTCAATCACAATGTGCATGGAGGTGCAGTATATCATACATACATTACATTTTATATTAAAAATACATTAGTGCCCCAGGGAGTGGAGGAGTGGGATGGGGTGATAAGTGAGAGAAAGAAATGTGCGAGGTTTAACAAAGTAAACAATGCTAGTCCTCAACTTGAAGATAAATAGGTTACTTAACCCTGGCTTCACGTTTCAGCCATCTGAAAACGGGAACAATCAATGTTCATAACATATTTAAGCAAAACCATGCTCCATGCGCTTTTGTAGATATCATAAATGCAGGTTGCGCAAGCTGGTAGGGGGTTAAGTTTGTCGACGTTTCGACCCCAAACGTAAAATTAGATATCCGTAGGACCTTAAAGCGGGGTCTTCATCAGGACGGGGGTGGTGTGGTGGGGCAGGAGTATCTGTAATAATGAAGTGTAGTGAGTGATCCAATACAAAACAGCACAGTGAATTAAAAATGTAGGGGGCGCCAAAAGGCATTTACCTTGGGAAAAGACATCAATGGTTGGGCCATCCGACTCCAATCCAGGGAGAACACAAGTCAATCTGCAAGACATTGTAAGCAGCGGGGGCGGGTATTAGCTCATAGAAAGAACATCTATGTGGGAGATTGAATTATCAAGTGCAGCTAATCGTGGTCGCCAATACACACTCACATTAATCAGGGCGAAATCGTAATCAGAGAGGCTTGGTTCACGGTGTAATGACAGGGCGCCACGTAGGTCAGCGAATTACTAGAAGAAATGAATACACAAAACGGAGGGAGAAACATTAATAGTTGGCTGGGGAGTACTGGGTGAAAAACCATGTCACTATCACCGCGAGTAGGGAAATTAGAAAGCCGCTACAGAGGTCGGCAATGTCTGAAGAAGAGAAAAGGGCACGAGAGTTTAGGTGCGCGTACATCCTAGCATAAGGACATAACCAACCGCACTGTACCTGCTCAAGGTAATGAGGCAGAGAAGTAAATACCTGTGGCAACAGTCACCAACGATTCCATAAGGGGGTCCTGTGCGTTGCCGAAGAATCAGCAGTCACACTGGAAGCGGGCCGTAAGCGTTTTAGGGACGCATGCTGCGCGCGTGCACGTTTTCTAACGCGTGATGCGCGGGTGGCCATGGTGAAAAGACTAGGAAGGCCGCGACTCATTAAGAAATACAAATGAATGCCCCATGTGAAATAAAGTGAATTGAATAGATTTTAGCAACGCGCACCTCTCTGGCACGAGGGTGAAAGCGTAGTATTTGTTGATAATAATCCAAATAGTATAACATCATGTATAGTATAATACACTACGGGCAAAATGAATAAGTGGGCCATCGTCAAAACTACAATTGTGATGTAGCCAGATATAATCACTTTGCAACAGGAGCGCACACCTCTCAAGCACGAGGGTGAAAGCGTTCCCTATAATACCAGTTATTTTAAGTCCAACAATACACATACTAGTGGTAACTCGGGTAGAATTCAACATACAGCAGGCGCTCATGATCGTGCACAGTGCCAGACGAGTACCTCTCCGGCACGAGGGTATAGTCGTCCACCGTAGTCTGCATAGAGTTAAAGTAAATCTACTCAGATACAGTTGTCTATCACAAAGGATGAATGTGTGTGTGATTCGAGGTTGTATATAGTAGCTGAAAAATAGCTGAAAAAGGGACCTCAAGTGGGATCTGGATTCTACTGGCATAGTGTTGCTAATTGGGCATGACTGCTATCCAATTCATTCAGTCCATTTTTGATGGAGTCAAAAATTGACATGCATTTTGATTCCCGAATGTTCAAAATCATGCTTATGTCTCCGCCCCTTGGGCCAAGTGAAACTTTTTCCAGGACAATCCATTTCAAACTGTCAGGGGTATGTCCAAACCTTTTGCAGTGTTCCACCAGGGGTGCACCTGGTACCTCACACCGTATCCGACTGCAATGTTGCATTATTCTGCTTTTCACTTTTTGTTGAGTCTGGCCTATATATACAAGGTCGCACGGACAACGAATCACATATATAACATTTGTAGTATTACAATTCGTGTAGGATTTTAGGACAATTGTTCGTTGGTTATGTACGAATTCTTTAGATTGTATCGTAGTGGTGCAGGCTTTACATGATCCGCATCTGTGGTGCCCCAGGATGGGGGAAGGTTCTACATGGATAGTACAGTAGCTGGTTCAGGTGATTCCAGAAAAGAGTGGACAACCAGGTCCCTGATGTTCTTCACTCTTCTGTAAGAGTGGAGGGGAAGGGAACTTTGCTGTATGCTCAGACGTGAGTCCCTTGCTCACTTTGCCAATGGAGTCAAGCAAGCCCAGCTGAAGACGGCTGTAATGCCAGAAACCGGTCCTGGGAAGCTTGATTCCGGTCCAGGGAAGACATGGCTTGGCAGTTCGGGCTGGACTGTTCCCATGAGGCACAGGGTCAGATTGATTTGCATATGGCCATGTCTGAACTGGGGTGGCGGAGTGAGCTAAAGAACGGTGATGGATTAAACCCAGATCAGTTGACTGGGGGTGAGTGTTTGTTTTGTCAACGCTCCGTCCATCACCACCTTTGGTTTTTCTATGTTCGCCCTAAGTTGGCAGGGTATGCTCAGACGTGAGTCCCTTGCTCACTTTGCCACTGGAGTTAAGCAAGCCCAGCTGAAGACGGCTGTATTGCCAGAAACCGGTCCTGGGAAGCTTGATTCCGGTCCAGGGAAGACATGGCTTGGCAGTTCGGGCTGGACTGTTCCCATGAGGCACAGGGTCAGATTGATTTGCATATGGCCATGTCTGAACTGGGGTGGCGGAGTGAGCTAAAGAACGGTGATGGATTAAACCCAGATCAGTTGACTGGGGGTGAGTGTTTGTTTTGTCAACGCTCCGTCCATCACCACCTTTGGTTTTTCTTTGTTCGCCCTAAGTTGGCTGGGTATGCTCAGAGGTGAGTCCCTTGCTCACTTTGCCACTGGAGTCAAGCAAGCCCGGCTGAAGACGGCTGTAATGCCAGAAACCGTTCCTGGGAAGCTTGATTCCGGTCCAGGGAAGACATGGCTTGGTAGTTCGGGCTGGACTGTTCCCATGAGGCACAGGGTCAGATTGATTTGCATATGGCCATGTCTGAACTGGGGTGGCGGAGTGAGCTAAAGAACGGTGATGGATTAAACCCAGATCAGTTGACTGGGGGTGAGTGTTTGTATTGTCAACGCTCCGTCCATCACCACCTTTGGTTTTTCATTTTTTTTTTTTATCTGCTATCAGTCCCCAATATTTATTTATGATCTTCTTGATGGCGTTACTTCTGGTAGAGAAGGTTGTCACACATATCATCCTTTCACAGGTTGATTCACTTCTGTGCCTTGGTTGTAAAAGGCTCTCACGTGGGTTGTACCATGCCCGCTTGCGTGCTCGCTTGAGCAGCCTGGCAGGGTAGCCCCGTTCCAGTAGGTGGTCTGTTAATTCCTGAGACTCAGTCATGTAGTTGGCCTTCATCGAAAAGTTCCTGCGGAGACGCAAGAACTGCCCGAATGGTAAGTTGTCCCTTAATCCCCTTGGATGCTGGCTGTCGTATTTCAGGAGGGAGTTCCGTTCAGCCGGTTTGGAGCAAGTCATTCTCTGTAAAGATGGTGATATCCAAGAAATCAATATGTTTGTTGTTGATTGTAGAGTGAACTGGATATCCGGGCTCCTCTCATTTAACCAGGTATGAAAACATGTTAGGTTAGCTGTGGTTCCAGTCCAGATCAAAAGGACGTCATCTATATACAGAACCCATAAGTCCATATTGCTGATAAATGGGTTCTGATCACTGAATATGTACCTCCTCTCAAAGTCGTCCATAAATATAATCGCCAAGTCTGGGGCAGAAGTTGCCCCCATTGCCACTCCTTTGGTTTGTAGAAAGAACTCATTTTGTAAGATAAAAAAGTTTTTCATCATGGCGATTTTTAGAAGATCAATGATGAAATCCGTGGGGACCGGTACAGGTGCCGTTCTTTAGTTGAGTGCTCTTTCAGCGAATCGTTGGTGGCTGTTGCCACAGGTATTTACTACCCTGCCTCATTACCTTGAGCAGGTACAGTGCGGTTCTTTGGTTGAGTGCTCTTTCAGTGAATCGTTGGCGGCTGTTGCCACATGTATTTACAACTCTGCCTCATTACCTTGAGCAGGTACAGTGCGGTTGGTTATGTCCTTATGCTAGGATGTACGGCGCACCTAAACCCTCGTGCCCTTTTCTCTTCTTTCAGACATTGCTGACCTCTGCAGCGGCTTTCTCATTTCCCTACTCGCGTCATTGACGATATGATCATATCTTGAAACTCAAGTGAGTACTCGTAGTGATAGTGACATGGTTTTTCAAGGTATACACTTAAAATATCGAGTTTTTAATATCGATTTGCATTAAATATCAAATAGAATAGCAGTAATATCGAATCCAAAATATAGAATGGACAAAATATCGAATGGAGAGAATATAGATAACAAAAATATAGAATGGACAGAATATAGACAACAAAAATATAGAATTTGAGGTAAGTAAGTTAATATCAATTTTTTTATAATATCCAATTTGTTCAAGGTATTTTATATGTTAGTATATGTGTTAAAAGTGTATATTTATTTTATAATTTATTTTAATTAATTAATTTTATGGTATTTAATTTTTGCGTAATATAATTCTGTAGCGGGTTGTGGGTTTATAGCGGAATACGGTGGGAAGTAATTTAATTATAATTAATTAAATATGTTAATTTATTTATTGGTATTTATTTTGAATTAATTGTTAATTAATTGTTAATTGTTATTAATTAAAATATAATTGGTAATTAATTTTAATTAATTGATTAATTATGTTAATTTTATTAATTTATTTATTTTCTGTAGCGGGTTGTGGGTTTATAGGGGAATAGGGTGGGAAGTAATTTAATTGTAAATAATTAAATGTTTTAATTCATTTATTGGTATTTATTTTGAATTCATTGTTATTTAAATGTTTACTTGGTAATTAATTAAAATATAATTGGTAATTCATTTTAATTAATTGATTAATTGATAATTATGTTAATTTTATTACTTTGTTTTCTGTTGCGGGTTGTGTGTTTATAGGGAAATAGGGTGGGAAGTAATTTAATTGTAATTAATTAAATATTTTAATTTATTTATTGTTTTTTTGTTGTTATTTTTAATTATTTTTTAATTGTTAATTAATTGTTAATTGGTAGAAAATGTGTATTAATAGGTAATAATTTTTAATAATTAATTTTTATTTGTATTTTTTATTGATTCATTATTATATTATATAAAATTGTTAATTACTTTTAATTAATTTGTAATTGGTATTAATATTTAATTTATTTTTATTCATATATGAAGTATTTACTTTCCCTACTGTTGCACTCTCTGGAGTGGGAATAGTAATTTTTACCGCTACGCTATGCAACACTTTCCCTACTGTTGCACTCACTGGAGTGGGAATAATAATTTTTACCCCTACGCTATCCAACGCTTTCTCTACTGTTGCACTCACTGGAGTGGTAATAGTAAATTTTACTCTTTGTGCTATCCTACAGTAAAAATATGTTATATATATTTTTTAATATTACGTTCATATATATATATATATATATATATATATATATATGTATTAATAAATCAATTTGTATGTTGTTTCTTTTACTTACATTAATTTGTTATTAATTTTTATGTTATTTAAGTATTTTAAGTATATTTAAGTTAACTATATTTATTATTTAATTTTTAACTACTTTAAAGTATTTTTAAAAAATCGATATTTTGACTATCTATATTTTTTACAACGATATTTTTGATTCGATATTTTTGTACTTACCTGTATGGAGATAGGAAGTCGTTTTTTTTGTATTCTATATTTTTTACTCGATATTTAGGTAGTTCTATATTTGTGTAATCGATATTATGTCAGTGATCCGGTTTTTCACCCAGTACTCCCCAGCCAACTATTAATGTTGCTCCCTCTGTTTTGTGTATTTATTTCTTCTAGTAATTCGCTGACCTACGTGGCAGCCTGTCATTACACCGTAAACCAAGCCTTTCTGATTACGATTTCGCCCTGATTAATGTGAGTGTGTATTGGCAACCACGATTAGCTGCACTTGATAATTCGATCTCCCACATAGATGTTCTTTCTATAAGCTTATACCCGCCCCCTCTGCTTACAATGTCTTGCAGACTGACTTGTGTTCTCCCCGGATTGGAGCCGGACGGCCCAACCATTGATGTCTTTTCCCATGGTAAATGCCTTTTGGCGCCCCCTACGTTTTTAATTCACTGTGCTGCTTTGTATTGGATCACTACACTTCATTATTACAGAAAATCCTGCCCCACCACACCCCCTTCCTGATGAAGGCCCCACTGTAAGGTCCTACGGATACCTAATTTTACGTTTGGGGTCGAAACGTCGACAAACTTAACCCCCTACCAGCTTGCGCAACCTGCACTTATGATATCTACAAAAGCGCATGGAGCATGGTTTCGCTTAAATATGTTATGAACATTGATTGTTCCCGTTTTTAGCTGGCTCTATGGTGAAGCCAGGGTTGAGTAACCTATTTATCTTCAAGTTGAAGACTAGCATTGTTTACTTTGTTAAACCTCGCACATTTCTTTCTCTCACTTATCACCCCATCCCACTCCTCCACTCCCTGGGGACTAATGTATTTTTAATATAAAATGTAATGTATGTATGATATACTGCACCTCCATGCACATTGTGATTAAATAACAGTGTGCTAACTAAATATATGTATTTGTGTTTCTGTATTTGTATACATATATACTTGTATTGGTATTCCTTATTTAAAAAGCAGTCACAGACAAGGTAGTCTGCAGTCCCCAGCAGGCCACCATCACTGTGAGTGCAGGCCATTCCCACTGGGTCGCAAATTGCGGCCTACCTCATGAATATTAATGAGGCAGGTCCCTTGGGACCCATTTGAGAATTGTAAACGGTGTCTCAGACACTGCTATACATCAGGTTTAGTGACTTGCTAATTGCAAGTCACTAAAAAGCGCAATTTGCGAATTGCAAACCCTAATGGTCATACATCTGGTCCCGAGAAACTTGTGAGCTCTGTACTCCCCTCTCTGTCTCATAAACTGTGCCTTCTACTTTCCTGCCCCACCCTTCTACAAATCTCCCACACCCTCGCCACACACCCTCAACCCCCTCCACCCCCACCGCTGCATTCTCCTAGTTCATCATCCCCTCTGTTTCCCCGCCTACCTCCCTTTCTCCACAGCAAGTCTTGCACCTCTCATCCCTACAACCACGTGAACTAGTGGTGCAGCACCCCCAGATAAACTGCAAAGGTTTTATCAGGAAAACGGACAGTAGCCGGGCCCTTGGAGCTTTCTTTTTCTGAAGCATTTGAAAGACAGTCAAACGTTGAAAGCAATTCAGCAGAGACCAACGGCTAGTCACAAGTTACTGTGAATGCATTGAGCATGCAGGGGGTCTATGTTTACAATTGTCTGCCATTAAGTTGAGGGCTTTTTGATATAGCTGAGTCATTATAGTGCTTCGAGGAATGACTATATTTTGTATTGGTATTTGGGCCAAATTTGTCTTTCTTATACTTCACAATGTTCATTGACAAGTGCATCGTAGCGCTTTAAGATCATGCAATAAAATGAGTGGAAATGACTTACACTTTAGTGAACCCCATGTTGGGGCCAGGAGGAGGTAGAAAGATGGGGCAGTGTCGAACAATAGTAAACCT
The DNA here is from genome assembly GCF_964261635.1 of Lissotriton helveticus. Taxonomy (NCBI): domain Eukaryota; kingdom Metazoa; phylum Chordata; class Amphibia; order Caudata; family Salamandridae; genus Lissotriton; species Lissotriton helveticus. The sequence continues at coordinate 73,319,272 of NC_136068.1, read as the reverse complement.
CCAATCGGAAAACATAAAGAGCTAGTTTCCTTTGTAATGATTACAAATGTTTTCAAATAAAGAACCACCGACAGAAGCACAAATCAGACTTACTGTTTCTTAATGCTTAAGTGTGAGAGGGGCTTATATTTTTATTAGGGTCTAAAAACAAGTAGGGGGCAAAAAGAAGCTGGATACACTTATACATTCTGTTGCCCTCAAGGATAAGGACTTCATGAAGTTTTATTGTTAAAGTAGCAGAACACCCTTTTAAGAAGATATTCACTGCAAGAGCATCTCCAGCACAATGTGATGTACATGTGTGTTTTCTGGTTGAAACGAGAATATTTAAACCTGTAAGTGAAATTGAGGGGCCATGTCAATACGTTATTGTGACAGGGTCACAATACAGCACTTTTATGTTTGTATTGCACAAATTTAAACAGTTATCCCACACATATTTACAATTATGAGCACATAGAGAATATTTGATTTGCTGAAGATCACACAACGTTTAGTCAAACACCAAAACTGGGATTAGAACCGCTTTCTAAAATGAAAGGTAATCGACTCAGCCACATCTCCTTGGTTATGTTTTCCATTTAGGCCATGCTGTTAAGCCAGTGGCATGGCTTAGTAATACTCCAATGACTATACCAGCATGGAGGAGTCAAACTTCCACCTTCGATCTATTATTCACAGTGCTTAGAAAAATCAGGCATGTTTTATTCAGCACTATATAAAAACAGGTTATTATGATTTTCCAGTTGACTTTATTATGTTCATATAGTCTTTCGCTCTGAGCTTTTGTTATGTCGGTTTAGCAGGCACACAAACTCACTGAACTACTAAAATATAGTATATCCTAAGCTGTTGGTTAAGAGTTTACTGACAGTCCTGCCCCTGCTTGCATCATCTCATACCTCTTTTACTATTCAGATCTCCCAAACAAGTCCTTCTAAATCCTTCCTTCTGACTCTATCACCTCCGCCTTCCCTTTACTCATCACAAAACCCCTCCTACTGCTATGAACTCCCCACCCCACAAAAAACTTCCTAGACCCTTCCGTCTTTCCATCCCCCCACTATTCCTTTTCAATCCAAATAACAGATTAACATGTTCACCACTCTAATTAATTACATATTTCCCTATACTACATCCCCACTAATCTTGTTTGGGTTCCGGAGTAGCATGCTACTCGCCGAAAAGTGCTTCAACACCTCAATCAGGGGTAGCAAGCGCAATATAAAACCACGCCCTTCCCTATTCCATCCTTCCACTATACTTTCAAGCCAAATGTCCATCGCTCAAATGTATTTTATATTTCCCAAGACTAATTCACCACTAATCCTGTTTGTGTTCCGGAGGAACGTGCTGCCCGCCAAAAAGCGCTTCAACACCTCATCAGGGATAGCAAGCGCTATGTAAATGCAAACCTTTCCCTCTTCTATCCCTCCACTATCCGTCTCAATCCAAATAACAGACTAACATATCCACTGCACAAATTATTTCATATTTCACCATACTAATTCACCACTAATCCTTTTGGGTCCTGGAGTAGTGCGCTACTCGCCGAAAAAGTGCTTCAACGCCTCGTCAGGGGTAGAAAGCGCCAAAGAAATGCAATTACAATACAATAGTCATCCCAGACTCTCTGACAGCATATGGAATACGGCACTAACTGCTAATATAATATCTCTTCGATGTCATGAGCTCATAAAAGGAAGAAGCTACATAACTGCACGTACCACACTAAACTCACTTTTCGGAACTACAAAAATGAAACCAAATATTGCGTACCAACAAGTTATATATTGCATTATAAATTACAAATAACATAAGCTTTCCCTCCGAGTTTTTAATGTGTCTGTTTAGCAGGCACACACACCTACTGAACTACTAAGCCATTAGAATAGACTAAGCCAGGGTTTCTTACTCAGAGTGTCCATAGCGGTTTAGAACGTTTACTAATATTAGCAGATCATATATATATACATATATATATATATATATACATATATATATATATACATATATATATATATATATATATATATATATACATACACATATATATATATATATACATACATATATATATATATATATATATATATATATATATATATATATACATACATACATACATATATAGGCGTCGGCTCCTTACCTGAGAGCATGCAGAACTATTTAAACTGGGTCAAAACTCACCTGCAGTTCGTCAGCGGCATCTGAGGAAGGCACACCACGCCGAAATGCATTATGCCACAACTGCTGTATCATTAATAAAACCTCTCTCGAATTTCCCTGCCTGTGGCCCCTTCCTTCTGCTTTGCTGGAGGTTTTCGTGGACATATATATATATATATATACATATATATATATATATATATATATATATATATATTATATATATATATATAATTGCATTGGCCAAATACATTCTAAGATGTGGCTAAAATGAAGAGACTTGAGAAAAATTGTGGCTATGAACAGTACCGTAAAATTATATGATTATGGTTCAAAAAACGAATTGTGTGTGCGTGATCATGACGAAATTGTGAGAAAATTATATTGGACGTGATTAATTTAGCCAAACCCATTATAGTCATTTCACTATTGTCTCCTTTGCAAAAGAACTCTGTTATGTACAAAGTTAAAAAGAGCAATGAGTATGTTTTCTATGCAACACATGTGGGTGTTTCTTTAAAAGAAATGGAAGGAAGCTTACAAACCTAACCAGTGAGCAAGGAGCGGAAGGCTCTGAAACACGTTGGCATTTTGTTGCTAGCGTCTAAATAAACAAACTGTCACATTGGAGCCGCCATGCTGTGGTTTTGTTTGGCATAAGTTAAGAAGTTAAGGGGATTTGCCCGTACCTACAGGTTGTTGGTTGAAAATGTGTGTGTGTGTGTGTGTGCGCGTGTGTATGTATATATATATACTTGTATGTTTGCATATATATATTTATATATATATATATATATATATATATAGATGCAGGGAAGTTAGATGTCCTTAAGAGAGCAGTGGTTGAGGAAATAAATAACATCAAAGATCATATAGGGAAGCCAAATTTCCAAGACCACATGATAGAGGCCCATACAAAATTCTTCAATAGACTGCAAGGGTTTTTCCTAAAAACGGTAGACCAAAGCAAGGGCAATAAATACCCACCAAAACAGGGATGGTACGACAAAAGCTGCAGATTGGCACGACAACATTTGAGTAGTGAGCTAAGAAGGGGCGATCCTGTTGCAGTTAGGAAGGCAAGGGATACATACAGACTAACCCAAAAACAAGCAAAGAGAAGGTGGGACGAGGAATGCTGGTGCGAGCTGAAACATGCTTGCGCAGCTAAAGATTCCAAGTTATTCTGGTCCACGGTAAAATGGGATAGGGGAGGAATAGCTGCCAAACCACAAAATCATGTTGCGAAAAACAAATGGGTTGAGTTTTTCAAGCCACAATATGCCCGTAGCATAACGCAAGTCACTGATATCCCCCCACCAACCGTTCACTTTAATAATGAAGTATTTAACGTAAACGATGTAAGCATCGCCCTGGACTGTGTAACGGGGGGGAAGAGCTCCGGGTATGGATGGCATTCCGGCAGATCTGTTCCTAAGCGACCGGAATTCATGGTGTATGTATTTTTCATGGCTGGCTAAGGAAGGAAGAGACAATACTAAACATCTCCTTCAAAGAGAGAACTTTTGGATCTATAAACTCTGCACCCAAAGACCGAACGGACTCAATGATAGGATTGAATTTTCATGTTACCTATGAATATGCTCTCTTGATGCCACTTGGTACGACTGTGAATATTCGAAAGTCATGATGATTACAGTTTTTTCCCTTATCTTTTTCTTATTTTTTCCATGTGTTCCCCATTTTTAATGTACTTGTATAAAATTGTCACTGTAACAGATACCAACTCAATGGCTCACCACACTAAGGCACTTCACATCATTCCCAACATGGGGTTCGAATCGACCTTTTCAGTACCATTTTGGTACTCATAATTTTATTTACTTATTTTTATCCTTCCGGTTTTTGTTACCTAAATAATACTAACAGAACATCATGTTAGATTTAACAATAGGTAGATATAACATAAACACCAATACCATACCTGTGTAAATGCCGACAACATAGTCTTTCCTCAGTTGTTGTGCACCACGTGATCGCGAACAACCCGGACCGGGTAAATTAAATGGCGAACACCACACTTAGTGGCGTTTTCACACGATGGTGAACTCATGAGGCTGCGATAAAGAGGTTTTACAAGCCGCAAACAGGTCAGTTAATCACCTAACTCCATTTGATGTAAACATTTAAAACTAAGAACGGTCACCAACGAGTCTTCCCTTATCTCCACCCACAGCACACAGATAACCACAAGTAAAGGCAGATATGTAAGTTGTACGCTACAGAGCATCTTTTTGTATTTTAATTTTTTTTGAAATGTGATAAATGTCTTATTGAGAGTTGACCATTTCCAAGACATATAACAATATCATGTCTAAGTCAGTGCGCAGTGCGACTAGATAGGAACTGTAATACAATGTATATCATTACAAATGACATCATGACTTTATAAGATGTGACATTACGATTTATTACTTCTTTACAGTGTTTTCCCTGATGAAGGGCTATATGCTGGCCCAAAATGCATTGGATATCATGATAAAACAATGATGCCTCATTAAACAAAAGTATTGAAAAATACAATATGAACTTTTTTGAAAAATAACATTAAAGAATAAACAAATTCTGATTTTCACAACGGAGAAAATTTGTGTGGAATCCTCTTATTTCAGTAAGAGGAAAAACGGAGTTCCCCCAGGGATGGTCCCAGTGACCCACTGGTACCACTTCTACCTGGCTAATGCAGTGGCCATGGGAGGGGAAGGGCCTCCCTCCTGGAAGGGAGCTGAAATTATCCCTATATTTAAAAAAGGCGACAAATCCCTTCCCAATAATTACAGACCCATCAGTCTCATAGATACAGCACAGAAACTGATGGGCCGATTAGTACAGAATAAGCTGCAAATGTGGATTGAGGAAAACAACATCTTGTTGCCATACCAAGCGGGGTTTCGTCCCTTGACTAGTTCCATAGACCAGGTTTTCTACTTTATTGCCATCTATTGGAGAAACGTAATATTGAAAAATGGCACTCTATATGCCGTCTTTGTGGACTTAAAAGCAGCTTTCGATCTAGTGCCAAGAGAAAAGTTGTGGAGGACTTTCGCTGAAGCAGGTATAAGTCCAGATCTTCTCACTCTCCTTGTGCGCCTACATGAAAATAATTACGCCAAAATCAGGTGGGGGGCGCAGGGAGAAGTGACCGATCAATTTCCTGTGGAGCGGGGGGTGCGGCAGGGGTGTGTCCTGGCCCCAACACTATTCTCCATCTACATTAATGGTATTGTGGACCACTTGAAAAAATCACCAAGCGATGCTCCAATCATAGCAGGCTCACATGTCCCCGTCCTTATGTTTGCGGACGACACGCTCATACTCTCACGCACACCGAGCGGTCTCCAAAAGGCTGTCAATGCATTTGGCGAATTCTGTGACATTCGGGGCCTTGAGCTGAACACAACTAAGACAAAATTCCTGTGTTTGAACCGACAATCCACATTCAAAGGTGTAATCAAGTATAAGGGTACTCCGCTTGAGAAAGTAGAGGCTTTTTCCTATTTAGGAATAATTTTACAGGGCAATATGAAATGGAAATCACATATCTACACGGCAGTATTAAAGTTTAATCAGCTTGCAGGCGCAGTTGCACTTAAACATAGAGCCTCGCTGACAAAACCAATAAACTGTGCCCTTGAAATTTACAATATGAAAGTCCTGAGCGCCTGTTTGTATGGCTCAGAACTGTGGGGTTTCTCAAACTTATCAGATCTGGGTCTAGCGGAAAATAGATTTTTGCGAGGGCTGGTAATGCTCCACAAAGTACACCTATGATCCCATTGAAATTGGATCTTGGTAGGAAAAGTATCGAGGACATAGCTCGATTGCAGCCATTGTTGTATTGGAGGCACCTGATGGTGACCCCTGAGTTAGCCCATTACGCTGCAGCATTGTCAGATGTTGTTAAATTTGATTGATTTCACTGCATTGTATGGCTGTAAGATCTGAAGGGTCTATTGCTAAAGTTAAAACTGGATCATCCTGGGGCAATAGGGATGTGTCTTGCTTCCCGACGAAAGCGAAATTGAAAGAAATATACTGGGAGATGGTGTATTCCACAACCTACTGTACTGGGCCGATAGGTAATTTGTCAGCCCGCTTTCTGGGCATTAAAATGGTTCCATCTTGCGAAGCCTATTGGGACATAATTGAAAACCCGCAAGACAGGAAGTTATATTTCCAATTTCGAGTTGGAACACTCCCAGTAAATGCTTTTAAGAGACATTGGTCCCCGCTGTGGGATGAGCACTGTTATTACTGTAAAGAACAAACAGAGCATATCTCACATTTGTTGTTTTGTTGCCCTTTATATGCCAGCCCACGGCGGAAATGGCTACGACCAGTCTGTCTAAACATTGGCACTCGCAGTCAATCGACTGCCCTTAGAATACTAGAATCAGATTGTTCTCCACTCTTTGCGATTGCTGTAGCGAAATTTCTTGGATGGGCATGGGTGATCCGCACTCGCACCTTACTGGCTAATGTAACATAAGGAAATACTGTCACCATGGCTACATTGTTTTTAACAATTTTTAAATTACCCATGTATTTCATATTTGTAGTGCATTCGACTGTCAGCTGTTTAATATGTAGTTTAATGTGATCATTTTAGATGTAGTACTTATTTGTATAGTGTTAGGGTGGAAATGCTTTTATGACAAATGTCGAATAAAGCTTTGAAATTTGAATTTATATATATACATACATACATACACACATATGTGTTTATGTATATATGTGTATATATATATATATATATATATATATATATATATATATATATATATATATATATATATATATATATATTTATATATATACACACACACATACATGTGAGGAAGACGAAACGCATTATGGTGGATATGAGAAAAGGAAATACATTTGCACAAATGAAACTGGAGTCTCTGTGCCCAGTACAATCATCTGTAAAATGTTTGAAATTTCAGGTACAAATTAAGTTGCTGTCCTTATCGTGATTCGTGGGCGGTTTGGCAAACACAGCAAACAGAATCTAGTATAGATGGTTGGTGGCCTCAATTGAAACAGAGGTATGCACTGTCAAAAAGAGAACATGCATTAGAATTAAAAAAGACAGAGTAATATGTTAGAGTCTAGCATATTGCTTTGTCTTTCAGGAAGAAACAAAAATTATCAAATTCTCAAACCTTCTGATTAAAAATAATTTTTCACTTCCTGTGTATTTTTTGATCGACAATTAAATAAAATATTTCAGTGTGTGTGTTTGTTTGGGTTTAACTTTTTTGTGAAATTGTTTTGAAGCGCAAATAGTAAAAAGTGCTTTGGGTGGGGAGTTACTGCTTTCCAGTCCTGATTCACTGGGGTCTACATAAGTCCACAGGTTAAGACCCACAGGACTAGGCTGCTGGTCAGGAGTTTACTCCTGGTCCTGTCATCCTCACTGATAGACTATGTGGAACGGTACTCACTGCCAATATATCTCTTTCATATGAGGAAGATGCCAGGCGTAGTGGAGTCAATATAGTACTGGTAACGAAAGCAAGCATTGTGTGCCAACAAGTTAGACATTTCATTATAAAGTACAACTTAACGAGTAGGCGTCTAACGCACAAATGCATAAGGTAACTATTGCAAATGTATCACAACACACATAGGTTTAATGGAACAGGGAAAGTGAGAACAGCAATGCGCGCTGCCACCATTGACTAAAGGGCGGCATTTCAAAACTGCTGCTTGATGGGGGCCGCAATGGCTTTGTCAATTGGAAGCGGATTTGGCAAGGGATCAAAACGCTTTGCCATTGAGCCTGAACTCTGTGTGCCAACAGAGGGTAACATAGACACAGCCTTAGGCCCTGCTTGTTGTGAGATATTGGGACTGATTCAAAAACATTTCCAGTGTGTGACTTACTCCTGTGGAGCTCATGGTTTACTCCTGGTACTCAGGAGTAAGCAGGGACCACCACAAGAGCAACTCTTGGCAAAATCCTTGGGGATCTGATCTAGAGTCTTATGAAGAAAAGTTCTGCTAGTGAGTTGTTGGACATTTTCCTACTATTCTCCATTTTCTGCCTTTCTCGCTTTCTCTCTCTGGGTCAAAGTCCACCAAAATGAATGCCTGTTGAGCGCCACCTGCAACACACTACTCAATCGGTCTATTCCTTTCTTAAGTATAGAAAGGAGGCTTGAAACAACAAGGAGAGAGTTCAGTCAGGTGGGACAGCACAAAATGTATGGAAGAAAACGCTTGATAATTCAAAGTACTGATCTTCACACTGGGCGCATTGCGACCCTTTTTCTTAACTTATCTGTATTTGTTTGTAAAAGGAATAAACCATTACCAATCAGTGTTGTCCCACCCCTAAAGCAGCAGTCCACAAACAACTGAAAAGCTGAGGCCCTCTCTTCAGGAACACTAAAACCCATGAACAAATGTTGACCTTGTTCAGCTTCAGCATCAAGGTGCTGCATTCTGTTACCCTTCAGGTGAAGACTGGAGAAAAAGACTGCTCCAGATCTATGGAAGTAGGCCCTGGGAATTGTCACCAAGTAGTTCAAAGTCACAAACGACTCGTTCAGACACGCCAAGCTTAGGATCCAAAAGGACACTGCAAACTGATTCCTGCAAGGATAAAACCTAGAATGCAACGTGCTGAGGTGTCCCACATGCCATGGGGTCGCTTGTCGGTTATGCCTGGGTTGTGAGATTTCATGTGCTCAAAGAATGCGGTATAATGTCTGTAGGCATCGTTGATGCTTTTAGCCCTCAGCTATCACAGAAACAGACACCGACTTGCCATCACCAGGCAAGCAGCTGGTGGTGCCTTTGAATGTGGCAGTACTGGGAACAGGATGGACACTAAGCTGACGCCCATGATTTATGCAGCACCCGGCGCTGCTGCAGAGCTCCAGCAGACGCTGGTGCAGCCGTACAGTCCCCCAGGTGATAGCAAAGGGGCATCCAGATGAGTAGCCTAGCACCGCAAAGCAGGAAGTCACAAACCAGACAGAGATTTCCGCTCCTTCACTAAACAGCTGATTGCTGACTTGCCCAAAGACCACACAGAGAGCATAAAAGACCAACAACACCAGCATCATCTTGGCCACACGGCGATGAACAGCCGCACGTGCTCCACCCCCCATGCGGCGGGAGTGTTGGCAGAGAGAAACGATTAGCAGAATGCTGCAGATGGTTAGCACAGCCAGAGGCACCAGGTAGGCGAGGATGGTGAAGGTCAAGCAATAGACCCTGAAGGCCTCAGACAACTCATAGTAATCCACGCAGTGCAAATCTGAGCCATTGGCTACTTTCAGTTTGATAAACATGGTGGTTGGCACGCTGATGATACTGCAGGCCAATACCAGGAACAGCAAGATCCACGGTATGGAAATGGATGCCTTCAGCCTGAGACTGGTGAGCCAGGGTGGGCTGAAGCTGGAGATCTTGAAGGTGTAGAAGGCAGAGAGGCAGGCTGTGAAATAGAAGCTGCTGCTGGTCGCAATCATGCACCCAGGGTCAAGAACTTTGTACACCCACCCTCCAGTGCGCTGGCAAAGACCCAAGAGGTACACCACCAGCCACAGGAAGGTAAAGATGCCATTGAGAACGTTGCTCATGGCCAAACTGCCGATGATCAGCTCATTGGTCGGAAGCGCCCGGATGGAGGCTGGACTCCGGCGTGGGACGATGGCCTCCAGAATGAAGAAGTTACCAATGAGACAGGTGCAGAGCAGCACGCTGGAGGCCGTTAGGAGGCCGACTGCAGTACCTTGTGATTTCATGGCTGACTGGATGTGTCCATCAGAAGATACACTGAGGCTCAGGGGGCAGACTGAGGATCTGTGCTTGGTGCTGGCAGAGGACGGTTTCTGTTTCGAGGCAGATTGTTGGAGGTGAGCTATAGTCCCCGTGAGCTCGACAATTAACTGTAAACTTGGTATGATTAGGGAAATGCTGTTGCAAAGCAGCTCACGGTGTTGGGAACAAAGGATCCACGTCATAGAGAAAGCATAGAGCGGTATCTCCTCATACCATTGTCACTATATCCATCCACTAGCATGGTGTACCAGAACAACCAAACAGTAGAATAACACAAGTTCTGGACTGGGGTCCTCCACGCCCTTTGTGGAAGAAATTTAAAGCCCACTTGGATAATAACATTTTCTTGGATCTCCAGTGAAGCATTACATTTGTTCAAATGAGCAGTGGTCATTGGGAGAAAGCGGCAATACGTGAGCCGAGATCTGCATCTGACAGATAAGTCATATCTTTACACATTATTAGCGTACTTCATGTGATCATTACACAGCCAATTAGAGGTGATAAGCATTAGTACAGTGGTCAGTAAAATAAGGCACACTTTGTTATGAACATTGGCAACCGTGCATTTTACTATGTTTGCTGCGACGTCCCAAGTTAACTTTACATTATGGACGAGCTATCATGTTTGCTAAATTCCAGGAAGCCTATCTGAACTTTTGTCATAGCTCATAGAATTTGTTTTTCTGAAAAAGTGTTGCTCTATTAAAATCACAACCACGGCTACCTCTTGAGTTCCTTCAATTTTAGAGGATAGTGTGTTTTCTGCTCCACTCTGGTCTCTTATCTTATCTGCACAGCTGTAATTTGCGTGGAATCCAAACCTCTTTTTGCATATCATCTTTCCCTTTGTTTCCTTTTCTCTCTGCCCTGCACGTACACCTAACCCTCGGTGCTGTTCAAAATGTAACCATGCATTCTATCTCTCTCCGGCTTTAACCACAGAGACACAAATCAGGAATGCAAATCGATTCAGAACTAAAATACATAACGAAAGCAGCTGCAACCATCACAAAAAAAGAAGTAACTTTTCCCTAGATTACAAGCCACATGCAACTAATCAGTATAACAAATTCTAATAATGTTGCAAAATATACGATTAACTGTAACATGTCCAACTAAATCTCGGCTCAAAGAGGTGCAATGCACCTGGTCTGCCAGGTGCTTCAACAACTCAGAATGGATAGTAAGTGCTACATAAATCCAAAACTAAACATAATACTAGGCAGTTTCTAGCACTCCCCAAAGAGATTGCCACACGGAGAGAGAGAGGGTGCCATTATCACTGACTAGAAGGGCCCCCTCGAAACCGATCGGAAGAATGCAGTTGTCACCAGCTGCCCAAGGATACACATTTTGTCAATGAATACGGCGAGATTCTGAACTGAGGAAAAGGTGAAAAGTGGGAGGAAACTCCGTGCGACCCAAAAGGGATAATGTTGGCACACACAGAGGGGTCAAACATAATGGGCCTGATTACAAGTTTGATGGTGCTGCACCGCCAAACCCATGTGCCCACTGCCTGCCAAGCAACGTGGCAGTTGTGTTTTGAATAATGAAACATTTAGCTTTTATTGCAAACATTAACGAAGTTGCTCATATATAATGTTATTCTCGCAACGTCAGTCTTTTTACTTGTCAGCTGCAGTGCTGGTCTGATTTAGCATTTTCTTCTCCACTTTTCCTAAGAATTTCACAAGCCTGCAGTTAAGCTGCGTGTCCCTAGGTGAAAAGCACACTAACACGGCCTGTCTCCGTGTACGGATGCCTCTCTGATTGAAAAGTGGCTTTAAAAGCTGTCTCCTTTCCTCTGTTAGGACTTTGCATGTACAGATGAGATGCAGCATATCTTCTTCCGCGATCCCACACAGACGGCAGCTAGAATCAGATTTGTTACTCAGTCAATGTGGACAGTGCTTTGTGCATGGCAACAAGCCTAATCTGTATTTTAAAATTGTAATTGTTATATGTTTGGCGAAACCGAAAGCTAAGTACTTTTGTGCAGCCTGAGAGGAGTAAGAGCCCAGGGTCATCCAGCCATGCGACCTCTTTGTTAGGGCTGCCTTGTCTTCAATCCAAGATTCAATTTTTACAATTTTCTTTGTAGCTTTTTTGAGAAGACAGTGGCTTGTCGGGGTTGCCCAAAGCTCAGTAAGGCCCAGGATTGACACACTAGTAGCTAAATATTTCGCTGCTGGAGATGACTGTTTCTGTTGTAACTCAGTCCATAAGTGCCAGTTTAAGGAACCTGGTTTAGATTTCCTTACTCTGTCCCAGAAAATAACTGTTGCACCTTTCCTTGCAATAGTCTGTTTTTGCACGCCAAACTCGAGCCTGATTTGTGCTGGAGAGACTCATGTAGGGAGACCTAAGACCATTCTATATACTTTAGCAACCACGGTGTCCAAAAGCTTGGAATCCCTTCCTCTCTGTGCCTCGCTCCCGTAGGTTATTGTCGGAAGAAGTTGTGCTCGTATAACTTCAACCAAAGGGGCGAGTGAGGGGCCTGTCAATTTCGAGTTTAGGTTTCTCATTGAGACAGCTAGGGCTATGCCTTTCCTTTAATTACATCTCTTTGGGATACAAAAGGCCCGCCTTTGTCAATGATCACCCCCAGGTATTTATACTCTGAGACTGAATCCATTTGGACCTTATCCCAAAACCAGACAGGTACTTTCTTCAGGTTCTTTTTGATTGTCATGGTTTTGGTTTTCTCCAGGTTGATGGTTAAGTCTTAGCCTCCGAGTATTGGAACGTGAGGTCTAGAAGACGCTGCAGACCCACCTGCGTTTGACTAATCAATACTAGGTCATCAGTATAAAGCAGACATGGTAGTGTTAGGTTCCCAATCTTTGGGGAGTGTGTGTTGCAGGCATTTAATAACGGAATCAGATCTGCAAGAAACAGGTTGAAAAGCGTTGGGGCCAGTACACAGCCTTGCTTAAGGCCTTTTGTTGTAGGAATTTTCCTAGATAGCGTTGACCCATCGCCGAGCTTTACTTGCACCCAAGTTCCAGAGTGCAAGTTGATTAACAGGTTCAATAAAACCTGGGGAATGCCCCAGCCTGCCAGTTTCAACCGGAGTTTCTGTCGGTTCACATGGCCAAAGGCTGCCCGGTAATCGATAAAGCATAAATGTAGTGGTGTGCCTTATCAATTAACAAAGCCATTGATATTATGTTTGTCGAGGTCCCCACGGATTTAGAGAAACCTGTTTGATTTAGGGGGAATGATTGAGTTATCTTCCGCCCAAAGTTGCAGCTCATCCAGCAGTGTCCCAGCAAAGTATTTTGCATCATTGTCCAAGAGGGCAACTAACCGATAACTTTTGGGGTTGGACTTGTCACCTGATTTATAGATTGGTGAAATTATCGAGGTCCTCCAAGATGGAGGGAGTCGGCCTGTTGTTCTTATTTCCCAGAACAAAGGACTAAGAACCTTTGCCCAGTATTCTTTGTTTTGTTTGAAGAGCACGGGTGGGATTCCGTTAGGCCCCGGAGCCCCTGCTTGCCTTCCCTTCTTGTTGTACTTGTTAATTGATTTTATATGATCACTTAAAGGAATAAGTCCTGATGATTCTCCTTCAAACATGTGATGTCATGATAGTGTTAGTGTAGGGATACACTAATTCTTTTCTCTTATCAACCGCAGATGAAGACGGATCTCGATGTAGGGGCAATCATTGCCTGCTTTCTGGTTCTGGAATGGTTGTTCTTTTCCTGCTTTAAAGATTTAACCTTACCCGTAGATTTGTATTTGTATCAGTTCCCCTGTACTTCTACAACCTAGTCCTGAGATGTTTGTATGTCCAGTTATTTTTGGCTTCGTAATAAACCCACTAACTTAAACCTCGGAGTCAGTGATTCTTCAGAGTCGTGTCCTTACCTGAAGTCGATTAGATTGTATAAATGAGTTGTTTCTCCCTTCTACACTTCTCAGCAGGAAACAAAGCTTCATCGAACCTAGGGTTCCAGAGTAAGTTGGTAGAGTTGAACCCGGCCTTATCACCTGCTACAATTAACTAGGAGCTGGGGGAAGTAACAACGACAAAAGGAGCAGCCCAGGGCTTTCAAACCCGGCATCCAAGGGCTCCAGCCAACCAGGAGAAATGTCCGCTAGATATAAATAAAAGGCCTATATGGACCTGGCCCAATTGAAACAGCAGGGCTCAATGGTGCATTTGGCAATACAAATTTAAAGTTATCCCGCCTAAAACATCAGAAACCTTTCCAGAAGGGGCACTCATGATATATTTCAATGTATTATTAGTGTGCTAATTCAGTGTGATCCACTGAGGCAGCGTTAACCTTTTGACTTCTGTGGACCCTAATTCAATCACTTCTGAAAGCCAGGGACCCCCGCCCAAGCAATTTCTAAGATTGAACATCAAAACAATACACAAGACTACAGAAACACATGTATATCAAACAAATACACAAATTCTGAAATATTTTATCTAATTCACAAGAAAAAAAATATACAACAAAAACATTTTTTAAAGTGAGCGTTGACGCTTTTCAAAATGTGTTTTTATTCCTAAAAGGTGAAACGGTATGCTAGAGTCTAGCATATCACTGTCTTTTTTTAGCGCTTAATGCATTCTTCTTTTTGACCACGCATACCAGAGCTCCAGTTGAGTGCTCCACCAATTGCCCATACTAAATTCTGTTTACTGTACTTGTACTGCGACAACAAATCATGCTAAGGATAGTTACCTAATTATTACCTCAATTTTCAAAATCCTTCACATTTACACAACGGTTTAAAATTTTTGACTTTCCATTTTTTTTATATTTAGTTTATTAATCTTCTAGTATTGCATTTTGGAAGCACTTCCTGAGTAGGCATAGCGGATCCCCAGGGGTCCATGGACTGAGGTTAAGATACACTGCTCTTAAAAAAATTGTATTTACATTCTCGAAGGGGAAGGGGTCCTTTGAGACTCTTTCCCCTTTGAAAATGGGTTACCATCAGTTTTAAACTGGTGGTAAAGTATTACTGTTTTGAGACTGGAATTAAGTCGCAAAACAGTAATATATACTATAACAATTTGGTATTTGGAAGAGAAGCCCTAAACACTCCCCTTCCAAATCCCGAATCACAATTGTAAAATGCAATTTGGTATGCATTTTGTATATATTAAAAGGCATTTTTCCAGTTGCAAATGGCCTTATTTTGCTAATCAGGCCATTTGAGGCCAGGAAAATGCTTTGTACATCTGGCCCCAAGTTGCTTGGAAATGTCTATAACAACAGCTCACTGAGGTGGAAAACTTTGAAGAAAATTGTGTACACCAGAAGTAGGAAGATGATTGGATGACTACAATCGATCCTGGTCGGGAAACCCTTAGAAGCCATAGCTCCTCTAACAGAATGAACAACTGAGATGAGCAAAAAGGCTTAGGGATATAATGGGGAGCTTCACAAATTGTAGAATCTCCCCTTTTATGAAATCCACTTTGCACTGAGGTAGATGTAAAATGGATTTGTCTTGGGTAATAAGGAAACCTAAAAATGTAATCTACTGTGAAGGGATCAGAGAAGACTTTTCTTGACTTATATAAAATATCCTAGATTCAGAATCAGTTGAGTGTTGGTCAACAACTGTACAATGTTCCTGTTTTGTTCTAAAAGGAGGAAGTTGTCTAAATAGATGGTCCATCAGATTCCCTGAGCTCGTAAGTGATCACTGGTTTCATGACTTTTGTAAAGCATCATGGTGCTGAAGAAAGTCCCAATGGGAGGGATGTGAAGCAGTAAAACCTCTCCTTCCATTGATATTGGAGAGATTTCTTGGACTATTTGTGAATGGGTATTGTGAAATAAGCATCTTGAATATCCAACTGAACCATACAATTTCCTGCTAACAGGGAATAATCTCCATCTTCAAGTGATAGCAGACCACAAAGCTTTTGAATGACTTGAGATGTATCACAGTACAGAACTTCAGTTTTTTATTTCGTATCAAACGGATTATGCAAGGGAAACCTGAAAGGTCAAAAGGAACACCTATATATATAGCTTTCTGTGTAGAAGGGAATTTACTTTTTGAAACACATAGTACCTGATCTTAGGAAAAATGAAGAGGAGTTGGAAGAAAGTTGTGAAAAATAGCATTTTAAAGCAATACAGAAAAATCCTTAAAGGTATATAGTACCCACAGATCGGTTGTGCTGTGTTCTGCTAAGCTGGAAGAGAAAAATCAAAGTGACCCCCTACTGGAAGATGGACAGAATTGAAAATGCTTACCTGTGATCTGGTTTTTTCTATGGCACCTGACACAATTTCTGACACCTCTGCCTCTTTGAGGGAAGAACTGGGACATGAGGTCTTGATGGTAGAAATAAAACCTCTGTACTGGGCAACTCATCTTGACAGAAAACTACTATCAAAACTTGTCCTTTCTTTGACAGCACTGTCAGAAACCTGTGAACCGAATATCTTCTGTAAGGAGAACTGGGCCTTGTCAAGAGATGCATAGGTAGAAACAAAGATACTTAACTCCTTGAAAAAGGAGTCGCCAAACAGAAGGCTATTGGCCTTCAGTCCAAATTCTTATGATGTCAGATTCCCCAAACTTTCATCTATTTTTAGTAAAACACTCTTGCTCTTCTCATGCACCTGTAGGAGGGACAAATACTTACCAAACACCCTTGAGCTTTACTTGCTTCTGTAGGATGACCAGGACGCCATGGCACCTGGAAGAGAACAAAGCAAAAGTGAGAAAAGGGAAAAGGAAAAACAGAAAAAGGACAAAGACATACGGAGACAGAGAATAGGATAAAAATAGATGATAAACTCTCTTACGCCATCTTTCAGGAATCTGAAGCAGTGCTTGAGTGAGAAGCCCATGTCAGAGCAAAGAAAGGAGAAAGAAGTGAGGAGGTAAAGGAGAGACGCAGCCCAAAAGCAGAGAGATGTGACATCGGGAGTGGCCCGAGAATGTCCCCTAGCACCACAACAGTCAGTAAATACCACAAAAAAAGTTGTGAGAAGTGAACACCTGCCACGAAGTGCCTCACAAATCACAAAGGGAATGGACCTACACTTAGCTCCCACCTCATTGCTTGAGAAACACGGCTTACCCAGTTGGGTTCAAGAATGAAATGCTAGTCGTGCAGCATAGCGCTGGGTCACACAAAAGAGGGAGAGGAAGACTGTAGAAGAAGCACACACTCTACATGCAAAAGCTGAAGCCATTCAAGCCACTACCTTTCTCATGTTTGTATTTCAAAATTTGGAACTCGTACGAGATTCACAAGGCAGAAAAAATACAAGCATCACCTATAAAAATGAAATGAAATCACAGCAATAACACCAATATAAGAGATATATGAATAAAAAATTAGAGAGCGCATTCGCTTCATTTCATTAGATAGTGCATAACATCAGAACATTAACAGATACATTTACCATTTTATTCAGTACAAGTATAGAAAACATTTAAAAAAAAAATAAAACTTGTATATCAAACTTTTCTTTGGGTGGGAAAAACAATAAGTTAAAGGCTTCCGCTGCTGCTCAAACACGAAATTTTAAAAATAAGGGCCTCACAAATTTACAACGATAAAAAAGCAGTGCAAGGCAAACAAATAATACATGTTTTAAATCCTAAACACCTTCATTACAAAAATTACATACACTATCCTTGTTTGCCAAATGAGACCAAGTGGCAGCTAAGGCTTTTAAGGGCAGAATATTAAAGTGTAAGAGAGACCAGCGATGTCTAGCACCATGATCAATGTTCCATGTTAATTATTGCTGTGGCTTTATCGGAATGGAAGAATTCCTTATCACCTTCAATTTACCTTTTTTCCCGCAGTATTCAGAGTCTAAGCGAAAGTGTAGCTTGCATGAGGCATGCTTGATAAAAAGATTTAAGCTGTTCTGACCACGAGTATAAGCATTCCTGGCTTAACTCAAACATGCTTAATGCATAAATAAAAATTTTATAGAACAAAGTCTTTTCTTTTTTTTTCTTCAAAAATCTCTATACGTATGAAATTTCAGAAGCCAATAACACCATTGCTGTGAAGCCTTAAACAAATGCACTGTTTAACCCAAATTTCAATCTAATTGCAGAAATAGCAACATGAGTATTAAAATCAGAAACTTTCCTCAAATTTAGCATCTCTGTCTTATCTAAACAAATCCCATTCCATCACATCAATTAGTTCAATTGCGTACAGTAGAGTGGGAGATATTTTCACCCTATACACAGAAAGTAGATGAGTGAAGTGCCTTCTACTCACAGCATTATAAAAAGCCCCTAAACCATAAACCTGTGATTTAGCCCTACAATTGTTGTGAGAAATAGGATTATAGTCATTCAAGCTGTCTGACATAATTTTCCCCAGAATGTGGTACAACTTAACTACCTCTAATTCTTTTTCACTGAGGTGCGAACTATAATTAATGTTATATCTTTAAATATCAAGATTTTACTTTTGGATACATGAATTCTAAGAGCATGTGCATCCGCAATTTCTGAAGTAACACCAGGTGACTGTTCAAGCCCTTAGGTGTAAAGTCCAAGATCACAATGCTGTCTGTGTATAGCAAGCAGGGCACTGGGCGGCTCCCAATTTTCGGCAGATTGCCAGTACTATTGTCTAGAGGGAAAGGTAGATTAGAAATTTAAAGAGAAAAAACAATGGGGATAGGAAACAGCAGTTTCAGGCCGTTTTTTGTGGGGATCACAGACGAAAACCTCTTGCCACGCCCCATCAACACTTGCCACTAGGGGGCCGATTCTGATCCTGGATTTTTATTTTCCATACGAATAGGATTTGTATTTTTTTCCATACAAATTGTAAAAGTCCCTTCCAACCTGTGTAGTACGATTCGTATGGGAAAAATACATACAGATCGGCCCGTTCCTTACAAATCGGATCGGGAAAAGCTGTACGACACGGACTTGTAAAAAAGACCATACAATTTTTAAAAAGGCTGTCCAACCCGACAAGTACGATTTGTACCGGGTTGTCAGCATACGATTTGTATGGAAAATGGCCTGTATACGGGGAATGACTCGTACCGGGCAACGAAGCGAACCCCTATACGCCTCGTACCCTGGTATGACTCGTTCTGGGGGTATGACTCATACCGGGGTATGGGTCGTATAGGGGTATGAGGTGTACAGGGGTCCCCCCACATGCGAGGTGTGTGTATGGTGTGTACCCCAACATCGTGCATGTACGCACCGTACGTATGCAATTTTGGGGTACGGTGCGTAAATACGTGATTTTGGGGTACGGTGCGTACGTACGCGATTTTGGGGTACGGTGCTTGTACGGTGCACACCGTACCCCTCTATTCATGGGGTGCGCGTACATGAGGGGGTCTGTCTCGTACTGTTTTCGGGGCGTACAAGGTTTTTCCGGCACTTTTTGGCTCTTGTAAAAAAAGAGCCAAACGGAGTGCCGTTTGTACGAATCGTACTTGCCGGGTTGTAAACTGCTGGCGGGAATACATGGGAACGTCGCATACAGAGCAATCCGAATCGGAATCGCTTGTATATACAAGTTGTATGGTCTTTTTTAGAATTTGTATGGAGTGCGTCTATTTGTACGGATCGTACTTCCTGGGTTGTAGGGGCCTCCTTACAAGTACGAGTTGTATGGGGAAAGCGCTCCATACCACGATTTGTACAGCGTTTTTTCAGGATCTGAATCGGCCCCAAGGTGTCTGAGTGTCAAGTAATGGTTAAACATAGCAGAATGCCAGATATACTGAGACCAGGCAGTTTTTCCAAAAGCGTGGGGTGGTCGACTTTGTTGATCTTCGTGAAGAAATCAATAAAAGCTGCATATATCAGACAGCCTCTGGTTTTCACATATTTAGCTGTAAAACATTGAAGAGCAGAAATATTATCTGTTGAGCAATGATTTTTTCTCTACCGCTATAATGGAATAATCATTTCCGCCTCCACCCAGGAGTGTAAATGTTCCAAAATGCATTTCGCAAAACTTTTGCCTGCCACATCTAGTATGGCAATTTGCGTATTGTTGGTTGGCAAATTATGGGATCCCTTTTTGTGAATGGAACTGTAACACTCCCTAACCAGAATGGAGGGACAATTGTTGGAGAATAACAATGTTCAAAAAATGGTGGCCCAAAAATTAGCCCAGAGTTGGGTTTCTCTTTTTATAACCGTGATCGGGTCCTCATCCGTACCCATTGCACCTGAATTTCTCATTGACTACATGAAGTCCTCGATCTGTTGCACTGAGATGGGAGGCCATAATCCTCGATCTGTTCCACGGAGATGGGAGGCCATAAGTTACTAACTCTAGATTCAAACTGGAATCAAGATATTCTATATGCGGATCCGTCTCATTAGAAGCATATCATTCAGAAATATACCTGCTCCAGTGCTCTTCCTTAATCAGGATGGGATGTGATGTAATCTCACAGCATTCGGAAATAATCCCCCAATATTTCCTCATGTCCTTACGGACGGTGCCACTAAGTTCAATCCATTTGTAGTCACACTCATCCTTTTTCAGACTCTCCTTTAGTCATCTTCTCCTCTTTATAGGAGCTATTATTTTCCATCTTTCATCCAAGAAAGATAGATTGGGTTCTAATTAACCTATTATTTCTTATTCAGGTCTGAGAGTGGTTGTTTCGAGAATTTATAGAGTGAGTTTCTCTATTTGACAATCCCTACTTACAAACTATTTCATAGACTGAGTGTATTGAAGAAGTATATGTGAATTCCAAAATTCTGTATAGCTAATAATCTTTTTTAACAGGCCTTTTTACTGACCTCAAGTAGGTACCACCTGATGACATCTCAAAACTTGTTGTGTTCCCATTAAGCATCCATGGACTCACCATCGAGGAGCAAAACTCTATCAAAAACGATAGAGCTTCATGATCACTAAGGGAGTTGTCAATAAAATAAATTTCCAGACTAGTATTAAAAATTGAATAAAAGGCTATGAGATAGTTAATTATAGAGTACCTGGTAGTAGTCATGAGTAAAAGGAGCCATGAAGTCGAAATCAATTCTGCAATTCACTATTGTGCACTCATTTTTTCTAAGTAAACCCATGAGTAAAAGTCCTCTTTCAGCTATTTTCATTTCGCTAGAAAACAGACCAGGGCAATGTTTAAAGCATCATTGGCCCCGGGTTACAATTACTTTTGAGAGTGCCTGGCAGCCAGCTCTATTTTCTAAGTTCATCTTCTATTATAGGATGGTACTCTTCCTGCTCTGCCTCTAACAGAGAGACCTGTCTCATTCCTTTCCCGAGGTTACTAATAGATGTTCAAAGCTTTAGCACAAGGATTGAGGCCACTCAAGGGACCATTGTGGGGATATACTCAAAAAAGGAAGAGTGAGCTTTTCACTCCAGTCCGGTGCACAGCCTATTTCACCATTTACCATATATTAGTTGATAATCAGAATTTGAAGAAATGATGATTCCAAAATACTCCAAATAAATTTCATGAATTGATTTTATTCTCCATGTATAATCACACGTAAGATGCAGTGGCATTTAAAAAGCTTCTCATGCTTCAGATATGCCTATCCGGGCCTTTTTCTGAGCACGCAGAAAATACAACGTACATTCCAAACTCAAAGCTTCTGTTACCCAATGCATTTCGTGCTGTAATAGGCCCTTCCTCAGGGGTTCACTGCGAGTAAAATAACATTAATATTAAAATCGTGATTTTTTTGCACCAGTAACTTGAGCAAAAGAAACAGGAAACCCAGAAAGAAAACACTGAAACAAGTGAAAACTTTAAAAAACAAAACCAAGAAAAGGAAAGAAGTCAGTACCTCATACGCCAACCGTGAGTCTATTGCTGGTCTTCGAGTCAACCGTGAGTCTATTACTGGTCTTCACGTGTCCTTTCATGCATGCGCCACATTGAGAAACAAGAGACCGGATAGACCAGAGCAAGTCGTAACAAGCATTTACAATGCAACGGTTTCGCCTTTGGAAAAGTTAGAGCTATTGGCAATGTAAATGACAATGCCATTTATTTATCTGTTTTCTTAACCAACACATAAAAACACATTTTGGGATTTACAATGTCAATAGCTCAAACATTTCCAAAGGCGAAACCGTTGCATTGTAAATGCTTGTTTACAATGTACTTCATTCAGGCAATTTGCCACAAACTGATATATCATTTTAAGCACATTTTAAAACACTTACAACATCACTTCAGTTTAATAAATGAGCCCCAGATCCAAACGTACAAAAATGCATCTGTGCAATTAACTTAATAGCATTCTGGCAAGTGTGAATCCCCTATTTGAGAAAAAACTGAGCTCAGCCATGTTCTAAGATCATCCAAAAATAATTTGAAATCCAGAAGAATGTGTTTTATTGCTAACTTTGCTAATTATCGACAAAAATAATTGCTGTTATTTAACATTATTATGTCTCTAAACCCCTTGATACCAAATTCTTTAGGGACGAGCAAATAAATGTTGAATACCTGTAGTCCTCCCCAAAAATACACATTAAACTCCCTTTACCTTTGACATATTTAGCATTGCCTTTCTTCACCAACAAAACAAAACTGTGTATTAACCAGCATGAAAAGCTGCCAGTCCAAATACATCATATCTGTAATAGGGTGGAATGAATTCTTCAATTTGTTGCCGAAGGTCATGACCCTTCACAAATTCTCCAACATAGATTCACTACAAATAAGGGAAAATATTCCATGATCACCCATATTTCTTGAAGTGCATTACATTTCATGTAGACTTTCAGTGTGTTAGAGCAAGTTTTTCTTCATGAGGAGAAAGGTCAGGGTAGTAAGCACACTACCTAACTATCAACACAGATCACAATCCCTGCATTACAATTTTCCAGCTCCAATGAGATTTTAAATAACAAGCTACCTTTTTAGCTTAACATGATAGTGTGCCCAATAAAAGAATGGCTAGCACAATCAACATCCTGTCCATCATTTCAAAAAAAGGGTTGAGCTTATGTTGTGTTTCAGTAACATCTTCATAAGTTTTTTTTTTCGTGGATCCTTATTGCCATACAAATAATTTGTCTTGCTATACTTATTTTTCCTAACAATTGGTGAGTTCATAGAGTGCGCTCCATAGCTCAACACGGTTGCTTGTAAATTAAGCTCAGCAAAACACACAAGATGATGGACGGAATGTTGCACAATGGCAAAACATTCACCCCCAGTCACAGATCTGGGTTTAATTCGTCGTTATTTTGCTCACCAAGCCACCCCAGTTCAGACATGGCCATATGCAAATCAGTCTTGACCCTGTGCCTCATGGGAACAGTCCAGCCCGAACTGCCAAGCCATGTCTTCCCTGGACCAGAATCAAGCATCCTAGGACCGGTTTCTGGCTATCAGCCGTCTTCAGCTAGGATAGCTTGACTCCAGTGGCTTAGTGAGCACGGGACCCACGTCTGGGCATACCCTTCCCACATAGGGTGAACAGCAAAACACACAAGATGATGGACGGAAGGTTGCACAATGCTCACTTTGCCATTGGATTCAAGCAAGCCTGGCTGAAGACGGCTGAAAAGCCAGAAACTGGTCCTAGGAAGCTTGTTTCCGGTCCAGGGAAGGCATGGTTTGGCCGTTCGGGTTGGACTGTTCCCATGAGGCACAGGGCAGACCGATTTCATATGGCCATGTCTGAACTGGGGTGGCAGAGTGGGCTAAAGAATGGTGATGGATTAAACCCAGATCTTTTGACTGGGTGTGAGTGTTTGATTGGTTTGGAGGCTCCGTCCATCACCACCCCCTTTTGTACCGCGTAAATTAAGCTCAGCCCTGCTGATTGAGGATGAGCCCAAAATCTTTTCCAAACCTTGCAAGGGTGTTTGCTGGACCCTACAACAAGCTAGGTGGTGAGTGGTCATGGTGGCAGCCGAACTCGTGTGTATGTAAGACTACCAACTGTTCTTCCAGTTAAAGTTTACCACAGGCCAGCACAACTGTGGTCCCTTGCCAAGCCTCCTATGGAGAAATATGCCTTGTGTTTCAGAAAACCATGATCAAAATACATACATTCTGAGCTTGATAGGTTTGAATTGGTCTAACCAGTGTTTACCTGCACTGAAAGCCAAATAAAATCTGAAGAAAGGAAACCAACGCATTTCCAGCAGATAGGGGGGTAAGATTTTATGGGTTGAACTCTGCAAGAGCTTATGACTTTTCACATTTCCCACCTGTACTTACAAAGTTGGCTAAATAATAGTCCCTTGAACAAGTTTCTTACACATCATAAGAAATTATAAGAAACTTTTTACAACAGTGCAAGGAAAAATGTTTGGTAAGGACTGAGCCTTTGTTTGTAGCTGTCTTTGTTCAGGCTGGAGTAAAGGTTGGGTACCCAGAAAAACCTTCTGCTGCAGGGTAGGAGCAGATGAGCTGTGCTCTCTGACTCTGACCGCCTGGATGACCTCTATATGCTGACTGCTGAATACACATGGAGGAGGCCTTAACACATCAAGCCTTCCATGTGCTACAAGAGCCATGCCACCCATCTGGCCCCCTGAAAAGACCTAGGATAAAGAAAGATCCGAATACACATGGAGGAGGCCTTAACACATCAAGCCTTCCATGTGCTACAAGAGCCATGCCACCCATCTGGCCCCCTGAAAAGACCTAGGATAAAGAAAGATCCGAATAGTGAAGCTAGCCATTATTTTCCTGTTTCAGATGCTCTCTAACCTTAGAGACTCTATATTTGCCCTGGGGGTCATTTAGTATCAAAGCCCTCATGTGGGGCTTGTGGTGCAGCAACAATACATTGATCCCAATTCTTTATGTCCTAACACTGCAAGCAGTACATTGAGGAGACCAATAGACCAATACATTGAGGGGCGCTAGATCGTAAACCACTACATCACCAGAGGTTAGTACTTAGACAAAAATAAAGTAATATGCCTCCTCCCTAAAAAACACAAAAGTTGAACAAGAGTTTAGGTTGACCAATAGTTTAAACAAGCTTTGCAATAAAAAGTTATCCACCAATGGATTTGGAACAAAAGGTGAAGGTTGTGGTTTAACTTGTGAACAATATGAATGTTTTTTTTTAGCCTATTGTGATTGTATCTATTTCTATCTCATGTCATTGGTATGGCCTGGACAATGTGATGCAGAACTGGTGCAACAGTATGCGTATGCGGCTTCTGGTTGTAAGCAAAATATGTGAGTATAGGACTGCAAACAGCACATACAAAATCATGCAGGGATATGGCATGGACATAGTTGGGTGCAGCATTTAGGAAAGGTCTTTATTTAATTTCTGCTATCTTGAGGACTGTTAATGGTCATTTTAGGAGTGCATTTCAGGGCATTATATCTGAGAAGCTGCCACCTAGGTATTTTGATAAGGAGGTATTATCAGTTATAGACCCATATTTGATACAAGGAGTCTTGTTTTGGTGCATAATCGAGGTTCATACTGCAAGAAGGATGGTCATGTGCCATGAATGGGCAGCAGTGCAACTCACACTGCTTTAAAGCATATTTTTCTTCCCACTAGTAAACAGTGAAATGCTTTGATAGCAAAAGTAATGTGATCCGGTCTGTTTAGGTTGAGTATCTGTCTGGCTGCTTCTTTCTAGATCTTTGTAGCATGACAACTAATTTATGAATTTGTTAGATAGTCCAACATAAAGTAGATTTGCGTTGGTCAGATGAGATATCAACAGGGTCAGAGAGGCCTCTCTCCTGTGTAAGGGTCCGAAGAAAGAGGACCTATGTCAACGCGAGTCTCTTGTTACATTGCTGCTTTGTGATTCAAGAAAAAGCCAGAACCTCAATAGTTGTTATCAATAGGTGTCCCATTACAGGAATTCAAAAGTATATGGGTTATGATTTTTATACAATCCATATGTATTTCTATTTTAGAATAGTTCGGTTTGACGTGATTCTCTTGCATCCACTGTTAGAAACACATTAGATATTTGTTGAGGTCATAATTCTTGATACTAGAAAGTTGTTTCAGTTTTAAGATGATCCAAGTATCACCATCATTATAGCTGTAACGCCAGGGAGGGAAACATGGCGTCGGGGTGACGCTGGTCGCGGGAGCTCTTGCACGAGGTGGAGAGGAGGCATATACTAAAAACTGATAAAATTGCGCAGATTGTACTATGCAGGAAGCGCGGCAACATAGCGTGAGGATTTAAAGTATACAGTACCATGCTCCAGGTCATATGAGTACAGTGGTGGTGAAAGAACATGGAGCCTGGCGTTGGGCTGCCCCAATATGGAGAAAGACTAGAGTGGCGATTTTGGCGGTCGGCTTCCGGGTTAACAGAGGAAGCACGGCGAGACTACGAGGCGAGGGGAAGGACGCCAAGATAGTGGCAGAGCACAGAGGAGACAGTATCAGAGACGAAGCTAAGTCCATTTTTGTTTTTCAAAGCGTGCAAAGTGCCCGACAGACCTCCCAATGGCAAGCTGGCGGGAATAGAGGGGAGAAGACTACACAGGCACTTGAGGGGGGGGGGGGGGGGGGGGGTTGGGAGTGCAGAGGAGAGCTCCCGCTCCTCGGGACTCTCCGGGGCCGCGGATGGACGTTCTCTTTCCCCGGGGCTCCTCCTGTGCTCGGGAGCCTCGGGACGGTCGATGCAGGCTGCTTCCTCCTTCCGGCTCTCTCCTCCTCCTCCTCCTGCGATGACGCGGAAGGGGGCTCGACCGGCTGGGCCAATCCCAGCGCGGCCCGGGCTTGAAGGCGGGCGCTGCTTCCTCCTCTCACTCGGGGCCGCGGCGGTGAATACACGGAGCAATGCCGGGTGGGCACAGGCCTTAAATCTAAATATTAAGCGAGGTGGGCACTCGCTCGGGGTACCACAACAGCGGCAAGGTCCCTGACTCGAGTTGCACGAACGGGAGGGGGGCGGGAGAGGACACGGACGACGGGAGGGGGCGGGAGAGGACACAGACGGCGGGAGAGGACACGGACGACGGGAGGGGGGCGGGAGAGGACACAGACAGCGGGAAAGGGGAGGGAACAGGAAAAAACGTAACTCCGCCCTGGGAAAAAATCTCGGGAACGCCCCCGAATCTGGTCCGGCCTTGACGGACAGATCCGGCACTCAATGGCTAGCCTCCATTTATGGAGCTAGCCAATGAGAGCCGGGGGACGTTCCCGAAGTGCTTATTGGGGACATAGGATTTCACCTGCGCTGAAAGGCTGCGCAGCAGCCTTCGGCACTCAATGGCTAGCCTCCATTTATGGAGCTAGCCAATGAGAGCCGGGGGACGTTCCCGAAGTGCTTATTGGGGACATAGGATTTCACCTGCGCTGAAAGGCTGCGCAGCAGCCTTCGGCAGGCGAAACCCAAAAACTAAACGAATAAAGTATTTATGAAAATCCATTGGAGGCACTCCTGATGTTACTCTTCAAAACCGTGAGTCAGTTACAGAGTGCTTGTGCAATATTTACATACTCAAACTGTTGTTAAGTAACAGTGCCACGTGCTTCCTTTTGCACGCGCTAGCTCTATTTGTTTAAAACGTTGCCACGCATTAGCGTAACACGCTTCCTTGCGCCACTCCTTCATGCTCTGAGTGTTGCCAAGAAGCGGCGTTACTATGGAGCAGAGTCTCGACGCAGCGTAAGGCTGCCATCTTAAGTGTAATTTTTTTTCACTTCATCGCTATCATTCCTTACGACTAGATTTTGTTGGCAGTTACGGAGACACACACTCGGCGCGCAAAATCTGGTGTCTTGTACACTGAGGACACATATTCTCTAAAACAAAGGTAAATGCAGAAAATTGTACACACGTTTTGACAGTGTTTGATATATGGAAAGGTACGGGCAGTTAAAGTTGCAGTTCCCGTTCCTAGCACAGGGGCTGAGGTAAAGATATAGACGGTTGATTGCAGCAAGTGAAAAGAAATAACCCCAATGTGGGAAGCACGCAGTTTAGGACAAGACACAGGCACAGGAACAGTCACCCAAGGTAAACCTTATTAAACGGGGGAGTAAATAAATAACCTGCCACAGACATCTTTATATATCTGCGAATCATTTGCAACAGATAAGAATGACTCCCAGATTCGGGTCAAAGAGCCGAATACCAGGGACAGAGATAGAGAGCCCAGGACTGGCACAGGGTATCAGGGACAGAGAGTATTGTACCTGGTTTAAGAGCCCAAGACTCGCACAGTGAATCACGACAGAGGACCTATAATGGGGACAAAGGTCCCGCAACTAGAACTGGGTTGGGGAGCCACAGAACTTAGACAAAGAGCCCAAATCTCGGGTCATAGATTCCAAGGTATCTGATAAGGGACACAGATCTCGGTCATTACGGGGACAAAGGTTCCAGAAAGTGAACCAAAGGAGCCAGAAACTTGACTGGGTGATCATAACCGGGACAAAGGTCCCAGAACTAGGACTGAGAGTTAAAATGGGGACAAAGGTCCGAAAGAAGCCAGAACCGGTCCAGAGAACCTAAAACTAGGACAAATGTCCCAGAACCAGAAAAAAGGACGGGGACAAAGGTCCCAGAACCGGTACCAAAAGGGGGCAAAAGTCCTAGAACCACGATGGAGAGCTGGTACAGAGAGCCTACAATGGGGACAAAGGTCCCACATCCAGAAAAAAGGAGGGGACAAAGGTCCCAGAATCAGAACCAGGAGGGGACAAATGTCCCAGAACCAGTACCAAGACAGGACAAAGGTCCCACACAGAGAGTCTACAACAGGGACAAAGGTTCCAGAACCACAAAAAAGAGGGGATAAAAGTCCCAGAACCTTTACCAAGACGGGACAAAGGTCTCACAATCAGTACCAGGAGGGGACAAAGGTCTCACAATCTCGATGGAGAAACAAGACAGAGAGCCCACAACGTCGACAAAGATCCTTGGACCAGAACCGGGACAGAAAGTTTAAAACTAGAACAGAGAGTCTGAAACTCGGAGATAAAAAACCAAAGCCTGGATAGAGAGCCCAGAATGGGGACAAAGGTCCCGCAACTAGAACTGTGTCATACAGACAACACAACTAAGATACAGAGCCCAAAAGAAAAACAAGGAGAAAAATATGCCACAGAGTTCACAACCAACGAAAAATAAAAAGGCCCAGAACCAGAGAAAGAGGCCTGTAACCGGAGAAAGAAGTCCAGAACCAGAGAAAGAGGATCAGAACCGAAACTGCTAGTCCAAAACAGAGACCGAGAAAGAACTGGCTTCAATAATTTTCTTCGGGAACATTAAATCCACACATTGGTAATCTAAAGCATGGAGGCATCTGTTGAAATGTTCATCTTCAACTTGGATCGTAAAGCGATGGTGGACGGAAACAGATTGAAGAAAGTGAATTCTCTCTTCCTGTTTTTGCTGGTCAAGGACAGATTGGGGAAAGTAGGCTGTCTTTTCCTGTTTTTGTAAGTCTAAGGGGAGTAGGTGGTGGTGATACCTATTAGTTGTTTTGGGTGATCTGCCTCACCTCACACTTCACTCTTAACATTCTTTGCCCCTAAACGCTTGTTTGCCTTCACAAACTAAAAATAGTTCAAGAAGTCTTAGACTTTGTATCTGTCTTAATTATTATTGTTGTTGTCTATAATACATTAAGCTTAATTTATGTGATTTGTTTATATATTTCATTTTTCTGTAAAGGAGGAAGATGTGTTGTAAATTAGTTCTTCGTGTAACATGGCTGATAGTGGTTGTTAGCCCTTCCTTTGTGTTCTTACTTCCTTAGCCTCACAGAATACCTGTGTGTTCTAACTTGACTAGAGTGTTCCACTCTTGGGAGTTGGCTGTGTCCTACAATAAATCTACATGTAACCAACTATAGTCAAGTCAAAAAGATCTTTATTGCGGCAAAATGCCATAAAAGAACAAAAGGAACATGCATAAAACACCAAATTGCTATTACACATTGATTTGAACATGTTAAGACCAATACAAATATGTTTAGGGAGGCTACAAGGCAAGAGAACAAAGTTGTGATATGCGTTGAAGGCCAAATAACATATATATGGCAATAATGAAGGAATTTAGATGCCAAGCATAAGACAGGGCAAGTATACACATGATTAAGATCAATAAGAAACCATTAGAAAAACTAAATAGTGTTAAAACCAGTAAAAGCAGTTAAAAGACTAATGTTGGGAAGCAAGTTTCCATTCACGTGTGATCATGAGAGATTGTGTAAATTTGCAATGGCGGCAGGCTAATAAGATGGGCAAACTTGAATTAATCCCAAGCTTTGGTTCTCTATAATAGCTCTTCACATATGCCACATTGCAAGCAAGAATCTGGAAGTTGCAGAACAAAAAATGGGTGTAACTCATATTTTAGTAGCCTAAAGGCCTCAGTGTGGTCTCTTATTCCCATATTTCTACACAACTGAAGCACCCATTTGGACCTTGGCCTTCTATAAGCAGGGCAGAAGAGAAGAACGTGGAATTCGGACTCTTCGGTCAACGTACACCCTGGACAGTCCAATTTAAGGCTACCCTTCCATTTGTTTGTAAAAACTCTAAGAGGAAGCACCCCATGTCTGAATTGCAAAAACAATTCCTTAGCTAGAAGTGGTTGGATCATATTGAGTACTGGTTCAAGCTTATATTGGAGTTTGACATCTAGAAACCTATAGGTCAACATGCAAGAGTTAGTACTCTGCGTGAACTGTGCTAATTTATGTTCTTTAATGGCAAACTGGAGGGTGTTTTTGGAAATAGAGGAGCACGTCTTTTCAGGTAATAGCCACATGTTTGCCCTCCCCAAAGTATAACATGTATTCCGAATGTAGGACAACCATCGGATGTTACCTGCTCCCAGAATGGACATTACATCCTTCAGTTGCTCCCTATAATTTGATAGCTCGGGCGTGCTCCATAAGCGGTGCCAAAATAGGAGCGGACGGGAAGCAATTATTTCACAAAAATCGGGCCGATCTCCATATCCATCCTCAGAGGTGTTAATGGGGTACTTTTGGGTAAGTTCAGGAGTTGTCGTAGGAAGGTATTCTGTTATGGATAAAGCGTTAGAAGGGGAAAAGCCCCAAAGCTCCGCACCATAGAGTTCGGGTCCCCTGCCCTGAGTTTTGCAGATTTCTGCAGGTGGACCTACCACTTTTTGGGTACAGTTTTTATATACTTTTAAAATGCCCCCAATTGATTGTGTGAGTTTTAAGTTAGCTTTGTTTTCTTTGGTCTTCCAGTCCATCTTATCATTAATGGTAAGACCCAAGTAACCAAAGGTAGATACCCTTTCTAAGGGCATTCCTTCCATTTGTCGCTGTGGGCAATTAGTGGTATTTGCATTGAATACCATATATTTCGTTTTTTGGAGATTTATCTCCAAATCCCTCTTCTTACAGAATTTACTGAACTCCTCCAATACCCGCTGCATACCCATTAGAATCTTGGACATTTCTCAATGCTGAGCCACTTTGCATTTAATCAACCATATACATATCCTTATGGTTAAAATCTAATTTATTTCTTGAATTTGTTTATGCGGGTCATTGTTGCAATACCCTCACGTAACTGTTTATAATATCTGTATCTATACAACAAGCCTGATTTAGGTGAGAGGCTCCCAATTTTTTAAGCACTAAACTGCATTATTCTTTTAACTGTCTCCTAAGTAAAATTCCCTCTGCTTCATCGTCAACGGGCAGCATACATTTTGCAGCTGTTCTTTTGCAAAAGTCTTTCCTGTTCTAATATGATGGCATGCATGCGTTACATCCTAAAACTGTTATTTTGTAAACTGCTTACATGCAGCATTAAATGCTATGTGTAAAGCGCCCAGAAACCCTTATGGGTATTGGTTGTGTAAAGACGAGAGGGAGACAAAAATTATATAAAAATAAAGTAATTTATTAAGTGCTGTAGTACGACCCACTGGTGCAGAGGAAACGCATCCAGTTCAATCAAATATCCAACCGCTTCTGCTTCACATTCTGAATTCCTAAAGATTCCAAAGTTACATCAATACATTCTATATGACCTAGGTATAAATCTAAATTCTATAATAAAAATAAAGAAAAGGCACAATTACCACATGTATCCTTTTAAACAAAACAAAATAAATCAAGAACAAAAAGATAGCAGTAAAAGTTTTTTTTTTAAACATCTAAAATATAATCATCAAACTTTTTAGGCATCCTAGAATTTCTCTTTTGTAACACAGAAGTTTCTTTAACAGAAGAACCCAAATCCATAACTTCTTCTTCATTGAATTCCGACAAATTAGAATGAGGATAATTAGCACAGGTACCGTCCCCTTCATTATTCTCACCATTAATCCATACCAAACCACCATCTTCTTTAGCAAACAAATTGTTCTTGCCCTGGTTTAAGAACCACAACAGAACTCTTATTCCACCAACCCTTGCCCTTTAGTAAAACAATGGTATCAGTCACCCTTTCAACTTTGAAAGGATTAGTAAACCTGGAAGAACCCTTACTGTTCATAGTAGGTTTGATGATCCGTACCCAATCACCAATTTCTATATTTTTACTTTTCACTTTATGAAATGAGTCATGATAGCTTTTCCCAGAAATGCGAGAATCAGCAATATTCTTTTTGGCTCTGTTAATGGATAATTCCAAATTTCCCTTTCTAGCTTCTTTTTTAAACAAAGGTGTCAACAAAGATTTTGCTTGTGTCCCCCTCATTAAAAAGTACGGAGAAACTCCAGTACAAGCATTTGGAGTGAAATGATAACTCCACACCTTTTCTTTCAAAAATTCAAAAACATCTAAATCACTTTCTAAATCACTTTCTAATGCTGCTTGAATTCCTTCTTTTATAACTCTATTGGCCCTCTCAACTTGACCATTGGCACGAGGACAATATAAAGGCGCTCTTTCAGACAGCACACCAAATTTGTTCAAAAATGATTGCATTTTGTTTGAGATAAATTGCACCCCATGATCAGATAAAATTATATTAGGTGCACCTTCAATTCTAAAGATGTCCAAAAAATCAATAACTTAATCAGTTACTGGATGCTCTACAAAAGTGTAATAAATCCACTTTGAAAAATTATCAATTACAACAATAGGAAATTCTTCTCCCTACCTAAACATTCATACGGACCAGAAAAATCAATAGAATTTTTTTTCCCAAGGTCCAGCAGGAACTTCTTGAATAGATAAAGGTTGTGTAGAAACTTTCCAATGTGTATCCAATTTCACACACACACAGAACAATTGTCCACCATTCTTTCCACACTGGCATCCAAGCAAGGCCACCAATAATGTGCTTTAAGACATTTTTTAGTACCAGATACTCCTGGATGTCTTGAATGAGCCAACTGAATACGTTTATTTCTGACACCTGCAGGTGGAACAAACAAATCCTGTCTCAAAAGTATGTCATTTTCAATACTAAGCTCCTCAGCAATCTGAGCAAAACTTCTAAAATGTACATCCACATTTTTACAAGGTGGCCATCCATTAACAACAAAATGCTTTACTTTGGTCAAAATAGTATCATTTGTCATGGCATCAATCCATTCTTTCTTTGAAACAGCAGCATTACATCAATCAACAACATCCATCAATGCCACAACACATTCATGTTGATCAATTATCTCGTTGTCACACCCATCTTGAGACGGAAGTCTAGATAAGCAATCTGCAGTAACATTTTTACCTCCAGGAATATGTTGTATTTCAAAATTAAACTCCTACAATCTTGCAATAAGCCTTACAAGCCTGGAAGAAGCCTTGCCACTTCTAACACCATCCATCATAAAAACAAGAGGCTTATGATCTGTAACCAGAACAAAAGGTCTTCCCCACAAAAAACTTTTACGTTTTTCTACGGCCCATACGCAGGCCAAAGCCTCTTTTTCAATGGTGCTATAGTGCCTCTCTGCTCCTCGAATCCCTCTTGAAATGAATGAAATTACTCTTTTTTTGTCATCTTCAATCTGTGTAAACACAGCATCAAGCCCAATAGCACTCGCATCAACTGTGACATAAGATTTCCCTTTTGGATCAAACGTATTTAGACCTGGTGCTTTAGCACTCAGTTTCTTCACATTAATAAAAGCATAACCTTTAACAAATCTAGAATAATATTCGTCTAACCCTAAAAAAGTACGCAAAGAATCCTTATCTTGTGGTCTAATAGCCTTCTCCAAAGTTTTGACAGGATCTTCCTTAGGAAAAATGCCGTCAGGAGTAATCTTGTGGCCCAAGTAATTAATCTCCTCAACAAGAAATTTACACTTGTCTTTACGCACTGTCATTCCTTTGCTACCTAAAATATTTAATACTTTTTCAAGAATCATGCTGTGTTGTTCACCATTTTCTGCAAAAATTAAAATGTCATCCTGAAATGACTGCACAGCATTTAGGCCTTGAAATAGATTCTCAATTAGCTTTTAAAAAACACAGGCCGCTGAGGCCAACCCGAAAGGCACCCTCAAAAATCTACAGAGACCAAATGGAGTAATAAGAGTTGGGAGGTCTTTTGAAGACTCATCAAGAAGTACTTGATGGTACGCAGATTTAAGGTCAATAACCGAGAAATATTTTGCCCCATTAATCGCGGCAAACATTTCCTGAATACGGGGTAATGGATAAGTGTCAACAACAATATTCTTATTAAGGGACCTGAGATCCACACAATCTCAAATCCAGATTTTTTTCTAAGTGCGATAACAATAGCGGAAACCCATTCTGAACTGTCTGTGGATTCAATAATACCTTCAGAGCACAAAGTATCCAAATGAGATTTCAATGTTTGTCGGATGCCCAAAAGAACCATACGTACTTTGTGCTGAATTGGCAATGCTCCTTTTTTTAATTTGATTTTATGCAAAAAGCCTTTAACTTGTCCAACCTCATTTTTTAAAACATTACTATGTTTCTTCAGAATCATTTACAAAGAAAATGTATCCATGGAAACATTGTTGACATCTAAATTTCTTAATTGAATGGGACGATCTGAACCTGGACATAAGTTAATACCCAACCTTCCTAGATCAAACCTGTAGGAGAGTGGGGTCTGCAATCCCATGGCCACCCCAGATTTTTGCTTTTTGCTTCACTGGTTTACGACTTTCCCTGGCTGTGGGCCTGCTAATCAGACCCCCAGCCTAGCTGTTCTCTCTCTAAAATTACAACCATGTACCCTAGGTGCATTTACCAATTGGTACTGGACCACCTTTACAGTCCCTGTACAGTATACCTTAGGTATCCAGGGCATAGGAGTACCCAGGGCCTACCAGGGGCTGAAGCATGCATTATGCCACCCCTGGCTGGCCATCTAAACAGACACAACTGGCTGCACGACAGCTGGGGCAAGGTGGTGTAATCACCCTTTGCTTTAGATATAGTTCCCTATATCTAAACCTAAAATGGACACATATATTCCTATCAGTCACTCCTATGGAAGGCCTTATCAATCCTGAAGGCAGAGTGCTTGGAATCATGTGATATGGTGCTCTGGCATGAGCTGAGCCCGTTTGCAGCTTGCGGAACCAAGTCCTAATAGCTGTTCCATGATAACGCTATACCATATACTCTTAAGTGCATTATAATCCTCGCGGTTAAATGCTAACTCTGGTATAACATTATCAAAACATGTCGAGTAAGGTGTCATTCGAATTGGAATACTACCCCCTCGCCAATTCTGGCGACGGGGGTAGCATTCCACCCTTCTAGAGGGACACGACATGTATGTAACTGTGAACCCCGGTTAAAGTTAACTCGAGCCTTGGCATCACAAAATGGATGCTACCACCACAGACGCAAGTCTGACCTCCTGCTGCTGGGAGTCCTTCCAGCGAGGGAGGCTTGGACAAAGGGTTTCCTGCCTTGGGAAGTGCTAGCACCACCCCAGACAGGATTTTATGTATTAGGTAGGCCCAGGCTGAAAGGAATGAGACATGCCTGGGGCACACAAGGTGCCCTGTGCATACACCGGTTCCAACCAGTTGCTGGGGCACTCCAGCCCCAGCTCTGGCGGGAAACTGAACAAAGGATAGGGAGTGTAACCACCCCCCTTCCTGGTCCCACCCAGGGGAGGGACCTAGTCGTAGTGCAGCCCCCTTTAGCTGAATAAAGGTAGGAGCTGGTCCCATTCCCAGTTAGATTAATCTTGACAACTTCCACGAAGAAACTCTTGACCTTCGACCTCCTGAAATCAGAAGACTGAAGAATCTCCCCTATGGTCAGGGAGTGACCATCCTGCTTCGCAGGCACCATCAAGCTCCTGTGCGGTTTGCTGTAAGTCCTTCCTTCAAGGAATCCGACGACCCAGCTCACCGAGACCCGGACCTCCAGACCCCTCTGACCTCTACCCACATCCACAGCACAGCTGGGACCCGTGGGTGCGACGAGCAACGTGGAGACGGCCATCTTGAAGAAACCTGCACAGCGCTTCCAGCACGACCCCCGAGGGTTCCTCGAGTGAGTGCATTGGGGACTGAGAAGCCCCACACCGACGCAGCTCCTGCACCAAAGACCAGCCCCCCAGCATCCCCGTGATCTGCGTGGGGCCCTTTTGCCTGGTTGCTGCTATTCCTGTTGTCTGGTCACTTGCCGGCTGGCTAGTGATGTCAGGTTTAACTCCACGGGATCCAGTTGTTGCACTAATGGTTCCACCTCCAAATGTCACCAACACCCTGAAGTGTATACACAGGGTGTTCGAGCCATTAGGCGAGGGAGAAAAATAACAAACTAAAATAATAAAGTATGGGAAGGGAAAAGGAAAGGGTCTGCAGGGAAAGGATGCCTGTAACAAAGAACAAAACACATTCAGTAATTGCGGTACTCTACACAACGCTACACTCATAAAGTCTCACTATACATGCCTACATATATATACCTGCGTATAAGTGAAGTAAAGACCTTTGAACATGAACCCAAAACAACTACTCCAACACAGTCTTTGGGAACTCCTATGGGAAATATAAGCAAGATGTAAAATGAGGTCTGTACCCAGTTTGGCTTTCCTTTATATTAATGAGATCAGCAATAACCACATATTACATACCACCAGACTGTTCAGAGGTCGCTTTGTACTTTTAGATCCATGTGGTGAAACGTAAAAGAACCAGTAACATACACTGTACATAAGATACGGCAGTGTGTAGGAGGAAATAACCACAACACTCCGCTCCTCCACACTTTCGAATTGAGTCAGAAAAACAAAATATAAACCTTTTACCAGTAACACGTAGTTGCGGCCACCACCGTGTTCTGTGTATAACTTGCAAATATTTCCATATGATAATAAACGGTAACGCATAGTTAGCCTCACTACCACGCTACGCTCTTTTGTCCAAGAAACAGAATTGCCACTGAATTACGGTAACACGTGGTTTCGACCACCACTGTGTTCCGCAATACGAATGCCCGAAAACAGAACCCAAACAACGTTCTACTAGAACGTGCACGAAAGTCTTCTAACATGTAGCGCATCACAACAGTGACCACACAGCGCGTTAGAGAAGCACGCAGAAAGTATCAGCAGTATACAAAGACAGGAAACGGTCCGATCAAGGAAAAACAAGAAAAGGTGGGGGCGATTCCGAGCGAGGACAACTACTCGCTCTCCCGCCTCGGCTAGACAACCCGACTCACCCTCAGCCGTTGGATGGAGAACAGGAACCAGGGACGGGCGCGCAGAGCAGCCGCTCTCACGCCGGGAAACAGACTCAGAATAGCAAGCACCCGGAAGCGTCTCTCCAGCACAGAAGTACTTCCAGGGAAACCAAGGAGGATCATGGGACATGTAGTTTGTAGGGGCTAAGCAGGTGCAAGGCAGCGGAACCTGACAAGTGACCTCTGAGACGACGACCCGCAGATTTCGGCACTGCTAGTCTGGTCCCCCAGACTAGCCCTTGCTTCCTTGTGAAACAGAAGCACACTGGACCCTCCTGGTCCACACCAGACGCCATCTTTGTTCCACCGCGTGGCTTGCATTTGCCAAGGCCTGTTGACCAGATCGACGATCCAACACCGCCATCAGCAGCAGACTACGTGGGACAGCTCGTGCCTCCAGCCTGGTCGTGAAGAGCAGCTCCTGGTCCGCGCAGCTACAGAGAGAAGCGACCCTTCCTCCACCTGAACGCGGCGACAGCCCCTGGTTCCCTCCTGGTTCCAGCACCGTCACTGGCTAGTGACCGAGACTCTGTCCCCTTCCCTTTCAGGACTTCTCCTTCCTAGTTCCATCCTTGGAACCACCGGACTCCTCCATCTGGCTGCCTGCCAGCAACTTCTTGTTTCAGGCATCACCGGGATCAACGCAGCAAACCCGACACCACTTCAGCCCTATGCACCCGCAGCCTGTGGGTTAGGTAACTAAAGCTTCTAGGTGCTGAAGTCTGTGTTCACTATCCTAGTGTCCAGGTCCACTGTTGTTTTCCCTCCATCCAGCCAGGTTCGTCCGGAATCCGTAACTTTGTAAACTGTAGTATCCATAGACGTTGGTACGCATCCCGCGTGAGAGTTCCCACTCTGCACGTGAGTCCCGTGGGCCTCCTGCTCCGTACTTACCTAGTTCGTAGCGTAGTCCCAGCGATCCTCCAGCCTCTGGATCTCCTTACAGTACTTTCTTTCCTCGCATTCCATTGTTCTTAGTATATGGTTTGTCGTGCCCCTAAGGCACACGTGTAAATATTGTGCAAACTCGTATTTTCTCCTTAGTATTGTCATGTGCTTAGCCCTCTGATCTCATAAAGAGTTCAGAGGTGTTGTTATTAATAAATATATTGTTTATTTTCATAACAACCTGTGTGGTGTCCTTTCATTTGGTTTTCAAGGGGTTATATTGTGGTAAAACAGCTGGCTTCACATGCCAAAAGAGTTTAGCCTAAGACTGCTTTGTCCATGCTACCATTAGGATAGCTGGTCTATAAGGTTGCCTTACAACCAATCACCATAAGGGTTGTTTGGACTGATACAAGGTGGTCACTAGAACTAGTGAACATCATATATCAGGCCAACTTCTCACATTGGTGTGCAGCGGTTGGGATTTGAGCTTGCTGTTGTTTTTACCACGTATAATCTTGAGATATCATTTGAAAGATCACATCAGGTACTCTAGGTACATATAACAAGCTTAGAAATACTCTGAGTTCTACTGAACCAGCTGTTGTAGTAGAAAGGGCCTAGCACACCCTGACTACAACTCTTAGCAAGGGATCAGTAGGAAAACCCATAGTGTAGGTAGGTGCATCACTTACACCACACTAGAAGCATGTCTACCCATGGAGAGTCTTCAGAGACTCCCCTAGTGGTTAGTGACCCTCCACAGGTCCTTTCCAGATATGCAGCTCTCAGTTTCCAGGAGATGAGACAACTGTGTACCTCCAGGAAATTGAAACAGGGTTCTAACCCTACCACTCCTTTTCTGTTAGGTCTCTTAGAGACTTATGATGCTAGAAAGGCTTCTCATACAGATGGGAGCATGCCCCCCTTAGAGGGTACCCTTGGTGATCCACACCTCCCTGAAACAGAGAATGTAGAGGAGGAGGAGGATGAAGAGGGTCTCTCTGGGGATGAGGCAGACAAAGGTCCTGAGCTAGTCAGCAGACTTACTAGGGCCAACTTAGACCTACATAGGAAAGGATCTGGGGGACCCCCAGTACTGACCCTAAGCAGGCCTAACTTTGGAGTTAGAAGAGATAGGTCTCATTCTAGGGACTCCAATAGATCTGTGCACTCTCATGCCTCTTCTCAGAGGAGAATGACTTCTCCCCAGAGGAGAATAACTTCCCCTCAGAGAAGAGAACATGAAGCAAGGATGAAACAGGCTAATCTAAGGATCCAGAGGGAAGAACTTGCGATTGCCAAGGAGAAGCTTGCCTTTGCTAGAGAGCAACAGTTGAGTGGGGCAGTCCCCACTGGTGGCAGCATTATCCCTAAAGATAAAGACAGGAGTTTTGATACTAGACACGTGAGTAAAATAGTGCCCCCCTTTAAACAAGGGGATGACATCCACAAATGGATGACTGCTTTGGAGAGGGCCTGCACTGTCCAGTGCATCCCCCAGAGTCAGTGGGCAGCTATATTGTGGCTCTCCTTTGAAGGTAAAGGTAGAGATAAGCTCCTCACTACTAGAGCTGAGGATGCTAACAATTACCAAGTCCTGAAGAATACACTGATTGATGGGTTTGGCTTAACAACTGAACAGTACAGGTTGCTGTTCAGAGACACCCATAAAATTCAGTCTCAGGATTGGGCTGACTTTGTTGATTGTGCCACTAAGGCTTTTGAAGGCTGGTTACTGGGAAGTAAAGTTACTGATTACACAGGATTGTATAATCTAATTATGAGAGAACAAATCTTAAATAATTGTCAAAATCAGTTGTTGCATCAGCACCTTATTGACTCAGATCTGACCTCCAGGGGTGTGGAATTTTATAAAATATCTTCTTGTCCAAAGGACAAAATGTTTAAGAAATCTTCTTGTCCTGTAAAAAAATCAACTTGTCCCATTTGGTACCAAACAATGAGGTTTCAATGTATGACCGCATTCTCATGTAAGAGCTTGGATAGCAGCCTCTCTGATTATGCCAGGGCTCATTTTACTATATTATTAGAGACAACGGTCCCTAACATGGGAAATATAAGAACATATCCACAAAACTGCAATCAGCGTTTGGTGTTCTATTGTCCCAATGGAACTTTTTTTCATGTATTTACTTCCATAATAATATAATAAAGAGAGTGAACCCAAACCTTTGAGGCGGGTAATCTCAGGAACCACAGTGCCAATCAAAACACCCAATACAGCATTGGAAATGTCAGGGTAGGCAGATGGACATAGGGTATATACCAGCAAAACATATACTTTAGAAGGGCAAAGTATGTTGTGTGACAAAGTAGCCCCATCTCTCATTTTTTTTAAAAGTAGTTTTACGTTGATTTGCCTTTATTTTGTTTTTAAAATATTGACATGCACCAAAGCTGATGTATTAAATGATTCCTTAGTGCAATGGTAGTTAATGTTTTCAAACTCTACATTGTAGCTTTCTGCACACTACAACCATTTTTAAGTTGCAAATATTTTGCTCTCTTAATCCCTTTTTCAAGGAGCACATTGTTTGGGGTACATTGTCCGTTTTCAAAATAAAATCTCCAATATTGCTTCCATTCTTCTTTATACACTTGCACATTATAAATGAGTCTTCTGGAAGCTATACACATAGCCACAACTTGTAAATGTTGCAGACAATGCACACTTGCTTTTATTGGATCCTCTGTCAGTAATGCAAGCTGAGATTCCTGCTGACTGTGTTTGAATATATCTGACTTGAATTCTCTGCTCGACCTAACTTTAATGCAATTGACCCATGAACATGTTACACAACTTTGTTTTAAACATTAGCATCCCGACAAGCCGAATAAACTGTGGGCGACCATACATCTAGCAAGCAAATGCAAATGTGTCACTATATTATTTCCCTGAGAAACT
This sequence comes from Lissotriton helveticus, assembly GCF_964261635.1. Classification (NCBI taxonomy): domain Eukaryota; kingdom Metazoa; phylum Chordata; class Amphibia; order Caudata; family Salamandridae; genus Lissotriton; species Lissotriton helveticus. Next base: position 73,277,910 of record NC_136068.1, on the reverse strand, counting down.
ACCACCAATTTGTTTCAGAGGCGATGGGGGGATTTGAGGAAGCCAGCAAGAAAAATGCATCCGTTAGAAAACCCCAAAGACTGGCCATTGAAAAAATATTAAGGTACTATGGTTACAGCATGCACTGATTTGTCATTGAAGATGTTAAGAAAAAAGGTCATGCCTTTCACAGCAATTTACTTAGTTGCCTCTCCAAGTCATACCATGCAGACTTCATGCAAAGTAAAGCTCAAACTACACACAGCTAGCGTTCTGCATAGCTCCTGCACAAGCCACGGGCATGGCACACCTCATCTCTAGAACAACTTGTATCCTCTGTAGTGCAGCTCATACACTTTACACCTTCTATTTAACAATTCCCTCCTGCACTATCCCTTACCCTTACATGAATGATGCACAGCACTGTTCATACCTATTTTTACAGCTCATGTCCTGCACAGGTCACTGTAAAGATCATATGCAGTGTAGCTCAGGTACCATGTGGATCACATGTAAGACATAGTTGAGCCTTGCATTACCATTGTTCCTAGCATCTTCAGTATAGTGCACAAACCAAGGTATGCACAGCCCACGCTTGCACAGCTTATTCCATTATGACAGGTAGTATCCTTTACGCGCTGAGGGATGCGGAGATGGGGTTCTTATAAAAAAAAGGAGATTATGGTGTGTGATTTACAGTCATACTCTGCTACGAAGTAAAAGGAACAGCCCTTTGATGGTTTTATTCAAGGGAGTAGCCAGAAAGTTAAAATACCCCCCACTTTGACCAATGCTCTGACAGCACCAAGTAAGTGATGTAAGTGAGCTCATACCTCCCTACAACTCCTTTGTCACTTCAATCCAAGCATCTGTCTATTATTCTTTAATGCTAAATCTGTCTGCTCATGTCCACCATTTCACCTTTACATTCAGTCATTCATTCTATCATTCATTCTTTCTTCCCATTCCATCCATCGGCCATTCCATACATCTACCCATCTGTTCACCCATCCACTATCTATGCACGCACCCATCCACAATCTATGCACGCATCCATCCACCCATGCATCCATCATTTGACTTACCCTTCAAACAATAACGCCTTTCAACCATCAATTGTTCCTTTTGCCATTCATTTATTCATCCATCCTCTCAGATTTTAATTTACTTTGCCATACATCCATCCTCTCAGATTCTCATTTACTTTGCTATACACCCATCCTTTCAGATTTTATATTACTAGAAATCCTTTTATCCATTCCGACTTTTATTTACTCTGCCATCATTTTATCCACTGATCTATCCATCCATCCTTTCACCCAACCATCCATTCATCCACTCGTCCATCCATCCTTTCATCCACCCATACATTCACCCACTCATCTATCCTTTGCCCCTCTTCCATCCTTCTCTCCCTTTTCTAGCAACCCATCTTCTATTTTCTTTTAGTTAATCATCTCTTATCTGCCAAGTTGTAGATGAGAGGCCCATAAAAAACTCACCTCTGCTGTAGCTGCTATAGGGAGGGGTTCACTATGCCCCAGGTTTTATTGGTGGGGGGCCCTTAATCAGTAGATTTAGCTTTAGAACCGAACGAGCTTTCAATTCACTAAAACATTAAAAAGTGTTTTCAAAATCCTATAAAATAATGCACCCATGGTCAGAAACACACGCACAAATAGGTTTAGAGTGGTATTTTATTAGAGTTCAGTCCACTAGGTAAGAGAGGCAGCAACAGCGTGTTAAAAATATAAATATAAATGCTTAAGTTGCATTTGTAAAGATGAATTTTCCATAAACTTAATGTTAGAAAATTGTGCACGGCCCTACATCAAAAAGTGGATTTTGACAACACTTTTTTGATGTGGGGCTGGGCACAATATTTTTTTGCCCGTCATAGTTTACAGAAAATTCAACTTTACAAATGCAACTTTATCATTTATATGTTACTACGCTTTTGCGGCCTCTTACCTTGTGGGCTGAGAATGATCTGATAATAGCTCCGATCACAGTAATAGCCACAGTGTTGGGGAGCAGCCGTGATCTCTGCAGCTGGTGGTGATCGGCCGTGTGCTTTACACCAAAGGCACAAGGGCAATGACCTCTGAATGATGGGGTCACGAGGCAGGTTTTGGGGAGTGCAGAGACTTGGAAACACAAGATTATTGTGAAATGAAGTACTTGTGCATTCTGCTTACAAGCAACGGTGACTGGCCTAAATGCTTTCAGCGTGCAGTTGTGAGTTACAGCCTGCACTCTGAATGAAACCATGTAAGCAGAGAGGTTTTTTTTTCCTTTTCCAAAAGCGTAAGGCAGGCCTGCCCCGCAACGTTCAAAGAGATGTCAGTGTGTGCCTTGCGCTGTGCTCAGAAAGGAGGGAAGCACTTCTGGGTATTGTCAGTGAATCAAAGGATTATTAAATCGTAGAAAGTTATGCCAATAAACGCAGCACGCATTTGGAAGCAGGTTAGAAGGATTTTGCAAGTTCTTTTCTGGGAAAGGTTTCTGCTGCAGGAAGTGGAGCCTACTTGTCCGACGGACAATAAAAACATAATTACTTGTTGTCCCTGTCAGCAAACAATATGTCCTGGGCGTCGGGCGATATGAATTCCCCACCCCTGGACCTCTCCCCAAGAATTGGGAAAGAAGGCAGACAGATGGGTCAGGACAAGGGTCAAGCAGCAGAACCAGAACCAGGGTGGTGGCCAGAAGAAAGCAGACCCCAACGGTAATGAGAATAAGCAAAATGACCAGAAGTCTTCAACAGGGCCCCAACAATCTAAAGAGGGTGGGTCCCAGAATTCCCAGAATTCCCAAAGGAAGAAGAATAATGGTCAGAGGAAACCATGGTGCCAATACTGTAAAAGTAATACTCACTGGTTTAGTGAGTGCACCAAGAAAGGCCCAACTCCTACCACTACTGCCCCTAAGGCACCTGCACCCCCTAGTACAGTTAGTAGTGGTAATCCTCCCAAGGCTATAGTGGGGTTAACCCTGGGAACTGAGGCGGGTTCTGACTTAGTCAGGACACCTACTCAGGCTGTTCTTGTTTGTACTGGGGACATGGATATAACCCCTACAATAAGTCCCAGTACTCTGGGCAAGTACAGGCAAACGCCTTTGATCAATGGAAAAATGGCTCAGGCCTACAGGGACACTTGTGCCAGTGTCACTATGGTGACACCAAACTTTGTGGACCCTGACCAGGTAATACTAGGTTTAGACTACCTGGTGACCAATGCTAGCAATGCCACTACCTCCCATAGTATGGCACTTGTTAATTTCTCCTGGGGAGGGGTAAATGGCCTCAAAAGGGTTGTTGTTAGTTCAGACCTCCCACTGGACTGTCTTTTGGGCAATGATTTGGAATCCTCCTTATGGTCAGATGTGGAGTATAGGACTCATGTGGAAATGTTAGGTTTATCAGCACATGTCCTTGCTGTGACTAGGTCACAGGCCAAGAAATGCCCAGCTGAACTAGTGCTGGATCCTGGAAGAATGGACCAGACACTACCCAAGAGAAAGAGCAGTAGGGGTAAAGTTGACCCTTCCCCCCTGCCTCAGGTAGAGGATCAGCTCTCTCAGGAGACTGACCGCAAGACCCCAGAAGGAACTGTCCTAGAAGAGCTTGAGCCTGAACAGGTTGAGTTTCTTGGGACAGGGGGCCCTTCCAGGGCAGACTTGAGGCAGGCACAGTTAGACTGTTCCTCTCTTGAACCCCTCAGAAAGCAGGCTGCTGCTGAGGCTGCAGGGAATGCTACAGGTGCCCATAAGGTATATTGGGACGATGGGCTCCTATACTCTGAGGCAAGAGACCCCAAGCCTGGTGCTACCAGGAGGCTGGTCATCCCCTTGTCTCTTAGAGGTTTCCTTCTCACCTTAGCCCACGAAATTCCCCTTGCAGGTCACTTAGGCCAGAACAAGACTTGGCACAGGTTTGCCCCACACTTTCACTGGCCCCATATGTCTGAGGACACTAAAGAGTTTTGTCGCTCATGTATCACCTGCCAAGCCAGTGGCAAATCAGGTGGCACAACAAAAGCCCCCCTTATACCACTGCCTGTGGTGGGGGTTCCCTTTGAAAGAGTGGGGATTCTTTATCAAAAGGAGGGAGGGCGATCAATAGATCAACGGACACTAGTTACCACTTGTGAGAGTGGAAGGTCCAGTTACAGCATGTGTCCGTGAATGGTCTTCACTAACAAAGCGGGGGGCTGAACTGTTCCTGCAAGGAGTGGGAAGAATAGAAGAAGACTAAGAAGGACTGAGCAGAGGCTGGCGTGACCAGAGGTGTAAATGTAACACCTGTGGGCATCCCTTTTGTCGGATGTATTTGCCTCACACACCCCGAAGGATGTCATGCTTCATCATTGGCGGTTGCTCCTCGTCGGGGGGGCGGTGCAATCCCCGACGGGCTCACCTCAAAGAGGGGCACTTTGGCGGAGATCTTTTGTATCCGACAGCCCTATGGTGAAGTGTGGGTGTGTGGGCGGGGAGGCAACTGGGCCTAAGGTGATGGTTAAAATGCAGCAAGGGGTACCGGAAACTATTTTATTCTGGTGGTCCCCCTATTGCAGTTAAAATCGTGAAGACGAGCTCACTCAGTGTCACCTCGTTAGGTAGAGTGACCTATGTGGAGCTCTGAAAAACAACAAGTGGTCAACATGTTTCTCGCAATGGGATTACTATCCTGCGATTCATCAGGACCTTAAAAAGTGAAAAACAATAAAGAATATGAACTCAATAACATGCTGGTGTCATGTATATGGTGTGGTGTGGGTATATTTTTTACCTCAATGGAAAGTCCTATGCCTGGAACATGAGAAAGAAAGCAATTACACATTAGTAGTACATTTCTCATTATAACAGCAAGGGTTGTCATCGCCAGAATGTGAACATAATGGGCATGCTGGGGCAGTGTGGGGAATAGTCACTACCTCTCCATGCCAGGTGGTTTCAGCGTGCAGTGTGATGTGCACACACACTCTAAAACTATATCAGTGAGAAGGTATAGGATTAAAAACAAATTTGTAAAAACAGCAGGCAACTGCAAAAACACCATGTTAGCTCAGCGCGGCATCATGAACATTACTAGTGTGAGTAACAACACTTAACACTCAGTGTGGACTGTCAAACCTAGGTGGAATACAGGATAATGAGGTAATCAGCGCCTGACTCACCTAAGGGTTAAGGGCTAAGGGCCACATGAGTGGTCGGCGGGTCAGTACATCGGGGAGAGCCTTCAGGCTTGGCTAGAAAGTAGACATATTACAACGAAAGTAAGTAAAGAAAACGCTCCACAATGTTCAAGTCTGGTTACAATGCGGAGGCGCTGCAAAGGAATTCAGGAAGCCGGTATTGACTTGGCTAGAAAGTAGAGTAACTGAAAGAGAACGCTCCGCAGTGTTAAGGTATAGTTGCAAAAGCGGAGGCGCTACAAAAGGAATCAGGGAGCCGGTATTAAAGACTCCACACGGTCAGATCTTATAGCGAGCCCCCATAGCCCTCCTCTTACCTCACTCTGCCCGTGTCCGCGTGGGATCACCTACCCATCTCCGCCGAGCTCGGATAGATGGTGTAGTGTGCGCGGCGTTTGTTTATAATGAAGCCTGGCTCAGGGGTTTCGATCAGTGATACGCCTCCTGCCAAAATCACGTGACTCGGGCGGTGATTCGATCGGCCATGATGTAGTGGTTAAATGGACCGCGTTATTCATGTATAACTAGAGCACGCATGGGATAAAAGGTGTATTCCATCGATTGCATGGGGGCAGATAGTCTTATCACAAGTTATTCATGCTTAGTTCCTGGAAAAATTTATAGCTAGACGTTTGTTTTCCAGAATATAGGTAATGGAGTGATAATGACTAGGACCGTGTTGATCGAAGTCCATGGCACATGTAAAATGCGCGTGAGATGTAAATAGGAATTTAACCGTGTACAGATCGTCGGCAGTATGTAGTTAGGCATTATTAATTCTACTATCACGGGGGTTGTTCCGAAGGCATATTTTAAGATCATGTTTTAAGACAATATTGATGGGAACACAAGTAACCACATGGTCCATTGCGTAGTCATGTCAGTAATCATGTCTTATGCCGAAACTGATGAGGGCCTCATAACTGGTAACAACCAAGGGTGGGTCGGCCATTATGTAAGGGTTAGGTGCCCCTCCACAATCATGGGTGGGTTAGGAGAAAGAGGCGGGGAGGAGGTAGGGGGGGTCCATGGTGAGGCAAAATATTGCGGCCGGGTTAGATTGTGTATTGAGTCCTATAGAAGACCTTTAAATGATCTGTCTGGATTCACGGACAATGTATACAGAGGGGCTTGTTGGTCACGTGATTTCGCGTGTATCATAGGTGGTTATGATGTGCCATACAGATAGTATATGACACACCAGCAGCAAGATGAAGACCAGTGTGTGCCAGAGTGGACTTGACCAGGGGGAATTAGCCAGGGGTAATTGACCATTAGGATTGTCGGAGGCCTTGCAAAAGCATATCAGGGTGGCTAGTGTGAAGTTCACAATGAATGCCACGGGATGTCTTCATTCAGCCCCCGGCTGTCAGTGGAAAGTCGATGGACCCATCTCTGCTCCTTCCTAAAGAGAGCATTCTTAGGGCAATTGGGACTAGATTCCAAGACAACCCAAGTCATGGAGTCCGCGTTGTGGTTGGAATCCACATAATGTTTGCACATTTTTGTATGGGTCTTTTTGCAGCGAAAATTGCTGCGGTGCTCAATGATACGGGTCTTTACTGGGCGAGTGGTCATCCCAATATATTGTAAATTGCAAGGGCAGGTCAACAGATAGATGCAATGTGTTGTGTTGCAATTAGTATGGTGCCTCAGTTCCCAATTGAAGGTCTCAGAGAGCTTGATGGTTTTCTGTGTCAAGGTGAACCTACAGACAACACAAGAGCCACACGGGTAGTGGCCCGTGACAGGTGGTAGATGCCAAAGAGTTTGTTGAGTCTCTTTTATGATTGTTTTAGGCCTGGTACTGATCAGTATATCCTTCAGGTTCTGTGATCTTTTGAACGCAAACCGGGGTTGTTCTAAAGTCAAGTCACCTGTATTAAGGATACCCCAGTGACGTTTGATGATGTTTCTGATTTGGTTGGACAGGGGGGTGAAGGTGGTGACACAGGTGATGACTTGGTTCTCAACCGGTGCGTTCTCCTGTCTCTCAAGTAGTGCCTCTCGGTTATTATTCCGAGCCCGCTTTCTGGCTTTATAGACATCACTTTTAGGGTACCCTCTGTCCAGGAGATTCCTGGATAGGAGAGTGGATTCCTTCTTGTAGTCAGACACTTCGCTACAATTACGTCTAATCCGGAGAAATTGTCCGAATGGTAGATTAGAGCGTAAGGCCTTAGGATGATGACTCTGAAAATGGAGCAGACTGTTCCGGTCTGTGGGCTTCCTGTACATAGTTGTCTTGAGGGACCCTCCTTCCAGTTTGATGGTGAGGTCAAGAAAAGCAATTTCTCTCTGGGAAGAGGACATGGTGAAGTGTAAGAAGGGGTTCAAAGTGTTAACCCATTCAAAGAACTCATCATGGGAAGTCAGTGGACCCGTCCAGAGTATCAAGATATCGTCTATGAAGCGCTTCCACATCAAGATGTTCTCTCGGAAGGGGTTAGACTGATGATGTATATGTTTATCTTCAAACTCTGCCATGTATAGACAGGCCACCGACGGGGCAAAGGTGCTGCCCATGGATGTACCCTGGGTCTGATGGTAGTGTTGCCCCTTGTATTCGAAAAAAAATTTGGTGAGTGCCAAGGTGGCACACTCCATGATGAAGGTCTGTGGTGTATTAGAGTTCCATGTCTCAAGGCCCAGTCTTTCCTCTATCACTTCTAGGGTGGCCCTCTGGGGGATATTGGTATAGAGGGCCTCCACATCTAGAGTAATTAAGAGATCGATTTGTGTAGTGTCCTGTATGGAGTTCAACAGGCGCAACACATCTGTAGTATCCTGGATATATGAAGGGATATTTTTCACCAGAGGTTGCAAGAAATGGTCACAAAATTGTGAAAGTGGCTCCAGCACAGAATTGATCCCAGACACAATGGGCCTCCCTGGTACAGGATGGGTCCCTTTGTGAATCTTCGGCAGGATATAGAAATATGGTACCCGGGGGTCCCGTTTAGTCAAGAACTCTGCCTCTTTTTTAGTGATCCATTCCTCGTTTTCCGCTTCCATTACTAAACCTGTTATTATGGTTTGTAGGCGTCTAGTTGGATCGCCGGCGATGGGTGTGTAATATCTGCGATCATTCAATTGTCTGGTACATTCCAGATCATAATCTGCAGTATTCATAAGAACCGTTGCTCCACCCTTGTCCGCCTGTTTGATGGTGATGAGGGGATCATTTGCCAGTGATTTTAGGACCAGCATTTCCTTGCTGGTGATGTTAGAAGAGTGTGGCTGTTTGTCCAGTTGGTTTATCTCCTTGAGAACAGTTTGCTCAAAGGTCAAGACTTCGTTAGGCACCATCCCATTGTGAGGTGTAAAGGTTGAAGGGTTATGTAGACCCGAGTCCTCAATGGGTTCAGGGGGTTTTCCATCAAAGAAAGCTTTTAGCCTTATTTTCCTGAAGAGAGACTTGATTTCCCTTGTTTGTTGGAAAGGGTCTGTCCTCGGGGTTGGAACAAAGCCTAACCCTTTTTGGAGGACCAGTTCCTCTTCTTCAGTCAAGACACGGTTTGACAGGTTGACCACCAGACTCATTTTGGTCCTGAGCGGGTCGTGGTCCTCGTGTCCATCCCTTGTGGGCGGTTGTCCTCCCACTGTACTTTCTTTTCTGGCGCGTTCCCTCTTCTTTGCCCTCGCCCTCTGCCCCAACCTCTGCCTAAAAAAGGAGGGTGTGAGGTATTTTGAGTGGCATAGAACGGAGGGTATTGTGGGGCTAGTGGCGGTTGAAAGTGTGGGAATTGTGGAAACTGCCAAAATGGGGGGCCCATTTGTTGTCCTTGGTATGGGTAGTTTTGAAAACTGTTTTGCCCACGGCCTCTGCCCCTTTTAGGTTTAGGAGGCATCTGTTGGGGGTCATTGCTTTCGCTACTATCAGAGCCACTGTTCGATCCTCTTCTTGACGAGGCTGCACTCGAGTCCGAGTTATAGCTAGTTCCAGGTGGGACATAATCATCCTTCAGATAGGGATAGACTTTTTCTTTAGAAAATCTTTTGATGTCCTTTTGTAGCTTCGCCACTTTCAGATTCATAAGATATTCCCTGTGTTCCGCAATCTCTTTATTTAAATCAGCCAATTTGGTTTTGAACCCAGGATTGGGTACCGCATTTTTTAATGCCGCCTCTGCTGCTTGAATGCGAACTAGCAGAGCATCAGCCAATCGTTTGGCAGTGTTTACGATCAGAATCAACAGGTCATGGGTGCACTTCGAGGACACCTGAGACCACTCGATCTTAAACTGTCCGTCTTCCCAAAAGATTCTTGGAAAGTTTTTAACGATCAAACCGTTAGGGGCAATTTTGGCCTTGAAATATTCCGCCATCATTGTCCCATGTATTGTAACTCTTATCCATTCTCGTTTGAGGTCCGATAGTGTTTGCCATTCAGTTGAGTTGCTCACGGAGCTTGGCTCAACGTCAATGCCGAAAAGAGATGGTGTTCTCATAATTGCTGCTGCATCTTCTTCGCCGAAGCTCAAACCCTGTCCCTCCATGGTGGAAGGGATTATGGGTCGTGCTCCGGTTCGAAAGGGAGGAATTGGATAAAGGATTCAAACCCCAAGTGGGGGTGTGAATAGTGAGCAACACCTAGTAAATATAGGGTTGCTAAATGGGGGATCTGTCAAAACTAACCCACCGGTATGAGACTCCCACGGTGTGCACCGTGCAAGGTTCTTTATCAAAAGGAGGGAGGGCGATCAATAGATCAACGGACACTAGTTACCACTTGTGAGAGTGGAAGGTCCAGTTACAGCATGTGTCCGTGAATGGTCTTCACTAACAAAGCGGGGGGCTGAACTGTTCCTGCAAGGAGTGGGAAGAATAGAAGAAGACTAAGAAGGACTGAGCAGAGGCTGGCGTGACCAGAGGTGTAAATGTAACACCTGTGGGCATCCCTTTTGTCGGATGTATTTGCCTCACACACCCCGAAGGATGTCATGCTTCATCATTGGCGGTTGCTCCTCGTCGGGGGGGCGGTGCAATCCCCGACGGGCTCACCTCAAAGAGGGGCACTTTGGCGGAGATCTTTTGTATCCGACAGCCCTATGGTGGTATATTTTTTACTAATGTGTAATTGCTTTCTTTCTCATGTTCCAGGCATAGGACTTTCCATTGAGGTAAAAAATATACCCACACCACACCATATACATGACACCAGCATGTTATTGAGTTCATATTCTTTATTGTTTTTCACTTTTTAAGGTCCTGATGAATCGCAGGATAGTAATCCCATTGCGAGAAACATGTTGACCACTTGTTGTTTTTCAGAGCTCCACATAGGTCACTCTACCTAACGAGGTGACACTGAGTGAGCTCGTCTTCACGATTTTAACTGCAATAGGGGGACCACCAGAATAAAATAGTTTCCGGTACCCCTTGCTGCATTTTAACCATCACCTTAGGCCCAGTTGCCTCCCCGCCCACACACCCACACTTCACCATAGGGCTGTCGGATACAAAAGATCTCCGCCAAAGTGCCCCTCTTTGAGGTGAGCCCGTCGGGGATTGCACCGCCCCCCCGATGAGGAGCAACCGCCAATGATGAAGCATGACATCCTTCGGGGTGTGTGAGGCAAATACATCCGACAAAAGGGATGCCCACAGGTGTTACATTTACACCTCTGGTCACGCCAGCCTCTGCTCAGTCCTTCTTAGTCTTCTTCTATTCTTCCCACTCCTTGCAGGAACAGTTCAGCCCCCCGCTTTGTTAGTAAAGAGTGGGGATTGACATTGTTGGACCAATGGACCCCCCAACAGCATCTGGGCACAGATTTATACTGGTGGTAGTGGATCATGCCACCAGGTATCCAGAAGCTATTCCCCTTAGGACCACTACAGCTCCTGTTGTGGCTAGAGCCCTGGTTGGAGTTTTCTCCAGAGTGGGGTTCCCTAAGGAGGTCATCTCTGACAGAGGTGCAAACTTCATGTCAGGATACTTGACTGCTATGTGGAAGGAGTGTGGTGTGAATTACAAATTCACCACACCCTATCACCCACAATGCAATGGGCTTGTTGAAAGATTCAACAAGACCCTCAAAGGGATGATAAAAGGGTTACCTGAAAAGCTTAGGCGAAGATGGGACATCCTTTTACCCTGCCTTCTGTTTGCTTACAGAGAGGTCCCACAGAAGGGGGTTGGTTACAGCCCTTTTGAGCTTTTGTTTGGACATCCTGTAAGAGGACCCCTATGTCTTGTGAAGGAAGGATGGGAGTTACCTCTCAAAAAGCCTAAACTTGACATAGTGGTCTATGTACTTGGTCTCCGCTCCAGGATGGCAGAGTACATGGAGAAGGCATCTAAAAACCTGGAGGCCAGCCAAGAACTTCAAAAAGCTTGGCATGACCAAAAGGCTGTCCTAACTGTTTACCATGCAGGACAGAAGGTGTGGGTGTTGGAGCCAGTGGCCCCAACAGCTCTCCAAGACAAATGGTCTGGACCCCACATCATCATTGAGCAAAAGGGAGAAGTCACCTACTTGGTGGACATGGGAACTCCCAGGAGCCCTCACAGAGTACTTCATGTGAATAGGCTCAAAGCATTTGTTGACAGGGAGGACATGGGCTTGCTCATGGCCACAGATGAGGGACAGGAGGAAGAGAGTGACCCTCTCCCAGACCTGCTCACTCAGAACCCTGATGATGGGTCAGTAGATGGTGTAGTCTTTTCTGACAGCCTCTCTGAGCATCAACAAAAGGATTGTAAGCAAGTCCTTCAATCCTTCAGACAAATGTTTTCTCTGACCCCCAGTCAGACAAACTGGTGCACACATGAGGTGGACACTGGAGACAGTCTGCCTATAAAGAGTAAAATCTACAGGCAACCTGACCACGTCAGGGACTGCATAAAAACTGAAGTACAAAAGATGTTGGAATTGGGAGTCATTGAACGCTCAGAGAGCCCTTGGGCTAGTCCTGTAGTTCTAGTACCAAAGCCTCACACCCAGCATGGTAAGAGAGAGATGAGGTTTTGTGTAGACTACAGGGGTTTCAATGCTGTCACTAAGACAGATGCCCATCCAATACCCAGGGCAGATGAACTGATAGATAAGTTGGCTTCTGCAACTTTCTAAAGTACATTTGACCTAACAGCTGGTTATTGGCAAATCAGGGTAGCTGAGAATGCCAAGGCCAAGACAGCATTTTCTACCCCAGGAGGTCATTACCAATTTGTGGTGATGCCCTTTGGTTTGAAAAATGCACCTGCCACTTTTCAAAGGTTGGTGAACCAAGTTCTCACTGGGTTGGAAGACTTTTGTGCAGCATATCTAGATAATATTGCTGTCTTTAGCTCCACCTGGGAGGATCACCTGATCCACCTAAGGAGAGTTTTAGAGGCCCTGCAAAAGGCAGGCCTCACTATCAAGGCTACTAAGTGCCAGATAGGGCAGAGTCAAGTTGTATACTTGGGTCACCTTGTAGGTGGAGGCCAAGTTCAACCTCTGGAGAGCAAGATACAGGCCATAAAGGACTGGGCTCCTCCAACCACCCAGACACAGGTCAGAGCTTTCTTGGGCCTGTCTGGTTATTATAGGAAATTTGTCAGAAATTATGGAACCATTGTGACTCCACTTAATGACCTGACAAGTAAGAAAATGCCAAAGAAAGTTCAGTGGACAGTTAGCTGTCAGAAGGCATTCGATGACCCAAAGCAGGCCATGTGCACTGCACCTTTTCTCAAGAGTCCAGACTACTCCAAACTTTTCATTGTCCAAACAGATGCTTCTGAGTTGGGTGTGGGAGCTGTTCTATCTCAGCTGAATATTGATGGTCATGACCAGCCCATTGCTTTTATAAGTAGAAGGCTGACCCCTAGAGAGAAACGTTGGTCAGCTATTGAGAGGGAGGCCTTTGCTGTGGTTTGGTCCCTGAAGAAGTTGAGGCCATACTTGTTTGGTACTCACTTCAAGATTCAGACCGACCATAAGCCCCTCTTATGGCTAAATCAAATGAAGGGTGAAAACCCAAACTTCTTAGGTGGTCCATTTCCCTACAGGGGATGGACTTTACAGTGGAGCACCGCCCAGGGACTGACCATGGTAATGGAGATGGTCTCTCCAGGTACTTCCACTTAGAACAAGAAGACTCACCTGGTCAAGGTTAGTTTGATGTCCCTAAGTTTGGGGGGGGGTTATGTAGGAGAGTGGGGTCTGCAATCCCATGGCCACCCCAGATTTTTGCTTTTTGCTTCACTGGCTTACGACTTTCCCTTGCTGTGGGCCTGCTAATCAGACCCACAGCCTAGCTGTTCTCTCTCTAAAATTACAACCATGTACCCTAGGTGCATTTACCAATTGGTACTGGACCACCTTATCAGTCCCTGTACAATATACCTTAGGTATCCAGGGCATAGGTGTACCCAGGGCCTACCAGGGGCTGAAGCATGCATTATGCCACCCCTGGCTGGCCATCTAAACAGACACAACTGGCTGCACGACAGCTGGGGCAAGGTGGTGTAATCACCCTTTGCTTTAGATATAGTTCCCTATATCTAAACCTAAAATGGACACATATATTCCTATCAGTCACTCCTATGGAAGGCCTTATCAATCCTGAAGGCAGAGTGCTTGGAATCATGTGAGATGGTGCTCTGGCATGAGCTGAGCCCGTTTGCAGCTTGCGGAACCAAGTCCTAATAGCTGTTCCATGATAACGCTATACCATATACTCTTAAGTGCATTATAATCCTCGCGGTTAAATGCTAACTCTGGTATAACATTATCAAAACATGTCGAGTAAGGTGTCATACGAATTGGAATACTACCCCCTCGCCAATTCTGGCGACGGGGGTAGCATTCCACCCTTCTAGAGGGACACGACATGTATGTAACTGTGAACCCCGGTTAAAGTTAACTCGAGCCTTGGCATCACAAAATGGATGCTGCCACCACAGACGCAAGTCTGACCTCCTGCTGCTGGGAGTCCTTCCAGCGAGGGAGGCTTGGACAAAGGGTTTTCTGCCTTGGGAGGTGCTAGCACCACCCCAGACAGGATTTTGTGTATTAGGTAGGCCCAGGCTGAAAGGAATGAGACATGCCTGGGGCACTCAAGGTGCCCTGTGCATACACCGGTTCCAACCAGTTGCTGGGGCACTCCAGCCCCAGGTCTGGTGGGAAACTGGACAAAGGATAGGGGGTGTAACCACCCCCCTTCCTGGTCCCACCCACGGGAGGGACCTGGTCGTAGTGCAGCCCCCTTTAGCTGAATAAAGGTAGGAGCTGGTCCCATTCCCAGTTAGATTAATCTTGACAACTTCCACGAAGAAACTCTTGACCTTCAACCTCCTGAAATCAGAAGACTGAAGAATCTCGCCTATGGTCAGGGAGTGACCATCCTGCTTCGCAGGCACCATCAAGCTCCTGTGCGGTTTGCTGTAAGTCCTTCCTTCAAGGAATCCGATGACCCAGCTCAACGAGACCCGGACCTCCAGACCCCTCTGACCTCTACCCACATCCACAGCACAGCTGGGACCCGTGGGTGCGACGAGCAACGTGGAGACGGCCATCTTGAAGAAACCTGCACAGCGCTTCCAGCACGACCCCCGAGGGTTCCTCGAGTGAGTGCATTGGGGACTGAGAAGCCCCACACCGACGCAGCTCCTGCACCAAAGACCAGCCCCCTAGCATCCCCGTGATCTGCGTGGGGCCCTTTTGCCTGGTTGCTGCTATTCCTGTTGTCTGGTCACTTGCCGGCTGGCTAGTGACCTCTGAGACGACGACCCGAAGATTTCGACACTGCTAGTCTGGTCCTTGTGAAAGAGAAGCACCCTGGACCCTCCTGGTCCACACCAGACGCCATCTTTGTTCCACCGCGTGGCTTGCAATCCTCCTGGCATCCACAAGCACACAACGGTAACAGTAAATTTAAATCACAGTACCTTTTACTCTGTTTCTCACTAAATCACAACGAATCAGCAGGTTTCAAAGTCTCAAAGTACAAAGTAAACGAGACTTGAACGAAGCAAATTCGAGAAATACGAGAAACCGATAAAATTTTGCACAGTGGGTCAGCACATTTAAAACACCTCGTCGCCAATGTAAAGACGAGAGGGAGACAAAAATTATATAAAAATAAAGTAATGTATTAAGTGCTGTAGTACGACCCACTGGTGCAGAGGAAATGCATTCAGTTCAATCAAATATCCAACCGCTTCTGCTTCACAATCTGAATTCCTAAAGATTCCAAAGTTACATCCAGGGCTCGAGTCATGGTACCACGCGGGTGGACAGCGTCCCGCCACTTATTTTACAGGGTGGAGGCCGTCCCCCCTGCCAAACAGCTGGACTTCACTCTTTGGCCTCTCTGGGACAAGGAGCTCGGCACCTTTCGTGACGTCACTTCCTGTCGTGACGTCGCTTCCGGTGACAGCGTCCCCCCACTTCTTTTTTTAGGACTTGTGCCCTGGTTACATCAATACATTCTATATGACCTAGGTACAAATCTAAATTCTATAATAAAAATAAAGAAAAGACACAATTACCACAGGTTGTTCTATATAAAATTGTAAAATACCAATGCGTGTTAATTACCAATAGCGCTACTTGGGCACAACGCATCCTTTAACAGTCCACTCTATTGACTACCAACGCGGCCACCAGCCCTGCCAAGTGTCACGCTTCAGACGTGACGCTAACGCATTTCAGTGTGGTGGTCCGCATCACCGCACTGAAATGCATTGTCTCGCATTATGGCGCCTCTCAGCTGTGAAGCCGGAGCACTTATAATCCACCAATACCGAAATCTGCAGTGGTAGCGCGATGTGCGCTTCTCCGGCAGGCTTGGGGGCTGGTGCGTCTGCTCAGTCCTGTGGTATCGCGAGGCATGACGTCAGGAGAAGAGTACTGTCAGTGCCTGCTATTGTGAGACTCAATTTAATAGGGCGGGGCGGCCGGCGCGAGAGGGCAGCATTTCGAAAGTAGTAAATAGCTGTGTGCGTGGGATTTTGGTAGTGCAGCTGAGCAAGTGCTTGCACCAAGTTGCAGCGGCATAACAGATACACTGGGCGGCCTGCAAGCACCCTCTGAGGGTCACCTGACGCCGGGCGCTGGTGGTGGATGATTACCTCGCCGTTGTGAACCTGTTGTGAACCTGTAAGAAAACTGTAATGCTAAGTAATTACAATTATTACATTTTTTAGATAACTAAATTAATGTAGGAGCTGAATAATCGGAGCTGAAACAGCGTTTATGGTAATTGAAATATGCACGTCGAGGCCAGAATTTTACAGATCAGCCGTGCCCCGCCCGGCCTATCTCTGTCAGAGTCTACTCTGGGCATGGGTGATCCACCGGGCGGCGGCTTGCCTGCAATTTTCCTGCGACGTGTGATGTTGCTAGCCACCATGGGGTGCCCCTTTGATGGCCAGCAACGTCACGCACTTCGCAAATTTCACCCCGATAAACAGAATGGCAGGTGGCAGCTTTATTTATCTCTGCAGCGCTCGCCATCAGCAGACATGGTGCTTAATGTGCTGTCCAAGCCCTTACATTAGTGTGGGGAGGGTCATGGTGCAGGGTGTTGGTTTGCATCCTGCTGTGCCAATGCCCTCCTAAGCCCCCACGCCAGGCTGGCCACAGATTGTCAAAAACGTCACCTTTGCAGCTCCTGCCCCCAATTTCCGTGGTTTTGGGAACAAGGGCACAGTGTTTGTCCATTGTCATGATCCCAGGCCTTTTTCGGTCGGCAGACCACTGAAGTCATCAAGTGCGACCGTGATAAGCTCAGGGTGTCAACAACTCCAGTCGAAGCTCCTGCCATCCCCTATCCCAGAAAGAAGAAGGTTGGCTGCACTGTACCTGGGAGACAGCCCAGGCCAGCGTGAGATTACGGCCAGACACCAGCAACAATTTCGTAGGGAGCGGTGATAAATGTACAGGGCAATGGCTGGTGACAGCTAAGTAAGTACTTCAGAGATCGGAAAACTGTGGTGATTAATTTGGGTAATTCGTATCAATTGCAACACTAAAATAACAAACTAGTGTAACATTTCTTTACAACAAAATTAATTTTTAACTTGCGAATCAAAGGTTATATGCAGGCCGACACAGAGGATAAAACAGCTGTAATTTGGTATAGATTACCAGCTGCATTTTATTAAATACTACAAAAAAATATTACAGGAAGGTATGGTACGGTAGGAAAGGGCGCAGGGCAACTTCGAAAATCGCATAGTATCCCAGGTCAGGTGTGAGTTGTGTATTTAATCCAGGTACTGACTTGCATTTACTAAAATGAGACTTTTTTTTGTACCATACATTTTCTTAATCCACTGCTCCTTATCAAGTGGCCCTTAAGGTGTCACTAATGAGATGTGAATATCACTCGAAGGTGACTTGAAAACATAGAAATGTTACTCTTGCATACTGAAAACTTGGCAACTATGTTTGGGCCGTGCCGGTGAAGGTCGGGTGCAGGCCTATCAAGTGTCACGCATCAGGCGTGACACTAGCGCATTTCAGTGTGGTAATCCGCATTACCGCACTGAAATGCATTGTCACGCATAATCGTAGTGTCTCAGCAGGTGTCTAACTGTAAAGTCCTACCATGGTAATAGAAGCTGTGCTCCATTAGGTGAAGCAGCATGAGCCTGGTGCGCTGCTGGCAGCATGCAGTGGACAAACTGTGAGCTATCTGGCCTCTGCCTGCTGCACACAACTGAAGCATTGCAAAAAATGTTTTGTTTGTACCAGGCCAAAACGGGAGTGCCGTTCGCGCGGCCGCGCCGTCTACAGGGCTCAGCTGCAGCTTTCATTATCACAGCTCTGCTCAAGAGGCTCAGCCCGGGCCGTCAGCGGCGGCATGTATCGCATGAACTTGGGTTTAAGTAAATCAGGATTTTTCAGTTTATGTATGAGGGATATAGGCCCCCCATCCCCTGCCCTTCGAGGTTTTTTGAGGATTTGGTTGCAGAGGAAAGATGATTGTCGTGAGTGACATCAAACGTAAATCACGTTGTTGCCCAGCACTTTCGTTTCACTTTAGTCCCTTGCACAAGGAGACTCCTGGGTCCTGCAAGCCAGTGCGTGATCAGCTGCTTGCAGCCAATGCCGTTCATGAAGTTCTGCCCTGGGCATGGCTGTAGGCTCAAGGCTTCTGGCGAGCTATGACCAAGTGTGTGCTGCCTCACAGCCTGAGGCGGCATTGCCCAAAATGCCCAGGGGTGCGTGCTGGTGTCTGCCGCCGTTAGTTTTATTTCAGCCTCGGCCAGCCAACAGCCCTCCTTTACTTGGGCTAAGGCAGCTCATCTCTGTGCAGCTGTTCTATATCTCAATGCAGTAACAGAAATCACAGAGAGGGGGAAGAAAAAAAAAACAGTTGGCAGCACTCTACAGAAAGTAGAGATTTTTAGTTTATGCACAGGGCACGTCTCTTTTGTAGACACCCCCTTACTGGGCTCAGGTGTGAGTGATGTACAAGACAGTGACTGCACAGTGGAAGGGATTGTGTATTCCCGGTGGGTGAGGGTGGGTTTGTTGGTTGGGGCCCGAGGAGTATTGGAAAGGCTTTCCTTGTCTGAAGGAGGGGTAACATTGGGTAGGAGAATTGTAAGGTGTGCACAGAAGAGCGCATCACGGCTGAAAGTGTTTGAGTAAGTGGAAATTAGGGAGAGAGCTTCGGTGCAGAATGAAAGGGGTGTGTGTGGGTGTGAGAGAGAGGTGGGAAGGTGGAGGAGGCCTTCCTCCTCTTGTGACTCATCTTTGTCCCGTACACAGTGCATAATTTATGCAGGTAGTTGGTAGTGGAGGGAATTAATTTTTGGGGTCTGAGAGTTATTTTTCTTCCACCATATTTTGGTCCAGAGCTACTACTAGAGAGAATTACAGAAAGGAAGCAAGACGAAAGCAGAAGAACATAATGGAACAGTGACAGATGAAGATAGCAGGAAAGAAAAATAACCTACAAGAGTGAGATAAGAACACTGGAAGAGTAGGTTGATTGAAAAAAGAAGCATGACGTGGAATCAAAATGTATAAGCCTTGGTGTTCATGAACCCCTACATTCAGCAGCATGAGTGACAGCCTCTTTAGAAAAAGTATGAGCTCCTTCTGTTTTTTATTTGTTTGCAAATTAAGCATGGCATATGTATAAAATACTAATTAACTTGGCCTAAATGCCATCAAGACAAGCTTAATGGCACACCGAAAAATTATACATGTATCAAACAGGGTAATGTAAAGACTAGCATTTGAACATAGCTCAACAAACCTAAACCATGTAGGATACTTGGAAAAAACCCAGAACTCAAGCCCAGATGCTCAAATGGATGCAATGTATGATATTGATATGTTTCCTTGGTTTTCATTGCTTGAGTTTGTTCACGAGAAAGTGTCACTCGTGGTCATTAAAATGTCACTCATAATTGCACTGAAATTATGAACATGTCACACATTGCAATCTGAAACCTTGGCAGCTATGCGGGTGACTCTGGTCAGTGGTGACGGAGATAGTGTCTGTAGTGGCGCTGTCTAGTCTATGCACGTCACGTACAGACGTGACGTGCGGCCGCCATGTTAGGGTGCGCACGCAGCGCGATTGAGAAGCGCGAAAAGCCGACACGTAACTGTCGCGGCTCGGCTCTCTTTAGGGAGATTTACAAATAAACAAGTTAACCACACCAACAGTGCAGCGTCTTCATTGGGGCATTAAAGGACATTACAATGGCGACGAGGATGGGATCCTAGACCCCCTGCCCCCTGCAGAGGACCAGACCACCAAGGACACCACCACCAGAGTGCAAGCAGTAAGGAACCAGACATAGAAAAGACAAGAGAAAGTAAACCTGGTGCCAGGAAGAGCAAGAGGTCGGAAGGAGACCAGCAGCAACACACAGGTACCACCCTAAAGAGCGTGGCAGAGCTTAGCACAGCCCAGGGGAGGTAACTACCAGCTTAAAGTGTAGCCCACACCCCAGAGACGTCAGGACAGCGCGCCTGAGCACGCGACGACCCACCGGACAAGGAGGACCGCGCTGGATCCCCCAGGCAAGATTGAGGGGGCGGACGAAGGCAGTCCCCAACCGCAAACAGGCAAGGAAGAGCAGGAGAACACGCCAGGAAGTCCCAGAGGCAAGGCGAACGCGCATCCCGCGATCAAGAGCGAGAAAATGAGTGCGCAAGCGGGGTACGCGATGGCGCCCGTGCAATTCCTACCAAGACCAGGGGAACCGCTGATGAAGTGGGAAGACTGGAGGGAATACATCGATAATTTCAGAGGAGTATTGGAGGATGAGAATGAAGAACAATTCAATCCCAAGAGGAAGAAACGCATATTATTGCTAAACCTGGGCCCAGAAGGCCTGAGAATTTACAAGAGCCTTGTCCCGAAACAAAGAGGAAGCACCGACGTGGATGTGTATGCCCATGCCATCGAAGACCTGAATGAACACTACAGGCCGGCGGTGTGTGTCTCAGTGGACAGGTTCAATTTCCAGCAAGGAAACAACGGCCGGGAGAGACAGTAGAGGAGTATGTTGCGGCCTTGAAGAGACTAGCGTCCACCTGCAAATATGATAATTGGGAGGAGGAGTTCATTAAAGACCAGGTGGTGATGCATACCACGAGCACGGCGGTGCAGGACAAGTTGTGGGCCAGCGGTGACACCACCCTAAAAGAAGTGATGGTAATCGTCAAAAGGGCAGAGCTGGCGCGCAGATGCGCGGACGCAACGAGGAAAGAGACCACCACCAACACGATGGTGAACAGAATAGACGAGGAGGAGCCCCGCAGGGACTACAAGAACAAGGGTTCGGCGGCAAAGGGGCACAACAAATGGCAAGGTAACCCAGGCCCTCCAGGGAAACAAGCAGGAAGTACCGAGAAACCGTGCTATCGGTGCGGGAGCTGGTCGCATGAGGCACACGACAGGAAGTGCCCCGCGTTCCGCGCCAAATGTTTGTACTGCGGCATAGTGGGCCACTACGAGAAGGTGTGTCGGAGGAAGTCCTCGAAGAGCATGGTAAAGTACGTCGGACAGGAAAGCGAAGAACAAGAAGAGGGTGCAGAGGAAGACGTGGTCACAGTCATTTACATTGAAGATCAGGTACAAAGCGTAGATGGCCAGGTGTTGAACATTGAAGGCAAGAGAACAATGAAACCGGTGCTGGAGATGCTGATTGGCGGAATACCGATTAAGGTCGTGGCTGACACCGGCTCGCCCTACACCATCATCCAAAGAGCGGTGTGGGAGGAGAGCTTTGCACCACATCTAGGCCCAGAATTGGAGAAGTTAGACATCCGCCCAGTGACGTACAACGGGGACCGCATTCCTATGGCAGGATTCAGACCACTACAGTTTGAGTTCAGAGACCGGTCAGCGTTCTGCAAATTGTACATCTCTGAGAGAGGACCCTCGGTCTTAGGATGGCTCGACCAAGGCGACCTGGGCATCAAGCTGAACCCAGGAGGAAAGGAACAGATACTGCTCACGGAACCGGGAATCTGGCCGGACCTAGAAAAATGGAAGGAAGAGTACCCCAAGGTTTTCGGAGGCACAGTCGGAAGGATGGAGAAATTTGCGCACAAGATAGTCTTGAAGGACGGTGCTGTGCCCGTCGCCCACAAAGTGAGAAATGTTCCTTTGGCGGTAAGGGACGCGGTGCAAGAAGAACTACAGGATCTCGAGAGGAAAGGGATCATCGAACCTATCACGTGCGCGGAATGGCTCGCACCCCTGGTGGTCTTGAACAAACCGAGCGGGAAGATCAGGCTGTGTGTCCACCTACGCGAGTTGAACAAGAGCATAGTGGTGGAGAGGTTTCCCTTGCCCCGGATCGAGGAAATGCTGGCCAGAACCAGGGGTGTCAAATGGTATTCCACCATAGACTTGACCTCCGCCTACCACCAGATCGCCCTGCATCCGGAAAGCCGAAAACTCACGTCCTTCATCACTCCATTCGGGTGCTACCAGTTCCGCCGCATGCCGTTCGGGCTAGCCTCGGCGGCTGCGGTGTTCCAAAAGTTGATGCACCAGCTGTTTAGAGACACCGATGGAGTCCAATATTTCCAGGACGACATCCTGGTAATGAGACGAGACAGACCGGATCACGACAGCAAACTGGCAAAGGTACTAAAGATCCTCGAGAGTAAGGGCCTCACAGCTGAATGGACCAAGTGCCGGATTGGAATGGAGTTGGTGACTTACCTGGGTCACGAGATAGGGGTGCGAGGGGTTACCCCGAGGGCCGACAATGTGAGAGCCATCTGCGAAGCGCCACCGCCTTCCACCAAAGAAGAAGTACGATCATTCCTTGGAATGGCGGAGTATTATAGTAAGTTCGTGCAGCACTTCGCGTCCAAAACCCATCACATGAGGCAGCTGACACAAGACAACACGGAATTCTGCTGGTCGGAGGGAGCGCAAGGTGAATTTGAAGTCATCAAGAGAGAGGTGGCTGGAGCAATCCCGCTCCAAGGATACGACCCCCAAGGAACCACGGTACTAACCACGGATGCCAGCGACAAGGGGCTGGGTGCCGTCCTTATGCAAGATCGAGGCCAAGGGAGGATGGAAACGATCAGTTTTGCATCCCGCACGCTCAGTGAGACCGAGAAGAAGTATAGTGTAATTGAAAAGGAGATGCTGGCGGTTGTGTGGGCCATGTCCAGGTTCAGACAGTTCTTGTGGGGCACACGGTTCTTGTTAAGGACAGATCACAAACCCTTGCTGAAAGTACTAACGTCCAGCGGACATGCAAGTGCTACACCGCGGATCTCAAAGATGGCCCTCAAACTGCTGGAATTTAGGTACGACGTAGAGCACATCCCTGGCAGCAGGAACAGAGTAGCAGACTACCTGAGTAGAGCGGCAGCCATGGATCAGAGTGGAGAAGACCAAGATGGAGCGGAAGAAATGGTGGCACTCTTGGAAGATCAAGAGAAAACCATCGGACACCAGGAATGGAGGCAGGCTTACAGAAAGGATCAGGTCCTGGAGGAAGTGAAATCATACATCACAGGAGGGTGGCCCGATAAGAGACTAACCCGTGGAGGCCTCAATCCATACTTCGAAGTCAGAGAAGAGCTGTCGATGGACGACCAAGGAGTGTTTGTATACAGAGGGGAGAAAGTCATCCCCCCAGAAGACATTATCCCCAAACTATTGGACATGCTCCACGAGGGACACTTGGGAATCGGAAAACTTAAACTAAGGGCCAAGCAAAACTACTGGTGGCCGGGTATGGATGCAAGGGCCGAGAGGCCCGTCAGAGACTGCCCACAGTTCCAAGGGGCAGACAAAACGCTCAAACCACTCCGCCCTGCCCTGGGCAAATTTGACCCCCCAAGGAACCCGTGGGAGGAGTTGTCAGTGGATATACTGGGTCCCATCCTGGACGTGCATGGAGTCCAGAAGTACGTATGTGTCCTGGTGGATAGGTACTCGAAATGGCCAGAGCTGAAAATAGACGAGGTGATGGATACAGAGACCATCATAAAATTCCTGGCGGACAGTTTCGTGAGAGAAGGCATTCCGAAGTCCATCTTAAGTGACAATGGCCCCCAATTCAGATCAGAGAAATGGAGCAACTTCATGCAAAGAAATGGAATCCTGGCAAAGCACACGTCCATATACCACCCGGCTGGGAACGGACTTGTGGAGCGATTTAACTGGGTGGTGATGGGCTCCGTGCAGGCAGCCATCTCCAACAACAAGGACTGGGAAAGAGAGATTGAGCGTATGGTGTGGGCGTACAGGATCACCCCCACAGGTACAGGGTACAGCCCTTTTCAAATACTGAGAGGCCGCAAACCATTCACCCGGGACAACCGTGTTGGAAAGATAAAGTCATAACAAGTGAATGGTCCCCTGCGGTGGTGCGAGCCAACCTGGAAAAAGCACAATCCATTTACTCTAGACACTACAACGCCCGGAGAAATGTGAAAGAGACAGAGCTGAAAAAGGGGGAATGGGTACGAGTGAAATTGGCCACGCTAAGGAGGAAAGGAGAGAGTAAATACAGCAAGCCCCTGCAAGTCAAGGAAGTGAGGGGTAGGGCGGCTCTACTGAGTGACGGTAACGTGTGGTCACAGGATCGCATGGCCAGATGCAACGCAGTGCAAAGATGGGACTGTGATGGAGAAGACCCCGAAGGGGTAGAAGCAGGGTCTCAGGAACAAGAACAATCAGATGGAGAGTTGGAGGTGAGCAGAGGAGAACAGTGGAGAGAGACAATGGACTATGGCGATCAGGAATCAATTGGTGAAGCGGAAAAGAGCAGGCAAGATGGAGGCGCGACCGCGCTTGAAGGTTGAGGAACGTATGAAGGGTCGCAGGAAGGAGCGGTCCCGCCTGACCCCCCGAGACTCACACGGAGCGGTAGGGCGGTGATTAAGCCTGCAAGATTTCGAGACTTTGACATGAGCAACGGACAGTGAGTTAAATGTTTGTTTGGAAAAAAGGGGAGATATGTAGTGGCGCTGTCTAGTCTATGCACGTCACGTACAGACGTGACGTGCGGCCGCCATGTTAGGGTGCGCACGCAGCGCGATTGAGAAGCGCGAAAAGCCGACACGTAGCTGTCGCGGCTCGGCGCTCTTTAGGGAGATTTACAAATAAACAAGTTAACCACACCAACAGTGCAGCGTCTTCATTGGGGCATTAAAGGACATTACAGTGTCACTCATAGTCGTTGAAATGTCACTCATAATTACACAGAAATTATGAAAACGTCACACATAACAATCTGAAACCTTGGCAGCTATGGCATCGTACTTCAGTTTCCAACATCGTTTAGTAAGTAAACAAAAGCCAAAACGCACTTACTTCCCTGAAATGCCTCGCCGTAACCATTTGAGGTGGTAATAATATTGAATAACACGTATTTAGCCTCACGCATTTGCAAAAATCATATCAAATGATAAACTAATAATACTATACGGGATTTTTCTCAAAACAAAAATGAAAAAAAAATTGCGGCAAATAACGGTCAACTAAACTGTCCTGACGTCAGCCGGTTCGCGCGTCTACTTCTACTTGTTACGTATACGTGACGCCCGCCTCCGAAACGGTAGCTATGACGTCACATCGTCCGTTTTCGAATTGGTGACGCGCCGATCCATCATTGCCCCACGTCAAATCAGCCCCATACTAAGATGGCTACCTCTGCCTACCTTGCTCAGCCAATAGGCTGCGGTGGTGGGATTCCCCATGACAACAGCGTATGTCCCGCCCTCCCTGACTGCAGCTGGTAAGGAGAGAGGATGGGAGAAGCCAAGATGGCAGCGGCTGTGGAGGCGGAGTATGAGTCCGTACTATGTGTAAAGCCCGAGGTGAACGTTTACCGCATCCCTCCGCGGGCTTCCAATCGGGGCTACAGGTGAGTGCGAGGGTCCTGGGTTCCCAGCACAGAGAGGACCAATGCTCAGTGGTCGGTCCAGGAGTTGTATACTCGTACCGTTATGTAGTGTATTCCATTATAAGCTCTCAGTTTGTTATCGTGACCACGTTTGAGCACGAGGCTTGCAGGTGTTTGGTAAATGTAATCATTCCTACCAAACATACTTGGTTAGAGATTTAAGACCGATTTTACATAATGCCACTTTAAAGTAATGTTTATTTGAAAACAAATCTTTGCATAAAGATGAGTGTGTGGTGCATGTGGTGTGAGAACGAACACAACGATTTGACTGGTTGTTATATATTCATTTAATATTTTATCCCCTTTGATTATAGAGTACAACCAGTGCCAAAGATGTGAGACATTAAGAATGAAGGAGTTATGTATTGGAATATTTATCTGCATGACCTACTGGTGCTGATGCTGGAGTACAGCTTAAGCCAGACACCTGCAATCAAGCAGAGGTGGCTTCTCTGTTCCATGTTCTCCTCTTTAGATATATCAATGCGCTCACTCACGTTGCCCTCTACTAGCCAGATGCTGTCTGCCCTTAAGAGAAGAGCTCGGGTTGAAGTGCAGCCTCCATTGCCAGTATCTAAGGTGTTCTTCCTTCTCTTAAGTCACAAAGCTCTTACCCAGCTCCACTGCAGCATATCATTTGTTTTCCATCGACTTCTGTTCACCACTAGTGTCCCCAGAAGAGATGGGTATTCTCAACCCACATTTTCTTCAACTGGTATGCTGACTGCATAAGTTTGTCACTTCTTCCAGAGCGCTGACTATCAAGTAAGACCAAACACTAAATGACTCTCACAAGGCAACAAAAAAAATCAGACTGCGCTCCACCCGACATGAAGTACAAGCACCACTGAGGTTTACAAATTTTCTGCCGCCCCAGCCCAAAATGTGGGTATATACATTTAGCCCCCCTCCCTTTTTAGTTGAATGAATGAAAATAGTTTTTGTATAGCGCAACGTTCACTCCAGGGAGCATCTTGGCGCTTTTGGACCTGGATCTCAAACTGTCGGTTTTACTGTGCTCATGAAGCTATGTAAAGATCAAAGCCTCTATTAGACCTGGCATCTTTTAGCATGGTTCCGCCTGTTTTTTATTTTTGCTTTTGACCTCCTGTTTTCGATGTGTGCTGGACTCCGTTTTTGGAGTCTCGGCACTTTACCACTGCTGATAAGTGCAAGTGCTCTATGTCTTAAGTATGGTGGTAATTGGTTTCATCATGATTGATATTTGATATACTAGTAGGTCCATAGTATAGCGTGCCATGTTTGCCCAGGACCTGTAAATCACCTGCAAGTAGTGGGTCCACAGTGCTGATTGTGCCTCCCACATAAGCAGCCCTTCAAACAGGTCTCATGCCTGCCACTTCTGAGCCCCTTTGTGCAGTTTTAAACTGCCTTGTCGACCTGGCCAGTGCACCCTCTTGCCGGGCTAACCTTGCCTTTATTATATGTAAGACCCTCCTAAGGTAGGCCCTGGGCATCCCCAAGGGCAGGGTGCAGTGTATTTAAAAGGTGGGACATCTATTTTGATGTTTCACATATCCGGATAGTGAAAAACTGCTAAAGATTTTTTTCACTATACCAGGGCCCATCTCTCCCATAAGTTAGCATTGGAGCTGCCTTGTAACATTTTACAAGTGTGTCTTTCAATCGGGAGCTAATGGACAATTGGAGTTTGTTATCTCTGGACTCCCAGTTTAAAAAAAAAAAACATCTTCTAGTAAAGTTGGTTTTAAATTGCAGGTCTGAAAATGACACTTTTAGAAAGTTGTGCCTCTGCCTGTCCCTCGAATACGCATCTGGGTTGGATGACAGTGACAGTTGGGTTTTGTGAATTTACTCTAGACAGTCGCACACAAAGGGAGCAGAGGTGTGCCCTGCATATCCTGATGGGTCTTCCTGAGCTAGAGTGGTTAGAGGAGTTCCCATTGACACCTAAATAGTGCTGTGCCTGTCACCACCCAAAGCAGTCTCCACCTCCATGTAGTGCCTGAAACCAGGGCCAGGAAGGACAGGGTCTTGTGCACTACAAAGAACTTTCTTTGAAGCCTCCCTACTTCAAAGGCCACATAGGCTATAAGTACTGGACATCTGGCACCGTATACTGGATTGAGGACATTCTTCCAGAATGGGAACAATTCTGGATTGAGGACATTCTTCCAGGAAGAAGATCTGTCTTGCAGTCATGAGTGACTGCCTCTTTGCTGCTTGCTTTGTTGTGCTAGCCTGCTGCTTTGTTGTGCTGGACTGGAAGTGAGAGGACTGGACTTTGCTCTCTACATTATGCTTTCTAAGTTTCTCTCAGGGCTTTTCTTGAGCTGTCGTCCTGTTGGAATTCTCAGGGCCATCATAGACTTCACCGGCAGCACCAGGACACCTCTGCTGGATTGAGGACATTCTTCCAGGATGGAAACAATTCTGGATTGAGGACATTCTTCCAGGAATAAGATCTGTCTTGCAGTCATGAGTGACTGCCTCTTTGCTGCTTGCTTTGTTGTGCTAGCCTGCTGCTTTATTGTGCTGGACTGGAAGTGAGAGGACTGGACTTTGCTCTCTACATTATGCTTTCTAAGTTTCTCTCAGGGCTTTTCTTGAGCTGTCGTCCTGTTGGAATTCTCAGGGCCATCATAGACTTCACCGGCAGCACCAGGACACCTCTGCTGGATTGAGGACATTCTTCCAGGATGGGAACAATTCTGGATTGAGGACATTCTTCCAGGAATAAGATCTGTCTTGCAGTCATGAGTGACTGCCTCTTTGCTGCTTGCTTTGTTGTGCTAGCCTGCTGCTTTATTGTGCTGGACTGGAAGTGAGAGGACTGGACTTTGCTCTCTACATTATGCTTTCTAAGTTTATCTCAGGGCTTTTCTTGAGCTGTCGTCCTGTTGGAATTCTCAGGGCCATCATAGACTTCACCGGCAGCACCAGGACACCTCTGCTGTGATCCTGGGCCCTTGAAAGTGAGTTTCTGTGCTAAAAGAAGAATTCAGCCCATCGACGCCAAGCATCACCGGCACATCTCTGCAAAACCCGATTTGTCGCTTCTGCGTGCATCAAAGCTGTGGTACCTGCTTGATGCAATGACTGCGACTTACAACAGAAGACCTGACTTTTCCACAGTACCTACAAAGAACTGCTACTGCATGCATCCTGAGCACTGCTTCACTGAAGTCTGTGACGCACAACTCCGACCCTGCTCTTGTATCCTCTCATTGTGGCTTGAGTTTTGACGCTTCATCAACGCAGCACCGCCATCGAAACAGACACTTTACAGAAAGCGACGCATCCCCTCCTGGGCACAACACATCACCACCTGTGCGCAATGCATCATCCCTGGGCTCAGACTTCATCATCAACACCGCGTTAAGGAATCTAGGCATATCGCCTGCAATCAACGCACCGCATCTTTTGCGCTTCGCATCAACCGCTGGCGTTAGACAACACTGCACCGCCTCCAGGAACTGAGCATCACTTACTACAATCGATGCATCACCTCCCTTGCGCAATGGACTGACACTGAGCAGCAAGGGCCTGCAAAGCAGTAAGGAACCGACCCTTCACCTGCTTTAACAACGTCTCCCCTCCCCTGTGCCACGCATCGTCTTTGATTTTTGACTCATCCAAGGTGGTGTTGTACCGGAATCTGTATGATTCCTGTAGCCGGCACTCAATTGTGGTTTGACTGAACTAGAGGATTTGTCCCGATCAAGTACGACCTAATAGCCCCATTTGGAGCTATTGTTTTTTTACAGCTATAACTTTATTTAATCTTTGAAAGGATATATACATATACATCTACATACCTACACACACGTTTAGCAAAATTTAGACAGAAAACGGAGCTGACTTTAATTGCGTAGTATTCAATTTATCTTTATTCCACGTTAGCCATAACGCATTTCGGCTGTCACGGCGGCCATGATCACACAAAGTTTACCGATCAATCAGGGTATTATAAGTGTGCTACTCACCCGTCGGGCCTCAAGCCGCTGGGTGGGAAGGGGTGTCAGCAGACCTGTTTAGCCGAAAATCCAGGTCTTGTGAGTCTTCCTGAAGGTATTCAGGAAGAGGGCTCGTCTGATGTCTGCGGGGAGCTCGTTCCAGGTCTTGGCCGCAATGTGAGAAAAGGATCTTCTGCCTGCTCTGGCTCTGTGGATGCGCCGGGTTTCAGCCAGTGCGAGGTTGGAAGATCTGAGGTTCCTTTTGGGTACGTGGAAGTTGATTCTGTTGTTAAGGTATTCGGGTCTGCTGTTGTGCAGGCATTTGTAGGCATGGGTGAGGATTTTGAAGGGGATTCTTTTCTCCACGGGGAGCCAGTGGAGTCTTCATAGGTGATGGCTGATGTGTTCGTGCCGGGGGATGCCGAGGACGAGTCTAGCAGCGGTGTTCTGTATCGTCTGGAGTTTGCGGAGTAGGGGCCTGCGTAGAGCGCATTTTCATAGTCCAGTTTGCTGGTGATGAGTGTGTGGGTGACTGTCTTCCTTGACTCAGGAGGGATCCACTTGAAGGCCTTTCGGAGGATGTTGAAGTAGCTGGAGGTGACGGCGTTGACCTGTCTGTTCGTGGTGAGGGAGGAGTTGAATACGATGCCAAGGTTTTTCACGTGGTCCGAGGGGGTGGGTGGGCTTCCAAGGGCGGTCGGCCACAGGGTGTTGTCCCATTCTGAGGGGGTGATTCCAAGTACGAGGACTTCTGTTTTCTCAGCGTTGAGTTTTAGGCAGCTGTTGGTCATCCAGAGTGCGACATCCTGCATCCCTTTCTGGAAGTTGAGCCTGGCGGTGGTGGGGTCTTTGGTGAGGGAGAGGATGAGTTGGGTGTCGTCAGCGTATGATACGATATTGAGGCCGTGTTGTCGGACAATGGTGGCGAGGGGGTGGGGGGCCATGTAGATGGTCAGGCTCAGTGAAGACCCTTGTGGGACCCGCAGGTGATATCTGTGGGATCGGAGAGGAAGGGTGGCAGTCTGATTCTTTGGCTTCGTCTGGTGAGGAATGGTCGGATCCAGTCTAGGGCTGTTCCTGGTATGCCGACGTTGAATAGTTTTGTAAATCTATGGAGATAAGTCCTTTAGGGCATGGAGTAAGCTGGACCTTATTATAAGAGAACAACGAAATTGCCCTCTCCACCCATGTTCACAATTTACTTCAAAAATCAAACTATATTTTATTTAGTTTGATAAGGTATTTTTATTTATACCAATCGTTTTTATATTTTTGAATTATTTTTTTGAAAGATTTATAAATGCAAAAAAAGACCACTATACATTGATCTATTTACTACACTATACATTCTCATTAGAAATATACATATAACAAACATACCAAATCAAAAACAATTAATTACTATCAATCATTCATCCCAAACAAAAACAATTCTAACCAAAACACATTATGTACACTTCAAATGTCAAAAGTGAATAGACAAAGTGAGACAATGAGGAGTTCAATTAATGAAAACAATATGTTTACAAATCCGATATTCTTCATTGATACTGTAGTAAAATATTTGCTCCTCCCTGTTTGCCGACGCGTTTCGAAACCGGGGTATCAGTTCCCAGAATCTCATCAGGGCTTTGTCATTATCATAATTTCAACAGAAGGGGGTTGTGGGAAGCTTCTTTAATTTACAAAACTGATGTAGATTTCTTCTCATTAAGTGCAGTCTTTCGTTTAGATCGAGCAGTCCTGCTCGAATCTGTTGTGCCACTCACCACCTCGTGAGTATTCCTGCTGGAATTCAGCAAGTTTTCTTTTATCCCCTTAATGGGCAGCGTGTTTTATGTTCGGCGTTCACCATCGCCGGATGCTGTCTGAAACTCTTTTTTCTTCTTTCGTGCACAAGTAGCAACGCCCAGGGTCTCTGCTTCATAAACGCTGTGTCCGACGTTGAATAGTTTGGCAGCGAGTGTGCGGTGGGAGACTGTGTTGAAGGCTGCTGATAGGTCGAGTAGGATGAGGGCTGCAGAGTGGCCTTTTTCTTTTTTTAACGTTTTTTTTACAGAGTTTTATATAGTGCGAACTTGACCCGAATCGGGTATCGGAGCGCTTTACATAGCACCAGTTGCATTGCATGAGGACACGTTCATTTTTGTTAGGCACAGGGAGTTTTTAAGTGATTTTCCCAGAATCACAGGATGTTCAGCTGTTATTGCCGAGATTCGAACCCAGTTCCCCAGATTCGAGGGCGGCAGCCCTAGCCGATAGGCCAACTCTTCTCCCCAGGAGGGTGCAGATGTCGTCTGTGGCGGCGAGCGGGGCGGTCTCGGTGCTGTGGTTGCTTTGAAATTCGGATTGGGACGGGTTGAGGACGGCATTGTCTTCTATGAATCGTGTAAGTTCCCTGTTGACTATTTTCTCTGCGACTTTGGCCGCGAAGGGGAGAAGCGAGATGGGTCAGTAGTTTTTGAGGTCGTTCGGGCAGCTGTGGGCTTCTTGAGCAGGGGCCTGACTTCTGCACGTTTCCAGTCTGAGGAGGTGCCTGTTTCGAATGTGGTGTTGGTGTGTTGCAGTTTGAGTGCGATGGTGGTGGAGGCTCTGTGGTAGATGTGTGAGGGGCAGGGGTCTGTGGGGGCCCCTGAGTGAATGCCGTTCATGGTCGAGGTGGTGTCTTCGGCCATGATTGGTATCCAGGTGGAGATGGTGGGCTGGCTGGTGTGTCTGGGGGGTGGGCCGGATGTGGCATCTGGTGCATGGTCGACTAAGTTGTTGAAGAGGTTTTTGATCTTGAGTTGATCTTGTGGAAGTAGGTTCCAAGCTTGTTGCAGAGGTCTTGGGACAGGGAGATGTCTGCGGCTTTGCTGCAGGGGTTGGTGAATTCTTGAATGACAGTGAAGAGTTCCTTGGAGTTGGCGAGGATTTTGTTGTGGATGAAGGTCCTTTTGGTGGTTCTGATTTGGTTGTGGTAGTCTGTCATGGCATCTTTGTAGGTGGTGTAGTGTTCGGGTGTCTTGGTGTTTTTCCAGTTTTTCTCCAGGCATCTGCAGGTGCGTTGGGCTTCTTGGAGATCGGAGGTGAACCAGGTGGCTTTCCTGGGGTGTTTGTCGGTGTTGCGTAGCAAGGTGAGCTAGTCTGCGCAGTTGGAGATCCAAGTGTGGAGTTCTCTGGCTGCAACATTGGCGTCGGATACCGAGGTGTGGATGCCTTGAGTGAAGGTGGAGTTGAGTTGCTAGTCGGTGACCTTGCTCCAGTCCCTTCGTGGTGGGCATGGGGCTGGTTTGGGTGCCTTGGGTTTGTCGACGCTGAAGTGTACGCAGTGGCGGTCGGTCCATGGGGGTCCTGTTGTGTGGCTGAAGTGTATGCTGTTTCCTGCTGCGAAGATGGGGTTGAGGGTGTGACCTGCTCTGTTGGTCGGTGTGATGACTAGTTGTTTGAGTCCAATGTTGGCCAAGGCCAATCAGTGGCCTTATCTTTCCAGGGGTCAAACTGCCATCTTAAAAAAAACTACCAGTTCACATAACATTATGTAACCCTGTTTTTTAGCTAGAGTTTCATTCAGTTGGCATTTATAACCCGAACATGGCATCAAACTTATTTTGAGGTGGAGAAGAAATGATTCATGAAACGTATCAGTTTTAGGGTGTACTGTGCCTTAAATACGCTATCATATTTTTGAAATGTTGCTTTGCCCAAAATAAATCAAACTTTCGTCGTCTATAGCAAGACACGTGTCAAAGTAAAATACAGTTTGACTACTCAAATTAAGTATAACCTCAAAATTGAAGGCAAGTGCCCATTTGATCGATGAATCATATTTCACATCCAACAACAAATTTTCTTTTTTTGCCCGGCTATTGTCTTATGCAGTTCTAAACTCCTGGAGGCAGGCCATCTTAACAATGATTCAGTTTAAGTTTCATCATCTATTCAGCAACACTTTAAATACTTACGGATTACAACAATTATCTCACCATAGATATTAAAGACAGGAATGGAAATCTTCATCATAGTTAAGCCTACTCTACTGTCGAGTGTGAGAATGTATCTTGTTTCAAGCTCGCGTAATGTTCTTACACTATCACCACCCCTGTTATTTGTCGGAACTTTTTCTATCACAAAGTATTTAACTTATGTAGGATCTTTCTGACCCTCATATGTTGCAGGATTCTTTTATGAACCTGCAATGTTGTGCTCCCCACAAACTGCAAATTGCACATGAACGTAGACCGCAATTTTTTTGGGGCATTGTAGGTAGTGAGAAATTGCATCTGAGTTTCTATCTTCTCCTTTCTAGGTACTTTCTTGGAAAATAGAATCACCTCACGTTTCTTCCTATTTGCTGCATGTCTTGCTTCCTCAACCATTGCTTCCCTATAACCCCTCTCATGAAATCTCTGGCTCATCTCATTCTGACACTTGATTAATTCACTAGGTTTGCTACAATTTCTATTTGTTAGCAGCATTTCACCATATGAATGCCATGTTTTATGCAGGCCGGATGAAAGCTCGATGCATGCAGGGTTGTATTTCCTGCTGTTTTCTTCCTGTAAATTGTAGTCTCAAGTTTCCCCACCTCAACATAACCTCTTCATCTAGAAATGTCACATTGCTCTTACTGACGATATGTGTAAATTTCAAATTTAAATCATTATTTAGACAATTAAAAAACTTCTGCTGAGTTAGTGGTTCCTCTCCAGATCACAAATACATCTAGCCTACAATACTATGTTGTTCTCACACATCTATGCATGTTCTCTGCAGAGCACCTGTTCCTCCCACCAGCCTACATGCAAGCATGCATAACTGGCGGCGAAATAGGTGCTTATGGCAGTGCCCTGTTTTTACTGATAAAGATCACCCTCAAATAAAAAGAAGTTGTCTTCCAGGCACTTCTTTGCCATTGCCAGCAACATTTGGGTGTGTTTCCATAAGCTTACTGGTCTGTCACTTAGGAAATATTGCATGGCTCTTAAACCATTGTTGTGGGCAATGCTAGTGTAGAGTCATTATGTTGAGTGCTACTGACTCAAAATCATGTTCCGTATGTCGTATATCATTTTCAAAAAGTCACTGCTCTCCCTTACGTATGATGGTAACTTTGCTATGTATGATGTCAAAAATAAATAAATGTACTTCCATGTGTTTTCCATCATACTTCCATTGGCAGATGATATTGGTCGTCCTGGGGGACTAACTGCCATTTTTATGCACCATTGGAATTAAGTACAGCACTGGAGTCCTGGGAATGTCATTCTTCAGATATCTTAATTCATCGTGTGAGAGTTAACCCTCCTTCATCCATTGCTCTAGTTCCAGAATATATTCAGTTTGAGCTTTGATCATTGTTTCCTGTTTATACTTTTTATAGCAGTACCTCTGACTAAGTTGTGTGCGTGCTTCCTTTAAGTACATATTCATCGGCCATAGGACAATA
Source organism: Lissotriton helveticus (assembly GCF_964261635.1). Lineage (NCBI taxonomy): Eukaryota > Metazoa > Chordata > Amphibia > Caudata > Salamandridae > Lissotriton > Lissotriton helveticus. The sequence goes on along the minus strand of NC_136068.1, from coordinate 73,243,011 downwards.
TTGCCCCCTTTAATCAGAGTTCCTTATAACCACTTGCTTGTTTTTATTAATTTTTGCCACCAAGTCATGTATATATTATTTCGTAGTTTTATATAGCACAAACTTGACCCGAAGGTATCTGAGCACTTTACATGAGCACCTGTTGCGTTACATAAGGATACATTCCTTTTAGTTAGGCACGGGTAGATTAATTGATTTGCCCAGATCGCAGGATGTTGAGCGTCGTTGCAGAGATTTGCAACCGGTTCCCCAGATTTGAGGTCAACCGTCCCTAGCCGTTAGGCCACATCCTTTCCCCAAATCTTGACTTATGTATGCTGAATTTATTGTCATTCTGGTCTTGTTTTATTCAAATAAATATTGGCTATGTTTCTAAACTAGTGTGGAGTACTTTTATGGTGTTTTCAGTGTGTGTGTGTGTGTACAAAAACTTTACACACTACTTCTAGGGATAAGCCCGACTGCTATGTGCAAATCTACCAAGGGGGTGAGCAGGGGTTATTCTTTGTGTGTAACTTACTTACCCTGACTAGCATGAGGGTCACTACTTGGACCAGGTGCTTACCACTGCCCACTATAGACCCCATTTCTAACATTTGTGATCAGCGGTGAGGATAGGACTTGTATTTCTGCATTACATACAGTGATTGGTGTACACTACTTCCATATCACAGACCACTACATACCGGCATACTAATTTTCTTTTTTAATGTTTTTGTTTACAATTCTTTGAGTTTCTACAATCCTGTTTCAGTCTGGAGAGCCGTCAGCAGTACCTGCAGAGTTGGTGTTTGAGCAGGAGAGGTTGGAGACCTATACATTGCCTCAGCTTAAAAGGTTCTACAGGGAGCTCAGGTGTTCTTTTAAGGGCCAACAGTATACATTTAGGGTTTGAGGGTATAACGGCTTCCAGGACATTAAGTTCCTGCAATGTCTTCCCTCCCCGCCCCCCCCCCCCAGTAGACCTGTATTTTGGTGCACTCCCAAATGTTGGTGTTAACGTCGCCCTCCCCATGCCCATATCTCTGACAGGTAGGTTCACTTGCTCGTCCTATTTTGTGTAGTCTCGCTCAGTCATAATAGACTCTGTGCAGTATTTTGTATAGAATGAGGCGAAGGCGTGATTTAATTGCCACCTCTCTAGGGTGCATTAAGGCTGCCTCTGAGTTTATGGGTTAGTGTGCCGACGTTCCCCTCCTAGGTGGCACGCAACTTGCCCAGTCTGTCCGGTGCATTATTGTTAAGGGTCCGATATGTAAGTGATACAGCCTTGATGAGAATATGTTCCTGGAGCAGTCTCCCCTCCAACGATACATAGTCCGGCAGTGGGAAATCGTTTACGTTCTCTGCTTGCTATGCATCTCTAATTTGTGCGTATTTGAAGAACTGGGAAGTCTGTAATGCCTGCGTATGATCCCCTTTACGGTCGATAGGTGTGTGCATCACATCATTGAAGTCCCCTCCTATAATGTTTATCGAATCCTGTGTCTAGTAGTATTTCTGTCACTTTGTGTAGTGTCCTAGTTTTGTAGTTTTGGCGGGGCATAAACTGAGAGGATGGTAACATTCGGTTTGCCCCGTTTACCCGTCACCCCAACAAATGGGCCCTGAGGATCTAACCATGTACATGTCACACAGGAGGGGTCGATTTATTAATCAGGATTCCCACTCCTCTAGAGCCAGGGGTGTACCCCACATGGGCCAGGACGGTATACTCGCCCCTCGCTATGAATCCACATTTTGTGCCCTTGAGGTGGGTTTCCTGCAGCATCACCACGTCCGGGTGAATACGTTTTATAAAATATGTCACCAGCCCACTTTTAATTTTATCCCCACGGCCATTGACATTCCAGGTCAAGGCAGTGAAGGATTCACTCTCCAGACTCATCATGGTTGACTATAGTATATCTGTGTCGTACGTGTGTGCAGTGAAGAGGGCAGAACCCTGTTGTAAGAATATACCTAGTGATGTGATTCCTGTTGACACCATGGCTGAGCCAGAACCGAAACTTAACAACAACCACCTTGTTTAACATCCGCACCCAGAGAAGTGATTAAGGGCAGTAGTAGTCTGTCGCCCATCCCAACCCAAAACTTACATTACAAGTCCAAACTCTTGCAGCGCATTGATAAATAGAAGGAAAGAGCGTGTGCAGAGAATAAAACGAGGGCATGTAGAGAGGAGAAAAGATAGGAGTGAAGAAAAAAGAGACAGTGGGAGAAGTAAGAGAAAGAGTAGGAAAACAACTATCAAAGTCTTAGGCCTCTTCTGGCCTATCACCTGCTCTTGATCGCGATGCTTCAGTCACTGTGCAGGTCTAGGAGGTGTTGTTTGGGGGTGGCAGTGATAGAGCTCGGCCTTATCAATCCGATTCACTGGCAAGTCTCTGAGGCCCTTATTTAGGAGTTCGAGTCGGGAGCTTCTCCCTGCGTATCCGGTTTCTCTGTCTCCACATCTTGTTCAATTGCTTCTATTTCAGTGATCAGGGGATGTTGCAGTGTGCCGTCTTCTTCTTCGGATGTGGTCTCTCTGGTGTCCGTCCCTGTGTAGGGTTCATGCCATCCAGGGATGGGAGTGTTACGTGGTTTCTCAGCCCGGCGTGAGTCCAGCGACTGTGTACCTCTCCTCCTTAAGTGAGCACTCCCTCTTGTGACATACGGCATAGGCCCTTGTAGACATGCTCGCCGATGGCCCTGGGATTTCTGTGGTTTCTGGAAGTCGATCACTGGTTCTAAACTAGTCAGTGTGTATTATCCAGTACACATTATAACTCTCTTTTTTTCAAGTACATCTATTTTCTATGTGACCCATTAACACACCTATCAGGGCACGTACAGTATGGGTCACCCATTTGTTGGACCCTCCCCTTCATTTACTTGGCACCTAGTAGTGGCAGTAATTCCGTCACAGTGCCGGACTCCTACTCAGGATATTGCCTCTTGCTTGCGGTGAGTGGGGTGGTTCGAGAGGGCTCAAAGACAGGTTAGTCAGACACATGGGATGGAAACTGGAACTCAAGAGGTAGTAAACTGAGGACGGGGTGGAAGTAGCACCAATATTGTTCTGGCTTCAGGGCTTGGCAAAGGCAAGCAGGGACCAGGTGTGCTCTTCTTGCTAATGCGCCACGGCATGCAGGCATAAACCACTTGAGCTGTATTTCTGTGTGGCCTGTGTCTCTGTGCCTCCTATAACTACACCTTGTTTTTATTTCCCACGCTTATACTGAATGTAAAGAAAACTGGCAACTTAATAATAGTCTTACTAATCCTGTCTTATTTTCTGCTATGGTGTGAAGTGTATCCTGCACTGAATATCTTTTCCTACTGTCTTCTGTGAGCACACACTGTTTCCCCGATCCCTGAGCATGGCTCCTCTTTTAGCATGTCTGCAATCATGGCAATTATCATCCTCTTCTGCAAGACAAAACCTGTATCTGTTTATACAGTTCTACTGAATAGAAAAGTGTGTGATCAGACTGTATGAGCCTCCCAAGTTATTTGTGAGAGTAAAGCATGAGAATTGTACATTTCAAAGACGCAGTGCTATTAATAAGAATTATTTTTTCCAAATGGCCATTACATATTGCTAAACACCCCACTAAAAAGATTCATAAAACCTATCCAAGCGTAATAAAAACACAAGTCTACAAGCTTTCATAGCATAAGGAAACTATAACTAAAACCCATGCTATCTTACCCTACTAGGGATGGAAACCAAAGTCCCTAGGTTGTGTGTCCTGTATGTAAAATCAAGCCCTGCAACAACTGTACACACTACTGCCTGTTAGTCACTGCTTTTTAGGTCTGACTACAGACTGCTGTAACGGATTTAGCTGTCTGTTGTCAAAAGACCTAATGGGGACAAAACCAATACGTACAGTGAGCTTTTTTTGCAGCCTGTTGCACATCACTGGTTGACTTTCTTGTCCGTCTCATTTGTTTGCTTATTTGATGGCATTAATTCCTCTTGTGTAGTGTCTCTGCCCTGGAGCACAGCTTCTTTACAATCGCGAGCGCCTTTTTTTTTTTTAGGTCGAGCATTCAAGGCCTCTGGTATATACTTTAGTATATACTTATGTATATGTACTTTGTGGGCTCTGGAGATCAGCCCTAGGACTTGTCTGCTTCCGCTTAAAGACTTTTTTTCTGTTCAACTGCCTCTATTTAACTGTCTTAATAGAAAAGGACCAGTAGAGGTCAGTAAAATACCAGAATTGCTTTCTGCTGAGGGACTTCGTTTTTGGGTTTCGCCTGCCGAAGGCTGCGCTCTGCGCAGCTCTTCAGCGCAGGTGAAATCCTATGTCGTCAATAAGGACTCCTGGAACGTCCCCCGGCTCTCATTGGTTAGCTCCATAAATGGAGGCTAGCCATTGAGTGCCGGATCTGTCCATCAAGGCTGGACCAGATTCGGGGGCGTTCCGGAGATTTTTTCCCAGGGCGGAGTTACGTTTTTTCCCGTTCCCTCCCCTTTCACTGAAAGTGAATTCAGATGCGCTGTCCATTTCCGCCCCCTCCGTGTGCCTTTCCGCCCCCCTTGCTGTCCTGTGCACGTTTCCCGCCGTCCGTGTCCTCTCCCGCCCCCTCCCGCCGTCCGTGTCCTCTCCCGCCCCCCTCCCGCCGTTCGTGTCCTCTCCCGCCCCCTCCCGCCGTCCGTGTCCTCTCACGCCCCCAGCGAGTGCCTACCTCGCGATTTCTGCCCGCCTGCCTGCCTAGCGAGGGCCGCCGCGCTGCCCGCGGTGACCCGGAAGTACCTGGCCGGCCGGCCAATCCCTTCGCGGCCGGCCGGAAGTCCCGCACCCGCAGCCCGGGGGAGGGAAAGGGAAGCCTTGCTGTTTGCCGCTTCCCCCTGCCTGGGGGAAGCCTTTGCCGGTGTTGCCGGTCTCCCATGCCTGGAGGGAGACCGGAGAGGAGCCTGACGAGGGTGGAGCGGAGGGGGCGCGGGGCACATTGTGGTGCCCGCCCACACCGCAAATCCGTACCGGCAGCAAGGAGGAGGGCAGCAGCGATCAGGTAAGGATCAGCGGAAGACGTGCAGATCTCACCACCCACGGAGCACGGCTCTCCTCGCGGAGGCTCCCTTCCCCCGTTCAGGCTGTAGAATTTCCTATGAAAGCTCAAATGGAAAATCGCTACCTATTTTTAACGTTTAAACTGTAGAAAGGCGTACGTTATGCTAGTTTAATATATGTATTTATGTGGGGACGTAAGGCTAGATTCACCGCCCTGGAGAACAGCACAAACGAGGCAGACCATGTTTAAATATATTCGCGATGACAGTGGAGACCTCCAGGGAAGGTCGGAACCGGAGACAGCATCTCAGCCGGCCCCGGAGAAGCGAGGATGAGGCGGACAGCTGCCCGAGCCCCCAGCCATGTGCTCGGCTCCCCGCTTCGTTTCCACTGGAAAGGGCGCTGCTACGACCCCCCTCCCTGCCCTGCTCACATGTCTCTTTCTCTTCCCAGTAGAGGGTTTGTGGGGGAGGGAGAGCCGTGCGCCTTAATCCGAACCCCTGCGCTATGTTTTTTAATCATGTGTGTACTCGTTTTGACGGTGAAGTAGTTGTTTAGTAATCTCATAATCCCGACAAAATTGAACAGTGTAAATCTTGGGAACGCGCTTCCCACCTGAGAAGGCCTAAATCATTGTGATTTAGACGTCACAGTGGCACAAGCACGTATGCAGAACTTCCAAGGTGGATTCCGACCGAGGTATATGTCTTAACTATTCAACCATTCAGCCTTCTGACTCGCACACCCACCTTTTCATCTATCCGCATGCTTATCTGTGTATGCATCGACCTATTCATCCGTCCGTCCATACATCCTGCAGTTAATACATCAATGTGTCTTCCATCCATTCACCACCTATATTTTAATTTCTCCATCTGTCTTGCCAACAATTTATCAATTTATTAATCTATCCATTCACTTGTCCAACAGATTATGTGTGAATACATCTTTCAGATAGTCATCCATTCCACCCAATGTTTTATCGCTCTACCTGTCTGTCAACCTATACACCCATCTAAAATCATTCACTCACTCACCTTCTTCACCTATTTATCACTCAATGCATCATTCATTCACCAGCACCTACCTATTCATATGTCCATCTGCCCATCCGCTATACCTTGAGATCAGCGTGTAAATCCACCCTTCCACCTGGCCCGCCTGTCCAAGTGTCCACCCAAGCATCTTTCACCTATTCACCCTCTATCTAATATCAAACCCCCAACTCCCATGCCACAGGACTCTCTGTACCTGGCCCTGCAACAAGCCTCCCTGAAGAGAACCTTCCCCTTCCTGGTCCAGCAAGCGTTAACTCAATTAAGTGGCTTTATGGGAGAGAGTTTAGTTACATTACACAGGGACACAGTCTGTATTTAAGGCACAGGGTGATTCAGTGATTTGCCAAGAATCACAGGATGTTGAACAGTCGCTGAGATTCGAACACAGTCCCGCAGTTCCAAGTCGGCAGATCTGGCCACAATATGAAATGCCTTTTTTAATTAAAACGCATTCCACCGATGCCCCAGGTGCCTTTTACCTTAAAAATGGCGACCAAGGCGCTGGGAAGGATAGAGTGATTTGCTACAGACCACACAGGTCCGTTGCTTGAGAAGGAAACACAGGATTATAGCCTGGGACTGCCATATCCTATTGATATCAGTTACGTTCATTTATGTTTCAAGATCCTTGCCAGAAACACCATAATCGGTAGATTTTAGCAAAAAAATGCTTCCAGCACGAACAGATCAAAAGTTACTAAAAGTGGAACAGCACATGTTACTGTGCAGTGAATAGCTCTTTGCGAAGATTGACTTGTCACCTTCCAGTTGCTTGTTGGTGTGCTTGGGTTTAAACTTGTAAAGGTGAATCCTTTGGCCATACTCGGTACTTTAAATGGAAATATAGGACTGCAGGTACTTACTATTTAGAGTATCTAATCTGTTTGCTCCTGGGAAGTCCCCCTACGCTCCCAACAAATGTACTGCAGCAGTGAGGAGAAGTGCCGGTACTCTCCCTTTCAAAGTAAAGAAGTGCAGGTACTCAGTACCGAACAGTATCTGCCCGTTTAAAGCACTTTATACTATGTTAACATGAGTAAAACAACAATATAATTGAGTATTACTGTGTTGTGTTCTCTTGCTGCATAATATAGGCAACTCTGCTACATAGATTGGTCTTCCCCTGTCGCATAATTCCAATAAACTGCTTATAGGCAGTCTTTCTGGCTGTTTCAGCAGTGAGGCGCAGGACTGGATGGGCAAGGCATTAGTGCTGTTATCTTAACCAATGATCGCAGAGTAGCTGTTTGGGCCAAATTTTACTTTCACACCTTTGCTTTGTCCATACATTGGTGAGCTGAGGCACATGGGTGATTGTGGGGAATGAAGCAGCTGAGAATGAAGTTTGCAGATTTTTGCTCACCCTGTTTGTGTGAAAGAAGCTTGCACTGCTGCTCCCTGCTGAGGGATGCTTTCTTTGCCGTTCCTGTTCTGTAGAGGAGAGCTTGCATTGATGCACTATGTAATCTACATGCCGTGTATCAGAGGCACGTTCACAGACACTGCATGTTTCAGCTGTGAGTGTTAAACATGGGCAACTGCTTCCGGTGCATTCATTGTTTTACTTGGAAATGGAGCTTGTATTGCTGCTGTCTTTTGCCACACATGCCCTAGGCATGAAAGATTGCACTGATGTTGAATGTACTGCACCTGTGAGGGGAAGCCTGCACTGGTGATGCCCATCATGCGGCCCGTCCTTCTGTGTCTGTAGGAAGTTTGCAGGGTTGTTAGCTTGATTTTTTTGTGTGTGTGCAGATTTATATAGCGCAAACTCGGCCCGAAGGTATCAGAGCGCTTTATATGAGCACCAGTTGCATTGCAGATGGACACATTCATTTTTAGGAATGGGGAGATTAAGTGATTTGCCCAGAATCACAGGATGCTTGAGCCTCCTGTCAGACTCGAACCCGGTTCCCCACCTTCAAAGTCGGCCGCTCGAGCCGTTAAGCTACATGGATATCTTCTGTGTGCTAAAAACTTTTGTGGCTAGTGCGTCTGCGAAGCTTGAGCACCCGTTTGTGTATGAAGTAAATTTGCAATGTTGTCTGCTTCATAATTGTCCTGTGCCCAAAGAAGCTTGTGGTATGCCCCAAAGATTAAAGAAGCTTGCAAGGCTTCTGCCTATGATGTACCCTATGTGTGAATTTTACGCAGGAGCGTGCAGCTTACGAAACCCCAATTATTACAGGGGATCCTGAATCAGTATACTTTCAGAAGGTGATAGTGGATATTAATAAACATCCCCTTTTGGCCATTTCCAGAGTCCATATTCGGCCAGTAACTTTACACGCTAAGGGTGGGCGATTGAGCGACGCCCCTATACGGAACTACTTCGATCAGAAGAGTCTATTTTCACCCTTCAACATCAGGCTAAAAAATACATGAAACCAGCCCTGATTTTTAATTATTCAGAAGGATTATTTTAGATACAGTTAACCATCTTCCAGCCGATTGGAGACTAATCCAAAGTATTGAACTAAACTCCAGACAGGAAGTAGGGGGCATCGGTTGAGGGAGCAGTCACCATCGCCCTAGAGAGTTTTTTTTTAATTGACCATATGTGTATCATACTTTGTTTTGAGAGTCCAAAAAGTGTTTAGTCTTGAGAAAGATGGTGGTATAAGAGTCCATCGAAACGCGTTGACGCCTCCTTGAAAGGTACACAATCCGTCAAGTGGCTAGACTAAGGAGTATTTTATGAATTGAACAATACCAGGCACTAGCCCGTACAGCTTTTTCCTACGGATGTGTACGCTACTTATGACATAGTGTTTTTTGTCTTGTGATATGTACTCTCTTTTTTATTTACAGTGTTGGTTTTTATAGAATACAACCAGGATTTTCCTAAATATTTTTGTCACAATTCTGTGTAAAATATTAACTATATTATGTAAAACTGTCTTCATTTTTAAACTGTGTATTTCAGTGTTTTTAACTAATAAATTGATTTGTACTTTTTTACAACTGATGTTGCCAGGATTATCTGTAAGGAATATATGGTCTCACTTCCAAGGTATGCAGAGGGTGTGAGTGACAGAGGATGAGTGGAGTAGATTGAATATATAGTAGACACAGGTATATTTTCTCCAAAGGATAAAGCTCTTGTAATACCTGTGAGGGGAAACCTGCACTGGCAATGCCCACCATGTCGTCCTCCTATGTCTGTAGGAAGTTTGCAGCGTTATTAGCTGTTTGGGTTTCGCCTGCCGAAAGGCTGCGCTCTGCGCAGCCTTTCAGCGCAGGTGAAATCCTATGTCGACACTAAGCAGTTCGGGAACGTCCCCCGGCTCTCATTGGCTAGCTCCATAAATGGAGGCTAGCCATTGGGTGCCGGATCTGTCCGTCAAGGCCGGACCAGATTCGGGGGCGTTCCCGAGATTTTTTCCCAGGGCGGAGTTACGTTTTTTCCCGTTCCCTCCCCTTTCACTGAAAGTGAATTCAGATGCGCTGTCCATTCCCGCCCCCTCCGTGTGCCTTTCCGCCCCCCCCCTCGCTGTCCTGTGCACGTTTCCCGCCGTCCGTGTCCTCTCCCGCCCCCTCCCGCCGTCCGTGTCTTCTCCCGCCCCCTCCCGCCGTCCGTGTCTTCTCCCGCCCCCTCCCGCCGTCCGTGTCTTCTCCCGCCCCCTCCCGCCGTTCGTGTCTTCTCCCGCCCCCTCCCGCCGCCCGTGTCCTCTCCCGCCCCCCTCCCGCCGTTCGTGCCCGTGTCCTCTCCCGCCCTTTCTACTGCTCTTTATCCCATGCTAAAATGTCAATATTGTGCGTGTCGGAAGATTCGGCAGATACCATTTCCGTATCCGGGTGGGATTTCAACTTTCATATTGTGCCCTTCAATGCTGCCGCAAGAACGTCCAACATGAGAAGATCCATGCGTTATCATGGTAAGAGTGGGTTGGGAACATGGCACCCTGCTGGCAAAGGAGTGGAGCAGACAATATGTGACAGGATAATTAACGGCTATTGTATCAAACGATCGTTGTGCTTGAAATTCCAACATTTGACTTAAGTGCCACAGCAGAAGGGCGAGACTCCAGCTCCCGCTCTTGAGGCTGGTATAGGTTTTCACTCTGTTGAGGTACTTGCTGCGCACTTCTACATTTGTTCCAGCCACGCAGATCACTGTACAACGGATGTTTTTAAAAAGGCACTGTTCCTGGCAGGGCTACCTTCAGAGCAGCAGATGCTGCCAAATATCGAGCAGTCTAAAAACAAAGCACACATCTAGAACAACTGGGTTATGCAAGCTTACATAGTACTTATCGGATTGATTACGGTAGTTTTACAAAAAGACGCACAGGATTACAAGAAGGCAGGCCGCCACCACCACCATTACATCACATTAATCTACAGTGTGGTGGTGTGGGGCAGTATTTGGGAGGGGGCATATTTGAAGCATGGTGTCTGCAGTATCAGTACGGAATTTCACTCTCATGATTGATAAATTGAAGTATTTCACAGTGACAGAAAGAGGAGTTATATTTCGCAGCATTGCAATGCTGACTGCTGCTTAATGTGTGCCGGTGCTTAGCACCGGCACTTAATTATCAAGGCCGGGTCTACAAGCATATGGCATTGACGATATTGGTATATATACCTCGGTAACTCGGAGCAGAGTGTTGGTCTCGTCTGCCAGTCCCAATGAAGAGTGCTGCGGCTTTGAGATTATGAGCCAAGATTCATTTGAATTAATGGCGGCCCTCAGTTCAGTGGTGCCGGCCCAGTGGGCGGGACACTGATTGGGCTGCATTTGTTTCTGCTGTGCGTCAGGCAGCGTGCGCAGGTTGGGCTGGATTTGGTTCTGCTGTGCGTCAAGCAGCGTGCGCAGATTATTTCAGATTTCAACGCACGCACACCACGAGTCGTCAGTTTTCAAGTCAGCCCGATGACGTTGAGGGCATGCAGCAGCAGTACCAGGGCTACATCGGATAATTAAAGCAGTGCCCCGGCCGCCCAGCTCACCACGAGCAACCGTAAGTAAAACAGTAGTACTAAGTAGCCCGTCCATTCCCAAACCAATGCTGCTTTTTTTTTGTGAGCGTGGTGGTATGTCGGTCACCGTGGTAGCTCCGGCTCCACAAGATTCGATGAAGCACTGCTGGCCGTTCACATTATATCACCATAGGGCCCAGCCAGAGTTAAATTCAAGCCCTACCCGGCCCCGCCCTGAAGTATTCTCCGTTTAAGAGTTTACTGCTTCAAGTGGCTAAATCCGCTCGTCTAGCAGTCCTGGAAGGCCCGCTATCGGGGATGGCACATGGGAAATGGAATAACAGTAGCCACCTTTTGTCACACGAGAAATCTTCTAGCATAAGCTTTCCCCTGACACCACCATGCTATTGGGTGCAATGTGGCAGGTGTTTATTTCTCTTCCGCAACCAGAATAACAAGTTAGTTTGTCAGCCACACGCTATATGTGGGAACTATTATACAATTCCGCTATTGATGTTTCTTTTCCACTAAGGGATTTATAGTATTACCCCGACGTCAATAAATGCCTTTATCTCAAGCTAAACAATCTGACACAAGATGTCTTTAAGCGCAAAGATCAGTATGACCGAAGGCAGAGTACATTTTATTTCAGTATTACTTTTCTCTCCATGACTTAACCTGTATATACATTTTGTTAGTAGTGCATCCTGGTAAAGTATGGTGGTGCACTGGGAAATAGTTTGACACTTAAAAACAATTTAATGATGGAAAGTATTTTTGAAACCAAAAGCTTGATTTACATTTTTGTGCTGCTGTGCTTTATTGTGTCGTTCTCCTCTTAGCACTAGAGCTCACTTCCTGCAAAGTACAAGAGCGCTCTGTGATGTGTGCTTTCCATGGCTCCCAGCGGGGAGAGTGATTGTTGCCTTGAACAGCCATGGTAGGCGCAGACAGATCAAGCGGTTTGCCCAGACCCACAGGACCAGGAGCCTATGCCAAGACTCAAACCTGGTTCCCCAGCTCCGAAAGCAGCAGCTCTTGCCATTATGCCACACCCTCTCCCCCACTTTCATTTTTAGTAGTTGGTTTTGTTTTAGGCGGCGCTAACAGGAGAACTGGGCAGGTGCAAAGTACTGCCCCCTGACGGGAGCCCCGGCACTTATCTTTTTTTTTTTTTACAAATTAACCACATGTCAAAAGCACCATGTGTACTGTGCCCATTGGCGCTCAAAGCGTTACACCCAATTAACTGCCCCCAGCGCACCACCGAACTGTGCATTATTCACCCTCGAAATCTGACTGCCCACAGAGGCGAGTTTCCTTCTTATAGGGAGGATGACCCATAACCGCCAATGCTCACGACTTAGAAACTGGGGAACGAGGTTGGAGTATCGGCATCAGCGCAACAGCCTGTTATTCCGGGCAAATTTATTAATCTCCGGTACCTAGAAAAAAAAAATGTGAAACGTAACAGGTTCTCATGTAAAGCGCTCTAAAACCTTCGGGTCGGCATATGTGCTTTGACTGCTTGGTTTCCACACACCGCATCTGGGAAAGGTACGGTTAAAGGCCCATTTTTACCATGTTCGACCTCACAACTACACTCATTCTCCCCTGCCTCTCCATTTCCCTTTCTCAATACCTCGCCTTTCTACCAAGCGCATCGATGGCAATGGCTATTCTTTCTCCCCTCAAGTAAACTTAACAAACCCTCCAACAAATCTTTACCTCACACTTTTTATACCATGCACCCTGACTGAGCCTGGGTGACTGCGTAATTTCCCTTTCCAGAAATGGTGTAAAATGCACCCAAAAAAAACAGAACATATGCACTAGTACTCAAAATGCCAACTTTGGAATTTGGCCCTTTTTTTCTTTCAAAGTGCTTTATTGGATTTTATAAACAAAATAAAGTCGCTAGTATACAGCAATGCAGAACACCTGTTGGAAAAGGCAGTTAAAGTGAATTAATTACTTAAACAAAAATGCTTAATGCAGTATAAGGGAAAGAAGGTGAGAACGAAACATAAAACAAAGCATACAGTAAAACAAATCCTGACCATCATACAAAACATAAACAAGCATTTACAATGCAACAGTTTCGCCTTTGGAAAAGTTAGAGCTATTGGCAATGTAAAGGACAATGCCATTTATTTATCTGTTTTCAAAACCAACACATAAATACAAATGTTTCCATTTACAATGCCAATAGCTCAAACATTTCCAAAGGCGAAACCGTTGCATTGTAAATGCTTGTTAAATTTTTCTGGCAACTGCCTCTATTTCACTTTTTTGATAGAAAACGACAAGCAGAGGTCAGTAAAATAGCAGAATCACTTTAGAATACCCTAGATTCCAGTCCATAGAAATTGTCTTCCACGAGCACCCGTAGACAATAATAATTTTTTTCAAATCTCGTATTTTCAGTGATATGACCACCGAAGGCCCTGATTTTATATTAACAAGCATTTGCAATGCAATAGGTCTCGCATTTGTAAGAGTTTAAGCTATTGGCATTGTAAATGACAATGCCTTTTATTTATCTATTTTGAAAGACAGATAAATAAAATTCATTGTCATTTACAATGCCAATAGCTCAAACTCTCTCAAATGCGAGGCCAATTGCATTGCAAATGCTTGTTTAAGTGGGTGACACAATAGCATGTTCTCTTGGTGATAGAAGGAGAGGTCTGTGCACTAAATCTGCAGGTTACAGGTTGGAATCCATCGCTCTGCAACCCTGAACAAAATCCCTGCAAATTTGGGAAACTTGAGTACCATTGAGGCGGGATCATTAAATTAACCAGGTGCCTTTGTCGTCAGACCTGCAATGCCCCCTCCCGGTATTTCCTTTAACAGCCTCAGGGTTCTACTCCTTCTTGTTCACTGTTATAGACGTTAGCAGATAAGTATCTTTTTAGAATGAAAAAAAGAAACGGGATGTGCTGCCTTTGTCATGGCCATCTGCTAATCTCATGCCTTGAGTGCTGTGAAATGCAAACAAAACTGGTGTGAAAACACAAAATATTATTTGAATCGGCTCATCCCAACTTCCTTACAACTTTTAAATGACTGCTCCTAGACTCATAGGGGTGGATACTAGTCGGGCACATTAACGTGCCCCGCTGAAAATTGACATTGGAGTATAAAAAACAGTATTGTATAATTAGAAAGGCATTGAACACGCTTATGGGCACTAGAAATACATTACCAGGCACATCCATGCACGAGTAAGTGATCAGTGTTCATGTCTGTTGCAGTGACTTCCCTGTGGTGCATTTGCAACATTAATACAAAATATCACTTCTACGGCATGGTGTGTATGTATTGATCCTGAAGTGAGCGGTGCGATAGGCAAGCTGTTCTTGCAAGAGTAGACTGGTCCCAGCAGACAAGCACGTGACTCAGCAAAACCCGCCCTCTGTCAGCTGTACAGCCTGAACCGAATCCCTTCAGATAACAGATTTCATTATCTCAGCACGGGCTCCTGTTGTCTCTGCACAGAGGGGCAATGCTTATATAGAGCAGGGCAGAAATAGCGAGGCTTATAGCAACCTCTAGAGTTAAATTCAGTGGTACTCATTGAGTGGGCAGCAGGAAGAAAGGGAGGGGCCTTCGACGGCTAGAGTGTGAGAGGGGCAGGGAATAGAGGATGAGGGGCTTTTCACTGTGGTTAGCAGTTAAGCGGAGCCACAACTTTTACACCACAAATTATGCAGTTACCTGAGTCCCTTTGTTGGCCCCGGGCCAACCCAGTAATACGGCTCAAATGCCTTCCCGCACAATCATGAATCCTCTCCGTGGGGGGCGCGTTGGGAGCGCGTTGGGAACCATAGCCTCCCTGAGCATGTAAAGTGTGTGCACGGAGAGTGTTCTCCAGGGTCACATTCTTTCGCATGAAAAAAGCATGCGATGCGCGCGCTGTGCCGCCTGTTTCTCTGCTGAAAGGAGACAGGAGGTGGCATGGGCGGACAGGAGATATGCACGCGGAGTGCACAGCTCCTGTCCGCGCGTGCCACCTCCTGTCTCCCTTTGATAAGGAAAGCGACGACTATAGAGTCTCGCTAGCGAAGCAGCTGCGTTGTATTCGCACGCGAGACCAGAAAACAGAGCTTTGGACTGCACCATTTCCTGCTGAGAGGCAATATTTCTCTCCATGTGTTGCCATACCTGGAATGCCTTGCAATTTGGTGCTTACTTTCTACCATGTTAAAGAACAGAAGATGTTTCAGCGCCCAGGCTAATGTGCTGCATAGCTAAATATATATAAGTACCCAAAGGTGAGACCAGTTGCATTCCAAATGCTTGTTTTTTTTTTTGCTGTTTCCCCTGCGGGCTGCTTCTACCTCCACCCAACCTGCTCTTTCATGCCCACCAGCTTGCCTGTTGCTTACTCCACCTCTGTTCCTGTCCTGCCCTATTGCTCTCTCCCTCCTGCTCAGTCACCACCAGTTGGAATCTGAAAGAAATTAGATTATTATTGGGAGTGGGTCACTACCCAACTAAAGGAACCATCACAACCCATGTCCATGCAAACCCTCAAAATCACTAACCTGAGCTCAATCCCCTGGTAGCTATGGCACTGAGCATACTGGCTTAACTTGGGGGCATTAAGTACAGTATTTATGCAATACCAAAGCAGTAATAAAGTTAAAACGCAAAACAATAAAAATCCCAGGCAGAATTCGAAAAATGGAGTACAATTTTTGGTAAACAAAATTGCACTAAAATGACAAAAAGCCAAGCCGTAAAACTGGAGGGATGATTTATTTAAAATTGCTAAGTAGAAATAGTGCCATGCAGCCAATGATAGTCAATGTTTGCGGTTGACTGGGATCTAGGTTCACAGTGTTTCAGGCAGAGGCCAACAGTAGGGTCCAGTTGCCACTGGTCAGCTAGATTATTTCAGGAAGAGGCTTCTTTTAGCCTGCATCCTTGTAGCTTGAACAGGAGGTCTGTCTTGTTATGCTCATGATCCATTTCTTTGTTCTGGGTTCAGTGCCCCTCTCAGGTCACAGACTGGAGGTCTAATTTTCTGTTAGTTTGCAGCTCCAGTAAATGTTCAGAAGTGGGTGCCCGGGGTTACCCCTTTTATGCTTTGCATTAGCTAGTGCGTAGGAATGCCTCCTGGGCAAGCCCTAAACAATGGAATAAAAGTTCCCGGGCCTACTCTAACCACTGGCCATTTTCAAAATGGCAAAAATCTTTAGCTATTCTAAACGTGGACTCTGAGGCCTGGGAATGTAGCTGTGTGTGGAAAGTGTGCTTTCTTAATTCTAGTGTCCGTCCACATCTAACATTAAAGTTCAGTTTGAAGCTGCCACTTTATCCACATTAAAACCAGTGACAGAAGTCTGGTAAGGCAGAGTTCTTCACCAACCAGACAGTGGATTTACAAGAACTGGCCTGGCCTCCTTCTCTCTCCTTTCAAGTGTGCCCCAAGTGTTCTATGCAAGCCCAGCAGGCCTGTCAAGCAGGGTTTGACACTCTAATGTTCAAAAACATGCTCACGGCCCCAACCTGTGTAGTCTGTGGGGGACAGAGGTGTCATCTCAAGTCAGCCTCTTATTTGCACCTGTGAGGTATTTCACACCCATTCAAGGCTGATTCCTATCTGGGGAAAGTTAGAGAACCAATGCATATGAGCTCCTAAGAACTTCAGGCAGGGAAAATACCTTTCTAACCGTTACTTTTCCTCAATATTAATTAAAAATCTGTCTTCACCATTGAATTGGATTTTTTAATAACTATTACATGTAGTTGTTTATCTTTCTAGCTGGCCCCATTCTCAAGATACAGTATTAGTATTTTAATCTGTACTCCAGTTTATTTTTTTTGCATAGGGCAGCTGGGCCTGCCACAGTAAAAAATTGCTTTTGGGTGCTAGTTATTGTAAGGGCAATTAACATAAACTTTCTACATGTCCGCATTTGAATTCCATGCACATTGCCTTGTGAGTTACAAGCCCTACATAGGGTGACTTATTAATATCTAAAGTTAAGGTTTTGACCCATCAAAAGGGTTTATTTTGATAGGTCATATTGCAGTTTTTGCACTGCTAGAGTCAGGCTAAAGTGATATGCCCGAAGTATGTTAGCAGTGCCACTGTAGTGGATGGCAAAGTGGGTGCTGCAGTCCACTAGTGACATTTAATTTCTAGGCCACCTTGTACTAAATACTAAGGACTTAAAGTTAAGTATGCCAATTAGTTTTGCTGGTTCAAACCTGTTTAAAAGGGGAACGTAGTCAGTTTGTTACTGGTTTGCGGGGGTAAAGTGCTGGGAGTACTACAACCAGCAAAAATATAGGGTCCAGAAAAAGGTGAAAAGTATGGGGAGACCACAGAGAAAAGGTAGATTTCCAACAGACGTGTTAACGTGACCCGTGCGTCCCCCTTTTTAAAAAAAAATGTTTAATTAATTTTTTTAGGACAACCTGCTGCAGGTTGCTACTTGCAAATCTTTTTCTGCAAATGCACTTTCACGCTCATTCTATTTATTTATTCATTTATTTTAAAGTTACTACTACTACTACTACTCTTAGATAGGTGTCGCTATCTTGGAAAATCAGTAACGCTACTTTAAGCTCCACAGATCACCAAACCCTTATGGCAAAGCTCTTGTAATGCTATGTAACCTACCCTGAAATGCCATGTGCTTCATGGACAGCCAGCTTTTCAAAATGGATATTTTGTTCACTGTAATAAACTTCCCAGTCACACTCTGGCAATCTCATTATACATACGTGATGGCCAGCTTGACTGTTTTGTTTTTGCACCTGTAGTTGATGCACTGTTAAGCATTGTTTGATAGTTGGGGCTGAATGTAAAAGATACTTTCTGGAGAAGTGCGTGGTTCTTTGCAGTTCTTGAGTATTTTCTTCTCTGAAGTCCCAGTGCCGCCTTTAGTACTGCTGTGCTTGCTGGAAGGCATACATCTCAATTAGGACCTTCATTTTCCATTAATCAGTAAAGTGGTCTAGCAGTCATAGCTTAATTTAGAAGGTGATGAGGGCTTGGCACTACAATGCTGCATGGCACGAGCTAATAATCTAAAAATCGCCGTCCAGTCTGATCTGCATCTTTAAAAGATTTTACATCTACGACGACAGGATGTAGAACAGTTGAAAGTAAGATACACCTCGAACAAAGAATGTCCTATCACTGTCTTGTTTGTGCTTGTTTTTAGGGCTCGTCCTATTCCATTCCGCAAGGAATGAATAGGACGAGTCTATTGTGGTGAAACTAAGAGCTAAACTAAGCTCTCAAAAAGCGTTTTCAACGAGTGCATGAGGTCTCGTGAACGCGCTTCAATTCGCCCGAGCTGCCTGCCTCCACATCAAAGCCATCTGTTGCTTTGCGCTCGGCCTCAGGCCGGCATTTCTCCTCCCCTAATTATTCACTGCATGGCCGGCCGGCCGGCACATCAAAGGCTGCTGCTCCCCATGCGTCTCGTCAGCCCCCCATTAAACAGCACAAGCGTCAATCCTGGTTTTTAGGTCTCGCCTGTCGATGCGCATGCGCATCGAGCTTGCGAGACTATGGGGGCTTAAACAGTCTTTAACCAACTTGCAAGGAATCGTGGAGATTCCTTGCAGTGCCCGTGAAATTCAAGCTCAATGCGCATGCGCATTGAGCTTAAAAGCCGCCTGCCTTGCATGTATTTTCCCTCAGGCGCACTCCTCCCACACCCCCGCTCCGCCCCCTCCCCTGCCTGCCGTGTCGCATTTCTTCAGTTCCCTCAGCCGCACTCCAGGCCCCTGCTGCTTTCACACCCTCTCCCCGCTCCGCCCCCTCCCCTGCCCGCCGTGTCGCATTTCTCCTCCCCCCTCCCCTTCTCTGCCTTCCCTCCGTCTTGTCTCTTTTGGTCTTATTCTTGTTTTAACTTTTTTTTCATCTTG
Organism: Lissotriton helveticus; assembly: GCF_964261635.1. Classification (NCBI taxonomy): domain Eukaryota; kingdom Metazoa; phylum Chordata; class Amphibia; order Caudata; family Salamandridae; genus Lissotriton; species Lissotriton helveticus. The sequence goes on along the minus strand of NC_136068.1, from coordinate 73,224,119 downwards.
GTTTGCCTTTCTTCACTTTCTACTGCAGTAACACACTCAGTTTGTCCCTTCACGCGACAGCATCTCTCAAATTGCAGTAAGTCTACAGCGGGTTCTTTTTGATGCTCTACTTCGTTGCAGTTTGTATTTTAAATTTGCACACTTTTGATGCGGCCGCTGCTTTCACTTTCGCGTGCACAGGGACGAGTCCTCTTCACATCCACCCCCTACAAGTGGTGCCTCCCGCTCACGTGATGCTGGGTGGCTCTTGTTTACCCCACACTACCCAACCCCCCATCTTCGGGCCACTGCACTGTCTCGCCCGCCAGATTTGCATTTTGCCTAGCACCCTCGCCTTCAGTTCTCGTTGACAGTAAATAATAAAGCGTTTCCGCTATGCCGGCTCTGCAGTGCAGGGCCATGAACCATGTATGATAACATCACCCAAAGTCGCCATTCACATACCGTCTATACTACCGACTTTCAAAGGCCCTCATGCTTGTCTGGCTCCTCCCTAAGTAAAGCAATCCAGAAGTACAACTCTGAATCAAAGACTCTCTGCCTCATCACCATTTGCCAGCATGCGGAGACTTCAAAGACTTCAAGCTGTGGCCATAATCAGGCCCCCTGAAAACAGCAAAGCTCTCGCAGCCACAAAGACAGTGTAAATTGGAAAAAAAAACAGTTGCAATACATAGGAAAGAAAGCAGCAGATCTCTGTGTTCAAGTTCTTTCAACGAAATTTAATGGGATCCAAGCTCAGCCGACACGTGTTTCATCGCGTTAAAGTGGAGTCAACACGACTCTTCAGGGCTGATAAAATAAATAAAACAGGTGTATAGTACATTCCAATATGTCACATTTTGTACATGGATTCATGACACGAACGTGCATGAGAGTGAAGGTGACGGAATGTTACGTGCCTAGTGGTCGAATATGTGATGAATGGACCATGCGCAACCACAAGCACATCCTGGTGACGATGGTGCTAGAATACAATTAACGGCTAAAGTGTCCTTATCTAATTGACTATTTGGTGTGCTTATAGATCAAATAAATAAACTTTATAAAAATATTTTGTCTCATCTTTTGGTGTTTCATGCTCACGAGGGACCTGCGTTAGTGGGGTGTCAGGGTGTGGAAGTGTTCGAAAATCAATGCAATAAGCATGCCAGTGAAAATCTCATACTATAAAGTGGTCACACGTGTCTGAGAAAAGGTACATGCTAATCTCAGGTCCTACTAGTAACAGTTTCAGGCATACCTATTAGAAGCTTCAGGCATCCACGGTTGGATGCGCGATTTGACCAAAGTTGGTATAGTATCTACGTTAAAAATGAAAAGAAAATATATACATGAATATGTATATATAACAATAGGGAGAAAAATAGGAGCGGGCAATAGGTGCGTTACGTGGAGTGGACTCGATGTTTGTATATAACAAAGGCTCACCCAGAGAGATTGGCGAGTATGCCAAAATGTTTAAGCGATCACGACCCTGGTTCCGGGTTTCACAAGTGTATCTTGCACCAGTAAGGTGAAAATAAACAAACAAAATGTCGCTCGTCTGAATTCGAGGAGACTGCATGAAAAGGAAAAGAAAAACGGGCTAAGTAAAACCATCCAGAAAAAGCCTTCTTATTAGTTGTAACATAGTGAGAGAAACACAGTCCGTCCCACAGACGAACCGCATAGTACATACCTATGCACGTGTGTGTGAATAGCCGTACCGGGAGGGGACTCGACAGTGGACAAGTGGATTCTTAGTGTGAGAATCTTCGTAGGTCGTTAATCAGGCCCCCTGCTTGCCATAACCCCTCCCTTTTCCCCCTCCCTCCTGGACAGCCTCGCTCTCCCAAGCACCTCGCTTAGGCACATACATACACCACTCACGTGCTCCCCACCCCCCTCCTCCCCCGATCACTTTCACGTCCGTCCGTCTCCCTAGATATAACACAATTACACGCAAAACTGAAAATGTACAGCTCAGCTGTTGATCTCCCAACTCAATGCCGTATGTGCGACATCAAAGAGTTTAAATACCTATATTCCAAGTGCTACTGTTAATGCAGGTTAAGTGAAACTACTAGTTGTTTTGAAACTGGCATAATAAAATCATGTTTTAAAAATATTATTTTAATCTGTGCCAATTGATTGTAGTTTGCACTCGCCACAGGCAGCACAGTCACACACCCAATGCCACTCACACACGCAACGCCACTCACACACGCAACGCCACTCACACATGCAACTCATCCACGCAACCCCACTCACCCACGCAACGCCACTCACCCACGCAACGCCACTCACCCACGCAACGCCACTCACCCACGCAACGCCACTCACCCACGCAACGCCACTCACCCACGCAACGCCACTCACCCACGCAACGCCACTCATCCATTTGCAAAACCAAAAGGTCAAACTCTTCTATTGCGAGACCTATTGCATTTTCAATGCTTGTTTTTTCTTGTTTGCCTGCCTCTGCTCCTGTTAAGTGTTCTGTTTACCTCGTGCCCGGTCTTCATGAAACACTTGCAGCTGCCGCTTCATTTGCCATGCTGATTGCTTCGGTGTTTATTAAGCTACTGCTGCCACTTAATCTCCCGGTGCTGACCCCTCACCCCACCACAACACTGCTTTACTTTTTTTTTTGCTCTGGTATTTAGTGCAAACTCGACCTGAAGGGATCAGAGCACTTTACATAACCAGCAGCACAGACGGACACATGCAATTTTTATTTGCATGTGTTTGTCACACACCCAATGCCACTCACACACGCAACGCCACTCACACACGCAACGCCACTCACACATGCAACTCATCCACGCAACCCCACTCACCCACGCAACGCCACATGCAACTCATCCACGCAACGCCACTCACCCATGTTTGCAATGCAGTTACAAGCCCTAAAGCAAAAGGCTCAGAACGTTTAAGCACAACAATGTTTTTTCTGTCTATAATAACAAATGCTTTTGGATTGCACGGGCACATTTTAGGTAAATGCAGGTTTTTGATCATCGCGAGTGTTAGGGGACGAACTGCGACAGGCACGAGTGCATCCTTTGTTGGCACTTTGTCCCGAGCGCATTGTTGCTCACCAAACCCCTTCGACAACACTGCTTTTTTTATTTTTGCAACTTTGCCACCCCTTAATCTCTCCGTGCCGCCCCCTCCCTCACTGCTCCCACAACATTGCTTTTTAGGTCTCGCCTGTCGATGCGCATGCGCATCGAGCAAGCGAGACTATAGGGGCTCATCCAGACTTTATCTAACTTTCAAGGAATCGTGGCGATTCCTTGCAGTGCCCGTGACTTTTAAGCTCAATGCGCATGTGCATTGAGCTTAAAAGCGCGTGCACAGCCGCCCGCATTCCTCCGACACCTTTGAAGTGAAACTTAGCTTCACTTCAAAGGCCCGGCTTGTTCACACCCACATGCCGCTCTGCCCCGCTCCGCCCCCTCCCCTGAGTCATCCTGCCTGCCCCTTCCCGCCGTGTCGCATTTCTCCTCCCCCCTCCCCTCTCCCCTCTCCCCTCTCTTCCCTCCGTCTTGTTTTCTTTGATGCTGGTATTGCTGGCAGCGGCATTGCGCTTGGAGGGACAGCAACAACATAAAACTGACCATGAAGTTAATCACAGGACCCTGCAGCCGAAGGCTTCGTGCACTGAGCCCTTGATGCTGGTATTGCTGGCAGCGGCATTGCGCTTGGAGGGACAGCAACAACATAAAACTGACCATGAAGTTAATCACAGGACCCTGCAGCCGAAGGCTTCGTGCACTGAGCCCTCCCGGCATACACATAATTTTATCGCTCTCTTTCTCTCGCGCTCTCCCTACATCTATAGCTCCCCCTCCCTCTCTCCTGTCTTCCTCTGTCTCACTCTAACTGTGTTCCTCCCTCTGTCTCACTCCCCCTCTCTTTTTCCTCCTCTCTCCCTCCCTCTCCGTCTCGCAGCTTAGATTCACGTTTCTGCCTGTTTCACTCTCTCTTCCAACTCTCACCCCCCTCTCCATTTACTTACACAAATCTCGCAGATACCCCAAGCAGCGGTGCACGCAGTACCAATCCTTCTGTTATGCCACATCTCGCAGCTTAGATTCATTCCCTCTTTCTTTTAACTCCCCACGTTTCTGCCTGTTTCACTCTCTCTTCCAACTCTCACCCCCCTCTCCATTTACTTACACAAATCTCGCAGATACCCCAAGCAGCGGTGCACGCAGTACCAATCCTTCTGTTATGCCACATCTCGCAGCTTAGATTCATTTGCTTTTTTTTTTAACTCTCCACGTTTCTGCCTGTTTCACTCTCTCTTTTAACTCTCACCCCCCTCTCCATTTACGTTTCTGCCTGTTTCACTCAGCCACGCAACGCCACTCAGGCACGCAACGCCACTCACGCACGCAACGCCACTCAGCCACGCAACGCCACCCAGCCACGCAACGCCACTCAGCCACGCAACGCCACTCAGCCACGCAACGCCACTCAGCCACGCAACGCCACTCAGCCACGCAACGCCACTCACCCACGCAACGCCACTCATGCACGCCACTCACACACGCAACGCCACGCACACATGCAACGCCACTCAGCCACTCACTGCCACTCAGCCACGCAACGCCACTCAGCCACGCAACGCCACTCAGCCACGCAACGCCACTCACCCACGCAACGCCACTCAGCCACGCAACGAAATGGACATAAGGGATGCCGTGCAAGAGAAAATTACTACACACAAGAAAAGTGCGACCGAAAAACACGTACGCCAAAACGAAACTCAATCCATGCCAAAGAATAAAACTAAATAGCAGCCATTGATAAAATACTAAACACACTCTAATGAGAGGAGCCAGACAGAAAATACGTACGAGCAAAGCAAAACCAAATACAATAATTACATTAACATCAATAAAAGGAAAGGCATAAACAAAAGTATAAGAACTCACAAAGGCACTTTTTCATAATATGCAAATAAAATTGTCATTACCTGTCGATCGTAGCAGCTCATTCCCTGAAATGTAGAAAATATAAAAAAAAACACAAAAAAGAGAACATACACAGTGCATACATTATACTTTTAACTACAACAAGCAACTAACAAAAAAAATGAATAGCGGCGAAACAAGTCACATACCGGTACAAATGACACAAGCAAAAGCTAAGTCAGAGGGAAAATAAACATCACAGTGCCACCTCAGGCGAAACGGAACTACTGAAACTACATACCAGGAAGACACTAGCAAAGATTACTCAATGCATCCCAAAGAATCTACTTAAACACGAGCCAACATTCGCATAAAGATCAAGAAAAATTCAAAACACAAGGAAAGTGAGCGAGAAATAACAAGGGACGCAATTTCAAAGACATAACACATACAAACATAAACATTGCTTTATGTAACATTTCGAAAAAACTATATTTTTCAAACATATATCTTTTAGAACAGTACTAAGGAATATTGTAACTCAAAACTCGATAATACACATGGCGCAATACAAATAAAACACTCATACATCCTAATAAAACATTATTAATAATACGTATATACACACACGTATTAATACATTCAAATTCATGTACTCACTTTTAATAAATGTACATCTTACCAGTCAGACGACGCAGCAACAAACACGGAGGAATAACACACCTTTACCGCACGAACATTCACATCAATTTGGAAAAAGCCCCGTTGACGCATGTCAAATGCAACGCTACGTCACACAACGTAGAGCTGCGATTGGCTAAAAATTACGTAACGCTCATAATTACATCACCATCAATTAAAAAATAGAACGCTAACATCCCTTACGTAACAAACGTAAAGGGAATACATTGCGTAATACCCTTTACTAGAACAGAAAAACAAAAACTTTTATTTACATACACTACATAATTTTAGAAACGTATACACAAGCCAAGTGCGACCAAAAAACACGTACGGCAAAACGGAACACAATCCATGGCAACAAATACACCGAAATAGCAGCCATTGATAAAATAAAAATCAAATGCAAGAAGCCAGGCAGAAAGTACATGCGAGCAGAGAGACCTAATAAAATAATTACATTAGCTTTACAATAAGCAAATCAATAAACAAAAGTATAAAAGTCACAAAGACACGCTTTAATATTATGCAAATTAATTTGTCATTACCTGTCCATCGTAGCAGCTCATTCCCTGAAATAAAGAAAATATAAAAAAGAAAACACACAAAGAGAACATACACAGTGCATACATAAAACTTTTCACTACAACAATAAACAAACAAAAAAAAAAACTGTGCACGCACTACCAATCCTTCCGTTATGCCAGATCTCACAATCTTCCATCACACACGGAGCTGCTCCAGCACAGGCAACGGCAATGCAAGCTTCACTCAAACACGGAGCAGGTACAGCACAGGCAACAGCATTCCCTTACACATGGAACAGGTACAGCACCGAGAGCTGCAGTGCAATCTTCCCTCACACATACATCAGGTACAGCACAGCCGGCAGCAGTGCAAGCTTCCCTCACACACAGAGCAGGTACAGCACAGGCAGCAGCAGTGCAAGCTTCCCTCACACATAGATCAGGTACAGCACAGGCGGCAGCAGTGCAAGCTTCTCTTACACATGCAACAGGTACAGCACTGACAGCAGCAGTGCAAGCTTCCATCACACACGGAGCAGGTATAGCACAGGCAACGGCAATGCAAGCTTCACTCAAACACGGAGCAGGTACAGCACAGCCAACAGCAGTGCAAGCTTCCCTTACACATGGAACAGGTACAGCACCGACAGCAGCAGTGCAAGCTTCCCTCACACATAGATCAGGTACAGCACAGGCGGCAGCAGTGCAAGCTTCACTCGAAAACAAGGAGCAGGTACAGCACAGGCAACAGCAGTGCAAACTTCCCTTACACATGGAACAGGTACAGCACCGACAGCAGCAGTGCAAGCTTCCCTCACACATAGATCAGGTACAGCACAGGCGGCAGCAGTACAAGCTTCCCTCACACACAGAGCAGGTACAGCACAGGCAGCAGCAGTGCAAGCTTCCCTCACACATAGATCAGGTACAGCACAGGCGGCAGCAGTGCAAGCTTCCCTTACACATGCAACAGGTACAGCACCGACAGCAGCAGTGCAAGCTTCCATCACACACGGAGCAGGTATAGCACAGGCAACGGCAATGCAAGCTTCACTCAAACACGGAGCAGGTACAGCACAGGCAACAGCAGTGCAAGCTTCCCTTACACATGGAACAGGTACAGCACCGACAGCAGCAGTGCAAGCTTCCCTCACACATACATCAGGTACAGCACAGGCAGCTGCAGTGCAAGCTTCCATCACACACGGAGCAGGTATAGCACAGGCAACGGCAATGCAAGCTTCACTCAAACACGGAGCAGGTACAGCACAGGCAACAGCAGTGCAAGCTTCCCTTACACATGGAACAGGTACAGCACCGACAGCAGCAGTGCAAGCTTCCCTCACACATACATCAGGTACAGCACAGGCAGCTGCAGTGCAAGCTTCCATCACACACGGAGCAGGTACTGCACAGGCAACGGCAATGCAAGCTTCACTCAAACACGGAGCAGGTACAGCACAGCCAACAGCAGTGCAAGCTTCCCTTACACATGGAACAGGTACAGCACCGACAGCAGCAGTGCAAGCTTTCATCACACATACATCAGGTACAGCACAGGCGGCAACAGTGCAAGCTTCCCTCACACACGGAGCAGGTACAGCACAGCATACCCTCAGACCCTCACCCTCAACACCTCACCCTCACTAACTTCACCCTTATCACCTCACCCACAATTCCACACCCTCACTCACCCTCACCATCACTCACCCTCACTCACACTCAACACATCACCCTCATCTACACTCAACATCACCATCACTCACCCTCAACATCTCATCCTTAACACCTCACTCTTAACACCTCACTCACCCTCACTCATCCTCAACAAGTCACACTCACTCACCCTTAACACCTCACCCTCACCCTCAATACCATTCAACACCTCACCCTCACCTTCACTCAACATCACCCTCACTCACCCTCAACGACTCACCCTCAGTTACACACACTAACACTCAAAAACGCAACAGCACTCTGCCTCTCCATCATTCACACTCTATCCATCATTCACACACTATCCATCTTTCAGAAACTCTGCATCATTCACCCACTCACCATCATTCACCCAATCTCCATCATTCACCCAATCTCCATCATTCACCCAATCTCCATCATTCACCCAATCTCCATCATTCACCCAATCTACAGCATTCACCCAATCTACAGCATTCACCCAATAGACAGCATTCACCCAATAGACAGCATTCACCCAATAGACAGCATTCACCCAATCTGCAGCATTCACCCAATCTGCAGCATTCACCCAATCTGCAGCATTCACCCACTCTGCAGCATTCACCCACTCTGCAGCATTCACCCACTCTGCAGCATTCACCCACTCTGCAGCATTCACCCACTCTGCAGCATTCACCCACTCTGCAGCATTCACCCACTCTGCAGCATTCACCCACTCTGCAGCATTCACCCACTCTGCAGCATTCACCCACTCTGCAGCATTCACCCACTCTGCAGCATTCACCCACTCTGCAGCATTCACCCACTCTGCAGCATTCACCCACTCTGCAGCATTCACCCACTCTGCAGCATACACCCACTCTGCAGCATTCACCCACTCTGCAATTTGAGGAATGTTAGGCCATTTTCTTACACATAAAGAAATTTCAGGACGGAAAACAAGGGGGTCGACGGAGTATAGCATCAGATACGTTAGACACAAAAAAAACTTAACATCATTGACCTAAAAGGATGCAAGGATGTTAATCAGTCTTCGGGCCAAAAAGTAAATTTAATTCGTACGATATTACAACAATATTACACAAAGGAAACAAATACAAATATGTGGCAGGAAGCGAGGACGAGGAGATACAAAGACACAAGTGAAACAGGCAACTTTTTCGCCGGGCAATAAACAAGCACTATTCATCCGGAGAATGGGACGGTTTAAAGACAGTAGTCAACAGTTACACAAAAAACCGGACGCATACAACAATAGCACTTCTTCTCACGGAATTCCGTCTAATATAAAGCAAATATGACGAAATAAACAAAAATTCAGAAACAATCAAATTTTTCAGAGGGAAATAAACAAGAACGATTCATCCGGAAAATGGGACGCATTGAATACAATAGTCGAGATTTACACAAAAAAAGAAACGCTTAACACAATAGCATTTATCCAGACGGAATTAGTTCAAATACAATAAAACATATTACGAACATAGAAAGAGTCAGTCACAAAAATCTAACGAAAAATACATTAGTTCACTGTACATGTCGTTCATACATTGCTAAAAATACTACAGTCAGCAAAGACACAAAGTTTCATTTCATACTTCAAGTACGTCAATAACAAATTATCCGACTACTTCAGCATCACACAAAAAAATAATAAAAAAACAACTTACATCAATATATTACAACACATTTACCACTTCGAAATGAAACAAACCCCTTTTGTATGTCAAATTACCAAAAAAAGGACATTAATACATTACATTACAGTTTAACAAAACATATGCATTACACATCGCCAATAAAAAACACTACTTTATGTTACATTACAAACATTTACAAATATTACGAGTGAATTAAATAAATTTAGCAAGTATTTAAATTTTACATAGTATATATACTACATTACATTACATTAAAATAAACTTAGGAATACATTCTTACCTGTCAAACGACGCAGCAACACCACCGGGACAAGAACACGCCTTCCGCACACCAACATTCTCGATCAATGGGGAATTCAACGGTTGACGTATGCAAATCGGAACGCTACGTCAAAAACGTCGCGCTCCGATTGGCTAGAAAAATACGTAAACAAAAAACACACACAACTCAAAAATAAACTAGACCGCTAAACATAGCAGACGTCGACGTGACGCTATACGTCGGCCATTTTAAAAAAAAAATAAAAACGAGACTACACAAACATGTTACAAAACATACACATAGTTAGTACAATACATACACATTTAAAATTACATACTAATATACACATAAGACTGAAGTAATACAAAGGGGACACCTTTAGTTACAAACAACACATTACTTAATTATTATTAACATATACACACACTCTTAACATCACCCTCACACAACAAAACTATCACACTCTTTCACACACGCTCAGTAACGCTAAAACAACCACGCAACGCCACTCAGGCACGCAACGCCACTCACGCACGCAACGCCACTCAGCCACGCAACGCCACTCAGCCACGCAACGCCACTCACCCACGCAACGCCACTCACCCACGCAACGCCACTCAGCCACGCAACGCCACTCAGCCACGCAACGCCACTCACCCACGCAACGCCACTCACCCACGCAACGCCACTCATGCACGCCACTCACACACGCAACGCCACGCACACATGCAACGCCACTCAGCCACTCACTGCCACTCTGCCACGCAACGCCACTCTGCCACGCAACGCCACTCAGCCACGCAACGCCACTCAGCCACGCAACGCCACTCAGCCACGCAACGCCACTCAGCCACGCAACGCCACTCAGCCACGCAACGCCACTCAGCCACGCAACGCCACTCACCCACGCAATGCCACTCACCCACGCAATGCCACTCACCCACGCAATGCCACTCACCCACGCAACGCCACTCACCCACGCAACGCCACTCACCCACGCAACGCCACTCAGCCACGCAACGCCACTCAGCCACGCAACGCCACTCACCCATGCAACGCCACTCACCCACCCTCAACCCCTCATCCTAACTCGCAATAACCCTCCCTCACCCTCACTCACTCTCACTCTCACTCACCCTCAACACCTCACTCACCCTCAACACCTCACTCACACTCAACTCCTCACTCATCCCCACCCTCACTCACCCTCAACACCTCACCCTCACACAGTGCAATAGGTCTCGTAGGATTTTTAGTTACAGCTTTTACAATTGTTTATTGCTTTTTTGATTTGTAATTCTTTAGCATTGGCAAAAAAAAATAAAAATGCAAAAGATTTACAACAAAAAACCCATAAACAATTCTAAATGCACTAACTCTAATGCTGCGAGACCTATTGCATTTCCAATGCTTGTTTATATTTTATTCTTTTTCAGTGTTATATAGCGCAAACTCAACCTGAAGGTGCCAGAGCACTTTGCATTACCACCAGTTGCATTACAGACGGACGTATTCAATTTTTAGGCACCGGGAAATTAAATTATTGGCGCACAATCACAGGGTGCTTGTTCGTTTTCCATTGTGGTTTGCTTGTCTCGTTCCAAGCTTTGACTAAACGTAGTTTCTTTTTAATGCGCGGAAGGCACCTTGTTTACCAACTCTCAAGCTTTAAAATACAGTTCACTGTTGTTTCATGGCTACAAAGCTTTTTGAAACTAACTCCGAACTTGACTCGTGATCTTGTATTCTCTGTGGTCATTTGTTACAGGATCTCCACCCACCCTGCTTTGTTTTCAGTGCACCATGTGTTGGGACACTGAAGACGTAGACAGCCCCCTATTTTGCAGTACATGTGAGCGATTGCTTCCCCTTCTCTGTCACTAAACTGTAATGTGTACGTATCCTTATTCTGTACCAAGTTTTATGTCGTGAAGATGTGGTGAAAGGCGTTTGGCTAAATCCACTGCGAGGGTTCTCTGGAAGGGCCGGAATCCTCTATCTCTTGGAGAAATTCGAGCACGAATCAGACGTAGATAAAGATAACGCCTGATTTGCTCAATTCCACAATGATACTGACAACACATTCACAGGCCTTGAGACACGTGCACCCTAGAGGGTGGTCTTTTGCCAGCTGTGCCAGGGTAGTGTAAGGAAAGCCCTTTGTGCTTCACTGGAACAACTGCTGATCAGCTTATGTGCAATTCACCTTCTTTCTTGCACTTTTCCCCGATCTCTTTCGTCCCATTACCAGAGTCTGATATACCTTTGTGAGGGTCAGTAGAAAAAAAAGTAGGGGAGATGACACTGAACTCTGATCCAACCCTGGTTTCTCGCTCGCAGCAATGTGTTCAAAACCCGATTGAAATATGTAGTTTGACTTGTTGAATCTTTAGGCTATTTGAAGCGTTTGTAAATGAATGGCAATTCTATAATTTAAAAATCATCTGTCAGCATAAAGACTCTGTCTAGGGCTGCACATTAGTCCTCCATGGTCAAGTGGTCATATGCGAATATCGAAAGATTGGGCTCGACATTCACGGCTAAGTAGCTTCTCACAATACGGTGTGTATATGTTGTCCCTCATCAAATCCTATCTTAAAGCAGCATAATATCTCTACCATTGTGAGTTGAGAAGTGATCGACAGAAAACATGCTGTGGGATGTCTTTTCAAGGATCGCTCAGTCCTCGTGTCAATAGCCACTCTGTAGTGCTTTTTGGAAATATACAATGATGCCCACATACTAGCATTTCAAAATGTGTTTTTGATGTCTTCAATGGAGGCTGCTTTGAATATGGTGGAACTGACACTGTCTCGGGCACCAGTCTGCTTAGCAGAATGGTAACATAATTATGTGCCTCCCATAGCCGGTCTAAACTGAGTTTTTAATGGCAAACCCACTGCAATAGTAGTCAATAGCAACAACATGCTTGCAGGGTTTTCTCTGAGGGCTTTTGCTACTGCAAGCGGAACATCCTACAAAACATGTGTTTAGCATGGCACAATTCCATAACTAACAATTCCAATACAACCCACATAATTCCACTACACACCACACACACCCACTCCACTCCATTTCAAAATACATAGTTCAGAGACATTTACATTTACTACCCCAATAGCTCTAACTCTCCATTTTTTTAACACCCAAACACACAGATCTGGAGCTTAGCTCCACTTTATTTGTCCTTTTTCATCACCAAAAAGACAAAGCTAGCACACAATTACACAGCACACCACATACATCCAGTCCACACCACACAATTACACACAGTGCCACAAAATTCAACAGCACACCATGTAATTAAGCGCCACTACATACCACTCCACACCACAAAATGCCATTCCACATAATTGCACTCCATAACACACAATCATACTCCGCATAATTTCAGTACTCAATACCACATAATTACTAACCACATAATTCCACAGCACACCATGTCACATAATACTACTACACAAATCCACTCCACCCCGCAGAATTCCATGCCACACAATTACACAACTAACTAATCCAATACAACCCACATAATTCCACAACACACCAAATACATACACTCCATAACACATAGGTAAAAGATATTGCCAATACAATGTCAATAGCTTTAACTCAATCAAATACGAGACCTATTGCATTTCCAATGCTTGTTTCTGCAGCCCTTGTTCAAACAAGGTGCTTAATTAGGCCTGAGGCAATACTGAAGCATTTATACCAACCCAATAAACATGCAACCTGAAAGTGAAGAAGGGTTACCTACTCAGACTTTAATTTGTGTGCTAACTTGGTTAGATAGCATCGCGAAGTTGCTTGGGTGTCCAGTCAGGCAGAAAGCTTTATTTCGGCTAATGCAGCCATAAAAGCACATATAAAATAGCATTATCCATAAAACATGGTTCATAAAATAACATGTTAATTAGAGATTTAAAAAAAAACGTTGTTGTTAGGACCCCTTGGGAGTCAAAAAGTATCAACATATAGAGGGGCCCAACCCCTGAAATCAATTGTCACGGGTGGGGCAATACACAAGGGCAAATACTATAACAAGGACATCTTTTTTTTCTGTGTGACAATTGTGGCTTCAAATTCTCTTGCTTTAGTACAAAATACCACAGAACCAAATGAAATATGCAACTTGCACCAACTTTTCCAGAAGCTGTATTTTGTGATCGACTGGTGGCAATAGCTGTTTTTTATTCTGAATAATTAATAAACAATCAATGTCGGAGACATCCTGGATGATGATGCCACCTGAAGTAAACCTTAACGGAGGAATTATGTTGTAGAAAAGTTTGTTTCAGTGTGACTTAAACTACCTAATTGAGCAGGCCACAGATAAGAAAGTTCCTCTTTACTCAAGTTGGTAAAAAAAACATGTGCCCCCACATAGTTGGGAAGCGTTTGGAGGGGCTCTGCAAATTTTATCAGGGCACAGGCTCCTCCGTTGACTTCTGGAGGGCTGGAAGGTGGGTGCAAGTGGGAGGAGTATTGGGACCTTGCAGAGGGGTTTGAGGATCAGGTCAGGAGGTCCGTGCAGTTTCATTAGCAGACAATCATTCAGTGTCTCCAGCATATATTTTTGTCGACCCTCTTGTGATACAATGGTACTGATGCTTTAGATTTGATCTAGGCCAGTTGATCTGCAGATTCCCTAGGGCTCCAGGGCAAGCCCCATATCCGCATTGCGTATCCTAACCGGTCTCTGTACCTGGACCTCACCTTGTGCCTCCACTATCAGGAAGCAGCCCTTCTCCACTCTACCACCAAACAGGGGTACATCTTCAGCCTGCTCCATCTAAGAGGACCAGTTTCTATCGAAAACAGAGGCCACTGACTGGAATTCTGATCCCAATCTTTCATTTGCCATCTTTAGGTTTCATAATCTCTGCCTACCAGCAAAGGGAGCATTTTAGCAGGTATTTCTGCTCCAAAATCGGAGGAGCAATTGCTGCGGCTTTGAATGTCTGTGTCGGACATTCGAGGTGGGTTCAAGTAGTTGCTGGGAAATTCTGGTGGGAAGCAGCCAAGCAAGTTTTAGCCAGTTCTGTGTTCCCGCATCAGTTCATTAGCTGAATTAGTCTAGAAACCAGGTATTTAAAATTACCATTGCGTTTGAGACGCAAGCCTCTGGGGGTGCTGCTAGCAAAAATACGTTTTTAACTGAAGTGCAGGGAGCCAACATATTGCTGGATGTTCAATGTGTAGTTAAAAAGGGCACCATTTGTATTGTACACAATCTCCATGCATACAGTAGGGAAGCAGATCACAAGTGCATGGGGAGAAGTATTGAGGAAGAATCTGACTTTTTGTACACTATGCAGATTTTAAGAGAACAGCTGGACTCCTCTTCCAAGGGTACAGATGAAAGATCTGGCCCTGCTCTGGGGTCTCTCAATGGATCTGATGCCTCCACCCATCAATTTCCTCACAGCCCTCTGAAGTCCTTGTTCATTAAGGGTTGTTGGTGCACTTTGATTGTGCCCAGTGTCAGTGATTACGAGGGGCATCTCTTCAGTGCTGCTAATTGGCCACAAGGCCTAATCCTGGGAATTGTTTACACAAGTCTTGAGAGGCGTTTGTGGCTGGCATGGTTTATTTTATCTTCATAAATACATTCATTATAAAGATTTCTGGAAAGCCATTATTTGTAAATAAACCACTTTCTAGACACTACCATTAAAGTCAAACCAAGAACAATGATCCCAATGCACAGAAAAGAAGATCCCAAGAACTTCAAAGCGTATTCACTGACCACTAACCGTTGAATACTGAGCTAAAAAGATAGTTTTAGGCAAGCAGCTCTTGAGCAGCCGTACCCTGTTCCTGCCGTACCATTTCCTAAGGTCTCCTTATGATGATGCAAAGCACAATAGCTAGGGACGCCAGATCTTCTGATGGTTCGATTGCCTGCACCTGTCTTCCTTTATTTCTTTAAATACTGTACTATTTTCCATTCCCTGTAACGAAGCATCTGTATATGTGCCTTCCACCCCCTCCAATCATGAGCTATAATTTTGCCAAAATGAAACCCAATTTCACCAGAGCATTCCAGTAACGATCCAGTACAGATCCTCAAAATTACACAGAAGAGCTAACTTAGAAGTCAGTGCTGCTCACCATCCTTGGACCAAAGTGACCATTTTGGACACCTTTCTCTACTCAAAACCTTTGTACCGCAGGGCATTTCCAAACTGCAGAAAAGTCCCTCCTTCCCTCTTACTCTAGGTAAAACACCACAGGCACATCTGCAAGAAGTTTCCATGTAGGCGCACACCCTAATATAGTAAAGACGATGCAGATATTTAAATGAAATCACTTGAAAACAAGCATAAATTATGACTTTCCAGGGGCCATCATTGCCGAACACCCATCTATCTTTGGCAAGGCGCCCAAGTCCACCTTACAGCCTTGGAAATATCACTTTAAGTATTCTCCTGTACATACACAAAATGTGTTAGTCGCCAAGTGCCCTCATTGAGAGCTTGGCCTCCCGCCTTCTGACAGAGTGGCTGTTTGACTTGTGGATGATTGTAAATCACTTCTCAACTGCAGACACCAATAGATTTGACTCTTGTGCTTACTAAGTCAGCCAACAAGAGAATGCAAATGCAGTTCTGGCCCATCACACCCCAACTTTAGAGAGCTTTATCCCACTGTACCCTACTCTGTGGAGCTTTCCAGTGCTGCAGCAAAGGACTCGAGTCAACCAATCCAGCCATACAACTCCCCTAAGAGAGTCCTGCCTGAACCCGAAGGCTGTATGGGTGAGCTTGGTAGGTTTCCCACTGTGAAGAAGGCGGAGAGAACTAATCCCACCAAAAGATCTGCTGTATATGCTGCATGACTAAGAAGATGCCGGTTGTTTATCACAATTAGATGAACTAAGGTGATCTAACGCGACCTAACGCATTACCTGATACAGCCACTATTAAGGGTGGATTTATACAGCCACTATTAAGGGTGGATTTACATCAATTTACTAAGGTGACCCTGTGGGCCCCATTACTCCACAAAAGGGCTTAAAGCCTGATCGAAAGTCTGCTAATCTAGTGTGTAATTTTGTAGTGTGTACAACAGTTTAAGAAGCTGCTTTGTTTTTAGTATAACCGTTCTTCCATTAATAAATTTGTGTGGGGGCTCTCCTAATGTGAAAATTCATTATTTTACCAGAGTATCTAGCTCACTAAACATTGGCCGCTGATGTCCATCCAGTCCGCCCCCGCCCCCTTCTATCTGCTGAAATGCCTCGAATCTACTACTTCTCCAAATTGTAGTGACAGTCATGTTGAACTTTGTTTTCTTACAATTTTATATTAAAGTAGCTATAATAACACCATACCAAATTGACAATACCTTAGAGCAAATGTCAGTAATAGCTCACATAATAATTCTCAGAATATTACGTGTTGTATGTCCTTTTTCTCTAAGTAAAACACAGGGCTTTGTACAATTGTTATGAAAGCGTCTCTCTCTCTCCCACATATCACTATTGATCACGCTGGGACTCTTTTGATTTTCCTATATTTGCATTTTCGATTTACTCCAAGCGTCCATCTTCTAACATCTGGCATGCGTAGCCCTTCAACAATTTCAGAATCTGCTTCTTTGCAATTCAATCTCTCAATAGAAACAATTTTGTTTTTGCCCAGAATTCTGTTTATTCAGTTTTTTATACACACCCATTAACAGTAGAGTTGTTTCCAAAAAGTGCTTTATGCTCTCGACCCAAATGCAACTTTGTGCTTCAAAATGTTTTTTTGGTTGTGCTCCATGTATTGTGGTGCTGTGCAAAATACATCTTGTAGTAGGAACAGTTTTCTTTCTTACTCTAAATTGCAGTTCACAAAAATAGTGCCATGATCTGAAATGCAGTTTCCCATACTGGATTGCTTTCTGTTTGATATACAATTTTGGGTTATTCCAAAAATCTGATGATGTATTGGAGGGTTCCTGCATTACTTATGTTTCTAAAAAGTTAGTCAACTGTATTCTTTTCATGTTGTATGGACTTCCATATTAAAAATAGCTGTGGTGTTCAGAGCACTGTATCCTTCATTGTATGTTCTTCAGGCAACCTTTCTTCTTGGTCTGTAGTTACTGGGCTGCCATGGTCTGTTAAGCAGAAGGAGCAGTTTGATTGACTTGCAGTGCAAAAGTCTTACTGTGATTGTGCTAATGCACTTCTTTCACGTTTGTCAATTACTGATGATTATTTGCCCTGCCATGAAAGCATTGATACTCTTGCCAGTGTAACTCAGTCATACTCTGTTTTTCTTGGACAGGGCCTCAGATTGGAAGCTGGATGCACCAGACTGGACAGGCCGTCTTCGCGTCACCTCCAAGGGGAAGATGGCCTTTATCAAGCTGGATGACAAGGTGTCCGGTAGGTATAGATTTAGATGCTGAAAGGGAAGCAGTGTGGGTAGGGATCAGCAAAAAAATGGTATATGGGATTATTAAGTGGTAGGTGATAGTGGTGTAAGATTGATCAAGGGCTTCATTGGTTTTATAGCATGCTTGAGCTCGGAGGTGGGAAGAGTAATTGACTTAACGAGTACATAAGATGATGATATGAAGGGCACAGAGGTTTTATTCCATGAGCTGTAATCTTGAGGGATCAGAATGCACCCCAGTACTCGACAACTTACCAGGTTCGAGTTGTCGTGCTTAAAATTGTTTTGTACACTGGGAAAAAATGTTTATTGTTTGGCAAAGTATTGAGGTGTCCTAGCAAGAGCTATAGTCGGTGGAATTTTATGATTTCAATGGACTGATCTGAAGTCTTGTTTTGAATATCTCTCTCTCTCTCTCTCCCTCCCTCTTTAGGTCTCGCCTGAGCCAGCGCATGCGCTGTCTGGGCAAGACATTTAGTGAGTGGGCTTTTAAAAGTCCAACCACAGCTTTTTCGGTGGCATGGAGCGTGCGGTTACGCGCACAGGCACGAGCGGAGGCGCCATCTGGCTTTCCTCTCTCCTCATGTTGCTCCCGCGCGCACAATCACTTTTGCCGCCGCCGCGCACACCACTCGCGTGCTTTTTTTTATTTCCTTTTGGCGCGCTCGGACAAAACTCCTGGTCTGGCTGCTACAGCTTTTCCGTTAACTTTCACCTACAACCTTCCTTACACTGACTGGCACGAACTGGCCGCACGTCTTGTTTCATGTAAGTTGGCTTTTCTTTTCGCAATTTGTTTACTTTTACTCATGCGTGTCTTTTTTTAATGTAAGTGGGCTTTTTTTCGCTGATTGTTTACTTTTGCTCACACGCGTCTTGTTTTATGTAAGTGGGAAGGTACGTTTGTATGTTTTCCTCTTGTTGAACCTTTGAGGTTTCAGTAGTAGATTTTCTGCACTCCTTGAGCTGGGTGCATTTTGATGGAAGGCCTTATGCGTCATGCACACTATTTTTAGATGAATTCTGGCTTCAAGAGGTAGCCAGTTCAGGGATTTTAAGTCTGGCGATATGTGGGAACTTGTTTTCGAGCCGGTGATGAGTCTTGCTGCAGCATTTATTGAGGCTCTAAGGGTAGCTGTTGTAGCTTTTGGAAGGCCACACAGAGAGACACTTCCGTACTCCACCCGAGGAATAACTAGAGCTTTACTGCCAGCTTGAAGTCATTGGCTGTCAGGAAGGGTTTCAGCTTCCTCAGTGTGTTTTTCTGGAAGTTTGCTCCCTTTGTGGCATTGCGAATGTGTTTCTGCCTCGTGAGGTTGCTGTCGAGTTATTCTCGGCGATTTCGCTGAGTCCACAATGGTTGGTTGAACGTTGAGTGCAGTAAGATATTTGATCAAGTCTTGCATTATGGGGACTTTGGCGGGTGGTGCTATAAGGAGGAATTCGGTTTTTAGGGCGTTTAGTTTGAGATGGTTTTCTGCCAGCCAGGTCTGGGTGTTTCGGAGCGTGGAGTTAAGCAATTTAATGTCTTATTGTGTGTTGATCTTAAGATAAAGTTGTGTATTGTCAGTGTACATATGATATTGCACGTTAGACGCATGTAGAATATCGGTGAGTGGTTCCATGAAAAGGTTAAACCGTGTCGGGGATAATGAGGACCCTTGCGGGACTCCCAGCGTTACTGGTACGGGTTTGGAAAGCGTGTTGTTGACCTTGAATTTTTGTGTTCGGTTATGGAGAAAAGAGGTAAACCAGTTTAACACTGACCCTGATAGACCCATTCTATGTTTCAGAAGATCTTGTTTGACCGTACCAAAGGCTGAGGATAGGTCTAGTAGGATGAGTAGGCATGATCCGTTCTGGTCAAGGATTTGTAGTGCAATAACGTGTCATATGGCTGATTCAGTGCTGTGACCAGCTCTAAAGCCTGATTGGTGCTTGTTAAAAAAGGTCAAAGTGGTCAATATGTTTAGTCAGTTAGTGGTGTAC
Organism: Lissotriton helveticus; assembly: GCF_964261635.1. Lineage (NCBI taxonomy): Eukaryota > Metazoa > Chordata > Amphibia > Caudata > Salamandridae > Lissotriton > Lissotriton helveticus. The sequence continues at coordinate 73,204,001 of NC_136068.1, read as the reverse complement.
ACATTTCTCAAGTAATATGGCCACGGTAGGAATATTGGATACAGGATGATAGTTCAGGTCCGTAGGGTCAGCTGTTGGTTTCTTTAGGATGGGTGAAACTTTGAGTGAGTCTGGGATGCAGCCTTGTTGAAGTGAACTGTTAATGATTTTAGTCCAGCCAATAGGTCTCGCATTTGGGACCTTATAAGTGTTTAGCCGTGCAACGGTTGATGTTGTTGCACCAAGGATATTGTGCTGCATAACTAAATACTTATAAGGTCCCAAAAGCGAGATCTATCGACTATGCCAATGCTTGTTTTCCTTTTCCCTTCCGACACCCTCCTAATCATGGGTGCATGCTGTTGGGGAGAAATAAACTTTGAAAACACATTCTTTCAGTATCATTTAAGAAAGGACACAAACAAGCAATGGGTGGAATGCTTGAATTAATCTCTGCCACTGGTAATTACTCAGGCCGCATTCCAATCCATTGTTATTATGCTCACCATGCAACCTTAGTTTGGACCCAGCAATGTGCAAACTGTCTTGACCCAGCTGCAATGGGAACAGTCCAGCCTGACCTGCCTAGCTAGGTCCTCCCTAAACTGGAACACAAGCAATACAGGACCAGTTTCACCCTTGTTATATTCTCATCAGACGGATATAGCGTGGCTCCAGGGACAGTGTGCACAGGACAAGTCTGGGCATACTCGTCCCACTTAGGGGACACAATAAGTATACAAATCATTCCATCCATCATCTTTCTGTATACTTTAATGTGTCGCCCTGGATTGGCAGTTCGGGCTGGACCATTCAGAATGGAGCACGGTCAAGACTGATTTGCATATAGCTAGGTTCAAACTGAGGTGTGCAAAGTAACTGTGGATAGTGATGCCGCGCGAGTCATTGTTAGTGGCTGAGTTTAATTCAAGCATTCAATCTATCACTTTTTTGTATAATATAGGACAGCACAAAAACAAAGATTTTGCACTCCTGCTGTGTGGACTGAGGCAGCAGATAGTTCTTGCTATCCTATTTCTTTCTGAAGCAGATAGAAGGTTGGACTTCTCCCTACTTTGAGCCTGGGATCAGTTATAGCCTAACTTTTCAGTTGTCATTGCAAAAGGCGATGCCTGCGTACTACCAGGCATGCCTGCAGAGGATTCGAGGCTGCTTTTCCTGTGTCATGCAAATATTTAACTCCACATTGGAGGAAGCCTGGCTGTGATTGATGGCGGAGGATATTTCAAAAGTACAGAAAGAAGATATAATTCTTTCCTCGGTTTCAACAGTTGGCATTGCTATCTCTCTCACATTGAGACCTCTCCCTGACAGGAGAGTGAATAATGTTATAGCAATGGCTGATCTATAATGGTGACAAAAGGAATGGCCTTCCATTTACTTGGGTTGTTTCTCAGATGAGGCCGAGATCATGGATTCTCATCGTAAAAAATCAAGTGATCTAGGAAAATATTTTGTTACTGGAAAGGTTCCAGACCTATGGGTCTGGATCCATTTAAATTAAAGTCCCTGTCGTTTTAGCGGGTCTGTCCATTATTGGAGGCACTGTAAGAGCTATTTAGAATTACAATTATTTGAAAATTAAGCTGTTTTGTCTGTGAGAATGGAAACATTCAGCTGGGGTACGGTATATTAAACATTCTGATGGCTACATCTGCCTGTGGATTCCTCACCTTTTGAATATCCCCTGCGCCAGCATTCTGAGTAAACTTTTTTTTTTTTCCTAGCTCACCTCGCCGACAGTCGTCACAAGCCACGGCTCCGTTCGCGACTCCCCATGACGTCACTGGAGCCATAAGAGGGCCTGGTCGGCATGATGCAGTTCCCTTTTTTCCACGCCTTCGACTCGAACGGTTTTCTGGGACTCTCCATTCTGGTTTCGAGTTACTTAGTAATTTCTCCAGGTTTAACTGTAGCTGCACGATGGCGACAGCGAAAGCCGGGATTCAAGCCCTGTAGAGTGTGGGATCATATGTCCATCACTGACCCCCATGAGGACTGTTTGTGGTGTTTGTCATCGGACCACAACGTAGAGGGCTGCTCATGCTGTCGCAAGATGAACCCGTAGGCCTTGAAAGAGCGTGAGGCCAAGCTCTTCATGGCAAAAGTAAGGAAGGAGAAGAGAGGTCGGAAAAGGTCCAAGTCGAAGTCTTCGACCTTGCACGCTTCGAAGTCAAGGAAGCATAAAAAGAAGAGGAGGCATGGCTCTCTGCGTCTTTCGTCGAAGGGAAAGGCTTCGAGGTCACCTTGTCCGGCACCTGGACGTCGTGAAAAGGACTTTGTGTCTCAATTGCCTTCGTCATCTCCTCAGGCGACTCAGGTTCATTCTCCTTCACCTAAAGGTACCCAGGAATGGTCGCCGACGCAGAAGGGCTCTCGGGCTTCGGAAGACGTACCGGCTCAGGACCAACCTTGTCCTGTGCATGAGACTGTGCCTGTGGCTCCGCCTGTAGATCCAGCTGTTCTGGTGCCAGCTGTTCCTTGTGTGGATCCTGACTTAGCTCCGTGTCCTCCATTTCCTGGACCGGGGTCAGATCCCTTGCAATTCGTAAATGCTATGTGTGGCGTGTTTCGCAATGCGGCCTTCACCTCCGGAGCACCTTCAGGTCCCGTGGGTCCGCTTGCCTTCAATTTGGGCTTTCCTCAACAGTATGCCCAGGCACCCTTCGTGCCTTTTATGCCGACAGCGCCGTTTTGGCAGTTTTCGACGCCATATACTCAGTCCCTGGCGCCATCTGGTGGCCCTTCCTCTTGACTTCGTACGGTGGCGATTCCTGCATCGGACCCTCCTTCGTCGCAGGCTTTGAAGCTATCTGCGCCGCCGACACTGCAACCGAAGTTGCGTTCAAGAAGAGATACACAGAGGCTTTTGGAGGAAGAACAGTTTCGAAGAGAGGAGTTTGAAGAAGGCGAAATCGAGGAGTCTGTTGTCGAATTTGAGGGTTTTCAAGAGGTTAGTGGCCTGGATACCTCCCAAGAGTGGGACTTCCTCAAGAGCCTCACCACAGGGCCGGCTTTAGGCATGTGCAAGCTGTGCACCTGCACAGGGCCACCAAACCCTAGGGGCCACCACGCCAATATATATCCTTAATATATTAATCCTCTGAGGATGGATACATATTTGCGTGGTGGCCCCTGGCCGGGATTTGGCGGCCTCCGGCTCTGTTCCACTTCTAAACACCCTGACCCCCGCTCCTCTTTACTGCCTGCGCGCTCCACCCCGCCCGGACCCCCTCTTCCAGGCCCCCTACCTACGCTCCCTGCCCAGGGCCACCATGAGCCTAGAGCCGCCCCTGCTCACCATCTCAAGAGGTGGCTCCCTATCATATAGTCCTTAGAAAGGCAGCGGAGCTTTTGGACTTGAAGTTGCCTACAGCGGAGTACAAACCAAATTTACTCAGAGGTTTTACATTCCCCATCTTCTATAATTGAACCGCTATTGCTGTTTAATGAGGCTCCTGCTGTTTTGAGGTCGGTAGCAAGGAGATACAGATCTTCTCCAGGAGACCCTGCCTTCCTTTCAGCTCATCCGTCCCCTGAATGCTTAGTGGTGTAGTCGTCCTGTTGTAAACAGTCTATAGGTGCATTTCCTCAGGCTCCTGCCGACAGGGACTCTAAAAAGTTGGAGCAATTGGCCAAGAAAGTGTTTTCTTCCTCTTGCATGGCATTAAAGTCCACCAATTCTACCTGTTTGCTGGGGAGATATATATACACACTCTGATGGATTCTGCTAAACAGTTAGCACCCATGCTTCCTGAGGAGGAACGTGGTAATTTTATGGAGGTTCTGACGGACGCAGAGGCTGCAGCTCGTTAAGTTATTCAGTCTGGTTTGGACACAGCTGATTCGGTGGCCAGGGTAATGAGCTCCTCCTTCGTTACCAGGAGACAGGCATGGCTCAGATCTTCTGGGTTTTCTCCAGATGTGCAGCTACCCTCCTCGATCTTCTGTTTGATGGATCAAAGCTGTTCGGAGAGAAGGCTGATTCTGCACTTCAGAGATTCAAGGACAGCAAGGCCACGGCAAAGCCCTTAGGGTTGCAAATTCAGTCAAAGGGGTTTGGTTATAGAAGCTATCGAGGATTTGGAAGGTCTTCCTTTCATAGCCTGCGACAGCCTCCGCAGCAACAAAACAAAAATCCTACAGAGGGAAAAACAGGGTCACCCGTGAGGGTCAACCCGTCACTTCTCCTCCTCCTACCTCTCCTACTCCCCCTAGTAACATAGGAAAGCGGCCCTAGATGCCCATCCTGGAGCATGCGGGTCCTGTGGGGGTCGGCTGTCCCATTTTCTACAGGATTGGAAATCGGTCACTACGGACCTTTGGGTTTAGAATCTTGTAGAGAATGGGTACGCCCTTCCCTTCCGGGAATTCCCTTCTCCTTACCCTCCTTGCCAAGGATTCTGTTCGGAAGATCATTTAGTCCTTCTCCAGAAGGAGGCCCTTGCCTTAATGCAAAAGGGTGAGATGGAGGTAGTCCTGGAGCAGGAAAGGGGCCAGGGATGCTACTCCCGGTATTTCCTGATCCCCAAAAGGATAGCAGGTTACGACCGATCCTGGACCTCAGGGTCTTGAATTTTTACTCAAACAGGAGAAATTAAAGATGCTGACTCTTGGTCCGTTTTTTAGACGCTGCAGCAAGAGGACTGGATGGTGTCGATTGGTTTGCAGGATGCGTATTTTCACATCCCCATCCTGAAGTCTCACAGGAAGTATCTCCGTTTCACGGTAGGGTCACAGCACTACCAGTTTGCGGTCCTCCCATTTGGTCTTACTACTGCATCTCGAGTCTTCACAAAGGTGATGGCAGTGGTGGCAGCTCATCTCAGGAGGTCGGGATTCCAGTTTTCCCCTATCTTGACGACTGGCTGCTCAAAGCTGAGTTGCCGGAGATGGTGCTTTATCATCTGCGAGTAACGGCTCAGCTGTTCAACTTAGGTTTTTCAATAAATGTGCCCAAATCTCACCTGGTGCCCTCTCAGCGCAACCTGTTAATTAAGGCGGTACTGGATACTACTGTGTGTCGAGCTTTTCCACCTACACAAAGGATTCTCGTTCACAATGGAGCGGTGGTTCCAGTATTGAAGGTCCTTCGTCTGCACAGTCTGTTCACTTCCTGCATTCTGTTGGTCAATCATGCACGCTGGTACCTGTGGGCACTACTGTGGTACCTCCGCAGGCAGTGGTTTCACCACAACGGGGATCTCAGGGAGACGATCAGGATCTCCAGAGACACTGCAGCAGGCCTTACTTGGTGGAGCTTTGAAGGGAACCTGTCACTAGGAAAGCCATTTATTCTTCCTTCATTGGTGGCCACGGGGATAACTGATGCCTCCACCCTAGGGTGGGGTGCTCATCTGGGGGACCTGGAGATCAAGGGTCTTTGGTCTCCAGAGGAAAGATTGCTTCATATCAATCTTTTGGAATTGCAGGCAGCACTCTAGGCCTTTCTTCCCTCCCTTTGCAGTCAGTCGGTTCAGGTCCTGACGGACAACACTACCGCAATGTGGTACATCAACTAGCAGGGAGGAGTAGCGTCGTATTGTCTCTGCAGAGAGGCTCTACGACTCTGTTCCTGGGCCCAGGACCACCAGATTTGTGTGATAGCAAATTATCTGGCTTGGGTGCTGAACGTGCGTGCGGATTCTCTTAGTGAACGGTTTTCGTCCGATCACTAGTGGAGACTTCATCCGGAGGTTGTTCATCGCATCTTCCAGATGTGGGGAACTTCTCGGGTGGACCTTTTTGCCACTCTGGAACGCACACTGCCTGTCATTCGGCAGTCTCCAGTTTCCGATGCAGGGAGCAATTGGGGACTGTTTTCAGTTAGATTGGGGTTCAGAGCTCCTGTATGAGTCACACCCCCCCTCATACCCTTGATTCCTCAGGTTCTCAGGAAGATTCGCCAAGACCAGGCCCAAGTTGTATTGATCGCCCCAGATTGGCCAAGAACTTCTCTCATCGCACCCTCCACTCCATCTCCCTCTGAGGGTAGACCTCCTCTCGCAGTCGGAGGGGCATATTTTACTCCCCTCCCCCCCCCCCCCCCCCCCCCCCCTCCAGAGCTTGCACCTTCATGCCTGGAGATGGAACGGGGCAACCTGAATTCTTTCTCTCTCCCGCAGGATGTGGAAGGTGTTATTTTATCGTCCAGGTGACACTCCACCAAGTCTGTTTACTCCTCCAGGAGGTCTAGATTAATCAGATGGTGTGGAGAGAAGTCCATTGATCCATTAAAGGCCCACTTGCCATATATTATTCAGTTTTCACTGTTCTTGACCCAGCAGGGTTGTGCTACGGCCACTGTAAAGGGTTATTTGTCGGCTTTATTGGCGTTTCTTTGTTTGCCGGATCAGCCGTCTTTGTTTAAATCTCCTATTGTTTTAAAATGTATTATGGGCCTTACCAATAGGTTTCCACTTACTCCCTTTATTATGCCTTAATGGGATTTCAATCTTGTTTTGACCTTCTGGATAGGTTCTCTGTTTGAACCTTCACATAGTTGTCCTTTGAGACTCCTGTCTTTCAAAACGGTCTTTCTACCTTAGGCAGAAAAGCAGGCCTGGTCCTGAGGACCATCCTCCTGGCTAAGGTGGTTACTCCCTTCCATCTGGGGCAGTCCATTGCCCTTCCGTCATTCTATCCTCCTCCCTCACCCTTCCAAGGAGTAGGAGAGACTACACCACCTGGATCCTAAAAGAGCGGTTAGGTTTTATTTGGATAGGACTAAAGGCTTGCGATAAGACGATCAGCTCTTTGTGGGCTACGTTGGACGCATGAAGGGCAAGGCTGTGCACAAGCGCACTCTATCCAGATAGATCATCCTGTGCATCAAGATCTGCTACGCCCTGGCTGGTAAGGAGCCGTCTGAAGGTATTAGAGCTCAGTCCACCGGAGCCAAGTCATCCACTTCTGCTTTGGCCAGAGGTGTTCCTGTAGTGGATATTTGTAAGGCTGCAACTTGGACCTACCTCCACACTTTCGCAAAGCATTATTGCTTGGATTCCAAAGTGAGGAGGGATGGCCCCTTTGCACGCTCTGTCCTGCAGGAGTTTTTGGTATAGAAGGGTGGACACCCTCCTCCGGGAGTGGGACTGCTTTGGGATTCTATTCAAAAGGTGAGGAATCCACAGGCAGATGTATCCATAAGAAGAACAAGTTACTTACCTTCGGTATCGCTTTTTCTGGTGGATACAGTATCTGCCTGTGGATTCGTCACTTACCCACTCTTTTCCCCGATGGCCACCCATACCTTAAAAGTGGCATTGTTTAACATGTTTGTTTTGCATTCTCTTCTCTCTGCCTTTGCGTGGGTTTATAGGACATGCTTTTATTCTTTGTCTTTCCGTCTTAATTTTACATTGTGTGTATTTGTATGAATATTGTGTACTGTGTATACTTTGAATCTGTTGTCGGTCCACCCGTTCGCCTCGGAGGCACGGAAAAAAAGGGTGGAACTGACGTCATCACGCCGACGAGGCCCTCTTATGGCTCCTGTGACATCATGCGGAGTCGCGAGCAGAGCCGTGGCATTGTGACGACCTCGTCGGCGAGGAGAGCTAGAAAAAGGTTTCCGCCGAATGCTGGCCATGGGGATATTCAAAAGGTGAGGAATCCACAGGAGAAACTGTATCCACCAGAAAAAGCGTTACGGAAGGTAAGTAACTTGTTCTTCTGTGTGCCTCCATTCTGTGTTAAATGGGCCGTTCGGTGAATTTCAATATACTTCTAAAAACCCAAATAGACTGCATCAAACCAAGCCACATTCTAGATCGCATATAGTTGGTGATTAGTAGAGGTGCACGGCTGGGTAAAGAGAACTACTTTTCTTCTTTACACTGGATGGTCCTTTAAATGAAGCTGTGGCTAAATGGCCATTAGGCTTGAATGAGAGTCAGTAATGTAACGGATTTGCTTCTGATGGCTGGCAGGCCGATTTAGTAAGTGACTGAAAGATTAGTGCTTCTAGGTACATTCAGTTGAATGTTTAGGTCCTCTCTGAAAGGTGGCCTGAAGCAGAATTAGTTGTATCTGTCTTGCATCGAAAACTGCATTAGAGCTGAGGTAAAGTCCATCCTTTCCAGTGCAATCTGATAATGGCTGACTGGCATTGCCCCAGTACTACATTTATTTCAGTTTCAGTAGACCTGTCCCTCCCATGTTTAGTCTGTCTTTAAACTCGTAAATTTGTTTTACCAAAAGTTTAATTAATTTTTTACATTTCATTTTTTTCTCTACTCGAGAGGTAGGCTAATTTGTAGAACTAAATGTTTTAATAAGTCTTTCTTTATTAGAGTATTGTTTTCTCGTGAGGAATTGTGTAGTGTCGGCTTAACATGTTTTTCTCCTTTCTATACATTTATGCAATTTAGCGCAATTGCCTTCAGCCACTCGTTAACCAAAATTATAGCTTTTCCAACTCACAAGTTTTTTTTGCTCTAAAAACACAAGTTCCACCAATTTGTTCACCTTCTGCCTCCAAGCTACAACCTTCACACACTTAGTTACTTGCTTATATTCACCCACATCCATGAAGTGTTCCCACTCGCATTCACATTCTAATCCACATTCACTGAACTGCTTATTCATCCACCCACATTTACTCATATACTCTCACCTGTTTCCTGACACATATAGATATAGATATATATAGAGAAAGAGGGATAGAGAGGGATATAGATATAGAGAGGGATATAGAGATAAAGGTTACAGGGACTTTATAGTAGGTACACATTTACCCATGCAAATCCATAGGAATTTAGAAGTTTTTGTTACACTTATAGTTCTATTTATCTGAAGAAACTATAAATCGTGGCCTAAAGTTACTTAACGGCATGAGTTACAGTTTCTTCGGATAAGTATAACTGCCAAATTGCTATGGTTTTGTGTCGGTAAAGCTTGAACCGAACTGTAACGTCCTTGTAACCTTTGTTTTTTGTCAGTGAATTTTTATGTTTTATTACGATAAAGTAATTTATAGTTTGATCCGCGTCTTTACATATACAAAGTTTTATTTCTTTAATACCTCCAAAAGTACTGAATAGATTTGCACCAAATTACAACAAGCATTTGCAATGCAATAAGTCTCGCATTAGGAAAGTTTGAGCTATTGGTATTGTAAATGACACATTTTTTATTTGTGTTAGTTTTGAAAATAGCGAAATTAATAGCTTTGTCATTTACAATGCCAATAGTTTTAAATTTCGCAAATGTGACACCTATAGCATTTGTATTGCAATGTGTTTTATTTACGTGACTTATATGTATTGATATTACAAATAACAATGGCTTTTAGTTTTTTTTAATAATTAATACTTTAATAAAAGTTATTGTAATTTATATTGGCAATAGCTTAAACTTTTGTAAATAACTTTTGTGAATATTATGTTCAGTGTATTTTATTGTGACGAAAATCATAGTGAGGGTGATGGGCATATAGATGGAGTGAGGGCGATGGGTATATAGATGGAGTGAGGGCGATGGGCAGATAGATGGAGTGAGGGCGATAGGCATATAGATGGAGTGAGGGCGATGGGTATATAGATGGAGTGAGGGCGATGGGCATATAGATGGAGTGAGGGCGATGGGCATATAGATGGAGTGAGGGCGATGGGCATATAGATGGAGTGAGGGCGATGGGCATATAGATGGAGTGAGGGCGATGGGCATATAGATGGAGTGAGGGCGATAGGCATATAGATGGAGTGAGGGCGATGGGCATATAGATGGAGTGAGGGCGATGGGCATATAGATGGAGTGAGGGCGATGGGCATATAGATGGAGTGAGGGCGATGGGCATATAGATGGAGTGAGGGCGATGGGTATATAGATGGAGTGAGGGCGATGGGCATATAGATGGAGTGAGGGCGATGGGCATATAGATGGAGTGAGGGCGATGGGCATATAGATGGAGTGAGGGCGATGGGCATATAGATGGAGTGAGGGCGATGGGCATATAGATGGAGTGAGGGCGATGGGCATATAGATGGAGTGAGGGCGATGGGCATATAGATGGAGTGAGGGCGATGGGCATAAAGATGGAGTGAGGGCGATGGGCAGATAGATGGAGTGAGGGCGATGGGCAGATAGATGGAGTGAGGGCGATAACATTTCTTAAGTTACTAGTGCAGAGGAGAAGCTGTACTGACTCGATGATTATTAGGCACAGGGATTTGTTCAGCTTAGTGGCACTAAGGGAGGATAAGGAAGGATGAAAGGCTGAGCCAGTCCCTTCCTTTAAGGTTGCAAGCTGAGCTCTGCAGTATGCGCATTAACCCACTGATATACATTACCAGCTGCTGAAGGTATTCCGTTTCAGGCAGCCCACATGCTTAACTCTCTCCCATATGTTTGTTTGAATAGCTTTATTTCGATATATTTGTCATATCATAAAAGCATTGCAGTACAAAAACAGTTAAAAATATAATACAATTTAACAATTCATCCCTCAATACACTTTATGCCATTTGTCAATTCTGCAGTTTTTTGTAACCGTCAATAAAATAACATGGGACAGAATCCATTTACCATAAAATTATTAAAACAAACTAAGTTAGTGGAGATCTTGTTACTGGAGAAGCAATTTCCTCACTGATCTTATCCGCCAAGCCCAGCCCAGGAATTTTGCCAGGCAACAGGCGAACACGGGGCGAGCATCAGATCTTAAAATGCGTAGGGCCTCCAAGTGCGATCGGGTGCCAAGGCTCATGCATAGAGGTTTCAGCCATCTGCATCTGGGTGCTACATAGGCTGGGCACTCAAACATTAGATGGGCAATGGACTCGTCCCTTTTTTCACAAAAAGGGCAATACGGTGTAGTTTGCAGCGGTGGCTTCCAGCATGCTGTCCACTGACCTATAGGTAGAACTCCCACCCTAAATTTGAAGTACAATGACCTATCCATTGGGTTGAGGATCAAGTCCAGATAGGGTTCTCTAAGGGGGAGGTCCTTAATTAACAGAAACTCAACAGCAGATCTGCATAATTTACAGTCGCTCATTCTCTCATTTGCCACCCAAGACCAATATAATTTCTTTAACATCTGTTTGGGTGGAGCCGTTCTATTAGCCCAAGCATCTCCAAGGCCCAGTTCACAGAGAAGCCGCTTTACTTCCATGAGCCATCCAACCTTGTGCCAGCCAGGGGATGAAAGGAGTTCGCTCAGGGCTTCTGCGTAACTCGACAGTTCTGGTACATTCCATATTCGAGCCCACAATAGGAGGGGACGTAATCTTGCTTGCTCGCATATTGGGCGTGTACCTGCATCGAGTAAAAGAGGGAGTGTGGGGGTGCTGTGTGGTAGCCTTATGAGATCTTTGTGAAATTTATTTTCAAGATGGGTCAAGGTATCAACTCTCTGAGTGCCCCACAATTCCGACCCATACAGCGCCGCACTCACCACCCTTGCCCTATAGATGTCTAATATCACCCCAATGGGTTTAAGAGACGAGGCACGATGTTCTTTAAGCAGGGCCCCTGTAACCCTCTTATGAGTCAGAAAGACTTTTTGGTGGTGAGCCTTCCAACTCATGGAGTCACAGACTCGGATGCCTAGATAATCAAATTCCCTTACCCTTCAAGTGGGACTGAGTCTAGGGTTTGGGGGAATGACTGTCTTCCTAGGGGGGTTAAGGACCAGGAATTTGGTTTTGCTTATATTGATGACTAGGCCCCTAGAATCACAAAATTCCTTGAACCTGGAAAGCAACGTTTGAAGGCCTATCGGGGTTTTTGAAATCAGGAGGGTGTCATCTGCAAATAGGGAGTGTGGGTATTTTTCTGCCCGCCAGGAACGGTGCATCTGCTGGATGTTTAAGAAGGTGCTCCACCACTCCGTTAACATAAAGTGAAAACAGAGTGGGGGCTAGCACACAAACCCTGGCGGACACCCCTATCTACAGGAATGCGAGGTGTTTTTGGCCCTGTTCACCCCACCTGATTTGAGCAAAATTGCTTTCATGAAACTTAATAAGCAAACCCAACAAATACGGAGGGATACCCAAACCCTCTAAGACATTCCACAATTGGTCACGTGGGACCAGGTCAAAGTCAGTCCGTAAGTCTATAAATGCGAGATACAGACTGCCTTTGCCCAATACAACCACTTTCCAATAAAGCATTAAAAAGCGAAATGTCTGCTCAATAGTACCTGTTCCTGATCTAAAGCCGGCCTGGAAGTCAGACAAAACCTGGTTTTCTTCAGCCCATTGCAAAATCCTACCTAGGACTACTTTGCCTGCTACCTTCTGGGTGGAATCGAGCAAACTAATTGGACGGTAATTGGCAGGGTCGGCCCGACAGCCTTTCTTAAAGATCGGGACGACCTCCGCACCCATCCAAGAGTCCGGAAGGCAACCCCCCATCACGGCCTCGTTCAGAAGTAAGGCAATTAGTCTGCTCCAGACCTCAATATTGGCCCGCAACAAATCACCTGGGATGCCATCTGGGCCTGCAGCCTTGTTAGCAACAAGGCACCTAATTGCCCCTTCAACTTCCTTGGCAGCAAAGGGGTAGTCATTGGTTGTATTAGCAAACAATGCTCTATGCAAAAAACCCCTGTTTGTTTCTAGTACACCAGATGGCATGGAGTAGAGCTTAGAGAAATGGGCAAACCAAGCCTCCCCTGTAATGTTGCAGGTCAATTGTGAATCGATGGGCCTATCCCTACCTCTAAGCAAATCCCAGAACCCCTTCGTATTCTTTTTAGGTTTTGCCTGGCGAAAAGATGCGCTCTACGCATCTTTTTCGCGCAGGCGAAATCCTGATGAGATCTGTAGTGTGGCTTTGGGTCGGCCCTCGTCATTGATTGGCTGGCTCCATAAATGGAGCCTAGCCATTGGACGAGGGGCCTGTCCGTCAATGCCGGACCAGATTCGGGGGCGTTCCCGCGTTTCTTTGGCTTTTGCCGACGTCACGCGACGTCAGCCGAAAGCCGGGAACGCCCCCCAATCTGGTCCGGCATTGCCGGGACCTGCCTTGCCATTGCCTGCCTTGCCGGTCTCCCGTGTTGTGAGGGAGACCGGAGATGCTGCCCGCAGCGAGAAGCCGGCCTGAAGGAAGCAGCCCCCTACCCCCGGCGACATACCTCCGTCCTCCCCGCATCCAGAGCCCTCGCCCCGCTGCCTGGGTCCTCCGCGCTCTGAGCCCGCCGGTCACTCGTGGAGCAGGCTGCAGATGCGGCAGAGAGGTTAACTCTTGCCGTTCCGCGGCGCAGACAATGCTCCAGCCTGAAACAGCTGAGCTCTGGCCAAGGAGGGGCACCCCTCACTTACATGAACCCCAGCCCTGGCCGGCGCAGCATGTCTGAAACAAAGCGGAGAATACAAGCGCTTACTTTAGTACTCTCTGCAACTGCAGAAAAATGTAAATGTATTGTTTTCTGGTTCCCGTGAGTGAACAAAGGGAAACCCTGAGACTGTATGTCGTGCGCACGTAAAGAGAAACCAGGGTACGAGGGTCTGAGTGAGTGAAGCTGGGAGAGACACGGGGCGGTAAACGCGGAGTCGGCAGGGATAAAGTCGGAGGCCCTGTGGAGTTTGTACAACACAGTGGGCTAGTGCCTGTTTTACTGTGCCTGTACGGTACCTTTGTGGGAAGAGATTTCAACACTCAACAGATTTAAACGAGGTTTTGCTTTTAGGTGTCCTGTTAGTGTCACTCTGTAAAAACTTTACTTTCTTTCAATGTCCGCCCCCCCCCCCCCCCTCCCTCCCCACCCCCCACTGAATTAGGGCCCGAGTGGGCTTGTGGTGCCTTATTTGCTTCTATAGGTACGTGTCTGTCCTACAGGAGCGGGATGCAACAGAGCCACCATTAAAGTCAAGTAAACTGTGGGGGTTACTTGTTCGATATTAAACGTGTTCCTCCCGTGTTGTCCGAAATTCTGTGTTTGTCCTGTATTGTTCTATGTTATGTTTTGCAGAGCATTCTAAGCAGCGCATAACATTCAAGAACGCTTCTAAGTCAAGAGAACACCAAACCATTACTTACAGCATAATATGGGGTAATCTTTTTTAGCTGTCTTTTACGTCACCCCATGTTTGATAAAGTTAAAACAAAGCGGAGAATACAAGCGCTTACTTTAGTACTCTCTGCAACTGCAGGAAAATGTAAATGTATTGTTTTCTGGTTCCCGTGAGTGAACAAAGGGAAACCCTGAGACTTCGGTAAAATGCCCTAATCCGTGCCCTATGGAGCTGTTTGGCGACGGAGGAGCAGGGAAGGGGAAGAACTCGCCGCTGCAGCTAGTTACGTCTGAAGGAGGCTTGGCTTCTGCAAGGAAAGTTTGCCTCGCTGAGTTGGGTCTGACTTATGCAACAGGTGAAACATTTTTGTGTTCGAGTGTAAAGTGTTTACTGATGTGCCCACTCTGATGTTGTTAGCTTTTTTTTTTAAAAGAAATATTTTTTCACAGATCTCAGAACGTAGACCGACAATAGCGTTCGTATCCCCCTGGGGAAGCCTCGGAGTGCTGAATGAGCCCAGAGCCTGCCGCTTCTCACAGATGCGCAGGGCAGTGGCGTAACGAAAATGTAGCCTCCCGTTCCTACAAAGTACATCCCCCCCGGCTCCTGACCCAGTCCTGAGCTTTAATGCTAGGGACGTGGTGGCGGTGGGGGGCAGGGGGCAGGGGGCTCCGGAGCTCCGAGCTGCCCGTCCTGCGCTTCAGAGTGCAGCTTCAGAGTGCAGAGTGGAGCTTCAGAGTGGAGCTTCAGAGTGCAGAGTGGAGCTTCAGAGTGGAGCTTCAGAGTGCAGAGTGGAGCTTCAGAGTGGAGCTTCAGAGTGCAGAGTGGAGCTTCAGAGTGGAGCTTCAGAGTGCAGAGTGGAGCTTCAGAGTGGAGCTTCAGAGTGCAGAGTGGAGCTTCAGAGTGCAGAGTGGAGCTTCAGAGTGCAGAGTGGAGCTTCAGAGTGCAGAGTGGAGCTTCAGAGTGCAGAGTGGAGCTTCAGAGTGCAGAGTGGAGCTTCAGAGTGCAGAGTGGAGCTTCAGAGTGCAGAGTGGAGCTTCAGAGTGCAGAGTGGAGCTTCAGAGTGCAGAGTGGAGCTTCAGAGTGCAGAGTGGAGCTTCAGAGTGCAGAGTGGAGCTTCAGAGTGCAGAGTGGAGCTTCAGAGTGCAGAGTGGAGCTTCAGAGTGCAGAGTGGAGCTTCAGAGTGCAGAGTGGAGCTTCAGAGTGCAGAGTGGAGCTTCAGAGTGCAGAGTGGAGCTTCAGAGTGCAGAGTGGAGCTTCAGAGTGCAGAGTGGAGCTTCAGAGTGCAGAGTGGAGCTTCAGAGTGCAGAGTGGCGCTTCAGAGTGCAGAGTGGCGCTTCAGAGTGCAGAGTGGCGCTTCAGAGTGCAGAGTGGCGCTTCAGAGTGCAGAGTGGCGCTTCAGAGTGCAGAGTGGCGCTTCAGAGTGCAGAGTGGCGCTTCAGAGTGCAGAGTGGCGCTTCAGAGTGCAGAGTGGCGCTTCAGAGTGGCGCTTCAGAGTGGCGCTTCAGAGTGGCGCTTCAGAGTGGCGCTTCAGAGTGGCGCTTCAGAGTGGCGCTTCAGAGTGGCGCTTCAGAGTGGCGCTTCAGAGTGGCGCTTCAGAGTGGCGCTTCAGAGTGGCGCTTCAGAGTGGCGCTTCAGAGTGGCGCTTCAGAGTGGCGCTTCAGAGTGGCGCTTCAGAGTGGCGCTTCAGAGTGGCGCTTCAGAGTGGCGCTTCAGAGTGGCGCTTCAGAGTGGCGCTTCAGAGTGGCGCTTCAGAGTGGCGCTTCAGAGTGGCGCTTCAGAGTGGCGCTTCAGAGTGGCGCTTCAGAGTGCAGAGTGGAGTGGAGCTTCAGAGTGGAGCTTCAGAGTGCAGAGTGGAGTGGAGCTTCAGAGTGGAGCTTCAGAGTGCAGAGTGGAGCTTCAGAGTGGAGCTTCAGAGTGCAGAGTGGAGCTTCAGAGTGGAGCTTCAGAGTGCAGAGTGGAGCTTCAGAGTGGAGCTTCAGAGTGTCAAGAGCAATGCCAATAGCTCTAACTTTAACAAAGGCAAAACCATTGCATTGTAAATGCTTGTTGGAACTTGCATCCATTAGGTCTCTCCAGAAGTTGGTCTCATGCGCTTCCCTTGCCACGGATATAACTTTTTTATAGCTTTTCCTAGCGAGTCTAGTTCGAGCTGGGTCTTTTGCTTTCCCAGCTAGGATGAGTTCACCTTTGGCAGCACGACATGCAGAGGAGTACCATTTATCTCTACCCTTGGTTGCGGTTCTACTTGTGGCCCTTGCCTTACTCTGTGGGACGGTGAACAATTCACTTAGAGCTGAAACAGTTTCTGTGAGGACCGTAAGAGCATCATAATTTTTTTTTTTTTTTTTAAATAAAAACCTTTATTGCACTTGTATATTACACAGCGGAGCGCCTACAACCCTGCGGGCCGGCCGCTAACGCATTTTGTGGTACAGAATGCAGCATCACAGAGAGTTAGTGAAATCAACAGTCTCAATATAGATCTAAATAAAGTCGCTGCAAAATAAAAGTGCTTTCCAAATATCTGTATCGGCGCTGGATGAGGTTTTTGATTGTACTTTTTTGTTTCTTTTTTGTAAAACAACAACTACTAACTTTAACCGTTAGGAATTAGCATTACGATCTTGCATGAATCAACACAATCCGAGTTACATGTTCCTCCCGTGAGAGGTCTACACTAGTCCCCCACCCTTTTGTGCAATTACTCCCCCCCTATCTTACCCTACATCCGTCATCCGCCCCCCAATTTAATAAGTCTAATAGGAGATCCCGCACCGTAACCCTGGCTTCTCCTCTCCCCGCCTTTCTCGCTCAGCTTCACCCCTCTTCCTCGTCCTCGTCGGAGCCATCTAAATCTTCTTCCTGCAAAGGGTCACAAATGTCCCCCCTGTACACATTCCACTTTGTCCATATTTTGTTCCACTTCCCTGGGCAGGCCCGGCTAGAATAAACTGCCCTTTCTGTTATCATCACACTGTCCATAGTTAGACACCATTGTGACTTGGTCGGCACGTCCGCCGCCCCCCAGCGCTGTGCGATGTCTCGTTTTGCCACCATTAATCCGACTGTGACCCAGAGCCGTTCGTATCTGGAAAGGTCAGTAGGTTCCCATACGTTTAACAAGCACCTTCTCGGGTCTGGTAACAACGACTGGTCCAATGTTTGTGAGAGTGTGCGAAGTATCTGTTTCCAGTATTCACGAATCTTGGGGCATTCCCATATGGTGTGAAAAAATGTTCCTTCCTCCCCGCATCCACGAAGGCAGTAAGGATGAGGTATTCTGTGGATGCGGTGTAGCATGGTCCTAGTGTAATAAACCCTGTGTAGTATTTTGAGTTGCACTAGCCGCATTCGGGCCGAGATGCCCACTTCCTTAGGGGACCCAAGTGCCTCATTCCACTCATGCTCGTCCATGTCGCTAGTGTCACCCTCCCATTTCGCCTTCAACAGGAGTGTTGGATCAGGGAAGTTATTGAGCAATTTGCGGTATGTGAGTGATGTCGCCCTTTCCATCATAAACTCAGCAAGGAGGCGGTCTTCTAATGGCGAGGACTCAGGCAGTGTCATGCCGGGGGGAAGGGCTGCGAGCAATGCATGTTGTATCTGGATGTACCTATAAAGTTCCCTGTCACCAAGGTCATAGAGTTCCTTCAGCCTGGGAAAGGGTATCACTTCGTTCCTCTCCCAGAGATCACCCACAGTGGAGATCCCTATAGTGTCCCAGTGTGTGAAACCCTTACTGTTTCTCATATTGCCCAACATCCGAGAATCCCACAGCGGGGTCATTCCGGTAATCTTCCCCCTCCAACCCAGCGCTGCCGTTGCAGTATGCCACACCTGTACTGTGAGTCTAGTGGGCCCCAGTAGGGCACGAACTTTGCGGTGATCGTATAGTGGTCCCAGCAGGCTTGTCGCGCCCAGTTGCTCCCTGTCCGCCCGGAACGCTGGCTCGGTTTGAGGCGCGTGAATCCACTGGTTGATGGGCTTGAGGTGTGCTGCCCAGTAGTACAGTCTTAAGTTAGGTAGGGCGATACCACCGTCGTACCAGCCTCTGTGCAACTTGGATTGCGCAATGCGCGCAGGGAGGTTCCCCCAAAGAAGGGTAGAAACCAGCGCTGCCACTTTCCGGAAAAAACTAGGGGCCACGGGATAGGGTGTATTTTCGAGGACATATAAAAACCGTGGCAACGCCATCATTTTATAAAGTGCGGCTCTACCCAGGAGCGTCAACGGAAGACCCGACCAAAACTACACATCTCGTTTAAATCTATCCAGGTGAGACTTCAGATTATTATCCATGAATTCCGTTGGATCCCTAGTGACGTGAATGCCCAGGTATTTAAACGATGAGCCTGCTATCACCAGAGTGTTACAGAAAAGGGGGTTAAACCCATATAGTCACGGGGACCTGGGCGCTATGCGGTACATATGAGGAAGGGTCCCCGTAAGAAAGGTGTATTGTCAAAAGCATACACAAATTACTAAGAACAAATAAACAAAAAGAATTCCACAAAATTAATGGAATGGTAATAATGATTTATTACCAACCAAAACGTAATTTTCAAAATTCATAACAGTTGCATCAATTAATATTTTGCGAAAAAGCCCCGGAGGGGGGAAGGGAAGGAAAGAGTGCTCAAAAGGAGTGATAGGAATTAGAAGAATAACATAATATACAAGAATAACAAAATATTCCGATTTTCTTGACAGTGTAAGAATAATTCAAAATATCATGGCCAAACAATCAGACCAAAATTACACCATTACAATAAATCCTATTCGCAAAGCACTTCTGATTACTAGATTTGATCGGGGATGTGCCGGAATACAAACAGAGAAAAGTCGACGTTTCGACCCCTATCAACAGGCTGAATAAAGTCCTTTCACGGGGTCTTCATCAGGACGTCACACTGGGAGGGAAGGGGGCCAGTTCTGTGAAGAAGAATATTTCACTTTAATATATAATGAGGATGACAATTCATCCTAATAACTCTAACAACGAGTAGGGTGATAAATAAAAATAAATTACCATGGGGTACGGCCGATACTGGCTCAGTACATGGATAGGACGCCACGCTAAGGAGTCGTGGTCTGTCGTCAGTGGCGAAGAATTACGCTACAGAGGAGGTAAAAACAAGGGTGTCAGCAGGCTATTAAGTCCCAATGGTTTGTGCAAAAGGAGATAAGGCAGAGCCCTGAACGGGTCCTGTGGCCTTATTACCAAAGTAACCATGAGGGGGTAATTACGGTAAAAGAGAGAAATACCTCTGAGGTCAGAAGGAACGTCAACAGGTAGGTGAGTAATTAAAGAAGGTGCAGAAATTACTGCGGGAGTTCCCTGACGTGAAGCTGAAATAAATAAATGAATTGCATGTTTGGTGGTTAACACATGTCAATTTGCTTCAGGAGTTTGATTAAGCGGTAGCCATTACTCACAAGAAAATGTAGACCGATTCGTTTTGTTATGGAAACTTGTTCCAAAAAAGGGGGGGTGAATCCAGTAGCGTGTCGCTTGGAAACCCTGAAATTCTCACATTCATTAATAGCAAAACCTGGGGGTGACAAGGAAAAACAGCTCAATGTGCTGATCCAAATAATCCTAGTGATGCCAGAAGTAAGAGATAAGCCCCATTACACAAATAATTGGATGGCGATTACTCACGGAAGGGTAGGAGGCTGTTCACGCTGTCTATGCGGAAGCTCCGGCAAACTCCATCGCGGCAGTGGCATGGAGCGCGAGATTCAAAAAAGTCAAATACGGGGTAGATTTCCAAAACTCGATTAATCCATACGTTCTAGGGTAGATAAAAAAGTTACCAGGAGACTTGGATCCCACTAACGCAACCCCCCCTGGAAAAATGTACTTACAAAGGGCGGGGAAAAGAGCTGTCTTAATCAGGCTGTTCATCAGACTCCGCAGCGGCTGCAGTGCGGAGGACGGTGGGAGGAGCCGAAGCATATGTCAATTCCCATGGAAACAGAAGACATACTCTCTAGAGGGCGCGAAGCGCGTCCAAATACGATATAGGAACCGCAATTGAGAGGATTACATTAGACACAGGGCAAATTGGAGCAAAGTTAAGAAAAACCCAAGGTCAAAGGACCATTTGGGGAAAAATTAACCGCAGTATTAAATTTTTGGTATATACATGGAAAACCACTACTTGTTTGCAAAACACATCACAGATCGAAAAGCAGTTATTGGTGCATCTCCCACACAGGGGGATGTGACCAAATCGTAAGATTATCAAATACGAGGCAATTGGCAAATACTGTAATTTATACTACACAGAATAACAAACCACAGAAGGATGGTGCATCTCTCGCGCAGGAGGATGTAGACCAATTGCATTTGCCCAAATTCAGTTATGGGACATTGACATACATTAAAGAAGGCCTTAAAGGACTATTATCTCAGGCTACAGAATAATAGAATAATATAAGGGGGCTACACTTCTAACCCAATGCTGCCAATTGTGCAAGACTACTATCCTGCTCATTCAACCCATTTTTAATGGAGTCCAGAAGTGACATCCATTTGGACTCGCGTGTGTTAAGGATTGTTAAGAGGTTACCTCCTCGTCTCCCCAGACTGATCTTTTCAACAACAAACCATCGTAAATCAGTGACCAAATGGCCCGCGGTTTGCCAGTGATCTACCAGCGGTGCACCTGCCACTTTGCATCTTAGCCTACTGCAGGGAGAAGAGATCCTTGACTTGATTTTCTGTTGCGTTTGTCCTACATATAGCTGTCTGCATGGGCACTGAATGATGTAAATAACTCCAGTGGAGTTACAATTGGAGTGGTGTTTCAGATGAAATGTGCGTCCATTGTGGACAAATGTTTTTATCTGCATTGTCGTCTCGCATGCAGTGCACGTGCCAGAAAACAGGCGTGGTACAACCCCCGAGAATCCCTATTGAACCCAGAAAATTTAGCACGAGCAAGCACCGACCGTGTCATCTGCGTCACTACTTTCTCCACACGCAGTAATGATATAAAGAGGATTATCAACCATAATTGGCCTCTTGTTGCTGATGTCATAAACCAAACTGAGCTGCCTCTCCACTCTTTCAAAAGGGCAAAAAACATAAGGGACATGGTGGTCCACTCATACCTGGAACCATTGAGTCAACCAACTTTAACATCACTCTGGAACCTGCCCCCTATAATTGGGCATTACAGGTGTGGCACGTGCACTGCATGCGAGACGACAATGCAGATAAAAACATTTGTCCACAATGGACGCACATTTCAAGAGGTAACCTCTTAACAATCCTTAACACACGCGAGTCCAAATGGATGTCACTTCTGGACTCCATTAAAAATGGGTTGAATGAGCAGGATAGTAGTCTTGCACAATTGGCAGCATTGGGTTAGAAGTGTAGCCCCCTTATATTATTCTATTATTCTGTAGCCTGAGATAATAGTCCTTTAAGGCCTTCTTTAATGTATGTCAATGTCCCATAACTGAATTTGGGCAAATGCAATTGGTCTACATCCTCCTGCGCGAGAGATGCACCATCCTTCTGTGGTTTGTTATTCTGTGTAGTATAAATTACAGTATTTGCCAATTGCCTCGTATTTGATAATCTTACGATTTGGTCACATCCCCCTGTGTGGGAGATGCACCAATAACTGCTTTTCGATCTGTGATGTGTTTTGCAAACAAGTAGTGGTTTTCCATGTATATACCAAAAATTTAATACTGCGGTTAATTTTTCCCCAAATGGTCCTTTGACCTTGGGTTTTTCTTAACTTTGCTCCAATTTGCCCTGTGTCTAATGTAATCCTCTCAATTGCGGTTCCTATATCGTATTTGGACGCGCTTCGCGCCCTCTAGAGAGTATGTCTTCTGTTTCCATGGGAATTGACATATGCTTCGGCTCCTCCCACCGTCCTCCGCACTGCAGCCGCTGCGGAGTCTGATGAACAGCCTGATTAAGACAGCTCTTTTCCCCGCCCTTTGTAAGTACATTTTTCCAGGGGGGGTTGCGTTAGTGGGATCCAAGTCTCCTGGTAACTTTTTTATCTACCCTAGAACGTATGGATTAATCGAGTTTTGGAAATCTACCCCGTATTTGACTTTTTTGAATCTCGCGCTCCATGCCACTGCCGCGATGGAGTTTGCCGGAGCTTCCGCATAGACAGCGTGAACAGCCTCCTACCCTTCCGTGAGTAATCGCCATCCAATTATTTGTGTAATGGGGCTTATCTCTTACTTCTGGCATCACTAGGATTATTTGGATCAGCACATTGAGCTGTTTTTCCTTGTCACCCCCAGGTTTTGCTATTAATGAATGTGAGAATTTCAGGGTTTCCAAGCGACACGCTACTGGATTCACCCCCCCTTTTTTGGAACAAGTTTCCATAACAAAACGAATCGGTCTACATTTTCTTGTGAGTAATGGCTACCGCTTAATCAAACTCCTGAAGCAAATTGACATGTGTTAACCACCAAACATGCAATTCATTTATTTATTTCAGCTTCACGTCAGGGAACTCCCGCAGTAATTTCTGCACCTTCTTTAATTACTCACCTACCTGTTGACGTTCCTTCTGACCTCAGAGGTATTTCTCTCTTTTACCGTAATTACCCCCTCATGGTTACTTTGGTAATAAGGCCACAGGACCCGTTCAGGGCTCTGCCTTATCTCCTTTTGCACAAACCATTGGGACTTAATAGCCTGCTGACACCCTTGTTTTTACCTCCTCTGTAGCGTAATTCTTCGCCACTGACGACAGACCACGACTCCTTAGCGTGGCGTCCTATCCATGTACTGAGCCAGTATCGGCCGTACCCCATGGTAATTTATTTTTATTTATCACCCTACTCGTTGTTAGAGTTATTAGGATGAATTGTCATCCTCATTATATATTAAAGTGAAATATTCTTCTTCACAGAACTGGCCCCCTTCCCTCCCAGTGTGACGTCCTGATGAAGACCCCGTGAAAGGACTTTATTCAGCCTGTTGATAGGGGTCGAAACGTCGACTTTTCTCTGTTTGTATTCCGGCACATCCCCGATCAAATCTAGTAATCAGAAGTGCTTTGCGAATAGGATTTATTGTAATGGTGTAATTTTGGTCTGATTGTTTGGCCATGATATTTTGAATTATTCTTACACTGTCAAGAAAATCGGAATATTTTGTTATTCTTGTATATTATGTTATTCTTCTAATTCCTATCACTCCTTTTGAGCACTCTTTCCTTCCCTTCCCCCCTCCGGGGCTTTTTCGCAAAATATTAATTGATGCAACTGTTATGAATTTTGAAAATTACGTTTTGGTTGGTAATAAATCATTATTACCATTCCATTAATTTTGTGGAATTCTTTTTGTTTATTTGTTCTTAGTAATTTGTGTATGCTTTTGCTATCACCAGAGGGCACTCATCGCCGAGGCTCGGAGCCTGCCCCTGCAAAACATATAGTTCCGACTTAGTCCAATTCAGCGTATAGCCGGAAACTCTGCCGTGTGTGTCACAAATGTGCAACAAAGCCGGTACTCCGCGTTCGGGGTTTGTTAGATAAATCAACATATCGTCTGCGTACAACGACAGTCGGTCCTCCCCTCCCCCACACCATGACATGCCCTTAAGGATAGGCGAAGTCCGTATGAGGGTCGCCAGGGGCTCCAAGAAGATCGCGAACAGTAGGGGTGACAAGGGACAACCCTGTCGTGTGCCCCTCCCTAGCGGGAACGTGCGCGAGATATGTCCATTAGCTACCACGTGCGCCGCAGGGTCAGTGTACAGCAGCTTGACCCATGCAATAAAGCGGGGCCCGAATCCCAAGCGCGTCAGTGCCTCAAAAAGGTACGCCCATTCTACGAGGTCAAATGCCATCTTAGCGTCGAGTGCCAAAATCACCGCTGATTCCCCGATAGAATCCGCTCTGGCCAGCACTCCGTGCAGCCTCCGCAGGTTCAACGCCGTGTTCCTGTGTGGCATGAACCCGGATTGATCCGGGTGAATAATCGACGACAAATGGGGCAGGAGTCTAGTCGCTAGGAGTTTAGCCAAAATCTTAACTTCGGCATTTAGCAAGGATATGGGGCGGTAAGAGGAACATTCATCAGGTGGTTTGCCTGGTTTGGGGATAGTTACTATGGTCGCCACTCTCTGGTCTGGCGGAAGGGAGCCTTTTTCCAGACATTCCCTAAACATCTCCAGTAGATGTTCACTGAGGGATCCAGGCACTGCTTGATACCACTCAATGGGTATGCCATTGGGTCCCATTGCTTTGCCCGGGTTCAGTGCCCGAATCGCCAGCTGAACCTCCTCGGCGGTGATGTCCGTTTCTAACTCCTGTGATGCTTCCGGGGACAAAGTTTGGACCTCGATCGGAGCTAGGATGGCTGTGGCCATCTCAGGAGTGATCACACGTTCCGGGGTGTACACCCTTTCAAAATGGGTCGCGAGTAACTCCGTAATACGTCGTGGGTCAGTGTGTACCACCCCATTTTCGTCCTTCAAGCGTTGGATCCCCCTGGAGCTGCCCTCCCGTTAATCAAGCCACGCCAGCATTTTCCCCGCCTTTTCGCCCATCTCATAGATCCTATTTCGAGTGTCGGCTATTTGCCCTTTTACTTGGATACGTAGGTGATCGTCGTATAGTTGTTGTTGAAGGGTAAGTGCATGCAGGGTTAGTGGAGAGGGGTGCTGCTCATGGGCTGCTGTCCGATCCTGTAAACCCACTTCCAAATTAACTAATTCCTGCGATAATTGTTTTTTATGACCCGTGATGGAGTTAATGGCCTGTCCCCGCAGGACCATTTTATAGGCTTCCCACAGTATCTCCGGGGAACGCACTGAGTGTATGTTTTCCCAGAAGAATTGCTGTGTTGTATTCTTAAGGGCCTTGCGAACCCGGGGAACCCTGAGGTAGGCAGCGTGAATGGGGTAAATGCGTCTGCGTGAACGTGCCTGCGAAGAAAGTGTTAGCGTGAGTGGTGAATGGTCTGAAATCCCTCGTGGATGAATCGTCATGTCGTCTATAAGTTGGAGTCCCTCTCCCAGCGTCAGGAAGTGATCAATGCGAGATAGACTGCCGTGCACGGCTGAGAGATAAGTGTATTGTTTTGTACCAGAGTGTAAATGCCTCCATACGTCAGTCAGTCCCAAGGCCGTTACAAACCGCTGAAGGTAGGGGACCCCACCCGCCTGAACCGGTGTGGGGTATCTATCAAGTTGTGTGTCCAGAACTGCATTGAAGTCCCCCCCCCCCCCCCCCCCCCCCCAGGATAATCTCACCCTCGGGGAGAGTCAGAAGAAAGTCACCTAGTTTCGGGAGGTGAACCGAGTGCAACGCCGGTGGTATATACACAGATACTAAATTAAGAAGTTTCCCCTCCCACTGCCCCTGCAGGGCCGCAAAGCAGCCTTGGTCATCAGTTTTAGTAAGTAAGGGGATGAAACGTGTATTTTTTTGTATCAGGATGCCCGTCCCCCTGGAACCGGACGTAAACTCAGAGTGAACTAACATTTTATATCCTCGTCTATCCAAGGCCTTGGTAGTCCCCCCCTACCAGATGCGTTTCTTGCAGTAGTGCTATGGTGGGTTTCTGTCTTTTAATAGCAGTCAGTACTAACCCTCGTTTGACTCTGTCCCCAAGACCTCTCACGTTCCAAGACAGTAATCGTAAGGGAGGGCATTGTGACTCAGGGTCCGCTTGCCCCCCCAACTGGGACCGAATTATCAGCCATTAGGTACTATGGGTTCCATGGTGTAGTGGCCAAGGGGTGTAGCGGGCATGGCGGCCATGCCGGTGCACAGCGAAGGGCCGAGGGACATCACGGAGGTTTATGATCAGTCAATCCCACCCATCTCGCATTGACTCATACTGAAATTTAAGCATTGTCTTCGACTATCTATATACATTCCTAACTGTAACAAATCGACCCCCTCCCCAGCCCCCCTCCCTGCTACCCTGCCTAACGGACTTTCAACTGCCCGCCTCCCCAACTGAGCAGAGTGCTTGACCCATCCCGCAACCAGAGTACTTGCGTGTAGGGGGGAGAGCATCTCCCCGAGCAGGCGGCATCCCTGCGTGCCGTTGGTGTGTTCGCGCCAGAGTCCAATTGCAGCTATCAAACCGTGTCAATAAAACCAGCGATTGCCCTGTCCATGAAGATTGGAGTATGGGGTTCATTCGTCGCCACCAGCCCCTGCGAAACCACGGGACGGAGAGTTCTCCGCTCCTCCATGCCCTGACGTCTGTGAGCCAGCTCTGCTGTCGCCTCCGCGATCCTGGGCAGACCTGTGTCTCCTCCGCTGTCGGTCCACACTATGCCACCCCTCAAGCCAGTCCCGGGCCGCTTCTGGAGAATCGAAAAACCATACTTTTTTGTCCGCCACCACTCGCAGCCGGGCCGGAAAGATCATTGAATACGGCAGTTCCTTTTCCCTCAAAGTTTTCTTTACCTCAAGGAATGTTCTGCGCTTTCTAGAGACCTCCGCTGTGTAGTCCGGGAAGAAGGCGAGTTTCGAGTTCTGAATTCGGATCGGCGGCGCCACCCTTGCGGCCTGTAAAATGGCGTCGCGGTCTCTGAAATTGAAAAGTCGTGCCAGTATTGGTCTAGGCGGGCCACCTGTTTTCTGTTTGCCCCCGGCACTCTGTGGGCCCGTTCCACTGAAAAAAAGTTCGAAAGGCCTTTAGGCTGGAGTCTGGTTTTGATTAATTCCTCCACATACAGGTCCATGGCTCCCTTATCTTCAGATTCCGGCACTCCTAAAATACGAACGTTATTGCGCCGGGAGCGCCCTTCTTGGTCATCCAGCTTGTCTTTGAGCAGTTTGTTGTCCGCTTGCAGTCGTCCCATCGCCGTTTGTAACTCGGACACGTCTTCAACCAGCGATTTAGTGACCACCTCCACCTGTTTAACCCTTTCATTCATTTTCTGGAGGTCTGCCCGTATCAGGGTGACCTCCGTGGCCGTCGCTCCCACCGTCGCCTGCACCTGAGCCAGCGCCGCCAGAACATCCTCCAACGTGGCTTTCTTCGCCCCCTCAGACTCCGACGTTTTCCCCGCCTTCTTGCGCTGTTCTTGGGGGGGAGTATGCTTCTCGTAGGCGAATTTGTCCAATTTGGCCTGAGTAGTGCTATGTCTGGGGCCCCTGTTGGACATGGTATCGGTCTTGCGGACTTCTCAGACCCGCTCAGGCCCGTGATTAAACCAAGGAAGGCCGGTGCTGCGTGATCCTGTCGTCGACTGTGGGTGGTCACGTTAGGCGACCGCTGCCGCAGCAGCCACCGGAGGCCCCCCGCTACCGCAGGTCTTTATCGCTCCGCCTTGGCGGGCGGCTCCGCGGGGGTGGTTATTGGAAAAACCCTGGACCTGGCGTGTGTGCAGCGCCCAAGATGGCAGGTCCGACTGCCCGGTGCTCGGCGCTGCCCCAAAGCGCGATCACACAAGGACCCACTGCCACTGGGTGTCCTGGGGCCCCGCCTATGCCGCTGGGAGATGCTTACAGATTGTCCCGGCAGTGCATCCCGGACTCCGGTACATCCGGCCAACCGCCGCCGCCAAAGGTCTATTTCCGGCCAGGTCCGTAGGTTACGCAACTCCGCTGTCTCCAGGAGAGCGTTAGGCCCCACCTCTCGCTGATCTCAGCCAAGCGATGTCGCACCGTTTCAGGGTCTTCGCCGTCTCGAAATTGAACCATCGGGTGCTGCACGGCCTCTAGGTCCGATCCACCCCTTTAAGCACTTTGAGAATCAGGATAATTACGACGGATTGCAGTGGGAAGCCGCCTCCTCACGGGAGCCCTCCTAAGCTGCGGCCGCCATCGTTGGCTGCTAGCCACGCCCCCCAAGAGCATCATAATTGATGGATTCTGATGTGTCTAATCGGAGCTTCGCAGCTAACATTATAGTCTTAGCTTGAGCCATCCTACCCTCGTCCGCAGCAACTTTAGCCCATTTTAGTCGCCTGCCGCAGTTCGAAGGAACAACTTCGTGGGATGATTTCCATTTAGGTGGAGACTCAATTGGTTTCCCATCTTGCCACAGAGGGGCAAGGGTTAAGGCTAGAGGGTTGTGGTCACTGTCAGATGACAATAAGACTTCCATGTCATGGAAGTACGACCACAGGTTATGGTTCAGCAGTATATAATCAATTCTAGAAGTGTGTCCCACCCTGTTATAGGTGTGCGCTCCCCTAGAATCTGACTTAGATCGACCATTAGTGGCTCTAAGGTCGTATTCCATACAAAGTGAGTTGATATCTATAGCTCTCTGGGTCCATTTTTTAATCGGATCCAGAGAGAGCAGAGGAATGCCTCTCCTAGCATCGTCTACCCATGTGTCCAATATATCCTCACTTGCTAAGGGTTCGAAACAGCAGTTAAAGTCTCCTGCTAAGACAACAAGGGAATCAATTTTACAGGCTTTCAGCTCCTCTTCTACTCCGGATGAGGATAACATTGAGTTCCCCCCCCCCTAGCCCCCCTTAAGTAGAGGTTAAACACTTCTAGCTTCCTACCCCCATGGCACTGTATTGAGAGTCTCAGAAGATCAGGCGATTGTGTGTGTATGTGACTTATGGTTAGTCCCAATGCAATACTGACCCAAATAAGAAGGCCACCCGACGGGCGGCCTTTGCTGCCCTGTGGTTGGGATGCTGGCACAGAGTAGGTTGTGTACCCTACCCTGTGGCAGGGTTCCAAGCACCATGTTTCTTGCAAAAGACAAATCCCGAATGGATCCACAAGGGAATTCCAGTCTGGGTTGTCAACATTGCGTGCAAGCCCTGCCACATTCCAACTTAAGATCTTCAGTTGGGGGTTTCCTATAGTACTCTGTCTGGTCAATGGCGCAGGAGCAGGGGGGAGCAAGATTAGAGCCCGGGCCTACCCCTGAGCCATGATCAGACACTGCCTCCATTACATCGGCTCTAGTTGGTGTTTGGGCGGCCTCCTTCTGGATTCGGATATTTGCCCTGGTGTCGGTAATTCGTTTGCCAGGAGGCAAAGACAGCTGATGGGAAAACATGGGAGTCATTGATGGTGCAACTAGCTCATGCACAATTGCATGAGTTCTAAGGGTATTAGGAGTGTTCGGCGCTCCCTGTACTAACAAGGCATGTGCCAATGGTTGGACAAGTGGGGTGGAGCTAATTCCTTCCAATGTAGTTAGCAAGAAAAAGGAGTCAGAGTCCCCATGAGATAGAGGAATCTTTGCAGGCAGGTGAGGATCAGGGGGCTTGAGCAGTCAATCTACTTCTTCGAGACAGCTGTACCTGTTCGAGGTTGGTACCCCGAACCAGCGTCTAGTTGGAATTTGCTCTTTAGTAGGAAACCCCCTCCTGGGCTGCTGATGTGCCATAGACCAGTTGCCCCCATAAGAGTGTGCATTACGTGGTGGATAGAAGAAAGTTAGTGGCCTGGGTGCAATGGATGAGCCCTCACCAACAGTAGACCATGAACAGATATGGCGGGCCGTGTATGGATCCTCAAACGTCACGACCACACAATCGCCAGGACTGGATTTCCGTGAGGGACCCACCCAGGGGACTCTTCGCACCATTTTAACTCCGCTTCTCCGACCATTTGGAATTGGTCTATGCACATTAAGCCAGTGCATGACCTTGTTCTTTAGAGAACAATGATTTTCGTACTGGCCAATCACGACCTCTGGCACACCCGTCAGTACCACTACGTAGTCGTTGGCTTCTGGGGGGAGATCGATATACCCCCCCTTGAAAGTTGCTCTTGTTATGTGAGCCCTGAATAGGTCGATGGGTATTGTTGCTAACATTCTGCCTCGGAAGAGCACCCACATTGGTATGTGTGGGGGCTTGGGGAATGGGGTCCTTTAACCTTGGCGCCCTAAGCGGGGGATCAGGTATTTTATAATCAATTCCCTTAGTGCGAGGTTTGGGGATTGGCTGCGTTGAAACTAGTGCTGGAGGGGGAACACTTGGAGTCTGTGGGGCTATGTTATTCTCTAGGAGACCTTGGTTTTCTAGGCCTCGTAATCCCAGAGTGGCCAAAGCTATAATGCTCTTTTCCATCTCTAATAGATGGTTCTCAATGCGTGAGAGTCTTAAGTCCAGGGGAGATAGGAGCTTTTTTAGGGTTTCCCAAACTATTCCTATAAACTCCCCATCCCTCCCTTCCTGATCCTTTGAGTGAAGTCCGATTTCTTCTGTAATTATATTATCTTCAGTGGTTGCAGAGGCTGTACCATCACTATCTTTTCCCCGGGGAATCTGTAACGGGGAAGCATACCCTCCTATAACGTTAGTCGCATGGATGTTACCAACGTTGAATAGGTTTGCCCCAACGATTTTAGCCTTCTTGCGTGAGTAAGCAGACCTTGAGGCACGTTTCCTTTTGTGTAGTATGCCCTTGGTGCTAGTACATGTGGATACATCTAAAATGTCTGGGGAATGGGGAGTGATAGTAAGTTGTTGATCAAGGGTAACCACGGGTGGGGGCTGACTTACAATCGAGGGTATGGGACACAGGGGTAAGGGCGAGACAAGTGAAACCGGAGTATAATTAACATCCGCCTTCGCGATTACTCAGCGCTGATTGACCAGACGCTCCGGAGTAGTAGCAGATGCTATGTGACCCAGTGAAGAATTTTTGGAGTTAGCAAAGTCCTGCGACAGTCTTCTAGCAGCAGCCAGATCTAAGGAGACTCGAGTTTGCAATTTAGTAATTTCATTGTCTATAGCAATGTTTGTGCGTGTAATAAAGTCATCCATGGGACCATTTTGTATCAACCCCCCCTTAGCAGCCCTACTGCGGCTAGCCCGTGTGCACATGTATAACAAGATAAGCAACCAGAATAGCCAATAGGAGGAAACAATATGAACTGTACCGAGGGCAGGGCGAAGGGCGAAGGAGGGGGGCCCAGACCAGACCTCTTAGACCTCGAACGGCCCGCTCTTTGCCCGGTCTTCGCCCCGCGCTGCGTCCCGCGCTGCGGGAGTGCTGGTCCTAGATGTAGTGAACGTAGAGGGCGGTGGGCGGGCCAACAGGGAGAGCGGACCGGAAGGTCTCCGACGGTCACGCAGGGACTCCTGGGCAATGGAGTCCCTGCTAACGCTCGCAGCCCCACTGAAGCCTCACACCCAAGCCCAAGTCCTCCTCAGCGCCGGTTGCAGCGTCCAAGTCCAGCCCCCAGCAGAGACGACGAAGCGGCACCCGCGGAGCGGGTGCGGCGAGCAGCAAACAGCAGTGGTGGTGTCCCAAGCAAGCGCCTACAGGTACGAGCGCTATAGTGTTAGTGGCGTCCCCCATATGTGCATTAACCTATTGACCGGCATGAGAAGAATGAAAGGCGGAGAAGGATGAAAGGCAGAAGTGTATGATCATGCAACTCCTTACATTTCCTACAAGCATACACACCAGAAACACAGGCAGAGAGAGAAAGATGGGGATATATGCAGTGAAAGTTCACTCACCCAGCTTTACGAATGGGTGTTAACTGAGGCAAAAATCACTTTCTTAAACCTGCCTCCGGTGAATGTCTTGTTCCTCCCCGTACAAGCTTGCTAGCTCCAACCATTTGCAGGCATATTTGGCAGTGCGGTACACACACAGACCCAGGGCTGGAAAGCTGTGAATAAGTCTGTTAATGCAGCATCGAGGAAGAGGGGTTTTAATGGGCTCCGCTGCCCCAGCCTGGACATTAAAAGTTGATGGCGCCGATGGAAGCAGCGAGGCCGGGTGCAGCCTGCCTTGTGTGCCGTGTCAGGATGATGGGTGTGCGCAGAGCGGTGTGCAGTGTGGCTGAGACCGCTTTAATCACGAGAACTCCCCATAAAAGCAGAAAGCAAGGCGGAAAAGTAACTGCTCCTCCAGGAAGGACGGGGCGAGCTGAACGCATCTCATCTGCGAAAATACAACAATTAGGGAGAGCTCAGGTGGGCAAAGAACAGCAAGGATGCGTTTTACATAGCGGCTAAACACCCGAGTATCGAGGCGCTGCTGTGCTAATGAATGTTACTATTACCAGCCACATTGGCACCGGCGAAGGGTAACACGGAGTTTTGGTGCTTTTTGACGTCCTGCGCACAAACCTAAATTACTTGAAAAATACATACTTGTGTGTATTTGAGTGCAGGGGGCTGAGAATTAGTGGGGGGTTTCTCCTACTTCCAAGCCTGCTGACAAACACGTTTTAGACAAATACTGTTGTGCTGTTGTTTACCAAACAACCCATACATAAGGAAAATGGAAACCTCGCCTTGAAGCGATTAGCGTGTAAAGTTTCGCAGTATATTGCATGCACGTAGTGTTTAGCCTTAAAATTCCCCACAGCACTATTAACAAGACGGAGAGTTTGAACGCGCAGGGTTCCTATCATGAAAAACAAGCAGGAAGTGGGATAAGGGAGGGGTGGCAAATGGTGAGCAATTTCGCGGCCGCCTTGATGTTCTCAGTGGCTGCCCGGCTCACTGAGAACATCAAAGTGGCCGCAAAATTGCTCCCAAAGCTGCAGCCGGGCAAATGGTCCGCGCGCCCGGCGAGCGCATGCACTGTTCCCGATCCGCCTGCAGACTTTGGGAGCATTTTTAAAAGTCCCTTACTAAACTCTCGCAGATCAACGCATGCGCGTTCGATCAGCGAGGCCTAAAAAGGGCTCCGTCTGCCAAATTTGGTGTAAATCCATTAGGTGGTTCGGCCTGTAACTGTTTAAAAATTGGAAAATCCCAATATGCATTGCATGGAGAGAAATCCGTTTTGACCCAGGCTTTTTCTCGGACCCCGGCCTGCCAAATCACCCCCGTTACCTTCCATTTCGGAACTAGGCAAATTATGGCAATTTTTTGGGAACATTTCGTGAACTTTCGTCAAATGGCACCAACGTGTGTGTGTGTGTGTGTGTTTTTTTTTTTTATAATAAAGACTTCTACTGATGCACTACAACGTGGTCTGTGCTCAGTTACTAATATTGGTAGCAAGAAAGTGCGAGCGGAGTCTTCTTGAGATATATATCTATATATATATATATATATAGATATATATCTCGATCAGAGGTTGCTTTTGTTCATTCCAGCTAAGGTTGGATGGTATTTTACCAATCCAAAGCTGTAATACTGTGCTTGGAGTGGTAAAAGGCTTGTATCGTTTTACAGTTCGACATGGAGGGCACTAGCTGCTTAAAGACTTTGCTGTATAAATAGCACAAGACTTTGTTCTTTTCTAGCTCGGCATGGATGGCCCTGTGCTAATCCTATGCTTAAAAACTTTGCTACAAAAACAGACATTTGAGGACAACACATTAAGAGTTGCTGTGTTTATAGGTGCTCCTCTATACCTAATCTTTGGAACACCCAGAATTCTGTGCTTCTTTTTTGCATAATTTAAGCAGCACTTTAAGTCTGAAAGGGTATTGTGTGTGTGTGTATTCACGTTCTGCTACAGATGCTAAGCAGCCACTATGGGAGTGGTGTCTGGTGCGGCCCTCGCCTTTTCAAATCCAAGGTTATCCTCTTACAAAGCGACACCATGCAGTGATTACACACACTCAAAGTTCTTGAGTGTGCATGTATGTCGCTTTGTAAGAGGCTAACCTTGGAGATATATATTTGCTGAAAAAAACAGAAGTTAGAGTTGGGTGTGACAAAAAGATCAGTTTTTTATAATAAAAAAAGAAACATGCTAGCCAATTCACTGACAAAAAAACCAAAGGTTAAAGTAACTTCATAGTTAGGTGAATGTTAACGATCAGACATTGCTGTGGCGACCTTTCCAGGTAGAGGTATTTCTAGGTAACAGATCTGTAGGAAAAAGTATCCCTTAGAAGTTATCAGTTCTCAATAAAACTTATTCAGAGGGAGAATGGCTCATCCCCTGGCTATCTGTTTTATGCAGACTTATTTGGTAAGGCTTTTTCTAGCTAAAGACTGCTGGCCCAAAGCAGTTGCCTGTGGCTGAGATCATTCTAGGCGTTCCTTCCATCATTTCCTATTGGGCAGGGAAATTTGACATAACTGAAGCAGCACTGTAATCTCACGAGGGGTAGTGCCAACACTGTGGATCTGTGACACTACTTCTTTAATTCCATCTCTCGTCCCCCCCCCCCTCCCCCTCTTCCTCCCCGGGATGGGTGAATGGCTGAAATGAAAGTTTTCTAGATCTAGTATGACACCTAGAGAAACTTCTTCATAAGGAAGTTCTGTGCTCAGTAAAAATAATATAATAAGTATGTAACTTGTATTTTTTCATATCTTTTACAGGAGAGCTGTTTGCCCAAGCCCCTGTTGACCAATTTCCTGGCCTCACTGTGGAGACTGTGACAGACTCAAGTCGATATTTTGTAATCCGTATTCAAGATGGAAACGGTAAGTAAGGGCTTTAAAAAAATGTAAGTGCCAAAAAAGAACAGGTTATAGGGAGGTGCCTACTTGTACTAGCATAGAAAGTAATTTAGGCGCTAGACTCAGGAGATTGTGGTGGAGAGGGGTGATGCCAAGATGTCTGTGAGGCAGTGGAGAAGAGATTTATAAAGTACGTGTTTCTTTCGTTATTAAGAAGACCAGTAAGTTAATAAATTAGAGGAAAATTGTAGTGGGTGGTTGGTGCAGGAGAAGACTAATCCACCTAGAATTGTCGGTCTAGTTGAGAATAACTAATCTATCAAAAACACTTTGAATTCCCCTTTCCACAAAGTATTACAAGGATGCGTAGTCAAGTCAAGTCAGGTAATTTATATAGCGCACTACATACCCAGAGGGTCTCAAGGCGCTTGGGGAAGGGTGGGGAATTATTTGTCGAAAAATCCAGGTTTTAAGCTGCTTTCTGAAGGCTAGGTGGTTTTGAGTGAGGCGGAGGTGAATGGGAAGGGAGTTCCATGTTTTAGCCGCTAGGTAGGAGAAGGATCTTCCTCCCATGGTGGATTTGTTGATGCGTGGGACCGCAGCGAGGGCTTGGTTGGAGGAGCGTAGCTGGCGGGAGGGGGAGTAGAAGGATAGTTGCGAGTTGAGGCATTCTGGTCCAAGTTCGTAGAGTGCTTTGTGTGCGTGGGTGAGGAGGCGGAACGTTATCCTCTTATTGACAGGGAGCCAGTGGAGGTCTTTTAGGTGACCGGAAATGTGGTCTTTGCGCGGGATGTCGAGTATGAGTCTGGCTGATGCGTTTTGGATGCGTTGGAGTTTTCTCTGGAGTTTAGCGGTGGTACCGGCGTATAGGGTGTTTCCGTAGTCCAGGCGGCTTGTAACTAGTGCGTGAGTGACCGTCTTTCTACTTTCGGTGGGGATCCAGCGAAATGTTTTTTTGAGCATGCGGAGGATGTTGAAGCAAGATGATGAAACTGCGCTGACTTGTCTGGACATCGAGAGAGAGGAGTTCAGGATGACGCCCAGGTTCCGTGCGTGGTCCGTTGGAGTCGGTGCTTTTCCTAGGGCAGCTGGCCACCAAGAATCGTCCCAGGTGGAAGGGGAGGTGCCTAAGATGAGGTCTTCTGTTTTGTCTGAGTTCAGTTTAAGACGGCTGTGTTTCATCCACTCGGCTACTTCTTTCATTCCTTCATGTAGGTTGGTTTTGGCGGTGTTTGGGTCTTTGGTGAGGGAGAGGATTAGCTGGGTGTCATCAGCGTAGGAGATTATGTTGAGGTTGTGTTGTCGAGCGATGGCCGCGAGGGGGCTCATGTAAACGTTGAAGAGGGTGGGGCTAAGTGAGGATCCTTGTGGCACGCCGCAGATGACTTCGGTGGCCTCCGACTTGAACGGTGGGAGGCGGACTCTCTGAGTCCTTCCGGTGAGGAACGAGGTGATCCAGTCCAGTGCTTTTCCTTGGATTCCGATGTTGTTGAGGCGTTGTAAAAGAGTGCTGTGGCAGACTGTGTCAAAGGCTGCGGAGAGGTCGAGGAGGATGAGGGCGACTGTGTCTCCATTGTCCAGTAGTGTTCTAATGTCGTCTGTTGCTGCGATGAGGGCGGTCTCAGTGCTGTGTTTGGCTCGGAAGCCGGATTGTGATGAGTCAAGGGATTTGTTGGCTTCGAGGAAGGCGGCGAGCTGGTTGTTGACTGCTTTCTCGATGACTTTGGCCGGGAATGGTAGGAGCGAAATGGGGCGGTAGTTTTTGAGTTCGGTGGGATCAGCTGTGGGTTTTTTCAGGAGGGCGCTGAGTTCGGCGTGTTTCCAGCTTTCCGGGAAGGTGGCGGATTTGAAGGAGCAGTTGATGACGTCTTGGAGATGAGGTGCTATGATGGAGTCTGCTTTGTTGAAGATGTGGTGAGGACATGGGTCTGTAGGGGATCCTGAGTGGATGGAGTTCATCAGGCGGATGGTGTCCTCAGTGGAGATTGGGTTCCAGTCATTGAGGATGTTCAAGGGGGGTGAAGGAACAGTAGAAGGTTGGGTGGGTTGGTCTCCGGGTTGGTTGTCGAAGCTGTTGTGGATGTCTGCGATTTTGTCGTGGAAGAACGAAGCTAGGGAGTCGCAAAGGGTTTGAGAGGGAGAGATGTCGTTGGAGTTGGCAGTGGGGTTGGTAAACTCTTTGACGATGTTGAATAGTTCCTTGCTGTTGGGGGCGTTGTTGTCTAGTCGGTCTTTGAATGCAGCTTTCTTGGCAGTTCGGATCAGTTGTTGGTGTGTGCGGGTGGCGTTTTTGAAGGCGTCCCTGGTGTTGGTGTTTGGGTCTTTTTTCCAGGCCTTTACAAGGGAGCGACAGAGTTTCTTAGATTTCTTAAGATCATCGTTGAACCAGGGGGCGTTTTTGCTGCCTAGTTTGATTTGACGTTTTTTCAAAGGTGCTAGGTTCTCGGCGCTGTTGGTTAGCTATTGAGTGAGGTTAATGGCTGCTTGGTTGGCGTTCGATGAGTGGGCAGGGGGGTATTGAAGAAGCGATGAGGAGATCTGGTCGATGGTGATTTTGTTCCAGTTTCTTTGCGTAGCAAGATGGTTGCATAGCTAACTAAGAGATTGTAGCATATCCAGTTGAAAAATGGAACAGTGGAATCCGAAAAGAGCTTGATGCCCGAATTAACACTCCTACCCTCTTCAACGCAGTTTGCTAGGATGTTTGGCAGATATAGCCGTATGAGTGAGTAAAGTGAGAGATGGGCAGTTTGAGATTGCAGAAAGTGCTTACTCATTCCCTTGTTTTCTAGGGCGAAGCGCTTTCATCGGCATTGGCTTCTCAGATCGTGGTGACGCCTTTGACTTCAATGTGGCACTTCAGGACCACTTCAAGTAAGTATTACACAGGTTATTATCCAGCTGTTGTAGGACGGTGAATGGCTTGTCTTTTATTCAGATACCGCAATAGGACGGGCAGGCACAATATTCACAACCTAGATCTTGGCAAGACTGGTACTGAGTAGATCAGGTTTGAATCTGTAATTATTTTGAACTGTGCCACTATTTTTAAATCTGCTTGAACTATTGAACCTGTAGAAGGACATTCCTGAAATTGTTTGGAGGTATTTTCAAATGAAGCTGGGAGAATGTTGTATGATCTGGGTACTGGCTGGGCCACATTATCCTTAGCAGCACTGAATATTGTTTTAATCTATTTGACTAGTAATTTGTTTGTGCTTTGAATACATTGGGTAAGTGTCAGTTTCTATCATAATTGTATATAGTTTGGACTTACTGTGGTGAGCAAAGACAGTTGATTTTCCCCAATTTACTGTACATTGTTTCTGCATCCTGTCCATCGGAATTGTATTGAGGAACTCCACTTGTAGTGATTGACATGCTCTCACTCTTGACATACTCTTATGATATGTAGTGATTCCTTAGTGATTCCTAAGTGTTAAGTGAACACCAAGAGAAACTCAGTGGAGTGTAAAATCCATGCATTTGCTGCTTCTTTGAGATTAATAACAATGGAGTCCATTGAACTCATTGGGCAGTGCTTTACGGCCGAGGCTGGCGCCAAGCTCTAAACATTACAAACTCTCATCTCATGGAGTACTTTTAAATGAAAAAGGCAGTTTTATTTTTTATTTTTTTAGGTAGATTTTCCTGTTAATAACCACTTTCAATCTAAACCGATAGATAGGAGCTCTGGTGATATTGTGATTTGCTCTGGGTAACAGTTTCCTCATGTGAGGAAACTGGAACTAGAACTCCTATCATCTGGTTTCAAGCTCCACTGCATTCCGGATATACCACAACATCAGTGTAGGCTTGTGGTTTGATGTTGTTGGATGCTATCTTGAGGTCCTCCCCTTCCTCTCCAGCCTTCACCGTGAACATTGTTCCCTGCTGTACATGTTGGTTGACTCCCCTTTCTCTGTGCAGGTGGGTGAAGCAGGAATCCGATCTCACAAAAGAGTCCCAGACACCTGACACACGGCCAAAACTTGATCTGGGCTTCAAGGAAGGTCAAACTATCAAACTCAGCATTGGGGTGAGTGTACAGCAACCACAGACAGACTTAAAGAATGATCTATTTGATAGTAAAGAGTGGCTGTTTAGGAAGAATAGGTGGATGCTGGAGGTGCTAATGAGGTGGCTGCAAAAAAGCTCTCCGACATGCCTCCTTTACACTCATACTCTCGGTCAATGACCGTGACCAACGATGAGACATCTGTTGGTTCATTTTTTATGCTATGCAAACAGTACAATAATGGTTGTTAAATTAATTTACACCGAATGATGAACCGCAGCAATTTGGAAGGGCCCTGCTCCTTAGCAATCATTTTGAGAAACATGTTCATCTAACAAGTGGAGAAATGATTGAAAATACTTTAAGTTTACATTTTTTCGCTTTACATATGTGTTGCCATTCAGTATACAAACAGGAATCACACATAACGTAAAAGAATAGATGGAGGTGTAGTTTACATGAAGGTAGACTGTGGGCATTCCCACCATTCTCTGGTTTTCCTCTATTGGTATTTTGGGTAATTATTTTGGTCAAGGAAGGGGTGGGAAAGTGAATGATCGTAGTCAGTGGGGACAAGTGGAGAAGGGGGGTTTGTCTAAAATTCGAAGATCTTTAGGTAAGGTGTGAAAAGCTTAGAGGGTGTGTAGAAGGCATCCACCTCAAATTTTTATTTAAATAGGTATGTTGGAGGATCAGACTGAATAAAGTAATCAATGTGGAAAAACGATATAAATCCTCTTCAAAATGACCAAAGAAAAGCGTACAGGTGGTGATTTGACATTACTGTTGAGGATAACAAGGCCTAAGTAGTGAATGCTGGTGTGTGAGGTTGGTGTTAACGCACATTGGGCCTGTAGCAAAGATGGCTTCTCTTTAAGAGATGCATGTGGGCTGTGCTGCTGGATATGACTATAGAGAGTAAGGTATGTGGTACTGCTGTCTCGGAGCATAATGGATCAGCACAGGAGACCAAACTGGTGAAGGTCACAGAATGTACACTACAGAGGAACCCCCTGCAACACCACAAGAAATGTACTTCTGAGGCTCGGGGGAAGCTCTTGAACTACCAGCCTCCAGAGTCAGACTGGCACCATAGAGAAAAATATTTGCTTCTTGTAGTCCCATCACACAACCCCCTGATTTTTTTTTAATGAATGGGGATACAGGGTCTTCCTCATTGCAGAACTATCTGTCGGTCCTGCATGGAGTGCTGAAGTTGAGTAAACCACAGCGGGAGACCTAAATGGGCATGTGGCCTTGCATCCTAATTAGTGAACGGTACTACTGTAGGGGAGCATCTTCTTGTGCAGTTACCATTAAGTAGCCCCATCTACTCCGTCTAAGAGCAAGAGGCTCCTGACAACCTCAGTGGAGAAGGTTTGCACCAAATTAGATGCCATTTGGAAAAATATTGTAACATTTACGAAAAAAGCTGAATATGATGGAATTAAAGCTGATTGGACCAGAGAAGAAAGTGGTACCTACAGATAAAAGAGCAGTGTCCACAGAAACCGCCGAGTATTAAAAGATGTCAATGTATACCGTATTCCAAAACTGTGCCCTACTCCTAATTGTTAGGCTGGAGAATTTGGTGGATAATCTGTGCAGCTCCACATCCCATGCACCCCTGGGGTGGAACTCATGGCTGTAAATTCTGATCTGGTAACTGAACTTTAGCCTTCTAGGGCTGCAAGGCCAGTCCAGATTCCGAGACAAGCCTTACTCATCTGAGAAGAGCAGCCCTTCCATTGTGATGTGGAGAAGGTTCCGGGGCTGCAGTCATTGCAGAATTTCAAGTTGGAGACCTTTGTAAACTCCTGAGTTCAGCAGCAAAAGATCGATTTATTATATTGTGAACACAGAAATCTCTTGTTCCCTGCCCTAAGTGCCATGACAACCACATGATGAGTGCAATGTAATGGGTCTAGCCTGCACACCTGCTTAGTTTCAACCAATTAATCTAATTTAACAACAAATTTACTTAATTTAGGAGCTAACCCAGTGGGAATTGTGCCCACAATTCTTTGTCAAACAGCTCTGTAAGGACCTAGTGTGACCAGGTCTAACTGGGAGCTCAAACTGGGTCCATTAAAGGTTTCAAGAATTGTGTAAACTTAATTTATAAACACTTGTCCCAATTCAACATCATATGACATACAAAAGTTCTGGTTCAAAATCAACGTCGTTTTTACTGTATCTGATACATCTTATTCATGTGGTTTCAACAAATACAATAATGGTGATTGAGTAAAATACGATTTGACTGATACATTGTTAAATCACATATGTATATTTCATTCCTTGCAACTATTACAAAAAGTCTTTAAATAAATGATAAACATCAAAACATATCCCAATGCATTTCGGGTCACTACTGGACCCTTCTTCAGGGGTGGTCCTTTATTCAAAACGGTTTAAATCCTTGATATTCAATAGATGTTCTGTTTGTAAGCACTTCAAAGTAGTATTTCAAACACTGTGAAGATAGTAATCGCCATGATAATAATGTCAGTATTTGCATGTGAAAGTCTGCACGGTGTCAAAAGTAGTTAAAATAAGAAGATAAGTGAGTCATGAAGTTAACAGCAGCTAAACTGAAGTGTGTGAGGGAACTGATTAGGGGGATGAATTATAGTAATGCTGAGGTGCAACCTTATTTGAAACACCCTACTACCGTATGTGTGCCTGACACCAAACACCACGTGATAAAAAATACGTGCAACTCAAGTGCACCCAGTATCAAAAAATCTCAACTTACCCGCCCAACACACACAATTGTGGACGGTTTCAAGAATTCAACGAGCGTATCCGGTTCTGTGGATTACATGAGTACTTATGTCAATTAAAAAACGTTATGAGAACAAAAACGTCTCCCTAACTCTATGTGGCTCACTGGCTTACCGAAAAACAAGTATCACGAGGATGAATCTCAAAGTTCCCGCAATCTGCGGTACAGCATAGACCGGTTGGCCAAAGACTCCCTGTAAGTAAAAGATGCGAGTGCGTCAGTCTCTCGCCCCGATTTTCCCGTGTGATGTTATCAAAGCGGCAAGAGCTTCCATCATGCCTACCTTCGGTGTCGTGGCGTCCTCTAACCCTCGACCTGGCGATTACTTCCGGAAACAACATCCGGTACAACGTAACATGCTTAAGTAGTCATGCGCCCTGGACGTTAGGCTGAGGCCAGGGCGCATGACTACTTAAGCATGTTACGTTGTACCGGATGTTGTTTCCGGAAGTAATCGCCAGGTCGAGGGTTAGAGGACGCCACGACACCGAAGGTAGGCATGATGGAAGCGCTTGCCGCTTTGATAACATCACACGGGAAAATCGGGGCGAGAGACTGACGCACTCGCATCTTTTACTTACAGGGAGTCTTTGGCCAACCGGTCTATGCTGTACCGCAGATTGCGGGAACTTTGAGATTCATCCTCGTGATACTTGTTTTTCGGTAAGCCAGTGAGCCACATAGAGTTAGGGAGACGTTTTTGTTCTCATAACGTTTTTTAATTGACATAAGTACTCAGAACCGGATACGCTCGTTGAATTCTTGAAACCGTCCACAATTGTGTGTGTTGGGCGGGTAAGTTGAGATTTTTTGATACTGGGTGCACTTGAGTTGCACGTATTTTTTATCACGTGGTGTTTGGTGTCAGGCACACATACGGTAGTAGGGTGTTTCAAATAAGGTTGCACCTCAGCATTACTATAATTCATCCCCCTAATCAGTTCCCTCACACACTTCAGTTTAGCTGCTGTTAACTTCATGACTCACTTATCTTCTTATTTTAACTACTTTTGACACCGTGCAGACTTTCACATGCAAATACTGACATTATTATCATGGCGATTACTATCTTCACAGTGTTTGAAATACTACTTTGAAGTGCTTACAAACAGAACATCTATTGAATATCAAGGATTTAAACCGTTTTGAATAAAGGACCACCCCTGAAGAAGGGTCCAGTAGTGACCCGAAATGCATTGGGATATGTTTTGATGTTTATCATTTATTTAAAGACTTTTTGTAATAGTTGCAAGGAATGAAATATACATATGTGATTTAACAATGTATCAGTCAAATCGTATTTTACTCAATCACCATTATTGTATTTGTTGAAACCACATGAATAAGATGTATCAGATACAGTAAAAACGACGTTGATTTTGAACCAGAACTTTTGTATGTCATATGATGTTGAATTGGGACAAGTGTTTATAAATTAAGTTTACACAATTCTTGAAACCTTTAATGGACCCAGTTTGAGCTCCCAGTTAGACCAAACCACATGATGAGTACATGATCTTAGAGTAGTGATGAGATGAGATGCCCAAGGCTCTGTTTTGTTGAGGGCTATTTAAAGATTGTCTTGGGAGAAAGTGTCAATTATTCATTGTCTCTGATTCAGTTGGGGCCGAGACTGAAACTTGTGAAAGATTCAGACAAAGATGGCAACAAGACTGCCTAGGTATCAAGAGTATCACTGAAATGAATGTTCGCTTTGCAATATAGCGATGAGAACGACTACAATGGCCTAGGAGTACTCATTTGTTGTAACTCAATGGTAGGACCTGTGTTTTATTGGGTAGTGAACCCCCGGAGTGTGCTACGATCGCCATTGAATCCATCCAGGCAAAAACCAACATTGATCTGTTTCCTGCAAAAGAACAGTACACACGCTTCCTCCC
The DNA here is from genome assembly GCF_964261635.1 of Lissotriton helveticus. NCBI lineage: Eukaryota > Metazoa > Chordata > Amphibia > Caudata > Salamandridae > Lissotriton > Lissotriton helveticus. The sequence continues at coordinate 73,161,048 of NC_136068.1, read as the reverse complement.
TCCCAGTACTGTTTCTTGTCTTCTTTGGCAAGAGCTGCGCATAAAATGAAGCATGTAATAATGAGTTATCTACACCATGCTCCTCATTTATGAGCCAGATAAGATAGCTGATCAAATAATCAACTGGTTCTTGTTAGGCCAGTAAGTAGGAGGTATCATTTGCCTCTGGAATGGTTGATCAAATGGAAGCAGCACTGGCTGAAGTGAGGTGTGGAACTTAAGATTGGAAATCCTAGACTGAGAGTGGCTTGCCTTTAGTACTTTTCACTCATTCATCCCTCAGTTTTGATGCCAACTGCCTTAAAAGCATTAGTTTCTTTTGTTTTCTCCTCTGGTGGGGATAGGATTTACAAGTGAAGTTTTACCAGCCGCCTTTTACTCAACCCGCCTCCCCAAACAGATAATCTTGCTTTCTCTCTCCTTTTTAATTAATTTCTTTCTCAACCTCCTGGTTGAGCCTAGGTCTGGAATCCTGCATTGGTCATGCCCCACCTCCAAACAAATACCTGTATCTTCAGAAGCCCGGTTACTCTAATCCCATAACCCAAACATCCGGATCCTGCGCTTCGCAGCACATGCACTAAGCACCCACTTAATTTTATGCTGATTATTGTGCGTCCTGCAGTTCTTCACATAACTGATTGCATCACACTTAACCTTAACACCAGCTTCATCCCTCTACTAGCTCTTGACTGTCCGTACATGTATATGTAAGGAAACAGGCATCTTATTGCAGGTTTCCCCCTACCTTTTGCCCCATTTGTACTATTAGCTGATGGTTTTTCGATTCTGAGCCATACCCCAATACTAGTGTTATGACCCATTACAAAAGCTAGGTCGAATTGAATGCCCCATTTGGCAAGTACTGACTTACTTATAGATCCATAGTATATGGTACCAACAGCATGTAAGGCATAGTGAGGTGTGACCCTCCTCTCCCAGAAAGGCCACTCTGGGTGTTAGCAGAGAAGGCGAGCTTCAAAGTAAAACCCACCTTTGAAGGGCCCCCTATGACAGCATACTCGAGCAGGATGCCTTTTGTTCCTGAAGACAAGCTAGAGCCATGGACAGACGGAAGACCCACCCCAAACCGGTTTTCCCGTGGGCATGTAATCCTTAGGTAGCCACACCTTTGGGGTTGGCTCCCAAGCTCCTGACAGTCAAGGGAAGGGTAATACATCATGAGAGTTGCACGAATATTGCACTTTGTGATTGTCAAACGCCACACATCACCGGAACTTTGTCACCAAACAGTAGGGAAACTGCACTGTTCCCTCTGGCACCTTCCCAGAATAAAATGCCCACCCCGAACCTCCGTACATGTTGAATTTAGTGAGTGGATCTAAAGAGAACTGCCCTGCTGCCTTTGAAGCTGCATGTAGAGAGGCTGCATTGTCGGAAGGAGTGCACTTGCTGCACTTTGGTTTAGTGAATTTGGACTGTGCCAGTGGCTTCTGGCTCGAGAAAGTTGATTCCTGGCCCCAGATCAAAGCTAGGACTTCCAGGGTTAGTAGGCTGGACCCCTGGTACAGCACCAGGGATGTCCAAGCTGAAAAAGCCCAAACTGGCAAAGCAGTAGCCACTTCTGAGGAATTGCCACTGACAGGCACGCCATGAGACCATTTCGATATAGCCAAATGTTTCACCCATGTCTGTCAGACCCGGGAGTGCTATTAGAGACTAGATCTGTTGCCCAAGAGGAACACTAGATCCCACCACAGATATTCTCTGTGATCACTTTGTTGTGAGATCAGTTCCCTGGCCGCAGCTATTGACGCAAAGAGAACGTCCTGTGTCGCGGTCAGTTTCTCCTCACCCTGCGTCCACAGCATTAGGACCACTCAGTTGTTGTCTATGATGGTCGTATCCTAAAGGTTGGAACTGGACTGGAGCAGGCTCTGGGAGCCAGGTAACTTTCCAAAGTAAACTTACTGGACTCCTAGACCTCCGCCCTGTCTTCTCTGATATAATACCTCATCATTGCAGCCTTCACGGTGTCTTTGCTGGTGATTTAAAGCTTCAAGGCAATATTTCAACCAAGTCTGGCATAATCCCTCCTCCGCCTACTAGCCATCATCAAGTAGCGCATCACTCTTCCAACCCTGACCAGTCAGACCCAATTTTAGATTGCCACATACCATTGCTGTACCTAACACTGGATTGAACTAACCACATTGCATGGTCTTTGACCTACCACTGGAGCGCCCGACGAAGGAGATCGTAATCCATCCGCCGGATAGTTTGGTCATTCATGTTTTCCCATTAGTGCACTTTATGACCACTTTGTAGCACTCCACCTTCTAAACAATAGCTGTCTACCTGATCAAAAATGGCTCGGATAATAGAGGGCCTCATTCTGCACTGTGATATGCACAAGAGCAGACCTCAACAAATGCATTGGGAGACGCTTGTGTTTATCACATTCATAGGAACCCAGAATTGATGGGCATGTCCCACAGAAGGCGCATCCAAGAACCAAGGCTTTCTACAGCGGTATGACCATTACTGGAACATCCAACAGAGGCATATAAAACTTCAAAGCATTTGAGCACTGCACTCTTCTTTCACTAGCACTTCGAAGATTCAAAGAAGAAATGCACAGCTCTCAACTTCACGTACACCATTGACCATATCAGACAACACATTAGCCACATCGAACTGTCCGACATCTCTGCAATAGTCCCCTTGTGACAGACCAACGTGGATCCACCTCCATCCTTTTCAACTCACCATAACTCGTATTATACAAAGGATCTGCTTGGCAGGCCACATGGAAGAACCTCTCCGACACTTTGAATATCTGTTTCCCTCACTCAAGGGCTCTCTCCCCATTCAAGAGCTGACCATTCCTGCTACCAGCCTGGACCTTTGTGACCCTGCAAACTGCCAAACTATTACACCAAAATTGCATTTGCCAAGCAACTGTGTAGGAAAATCAAAGAAACCCTCCTCCAGGACTCCTAACTTGGACTGCCCCTTATGCAGCATCAAGACGCCTGTCATCCAAGTTTTGATTGCCCTGAGCATCTCGTCTGACTCATTTGATGGAGACCTCAGAGCTCCGTAAGAACGAGCATGGAAGGTATTGTCCTTCATTTTTATTTCAATCCACATTAACACATTCCGTCTTATCCTGATGAGCGCATCCTCATCCAACTCCATCTCTGAAACATATAAAGTTGCCCAAGGATCCTTTCTGTCTCCATTAACCTTCAATATTCACATGGAAGTCTTCAACTCTCATTAATCTATTTGCTGAATTGACAGTTGCAAAAATGATACGAACACCTTGGCATGGTATCAGAACATTACAGTGATAGAGTAATGCCCCAAAGCATATTTTATCAGTCGACATAAAGGAGTACTAACAGATGTTAACAATGGGCACCACAGAGCTCTTCGCCAACTACTTTCATGCAATTATGAGAAATTATGCTAACCACTTTTGGTGCTGCTCTCCATACAAACTCTATTTTTATCATGTGAACCTCCCTGTTATGGGTAACCAGGAATATGAGATGGGCTTCTCTCCCAATTGTAACTCCATCAGCATTAACTTCATCCACTTGTGTCTGGTTCAACTATTTGTATGTGCACAATCAAACTTCACACCATCTCAGAGTCTCAGTTTTTGCTTCCAAACATAGTCCAGGGTGTTATCTCAGTTGTAAAGTCTCTTGATGCATATGTAAATATATATTTCTTTAGTTCTACAATACTGCGCAATAACTATCTTGACAAACACCTAGTAGATTTTATTTCAAAGTATCTGTCAATTCTCATGACCAAGGCACATTTTCCATCATCTGTCTGTGACCCAGAGCAAGGCAGATAAAAAATAGTAAGAGGAAGAGAAAGATGGGGAAACCGTGACTAAGGAAGAAATCAGTGATGACAATTACTTGAAAAAGAGAGGTAACGAGGCAAGAAGTGTAGTTTTGTGGAAGAGGCATGAAATCAAAACTAAGTAAGCAATGAGTGTAGGGCTTGCTCTCCTTAATCAAACTCTGCAGCTTTTTCTCACAGCTGTTGACTAATCCTAATGACTAGTTTTTCACATTGAGATTATCTTCAGAATTTGCATCATGAGAAACATGTGAGCTGCCTGAAAACAATCTTTGACTCGACAAGAGATGCCTTTCTCCCTGATGACAGAACAGCTGTCCAAAACTTCGCCCTGCCTGATTGCTTTATTAACTAGATAAGTGTTCTTTAAATACATTTGTGAAATTTTTGGAACTTAGGTGGAGAGCAGATCAAAAGACAGCAGGTGTATGCACTAATTGAGGGTTCAAAGCGTGAATGAAGAGAAAATAGAAACCTTTTGTATGTGGACAGGGTACATACTAGAAAAAGGTGAGATCAGGTACGGCAGAAGTGAGGTATGTATGTAGTGTTGCAACTTCTGAGGAGAGACGATAACATCCAAGATGATGATACTAGTATTGCTATTTCTGTATGTCTTATTGCTCACACTACAGTTTACCCATTGTTTTTCAATGTGGGCTGAGCACCACAAATTGCGTTACAATTGTTAACCACTCACCCTTCCACCTCTGCCACCTTCTCTTCTTCCAGAACATAAAGAAGAAAGAAGGGTCTTCCAAGGCACGTCCTTCTGGGATTGGGGCAGTTGGTTTGCTCCCGCCACCTCCAGGAGGCAAGATTGGCCCCCCTCCACCATCGCAGCCATCCACAGCAATTGCCAACCATGTGACGCCACCACCCCTGCAGACATCGAACGATGATGGAGATGCAGGTAACCACATTGTGTCCTGAGTCCTATTACGCTAGGAAGCAAGCAGTACCCAGACATGCGCAACCCTCTTAGCATTCCATCATTCCTTCTCTGTTCCCAGCAGCCCCAAAGCATAGTCCTCCCTGGACCCACAGCAGCAATTGGGAATATCCATGGTTGTTCCTGTGCTCGCATCAAGGCTCTGTGCCCACTCAGGCATACCAAAAAATACACTGGCCACACTCCAGCTTCCCCTACACACTCCAAAAGCTCCAGTACACTTGTGATATTCTGGAATCGATATTGCCATTCTGTCAGCCCCACTCAGTTTCCTTCTTGTTCCCCCTACACTCAAAGGTTTGTCTTGCGCACTCATCTGCTTTCCGACAAAAGATCCAAATTGTATTTTCTGTAGCCTGTTATGATATGAGAAGGAATATTCAGCAACCCCTTTTACAACCACAGAATCCATTTCTGACTCCCAACAGCCTTGCTAGTCTCTACTACAAGAACAAGTACTACACTAGAGTCCCTCTAACACTCCCAGCAGCCCCTTGTGACAGTCCATCATACAGTTCCTGCCACCGCTTTGACAACCTAAGGTTCTTCCCATGCGGTCAACATCCACCACATCGCTTTGTCCTTTCTAGACTCCTGACAGTCCTTCCTGCTCTTTGATCTCTCCCACACCTCAGTAAGAGTTATGACAGTCCATGCTCCCTAATGAACTCGCAGCAGCCTTTGTCATGCTCAGGGTGTCTGTTCCTAAGCTGAAGGGAGGCAGTACAAAGATTCCTTGATGCCTGAGATGCTAAGCATTCGAACAAATAGCAAGTATGCCAACCTCCAAAGCACTTTTAGTGCTGAATAGCTAAGGATGGTTATTCATTGTGCCTGTCTTCTTTTCTCAATCACTCACAAAATGGGTAGCCAGCAGGGAATAGAGATGAGTTTAAAAGTGTTCGAGGCATGTGGGCTGCTAAATTCATATCTTAGCATTAGATCGCCGCCTAGTGTTGGGCTCGGATGATTGCACATTGTTGTCCTGGAAGAGTCTTCGAAGTATCCTGAGATAGGTGGCTCCTCCCCTGGACTACAGTGCGCATGGGCATCGGCTCCATCCCCAGATTGTTTTTTTCCGCCATTGGGTTCGGATGTGGTCTCGACGTCTTACTGTCGGAACCAAGTAAAACTAACTTTTAGCGGCCAAAAGGCCTCGATTTTCTTGCGTCGGTATTGTCTGCGCACGGTCTCGAGTCTTCCGTCTCTTGGAGCCGGAACAAGCGGAGTTTTCTTTGCTTTCTAAACTTTGAGGCCTTCTCATCGCGACACGACTGCAAGCCTTTACGGACATGGAGCGGAGCCCGTTTAAGTACTGCCCGCTCTGTGGGTCCAAGTACCCACACATCGATCTACACCCCGTGTGTAACAAGTGCCTTTCACCGGACCACGACGACGGCAAGTGCAAGGCCTGTGCACAGTTCCGCTCCAAGAAAACTCTCAAGCTTCGGCGCGCGGTGCGCTTGGAAGCTAGGCAAGCGGCCCCGGATCCGGAGAACATCTTCGGCGACCAGGAAGAAGAGGTCCAGGGTCACCATCTACAAATCTCCCCATCACAGACGGAGGTCGAGGCGGATCCGGGAGACGACGACGGAGTCGCGGGTCAAGTCCTCGAATACGTCGAAGAGGTAGGAGACGACGATGAGATTTATGGGGCCGCGGCGGATAGCTCAGCGGACGAGCTCTGCCCCGAAGGTTACGAGGATACCGACCGGGACACGGGATCGCCTGTCGGCCTTACCCAGGACCCGTTGCCGCAAGCCACAGCCCCGCCTTCGGGCCCGGCTACGGACTCACTTGCTGGGCACGCTGTTTCGAAACCGAAACTGAAACCATCGGGGTCGTCAACACCTAAAATGGCCGACCCGAAACTGAAACCTAAGGACTCGAGTGTCCCTAAGATGGCTGCCGTGCCAGTGAAGAAGTCGGTGCCCGTCACCCCATCGGCTCCGTCGACCTCCGGTCCGCAGAAGCCGAGGAAGTCTGTCGATTCCGATGCTCCGAAGTCGAAACCGACGCCCGAGGAAGGGGCCCCCAAGAAAGATGGTCGGCACGGATCAGCGGCTACGGCGCCGTCCAAGCCCGCCAAGGTCGGCTCCAAAGAGGCTACGCACAAGAAGTCTGCGCCCCGGCCTCAAGATTCGGAGGTGCCGAAGACGGTTTCCGCGCCCAAAACGCACAAGGCCCGCGAGGACGTCGGATCCGAGGGACCGCTCAAGGCATCCTTGTCGGCGACGAAACCCACTGGCAGTGTACCGTCCCCCATTGCGGAGTCACTGCAGAGAATCAGGGAGAAAGCCTTTGCTCCATCGGCTCCGATGCCATCACCGCAGCCGCAAAAGGACGCTCCGGCTAAGCCTTCTGGGAAACTCCTCTTTCTCTTGCCACCTAAGGAGGCGCCGAAAGCGTTTTCGACGAAATCGGCTCCGAAACAGGGTTCCTCGCTGCCTGACCCTCTTCCACGTCGTGTACTCGAATCGGAAGACGATTCAGAGCATTTCATCGATGCTGCCACCGGCAAGCTGACACTCTATAAACGGAAGATCACTTCTGAGCCGGTGGACCCCTACATCATCCCACTGAAAAAGAAGAGGGTGCCCCTTGACGCCTCAGGCCTCACGGAACCGATTCAGCCTCCTCCAAGACGGAGCCCTACTCCCTCCCCAGAACACTCTGTGGGTGAGGAATATGATGAGGATGAGCAGTACAATTTCCCTATCGATGAACCTGATGTACAACCAGATTCATACGACGACACTGGTGACCAGAACACCCAAGGTGTGGGCCAAGACCCGCAGACCTTTAATGCACGTGCATCCCCGACTGAGGACTCAGCAGGATTTCATGCACTAATTGAAAGGGCGGCGGCCAATCATGATGTGGACATGCATGCCGACCCGGTTGAGGAAGACTTCCTTTTCGACACCTTTGCCATATCTGAAAGGACAGTAAAGACACTTCCTATGCTGAAAGGTGTTCTCAAACATGCTGGGGACATTTTTAAGGAGCCTACGAGGGCGAGAGTGGTCAACCCTCGCATTGAAAAGAAGTACAGGCCTGCACCTGCGGACCCCGTCTACATCCGGGGACAATTGCCACTGGACTCTCTTGTGGTTGCCAATGCCAGGAAACGTGCCAACTCCCAGACAACGGGTGAAGCTCCTCCCCCGGATAAGGAGTCCAAAGTGCTTGAGGCAGGAGGCAAGAGTGGCTGCACAGGCGGCAAACTTTTGGCGCATCGCAAATACACAGGCGCTCCTGGCGCGTTATGATAGGGCGCACTACGACACCCTAGAACAGGTTATACAACACCTGCCCCCACAGTTCCAAGAAGGCACCAAAATGCTTATTGAGGAAGGAAAGCTAATATCAAACGCAGCCATCAAGTGTGCACTTGACGCTGCGGACACAGCTGCTAGGGCTATCAACACTAGCGTTATGCTGAGAAGACAAGCCTGGCTCCGCATCTCAGGGTTTAAGCAGGATATTCAGACAACAATTCTGAATCAGCCAGTCAATCCTGATAGTCTGTTTGGTCCGGATGTTGACACCACCCTAGAGAAAATAAAGAAGGACACGGAAACTGCTAAGTCTATGGGGGCCCTGCAGTCCCAACAGTTTCGTGGCAGCAATTTTCGTCGCTCAGGTGCACGTGGAGTCACCAGAGGACAAATGGGTCAACAATCCCAGTTCTCCAAAGGTGGGGCGCAATCCTCGTTCACTAAACAGAACAAGGGAGGTTACAGGAATAACAGCAACAGAGGTCGCGGCAGAGGAAACAACAGCTCCCGCACCTCTACTCCAAGCAAACAGTGACTTTCTGTCACTGCCCCCCGACCACCTAACACCTGTCGGGGGGAGACTGCAGCAGTTCCTGCCCGTCTGGAGAAACATCACCACAGACAGGTGGGTGCGACAACTAGTCCAGTATGGTTATTGCCTAGAGCTGAAATCCACTCCACCCAACATCCCACCGAGGCAAAGGCCTATGTCCGCAGAGCACTTGCACTTATTGCAGCAGGAAGTGGTGGCGATGCTGCAAAAAGGCGCAATCGAGCTCGTGCCGGTGGGGGAGGAAGGCACAGGGGTATATTCCCTGTACTTCCTTATTCCAAAGAAGGACGGTTCTCTCAGGCCCATTCTCGATCTACGTCCCCTCAACCTGTACATACTGTCAGAGCATTTCCATATGCTTACACTGCAGCAGATTCTTCCCTTGCTAAACCAGGGAGACTTCTTAGCAACCTTAGATCTCAAGGATGCTTATTTCCACATTCCACTACACCCGTCACACAGGAAATACCTCAGGTTCACTATTCAAGGCAGGCACTACCAGTTCAAAGTCCTACCCTTCGGAGTCACAACAGCCCCGAGGGTGTTCACCAAGTGTCTAGCGACAGTGGCGGCGCACCTCAGGAGGCAGAATATCCATGTCTACCCCTACCTAGACGACTGGCTCGTACAAGCCAAGTCAGAGCAACAGTGCGCCGCAGACATGTCGACTACAATTCACCTTCTTCACGATCTGGGTTTCTCCCTAAATTACCCAAAATCGCATCTTCAGCCGACACATGTCCGGCAGTTCCTGGGTGCTACGATCAACACCCTGACAGCCATGGCTCAGCCAAACCAAGTCAGAATCGACAGCATTCAGTCGCTGATCCAACGTTTCCGACCACGACACTCCCTGCCAGCGAGAGTGTTCATGCAGTTGATAGGCATGATGGCCTCCTGCATCTTCATAGTCCCTCACGCACGGTTACATATGCGCCCGCTCCAGGAGTGCTTAGCGAATCAGTGGACACAGGCTCGTGGGCAATTGACAGACCTAGTGTTGGTTACCAGTCGGGCATACGACTCTCTGCATTGGTGGACTCCACACAACCTTTGCAAGGGCCGACTGTTCCAAGAGCCCGTGCCGCAGATTGTCCTGACAACGGACGCATCTCTCCAGGGATGGGGAGCTCATGTGCTCACTTACACCGTGCAGGGACTATGGACGACGCAGCAACAGAAGATGCACATCAACTATCTGGAACTGATGGCAATCTTCATGGCGCTCAAGTCCTTCATTGTACATCTGAGCAACAAGGTCGTGCTAGTCCGGACGGACAACATGACCGCGATGTACTACATTCAAAAGCAGGGGGGCACCCACTCGCCACAGCTGTCTCATCTGGCTCAGAGCATGTGGAAGTGGGCCATTCAGAGGAACATTTTCCTCATGGCAGAACACCTCCTGGGCAAGGACAATCAGATGGCGGATCTGCTCAGCAGATACAGCCATCAGATGCACGAGTGGGAGATACACACTTCTGTTCTCCACCCGTACTTCCAGCAGTGGGGTCATCCGGAGATAGACCTGTTTGCAACAAAAGAGAACGCAAAATGCCGACTCTTTGCCGCCAGGTTCCCTCACCCACAGTCGCAGGGGAATGCGATATGGATGAACTGGTCCGGCAAATTTGCGTACGCTTTTCCGCCAGCCCCTCTAATACCGCTGGTCGCAAGAAAGCTAAGGCAGCACTCCATGACTCTCATCCTGGTTGCTCCAACGTGGGCACGACAGGCTTGGTACACCACGTTCCTCGAACTCTCAGTGGTGCCGCATCAAAGACTGCGCCTCACGCCCAGTCTTTTGACGCAGAACCATGGAGACATTCAGCATCCAGATCCACAACAGCTCAACCTAGCGATCTGGCTCCTGAAGTCCTAGAGTTTGGATACCTTAACCTACCTCCAGAATGCATGAGTATCATCAAGGAGGCGAGGAAACCAACTACTAGAGCATGCTATGCTGCTAAGTGGAAGCGATTTGTCATCTACTGTACGTCCAATGACATCAACCCGCTAGATGCATCTATCCCCAACATCATCTGCTATCTGTTACATCTCTACAAGTGCAATCTGGCGTACACTTCCATTAGGATACATCTCTCAGCCATAGCGGCTTATCTTCAGAACAGGCAGCACCTCTCTGTCTTCAGAGTGCCCGCCATTAAAGCCTTCCTTGAAGGTCTGAAGAGAGTCATTCCCCCAAGGACGCCACCAGCTCCGGTGTGGAACCTCAACGTCGTTCTCACCAGACTGATGGGGCCACCATTTGAGCCACTGCACTCGTGTGAGCTCCAATTCCTTACGTGGAAAGTGGCCTTTCTGATAGCTATTACGTCTCTGAGGCGTGTCAGTGAGCTGCAAGCGCTCACCATACAAGAGCCGTTCATTCAAATTCACCCAAATAGGGTAGTGCTACGCACTAACCCTAAATTCCTTCCTAAGGTGGTGTCACAGTTTCATCTTAACCAAACTATTGACTTACCAGCTTTCTTTCAAAACCCGCAAACGGTGGCGGAAAGAATGCTCCATACCTTAGATGTACGGAGGGCGTTGATGTACTACATAGACAGAACACAACCCTTTAGAAAGACAAAACAACTCTTTGTTGCCTTCGCACCACAACACAAAGGCAACCCAATTTCCAAAGCAGGGATAGCCAGGTGGATTGTTAAGTGCATCCAGATATGTTATCAAAAAGCCAAGCGCACTTTAACAATACCCCCCAGAGCGCACTCCACACGCAAACTGGGGGCATCCATGGCTTTCCTAGGGAACATTCCTTTAGAGGATATTTGCAGAGCAGCCACGTGGGTCACCCCACATACCTTCACAAAACACTACTGTGTTGATGTGCATTCCAAGCAGCAAGCAGCTGTAGGACAGGCTGTTCTCAAGACACTTTTTCAGGTTTCTGCAGCTGGCACGGGCAACCGCCGCTGATGGAGGGACTGCTATGTATTCTATGCTAAGATATGAATTTAGCAGCCCACATGCCTCGAACTGAATATGCTACTTACCAGTATGCATCTGTTGTTGGCATGTAGGGCTGCTAACATTCATATCGCCCGCCCTCCTCCCCGGTGCCTGTCGCAGCTGCAGATATACTATTGTATTTATTCTTTAGCATGGACATCCTTTACACTTTTCACTCCATCTTCTGCCACAATGGCGAAAAACAATCTGGGGATGGAGCCGATGCCCATGCGCACTGTAGTCCAGGGGAGGAGCCACCTATCTCAGGATACTTCGAAGACTCTTCCAGGACAACAATGTGCAATCATCCGAGCCCAACACTAGGCGGCGATCTAATGCTAAGATATGAATGTTAGCAGCCCTACATGCCAAGAACAGATGCATACTGGTAAGTAGCATATTCAAAACGAAACAAAGTGAAGTAAAAGGTGAGATTTCATTGAAAAAAAGTAGACTAATAAAGTGGTTTGGGTGTAACTTCCTTTAAGAAATAGAGAGGACATTAGAAGTTCCTATGTATTTGTCAAGCTTTAGTGAAAAGCTGGACAGAAGTCATACTAACATGAATTTTATTAGGCAACTGGTATCAAATATAGGACTGCCAAGACAGGATTTGGAAATCGTCCCCCATAGTAACACCAAAACAGAATTGTGTGTGTGTAGATGTGTGTGTAGGGGGTTGTGTGTGTGTCTCAGGGAACATTTTAGCAGAGTCTTGGGGTTTCAGTTGAAAAGAAGGCTATATTTTGGAGTGTGCCGGAAAAGAGGGAGAAGTAAGCTGAGCAGCTTTGTTGAACTTCAGCTGCCTTGAAGTGGGAGCGAAGATGTTGCTATCCCCGCTTTTGAGCGCAGTTTGTAAGTCCAGGGAGATGAGACTTCCCAGCTCCTTTATTTTCAAGTATACATAGATCATAAAGGGCAAAATTAACCAGGTCTGTTATTTTCTGGGGCCAGAAACTTTCCAGTTTTATAAAGGTGATTTTGTTTCAAAGAAAGATTAGAGTTTGGTGTTAAGATGCACTCTAAGAGTTTTGTAGGCTATGGGAGGTTGAAGATTGGGTGATAGTATTTTGAGTCTGAAGAGTTTAGGTTTTTTCAATAAATATTGCGGCTAAGGTATGTAGGAACAATTCCAGAACTGATGGAGGCATTGCTGAGTAGTCTTATGCAGCTAGTCTAGAGAGCAGTTAGATCTGTGAAGATGGCAAGTGGGTATGGATTGAGAGGAAATCCTTAGTTGTACTGTGGGCACAAACCCAAATTCTAGAGTGAAAGTGAGGACCGTATATAAAATGTACTATTGTCAGTTTGTTTTTTGTATCCTGTATCATTCTTTTCATACTCCATCTTGCCAGGTATCCTATTGGACCTTGAGGCACCCTTACCAGCATTTACTGTGCCAGCAGCGGCATCTGCACCTTCAGACCTCTGGGGAGACTTCAGTGCGGCAGCGGGCAGGTAATCTGTGGCTCATGCATTGGGAGGTGGCTACATTGTCAACTTTGAAACTGGAGTTATGGTTCTCCAACATGAGCTCTTCATTGACCTTTATGCTGAATGAAGCAATCTCTTCTATAAAAAGAAATGGTATTGTTTGTCTAGATCTTTAGATCTGCCTACCTGCAGGCTTTAAATAGCCAATTACAATGAAAAATCTATTTGGGGTGTGATTAAGTTGCTGGAAATGAGTTAGTTTTAAAAATGAAAGTCTGAATAGAATAAGCATAAATGATCCATTTGGATAGGGGAGATTGTAAAGAGACCGCTGGAGGAAGGCCTGTCCTTCCTCAGCCAAGTCTGGCCACTCATTGGACTCGTATACAGGGGAGATATGAAAAATGGAGCGAAAATGGGATCCCGCTTTATGTAGTTCTTTCCAAAGCGCTTGATTTCTGTGTGTGTATCGGACTACAGGCTTGCCATTGAAGAGCAGCAACATTGACATTCTCTTAATCTAGATCCGTAATTTACACAGATTCCACTCAATCTTGAAGCTTCCATGCTCTTTCTCAAAAAATGTAACTTTGAAAAACCTTCTTGCTCTCCGGATAACTCCTTGGGCTCTTCAGCAAGCCTTTTAATAGACTTATCTGATAGAGGCTTCTAGCCGCAGATTCCTTACCATAGAATATTCCCCAGATGTCAGACTGAATCTGGAAACCTTTGATAAGCAGTAAAATGTAAATGTAAATGTAGTATACTTGTAAAGCGCACAGCTGCCCCAGCAACGGGGCGTCCCGGCGCTGTATAACTCTGGGGAACCCGTCCTGGCTTTCCCTGTGGGATGGTCCCTTGCTGGGAGTCCCCAAGGTGGAGCCAGGCATCCCCGGAATTGGTGGGGCCGTTGTGGAGATTAGGCAAGCTAATGCCCAGAGTTGCCGAGTGGAACCCCTGATTAGAGTAAGCACCGAAGTACCCCTGCGTGTCATTAGGTGGTGCAGTTCAACTCAGAGTGCCGCCCGCCCCGGAATTGATGTGCATGGTGCCTTCATAGGCACCAACCCTATGCGCTGACATCTGTACTTTTCTTTCTGAGCCAGTCAACACAGATCTGAAGAGAGCTACCCCCATGTCACTTTGACTGACCTTTTTTTGACATTTTGTCAAATACTTTTTGAGTCTTTGTCTCCTTGTGTGTAGGATGTCCACCGAAAAGGCAGGGTTTAAACTAAGCAGTGGCTGTCACCAGCAAATGTTGGTGACGGACCGGCCCTTGGTTTCCTCTGGTCTCTTGTGCGACCACAGTGCCAAGACATGCGAAGATTGTGGTGCCATGCATCTGAAAACTGAGATAGTGTTCCCTCAAGCTCCTCACTGCCCAACACAGAACAACTCTGCAACACTCCATATCTCAGTCGCAAGGAAGGTTTAACTTGTTCGCGAAGTTAAACCTGGTGATTGTCATTTTTCTCCAAGTCGTCCGGTAAGTCCTACAAGAAATGAAGTCATCAAAGAGGTGTTTGACTTCACCCTGCAAGTCTTTGGATGAGTCGTGGCGCCATTGGCACTCAGTCTAGCTCTGTGGTGGAGCCTACACCTGGGGTGTCTCCGCACCTTCCTGAAATTCCAGGAGCCGGAGTGACCCCTGTCCAACTAAAAGAATTCTTTGAGTCCATGCACCTCATCTTCGAGCGGCTCAACCCCTCTGGAGCGCCCTCGGACCCCCAGGTTGGGGGGGCTTTACTGAACGCCCTCTGCGACAGTCGGGCCCCAGGGATTCACAACGGAGCCAGCGCCTTATTTCTACGACAGGCTGTGATTGGGTGATGAGGGTGAGGGGTCTCTAGACCCTTATAGTTACTTGACAGGTTATTCTAAGGACATCTGGTATAAGGATCTGACAGATGCCTGTGCCTCGGCACCTCCCCAGACACTGGCCTGGTCTCCTCCTACCATGATTATGGAGGAGGGTGCCTCATTTGCTATGGTGGTTCGGATAGAGGCGGAGGCCTGCCGCCTTCGCCTCACCCCAGTGGACTCACAACACCTCACCCCGGAGAGCTTGGCGGTCCAAGCCCCATGTCCAAAATTAATGCTGGTGCATTCCCTACCGGATAGCGAATCCAAAAGGCTGGCTACCTTCTGGAAGAGGATGTTCTCTTCTGCCAACCTGGCATTGCGATCAGTGAATACAGTATACCTATTGGGCTGATATTCCCATATATGATCTGGGACACAGGTGCTGCCCATGGTCTCGGAGGAAGCCCGAGCTGTTCTTTCTCAGACAATTGCCGATGGGAGAGATGCGGCTAAGTTCACCATAAGATGAGGGCCAGGTATGACTGACTCACTGGGCAGAGCGATTTCCTCATCAGTGACCCTTTGTTGCCACGCCTGGCTGAGAATCACAGGCTTCTTTTCGGGGGGGATGTGCAAGCTTTGCTCATGGACATTTCCTTTGATGGCTCCTGTCTGTTCAGTGAGAAGGTGGACTCAGTGCTGGAGCGCTTTAAGGCCCTCTCCAAACCCAATCCACCTTCCGCCCCTTTCATGGCCACAGAAATGGAGACCCTACACTCAGCCACCACAGCTAGCATGGTTCACAATTCTTTTGCTGCTGAGGATGCGGTTCCCACAGCCCACATGTGACCGGTAGCCAGAAGTGGAGCCAGTCCACCACTCCGGTAACTGCAGCCTCCAAACCCTTTGAATTTGCCTTCCGGCCATCATGGGCATCCAGTGGGAGCTGTATACGCCATCACCAGGTTTACTGGATGTCAATAACCTCAGACCATTGGGTTTTGCAGCTCATCCGAAGGAGCTACTTTTCCCTTATGACCATCCCCTCTCCCATGCCACCCACTTATGACAAGTTGACGAAGGACCAACTCTCCTTACTCAATCAGCATTTGTTTGCTCTCTTGGCCAAGGGAGCTATATAGCAAGGGTGATTGCATCAGAAGTAGGTTGTGGTTGCTATTCCCGCTACTTTCTGGTGCCCAAGAAGGACCGAAGCCTTTGTGCTTTCCTAGACCTGCTCCATCTCAACCTCTTTCTGAAAAAGAAGAAATTAAAGATGCTCTCACAAGTCCTCTTTGCCTTAGATCCAGGACACTGGATGGTAGCATTGAACTTGCAGGACACCTTTTTCCACAACCCCGTCCTGCCTGCCTACAGATGTTGCCTGCAGTTCATTGTGGGCCAAGAGCACTTTGTTTGCTGTGCTGCCTTTCTGCCATATCAGAGCCTCTCTGGAGTTCACTAAAGTGATGGTGGTGATTGCAGCTCATCTGTGGAGGTCGGGAGTTTGTCTTTCCCTACCTCGACAATTGGCTGTTGAAGACAGACTCGCCCCAGACAGTTGTCTCCCACCTCCAGACTACGGAAAACCTTCACTTACTGAGGTTCACTATTAACGTGCCAAAGTCACCCCGACTCACTCGCAGTTGCTCCTTTTCATCAGAGCTGTTCTGGAAACAGTGCAGTCTTGGGCTTATCCTCCAGAGAAGTCCAGGATATTCAGGCTCTGATATTAATGTTTCAGCCTCTAGCCTGGATTTTGGTGAGGTCGTTGGGCTTCCGGGCTTCTTGTATCCTGCTTGTTGCTCATGACCACTGGCCTACACGACTCTGCAGTGGGACCTGAAGTCCAAGTAGGCACAGTATTAGGGGAATCTCTCCAACATGGTTCAGATCTCGGAGGGAACAGCTAAAGATCTGCAGTGGTGGCTTATGAACCGCCATTGTCCGTGTCAGACCCCTCTTCCTTCCCCAATGTATTGACAGATGTCACTCCTGCGCTGGGGCAGCCATCTAGGAGTGGTGGAGATCAAAGTACTCTAGTCTCCGGCAGAGTCCGGACTCCACATCAGTCGGTTAGAGCTTCGGGCGATTTGTTTGGCATTGAAAGCCTTTCTTCCTTCAATCAGAGGAAGGTTAATACAGGTGTTCACAGACAACACCACTGCCATGTGTTACTGCAACAAACAGGGCGGGTGCGGTCGTGGACCCTGTGTCAAGAGGCCTTGTTCCCTAGGAATTCAACACTTTGCTGGCTCGCTGAACGCCAGAGCAGACAACCTTTGCCATAGGTGCTTAGCGGATCTCAAATGGCATCTCTACCTGGAGGGGACGCCATGTCTCTTTCACGAGTGGGGGGAATCTTGGTTAGATTCCTTTGCCTCTGCAGAGAACGCACGTCAGCCGTTTTGCATGTTGGAGTTTTCAAGGTTCTCTCACTCGGAGACGCTTTTGGTCTTTAGTAGGACTCTGGCCTCCTGTATACCTTTCCGCCAATATGACTTGTGCCCAGAGTTCTCAAGAATACAAGGAACGCCTGGGCTCAAGGCATTCTTATGGCTCTGGATTTGACATGGAGATTATTGTATCCAGAGCTGTTGAGTATGATCATTGGTCCTCTATCAGGTTGCCTCTTCGGTCAGATCTCCTGTCTCAGAAACAGGGCAGGGTCCTGCACCCGAACCTGAAAATGCTTTTCCTTCATGCATGGAGATTGAGCAATGACAGTTGACCGCTTCCGACCTTCTGCCCATAGTCTGCAATGTTATCCTGGCAGCCATGTGTCCCTCAACCAAGACTGTATACGCCTGCCGTTGGAATAAGTTTGTGGCATGGTGTCAAGATGAGCATGTTGACCCTTCATCCGCACACTTTCTCAGGATCTCTTATTTATTCTTTCCTTGCTCTGGGCATGGTAAAAGGTCACTGTTCTGCAATTTCTGCAGTTGCCAAATCGGCCATCCTGAACAGTTCAGCAAAATCATGTCTTAATTGTGATAAATACATAAATAAAGGTAGATATGAATAACTCCTCACTGTACTCATCCTAAACTATTGACCCTACACAAGTTTCCAAAACTCCATTCTCTCCCATCATCCAGCTTCGCAATTACCCCTTCACTTGTCACCGTCTGCGATTGGAAAAACTTGCTCTCGCCTTTCCTCACAAAACCAGTCTTCCTTATTACCACCCAATCTCGACTTTTCACATACAAATTCTTCACGCCCTCTGGATCTAGACAAACCATTTGCTATGGTAATCCACCAAAACAACCACAAAGTGATCACCTATTCCAAGTTTTTTTATAGTCCCCAAAAAATCCACAGCCAGTTTTTCCCTTGGCCGAGCTGAGAGTTCCATACACCCCAAAAGTGGTTGCCTAACCATTTTGACTTTATCACTATTGCTACAGGCATAGCAATCTCGTACCACATCCTACACAGTTCCATCCATCAGCCACAGAAAAACTGCCTTAACATCCTTTTGGTTGGATTCCTCCCCAAATGCCTCTCATGCACAATCCTATTCAACCTTGCTCTCAACACATAGGGAGGAATGATACGATCTCTCCTCAATATCTTATCTCCCTGAATACTAAGCTCACCCTTCATCATCATATAAGGCTTTACACTTTAATTTAATTGATCAAAATTCTGCCAATCACATACTATAGGTTTAGTCAGTTCCTCATACTCAGTCATTCTCAATAGCCTCTCTTCATACATCTGTCCACATACAATTTCACCTTCAACACAAACCACTTGACCTTCCATTTCTTGCGTACAGGAAGTATCCTCCACAGGCACTCCTGACAAACAATCAGCAATTACATTTGTTTTGCCTCGCACATATTCAACAACAAATTTGTAGTCCATCACAGACCACAACCATCTCGAAATATGAGGCGTCGCATTTCCTTCTAAACTCCGCCTGTACTTGAAAATGTGTACAAGAGGTTTATGATCAATTTTGAGTACAAACTGCAAAGCCCACAAATAATACATGTAATTGTTCATTCACCAACAGGCTAAGGCCTCTTTCTCAATGAAGAATAAGATTGTTCTGCACCTTCTAATCGACGGGACGCAAATCCAATAATCCTTTCCCCTTCGTCACCCACTTGGGTCAAAACTGCTCCAAGACCAACATTACTAGAATCAGATGTTACAATAGTTTTCCTACTAGTGTCAAAGTGACCCAATGTGGGTGCATGAGCAAGAGATTGTTTTACCATAGCAGACGCATCTTCACATTCCGGAACCCATTCAAACACATTTCCTTTTTTAGCAGTACCCTCATAGGTTCTACCACTTCTGCAAAATTGACACAAATTTTTAACAATATTGAGCAAGTCCCAAGAAAGATTTCAACTGTTCTTTGTTAATGGGCAGAGGAGCGTCCTCGGTAGCTTTCATGATGTTTTTTTTTGGTCTTATTCCTTTCGCAGATACTTCATGTCCCAAATTATTTACTTGTTCTAACCTCAATTGGCACTTCTCCCTTTTTATGTTCTCCCAACTTACAAGGCCACAGGGTATGCTGTCATTTTATGAAATCAACAAAAAAATCCATGATTCCCCTCTCTCGCCAGTCAAATATTTAACAACATTCAAGAAGACAATACTCCGCTGCCAGAGGCAAGCAGGTTAACAATTGCTGTGGTTCTTAAATCTTAGAAAGACCCACATAGCTGTGCAAGCTTTAGACCAATATATCCCAGTTCAATGTGGCTCTTAAAATACTCATGAAAGTGCTCCGTAATAGGTTGGAAGTCCAATTACCGACTGAAAACCCAGGTCAGGTGCTCATATTCTAGGACATGTGATCAATGTTAGTGACTAAAAAGTTGTGGTATCAGTTGATGCAGAAAACTCATTTGACCGGGTGGAGTGGGGCTACATGTTTAGAACTTTAGACTGCATAGTTTTAGGTCCAAAGTAAAATGGCAATTTACAAACCCCACAGCAGTTGTGATTTGCAGTGGCCACACTTCATCCCCTTTCCTAATGAGCAGGGGCACAAGACCACGGTGATTGCAAATAGGCAAAACAAGGATATCCTCTGGTTCTCCCACCCAGCTGTACAATCTAAAGCATTTTTGTATGCTAATGACCTTCTAACTATGTCCAGACTTGAAGCCTCTCTCGCACACCTCACAGATTTAATTTGGAGGTTCTCCCACTTTCTCTGGATATCTTATGAATTGGGGAAAATGTGAAGCAATGCCCTTGACCTGATCGTCGACAGTAGCCATTTTTTTACCTTATCCCTTTCACTGTAAACCATCTAAACCTAGGCATGGAGAGCTTAGTGGAAGACCATTTGAAACCCATATTGTTTAAACTGAAACTAGACGATGAGTGGACTGTTCATAATTTGTCACTCTGGCGCAAAACTCAAGTTAATAAAATGAATGTGGTACCTAGGGTCAATTATGTTTTTAAAATACTGCCTCCTTGTGTAACTAAGGAAATGCTGTTGGAACAATCCTGTTTAGTGAAATAGTTTGTGTGAGGAGGGGAAAAAACTCATGTTAAGAATAGATAGAAGGAATTGAGCTAGCCGGCAGCTAACCTGACCGCATAAACCCGGAGCTCCGCCGTGCACTGCCCAATATCCACCATTATCCTGACTCGGAGTTCAGTTTTTCCGCCTCACTCTCCCTCCACAGGAGCGACACGCTTCAGGGATAGCAACGGTCCTGGCTCTGTGGCGATTCGGCGTTCTGGAGACCCATCCGCGGCGGTGTGCGGGGCCGCGAGTGACAGAGCCCAGAAGCCGCGCCCTCGAGTGCGCGCCTTGCCGACCTACGTGCCCCTGCGTGCAGCGAGAGTGAGCGCGCCGGACCCGGGCGCTTGTGGAGGGGACCAGCTTGCTAGCGGAACACGCCCGGGCTGTTGGCTCGAGTTCCCTTGAGGAGAGGATCAGCCCCGCGACACACACAGAAGGTATCCCCGGGGGCGCCGCCTGTCCTCCTCCCAGCACAAACTTTACAACCTTACCACGTTGCGGCCTGAGATCCCCCGGTGACGACCACTGGATGCTAATGAGGAAAGGGGAGCAGATGTAGAGACTCGGGGCATTCTCAGGGCCCCGTTGGGGTGGAGTCGCTCCCCTGATATAGGAGACCCTTGGGCATGCTGTGAGCCCTCCCCTGAGGGTACACGGGGGAGACCTGCGCTGGACGGTTGAGCCGGGGGGCGCTGCGCGGAGGGGTATCTGGTTGGCGGCTCCATCTTGCGACGACGCGGCCTGGCGCGGAATCTCTCCTGCGCGGCGTGAACTGGACTTCACGTGCCATACTACAGCGCCAGGGCTGACTGCTGGGGGCCTGCGCGATCAGCCGACGGGTTCCACGATCTCACGCTCCTGATCTACGGAGACCCCAGATATTGAGCCGGGTCTCCCTGGGGCGGTGCTCCGCATTTGCAGTCAGTGGGATCACGGTGCGGCCTGAACGATGGGCAAGGGCGACAAAACGCAGAGCAAACTCCCGTTAGCGCAAAGAAGACTGCAACTGCGGAGCCCTCCTGCGGAGCTCACTGACCAACCGCATCCCGCTGAGGACCAAGCAGATAGTTCCGACATCAAAAGCCTTTTGCGATCCATGGAGCAAAGTCTTCAAACTAGCATTTCTGCGCTGGGCGCCAAGATGGACGCCATGTCGTATAGAATGGACCGCATGGCTGAGCGCTTGGATAAGCATGCGGAGAAACACGACATGGCGGAAAGGAGAATTACAGAAGTGGAGGAAGCGCAGACTGAGTTGGACACTGCACATAAGAAAATAGAAACCCTGATGCGCTCTCTTCACGACAAGACGGAGGATTTGGAGGTGCATTCGCGCCGCAGCAATCTCCGCATAACGGGCCTGCCGGAGACCACGCAAACAGGCATAATGGAACTCTTCGTGGAAAAGCTTCTCACGACCCTTCTGGGAGAAGGAGTGTTCTCGTCAACCGGGAGCTCCACCTCGCCCGATTATTGCTAATATACTCAACTATCGGGACAGGGACACTGCTCTCAGACTTGCCAGAAGAAAGCCTGAGCTCCAATATGAAGGATCGGCGATATCTATCTACCTGGATTTCACTGCGAAAGTTCAGGAAGCACGCAAACCCTTCATCCCTCACAAGAGACGACTCAGGGAACTGGGTCTGGACTATGCGATGCTGTACCCAGCTAAATTGCACGTCAACAGGCAGGGACATTCGCATATCTTCACGGACCCAAAAGAACTGATGCAGGCGATGAAGCAATGGTCGAGAGAAAAGAGGGACGATAATGCGGAAACGCTGACTAACGAAGACAATAGCCATCTTGACGACCAGGAATGATCGAGAAACTGGCGATATTCAGGGTCTTGAATCGGGAGTGCTGCCGTGCAGGTGGATGACCTGCGACCTTTGTTTGGGTGGTCTTGTACTGTGTCCTGACCCCCCTGTCAACTGGATGATCCCTATCAGATAGGTTGCATAGGGAGTGGAGGGTCGTGGGGACAATTTGGTTCTTTAACTGTACGTGCAGGTTGTCTGCTGCGACCTGGGTTGGCACTCCTAATCCTAAAGAGACGTTGGGATATGTGGGGAGGGCGAGCTGGGAGGGAGGAAAGTTGCGGAATTCTTTGTACAATCCGAAGTAATACTATGCTACTCTGTTCACATTTTGCAGTAGTGCATTGCGGGAGGGGGGGGTGCGGACCTGATATATTACTTGGAGACCATTGGAGGTTACGCGCTATTAGGCGACCTTGCTTCCCGAGCGCAATGCACTGCTGAAGAACTAGGTACTAGGTTGAAGGAGATGGTATTGGGGTGGGGAGGGTTGGAAGGGACTCTGCATGGCCTCGTTGGGGGGTGTCTGCTGTGGGAGGGGGGTGGAGGGGTCGGGAGTTTGTTGCTGCATTTTTGTTTGGTCTGTTTGCTTTGCCCACTTTGACTTCTGAGATAATACATGTCTTGTACTACATAGTCCTGCTACTACGATGGCTAGCACAGAAAACGTAATGGTTGATGGGGAACCAGCCCCGCTTCGAGCGATGACCTGGAATTTAAGGGGGCTGAATGATCATCGGAAACTCAGAAAAGTCCTGAATTACTTACAGCGCCATAATGTTGACCTAGCACTCATCCAGGAAACACACCTCCCGCTCACAAGTAGAATGTTTCTGAGCAGGGGGCTGGTGGGAAACTACACTGCTGCTGGTTTCACTACTCACTCTAGAGTGGTCCTGACTTGGGTGAATCCGAAGTCTAAACTGACACTGTCTTTGCTGAGAGCAGACCCGGAAGGTAGATACCTAATTTTGCAGCGTGAATCTTTCTGGATTCACTATGCTGTGCATATTCCGCAATCTGGTGGTTGGCGCCGGAATCGTAGTCTTTTTTTCTCTTTTTTTTTTTTTTGTCGTAGCCCAGGTGGGCGTCGACGTCCCACCATTTGGTGTCCCTTCGGTGACGTCGGCGTGCTTCCGGCGGAAGCTACCACCCTTGGGCGCCATCTTCAGATTCTTTTTTCCGCCGTTGGGTCTGGATCGTCGCGTGAAGCTCCAGAAGTTTTGGAGGAGGAAACAAGAAAATACAGCAAAAATTCACAGGTGAAGACCTAAGAACATCGACAGAAGAGGACCTTTAGTGAGGAGACGACGAAGAAAGGAGAGCACTTCGAAATCTTCGACCTCCTTGAAGGAATGCGCACACAGGGGGGCCCCTGAGCGCAGGGATGTACAAGACGCCGTTTAAATACTGCAAGAACTGCCACCACAAGTTCGCACAGAAGGACCAGCACCCAGTCTGCAACCTCTGCCTGCCAATCGACCACGAAAGCAGAGACTGCAACGCCTGCTCCGTCTTCAAGCCGAAGACACTCCGAATTCGAGAAGGACAGAGGACGGCTCACCACACGATGCAGGGCAAGGGCCAAGCCCCGACGCTCTATGAACTTGGCCTCTCCACCGACGATGAGGACAACATCGCCGAAGGACCAGATGACTTCACGGTCGTTGAGACCGATAAGAGTACGCCTGATAAGGTAGGAGAGTCTGCGACCCCGAAAACTCCCACAGGGCCTCGAAAACCTGAGGCAGACTCTCGAAAGTCTGAGTACAGAGCCTCGAAAGGAGCACCGGCGCCGAGCAAATCGACGACCGAAGCTGCATCCTCCGAAAAAGAGCCCAGCGGATCCTCCGAGAAGGACTCCCCGGAGGCAGAAGACCAGCGAAAAGCAAAGGTCATCGAAGCAAGCCCCCGAAAAAGGTCCTTCGACTTCGACGTCGAAAGAAAAAGAGCCGAAGAAAGCTTAGACGACGACGCCGAAAAGGGCGGCCGAAACGCTCGACGACGAACAGGCCGCAGAAATGCAGAGAAAAAAGAGAAGGCTCGAGGCCGAAATGGAGAACATCCTTCAGAGAAAGAAGGACTTTGACGAAAAAAATGAAAAGTTACAAGATTCCCCCGAAGCCGGCACCGACCGTCGCTGAGGTACAGGAGATCGAAGAGTTCGACATCGAAGAGCCGCCGAAAACTCCGGAACCTTCGGAGCACGAAGAGGAGGGGGACCTCTACTACACAGAGGGGGATTACGGGGAACAGCAGTCAAGCTACGGTTCAGGTTCCTCGACGGCCCAAGACCAGGAATGGCAGGACATCGAGGCCGAAAACCCAGAGGAGGCGGTAGAAACATACCCCTCGAGGCCTTCGCCACCGGATGACATTGGGGCATACAATGAGGTGGTAAGAAAGGCGGCAACAGCTTATGGAATTAAGCTGGAAGAGGAGAAGCCAAAAGCAGACTTCCTGCTCGAGACACTGCTCCCCATACAGACAAGGAGCCAGTTCCTGCCCATGCTCAAGAGTATCACGGCCCAGGGAAAGGAGGCCTTCAAGGACCCGGCTACATGCAGATCTGTAACGCCGAGGACCGAGAAGAAGTACAAATTCTCCTTCGAAGACCCAGCTTACATCAAGGGTTCCGTCACAGCGGATTCTATCATCGCTGCAACGGCCAGGAAAAGGGCAAACGTCCCAACAACGTCCGGACCCCCACCTGACAAAGAAAGCAGGAGGATGGACCTAACGGGCAGGAAGATTGAGAGGAACGCTGCAACGCACTGGCGGATGGCGAATTCCAACGCCCTCCTGAATAGGCATCAATACCAGCACTGGGAGGAGATGGGACAGTTGCTCAAGCACCTCCCGGAACAATACCGTGACAGAGGAGCACACCTGGTAGAGGAAGGGAAGAGCATCGCCAACTCGTGCCTGAAGACAGCCTTGGACGGGGCAGAAACATCCAGCAGACTGATGGCTATAGGCATCACTGAAAGAAGGCAAGCATGGCTCAGGATCTCAGGATTCAAGGCTGAAGTCCAGAACAACATCCTGAACACACCTTTCAGCGGTGAAACATTATTCGGAGCCCCAGTGGATGATAAGCTCACCCAACTGAAGAAGGACAACGAGACGGCAAGGTCCATGGGAGCCCTGCAGTTCAGAGGGATGAGAAGGGGCACTCCGTCGCGGAGGCCGAACAGCAGAGGTGGAAGCCAGCGAGGAGATTCTCACCAGAGTTTCCACCTGGGGCAACAGAGTGACAGCCAAGGCCACCAGGGGCAGCAGAGGCAAAACTGGAACTACCAAGGCAGGGGCCAGTCCTTTCGATCGAGAGGAAATGGACGGGGCCAGAGAAGAAGAGGCGGTGAACAGCCCCCCTCTAAGTGACTTCACACGAGAGAAGGTGCTCTACCACCCACACCCTCCGGGGGAGGAGCACTGGAAAACAAAGAGGAGAGGGCTACACGGACAAGACACAAAGGAACATGCAACTCGGGTAGGAGGAAGATTGAGATTTTTTCTCCAGGAGTGGAGAAATATAACAGACAAGTGGATACTCAATATTATGCAGTTCGGGTACTGCATAGAGTTGGAAAAAAGGCCACCAAACAGAAAACCAAAGAAAAGACCGCACTCAGGAAGAGAGCTGCAACTACTGCAAGAGGAAGCCCAAGAACTCCTCCTCAAAGCGGCCATAGAACGGGTCCCCTTCAAGGAACGGAACATGGGAGTGTACTCGAACTACTTCCTAGTGCCAAGGGTGGACGAAAGCCTAAGACCCATCCTGGATCTACGGTTCCTGAACAAATACGTCAAAACTCAAAAATTCAAAATGACGTCAGATAAAATCAGGGGACTTCTTGTCCACCATAGACCTCAAAGATGCATACCTGCACATCCCCATGAACAAGCAGCACAAGCACATGCTAAGGTTCACAGTAAACAAGGATCACTACCAATTCACGACCCTAGCTTTCGGCCTAAAGTCCGCACCAAGGGTGTTCACCAAATGCCTTGTGGCAGTGGCCGCACACCTAAGGAGAAAGGGGATACACGTGTACCCCTACCTCGACGACTGGCTGGTGAAGGCAAACTGCTACAGGACATGCAAAGAGCATGCAGAACAGGTGACAGGAACGCTAGCAAACCTGGGTTTCTCCATACACTGGGGCAAAAGCTCGATGGAACCAGAGCAAGTGAAGATCTTCCTGGGAGCCCAGATCGACACCATACAATGCAGAGTCTTACCGAGCGAAAAGAGAACGCTCAGCCTACTGAGGGAGAAACGTCACTACCAGAAGGGGCGATCTCTGACAGTGAGGACTGTGAGCAAGATCTTGGGGATGATGGCATCATGCATCCACCTGGTCCCCAATGTACGCCTACAAATGAGACCACTCCAAGAGTGGCTGCAACAACAATGGTCACAAGCTACAGGAAGTTGGGAGGATCTAGTGGTTGTAACGCACAGGGTGCAGGAAGAGATAAGGTGGTGGACCAAGGAGAGAATAACAGAAGGGAAACCTCTAACACCACCGGACCCAACAGTGACCATCACCACAGACGCATCCCAGAAGGGGTGGGGTGCACACATGAACAGGCTCGGAGTGAGGGGTCTGTGGAGCCCTACAGATGCAGTCAGGCACATCAACTACCTGGAACTGAAAACTGTGTTGCTAGCCCTCAAGGCCTTTCAGAAACACCTACACAACCGGAAGGTGCTAATACAAACAGACAACACCACAACGATGTTTTACATAAACAAACGGGGGGAACTCAATCGTTCCCGCTGTCAAACTTGGCACACGAGATCTGGAAATGGGCCATACCACTAAAAATAGACCTGCTAGCCATACACCTACCAGGGAAGGACAATGTGGAAGCGGATTGGCTCAGCAGGCAGACTTCAGCATCCCACGAGTGGGAACTCAACAGTCAGGAAACAGAGAGTCTATTCAGGAAGTGGGGCACCCCAACAATAGACCTATTTGCAACACACCGGAATGCAAAATGCCAATACTTTGCATCCAGGCAACCAGAGGCACGGTCCCAGGGGAATGCCCTATGGATAAGCTGGTCAAAAACATTTGCCTACGCTTTTCCCCCGATACCACTGATCCCCAGGGTGCTCAACAAATGCATGAAGAGCAACATGACGCTCATCCTTGTGGCACCACAATGGGCCAGACAGACGTGGTATTCGCAGATAATGGAGATGGCGCAGGGGCCTCCCCACAAGTTCTCAAAAAAAGAAACCTACTCTCCATGGAAAACGGAGGAATCCTACACCCAGAGCCAGAGAGCCTCAACCTCTCAGCCTGGCTCCTGAGGACTTAGAATTTGCACACCTGAAACTACCAGAGAGCACCCTGCGGGTGCTGCGAGAGGCAAGAAGGCCCAGCACACGCAAGTGCTATGGGGAAAAGTGGAAAAGATTCACTCAATGGTGTTGCAAGAAACAACTCCAAAGGAGACTGACCAAGGAGTCCACGGTGCTAAGGTACCTCACACACCTAATCAAGGCAAAGCTAAGCTCATCCTCACTGAGAGTGCACCTAGCAGCGATTGTGGCATACACAAGAGGAGAAACAGGGAGAAGCTTCTTCACATCTCAAGTCGTGAAAAGATTCCTGGAAGGGGCTAAAAGAATAGCGCCGACAAAGAGAATGCCGCCACCGGCCTGGAACCTAAATGTGGTACTGACGGAGCTCATGAAAGCACCTTTTGAACCCATCCACAAAACATCACTGCAGATGTTGACAATGAAGACGGCTTTCCTGGTGGCAATCACCTCACTACGAAGGGTGAGCGAACTGCAGGCACTCACACTGCAGGAACCCTACATCCAGATACAGTGACAGGGTCGTGATGAGAACTGACCCACACTTCATGCCAAAGGTGGTGTCAAGGTTCCACATGAATCAGAGTATTCAGATCCCTAGCTTCTTCCAAAACCCCACTACAAGCGCTGAGAGGTCGCTCCACACCCTAGACGCAAGAAGGGCTGTGATGCACTACATTGAAAGAACGAAGGACCACAGGAAGACGAAACAGTTCTTCGTGTCCTTCGCTAACAGTTACATGGGCAAACCAGTTACTAAAAACACCATAGCCCGATGGATCGCACAGACAATTCAGTTCTGCCACAA
Organism: Lissotriton helveticus; assembly: GCF_964261635.1. Lineage (NCBI taxonomy): Eukaryota > Metazoa > Chordata > Amphibia > Caudata > Salamandridae > Lissotriton > Lissotriton helveticus. The sequence continues at coordinate 73,132,719 of NC_136068.1, read as the reverse complement.
GCAAGCTGGCCAGGAGCTAACAGGAGGGGCACGAGCCCACTCCACCAGGAAGAAAGGAGCAACAATTGCCTCCCTGGCCAACACACCGATTCAGGATATATGCCTGGCGGCAACATGGGCTTCAGTGCACACTTTCACGAAGCACTACTGCGTGGATGTACAGATGAACAAGGAAGCACAAGTAGGACAAATAGTGCTTCAACATATTTTTAGCAACCAATGCTCATCTTCCACCCAACCGCCACAAAAGTAACGAAAACCGCTACAAAATCTATGCACAGCATAGTGAATCCAGAAAGATTCACGCTGCAAAACGAATAGTTTCTTACCTGTCGGTGTAGTTTTGCAGCTTGAAGATCTTTCTGGATTCACTAGCGAACCCACCCGCCTCCGCCAGAAAGATGAGGCTGGAAAGAGGGTGGAAAAACATGGAAAAGAAAGCAAGTTGGAACAATTACAAAATACGTGGAAACAATAACGTTGAAAAAACGATTAACATACATAGCCATGGATTCACTACAAAGACAAACAAGGAAAAGAGACAGAAAAAAGAATCCGAAGATGGCGCCCAAGGGTGGTAGCTTCCGCCGGAAGCACGCCGACGTCACCGAAGGGACACCAAATGGTGGGACGTCGACGCCCACCTGGGATACGACAAAAAAAAAAAGAGAAAAAAAGACTACGATTCCGGACCCAACCACCAGATTGCGAAATATGCACAGCATAGTGAATCCAGAAAGATCTTCAAGCTGCAAAACTACACCGACAGGTAAGAAACTATTCGTTTCTAGGTGTGTGGGAAAGGGGCATGACTTAATAGTGGTTAATGTTTACGAACCCAAGTACGACTCCCCGGAATTTTATGAGGGCCTCGCTCAGCACTGTCATGAAAATCACACTTCACACAATGATGTGGGGGGGAGAACTGAACTTGGTGTTAGACCCATCGCTCGACAGGTCCTCGGGCCCGACACGCAGACCTGCATCAGCAGCTATGAAAATTCGCTCTGAACTTATCACACTTGATCTAATTGATGTTTGGAGGGGCAGACACACAGAGAGGGGGGTACACCCATTACTCGGCATACCATGACATACACACCAGAATTGACTACTGGTTGGTGTCATCCTCTATTATGAGATACGTAAAATCCTGTGCTGTGCTGCTGCGCACCCTTTCTGACCACTCGCCGCTTCTCTTGATCCTTAAGACACCTCTGAAGAGCATCCCTCCCTTCACGTGGCATTTCCCTCCGTACTCACTCCTAGGTGAGCTCTTCCGCGGAGAACTAGCGGTGGAGATAGAGAATTTCTTTGACACTAACATAGGATCGGTTGATAGTTTCCAAACAGTGTGGGAAACGTTTAAGGTATATATTCGCGGCGTTGCAATGGCGAAGCATTCGAGTGTACTCAAAGCTATACGACAACGGCTGCTACACTTGGAATCGCAACTGGCTGAGCTAGAGAGGAGCCATCTGGAGGGTGTGGGTGAGGACGTGACGGAGGCCATCAAGAACCTCATAGTTGAGTACAATGAGGAGGCCGACAGAGCAGTACAACACATGGGGAAGTATGCGACGGCCCGGATGTACGGTGAAGGAGAGCGCCCGGGCTCTCTCCTGGCCAGGTTGATGTGACATTCCAGACGTCCTTTGGTGATATCAGAGTTGGAGACGCCAGTAGGTCCTCCCCTCACAGAGGAAGCAGAGATTGTAGATGAATTCAAAAACTTCTATTCGGATCTCTACGCTTCTCAGGCTGCGAATAATGAGGAAGCCATAGACGATTATTTGGGTCATATACAGTTATCTTTCTTGCCGAATTCCGACCGGGAATTCTTGATGCAGCCCATTCATGAAGACGAGATAGCTGAAGCGCTTGCGAGTATGCGCTCAGACAGCGCCCCGGGCGCGGACGGGCTTACGGTGAGCTTTTATAAAGCGTTCAAGGACGTACTAATCCCGCACTTATCCACACTGTTTGATGATCTCTGCGCGGAGGGCAGCATGCCACGGTCTATGAGGGAGGCCCTGATAGTGACTATTCTCAAACCGGGAAAGCCCGCTAATTCCTGTGGCTCGTACAGGCCGTTATCTCTTTTAAATTTTGATGCCAAGTTATACACAAAGGTTTTGGCGACTCGTTTGGCGCTACTGGCCCCGGAGTTGGTGGCTCCGGAGCAGGCTGGCTTTATCCCCAACAGGAACCTCACCTATAATATAAGAACCATACTAGGAACTACGCAACACGTCAGGCAGGACACCAGGGCCATGGCTGTCTTCCTGGACATGGAGAAAGCCTTCGACTCTGTGGAGTGGCCCTTCATGACCAGAGTCTTGAGGCGACTGGGACTGGGCGAACCATTTTTACAAATGGTGGGAGCACAGTACTATCGCCCCACCACCAGGGTGCGCATTGGTGATCGGGTCTCTGACTCCTTTGCGATTTGCAGAGGCACTAGGCAGGGCTGCCCGCTTTCACCACTACTCTATGCGCTTGTGGCCGAACCGCTGGCATGTGCACTCAGGGTGTATCATAGCAATGAAGGGGTGAACTGCCCTACGTATAAAATCATAATTTCGACTTACGTGGATGACACCTTGCTGTATGTCCGTGACCCCGAATCCAACCTCTCCTCAGTATTAAGGGAGGTGGTACGTTTTGGTGCTCTATCCGGACTCTGAATTAACTGGTCAAAGTCGATGGCTTTCCCACTTACCCCGAAGACTACACCTTTTGACATGGAGTACCCGTTGCAATGGACGACTGAACCGATTAGGTATTTAGGGATTATGCTTCATACTGACCCGGAAGTCCTAATACGTGAAAACTATGGTGTTGCGTACAGTAAACTGGAAGACTATGTGGAGTCATGGATTGCTCTTCCTTTGTCCTTAATGGGACGTATAGCAATCATGAAAATGGTGATCCTACCCAGATTCTTATTCCTCTTTAATAACTTACCGATAGTGCTATCTAAGACTTTTTTCAATAACCTGACACAGCTTCTCATTAAGCTAGCATGGGGAGGGAAACAGCCCAGAGTAAAATGGACGACTCTCATGCTTCCTTACGAGCTAGGAGGGCTGAACGCACCGGACATGGAGAGGTATTACAGAGTGGCACAAGCGGCACACATGCACACGTGGATCCACGGCGAAGCTACAATACCACATGTACGCTTAGAACGACTGTTCGCTGCTCCGCTCCCACTCCCTGCCACGGTCTTTCGTCCGGCGGACCGCAGAATTGGTATTTTGGACTCGATTAAGTCCACTAACCACGCCTGGGACGCGAGGTGAGTTATTGTACTCCCCCACCCCCCTAATGCCCATCGAATGGGCGTTGTGGCTGCCCCCCCGTAGCGGAAAAGGGAGTAATTCAAGCACTGCACACCCTGGGTATTTTTATGGCGAGCGACCTGTTCTTGAATGGCGTAGTGAAAACTTGGGATCAAGCCGCTCCGACTCCGGCCGAAACCCCATTACTACTTCGCTTTCAATTTCATAGGATTCGCAGTGCTTTATTGGTCCTCTTGGGCCCAGACCTGGCGGAACCGCCGGAAGTGCCGGAACTTACTCATGTCATTAAATCTCCCTCTCCCCATAAGCTAGTCACCAACCTGTATAGACTGAATAGAGGGTCAGATGAGACTCTACACCCGAAAGCTAGAAACAGCCTGGCAGAATGATCTGTGCATTACAATAGATGACGGCTGTAATGCCAGAAACCGGTCCCCGGAAGCTTGTTTCCTTTCCAGTAAAGAATTGGCTTGGTAGTTTGGTCTGCCCTGTTCCCATGATGCACTGGGCCAGGGTCAGACTAATTTGCATGTAGCCAGGTTCTGAGCTGGGATGGTGCAGTGAGCTAAAAAACGGTGATGGATCAAGCCCTGATCTTTTGACTGGGTAGGAGTGTTCTGCTTAATTCAGATACTCTGTCCATCACCACCCCCTTTATGAATCGTTTTGGCCACTATAGCAGTGGAAGGGTATGCTCAGACATGAGTCCCTTGCTCACTGCACCATCAGGATTCAAGCAAGCCGGGCCGAAGACGGCTGTAATGCCAGAAACCGGTCCCCGGAAGCTTGTTTCCTTTCCAGTAAAGAATTGGCTTGGTAGTTTGGTCTGCCCTGTTCCCATGATGCACTGGGCCAGGGTCAGACTAATTTGCATGTAGCCAGGTTCTGAGCTGGGATGGTGCAGTGAGCTAAAAAACGGTGATGGATCAAGCCCTGATCTTTTGACTGGGTAGGAGTGTTCTGCTTAATTCAGATACTCTGTCCATCACCACCCCCTTTATGAATCGTTACAATAGATGACGGCATGTGGACATACTGCTGTGCCAGTACCAGGAAACTTTCATTAAACGGCTGACACAGACTGATCCATTTCAAATTCCTGCAGCGAGTGTATTACACTCGGGAGAGGCTCCACAGGTACGGCCTCCGTCAGTCTGCAAAATGCGAGTGATGTCAAGCGCCGATGCGGACTTTCTACATCTGTCGTGGCAGTGCCCGGGAGTTAGAGCATTCTGGTCCAAGATATTCACAGAAATTAGCAAGATACTAGAGACAGAATTGACGTCAGACCCCGCCCTGGCACTCCTAGGTCACTCTCGGGGTCTTTCTGTTGCGATACGGCGACTAACTGATATGGGCATGCTAATGGCTAGGCGAGTAGTGGCAATGTGCTGGCTGAGGGGTCCGCTTCCGACCCTGAAAAGGTGGGAACGGGACATGCGATGTTGCTGTACGCGAACTGAATGCTACAGTGAACTGCTTCCCCCCACGAGTCGCCCGAAGAATTTCTGGAGCCTTTACCGCGACTATCTTAGAGTGAAGGACGCTGAGAGTGCAGGGTGCGGGGAGGACACTGAGGGACAAGAGTGATTCGCTGGTGGGAACCCTGAAATATGAATGGCCTACTGAAACGTGAACCAGAGAAAAAGGGGGTGATGGGCGGCGGTGTGGTGGTTCCGAATTGTGTGTGCCGCACTCAGGCGACGCACGGCGCAGGGAAACCTAATTCTCATGAGTTGTGATTCAGCCTACTAGTAGTCCTGATATTTGTACACTGGCCCCAGTCCCCACTTCACAACACCTCCACACAGATGGATGGGGAGTACACAGCAGAGCATAGTTCTAACAATAGTTGAGGCAGAGCAGGGGGAGGGGGGCGGTAGCGACATAGGGGTGGGGGGTTGTTGGGGGCTTGTTTTTAGTATGGTACTTACTCCATAGGAGTCACGAGACGTTAAGCGGTAGCTGGATAGAACTTAAAGCATCAAGGGCGCTGAGTAGTCCACTTTCCTCTTATTGAGGGTGATCGAGTACTGGGCTATTGGAGTTCTACATATGTCCAATATAAACGCATGATATTGTGTATAGTGCCGCCGGACCCCTGAGTTGTCGGCTCATTGGCTGTGTATAATTGACAACTTGTGCAAATCTTCTGCCAATTCGCAGCCGGCCTCCGGGTTGTGGCTACACGCTGTGTTTATCGACTCTAGCTAATAAAATTAATTAAAAAAAATAAAAGAATAGACAAACTACATGCTGGCATGTATAGCGAATGCCATCTATTACCACATATGGAATGCAATTGGATATCATTCCATTTTACTCCACTATTTTATCCTTGTCACCTTTGAGAAGCCAAGATGGGTGTATGTATATAGAAGATTAAACGGCATGGGTGAGCTTAGCCCATTTACTCTTAAGATAAACACAATATTATGCATGCCGATCCAGTCTTGCGAGCCATTTCTTATGCATGGCGGCGAACACACCGGTTACTAAAGGCTGATAGTGAAGTACATGTAGGCACTCCTTTATGAGATAGAAGCCAATTCTGGATTGTGGTACAGAACCATACTGGCATGCATTCATAACTAAAGGTATATGCATGTAAGATCAGCTATTAAAGGATGGTAGGTTGCTGACTTTTGCTGAAACACAATCGGTCTTTGGACGTCACAAGATCCATTTGTAGAAATGTAGGCAACTATCACATTCTTTCCACAGCCCTAGGTCCTAAATGTGTATACCTGTCAGTTTCGCCTTTTCTTACCTACATGCAAGTATGGGAACATATGAAGGAACAGAGTCTGGATTGTTACAAGATCCTTATAGACATTGTTTTCCAACACCCAATAATGTCACAACTTAGACTGGTGCTCTAATGTATGTATGTATGTATTTGAGCTTGTAAAGCGCACTGCTACCCGTCCGTAGTTTTCCTGGCGCGTTATAACTCTGGGGAACCCGTCCTGGCTTTCCCTGTGGGATGGTCCCTGCTGGGAGTCCCCAAGGTGGAGCCAGGCATCCCCGGAATTGATGGGGCCGTTGTGGAGATTAGGCAAGCTAATGCCCAGAGTTGCCGAGTGGAACCCTTGATTAGAGTAAGCACCGAAGCGAGAATTATCGAGTCCGCTGACCCAAGTCCACGACCCTGCCGCGTCGGGAATTGAACCCTGGTCCCGGGCCGACTTCTGCTCCCGGGTCTGCCGCCTCTAACCAGTGAGCCACACTACTCTAACAGACAACAGTAGGACTATACAGATCAGTAATAGGCTGAACCTTTTCTTGAAAATGGTAATGATGTACAGGAGGCCAGGCTGAAGTTAGGATACAGTAAACTGCTACACAGGTGGCATTGGTCAACGCTAAGGTCAGCAAACACCATCTTTCTCTCCACTTATGTGGCTGTATATCTCACCAGCCTGTTAGTTACATTGTCCACATAGTCTGCACCTTGTTGTGCTCCTACTGAGACAATATTTCGAAAGAGATGCGAACCATCTATGACCTACAGAGATATTTAACATTGTAGGCGGCCTCATTACAAAATACATTGCAATACCCAGTGATCACTCCACAGTCCAGTAGATAGCTTGCCACAGCTTTGGATGTTTTCAACCTTCGGTGTGCTGCACTTCTAAGAAAATGACAAGTTCGAACTGCTGAAACGTGGCTACCAGAAATGTACCTGGAACCGAATCACAGTAAGTGCGCCAGGAGCACAACAGTCGTTTGCGCTCGCTTTCTGCACCCCAGGGGCACTTTGGTATTAGAGTAGGGTGGCGCAGACGCTTGTGCGTCCCCTTTAGTAATACCAATATTGTGGCGCACTTAAGGCACCAGCGCTACCTTCAGGGGGTGTTCATTTGCCTCTGCGCGTGCACCATATTGCAGACGAGGGCACAGAGGCCAAGAAGCTCTATGTGGTGCATTCTCAGTTCACCACCTTGTAGGTGGCACACTGAGTGAACCCCTGAGACCAGCCCTTTGGAGGGGGAAGGGGGTCCTATGAAACCCCCAATCATCTCCTTGCAGGAGGGTGCAGTCACTGACTGCACCGGCCTGCAAGGTGATCTCTAATCACCTTCAAAAGTGCAGACTGGTTGCTGCCTGCACTGTGAAAACATGGAGGGGCTGCAAGCAGCCACTCCATATTTTCACAGGCATGCGCTGCCCTGGGGCAAGGCAAGTTCGCGGCTGCCCAGAGGCAGCACATTAATCTTTTTTTTATTTTTATTTTTTATTGTGTTTATTGGCATTTATACACAGCACATACAAGAGCACAATGGCAGCAAATACAGTCATAGTTAACAGCAATTTATTGGCAAAGAGTAAATTGCATGTTGATGGCAGCGGCTCCCCAGCTCCAATTTAAGCTGTCATCACCCGTACAGTAGGCAACCGCACCCCCTAACACTGTGGTGTCATCAACGGTCACTTCTTCCTGCCTGCCGCCAGTATGAGCGGTACTCTACAGTCCACTAATGTAATGTCTCTGTTTCGTCAAGTGGTGACGCACCGTCTCGTGCGTCGTCTGACTCTATGGCTGAAGCCTCGGCCCCTGTATCGGAACTGCCTTGTGCGGCCCTCCTCTCAAAGTACAACGCCCAATAATTTTTTGGCCGGTTTCGAGGGGGGAGTAGGTCACTGTATAGACCAGTCTGCGTACAGCAATATAGCATGTCATTCTCCCATCTGGCCATCGTCTGAGTCGGCCCTCGCATCCAAGTCATCGCAACACAGCGTTTAGCAAGTAGAAAGGCCATGTCTGTCAGTCTCCGCAACTCTGGCACAATATCTTTGGAATAGCCCAACAGGGCGAGAAGCGGCGAAGGGGTTAACGCCAGACCGGTGATGACATTCACTTCTTTGTATACTCCTAACCAAAAGTCCGCCACCCTCTGGCAAGTCCAGGCCAGGTGCAGGAAGTCCGCAGACTGTGAACTACACCTCTCGCAGCTAGGGCTCTCTCGTAGTCTGTAACGGCACTGCCGCTTGGGAGTATAGTAGTGCGTCACAGCGTTTAACGAATCTAGAAGGCCCGTACGCCGATCCCTGGGGCGGGCGAGCAAAGCAGGGAGCGGCACCGGGTCTGCCACTATTCCCTCGATCCTCAAATGTGGTGCTTCCGTAGGGCCATGCATCCAACCATAGGCATGTGCGCCTTGAGCCGCACAGTAATAAAGCTCCATATCCGGGGCGTTAAGGCCACCCTCCTCATAGGGTCGGATAAGAATGTTCCACGCCACCCTGGGCTGCTTACCAGCCCAGACCAACCGCAGCACCAGTGAGTGTAACTGTTGGAAAAAGTGCTCGACCGGACCATCGGGATGTTACTGAACAGGAATAGTAGGCGGGGAGGACTACCATTTTCAGCAATGATATCCGTCCCAGCAGGGACAGGGGTAGATAATCCATTTAGCAATTGTGTCTTCCAGGTTGGAGATCGCCACTCCATAATTCTCCCGAAGGACCACCTCTGGGTCCGTATGTAGCCGGATGCCCAAATATCGTACCGTATTGGATAATCAGATTCTACCCTCTTGGTGGCAGGGGTGAGTGTGAACATGACAGTTTTATTCCAAATCACTTGTACCCCAGACAGCGAACTGAACAAGACCACTTCCCTCAGTACTCTCGAGAGGTTTTCCTCCAGGTTCCGCACATAAAGCAAGGTGTCGTCCGCATAGCTAGAAACTATCTGGTTGTATCCCGGAAAGCGAATTGCCCGTGGCCATGATATTCACGGAGCGCGCACGCCAGTGGTTCCGCGACCAGGGCGTACAAGAGAGGAGAGAGGGGGCAACCCTGTCGAGTGCCCCGGTCTATTGTAAAGGGCTCCGTAAGGAGTGATCCAATTCGTACTCTCGCCGTCGGGGAGGAATAAAGAGTGTCCAGCAGTTGAATAAAGAGGTCCCCTACACCCATGCGTCAGAGCACAAGTCGGAGAAAAGGCCACTCAACAGCGTCGAAGGCCTTTTCCATATCCAGGAAGACTGCAATTTCCGGGCGCGTGTGCCGGAACGTCGCAAAAACTGTGCGAAGGTTAGATGTCCGATGATTCCGATTTAGGGACAAAGCCCGCTTGCTCAGGGGCCACTAATCTAGGGATCAACGAACTGAGTTGGTTTGCGACTATTTTCGCAAAGATCTTAGCGTCCACGTTAATCAAGGATAGTGGTCGATAGGACGCGCAGTCTTCTGGGGGTTTTCCTGGTTTAAGAATAGCCACTATAATGGCCTCTCTCATCGTGGGTGGCATCGACCCCCCCCCCCCCCCCCCCCCTCCCTCCCCCTCCTTCCCTCCGCCATCTGCTCAAACAGCCTAAGCAGCCTGGGTGTTAATATGTCCGAGAATGTTTTGTAAAACGAGGCCGGAAAACCGTCACTGCCTGGAGCGCTCCCCGCCCTCATGGAGGACCATGCCCAGACCACACTAGAAATTTACGGTGGATGTTTGTAAGCCAGGGTAGCTGAATATGCGTTAGGTAGTCAAGTATCTGTTCCTCTGAGGCCGATCCCCTAGTGGCATAAAGTGTCGCGTAATATTCCTGAAAGCGTTCTGCTACTTGCTCCTCTGTCAACTCCTCATCCGTTTGCGGCGATCGGAGTATCGGTGTCTTGGTACCATGCCTATGCTGTTTTGCGAGTCTAGCCAAAACCGCCCCTGGTCGTTCTCCCTCCCCGTACGATCTGGCTATGGAGTATTTTCCCAGGTATTTCACCTCCGCGTCTGCCTCGTCGTGATATTTTCGAAGCGTTTTTGCAAGTTCCCGGGTCAGTTCCGCGCTATTATCTCTATGGCGGAGCGCTTCTATATCCTTAAGCGTATTTTCTAAAAGTGCTAAACGCCCCCGTATGGACTTTAGGACGCCCGCGTGTTTCGAGATGGCCACGCCTCTTATGTATGCCTTAAAGGCCTCCCAAACGGTCAAAAAGGAGTCTACCGAACCGATGTTTCTTTCAAAAAATTCTTCAATAGCCTTTGCCATCTCCTACCTGAAGACGTCATCCAAAAGTGCGTACGGTGCAAGACGCCACGTAAAAGGGGGAGGACGCTGTGCCGGGGCACGAAGCGTGACCAACACCGGGGAATGGTCCGAATAGGTACGGGGTAGCGACGCGCAGGCCTGCACTGCAGAGAGGAGGGACGATGACAACAGCCAATAGTCAATGCGGGTATGAATGTTGTGTTGCGCCGAATAATGCGTATACCCCCCTTGCGTCGGGTGCCTGACCCTCCAAACATCCTGCAGTCCCAGTCTCGTCATTTCAGTTTTTAACACTCGGGCAGCGGCAGAGGGGCGTCTGTCAGGGCCGTCGGAGCGATCGAACGCCGGGTGTCGCGTTATGTTGAAGTCACCACCCCAAAGAACATATCCTTCCCCTCAGTCCCTGACCCTGCCAGCCAGCATTATGTAAAAAGATGGGCAATCAAAATTGGGACCGTACGTGTTAATAACATGGAAGGTCATGCCCTTGCCGGCGCATTGCATGATGGTGTATCTGCCTTCCGAGTCCGTGGCTATGGGTGTGAGAGACAGGGAGGCCCTCGGGTTCACCCAGGTCAATACACCCCTAGCATTGGAAGTAAAGCCTGCCGCATGCGTATTATTATGCAAACCTCTAAGTCTTGCCGTTCGCAGCGTGCTGGCTGTTGCTTGATTTTAAACTTGTTATCGCTATATCGTTTATTTGCTTTGTTATTATAGCGCTGCATATTATTTCACTGCGCCGTGTACTGGGGTACTTTTATCTGGCTTGCGCTGCATACTTAGCTATCTGGGGCAATAGCACAGTACTAGTTTCTTACCTGCACCTTAAATGTTGTGCTCACCCTGCATTTGCAGGATTCAGGACAGCTAGGGATCGAGACTGGGAGCTTCGCTGCGTTTCTGGCCGCCATCTTGGAGAGGGCATTTGGGGCTGCCGATTCACGGGCGCCATCTTTTGCTGGGGGACTAGTTGCTCCCCTCACACTCCTCCCACGTTTAGGGCTATAAAAGATGGACAGGCAGTCAGAGCGCAGCGGGTGCGCGCCGGAGGTGCGCCAGAGGTAAGCCCGTTTGCGCCCGTTCGCGCACAGGGTGAGCCGGGCGCCGGCGGATCCTCCCTTCAATGCCGTTACGCCTCTATCCACTGCTGCGTTGATCCCCTATTATCCATTGCTGATAAGGCTCCTTGTCATCAGCAATCTGCCACCAGTAGAAAGGCTGATTCTCTGTCATGCGGCCTTTTGAATGTGAGATCTCAGTAAACATGCTGAAGAGATCACGCTGCTTATCGACTCTCAGGAGTTAGATGTACTCTTTATGACAGAGACCTGGACTACCACTCACTGTTTAGTGGAGTTGGGGCTAGTGTGTCCTCCGGGCTATAAGATCCGACATAACCCCCGGGTTGGGTCCAGAGGAGGAGGAGTGGGGATGATTTTCAGAGAGACACTAGACCTCTCTTTGCTTGACACTAAGACGATCCCAGGCTGTGAACTCATGGGTTTCGCTATCAATGATCAGGGGGGCTCACTTTTTTCAGGTCTACTGTGCTACAGACCTCCGGCCAGTGCCCTATCGGCTGTAACGGAACTTATTGACGTCATCTACGAGTTCTCTAACTCGCATACGAGGACAATAGTGCTGGGTGATTTTAACTTATGGCCAGATGGCCCGACCGACTCTGCCTTTAAAGAGCGGGTGCAGGCCAACGGTAACATCCCGCTACAGCATTTGGTACTTTCGCCGACACACGTAAAGGGCCATGCTCTTGACCTTATCTTTGCTGACGATGGCTAAGTGGCCATTCAAAACATCTTTCCTCAGTGCTGGACGGATCATGCACTTGTGCACTTCCATCTCTCGTTCCCCATTCCAGCTATGAAGAAATGTAATCCAGGAGTCACTAAGGTGGGCAGACAATGGTCGAAGTTACTGAAACTTTCTCCATGTCCCACCTTGATTCCAGAGGGCATTAGGTTGGGTGATAACGTGACGGCTAGTTATGAGTCTCTCAGTCAACAAATTCTGATGTCTTTGAATTCACTGGCCCCCCTTCGAAAGACTAGAGGTAGAACAAAACCAGCAATGCCGTGGTTCACAGACAAACTCCACCAGCTCAAGCACCATTGTAAACGGGCTGAGCGAAAGTGGAGAAAGTTATACCTAGAGTCTGACAGAGTTCTTTTTAAACAGGCCCTAGCAACCTATAAAGCCCAGATTAAGCAGGCCAAGGCTAGCCTTTTAGAGGAATCACTAGGCGGAGAGCAAGTCCCAGACGTTAATTATAATCGTGAAAAATTTGGCATCTCCCGCTAGCACTATTAAGAACATTCCTGCCACCCAAACCCTTTGTGATGCACTGGCTTCGGCCTTTGAGGATAAGATCACATTGACCTTGAACAACCTTGCCTCATCACAAGACTCCATTGCCCATACCTTGGACCACTCCACCTCCATGGCGGGGTCTGTGATCAATGCCAGATCTGTGCAATTGAACGCCTTCCCGTCACCGTCCTTTGAAGATTTTTGTGCATTAGCAGAGAGGGTATCCTCGGGCTCGCCGTTAGATCCTCTTCCACCTAAATTCTGGAAACTCTTTCGGGAAGAGCTCTTCCCGCCGCTCTTTTCCATCTGTTGTCAGTCTCTTGAGTTGGCACAGGTCCCGGATTGCCGGAAGCTGGCAGTGGTATCCCCTCTCCTAAAAAAAGACACTCTGGACCCTACCTGTCCAGCAAATTATAGACCCATTTCGTTGCTCCCATTCCCAATTAAAATCTTGGAGAAACTGGTGACTAAACACCTTTCCAGTTTTATAGAGAGCAACGCATGTCTGGACGTGGCCCAGTTTGGCTTTAGACCTGCCCATGGGATGGAGTCAGCACTGGTGACAGTGCTAGACGACCTGCGGACGCGTGCCGACCATGGTCGAGCGGCTTTCTTAGTACTACTCGACATGTCGGCCGCGTTCGACACGGTCAGCCACACGATCCTGATCAGGAGATTGGAGGAAATAGGGGTATCGGGACTGGCGCTGGATTGGCTGGTATCCTATCTTGACAACAGTCATCAAATGGTTGCTCTGCCGCCCTTTAAATCTAACATCAGAAAGGTAGGGCAGGGCGTGCCCCAGGGATCGGCCATCAGCCCGATCCTCTTTAACCTCTACCTCCGTCCCCTGATTCAGTTGATAAAATCTTATGGCATAGCGGTCACCAACTATGCGGACGACACCCAACTTGTCTTCGCGTTTGAGGGCAAGGAGGCAGTGTCGCTAGAAACTTTCCATCAGTGCATGTCCATGACAGCGACATGGTTGAGCCGGAATTCCTTGCAATTTAACGGCTCCAAAACTGAGGTGCTGCACTGTTCTACGGACCTCTCCCCCAGGCCTTTGCCATCGAATTTCTGGCCTCCAACCTTTCGGGATACTGGTATGCCGGCACAATCAGTCAGATATTTGGGGGTGATGTTTGACTCCAGCTTGCAGCTTGATGTGTCGGTAAATAAAACAGTGGCCACTTGCATGGCCCTTCTGCATATGCTGCGGAAAATATTACCGATGCTCCCGGAACAGTCCAGGCCAGAAGTAGTGAGAAGCATTATTCTAAGTAGGCTTGACTACTGCAGCTCACTACTTCTAGGGGCTCCAAAAACCCTGGTGGCAAAACTGCAACAAGTGCAAAATCTCGCCGCCAAGCTGGCTCTCTCACGGAGTCGTCTTGACTCTTCTACAAAAGCGCTCAGGGAGCTCCATTGGCTTCCAATCCCTCAGAGGATTGAGTTTAAAGCCTTGTGTCTGGTACATAAAGCCCTTCATGGACAGGGCCCCTCTTCCTTCCAGAACCTATTTTCCGGGTACGTACCGGCCAGATCTCTTCGTTCGGCCTCAGCATGCATGGTAACAGTTCCCAAGATTCTGAGGATTCGGTTAGGAGGCCGTTCCTTTAGATTCACTGCGGCAAAATTGTGGAATTCTATACCTCTTGGCCTACGCCGCACAGATGATCTTATTTCCTTTAAGAGGGCTCTGAAAACATTTTTGTTTCCCATAACCTGTTAAAACCCCTTCTCTAGGCTTTGCAACTGTCTGTACACTGATGTATCATCTAAGTCTAAGCGCCAGGATACCCGATGGGTGACAGTCATTGCGCTATATAAGAGCACCAATACAATACAATACAAGTCAATGTAGGGCTGTCCGGTCTCAAATGAGTCTCTTGGAGCATGGCTACATCTATCTCGTGTCTCGATAGGTATTGTAGTATCCGTCGGACCTTTCTGTGGTAATTGAGACCTCTGACGTTCCACGTCAGGAAGGTGAGAGTGTCATTGTCCTGAGTGCGTTGTGTCATGTCAGTGGGTGCAGTAGGTAATTGCAATTGGTTGCGATCGAGCGCATCACCGTCCAGAGTGCCATCCTACATGTATGTGTGCCAAAACAATTCAAAGTCAAACAAATAATCCAAAACCAAACTCCTTCCCGCAAAAACAGCGTGCAGGAAAAAAGTGTACTGTACCCCAACCCCCTCCCACGCTTGCCCTACCCCAACCAGGCCGCGCCCCGCTCCGTCCCCCCATCCCTCCCTCGATCTCCCAGCAATGATCCTCAATCGCCCCTCTACGCCCCCTACCTCCACCCTCAGCTCCCAGAACTATGAGAATGAAAGAAAGCAGTACATAACAAGAACAAGTTCCCCTAAAGGAGGAGCAGGGCAGAGAAACGTGGTTCACACTCCGGGGCATAGGTACCATGCACATAGCAAATATATAACAGTATCCAACAGTACTACCGCCACTTGGCCCTGCCCCTCCGCCTCCACATAGAAGAAGGTAGCATAATAACATTTCTACTGACTGTACCAGGCTGAGTTCCGTAGCAAAGCCCTGTGTGGTCTCCCAACATCGGATAGTCTCAACGGGTCTCTGCAACTCCCCAGAACACCCCCCACCTGGGATGCTCTCACTCAGAGTACTCTTTAAACAATGGAGTTAGGTCCTGGGACATACAGTGGGTTGGACCTTCAGTATACTATGAAATACAAAATTACCCCCTGTATCATTTCTTTTATGACTCAACTTTTGAGTGACACAAACTAGTCACAATACAGTTTGTGAGGTATCATTTATTTATACCTTCTTATTTTGTTATTTTTTCAATCTTTTTAACTTTCATTAATGTCTAAGAAAAGCACTATGACAAACAAATACACCACAATTCAACATATATATATATATATATATATATATATATATATATATATATACAATTTCAAAATACATCTATATACAACCTGCACATCGAATTTCCTTTTCGTCAAAAGACATTTTCATCAACAGGCATTTATTGCGATTAGTGTTATTTAATAACACTAGTGTTATTTAATAACACTAATGAAAATGCTATGCAGCATCTGCCTGAACAGTCCACTACCTATGAACCAAATAATACAAAAAATAAATTCTAGAAAAAGCAATAATTCTACAAAGAATAAATTTCTGAAAAAGTAAAGAAAAAGAAGAAATTTTGCGAAGACCACAACTGAATTCATTGGTCAACTGGACATTTAAAGTGCATATTTTTCAAATGCTGACGCGTTTCAAACCCTGTCACTTGAATTGTTGGGTTCTCATCAGGGCTCTTTCGTTTATAATTGTCTGTGAAATATACGAAAGAAACTTTATTTTAGTTTTTGTCTATCCTAATAGATTCCCCATTTATATCTTTACTTATTGGTGCTACAATTTTACCTGATTTCCAGCCTTTGCCGGTCCAAGGACTCTTTTGGTAAGTAATCATTCAGCTTACATATTTCCTACAATACAAGTAGTCAAAATCAGCCCTAGTTGTTGGTACGAACAGGTTAGTCATTCTAATGCTTTAGCTCATCTCAGACGTACCTAGTGGTGTCTTCAGGTTAATGTGGACACCTCTTGGTACTTCGTGCTTGTTCTGTTGTCAATAATTGACCTCGGTTTGAACAACCTGCAAGCCACAATACGGCATTTTAGTCTCCTGTTGTGCTTTCATTTCACACGCACTAACAGACGAAAAGGCATACCTTCAACTCTGGGAGGGCAGATTCACAGTTCTTAACCTCAGGCTCTTGGGCTAGGATTAATCTCGAGCGCCATTCTGGGCCATCGTATTGGGATTTCCTTAAATATAAATAAGCGGGCGTTTGTTTTAAGTTCCCCGTATTATTGCAACTTGCCGGATTAGGCACGCGACTTGGTTTTGGCATCTTACCTGTCCGTGTGAAGCTCCGAGTTCGACTGGGTCAGTCGCTGAATTTGGCGGCCATCTTTGAATGTGTTCTTTATACTCGTTTGTTTCATTGGAAAGGATGGCGGCCATATTGCAGTGTAGTTTGCAGTTTTTTTGGAACATTTATAATCTTGATATTTCTGATAAAGTATTTAGCCCAGTCATGGCGCTGTCGAATTTTAAAATTAAATAGGCTTCCTTTTTCAACAGCATTTTTTCAACATCACCGCTTTTTTGCTGGTGATCGGATGTGAACAATACAGACCACCTGAAATCATTTTCTCCATGTTGTTTCTCAATAAAGTGTTCGACCATTGGGGCAGATACAACTTTATTTTTTATTCTAGACCGGTGCTGGGTTATTCGCACATTTATTTGCTGAGTAGTTTTGCCTATGTACAGTTTTGGACACGGGCATACAATGCTATACACGACATTGCGTGTTCGACAGTTAGAGAAACCAACATGTTTCCAATTTACATTTTTGTGCTGGAACTCTTTGCCCTCGATTGTATTGGCGCATGACACGCAATTTCCGCACTTATGGTGTCCTTCAATGGGTTTCATACCCCATTGCGACAATAAGTCACTTTTCAATTTAGGTAAGGCTATGTCTGCCCGTACCACTTGTTGGCCAATATTTCTGTTTCTCTTATACGCGAAGAGGGGGCGTGGGAAAGGGCACTCTAGATTTTCCAACAAGTGCCAATTTTTCAGTACCATCTGTCTCAACTTGTTAGTATCAGGGCCAAACGTTGTTACACATACGAGTCTATCTAATACCTCCTTCTCTTTTTTCTCTAATAGACACTCCCGTGGTGTATATCTTGCCCTCTTGTGAGAGTGCTTGAGCAGTTTTTTCGGGTATCCTCGATGTTTCATTTCCTCGCAGAATTTTTCTGCGTGTTGGTCAAAGTCCCTTACTTCCGTACAATTTCTCTTTATTCGGAGCAATTGGCCGTATGGCAAGTTAGCCTTCAAGTTTCTTGGGTGCGCACTCTGATGGTGCAAAATTGTATTACGGTCAGTTGCTTTCTTAAACAGAGAGGATTTTAGAGTCCCTTCTGAACATGTGATTTCTACGTCCAGAAATGTCATTCTGGCACTACTCGAATCAATGGAGAATTTAATATCCTGATGTTTCGCATTTAACCAAATGTGAAACTCCATCAATTCGGCGTGGCTCCCCTGCCACAGGAGCCACACGTCGTCGATGTAGCGGTACCACTGTTTGATGTGTCCTTTGTATGGATTATTGTTGTCCACAAACCTTTTTTCATATTCCGCCATAAAGAGGACAGCCATCTCGGGGGCATAAGGGCAACCCATCGCGGTCCCCTTAATCTGCATAAAAAACTGGTCATTGAACTTGAAGTAGTTCTTTTTTAGTGCCACTTCCGCCAGTTTTAAAATGAATGTAGTTGGAACCCTATGTGGTCGCTCTCTGGCTTCTAAATAGAGCTCCATTACCTCCAGTGCTTCTTCCTGAGGTATCTGGGTATACAATGACATTACGTCCATTGTTACCATAAGTTCTGCTTCAGGGTCAAACTCGGTTTTCTCGACTTTCAATAGGAAGTCAGTGGTGTCTCTTAAGTACGATTTTACTGTCCTGATAAATGGTTTTAGAAAGAAGTCCACATACTTCGCAATGGGCTCCAAGCATGAGTCGCACCCAGAGACGATTGGACGTCCCGGGGGATCTCTATCGTTTTTATGGATTTTTGGGAGGAAGTATAGAATGGGAGTCCTTGGGAATTTCTTCACCAAGAACTCGCATTCTTTAGGGCCCACAAACCCTTCTTCTCTTCCTTGACTGATGATTTCGGCTATTGTCCCTTGAATTCCTTTCACAGGATCCTCCTGTAATTTCCTGTACCACACTGTATTAGAAACTTGTGATAGTGCCTCAGCTAAATATTTGTCTCTAGGCCAGAGCACAACCGCTCCGCCTTTATCGGCCTGCTTGATCACAATGGACGAATCGTCTTTAAGGTTTTTCAATGCCACTCTTTGGTTTTTGCTGATGTTTTGTTGCACATATTTTTTACTCTTTTCCAGCTTGGTTATTGAAGACAGCATTGTTTGTTCGAAAGCGTGAATCTGTTTAGGGATGTTTTGGCTTGGGACAAAACTGGATCGATTTTGTAGACCCGTTGTTTCGTTATCTGGGCTGGAGGATTGATTAGAAAAAAAGACCTTTAGTCTAATCTTTCGACAAAACTCAATCATTTCAAGTTTAGTTTTTGTGAAATCAGTATATTGGCTTGGGACAAATTTGAGTCCAAGATTTAAAACAGACTCCTCATCTTTTGTCAAGACCTTCGAGGATAAATTAACTACCGTGGTGGGACACCCTACGATTTGTAATAATTCCTTCTGGTTCGCATCTCCCATTGGGGCTTGAATCTCGCCTTTGGTTGCGGACCTTTCTCTAAAAAAGAGACCTGTTTTTTGCCTGTGTTGCCTCGTGCCTCTGATCCAGATGAATCCGATGAGGAAGTCTCTGAGAAAGTTTTAAATCTATAGCGGGATCTGCCCTGATAATTCGATAAAGCCCCTCTTGAGTCTGGCTGTGTGTAATATTCGTCCTTTAAGAAGGGGTATGCCTTTTCGAGAGTGAATGATTTAGAATCTTTTTCGTATTGTGCAGTCTTGTTGTTTATGGTAATGTCTTTAAATAAAAGAATTTCTTTTTCAATCTTCTCTAAGAGAGCTTTAGCATCTGGAATGACGTCACTGTTCTGGATCGCTTTAGTAAGGTCCTCAATCTCTTGGAGTTCTTTAACACAGAGTCTTTGGGCTGTTTCTATTGTATGCACCATTAAGTCACGGCTACATTTGGTATTTATACAACTGAATCCTTTCCTATATTCAATATCCTCAGTGAATATGACTGGTGTGTTCTTAACCTGGAGACCCCACGGAATTGTACCTCCCACCAGATGTTTTAGGAGAAAGTGGCCATGGAGTTCAGTCCGGATGTGCTTCTTACTCTCACTAGTTTATCTGACTCGTTTTGTTGTTGGGCCGAAGTGCTTAGTGTTATATTTGCAAATGGGGATGACGCTATTAGGCTTTGTATATGGCTTTCAGTAAACGACAGAGTGTCTTTCTCAGCCATTCCAGGGGAGAAATTGACTCCCCACGTGATTAAATCGATCTGTCAGTGAAAAGTAACGTAGTCTTTTGCCCTTGCTACTCTCGCGGGTGTTTGCCCGCTCTATACTCTTTAACCCCTTCAGTGCTGCGCGAATTTCGCTGCAGTGCTGAAGGGTCATAAATCACATTGACTCATGACGGAAATGTTCCGTCATCAGCACCGGAGCACCGACGCTGATGACGGAACCGTTCCGTCATGAGCATGGAAGGGGTTAAACAATGGAGTTAGGTCCTGGGACATACAGTGGGTTGGACCTTCAGTATACTATGAAATACAAAATTACCCCCTGTATCATTTCTTTTATGACTCAACTTTTGAGTGACACAAACTAGTCACAATACAGTTTGTGAGGTATCACTTATTTTGTTATTTTTTCAATCTTTTTAACTTTCATTAATGTCTAAGAAAAGTGCTTTTCTTAGACATTTTCTTAAATCGGGGAATCACCAAGGCAGCGAATCATACAAAGAGTAGGTAGAGAAGCAAGAAAATGAAAGTGTGTCCTCATGTAACGTAACTGGAAAATATGTAAAGCGTTCTGATACCTGATTCGGTTCGGGTCTAGTTCACGCTATATAAAACTCTGCAAAAAAGAAAAAGCACCCCAGTATAGAGTCATCATGTAAAGTACTAGTGTTCCCCATCAGGTCTGGAAATCACGTTGGCACACTAGTTCGACAGTAGGCAGGGGCCCTCCTCCAACCCCAACCAGTGTCTATACCAAACAGTCCTGCCGCTGTGCAGTCCCCGTAGATCAAGCACCTCACTAGATAGCCGACAGCGGACTCAGTCCTACTCTTCCAAAGGTCCTCCTGTCGCCTCCTCTGCTCCGTCGCCTCTCGGTGCCTGTTGATTATCACCTCGGCGCCAGTCCCTCATGGCCCTCTGTAGCGCCTTCGGTCCATAAAAATAGTAGAGCGACCCTGTCTGTTGACCCTTAGTTTGGCGGGATACAGCAGGGCGTGGTCAACGCTGAGTTCGCGTAGCTGTCGCTTCATGGGAACAAACTGGCGTCTAGCCTCCTGCACCCTGGCTGTAAAATCTGGGAACAGGGATAGCGTGCTGCCTTCATAGTGTAATGGCTGTTTCTCTCTTGCCAGTCTCAGAGCAGTGTCCTGGTCCCTGTAGTTGAGAAGTTTAGCCACGATAGGACACGGCGGGGCACCCGGCTTGGGTCTCGTGCCGTGGGTGCGATGGGCGCGCTCTATCACGAACATTCCTGAGAAGGCTGTGTCTCCCAGCAGCTTTTTAAGTAGTGACTCGACGAAGAGCTCCATATTGTCCGTTTGAGTGGTCTCTGGAAGGCCCATGATGCGTATGTTACATCTGCGCGACCGCGCCTCCAAATCTTCAGCCTTGTCTTGGAGCAGCTGAATAACCTTGCCCAACTGCTTGTGATCTGAGTCCAGTGTCGTCTGTGACTCCTCCACCTCTCCTATTCTGCGCTCCGCCAGATCTAGGTGCTCGGCATGTTTATCCAACCGCTCCGCCATCCTGTCCATGCGGTATGTGAGAGCGTCCATTTTGGCGCCTAGGGAAGTGAGGCCGCCCTGTAAGTTCTTTTCTATCGCCAAGAGAATGCTGCGAATATCAGGTTACACCGAGTCGCAATCCCCCGAGCCTCCCGCACCATTGTTCGTGTCGCAAGATGGCGGGTCTGGGGTCTTAGTCTTCCTGGTCTGATCAAAGTTAAGTTTGGGCAGCGAGCGGTCCGGGCGGCCCATGTCGCCTCAGCAGAGAGCAAAGTGCACCAACACACCCAATAGTTCCCCCACACACAGCTGGGACAGCCAGTGGCCACGTCATCCTCCGCAAACGGTACGCCGAAAAGGTTGATGTCCGATTGGACGCCGTGCAGACCCCGAAGCATGTCCCTGCCCTCCCGAGGGTCAGCGTGGAAGACAGCCGGGCAATAGGCAAGGGAACCAGGCCAGGGGTTACTCACGTAGCACAACTGCACCCCAGGTACAGAGATACTGCAGCTCTCGCAGGTCCACAGCTAACGACTCTCCACAGTGGGTTCTGAAGATCGCCTCTTAGTTATTTACAAGGAAACCAATGGGGCCACGGCGCACTCCAAATGGGAGGGACCAGGCTGGGCAGGTCGCAAACAGAGCGCCCCAGGTCGCGTGGAAAGTAGCCAGTCCATCATCCAGTCGGTCTGAAGATGGGGGCAGCGCAACAGGAAGGCCCCGAGACCTATGAGGCACCAAGAGCGCCAGGGGGGGTATAATCACCGCGCCCCCTCACACCCAGATGGACTCACTGCTGACTCCCAGCAGCCCCCGCCGATCACAGTCCCGGCCGTCCACTGCCAGCCGGTCCGCCGTCGCCACAGCACGTCCCCAGCTCCGCTCTCAGCACAGTGGTGGGGGCTCTTCCGCAGCGGGGGTCCGTAGGCGGCGAAGCGGGCGCAGTCGGGGATCCGCGGCCGGAGCTGCGCCAGGAGGCCCACAGGCCCAGCAGAAGCCTGGGGCTCTCGTGAGTCTCTGCCCCCTCCTCAGGTCATTAGCGTAGTGGGCACACCTCCGATGGCGCGTTCACGCTCCAGGCTCCGCCGGAACTATACCGGAGCAGCTCTTCGCCCTGCCACAGCAGACGGGGCACTTCCAGGCGCCGTGCCACACGTCCTCAGGGGGAAGATTCGCCCAGCCTGGGCCGTGCGCCAGCCCTAGCTCTGCACAGGCTGCCCCGCCTCGTGGGTCCGCCCGCAGCAGGTCAGTCAAGAAAAAGGCACTTCCCGGTGCCCCCGGCACCCGAAACTCCAGCCGATCGCGCCCCCACTGCTCCGGAGCCTATAATGTGGTGGTCATGTTTTTCTCAACATGCTTTTCAATAAAAATCTGAACACAAAGAACCTATTTAAACAACCTTAATGTTCTTGAGAACTTGTGACCGACCCTGGGACAAATGTAAACAATTTCTGGAAAGGTAGATTGGTATGGCTTTAATGTTGTGTAAGTCACATGCAATCATGTCCAGATGCAACTTGGTGGATTTACCAAATTCAGACCTGTTGGATTTGCCAATGCTCATTTGTAATATATTTTTTCTTTTGATTTGTAAGGTAGCAACTTGGATGTCTGCACACACGTTTTGTGCTTGTTGTTGCTTAGCTTTAGATACTAGGACGGATGCACAAGTTCTGGAAGCTTTTTGCCGAATTGAATCATCCAGTACTCTCGCCGGAGTCTGGCACTGCTATGAATTAGATTCAAAGGTTTTGAATCGGTGGTAAATTACTTGTGGGAGAATTATCATTTCCTCACCTGTAACAATTGATGTCCAGGGTGGGATTCGCCCATCCCATAACAGATTCTCTCCTTATAGTGGCTGCATGACTTCTCCAGAAAAGCAAATGCCTTTCTGAAGGCAAATCTCTGCCTCGATATTGTCACTGTAGAAGGAAGTTATGACAGAATATGTACTCCTGAGAGCATTTGTTCCAATGTGTTTTTTCGGTGGTTCTCATTTGCATTTTGGCAAAGAGCAGAGGTAGCAAAAAAAAACAAATATTTTTTAATCTAAAAAAATTGCTGTTTTGAGGTTGTCAGCAGTTTGGTATGATTCTAGGTTAAGGTTATGAATCAGAGATCGATCGCAGGAGACGTACTCCCAGGTAAGTAAGTGTTCGAGGCATGTGTGCTGAAGACACACATGCTTTGCATACACCTGCCATCTAGTGTTGGGTTTGGATGTTTGCAAGTTGTTTTTCTTCGAAGAAGTCTTTCAAGTCACGAGGTAAGGTGACTCCTCCATTCGGTAATAGTGCGCATGGGCATTGACTCCATTGTTAAATTGTTTTTTTCCGCCATTGGGTTCGGACTTGTATTGGTGCGCTCCTGTTCAAAACCGTTCTTCAGGTTCCCCTTGGTGCGCCATCCACTCTTCGCTGAACGGTATTGTTCTTTCACGCGTTTCCCTGTTCTCCGGGTATTGAATCGCTCGGGAAACACTATCTTCTGTCAGAAACATCGGTGGTGGCCCTCTGGTCGATGGAACAAACTCTATTCCAATTCTGTCCTTTGAACCGTGCCAAGTACCCTCGCACAGACCTACATCAAGTTTATAACTTGTGCCTCTCACCGGAGCACAACGAGGAAGACTGACGCCTGTGGGTCGTTTCGGTCGAAGAAAACTTTACGTGATCGCCGGGCTCGACGACTAGAAAGGCAACGTCCAAGCATTCAACACACTCAGGATATCTTCGGCGAAGAATCTGAGGTGTTGGCGGCAGAGGAAGAAGCCTTCTCAGTCACTGAGTCTGATTCTGAACTTGAGATAGATGGAGTCCGAAGATGTGCCTCCGCGACAGGGTGTCGTGAGTACTGAAGACCCCTTGCCCCCTAAAACCTTTCCCAAAAAACATAAGGCTACGGCATCACCTCTGCCTTCTGGCCAAGGTCGGCACCAAGACAATGTTTCTAACGCCCCACCTTCTGGCTCTGCACTAAAACAAATCATCAAGCCTTCCGCCTCTGTTTCAAGTTGGCCAAAATCAAGTTCAGGGAAACCCTCCAGTTCCGAGGACAAATCTGGTTCGGAGCCGAGACCCTCCGCCCCAAAACAAAAATATGCTTCGGAGCTGAAACCAAGTTCAGGGAAACCCTCCAGTTCCGAGGACAAATCTGGCTCGGCGCCGAAACCCTCCGCCCCAAAACAAAAATATGCTTCGGAGCTGAAACCTTCCACTCCCAAAAGCAAACCTATTTCGGCGCGCCAAAATCAAAAGACAGCCTCTCTGAGCCGCCTGAATTTTAGACGTTCTCAAGTCTAAATTGGATCCTAAACAGAAAAAGATTTATATCCATCCTGATACAGGACATATTTCTGCCAAAACACAAGTCAAACATAGACTTCCTTCAGAGGACCCTGCAGATAAAATCCCTATGAAGAAGAAAAAGGAGGTGGCTTGCAGTCCTGCGCATCCTGTCCCGCAATCCCCTACACCTCCACTATCTTCTCCACATTTACCAATTCAAAATCCGTTTCACATAACATCTCAGAGATCGCCACATACACAGCCTGAAGGGGATGATATTGATGAAGAAGTTCTCCTTTACCAGTAGACTTCTGGAATGGTTATACTATTGACCCTCAAGAGAATACTAACCCAGTCCTTTACCCCACAAAGCCATCACCACCAGATGATCAAGAACGTATTGCTAGAGCAGCAGAGTATCATGGGGTGGCCTTACATAAAGAGTCCTTAGGGTTCCACACACAGGTCACGTCAAACACTCCATATGCTAAAGGGCATGATGAGGCATACAGATGGCATCTTCAAAGACCCTGTGTGAGCACATATTTTAACTCCCAGTCAAATAAAATTTTAAACTTCTCCATTTGATCCTATGTTTATCAAAGGACAATTACCTCTTGACTCCCTAGTAGTGTCCAATGCTTTAAAAGAGCTAATTCACAAGCCTCTGGTGATGCACCTCCCCCAGACAAAGAATCTAAACTTGTAGATGCCTTGGGTAAGCGAGTGGCCCCTCAAGCCACTAACTACTGGCGCATCGCAAACACACAGGGCTTACTAGCCAGGCACAACAGGGCACACTGGGATGAGATGGAGCAATTGCTCCAATATTTCCCGAGCAAACACAAAAATAAAGCACAAGAGTTGGGTCAGGAGGGAAAACCCATTTCTAACTTCTATCAGATGTGCTCTAGATGCTGCTGACACTGTGGCTAGGGAGATAAATACCAGCATTTTCCTCAGAAGGCTTGCATGGCTTAGAATTCGGGTTTAAACCTGAGGCTCAAATGACTATTGGATATTGACTCTGCCTTTTGTTTCAATAAAATATTTTTATTTAAAAAAAAAAACAGCAGTTCATTTTGAACACACCTTTTGATAAACAACACTTGTTTGGTGCTGAAGTCAATCACGCTTTGGAAGAAATGAAAAAGGACACAGAAGTGGCAAAGACCAAGGGAGCGCTCCAATCCCCATCAAATACAGGTTCTTTTGCTGCTCATTTTACAGAGGCGGGTCCAAAACCACATCCTCAGACCTGAATGCTTCCTATCATAAAAGCAACAACCAATCCTCTCCCTCTAGAGGTTTTTCTAGCGGTGGTGTAGAGAGAGCAATTCCAAAGGTATGGGTAGAGGTTCCTCAGTGCGTAACTCCCCTTCTCCCAACAAACAGTGACTTGCCCACATCTTCCCCAATGATTTGACATCTGTAGGGGGAAGACTTCAACAATTTCTCCTCATTTGGCAATCCATAATATCCGACAAATGGGTGGTAGATCTTATCCGACATGGTTATTGCCTGGAGCTTACCACCAATCCTCCAAATATTCCACCTCACACTCACAAACTGTCATTAGACCCATTACAGTTACTTGAACAAGAGGTGCAATCTCTCTTAGCAAAAGGAGCCATAGAACCAGTTCCATTACAGTACCAAGGTTCAGGGGTTTACTCTCTCTATTTTCGAATTCCCAAAAAGGACGGCTCCTTGAGACCAATTTTGGATCTCAGACAGTAAAACCAGCGCATACGGCCAGAACATTTCCATATGGTAACGCTTCAACAGGTGCTTCCACTTCTGCAGCAATGCGATTTTATGTCCACACTAGATTTAAGACGCATACTTCCATATTACAATCCATCCAGCTCATCGGAAATATCTCAGGTTTCTGATATCCGGCAAACAATATCATTTCAAAGTACTCCCATTCAGAGTAACTACTGCTCCCAGAGTTTTTACCAAATGTCTAGCAGAAGTGGCAGCTCATCTCAAAAGACAACAAATTCATGTGTTCCCGTACTTGGACGACTGGCTCATCAAAGCCAGCACACACCAAAAGTGCTTAAAACACACTCAAACCATGCTAAATCTATTGCACTAATTGGGCTTTACCGTCGACACGCTGAAGTCTCATCTACAGTTTTTACAAATACAATCTTATCTGGGAGCGACTCAACACTCGCACTGCTCTAGCCTCTCCCAGTACAGCCAGAATTCACAATATTCTAACTCTTATTACAGTTTTAAGCCGATCAAACCTTGCCGGCCAAAACCTTAATGCAACTGCTAGGAATGATGGCCTCATGCATTGCCACAGTGCCTGAGACAAGACTGCACGTTTCCTCTACCAGAAGGCTTAGCACACTAGGGGAATCAGTCACAGGGTTAATTAACAGATCTAGTGTTGGTAGACAGCTGCACCCATCACTCTCTGCAGTGGGGGAAATCACAAAACTTATCAAAAGGGCGGCCTTTCATCGACCTTGTTCCACAGATCGTGCGAACCGCAGACATCTCACCGGTTGGGGTCCCCATCTCCACAAGTACACAATTCAAGGTCTCTGGGACAACAAGCACAAACATCTCCACATCAACTATCTAGAGCTTCTAGCAGTATTTCTAGCACTCAAAGCTTTTCAGTTTCATCTCATAGACAAATTGTACTAATCCTCAAGGACATGACCGCCATCTACTATGTCCAAGAACAAGGGGGGGAACACACACTCTCCTGCGTTCATGCCTTTCTCAGGCCATCTGGAGATGGTCAATTCATCACAAAATTAATCTCCAGACAGAACACCTTCGAGGGGTAAACAATCAAATTGCCGATCTCCTCAGCAGAAGGAGCCTGCAAATACACAAGTGTGAACTTCATCCCCAAGTTCTCCTTCCATACTTTCAGAAATGGGGATTTCCACAAAATTGATCAGTTTGCTACAGTGGACTAAGCAAAATGCCCTAACTTTCCCTCCAGGTTCCCACACCCTCGCTCCAAAGGCAATGCCCTATGGATCAATTAGTCAGATATTTTCCCAAGCTTTTCAGCATCTCATTCCTTCTGTTTCTGGTTTGCAAGCTGAGGAAAACCTCCCCACACTGATTTTGATAGTCAACCATGGTACACCACACTTCTTGAACTCTCAGTAGTTCCATATCAAAAGCTACACCTTAATTCCAGTCTTCTCACTCCGAACCATGGAGAAATCCGACACCCAAACCTCAAGTAGGTCAATTTAGCGATTTAGCTCCTGGGGTCATAGGATTTAGATACTTACATTTGCCAACAAACTGTATGACAATTCTAAAAGAAGCGAGAAATCCCACTACCAGAGCTTGTTATGCAGCAACATGGATACAATTTGTTATTTATTGTAAGCACAAGAATAATCCTCTGGATACTTTTTTTTTTGTGTCTTCATCTCCAACATGGTTGTGATCTGCCGAACTACTGAACAAGGAAGAAAGGCAGTAAGTGGTACTGACGTGCTGCCTCAGTCCAAGACTGGTGAGGGTAAAGAGATGAGTGGGACTACCATGACCCAACAGCTACGCCAAACCCCATACCGATCTTGACATCTTGTTGCTCGGTTGGCAGATGCTAACCATAAGCCAGTTCCCGCCATAGCTTATATCCACCAGTGTGCCAAAAAAGAGGCGAATTGGCTTAGCAGGGAGAATGCACCTTGGCCACGCAATCATCGGACCTGGGGGGGGGGGGGCGGGGGAGTACTACTAGTGGGACCAGTCAAGTAAATGCCAGAAAGCTCTTTTATCTGGCTTCCCAGCCCTGGCGAGATCTAGTTTCGATATTTGGAGGTTTGATGTAAACCAGTCATGTAAAGAAGGAGGAGAAGCCTCCTTCCATCGCTTACAGATTTCTCTGCGCGCCACCAAGCTGGAATAGAACAAAAGGTTCTTGGCTGGGCTATGACTCTGATCTACTACACCGAAGATTACGAGGCGAAGGTCCATAACCACTGTAAAGCCCAGGGAAGATGTAAGTTTATTGCTGATTGAATCCCAAAAAGACGTCAAGTGAGGGCAATCAAAGAACATATGTGCGTCAGAGGCCTCGGCTAGCCCACACCGGGCACAGGCCACCGGGGCACCTGTGGAGAATTTGGACAGCCTCTGAGGAGAGTAGTAGGCTCTATGTAGGGTAAAAAGGTGGTTCCTATGGAGCCAGGCTGGTTTAACTAGATTCCATAGAACATTACAAGACGTTAGCCACAGATTGTTTAAGTTCAGGCTAGGCATCGAGGAACCCCACAATAGTTTGGGGAGATGAAATTCTCCATCAATCTCTTCAAGGATTAAATTGTACCAAAAAGAAACTTCTTTCGATACAGATGGTTTATCCAGCAGGAGAGATTCCAATTGACTGCCTCCCCCTAAAGGCATGATGTCACAACGGGGTTTTTAGCGGAAAAGGCTTGAGCCCAACTTGATATCTGCAAATATTTAAGTCTTGAGAGGTTAGGGCCCACTTTGCTCACTAAATATTCCCATGGAAGCAGAGTCCCTTCCACAAACTATCACCCCATGTTGATATTCCGGCATCTTTAAGTGGAATTGCTAGTATAATCACTCGCCCAACCTGGAGTAATGGGGAGATCCCATATAGGAGATCTACTAGAATGGTACCCCAGTTTTATAGAAGACCTGAAATTAAACCAAGTTCTTGCTAGGCACTGCAGCACCTTCAATTTAACATTTTTAAAAAATGTGGGGTCGCCAAACTTAAAAAGAAAACCAGACTGCCCAACTCCTTCACCCTTCAATAAGGCCGAGAACATCGTCCCTATACCCTGATCTGTTGGCATTTTTAGCAACATTCGTGCGTGTGACAGTTGAAATGCCCACGCATATAGGTCAGGAGCTGCCAGACCACCTTTCTCCCTACGACGCCTTATTTTCTTCCAGGCAATCCTTACGTTTTTATTATTCCAAATAAATGAAGAAATATCCCCCTTTAGCTTCGCCATCATAGATGTGTCAAAATAAAGAGGAATGGTATTAAACAAAAAGGACAACTTTGGTAGAATGGACATTTTCACCAGATTTGCACGACCCAGAACAGTCAGAGGGAGATGCCCCCATTAACTTCTGGCACTCTTTAGCAACTATGGCAAAATTGGTGGAAGCAATCAGATTAATATCTTTAACAATTCTTAATCCAAGATATCTCAGATTTGTGCTTAGTTGCTCGTTAAATCCTGCTTCATCGCTATTCCAAACCATTATTTCAGTTTTTGAGGCGTTTACCTCATACCCTGAGATTTTCCCAAATTCCAAAGCTAAATTAATAACTGCAGGGAACGCGGTACTAATCTCTGACGTCATAATCATGACGTCGTCAGCATACAGGGACACCCTCTTTTCCCACTCTCTGTATATAAAAGGCTTGATGGTATTGTCCTCTCGAATTTTTTGAGCAAACGGCTCTATATAGAGATCAAAGAGCAGCGGGGATAGAGGGCAGCCCTGCCGCGTTCCCCTTGTAATATCAAATGGTTCGGACAGACCTCCATTAACCAGGACAGATGCGGTTGGCCTATGGTATAAGAGTTCCATCGCTCTGCGAAACGCCTCACCCACCCCGAATTTAGCCAAGGCCCCCGACAGGTACAACCAATTGACCCTGTCGAAGGCCTTGGTAGCATCCAGCGTAAGGATGGCCAGTGGCATTGAGGACATGGTCGCCATGTCTATTGCTCCTATAAGATCGTACGTCAATTCAAAGAGCTGGCGACCCTTCACAAAGCCCTTCTGATTGGGGTGTAAAACTGCAGGAGCAACCTGGCCCAACCTCTTAGCCAGGAGCGACGCAAAGATTTTGTAGTCCGCGTTGAGGATTGATATGGGGCGGTATGAGCCGCAATCAGTAGCAACCTTGCCTGGTTTCAGAATAAGTGTGATAGATGCGTTGTTCCAGGAAGTTGGGGGAAGTGCTCCTTCCTGCAATATTTGATTGAATAGTACTGCAAGGAAGGGGGCTATTTCACCCACAAGATGTTTGTAGACCTCGGCTGGCAAGCCATCAGTACCCGCAGCCTTATTCCCCTTGCTACCTTGTATCGCCATCACCACCTCTTCTTCTGTAAGCGCCTTATCTAGAGAAGCACTTTGTTCTAGCGATTGTAATGAGATACCGTTCAGCCACTCACCTATGCTATCAGGGGAGATGTTCTTGTCCTCCTGGTATATATTCTGAAAGAATTCTTTAAAGGCCAATCTGATTTCTATATCAGAAGACACGGTCCCTGCACTAGTTGTAATAGAATCAATGTTATTACGTGCCTGATCGGTTCTAGACTTCCAGGGCAACAGTTTGCCTGCCCCTTCACCAAATTCGAAATGGGCTAATTTACTCGCTTCCCATTTCTGGAGGATGCGCTGGTTTAAAACAGAAGCCAGTTGCCCTTTAAGTTCCAGCAGTTTCTCCTGCTTGGCCAATGAAGTAGGGTTGGAAACATTACTACAACCATCCAGTTCAGTTTGCATTGTTAATAGGTTAGTCTCGATAGATGTAACTTCTAGCATGTACTGCCTTCTGCGGAATACAGTCTTATTCTTAATGACCCCTCGCAGGGAACACTTAAAGGCGTCCCAAACAGTACTAGAACTTGCCGAGCCGATATTAATTCGCAAAAATTCCCGTGCTTCTGATCTAATGTATAAGACCTCATCCAACGTTGACAAGAAGGACCGGTCAAAAGACCATGACCTAGTCGGGGATTGAATAACACCGAGAAGATCTAAAGAAACTGAAGAGTGGTCCGACAGGTGCGATGGTAAATAGCTAACATTTTTTACAGAATCGACCAAAGCTCGGCTTATTAGGAAAAGATCGATCCTGGATTGGTGGTGATACTTAAGATTCTGAAACGAGAAACCAGGTTGCTGACCTGCCCTTACTCTCCAGATGTCTATGAAGCAGTATTGATGCATGCATTTAAGTAAAAAAGCTCTAGATTTGGACAATATTTGTTGTCGACTAGATGGAGTCGTATCTAGGGAGTGGTCGAGCACTATGTTAAAATCCCCTGCTATTATGATAGGTTCTGAGAAGTGCAAAAGTTGGGAAAATAGGGATTCTAAGGCTAAGGGATCATCCCGATTAGGTCCATAATAACCAGCTATAGTTAACCGTGAACCACCTATTACCACAGTGGTGATTGCCCACCTACCTGCCGAGTCTACCTTCTGCGTGATTAATCTTGCGGTGATGTTTTTTTAAAAAGAATAGTCACACCCCTTGTATTAGTTGATTGGGAGGTAGATACTGACAGATCTATCCATCTGTTCTTTTTAGCCAAGTCAAGTAACTCAGCCTTAACTAGATGTGCCTCCTGGAGTATAATGACCTGCGCATCAGCATCCCGCAAATATTGTAAGATCCTGTTTGCTCTAGGTTTGGTGCGCAGGCCATTAACATTCCAGGAGGGGATATTAAGATTACTCATATCTAGTACCATGTCCTCTATGTCTATATACATAAGGCATAAAGCCCATAGCTATTACCAGTAATGCGATCCTTGCCCATACCACGTAAAAAAAAGTCAAAAACCAAATCGGAAATGAGGAACATTTTATACTTCTTTACCCAACCCCCCTCACCCCAGTGACCTCCATCCTCCCTCCCTTGAGGAACCCTTGTACTATCTAACCGTAACATGTCCGGTTGGTGGTACCCCTTACCCATTCCGAGCCCCAACAGAGTGCTTCTAACTATTCAGTTGAGAACTAGATTACTATTACTTTGTTCTTTACCTGCTGAATTCCCTCCGATTGACAAAAAAAAACAGTTTTAATTGTAGGGATACAGCCTAACTTTTATCTATTA
Organism: Lissotriton helveticus; assembly: GCF_964261635.1. Taxonomy (NCBI): domain Eukaryota; kingdom Metazoa; phylum Chordata; class Amphibia; order Caudata; family Salamandridae; genus Lissotriton; species Lissotriton helveticus. Next base: position 73,100,380 of record NC_136068.1, on the reverse strand, counting down.
CATTTCTTACTTTTTTATTTCTTTTCCCTTTTTTATTTTATTTAATTATATATGTGCCTGCCCCCTTTTTTTTTAATTTTATTTTTTTACCTCTAACCTTATCACCATGTGTCCCACAATAGAGAAAGAAGAAAGGAAGAAAAGGACTGAGCAACAAGGAGAGTCAGGAAGTTGTATGACCCTAATCGCCTACCTTAGGAACCCACGCTCTCAGCCGGGACCCCCATCAGCCCCCTTGGCCCCACCAAGGGACATCACTAGCTCGTCCGCCGCCTGAACTGAACGGATGTTAAACATTTTATTGTTAAACATTATTTTCAGAGCTGCGGGCAAACTCAACTGCACTGTTGCACCTAACTTCCTAAAGGCCTCCATTCTCCTACCCAGTTCCCACTGTTTTTCCAGGGTAACCCTCGATAAGATCTGACTTATCTGAAAATTAAAGCCTGCTCCCGATAGGGATTTTTGCTTGAGGGCTAGGTTAAGAATGTGGAATGAATAAGTATGAAAGTTCACTAGGATCTTTCTTGGCTTAGTCCTCTGTGGGCTGCGCCTGAAGGGGTCGCTATGTATCCGCTGAATGTCGTTTGCTAGCTCCTCTTCAGATTGATCCAAGTTGAGACTTCTTTAACACCTTCAATGCTAGAGGTATTTTCCCAAGGTGCTGGAGTCTCTTAAATCCCATTGTTCATGACGAGCTCAGCTCGTCATGAGCACACGAGCAGTGTACTGCATGACGAGCTGAGCTCGTCATGAGCATGGAAGGGGTTAAAAGCGGGATGATGTAGCGCTTGATGTCTGATCCTTCGCTGGCTTCTGGTATATTCAAAATCCGAATATTGCTGCGCATCGCATTATTTTCCAAGATCTCCATCTTGTCTGCCAAAGCGATGTCCTCTTTTTTTAGTTTCAAAATTTCCTCTTTAGCATTGTCCAGTTCAACAGACATCCCCGAAACTGTCTCTTCCAACACTCCAGTCCTTGAGAAAAGACCGTCAATCTTACTGTCTAGGGATTCACAGTAAGTTCTGATCTCTTTCTGGATTGACGCTGACTCTTCAAACCCCTGTTTGATGTCAGCTGACAAGGTGGAGAACATAAGCTGTAAGGAAGAGACTGAAAGATCTGGAGGCATATTTGTGGTGGTTGAAGGAACTGAGGGGATGCCGCAGATGGAAGATGTATTGGAAACAGATTGCTGTGAGATATTTAGATTTAGGTTTTCCCCTCCTGGCTTTGACACCCCAGGTCGTCTGGCTCTAGATCCGTGCCTAGTTCATGGCATATATCGTTACTAGGCTCATCAGAACTGCTGCAACCTCCTGCAGTGATGGAACTACTTGGAGTGTTGAAATTTACTGCCTCATTCCCCGATTCGATCCTGGGCACCGAGGATGCCGCTTCCAGGGGAGCACTGACAGTAACATTGACCTTGGGATTTGATTTTATTGATGATTTTGTCAGTGGACTTGGCGACAAGGCAGAGTTGTCTTTTATCGGGGGTGTCTGATTCGACTCCCACCCCAGGTTGAAGTTCCTTACAGACCTCCTCCATATTTACAATTGTTGCTGGAGCTAAAGCAGCATTAGGTGTACAGGCAGATAAAGAGACTAATCGAGAGGGTGACTCAAGAGCGGATGGTGTTAGAGGGTCAGCAAGGCCCAAAAGATCAGACTGAGCCGGAATTATAGGTAAAGCAGGTAGACCAGACACTTGAGGAGGGTGACTTTGAACTAGGTCTAACACCTGAGGGATGACTTTGAAAAAGGAGCGCAGAGAAGGCGTTATCCTAGAGCTGGAATCAAGGACAGATTTGGTTGTGTTTGCTAACTTTTTAGTCTTTTTTGCGCGCTTAGCCTTCACTTCAGTAGAAAGATATGATGAGGGGAGGAACATGGCGGCAGCAGGCTAGCTGCCGCGGTACTCCGCTCTGAGCCCTATCGGAGTGTCATGCCTGTGAGTGCTACGAGAATCTAGAATCGGGCATTCTGCTGAAAACCTCGATGCTCCGTCTGTTCGTGTGTTTATTCTAAAAGCGTACTTTTTAAAAGCTTTTGAAGCCTTTTTTTTTTCCGACTCTCGATAGTGAACGCCGCGGTACTGCGGTCTTTCCTCCGTGTCTATGCGCTTCCAGAGGGGCGTGCTTCAGTTTGGTCCGGAGGCTCCTGGCGTTCCTGGTGTTCCTGATGTTCTAACTCATCCACTGCCATCACCGCCGACGGGACTGAGGCCGTGGCATCAGGCTGCCCTGGAGCTCCGTCGAGGGAGACGCTTGCAGTATCTCCGGAGAGATCCTCGTATAAGCGTGTCTGTGAGGCACGGAGAGCCGCTGGGAGAGACTGAAGGGACCGAAGCAGCAACTTCGGCGGCTATATCAGAGGAGGTGAAGGGGGGTCAGTAGGGAGGGGGTCAGTCAAGTGTGAGCTGGTCCCGTCTCCTGCAGTGGTGGGACTGGGCAAGGAGCAGGGGGGGGGCGCACTACATCAGTCACCACACGAGCTGCCACACGAGCTGCCACACAAAGAGATTAGCCTAAAGACTAGCCTAAACTCAATTCAATCCCCCTCTAACGCGCAGCCTTTTCCATTTGTCTCTGCTGCTGGGGTATCGCTGTTGACATGTAATCAGGGGGCGCGCAGTAAAGGCAGTAAAGATAAAAGCAGGGGGGGGGCATATTCTTTAAAAAGAAAGAGGGGAGGAGGGAGCGGACTGCGGAATCGGCTGTACAGGCTCTTTTAAAGCTGGATTCTGGGGTAGCGTTCCAGGGCAGCGCCGAAGGGGTCAGGAGTTGTTTAAAACGCCTTCTAAAACGCCGTCTAAATCCTCTGGATACTTTTGTTCAAAACATTGTTGGTTACCTTCTGCACCGACAGCATTCTAATTTAGCTTACACATCTATTCAATTGCACCTTGCAGCAGTGGCTGCATATCTGCAAAACAGACAGCACTGTTCTTTATTCAAACTCCCTGTGATTAAAGCTTTTATGGAAGGCTTAAAAAGAGTAACACCACCCAGAATACCTCCGGCACCAGTATGGAATCTCAACATTGTACTTGAGACTCATGGATCCACTTTTTGACCGATTACACAATTTGCCTTTAGAGTTCCTTCATTGCAATTACTTCTTTAAGGAGAGTTGTTGAGCTTCTGGCATTAACCTTAGAAGAACCCTTCTTTCAGCTTCATAATGATAATGTAGATCTTCGCACAAACCCAAAATGCATCCGCAAAGTAGTTTCTGCTTTTCATCTTCACCAATCAGTTGAGTTACCTGTGTTCTTCCTTCAACCTTATTCTGTAGCAGAAACAGCTCTTCACCCACTTGATGTCAGAAGAACTTTATTGTATTGTATCAAAAGGACAAATGATTTTCGTAAAAACAAAGCAGCTGTTTGTTGCATTTGCACCACCTCACAAGGGCAATCCTATCTCTAAATCTGGCATTTCAAGATTGTTAAATGTATTCAAACTTGCTATTCAAAAGCTAAAAGAACTTTATCTATACCCCCTAGAGCGCATTCCACTTGCAAAATAGGGGCATCTGTGGCCTTTTTAGGTAACATTCTTATAGCTTACATATGTAAGGCAGCAACATGGTCTACCCCACACACATTTAACAAACACTATTGTGTGGATGTATTAGCACGCCAACAAGCCAATGTAGGGCAAGCAGTGCTTAAAGACACTGTTTCAGACCACTGCAACATCTACTGGTTAACCACCACTTTGGAGAATGCTATATAGTCTATGCAAAGCATATGTATCTACAACACACATGCCTCGAACGAATTATGTTACTTACCCGTAAGCATCTGTTCTTTTCATGTAGAGCAGAAGATTCACATGCGCCCTCCCACCTTCCCGGTCACCTGTAGTTGTTGCAGTTCTCCTTATTTACATTATATACGCATGGACATCTCTTTACTACACTCACCTACTCCATTCTCACCCTCTTGTGGGAAAACAATCTTAACAATGGCGTTGATGCCCTTGTGCACTATCACTGAAAGGAGGAGTCTCCTTACTTCGTGACTGGAAAGACTTCTTCGGAAAAAAACAACTTGCAAACATCCGGACCCAACACTAGTTCGCAGGTGTATGCAAAGCATGTGACTCTACAGCTCTACATGCCAAGAACAGATGCTTACTGGGTAAGTAACATGATCCTTTCCTTGCCTTGTTTTTTTCTCTAAGTGTAATGATCCCAATGTCCCGCTGCTTTTTGGGAAAAGTGTATTTAGTTAAGATTTTGAGGTAAGAATGTCAGCTGCTCTGTTTTAGCAACTGGAATAATGTAGTTTATTTCCTCCTTAATATGTATAATCCATTTGCCGTTATCCTGTCTGTTGTACATATGTTTCTCACTTTGTTGCACTACATGAAACACGATATACCAAATAAAGTTAAAACAGCAGTTAAGATACAGTATTTGAGATAAAATTGGTAGTGGGTAAGCTCTATGCACGTTTTAAAAATAGATGATGAAAAACCAAGATTACATGAGAGGCAAGAAGTTTAAACACTTTGAGGCCAACAGAGCAGAAGAGGGGGGTCGGAGGGGGGTAGGAAAACATGATGGGAAGGAGGCCTTTGAAGAATTATTCTGGCCATTGTAAGTTGCTATAAGCTAGTTTAGGTGAGTAATGCCGTAATCGTAGCTAGACTGAAATACACATATTCTAGTCTGCAAATTGTTTAAATGATACATTACTTCATGTCCTAAATAGAGAGGTGTAAGACAGCTGAAAATGAATCCGGACCATGTGGAAGAAATGCTTTAAACATAGAAAGAAATCGAGCAAAAGAGGAACAAATATGGAAAAAGGTGTAAGTGCCAACAGCACTGAAGCCCTACCCAAACTGTAAGGAAGAAATAAATTGTGCATTCTGAGCAGCAGGAGATAGAAAGGGACGGAAAAAGTATGGGAAACAAATGAAGCGGAGGAAGCAATTGTAGTAGGTTGTATAGTGTCATCTGTATATCACCTCTTTCTCAACTAGACTGGAGTTTTAAAATGGACTGTCCTCTGTCTCTTGAATCAAACAGGAAAGTAAGGCTTTTCAACAGTTTGCTTCAGGTTTACTTACCAGATGTGCCTGTGCTTTGCTTCTTCCACAGCGGCATCATCGACCAAGGCCCGCAGTCATCCAGCTGGGTTCAGTTCTGAGCTGGGGAGGGAGATGATGATGATGATGAAGCCATGCTGGACCCTTTGGGAATACCACACTGTCGAGCGGTGAAAACCCCTGAAGAATTCAGAGTGCTTCATTCCCAGATGTTTCTACTCTTCCATATTTTTTAAGTGTCATTCTGGTCTCTCAAGAGAAGGATGTCTGCTTCCAGGTTACTACTTGCCAGAAGCGCCAAAGGGAGTTGTATTGAGATCAGCTGCAAGTGTAAACATATACTGGAAAAGAACACTAATTGCATTAGAAGAATGCGAAATTCCACTCTGGAACTGACAATGGCTAGCGGGGGCAATTTCTTTTTTGACATGGACTTTTGAGAGACAGAAAAGTGACTTGAGAGTTTTGGGGCTGGGGGTGCAATGGGAGGGGAAGGCTGTTGCTCTCCGCTTCTCCTTTTAGCATAATTCCTCCATCTCCTTTCCAAAATGTGGTTTATTGATCACGCCCACCTGACTGGCCTGTTCAAAGGTCAGCTGGGATGTGCCCGTGAAGGTCTGGTTGCCCGCTTGTTTCTGCTTGGCGACATTGCTGTTTTGTAGGTAGTGTTATTTGAGTGTAAAGGTGCATGCCCATTTGTCAGCTGATAGCTATGAAAATGCTCCCTAACCAGTCATCTTGCTCCCCCCTGCATTCCACTAGGTAAAGTAGTGCCATCCATCCAAAGGAAAGATGTACTGCAATTTGTCTGCCACACCTCTTGAGAAGGCTGCGGAGGTCTCATTCCTGCTGTCACATACAGGAAGGCCATAACTAATCCCAAAGTTTTCATCCGTTCAATATTTGTTGGTCCGCAGGATCACTGTTTCTCCATCCTCGCAAGGATACCTCCAGGTTCACTTTGTATTATTCTTTCACATTGTTTCAAGTTTCCAGCAATCAACTTTCCTGTTCCTTTCTTTATCTTTCCCTGTAGCTGACTACCAATTTCATCAGTTGGCAAGTTCAGTCATGTCAGCCTCTCCTATGATGCCATTGTGAATGTAAAGCTGTAAGTGGTAGAACTGGGCACTTTACATACAACTCGCATAGATGTTAACTTGTTTTTTTTTTTTTGTTTTTTTTTTGCACCTCCATATCCTTTTCAAGAGCCAGGCAGATATATAGAGTTGATTGATCACTTGGCACTAAAGCTATGAACAAGTTGTCCTCCTTATGGCCAACTCGACCTTGGCATTATTTTGCTCTCTAGAACACTAGCTGTTAGCGACTGAATGATAACTGAGCAGAACCTGTTGCCAGTGTTGTTTCAGAACACAAGCTGTGAAAGAGTCGCCACCACTGGATCCCCCACAAGCACACAGACTGTGATTGCGACATCAGTTGGAAATATCACTGGTCACAGAGCAACGTGATTCCTGCACTGAGCAGTGCAAGCTGTCATTGGCCTCCCATTTTTGCACCTCCCTCCTTCCAAGCCATCCATGACTGACTCCTGTTCACCACACTTTTAGTACAGCAGACACCGATTCTGATCCTAATTTGTTTTTAGAGTTCCCTTCCATGTGCAAGTTGTCTTGGAACTACCCTTAACTTTTAGATAATTCATGAGAAGTAAACCTCTCACTTTCTAGACTTCTCATTTCTAGCGCAAACTCCCATACGAGTGCAAAAGTGGAGTCTCTATTGGGTCATTCAAAGCCCTTGGTCTCAAAATAGCTAAAGAGATGGACACGTTATCCCTTGTCCAACTCTGTGTGTTTTCAGCATGTATTCCCTCTGATCTGAAATAGGTCCCTCTTTGATTGCAGCCAATTTCCTTCACCTTTGCCATATTGCAATACACGAGCAGAGTACAAGTAGCCCCAATTAGACCAGTCTTTATGCACTGTTTGCACCTGGTGAATGAATCACTCCTGGGTTCCATGCTTTTTGTAGAGAGGACAATTGACACATGAGCAGTGTAAAAGTCAAACATTTTTAAAAGTTGACAATTCTAAAGCAGTTGACTAGCCACTTCCTTTCCACAGTTCCATTAGTGCGAAAGATGTTCCGAGTAATTGATGTGCAGAATTGTCCCATTTCATTGTGCTTTAAGTTTCACCTGTTGTACAATTTAGACATTCTGTGGGTGTTCCTTCCAAACATGGCAGTGTAAACACCTCTAGCATTCTCCTTGTGTGGTTATCTGATCACTTTCATCTGATGGCAGGTGTTTCAATCAGTATTTGATTTCTAGAAAGCATCATCCAAGGTAAGAAAAAGTAATTCAGGTACAGTTAAGGAGTGAAATAAAGAAGCCATTCCTCCATTATAGAACTTGTAGAGACATAAGAGAACTATAGAAGACAAAGGATGCGTTAGTGGCAGGACTTGGCACCCTCATATACCTAACAAATTAGTCCAGGAATCTGACCTGCTCTGCTAGAAACTAGGGTCAACACCCCTTATCTTGATCCCTACTCTTAAAATCTCATATAAATGTATACATGAAGTAATATATATTGTGTGTTTGAGCAAACTTTGAAGCAGAAAGAGCTAGAAAATTATAATTATTATGTATATAAAGTAAATGGCTGTATCTGTGCAATATCGACAAAGAAAATAGCGATAAAAAATACAATACTCGAGTTTGTGTTTTGTATTCTGTGATAAATGTTAGTGGTTAGAGAATTACACCAAACTGGACAGGCTGTAGGGCAGCAGAGGAGATTCAAACGTATGGAGAGTTCAAAATCCCTAGGTATATACGCAAAAGCCTAGCAGGTAGCAGGACCTCTGAACTGGAACAACCCTTTCTATAAGACTCGGTGGCTCAGGCCGCATACAGATGGAATAAGCCAGCAGAATGTCTGAACCTGGGATAACACATCCAACTGAGAACAACTCACCAGCATGTAGAGAAAGGCAGCTGGACTTCTCAGCTCTCACAAGAAGTCTTGAATGGGATTCACTGGGGGTCTCCAGTTGGCTGAGGTAGGTACCTTAGCCCAAATAGGGACCCTTGCTTTTAAGTCAGGGAAAGGAAGGACACCTCAGATAGCCCCTGCTCACCCCCTCTGTAGCTTGGCACGAGCAGCCAGGCGTATCTCCAAGGCAAGTGTGTAAAGTATTTGCAACCACACTCTCAGTAACCTACTGATAACATCACAAATGGACTCCACATGAGTTTCATAAAAACAATGAGATGTTTGTTAAAAAAAAAAGCAACAATCCGGTAGTTTGTAATGCTAAAATAATGCAATCTGTAATGACACTATCGGGCACTTCGTAATGCAAAAATGATGCAATTCGCCACAATCAAGCAGTTTGTAATGCCAAAATAAAACACTCCGACACCGATCACGGTGCTCTGGACGGTCCCTATGCCACTCTTACTGACTTGCGGTCAGCTACTGCCAAAATATGCCCCCAACATTGTTATGATGGAAAACAAAGTGCAGCTCCACACTCCGGCACTGCCACTCCTCTGCAAGTACGGGCCGCGATATGGGCTTGAGCGGAGGCTCGCGCTGCAAAGTTGAGAAAGGCTGAGAGCGTGTCTTGTAGCCTGCACCCCGCCCCAGGCAGCGACACAGCGTTACTGGGGGTACGTTCTCACTCCTCTCCTTGCTGCTTGGGCCTCAGATGCGACTTTGTTGATCTTGGGCAGTGAAACTTGGACCCCCGACGGTAATGGTTCGAGGCCTCTCTTTGGCAAAGGCAGGCGGCGGTGAATTCCCACAGCTCCTCTGGGGCTGCAGGTCCGTGCTGATGGCAATTACGATCGCAGCACTTCTGGTCACGCTGTCGATCGAAGCAGAGAACAAGATTGCTCTGGGACACACAGTCACAGAGAAAGTTCTCACAAAGATCTCAGGCTGCCACAGGGCACATGCACACAGCGTCGCTGAGACACACTTGGAAACTTTTATGTTCCTTATTTTCCACAACAGGGAGCCAGCTCTCCTCGGGCCCTTGGGGACAAGTTACTTCAGGACACAGCAAAGTCCTTTCAAGCGGGGGAACACAGCAAAGTCCCTTAGACTCTCCTTGGTTAAATCCGCAAACTGCAGGCCAGCCCCATATCACACCGCAAGGGTCATTCCTTCTCTTCAGCTATTCTTTCTTGGCAGAGGTTTCTCTTGACCACGAAGTAGTTGTCAATCCTTTCCAGTCTTGATCTGTCCAACGTTCAGGGGTTTCAACTCTCATAGTTATACCCCTAAATGTCTTTCAAGCCTTTGTGTTCAGGGGGCACTGACCCCTGTTCAAACCAGTTCTGGGTGTCTTCCTGCCAGTGACACCTTCTTCCTTTCATTAGTAGGGATCTGGATCCTCAATCACTCAGCAGGAGATGGAGCCATTGTTTTATGGCAGCAGCCCAGGCCTCTTCACCTCCAGGGGCAGCTCCTCCCCCTACACTCTAGATGCAGGTCAGCCTGTTGCTGTCTCACCTCCTACTCTGGGTCAAGACATTTCCCAGATCCTATTACATTCAAATCCAGACAGTAAATCCACAACCAGGCAGAGATGCACAGAATTGTTAGAACAAAGAAACTAGCCACTTCTAAAAGCGTGGTTCCTAAACACACAATTCAAAAACCACCTTCACAAAAATATGTATCTGAAAGAGACACGTTAGTGATAGATTCCTTACCTTAGAATATCCCCAGGCGTCAGACTGGATCTGGAATTTTTTTGCGTAGCAGTACCCTTGCGCATCGGTAGGCGTTGTCTGCGGCTCCGCGTCCGTCGTGGGCGCCGTGAAGACTTCGTCGGAGTACTTAGACGCCGCCTCCGCGTGCTGATGTCAGTTCTTCTTTTTTCCGCGCCAGCAGTGCAGATCCGGAAAAAGTGGTACCTTAGTCTTTTTTGACTAAACTTTTTTGATCTCTTTTGATCATTCTTTTCGAAGTCTTCGACTCCGAACGGTGCCGGTAGGGATGCCTGGTTTTAAGCCCTGTGAGGATTGCAACCGGCTGTCGGTCACCGACCCTCACCGTCGGTGTCTCCACTGTCTCGGCGTCGACCACGACGACAAGACCTGTTCTGACTGCCGGGCCCTGACTTTGAAGGCTAGGCGGGAGCGGTCCCGCAAGCGGCTCAAACTCCGGCAGTCGGCCCCGCGCCGAGAACGGTCCCGGTCCGGATGGAGGTCGAGGGACGGGTCGTGAGAGAGGAGCCATTGGAGCTCCGGGAGTCTATATCACTCCTCAGGGTCAAAGTCGTCAGGTAAGCACAAGAAGTCGAAGAGATGTCATCGCTCTTCCGACTCCCTCAGACGCGCGCGACGCGGCGGGGGGGGGGTTCAGATGGCACCGCTCACGCGGCTCCGTCTGAGTCGCAGCCGTCGCGTCCGGCCCCATACCCTCCGGTCCCTGACGCCGGAGGAGATAGAGCGGTTCCTCATGGCCATGAGGTCCCTCATGGCCATGAGGTCCCTCACTCCTCCGACGGGCTCCGCGGCGCCTTCGGGCCCAGCGGACCCGTCTGGGGGTCCTAGCGGGTCGGGGGCTTTCGGCACCGCAGGCCCCCACTGGATCCGGTTCCGGGTCGTCGCCGGTGGACTTAACAACCTCCCCGGCCTCTCAGGTGTCACCCCTGGCGCCGTCTTCAAGCGGCGCCGTCCCCGATGCCTCCCTCGACCCGGTTCCGACCTCAGAACGGTGCCGCTTCAGACGCCGTTCGGAGAGTTCACTTTCCAAGAACCGGCCCCATCATTTGCTAACCCTGAGTACCAGGAGATGGGTGATGAGGAGTATTGGGTGGGGTCTGAGGACCCTCTGACACATGAATGTCAGTCCCAGGAGGACTGGACAGGTGGACTTGGTGATGCCAGTGGTCTGGACACTTCGCCGGACACTGGCTTTGTCTCACCTCCTACCGTGGCTACGGAGGAGGGGGCAACCTACAGTGTGGTGTTGATGAGGGCGGCCAAGGCCCTTGAGCTCCCCGTCGCGGCCGTGAGGACTAATCTCCTCACTGAGGTCCTTAAGCCGCAGTCATGCTCAGCCGAGCCTCTGCTGCCGTTTAAGAGGCCTTAACCGACGTTCTTTTGGGCACTTGGTCCAGGCCCGCTACAGGTTCGCCTGTAGATAGGAACGTGGCCAGACGCCACCGCCTGGCCCCGGGCGACCCTTGTTTCCTGTCCACCCCACCCCACCCCTGAGAGCCTGGTGATCCAGGCCTCAAATTCCCAGACCGCATTCCTGTCGGCTCCGCCTGACAGGGAATCCAAGAGGTATGAGCAATACGGCAAAAAGGTATTCTCCTCCCTGAGTCTGGGACTGCGGTCTTCCAACACCGCATGCCTCTTGGGCCGCTACACCCACTCTCTGTGGGATACGGTCGCGGATGTGCTGCCAGAATGCCCGTTGGAGGTACGGGCTAAACTCCGCCAAGCCCTTGTGGAAGGCCGAGATGCGGCACATTATTCTATCCGGTGTGGACTGGATACCACTGACTCTCTGGGCAGAGCGATGGCAACGACGGTGGCGATTCGGCGCCACGCCTGGTTGAGGTCCGCCAACTTCTCGGCAGATGTCCAGAATACACTCATGGACATGCCATTTGATGGACGTCACCTTTTTGGCGACAAGGCAGATCATGCGCTTGAGCGCTTTAAGGACTCCAGGGCTACGGCCAAGTCCTTGGGCCTCTTGGCCCCGCGCCAGCAATCGGCTGCCTCTCACTCCTTTCGTGGCCACGGAAGGGGTGTACCCACACGTGCTGCCAGCCATGCTCCGCAAGGTAATACCCAACGCGGTGGCGGCCGTGGAAACCGCCGTGGCGGCGGTCGGGGACAACGGCGAGGTCAGTCCACACCTTCCCCCGCAGCATCCGCGTCAAAACCCTCCTAGTCCGTGCTTTCAGGCCCATGTGACGCCAGTGGGGGGCAGGGTTCGCCATCACCTCCTCCACTGGCGCACTGTCACATCGGACAGGTGGGTGCTGCAAATCGTCCGAAGGGGCTACTCCCTCCCCTCCGAGACGACTCTTCCAGCCATGCCACCTCCAGACAACGGCAGACGACCTGCACCAGCTGGGGTTCTCCCTCAATGTGCCGAAGTCACACCTGTGCCCCTCTCAGAAGCTCCTCTTCATCGGAGCGGTTCTGGACTCAGCGCAGGTTTGGGTTTATCCTCCTGAACAGCGGATCCGGGATATTCATGCTCTGATTCCACTCTTTCAGCCTTTATCCTGGGTCTCGGTCAGGTTGACGCTGCGGCTTCTGGGGCTGATGGCCTCCTGCATCCTACTGGTGCATCACGCCAGGTGGCAGATGCGGGCTCTGCAGTGGGACCTGAAGTTTCAGTGGGCCCAGCATCCGGGCAACCTGTCCGACCACGTCCTGATCTCGGAGGGCACTGCGAGACCGCTGCAGTGGTGGCTCACGGACCGCGATTGGGTCAGCGGCAGATCCCTCTCCCTTCCCCAACCGGAGCACGTAGTTGTGATGGACGCGTCCCTCCAGGGCTGGGGAGGCCACATGGGAGAGGCAGAGATCAGAGGCCTCTGGTCTCCGGCGGAGGCCGACTCCATATCAACCTTTTGGAGTTGCGGGCGATTCGTCTAGCACTGAAGGCATTCCTCCCCTCTGTCCGGGGAGTGTAGTGCAGGTGTTCACGGACAACACCACCGCCATGTGGTACTGCAACAAACAGGGCGGGGTGGGGTCGTGGACCCTTTGCCAGGAGGCTCTGCTCCTCTGGCAGTGGCTGGAACGCCAGGGTGTGACCCTGGTGGCTCAACACCTGGCAGGTTCTCTGAACGCCAGGGCGGACGAGCTCAGCCGTCTGGGCATGATGTATCACGAATGGCGTCTGAACTCGGACGTGGCGCAAGGCCTCTTTCAGCAGTGGGGAGAGCCTTGGTTAGATCTATTTGCCACCGAAGCGAACGTGCAATGTCATCAGTTCTGCGCGTTGGAATTTCCAATTCGGCACTCGCTCGGAGACGCTTTTCGTCGCGAGGGGAGTTGCGGTCTGTTGTACGCCTTTCCGCCTATACCACTTCTGCCCAGAGTGCTGAAGAAGATCAAGCGCGACCGGGCCCAAGTCATTCTTGTGGCTCCGGACTGGGCACGAAGGTACTGGTATCTAGAGCTACTCAGTATGTCAGTCGATCCCCCGGTTCGTCTGCCTCTTCGGGAGGACCTTCTGTCACAGCAGCAGGGGACGGTGCTCCACCCGAACCTGTCCAGTCTCCACCTCCATGCTTGGAGATTGAGCGGTGACAGTTGAGGCCATTTGACTTGCCTCCTGAAGTCTTTAATGTCATTCTGAGAGCCAGGCGTCCCTCCACAAAGTCGGTATACGCCTGCAGGTGGAACAGATTTGTGGCATGGTGCTCAGCAAAGGCTGTGGATCCTCTTGCTGCCCCTCTCTCTGAGGTTCTTCTCTTTCTTCTTTCTCTTGCCCAGCAGGGCTCTGCTCTGGGCACTATCCAGGGCTACCTTTCTGCCCTTTCGGCCTTTCTAAGGCTGCCTGATCAACCTTCTTTGTTCAAGTCCCCTATTGTAAATAGCTTTCTGAAGGGCATCACACACACACGTTTCCTCCTGTTCCGTTTGTGATGCCTCAGTGGGACTTGAACCTGGTTCTTACATTTCTGATGTGCGCTCCCTTTGAGCCACTTCACAACTGTCCTCTCCGCCTTCTTACTCTGAAGACTACTTTCCCGGTTGCCATCACCTCTGCCAGGAGAGTGAGTGAGCTCCAGGCCCTTTCTTGTACTCCTCCCTTCCTTTCTGTCCATCCGGACATGGTTGTATTGCGTACTAAGCCATCTTTCCTTCCCAAGGTTGTCACGGCCTTCCACATCGGGCAGTCTATCACCTTGCCCACCTTCTTTCTGCCACCGCATCCCTCTAAAGAGGAAGAGCGGCTCCACAGTCTGGACCCACAACGTGCGCTTTCATTCTATTTGGATCGCACACGCCAGTTCGGGGTGGATGACCAACTCTTTGTTGGTTACGTGGGTGCTAAGAAGGGGAAAGCGGTGCACAAGAGGACCATCTCTCGGTGGATCATCTTGTGTATCCAAGCATGTTACTCCTTGGCTAAAATGAAGCCCCCTGTTGGATTGCGGGCTCATTCCACCCGAGCCACGGCGACTACAACTGCCCTGGGCCGGGGAGTCCCCTTACAGGACATCTGTCAGGCAGCTACGTGGGCATCGCTGCACAAGTTTGCAAGACACTACTGCCTGGACAACCAAGTCCGGAGGGATGGCTTCTTTGGCCTTTCTGTCCTCCAGGACTTTCTGGTGTGATTATTGGTTCGCAGACCCACCACCGGGGTTGGTATTGCTGGGGTATCTATTCTAAGTTGAATCTATCACAAATGTGTCTCTTTCAGATGCACAAGTTACTACTTGTGTAACGATATATCTGTAAGAGACATTAGGTAGTGATAGATTCCTTACCGACCCACCTATCCTCCCCGTTCTGCGAACCGATATCTAGGGTTAGGGTTATCCCCTTTCAGGGCCCTAGTTTCAATGGCATCAGTGTTGGTTTTTTAACATGGCTCAGTGCTTTTGGCGCGGAAAAGCTGTGTCTAAGAACTGACGTCAGCACGCGGAGGCGGCGTTTAAGTACTCCGACAACATCATCACGGCGCCGACGACGGACGCGGAGCCGCAGGCGATGCCTACCGACGCGCAAGGGTACTGCTACGCAAAAAATGTCCAGATCCAGTCTGATGCCTGGGGCTATTCTAAGGTAAGGAATCTATCACTAACTAATGTCTCTTACAGATATATCGTTACACAAGTAATAACTTGTGCGTTATTAAATGGCAGGCATGAGTTCTCTCTTTAGGGCTACTTGTGTGGGTGGCACAATTAGATCTGCAGGCCCATTAGTAGCAATTGCAATACCAGCTCTGGCACACACAGTGCACTTTACTTGGGACTTTACTAGTAAGGCAAACATTCCAATCATGGACAACCAATTACCATTATACTTTACTCAGGGAGCACTTGCACTTTGACACTGATCACCAGTGGCAAAGTGCCCAAAGCATCTAAGTTGGCAACACCATGTCAGAAAAAAGGTCTGGGGGGAAGGAGAACGTTTAGGGAACTTTAGCCAAAAAGGGCCAAGTCCAACAACTGGCAACATTCATCGCTGGTTCTCCTACCTATTCTGTATTCAAAGACCCTAGGCAACATATAATTCACTACAGAAATGATATTTGTCTGTAAATATGCAAGCCAAGCAACACTAAAATATTAAAAGAGAAATACATTTTCATTATCAAATATGGAATTAAAAATCACAAACATATATAATCTATTGACAGTGTGCTATCCTATGAGTAAAATATAACAATATGTTCCTCATTCAATTAGTTTAATCATTAATACATAACCAATGTCATGATGATCATTTCACTTATGTACGAATCAATTCGTATTCTTCTTTATATCCCTAAACATTAGTGGCTTAGATCATGGTCGATTCTTGGTAGGGTCGATTCTACGCGGGTTTCGGTGAGCCATGCGCCTTAATCATACAAGCCATATGTGAAACCAGATGGTACCGTTGAGAGACAGCAACTTGCAGGTTGCATGAATCGGTAACATAGATTGCTCATAAAGGAGCGACCTCCAAGGTGAGTAAAGATTGGTAGCAACAGACACTTAGGTCAGCTGCTTAATTTATTCTTTCTTCAGAAGTGTTTAGATGTACAAATGGTTTGTTTTAATAAATAACGATGGTTGAACAAAGCTCAATCTTTCTGATATCCAAAGGATTCCCATGTAGATGCTACAACTTTGATGGATCCTTGGTGTTAATATTATTTCAGAGAAAGATTTATGTTCGAGGCATGTGGGCTGCTGAATTCATATCTGTGCATAGATCGCCGCCTAGTGTTGGGTCCGGATGATTGCACATTGTTGTCCTGGAAGAGTCTTGGTGTTAATAGTATTTCAGAGAAAGATTTATATATTGTGACCTGGCCTAAGTTGGCAGACTGATAAAGCGGATGATAATGACACTGTGGGAGGGCGTTCCTCCCTAGCGTCTGGCAGGTCTCCTCCTACCTATCCAATGGACACTATTTTGTTCACATACAGCCTTCGGGTCCAAGAAGATGCCTTGATCAGGGTTCTACATTATTCCTCTTCATCTTTAACCTCGATCAATAGCCCTCGGGCACTCACTGATCACTGCATTAAAGTTCACCAGTATGCCAAAACACAACTTCTGATAGACACATCTGCCGTGTGGATTCCTCACCTTGTGAATATCTCCTTGCGTCAGCAACATTCGGAAATTCTTTTTTCGTGGACTCTGACGTCATAGAGACACGACCTCGCTCGCGACTCCGCTGACGTCACCGACGCCTATAATAGGCCCACGCCGGCGTGATGACATCAGTTCCCTTTTTCCGCTTCGTCGACGCTAACGGTTTCGGGATACTCTGTAGCCTTAGTACAGTGTTACTTTATTTCCTCGATTCTCCATTCTCTGATATTTGTGTTCTGTTGTCATGTCGACAAAGAAGACCGGGTTTAAGCCCTGCAGAGAATGTGGGAAGATGATGTCCGTTACGGACCCTCACCAAGACTGCATCTGGTGTTTAAGTTCGGATCATGACGTCGATGGATGTTCATCGTGTCAGAAGATGAATCCGAAGGCTCTCCGTGAAAGAGAATCCAAGCTTCTTGTGGCCAGGCTTAAGGCGAGTAAGGTGAAAAGATCATCGAAGCACTCGAAGAGGTCGAAGTCGAGATCCAGGTCGAGGTCTCGGGAGGCGTCGGCTTCGAAGTCTTCGTCCGGTCACGCCTCTGGTTCTCACAAGAAGCACAAGAAAAGGAGACATGGTTCCCGTCATCATTCTAGATCGAAGTCTCCCAAGAGGATGAGGTCGAAGGTGATTCCTCTTCAGGTGTCGGATCGAGAAGGTGAGGCTTCGCCTTCGGAGTCGGTGGTCCAGTCTCCGACTCCAGTTGCGGCTCCGTCCCCGGCTACGTCCCCGGCTCCGGAGGACACAGTTGGAGTTCCTGTTGAGGAGGAGGTTTCGAATCCTGTTGAGGAGACAGATTCAAACGTGCCTCGAGGTCAGCCTGAGCATCCACCATTCCCGGCTCCAGGTCAGGACCCCTCTGCGTTTTTAAACCCGATGTATGGTGTCTTCTCGAGGTCGTGGTACCCCTCTGGAGCACCTTCGGGTCCAATGGCTTTTAATGTGGGTGTTCCACACTCATATGCTCCGGCACCCTTCATGCCGTATGTGCCGGCTCCGACTCCGCTGTGGCAGTACCAAGCTCCACCGAGGTCGACGCCGGCTCGGCCGAAGTCAACGACTCCGGTCCCGGCTTCACCGGCTCCTTTGGATTCTATGGGGCGGCCTTCCAAGCCCTCTGATTCGGTTCCGAAGTCGGCTCCGGCGCCGTCGAATTCGGCTTTGGATTCGACTGCACTTCGAGTGAAGATGAGATCTCGTAGAGAAGCTCAACGTCTTCTGGATGAACAGAGGGTTGATGAATCATCTTCTGAAGTGGAGGAAGGTGAGCTGGAGGGGAGTTGTTTTGAAGACCTGGCGGATGCTAGTGGTCTCGAGTTTTCTCCAGAGTGGTCTTTGCCTTCAGGACCTGATGCTCCCTCCAGGGATGTTCAACCTTATCATGTTGTCATGAAGAAGGCAGCAGGACTTTTGGGTTTGATTTTGCCTTCTGTCGAGTTTAAGTCGAACTTGTTAACAGAGGTCCTCCATTCTCCAAGCTCGACGGTGAAACCTTTGCTACCATTTAATGACGCTTTAAAGGATCCCATAATGGAGGTTTGGAAGAAGCCCTTTTCTGCTCCTGCAGTTTCGAAAAGCGTGGCAAGGAGGTATAGAGTGGCTCCTGAGGATCCTGCTTTCTTATCTTCTCATCCTTCCCCTGAGAGTTTGGTAATTCAGGCCGCTTGCTCTAAGAAGTCTGTTGGGGCTTTTCCCGCAGGTACCTGCCGACAAAGAGGCCAAGAAGCAGGATCAAGTGGCGAAAAAGGTTTTTTCTTCGGCCAGTATGGCTTTGAAGTCTTCTAACGCCACTTGCCTTATGGGAAGATACATTCATGCTCTTATGGACTCTATGCGTTCATTGGTCCCTAAAGTTCCTGAGGATAGTAGAAAAGACTTTGAAGAAGCTTTGTCTGACTCTCAGGCGGCGGCTCGTCAGGTCATCCAAAGTGGACTTGATACTACGGATTCTGTGGCAAGGATCATGGGTACGGCGGTTGCCACAAGGCGTTCAGCCTGGTTGAAGTCTTCTGATTTTTCAACTGATGTGCAGTCTGCATTATTGGATTTGCCCTTCGATGGTGTGGGGCTTTTTGGAAAGAAAGCAGACACGGCCTTGGAGAGATTCGAGGACAGCAGGGCAACTGCTAGGTCTCTTGGCCTTCAGGTCAGGGGCGCAACGACCAGGAAATTTAGAGGATTTGGCCGCTCTTCCTTTCGGTCGTATCGACAAGGCCAGCAGCAGCAGCAGCAGAATACCTTATATAGGTCTTACAGAGGAAAGCAGAGGGCACGTCCTCGAGGGCGTCAAGCCTCTTCCTCCTCCACCTCCTCCAACAACCCAGCCGCAGAAAAGCAGCCCTAGATCCGCCATTCAGGATCATGTAGGCCCAGTGGGGGGTCGGCTTACCCACTTTCTACGAGATTGGGAATCGGTTACATCAGATCTTTGGGTTCTCAATCTCGTAGAAAATGGGTATGCCCTTCCCTTTCGGGAATTCCCTCCCAATTACCCTCCTTGCCAGGGGTATTGCTCAGAGGAACATCTGTTACTCCTCCAGGAGGAAGTCCAAACCCTATTGAGAAAAGGTGCGATAGAGGTGGTTCCAGAGCAGGAAAGGGGTCAGGGATGCTACTCCTGGTATTTCCTGATTCCCAAGAAGGATGGCAGGCTTCGTCCAATCCTGGATCTCAGGATCTTGAATTTTTATCTGAAGCAGGAGAAATTCAAGATGCTCACCCTTGCTCAGGTTCTTCAGGCTCTGCTGGAAGAAGACTGGATGGTGTCGCTCGACTTGCAAGATGCGTATTTTCATATTCCGATCCTGAAGTCGCACAGGAGGTATCTCCGTTTTACGGTGGGGTCGCAGCACTACCAGTTTGCGGTCCTTCCGTTTGGACTTGCTACTGCACCTCGAGTTTTCACCAAGGTGATGGCAGTGGTGGCGGCGCATCTCAGAAGATCGGGGATTCCTGTATTCCCGTATCTGGACGACTGGCTGATCAAAGCGGAGTCGTCGGAGAGAGTGCTTCATCATCTGCAGGAGACAACACAGTTGTTGTTCAGGTTGGGTTTTTCGATAAACGTACCCAAGTCTCACCTGGTGCCCTCCCAGCGCAACCTGTTCATAGGTGCTGTACTGGACACAACTGTATGTCGTGCATTCCCTCCCCCTCAAAGGATTCGCGACATACAGGAGATGATTCCTTTATTCTTCAATGGAGCTGTTGTTCCAGTCCTGAAGGTCCTCCGCCTGCTCGGTCTGATGGCTTCTTGCATTCTGTTGGTCAGTCATGCACGCTGGCACATGAGGGCACTCCAGTGGTGCCTCCGCAGGCAGTGGTATCAACACAACGGAGATCTCAGGGAGTCAGTGAGGATCTCCAGAGAAGCTGCAGCGGATCTGTCTTGGTGGGGCGTGGAAGGCAATCTGTCTCAAGGAAAGCCTTTTCATCTGCCTCCATCAGTGGCCTCAGTGATAACGGATGCATCCACTCTCGGGTGGGGTGCTCATCTGGGGGATCTGGAGGTCAAGGGCCTTTGGTCTCCAGAGGAAAGGTTGCTTCACATCAACCTTTTAGAATTGCGGGCGATACGTTTGGCGCTCAAGGCCTTCCTCCCTTCCCTTCGCGGTCGGTCAGTCAAAGTCCTGACGGACAACACGACTGCGATGTGGTACATCAACAAGCAGGGAGGAGTGGGGTCGCAGTGTCTCTGCAGAGAGGCTCTGCGTCTCTGGTCCTGGGTTCAGGACCATCAGATTTGTCTGATGGCAAATCATCTGGCCGGGGTGTTGAACGTTCGTGCAGACAGTCTCAGTCGGCAGTTCTCTGCCGACCACGAGTGGAGGCTTCACCCGGAGGTGGTTCACGACATCTTTCAGATGTGGGAGACTCCTCGGGTGGACCTGTTCGCCACTCGCGAGAATGCTCACTGCCTGTCATTCTGCAGTCTCCAGTATCCGATGCAAGGAGCCTTGGGGGATGCGTTTCAGTGGAGTTGGAGAGGTCAACTCCTTTACGCGTTTCCCCCCATACCCTTGATTCCTTGGGTTCTGAGGAAGATTCGCCAGGACCGGGCCCAAGTCATATTGATCGCCCCGGATTGGCCAAGAAGGGTGTGGTATACAGATCTTCTCCACCTCTCCTCTCACCCGCCGCTCCGTCTCCCTCTCAGGGCAGACCTCCTCTCTCAGATGGAGGGGCAGGTTCTACACCCCCACCTCCAGACATTGCACCTTCATGCCTGGAGATTGAGCGGGGCAACCTGATTTCCTTTTCCCTCCCACCTGACGTTGTGGATGTCATCTTGTCAGCCAGGCGTGACTCCACTAAGTCCATCTATTCTTATAGATGGGCGAAATTTGTCTCGTGGTGTGGGGGAAAGTCTATTGACCCCTTGGGTGCCCATTTGTCTGACGTTCTCCAGTTTGCCCTTTCTCTGGCTCAGCAGGGTCTTGCTGTTGCCACGGTGAAAGGTTATCTTTCTGCGCTGTCAGCTTTTCTCTGTTTGCCTGACCAGCCTTCTCTTTTTAAGTCACCTGTGGTTTTAAGGTTTTTCAAGGGCCTTACAAATAAGTTTCCTCCGGCCCCTTTTATTGTGCCTCAGTGGGACTTGAATCTGGTCTTGACCTTTTTGATGGGTGCTCCTTTCGAGCCTCTCCACAAATGTCCCTTGAGGCTTCTTACCCTTAAAACAGTCTTCCTCGTTGCAATAACCTCGGCAAGGAGGGTAAGTGAGCTTCAAGCTCTTAGTCACAAGCCCCCTTTCTTGTCCATACATGCTGATCGAATGGTTCTCAGGACCAGGGCTGCTTTTCTGCCCAAGGTGGTAACTCCCTTCCACCTAGGGCAGTCCATTACTTTACCTTCCTTCTATCCTCACCCTTCTAAGGAGGAAGAGAGACTGAACAGAGTCTGGACCCTAAGAGGGCGGTGTCCTTTTACTTGGACAGATCCAAGGACTTTCGTTTGGAAGACCAGCTCTTCGTTGGATTTGCTGGCTGCAAGAAAGGAAGAGCGGTCCATAAGAGAACTTTGTCGAGATGGATCGTCCTCTGCATAAAGATCTGCTACTCTTTGGCCGGTAAGGAACCACCAGAGGGTATAAGGGCTCATTCTACAAGGGCTAAGTATTCTACCTCAGCATTGGCCAGAGGTGTGCCTGTAGAAGATATTTGTAGAGCGGCGACTTGGTCTTCCCTCCACACATTCGCGAAGCATTACTGCTTAGACTCCGAAGTGAGGAGGGACGGTCACTTTGCGCGCTCTGTCCTTCAGGATTTCCTGGTCTAGAAGAGTGGACACCCTCCTCCGGGAGTGGGGACTGCTGTGGGACTCTATTCACAAGGTGAGGAATCCACACGGCAGATGTATCTATCAGAAGAACAAGTTACTTACCTTCGGTAACGATTTTTCTGGTAGATACTATATCTGCCTGTGGATTCCTCACTGACCCACCCGCCTCCCCGTTGTCCACTCTTCTGTACCAGAGTTACTGTAATGTAATGTGTATATATTATGTTGTCAGGATAATGTTTCAATTGCTTTCCTGCATTTGCCTTGAGTATTGTGTACTGTGTATGCTTTGCATATTTCTACTGTCATTGGTCCGTCCGTGTGCCTCGATGGCACGGAAAAAAGGGCGGAACTGATGTCATCACGCCGGCGTGGGCCTATTATAGGCGTCGGTGACGTCAGCGGAGTCGCGAGCGAGGTCGTGTCTCTATGACGTCAGAGTCCACGTCGGCGGGAGGCTACGAAAAAAGAATTTCCGAATGTTGCTGACGCAAGGGGATATTCACAAGGTGAGGAATCCACAGGCAGATATAGTATCTACCAGAAAAATCGTTACCGAAGGTAAGTAACTTGTTCTTTACTTGAAGGCTTCATCTGCTCCAGATATCAAGTACCTCAAACACTGCCTGCACCTCATTAAGCCTTGAATGTCAAGCACCTACCTGAAGCTGACCTCACCAAGACCGAATTATCTTGGTTCGTCAAAAACCAGCAACAGCTAGTCAAAAAGTGGCTTACTGACCTGGAAATGCAGACATTCAAACCTCTGCTTTCAGTAAATGCCAAGTTCCTCTGATTCGTCTTGGATACCAAACTGACCATCAAGGAGCACGTTGCGACGAAATGCAAGACGTACTGGAGAAAGTGAAGCAATACCTGCCAGAAAGTGCCTTTAAAACTGATGTTCAAGCCCTGTTACACTCGCATCTGGATGGTGGAAACGAGCTCCACAGCCTACCAGGCTTAACATTGGCCCCCTTATGGTCATCTTTCATGCCTCATGATGGGCCAGAAGAAATGTTGGTAAACAAAACTGGGTTGCTGAAACGTTCCTTAGTGAAGGAATTGTGTATATCTGGCGTGACCGAGGGTGTAGATGTGACACCTTTGGGCATCCATTTTGTTGGATGTATTTGCCTCGCACACCCATATGGGTGTCATGCTTCATCATCGGCGTTTGCTCCTCGTCGGGGAGGCGGTGCAATCCCCGACGGGCTCACCTCTATGAGGGGCTCTTTAGCGGAGATCTTTTAAATCCAACAGCCTTATGGTGAAGTGCGGGTGTGTGGGTAATGAAGCAAGTAGCCTAGGGGGTGATTAAAATGTAGAGGGGGGTACCGGAAACAACTTTATTCTGGGGGTCTCCCGCTACAGTTAAAAGCGTGAAGCTAACTCGCTAGGTGCCAACCAATTAGGTATATTGGCCCTAGATGAGATTAGGAGAGGAATTGGTCAATATGTTTCTCGCGTAGGGCTATTAACCGCGATTCATCAGGACCTATCGGGTGTAGAAAATAAAGAAAATATATTAATTCAACAACATGCTACTGTCATGTGTATACAACCAATTGTGTGGGAGTTGGTTACCTCTGTGGTATTTTCCTATGCCTAGATTGGAAATAAGAAAAATGATACAGGGTTAATAGCATTAAATTCTATCTAAAAGACAGATATGGTCAGTGCCAGAGTTACACACAGTGTGTCATGCTAGTGGCAGCAAAATTCGACTAGCTTCCATAGAACGTGCTCGTGTTGTAGCAACGTGCAGTGTAGACAACACACCAACACTCTATACGTGAAATGGTGCTGCCTGTTAAAACCAGTATGTAGGTGCATAGGTTTAAAAATTACAGCAGACTCACATGAGAAACAACAATACATTTCTTTTGGGTAAAAACATAATGTGAAAAGTGCTCACTCGGTATGCGGAATGACATTGCATGCATCCACCCCACTCACCTAAAGGTCAGGGAAGATATGCCACATGGGCGTTCGGCGGGTTAGGTACAACGGGGTAGAACCTTCAGGTATGGCTAAGGAGGGAGGAGGAGACGTAAAATTCGGCAAGTCAGGGCTGAAATACGGGTGATCAAAGCCCTCTGCGAGGTTGGGAATGGTCAAGTATTGAAGTGGGATAAAGGGATCCCCGAGGATGTAAACGGAGTCCACCTTACCTCATGCTTCCCGTGTCCTTGCTGGTGCACCTACCCTGCGCCGCCGAGCTCGGATAGGTGGTAATGCTCGCCGGCGGGTGCCATATCAATGCGGAGGAGCCAGATTGTGGCGTCAAGCCCCGCCCCCTACGTAGGGTCAGATGGTTCGCCTGTTAATCGCGGCCGCCATCATGGAATGGGTTAGTTATGATCGGCGTGGATCGAGATTGGGTCTACACAGCTAAGATGTGTACACTTCTGTGTTGTGCTGAAGTCAGCCGTTCTGTTATCAGCTGCATCAATTATTACATTGTCAATATAATATCGTAATCTATTGATTGTGGATCGCATATCATGCAAGGGGGTTGGATGGAGGAAGCAAGTCGGGAATATGGTCAGGTGGTACGCCTGGTGGCGGCGGCCATCATCGAATGGGTTCCTATCTGTTAGCTTAACACAAGGTAGGTCAAGGATGGCAAACGTGCATGTCATCAAGTTCAAGGATGTAGTATGCTGTTCAGTAATAAACTAAATCAATGCATCGGTTTATGAACAAGGGTTGCACTATATGGATCGCGTATTAGAAACATTAAAATCATATTAATCATAGTAAGTTGAAAAACGGAACAAGTATGTCATGATCCCTTGTGTTCCAAACCAATGTGTAATGTATCGAATCCTAGCAATAAGTCATATCAAAGAGTGCCACGGAATGTCCTCGTTCAAGCCTCTACTGTCAGAAGACAATCGGTGAACCCACCTTTGTTCTTTCCGAAACAAGGCTTGTTTAGGGCAGTTGGGGCTGGATTCTAACACAAGCCATTTGAGTGAGTCTGCAGTGTGATTCGACTCAACAAAGTGCTTACACATCTTGGTATGTATCTTCTTACAGCGGAAGTTGCTCCGATGTTCAATAATGCGTGTTTTGATTGGACGTGTCGTCATGCCAATGTATTGCAGTCCGCATGGGCATGTTAACATGTAGACACAGTGGGAGGTATTGCAGTTTGTGTGTCCCCTGATTTCCCAATTGAAGGTGTCAGTCAATTGTATCGTCTTGTGTACGGCTGTAAAGGCACACACTCCACAAGACCCACATGGATATTGACCCTTGACCGGAGGTAAATGCCACAAGGTCTGTTGAACACCCTTCTTTTGTACTCTAGGTCTCGTGCTGATCAAAATGTCTTTGACATTCTGGGATCTTTTGAACGCAAATCTCGGTCTTACAAAGGTCAGGTTGCCTGTATTCAAAATGTCCCAGTGCCGTTTGATCACATTTTTGATATTGTTCGACACGGGGGTGAAAGTAGTAACACAGGTTATAGGTTGGTTCTCGATAGGAATCACCTCGTGTTGTTCGAGCAAAGCCTCTCAATGGTTATTTCTGGCTCGTTTTTGTGCTTTAGAGACCTCTTTTTTGGGATAACCTCTGTCCAATAAATTCCTAGACAGGATTGATGATTCTTTCTTGTAATCCAATAGATTACTACAATTTCGCCGAATCCGGAGAAATTGTCCGAAGGGAAGGTTAGAGCGTAAGGCTTTAGGGTGGTGACTTGTGTAATGGAGTAGGCTGTTCCGGTCGGTGGGCTTTCTGTACATAGTGGTACTGAGTACTCCATCTTGCAGTATTATAGTCAAATCAAGAAAGGCAGTTTCTGTAGGTGATGCGGACATCGTAAAGTGCAGGTAGGGGTTGAGGGTGTTCACCCAATTAAAGAAAGCCTCATGTGAGGTGGGTGGTCCAGTCCATAAGATCAGGATATCATCTATAAAGCGCCTCCACAACCTGATATTATCAAGGAAGGGGTTGGACTAATGATGTATATACCTGTCTTCAAATTCAGCCATGTATAGACAAGCCACCGAAGGAGCAAAAGTACTGCCCATAGATGTACCTTGGGTTTGGTGGTAGAACTGCCCCTTAAACTCAAAATAATTCTCCATTAGCGCTAAGGTGGCACACTCCATAATAAAGGCAGGTCGAGCGACTGAGCTCCAGGTTTCAAGCCCCAGTCTATCCTCTATTACTTCTAGTGTGGCCCTCTGAGGAATATTCGTATACAGGGCCTCCACATTGAGAGTAATTAAGAGATTGATCTGCTCAGTATCATGGAAGGTGTCCAATAGGCGTAAGACATCAGCCGTGTCTTGGATGAATGAAGGGATGCGTCTAACTAGGGGTTGTAGGAAATGATCACAAAATTGTGAAAGTGGTTCCAAGATGGAATCAATCCCTGAGACGATCGGTCGCCCAGGTACTGGTCTAGATTCATTATGGATCTTGGGAAGAGTGTAGAAGTAGGGGACCCTGGGATCTTTTCTCATCAGGAAGTCCGCCTCTTTCTTAGTAATCCACTGTTCACATTCTGCACTTTCCACCAGGCCTGTAATTGTAGTCTGCAGGCGTGCTGTCGGATCACAAGGGATAGGTGTGTAATACCGTCTATCATTCAGTTGCCTTGTGCATTCTCGGTCATAATCCACAGTATTCATCAGAACTGTGGCACCACCCTTGTCCGCCTGTTTGATAGTGATAAGGGGATCTTCAGCGAGTGATTTGAGAGTATACATCTCATTTTGAGAGATATTGCAATGCTTTCCTCGCTGGTCCAGTGTTTTAATGTCTTTTAGTACAGCCTGTTCAAAGGTAAGGACTTCATTCGGAATCATCCCATTGTGGGGTGTGAAAGTTGAAGGGTTATGAAGGCCAGAATCAGCCGTTGGATCACTTGGCCTCCCCTCAAAAAAGGCTTTCAATCTGATTT
Organism: Lissotriton helveticus; assembly: GCF_964261635.1. Lineage (NCBI taxonomy): Eukaryota > Metazoa > Chordata > Amphibia > Caudata > Salamandridae > Lissotriton > Lissotriton helveticus. Next base: position 73,073,810 of record NC_136068.1, on the reverse strand, counting down.
TCCGGAAAAAAGGTTGGATTTCCCGAGTTTGTTGGAAGAGGTCAGTTTTTGGAGTGGGTACAAAACCCAATCCCTTTTGTAAAACCAGCTCCTCTCTCTCTGTCAATAGTCGGTCTGATAAGTTCACCACCAGACTTATCTTTGACCTGACCTGTTCGTGGTCCTCGTGTCCATTCCCTGGGGGCGTGTGTCCTCCCACTGTACTGTTTTCTCTGGAGCGTTGCTTCGCCCTCGCCCTCTGCCTAAAAAAGGAGGGCGTGCGGTACCTTGAGGGGCATAGTAGGGTGGATATTGTGGGGCAAAGGGTGGTTGAAAGTTAGGGAATTGTGGATATTGCCATATCGGAGGTCCAAGGGGGGGCCCCTGGGGTGGGAAGTTGTGGTAAACCTGTTGTCCACGTCCCCTGCCTCTTTTTCCTTTTTGTTGCATCTGTGGGGGTCCATATTCCCTGCTATTGTGGGATCCACTGTTGGATCCCCTTCTGGAGGAAGTAGCACTCGAGTCCGAGTTGTAATTGGTTCCCGGGGGGGCATAATCTTCCTTTAAATATGGATATACTTTTTCTTTCGAAAACCTTTTGATATCTTTTTGTAGTTTAGTAACTTTCTGGTTCATGAGATATTCTCTGTGGTCGGACATTTCCTTATTGAGTTCCGCCAGTTTAGTTTTAAAACCTGGATTTGGGACCGCTGTTTTCAAAGCAGCTTCTGCCGCTTGAATGCGGGTCAGGAGTTCATCTGCTAACCGTTTTGCAGTGTTGACAATGAGGATGAGGAGATCATGGGTGCACTTCCATGAAATCTGTGACCATTCAATTTTAAATTGTCCATCTTCCCAAAAGATTCTGGGGAAGTTCTTTACAATTAGACCATTTGGTGCAATTTTGGCTTTAAAATATTCAGCCATCATTGCTCCATGTATGGTAATTCGAATCCATTCTCGTTTGAGATCTGATAGTTTGCCACTCCACTGTATTGCTCCCTGTAGCTGGTTCTATATCTATACCAAGAAGTGATGGAGTCCTGATAATGGCTGCTGCATCTTCCTCACTGAAACTCAACCCCTGACCATCCATCTTGTGGAGGTTAGTAAGGTCGTGTTCCTCGACGAGGAGAGTCCACACGAGGCGGACAGTAAGAGAAGTAATGATAAAAGTAGTGATACTAAAACCACTGCCCAGTGGGGGAGTGGGTTATGACTAACCAATGGGGTGGAAGAGTCACAGTGAGGGGGATAGAACCAGTCTTACCCGCCGGAAGGATACTCCCACGGGATGAGCCGTGCAAAAGTAATTTTCAAAGAAGGGAGGGTGATCAATTGATCAAGAAGGCACTCTTTACCACTTGGAAAAGTGGAAGGTCCGATATCAGCTAGTGCCCTGAACAAGCATAGGTAAACAAAACTGGGTTGCTGAAACGTTCCTTAGTGAAGGAATTGTGTATATCTGGCGTGACCGAGGGTGTAGATGTGACACCTTTGGGCATCCATTTTGTTGGATGTATTTGCCTCACACACCCATATGGGTGTCATGCTTCATCATCGGCGTTTGCTCCTCGTCGGGGAGGCGGTGCAATCCCCGACGGGCTCACCTCTATGAGGGGCTCTTTAGCGGAGATCTTTTAAATCCAACAGCCTTATGGTGAAGTGCGGGTGTGTGGGTAATGAAGCAAGTAGCCTAGGGGGTGATTAAAATGTAGAGAGGGGTACCGGAAACAACTTTATTCTGGGGGTCTCCCGCTACAGTTAAAAGCGTGAAGCTAACTCGCTAGGTGCCAACCAATTAGGTATTTTGGCCCTAGATTAGATTAGGAGAGGAATTGGTCAACATGTTTCTCGCGTAGGGCTATTACCCGCGATTCATCAGGACCTATCAGGTGTAGAAAATAAAGAAAATATATTAATTCAACAACATGCTACTGTCATGTGTATACAACCAATTGTGTGGGAGTTGGTTACCTCTGTGGTATTTTCCTATGCCTAGATTGGAAATAAGAAAAATGATACAGAGTTAATAGCATTAAATTCTATCTAAAAGAGAGATATGGTCAGTGCCAGAGTTACACACAGTGTGTCATGCTAGTGGCAGCAAAATTCGACTAGCTTCCATAGAACGTGCTCGTGTTGTAGCAACGTGCAGTGTAGACAACACACCAACACTCTATACGTGAAATGGTGCTGCCTGTTAAAACCAGTATGTAGGTGCAGAGGTTTAAAAATTACAGCAGACTCACAGACCACATCCTTCCAACCCTGATTAAACCCTAGTGGCTCTTCTTGCAAGCCTGCACCTTCTACAAAGCCATTATAAATGGCAGCATCACAAATCTGGCTGACGAGCTTACCCCCTCCAGTGGCTTTCTGCACACTAGCAACCAGGAGAACAACCAGAACACAATAGTCCGTCTCCCTTCGTGCACACTGGGGCTCTGAAACCGTATCTCTTTATCCATCAGGACTACAGAAAACTTGCTACTGTTTAGGAAAGAGCTAGGGGCACCCCTCCTGTAATGAACACAGAAGTAACAGTATAGTTTGGATGAATACTTCTGCTTGCATATTCTTAACCTCCTGAGTCTCCTCCAAGTGCCAGATTAGACCTGCAAAAGATTGCAATAGCTGTTCCGCACAACAGGTAGCGATATGGGTCAAAGTCTTCCCTTGCACATCCCTGGATATGAAGTGATAGAGCCATATATGGCACCATCTTGCGCTTTAATGTCAGTTTCCTTTTTTCTGTGCTGTACATATGGATCTGATGCACTCTTCTAAAGTTATATTCGATTTTGAAGTGTTTTGGAGTGGTGTTGCTCCTGCTTGTTGTGCTTCATGTGATCACTCAAGCTCTGGTTTCTTCCTCTACACAAGTCTGTTTTCAGAGCCCTCCTGAAGCCAGTTTTGGTTAGCTCTTTGTACACTCCAGTGCTCAGGGGAAAGCCTTCAAAGGACTGCTGAGGCTGGTGAAGGTGTCAATGGTCCAGGTCTCATTTTATCTCCAGCTTCCATAATGATGAGAATTCTCCCCCTTTCTCAGGGTCACTTTGCACTGCCCTTTACAGCAATACCGTTCAGTGGTGTTACTATCAGATGTCACTGTCGACCTCTGGGCAGGTCAGCAGTTTGGGGGTCCTCGCTCAACTTCAACCTCGACATCCCCTGCAGACTATGCTCTTGTCTGGTTGGCAGAGACCTAGCACTGGTGTCTGACTCTTATCCGCCGCCATTCCATGTGCTGCCAGATCCACACGTGCTTTCCCAGTACCTGGTGCTGAACCCGATTGCATGGCAGCCTCCACCCAGGCTTTGTTGGCTAGACTCCAGCCCCTTCAACGTCGCTGGTCCACGCTCAGATTTCAGGCCATTGGCCCACACAGTTACCATTTGTGTCCTTACTGCCATGGGCATCCTTTGTGCAGCTGGTTTGCGCCACTCTGTCATCAATGTGCTCCATTTTGCCACTGGAGGAGTGTCTTTTTTTTCCCTTCTTCTTCTTCTTAGTTGGTGCTGATGATTGCGTTATGGCTGGTGTCAGCAGAAGGCCCTCATCTGGTCTTCCACGCTCTGTCCTTCATTCTCGACCCCACTTTTAGAACCGATTCTGGCACTCTTCTCACGCCTCTAGATCTCTTCATTAGAGTCCCTACCTGCTCCATTATGACGTTTGGGAAGGCGTATGAGAATATTCATACATGGCATTTGGCACCTATTCTTCATCAAAGTCTCAAGTTGTTTTTCCATGCCTTTGATGATGACAGTGGATAGACGTCTCAGGCGGATTTTGATTCGACCCCTTGTCTTCCTTCTGAGGACATTTTATCTGTCTGCATGGCTGAAGAGGTGTTGGATTCCCCCTCCCAGGGCAGAGATTAAAACTGATGGAAATACTGCAGTCTAGCACATCCTCCTCAGAGCCTTCGCTGCCCTTCTGTGAGGTGCCGATGGAATACATTCAGTACATTTAGAATAGGCTGCCTCATGCTTCGTCAGTCACTTGTTGGGTCGCTTGGCATCTCCTGGCAATCCTGGTTTTTGGCACCTAACCTTGAGTAACTGTCCTAAGTGGTGTTCTGCCATAAATTGCAGGTTTGTCAGTAGCATCGCTTTGTCTCATCCATTCGATTTGCTGTGGATGCGATGGAGAAGAATGGTTTCTCTTCTGATAGGATGGCTCTCTGTTCTTTTAATGATATACAACTGTTGGCCTAATCCCACACTCTTTAAGGAATGGCACAGATGGTGGTACCACTCTTCCCAGATACTGTACCTGCTACATTGCTGGGTGTTTCGTGACAGATTTGGAGCTGCCAGACGGCTCCTTGAGTCTGGCGTTGCCACAGTGGACTTGGTGGATAGATCGATGAGCTAGTCAGTATCAGTACATCCTATGCTCAGTTTAGTGTCTCTGGTATCCCAGGGCTTTCTATTGTGACTTGTTGAACTTGTCTTTTGAAGGATCTCATCTTTTTGGAGCAGGAGCTGAGCAGGTCCTGGATATGCCCAGATGAGGGAACACTTTATCCCATTCTAGCTTGGGTCTTCTCCTTTCCATATGCGGCAGAGGCTACGCGTGCAGGTCTTCAGTTTTGTTTTTTTAGGGTTTGGCCGTCTAGGAGACGCTCATGTGGTCAAAACTTTATAAAGCATGCATCCAGTCTCCGGTGCTGAAAGTGAGGTGCTATATCTTCAGGGGCTCCTGATGCAGCTTTTGAGGGCCTTCTGCTAAGTTTTGCATTCTTTGTAGTAGTCTAGGGCATTTGTATTTTGAATGGGAGGCATATACCTTCTGGTATAACTTTTATGTTCTTGTGAATTTATTCGCAATTTTCTTGAGAACAATGTCCTGCTTCTGGTCTAGTCTAGTAGATCAAGCGTGCTGAAATGGTCGCAAGGTAGTGTTTGAGTGCTTCCTTCAATTGTCGTACCCAGGGAATCCTGCGGTTGGTGGTGTTCTGCATTGTAAATTTAGTCATTCTTTGTGGGATAGCCCTCTTGTTGGTCCGTGTTAGACCTGACATCATTGGCATGAGTCTCTCCTCCAGTTTTTCTGTTTGCCTCCTCTGTTTACGATGTTTTTGCTGGTATATTGCTTTGGGCACTGTGCCACTGCTGATCAGTGCCACAGTGCAAGTGCTCCCTATGTGAAATTGCTGTATTGATTGAATCCCATGTTTGGCTTATTTGGTTTACTGTCAGTCCCTAGTAGAGTGCACCAGGAATGCCAGGGCTTGTAAATACAAATGCTGCTAGTGGGCTTGCAGCACGCGTTGTGCCACCCACATGAGCGGCCTAGTAAAAGTATGTCTGAAGGTCTGCCACTGCTAGACCTACGTTGAGTCTGGTACTGTCACGCAGACTGCGCAAGTACACCTACTTGCCAGTCCCTAAACCTTCCCTTAACTTCATGTTAGTCACCCCTATGGTAGGCCCAAGGGCAGGGTGCATTGTAAGCATAAGGTAGGACAAGCCTGACAAGGTTGGCATGTCCTAATAGTGAATTACAGCCATATTCGTTTTTCACTATTGTAAGGTAACCGGCTCTCCATAAGTTAGAATGGGCTGCCAGGATTATTAATGCTATAATCCTAGCGGGCTCGGGGAGCATGGTGCAATGTCGAGTTTGGTATCCCTGAACTCAGGGTTTAATAACGCATCCGTTTGGGTGGATGGTTTTTGAACTCTGTGTTTGAAAATAGCACTTTTAGAAAGTAGCTATTTTCTTGTCTAACTGTCTACCGGTCTCTGCTGGTTCTGGTGTGCGTGTGACAGGAGCTGGGTGGCTCCAGAGGTCTGAATGAGTCAGTGTGGGATGAGTGGGACATTTGCATTGAGAGTAGGGGAAGAGTAGCTCCTGATAGCCTCCCCTGCCTGATACAATGCTGGCTCCGCCCCCCTGCCAGGCGACTGATGACTCTGAGCCTGCCAGGGACTTTCCTGGCCCCACCTCCTGCCGGGCAACTGATGGCCCTGCCCCTGCCAGTGACAATGCTGGCTCCGCTCCTGCTGGGCGGCTGAAGACTCTGCCCTGCACAGTGAATAGGCCAGGTGCCTCGACCTGGCAACACCCACAACAAACCCAGGATGGGGGGAATTCCCCTGCATGGACAAAGGGATCCAAGCCAAAGAGGTGTATAAGAGAAGGAGCCCTGAACCAAGAATTTAGATCACTTCTGACAAGGAAACCTGAACCAAGGACAAGAAGCCTGCTGATCCAAGGACTGCCTACCGCTTCTGCCAGAGTGCTGTTTGTTGGGGGAATCCTGCAGTTGCTTCTTTATTTTTGCGAAGGAACCAGGAGAGAGGAACTGAGTGTGTACTCTCAAAACTTGCTATAGAAAATCTCCACGGGTTGGAAGAGTGCCAGCCTCCTGTTGAAGTCACAGGGCCAAAGGACTTCATCTATTTGCTAAAAGTGCTTGTTGCTGGAACCTGAAATCCAGCACCTCTGAAGAATCCAGCAACCTCGACGCCGACGAATCCAGCTCGACATCGTGAGTAACGGCTCCAGTGTCCCGCACCTTCGACGCCGGCCGCCGGGCCCGATCGACGCCAGTAGCGATGCCAGTGAGTAGCGAGTTCGGCTCCAGCTCCAAGTGACCCTGTGTCGACGCCGCCGCTGATCGCATCGACCCCGAGCCCTCTCGACGCCGTGAGCGCTGCTCACTCTTTCGACATCGACGACGCCGTATCCTGCTTCATCTCGTGAGCGCTGCTCCTGCCTGACTTCGGTCGATGCCGCTGCAGATCGCCCCGACTCCGAGACCCGATCGATGCCGAAGACGCGACGCCGGACATCTCGACGCCGCTGATCGAGTGCTTCACTTTTCCAAGGTACTGTGTTGTGGGGGTCTGTGCTACTCCGGGCTCGACGTAGCGCTCCTCGCGGTCGACGCCGAACCTTCGGATTAACTTTGCCTCGACGTCGTGTGACTCCCGTGTGGGTTACATTGTTGCCAAGAACTGTGTTTTAAAGAAGAAGAGTTGCTTTTGTTACTAAAGACTTTGTGCTAAGACGAAACTACGCTTGAACTATTATTTTTCCTTCCAAGAGTATTTATTAAGATTGTGGTATATTTTTGTCGTTATTTGGTCTTGTGCTAAGCCTTATATAAACATCCTTATTTTTATAATACTACTGTGTTGTGTCCATTTGTAGTGTATTCACTTTATTACTGTATGTGGTCATAAATGCTTAACGCACTGCCTCTGAGATAAGCCTGTCTGCTTTGCCAAGCTACCAAGGGGGTGAGCAGGGGTTATCTAAGTGTGTGATCCCCTTGCCCTGACTAGAAAAGGTGTGTCCCTATTTGTCAGAAGTGTATACCTCTGCCAACTAGAGACAGCCGCTTCTAACATTGGTGGGTCAGCGGTGAGGCTTTGAACTTTGCATTTATGACCCATGTGCAGTGATTAGTGTGCGCTACATAGTGAAAGCAGACCATAGCGCAGCCACAATCTGTTTTTGGTAGGATTCTATTTTTGTTCTCCGCTTTCCTGGAGCTTGATTTTTGAAACTGCCAGTTTTGACCATGAGTAATGCTGGAGGCACTACCCCTGTTGTTGAGGAGGAATTTGATAGGAGTAAGATAAACGACTATCCAGTAAGGAAGCTGAAATCCTTTTGCAAGCAGTTGAAAGTTCCTACCCCAGGCATCACAAGGAGAGAAGATTATCTCAAAGCATTGGAGGCCTGGTTAGAGGCCAGAGATTCCTCTGTTCCGGTGGTGGTACCGCGAGAGGAAGGGGAGGAGGAAGTGCCCGTGACTGGGCCTGTATCCCCTCCCGGCAGCAGTGTTTCCTCCAAAGGTCTTTCTCCTGAAGAGAGAGAAGAAAGGGCAAAGGAGCGAGCTTTCCACATGGAGATGGCATAACTTAAGATAGATGGGCAGTTGGAGATAGAGAATGCAAGAGGCAGGAGAGCAGCTGATATGGAGATCAAAAGGTTGGAGTTTGAAAGAGAAAAGTTAGCTTTTGAGCGTGAGAAAATGGTGAGGGACATGGAGCTCAAAGCTAAGAATTTAGAATTGAATCCCTCTGGTGGCAGCATCCCATCTGTGCCTGCAGAAAGTAGGTTTTATTTTCCCAAAGATGTGATCAAAGATTTTCAGAAGAATGAAGATATTGGTCAATGGTTTAAAGCATATGAGTTAGCATTGTTGGCCCACCGGGTCCCTGATAAGGATTGGGGAGCGGGTTTGTGGGGTCTCTTTGTGAATGAGGGAAGAGATACCCTGTTAGACATGCCTGTTGAGGATAGGATGTCTTATACTCATATGAAAGATGCTTTAATGTTAAGGTATGGCCTAACCCCAGAAAAGTACAGACAGGCCTTTAGAGAATGTAAGAAGTTGCCTGGTACTACGTGGGTTGAATATGTGTCATGTTTTTGCAGAGCCATGGATGGTTGGGTAAAGGGCAGCAAAGTGGAAAGTTATTATGCTCTTTATGATTTGTTTGCTTGGGAGCACTTGTCTAATAACTGTTTTCCAGAGCTGCGCCAGCACCTTATTGATAGCAAGATATCTAACCCTAGAAAACTTGCTGAGGAGGTGGACCGCTGGGTCAGTACCAGAGTCCACAAGGGTCCAGTGGGAGACTCAGCCAAAGGTGGGCAGGGTCCCCAGCAGAAGAGTGGGTGGGACAAGGGTAAACAGAAGGAGTTCCAGAAAGGGCCCCAAAGTAATCCCCAAGGGAACCAAGGGAAGGGTTCCCAGCCTCCCCCTGTGAAGAAATCAGAGGCCCGACAGGTAAACCTGGTCATAGGGGCCCAATGACCTGCTTCGCTTGTAAGCAGGTGGGACACCGTTTTTATGATCCTCAGTGTCCCTTGAAGAACTCTAGTGCACCACCCCGTGCAGCCCCCCGTCAGTTGGCGAGTGTAGCCCTGGGAGGGGAGGAGATGGTTGCCCATGGTGGGGAGGGTCCCGCAGAGATGTCCCTGGTCTCTTTAGGAGACATGGAAATGGTCCCTCCACCCCCTCTGCCTAGTAACACTAAGAAATATAGGCAGTGGGTGACCATTAATGGCCATAGAGTGGAAGCTCTCCGGAGCGAGTGTGACAGCTGTCAAGTGTCACTTGGTGTCCAGAGAGCAGGTTGTTCCCCACGCATTCTACCCTGTGATAGCTGCTGACAACTCCCAGAGAGAGTGTGAGGTAGCTCAAGTTTCCTTTGAATGGGGGGGGGAGTTTCAGGTACTCTTCAAGTTGCTGTAAGGCCCGCCATGCCTGTTGATTGTCTCCTGGGCAATGATTTGGAAGACTCCCCTTGGGCTAAGGTGGAGAGGGAGACACATTTGAAAATGTTGGGTGTGCCAGAGTGGGTGTGTGCAACCACTCGATCCATGACAGCAAGTAAGGGTGTTGATGGGGTTCTGGAGCCTGAAAGTATGGCCCAGGACCCAACTGTGAAGAGAAGAGGCAGGGGGCGCGGGAAACCGTCCCCCGTAGTTCCCGTGGTCCAGGAGGAGGCAGACCTTGAGGGGTATGCCCTGGAACCCACAGGTGAACAAGTTGCTGAACTGGGAGACCTGCCCGAGCTGACCCACTGGCAGCAGGATGGTGGTCCCTCCAGGGAAGAATTTTGTGCAGAACAGAAAGTGTGCCCTTCTCTTGTGGGTATGAGGCAGCAGGCCTCAGCCCAGACAACAGGTGATCAGTCAGGGTCACATTTGGTCAACTGGGAGAACGATCTCCTGTATAGCGAGCCTAAGGCTGCTGAGCCTGGGTCAGCCCGTGTGCTGGTGGTACCCCAGCGCTTCAGAGCCTTCCTACTGGGTTTGGCTCATGACGTTCCGTTAGCTGGACATCTGGGGCAGGACAAGACCTATGACAGGCTTGTCACCCATTTTTATTGGCCTCAGATGAGAAGGGATACAGATATCCATTGCAAGACCTGTCAAACTTGCCAGGCAAGTGGGGAAAAGCGGGCGGAAGCAGAAGGCTCCCCTCCAACCTTTTCCCGTGGTCAGTACCCCCTTTGACCGGGTGGGGATTGACATTGTTGGGCCCCTGGACCCCAAGACAGCCCTGGGCAACAGGTTCATCCTGGTCTTGGTGGACCATGCCACCCGGTACCCGGAAGCCATCCCTCTCAGAACAGTGATGGCCCCCGTGGTGGGACGAGCACTGATGGGTGTTTTCTCCCGAATGGGGTTCCCCAGAGAGGTGGTGTCAGACCGGGGCACCAACTTCATTTCCAACTATATGAAGTCTCTGTGGAAGGAGTGTGGGGTAACCTACAAGTTCACCACTCCTTACCACCCTCAAGGTAATGGGTTGGTTGAGAGATTCAACCGTACCCTTAAAGGCATGATTATGGGTCTTGAAGAACCAATGAGGCGTAAATGGGATGTCCTCTTGCCATGCCTGTTGTTTGCTTACCGTGAGGTGACACAGAAGTCTCTAGGGTTCAGCCCCTTTGAGCTTTTGTATGGACACCCGGTAAGAGGACCTTTGAGTCTGGTCAAAGAAGGCTGGGAGCAATCTCCCAGGAAACCTCCCCAGGATGTATACAGTTACATGCTGGCCTTTAGGCACCAGACTAGGCGCTTCAGAGATCTTGCTCAGGCAAATCTGGAGGCCAGCCAGGAGGAGATGAAGCGGTGGTACGACCAGAAGGCCACTCTGGTAGAGCTTCAGCCTGGACAGAAAGTTTGGGTCATGTCCCCTGTGGAACCTTGTGCGCTCAAGGACAGGTGGACTGGACCATTTAAGGTTGTGGAGAAAAAGAGCGATGTCACCTACATGGTGGACTTGGAGTCTCCCAGGAACCCCTTGCGGGTCCTGCATGTCAACCGTTTGAAGCCCCACTTAGTAAGGTCCGAAGGCCTTAGTGACGAGGACTCCCTAGGGTAAGGGTAGTTCTCCCCACATTTCAGCTGGAGGGGACACGTGTTAGACCTGACATCATTGGCATGAGTCTCTCCTCCAGTTTTTCTGTTTGCCTCCTCTGTGGTAAATAAATAAATAATACCCTATTTTTGAATGTATAAATGAATAACAGATAGCTCAATAAATAAGAGTCAAGATTCGAGGTAGTAGGAGTTTCGCAGGTTTATTACAGCATAAAGGACAGAAACAGGACAACCTGCATAGGAATAGGATGGCAGGGCCCAGCAGCGCTGCTGGTGTCAGGATCGGGACAAGGGAAAAGGAGAGCTTTTTTAATAACAGTGCATGAGCATATATACATAACGCAAACACATAGCATTACATTGCAATAGGCGTAGCAGTGGGTGGAGCAATAGGCGTGACGCGTAGCAGTCGCGAAAGATAAGGGTGAAAGTGGGTGTAACAGGGCGTATACATAGACATGTGATGCAAACGTAACAGAATATGTCATGAATGGGGCGGAAACCATGGAGGGGGCTACCTAAGGAGCCGGGACCTCTAACCTGGTGGTGCGCGCAAACTGGCAACGACGTATCACTAGGAGAAGCTGGGGGCTATGAACTCTGTGCTAGGAGCAGAGACTGAAGTCTGGAGAGTCAGGGCGACATGTACCTAAGCAGTATCTAGTATCTGATGTTTAGAGAACATGTTGATATAAACTAGAAGTCAGGAGGGGAAAGGCTAACAGACTCTAAGACTGGAGCATGCATTATTCTACAGGTAGCGCGTGATGAAGAATACGAAATGACCATTAAATGCAGTATTTCTCTAACGTGGAGACGTGAAGGCTAGACAATGACGGAAACTATTGATGCAGTTCAGTAGCTTAGGAATGCAGAGAAGGAGGACTGAACTGATAACTGAAACTATAACATACTCTTGGCAGACTCAGAGGCAGAGCCAGGCTGAACCGGGCACTGCGAGGCAGGAAGTAAGTGAAGGGTCGAGGATACAGGTGGGGGCTGTATCGCTCCTCAGCGAGGGCTCAGGAGACAGGAGCTGAATCTGGTGTCCAGGCCCTTTTGAGGCCTAGAAACGGGGACTTTACAATGAAATAACGTGCACACTGAGAGACGTGGCAACGTAGCTTTACATAGACCTGATATTCGTAGTATTCACGAGGACTGGAAACTGACATACTAGAGGTGGACACAACTATAATTGCGTCTTGAATCGAACATAGGGAATACATATGCATATTAATCATGCACACATAACATATGATGGATGACACGTAGGGACACAGAACATGGCAGAATTTACTTTTCCACATTCCCTCCTTGTCACTACGTTTCCATCAGGAAACATCAATATTCATGATACCATCTATCATTTCATACAGTATCATTTGCTCGTCTCGAATTATCCTGGAACGGGATTTAGAACGGGGCTTGGGATTAGGAATACAAGAGGTAGCACAAATGCCACAAATCGCAGGGCCACATTGTATACAGAGACAGCAGCTGAATATGATCGCTACTGCAATACCTAGGAAGGACAAGACTTTCCATCCCCATGCGGAAATTATATTCCAGAACCAACCGGACCATGTCCAGGTGCCTGGATCTTGGTGTATCAGATGGGCAATTTTATGGAGTCTGGTTATAGCTGAATAAACAGACGGCGCGTTATTTGGAATGAAAATGCAGCAACTAGATCCGATGACTCTACAGGCCCCGCCCCTATCGGCCAGTATGACGTCAAGGACGAGACGATTCTGTAAAACGACAAATCTCATAGCAGATTGCTCTTCGGTTAAGTTACCTAGAGCAGAGGCAGTCTCATTTACTACAGCTTCGAGGGTTCTTGTTAACCTACGGATCAGTTTACTATTCTGGATAGGTCCTATAAAGAAGAAGAAACCTCTATTGAAATCTGTATATTGTTCTAGAGCAGTTTCAGTATAATCGACAATTGGGGACTCCCTTCTATGTCTAATGTGTACTAGATGTGTGTTTCTGTGATAATCAGATGGGGCTAGGAAAACAGGTGGCAGTAGGAAGGCAATGTAGCAGGTTCCCTCCCAATCGAGGGGCAGACGAACATATGCAGTTTGACCACAAATAAAATAAGAATGACGTGAAGCTTTGAAAATAGATTTCCCACTGTCACTATACTTGACAATAGTAGTACAATCACTATGTCCTACATGTACAGAACCATAATTTCGGACACATAATTCGCCTTTGACTGGTAATACTGAAATAGCAGGTAAGTCTGGAGTAGTATCAGACTGAACATTCAGGACCATAAAATTCGAAGAATAGTTACCTAAATTATACACTTCATTTTCTAGATCTAAACCTGTTCTGTGGGGGAGACCTTGCTTGTCTGGGAAACATGTACTGTTAAGAAAAGACATATCTGTTGAGGATGACGTTAACGTGGACCATGCTCCACACGAACCATTATGTGAAAATGGATAAGGAAAAAGTGGCAGAACTCCCTTCGGTGTCTGGAAAGGGGGGAGTCGACCACACACCCAACAATTAGTGGCATTGCTGGTCTGGTGTGAGTAATGTAACATGCGGATAAAGGAATTATTTCGGATAGCGAGGCGGTAAGAGAGTTCATGAGGAGGCAGATCACTAAACGTGTGCTCTACTGTAGCATTAGCAGACTTATTTACATGAAGAACTGGGAAATACAAGAAAAATGCATAACTGGTGCAGGAAATCATAATGCTGAGAAACAATATGAAACATAGAAAAACGATACATCGAATTGAGTTTTGACTGACTCTCTCACTATGGGGGTCTATTTTATACATGTCAGAAACAGTCTAACCGTTTCACCTAGGGGAGGACTTAGACAATCAAACTGACTGACTTATTTTACTAGACCGGAGTTTTAACTTATACTCCTGTTGAGGAGTTTTCTCTAACAGGGGGGGTGTAGTAACATTGTCTTTTGCGGGACAGTCCTTAAAAATGGTGCTTTGGCAATCCTTCAAATCCTGGGAAATGTTCTTTAAGACGGGTTTCAGTCCATAAAACTTTTTTATATGAGAAAGGTGCACCCAGCCTTTGCGACCTTCCAACTTCACGGCTGTACGGGTGGTGAGGAGGACCTGTCGGGGCTCCTTCCAGCGAGGCTCCAGCGGACTTGATCTGTCAAAATTCCTCACCAACACCATGGATCCTGGAACGATTTCATGCGGTGCCACCTCGGTATTGTCTGGAAATGCGGCGGCAACCTGTGAACGACATGAGTTGAGGGCAGACATCAAGGAAGCTAGGTAATCTGTCAGCATATTACTTGAAACATCGGTAATACTTCGGGGTCTAGGAGTACCCCACATGTTAGGGGGGCGGCCGAATACGACCTCATACGGGGACAGACCTGATCTGGAATGTGCGACCATGCGCATATAAAATAAAGCAACTGGTAGAGCTACCAGCCAGTCCACACCTTTTTCTTTGCATACTTTGGCGATACGGATTTTCAGAGTCTGATTATGTCTCTCTACGAGACCGGCTGCTTCAGGATGGCGTACACAATGAAACTTCCACTGGTACCCTAACAACAGGGAAACGTGCTTCATGAGTTCAGATGAGAATGGCTGACCGTTATCAGAATATACGACTCTAGGGAGTCCATAACGGGGGAAGAACTCACGAACCAACTGCTTGGCAGTGGTCGCGGCTGTGTAATCTGGGACTGGATATGCTTCTGTCCACCTGGACAAAGCGCATACAACTACAAGGACATACTTGAAACCTCGACATCGCTCCATCTGAATATAATCCATCTGGAGGACTTCAAAAGGGTGGTCAGGGGGCTGGAATCCACCTTGTTCCACCGGAGCACTTTTACCTGGATTAAACTGACAACATATCATACAGGTACGGACTTTCTGCTTGGCTGCAGCTCGTAAATGTTTGTTGAACCAAATATTCTGGATACTGTCTAACATAGCTTTTTCTCCTAAATGTGCTGGACTATGTGCGGTATTAATAATGACTTGAACCATAGAGTCGGGGAGAAACCATGTTGCTCTACCCTTCGTTAACCATCCTTGATCTGTCTGGACCCCTCCTTGTTCGGACCATTTCTTAATTTCTTCGGGAGTAGCATGTAACTGTATGTCTATGACATCTTGAGTAGGGTCCTTAACTGTCATACATGTAGTCGGATCTGGAGTATGTGTCTGATTAACTGGAATGTCTGGAGTCTGTGCTGTAAGCTTGGCTGTGCGATCTGCTAGATCATTACCTTGGGAAATAATGTCAGTAACTTTCGTATGTGCTTTGCATTTCATGATAGCGATAGATGTCGGTAAGTGTATGGCATCTAACAGAGCTTGAATAAGGAGACCATGCTGAATCTTGGTTCCATGAGAAGTCATGAAACCTCTCTCCTGCCAGAGCACTCCGAAGTCGTGTACGACTCCAAATGCGTAACGAGAATCCGTGTAGACATTAACTTTCAAGTTCTTGGCGTGTATGCAGGCTTGTGTCAGAGCAACTAGCTCTGCTGCTTGAGCGGACAGGGTGTCAATACGGTGTGTCTCAATAACTTCAGTGTCAGTAGTCACTGCATACGCGGCGACTAGTTCTCCTGTACTAGTTCTCATGCATGAACCATCCACATAAAGTGTCAGGTCGGGGTCTGGTAACGGAATATCTGTCAGATCTTGTCTTGGCTTGGTCATAATGTTAACTACTTCCACACAGTCATGTGTGGCAGAATTCGGAGTAACTGATGGTAACAGTGTAGCAGGGTTCAGGATGTTGCAGCGTCTGATTTCTATGTGTGGCTGGAACAGTGTCAATTCATAACCTGTTAAACGTGCAATTGTCAAGTGCTGAGTTTGTGTTCGGTTCAAAAGAACTTCCACGGAGTGTGGAACCTGTACTGTCAGGAAATGTCCTAAGACTATGGAATCACTTTGCCTGATAGCTAGTGCTGTGGCTGCAACTGACTTGAGGCAGGCAGGCAGAGCCTGGGCTACAGGATCTAATGTGCTCGAAAAATAAGCACATGGCTTGTATTGTCCTGCTTGATCTTGTGTGAGAACAGATAATGCTGTACCTTCGCGTTCAGTAACGAAAAGTGTAAAAGGCTTACTGTAGTTCGGTGTCGCTAGAACTGGAGCTTGGCATAAAGCTTTCTTTAACTCATTGAAACTAAGTGTATGTTCAGATGTCCAAGGGAGAACAGTCGATACGGCTGCCTCCTGTGTCGTTAACTGTATCAGTGGTTTGGCTAGAAATGCATACTGAGGAATCCATTGTCTGCAATAAGAAGTAAGGCCGATAAAAGCACGTACCTCCTTCTGGGTCTTGGGCTGAGGAAGACTCGCTATTAACTGGATACGGTCTGGTGTCAACTGCCTACCCCTCTTGGACAGTAAGTGTCCTAAGTATACCACTTGCTGGACACAGAATTGAAGCTTAGAAGGGGACACCTTGTGCCCCATCTCGGCTAGGAAATACAAGACTGTAAGGGATGCTTGCTCGCAAGCACGTTCAGAACGGGCTGTGATCAGTAGATCATCGACATACTGGAGCAGGGCAGTGTCAGTTGGCATGTGAATGTTGTCTAGTTGTCTCTTAAGTGCTTGACTGTAAATACTAGGACTTTCTGTGAAACCTTGAGGAGCTCGTGTGAATTTATAGCTCCTTCCATTTAAACAAAATCCGAAAAGGAACTGGCTGTCTGGATGAATGGGAACACTAAAAAACGCGTTCTTGAGGTCGATTACAGTAAAGAACGTGGCTTCGGAATCAATGGCTGTTAATAGGGAAGAGATGTCTGGGACAACTGGGTACTGAGGAATAATACACTTATTAAGCTCTCGTAGGTCAATCACTAATCGATATACTGGGGGTGCATTTGGATCAGTACGTTTCATGACTGGAATGATCGGAGAATTACATACATTGGAGTCAGTGTCTACAACCACTCCTTGAGCAATAAGCTCGTCAATAATTTTGGATAAGGCTGCTACAGCCTCAGGTGGCAATCTGTACTGTCTGATTCGTGGTAACACTACACCTGGCTTAAGAGTCACACGATAGGGTGTGATTTGCATGTAACCTACATCAGTTGGACCTTGCGCCCATAAGTGCTGTGGAACATTAGACAGTCTTGAATCAAAATCTCGTAATACATAGTGACCCTTAAAGTCACGTAGGAACAATCGTATTCCCTCTGGGGAACAGCATATAACTGCACCTAACTCTTTCAGTGTTTTAATGCCTAATAGGTTTTCTGGACATGACTTAGTAAGTAACAGATCAGTAGTACGGGACAATGGACCTACTTCTAGAGAAACTGGCTTTGAGATCTCATTTACGATAGGCTTTCCTGAAAATCCAAGGGAAACATTTCTTGAGCCTGAGAGCGGAGCCCCTGGAACTTCGGCGTGACTAATTGTGGTCCTACTTGCCCCTGTATCAATCAAAAACTTTCTGTCTTTCCCTAATACTTGACTATGAACATAGGGACCTTCTTGATCTACAGGTATCTCGATGAGAGGCAAGCCTACCTCCCTCTCTAGGCTGTTTCATGAATACTGTTGGTACTCTGGATACTCAGACTGTGCATACTGGTACATCTGCTGTGTGACATGCTGTGTTGCAGCGATAGGCTGCGGTGCTGTAACTGTCTGTGGTGCATTCTGTAACTGAGGAGTCTGTGAAACTTGTTCTTGTCTAGGTGGACGTGGTCTTTCTTTAGTCTTACCAGTAGCTATGTTGTGCTTCAGAACTGCACACTCGTTTATAAAATGACCTGGCTGTTTACAATAATTGCAGTTCCCTTTAACGGGAGCTGCAGGATGACTGGCTTGATTCGGACCCCTCTTCTGACTGTCTTGAGGAACAGATTGTGCAACTAGTACTTTCATTTTCGTGTCTTTCATACGTTTTCTCTCATGTTCTTGCTCTTCTCTGATTCTATTCTGGTGGTATTGGAGCATCTGCAACATCTGGGACGGGGTATTAGCTTGCCAGGTACTTTCGACTTTCAGAACTCGATTTTTAATTGGTGAACTTGAATTCTCGACTAATTTAGTAACAAAAAGGTGAGGGTATGACTCACTACTTGTCTTGAGGCCACTGTTGATGCTAAAACATTTCTCGAATCTAGAATAAAAATCACTAATATCTTCGTCTTGTTTCTGTTTACAGGCTGAGATTGCATCCCAGTCTTCCTTTTTAGTTGTTAATAATCTGGGTAAAACTTGAATCAATAATTCAGGTAATTCTTTACATTTATCTCCGAGACCGGTACCTGGTACTTGTATCTTATCTTCAGCTTCTAGGACTGCCCAATCGATCTTTTTCTCTCCCACCTCCCAGTCTTTTTCCTTGAGCTTTTCATACACCCCTGCGGGCAACAGAACCTTTAACATTTTAATTATATCTGGATACGTGTATTCTCCCATTCGGAGCATGTCTTTTAATTCTCTATGGAACCCTGCTGGATCTTTATCATGACAGGGAATTAATTTCTTCATCTCCAGAAGTTCCATCTTTGTGATCGGAGTGTATACAAACACTCGCTGCATTTCGCCACCCGTTCCTCTAACTGGGTGGACTTCTCGTAACGGATTCTGTCTGTCTATGTAAAATGGTTTACTTTCTGGGGGTGAGACATGAACAAAATGCGGGTTCAGAAACGTTCTATATTTGTGGCGCTGTTCTAGAATGACACTAATTAAATCGGTACCTAAACCTCTCCATCTATACTGGAGTAACTCGTTCAGGATATCATGTAACGGACCTGGATCAGAATGTTGACCCTCATACAGAGTAATGAGGTGCTGAATCATATACATACCCACCAGTCGTTGCTCGGCTGGGGGCATTTTCAGAAACATTTGTGCCACTATTTCGTCTGGAAAAGTGGTAGAATCAGTAATCCATCGGACTGCTGATCGGGCTAGTTCTTGTTCATGCATAGTACTTGACTCACTGTAACCGATTCGTGATTTCAGAATGTGATCGGTAGCTTGAAATACTTGTTCTAGAGAACCTTGGTCTGGTACTGGATGATAGAACGTAGACTTGGGTTCTAGACGTAAATGGCGATCTGGAAATCTAGGTTGTCCTACATACGCTATTCTGGCGGAATTCTCGTCGTCTAACTCTTCAGTATCAGAGTTACTTTCTTTCTCGTTTACTTGTGCTGCTTTACGTTGTTCGTGTAACTTTATTATTTCTTTACGGATTTTCTTGTACATACTCTCCATAGCACCGATAGTCTTGTGCTTACCCTCGGCTATACTATTACTCCACTTCATCAGGGCTTTCATTTCGGCCTGATTTTTGGACGGGTAATCTTGTTCTCTTATTAGACAATTAATCAGAAACTTTAATATCATGAGCTGGGTCTCAGCTTTCCTTTGGGACATGACATCACTAATACTTTCTGGATCTTCCCCTGTACGGATGAAACGATATATTCTGTCTAGATCTTCCTTCATATCTGGTAAGGTGACTAGATACTCGGCCACATTTCTTACGCGTAATGAATATAAAACCATATCATCTTCGCCTGGGACTGGGTCATAGCAGCATTCGGCAAGGGATTTTCTTATTTCTGCAACAGACAGTCTGGGCGTACGTTGTGACGCTTGCATATGTAATTCGGCTGCCGTTAAACGCTTATGTGGCGGCGGGGTTCGAGGAGGACCTCCTCCTGCGGCCCCTAGACTAGAATCATCAACTGATGCTTTTCGTCCTGGCAGGGTGGGAAATTGGAATGCGGGCTGGACTTGTATGGCGGGCTGGACCGGGGGGACCGTAGCAGGTGCTGCAAAGGGTGCCCCGGTGTCTGGAGGAACGGGAAGTGCCTGATTTACAGGGACTGGTGGAGCGGGAACAGGATTTGCATATTCTGGGACTGTGTCGTCCAAATAGGACGAGATGAAAATATCAGCTGCGGTTGGTTTGTGACGTAACTTGATCGGAACTAGTGGTGGCGGAAAATTACTGGATGCCTCCGGGGTCGCTTTTGGCAAGCCCTCGGCAAGAAGAGGATACATACCCTTAATGAGGGCATTCCTCTGTCTGTCTGACTGTTCGGCTTTGACTTGTTCACCTATCTCGATTAGTTCTTTTTCTTGTGCTCGTTCCGAGGATTCTCTACTTAATTCTGACTTTCTGATTTCTTTTTCAGTTCTTTTATGAGCTTCTTTGCGCCATAACTCGATGGCATCTTTCTGTGATTGTCTGGCTTTCTTTTTCCATAATGCCTCTTCTACTCGCATGATGCACTCGGCATCCCATGTACCCGATACGGGCCATCTATACTTTTCTTCTAACTGTTTTGTATACTCTACCCATAAATCTAGATATAGTATGGCACTTATGCCATGCTTCTGATACATAAAATGACCTGGACTGTCCCTAGGCGGGACAGGAACTGCTTCCTCTAACAAACCCTTTCTAGTTTTTAACTGACGTAATTTAGAAAACAAGGGCATGACTGGACTGTAATCTAGACACAATACAATACACAATGAACACGAAAATCACTTCTCACTCATACCACAACATCAAGATACATGAAGAACATTATGAATAACAGTTCGAACAGAATACCACCTGGAATACTGGCTACAGGAAAACAGAATGCATGAATTTTTCTCGAGAACTGAACTGACTAGAACAGAAACTAGATGCACTGCTGAAACAGTACGAAACTTACCGGTCTCATAAAGAGACACGTCAGGACCCGCATCCACCGAAGTGGACACTTCGTTTGTGTGTCTGGGTACCACCAACCCACGGACCAGAGTCAATTAGATTGACCCTGTCTAGATACTACCCCAGTAATGGTACTCACCGGGCAGCAAGAACGGAAGGCCTCGGACTGGACTGGACTGCTTCGACGACGGACAACGAACTTCGGACTTAAGTTACGGGTGGACCTCCGGATACCTCGGACCTTGGACTCTTGGCTTGGGCTCTGGTCGGGACTCGCCGCGTTCCTCCACCGCCTCGTCTGGATGCTGGACCGCCTCCTCCGTCTCCTCCGTGGGCCTGAGGGATACTTGAAGCAGAAATATCTGCACGTGCACGGTATGGTTCCGTCACGGCTGCAGAGGGTCAGGGGGCCGGCGTGGCTTCACCGGCGCGTGGGGAAAGGGCAAGTCCCTATTCGGGCGCCATTATGTGGTAAATAAATAAATAATACCCTATTTTTGAATGTATAAATGAATAACAGATAGCTCAATAAATAAGAGTCAAGATTCGAGGTAGTAGGAGTTTCGCAGGTTTATTACAGCATAAAGGACAGAAACAGGACAACCTGCATAGGAATAGGATGGCAGGGCCCAGCAGCGCTGCTGGTGTCAGGATCGGGACAAGGGAAAAGGAGAGCTTTTTTAATAACAGTGTATGAGCATATATACATAACGCAAACACATAGCATTACATTGCAATAGGCGTAGCAGTGGGTGGAGCAATAGGCGTGACGCGTAGCAGTCGCGAAAGATAAGGGTGAAAGTGGGTGTAACAGGGCGTATACATAGACATGTGATGCAAACGTAACAGAATATGTCATGAATGGGGCGGAAACCATGGAGGGGGCTACCTAAGGAGCCGGGACCTCTAACCTGGTGGTGCGCGCAAACTGGCAACGACGTATCACTAGGAGAAGCTGGGGGCTATGAACTCTGTGCTAGGAGCAGAGACTGAAGTCTGGAGAGTCAGGGCGACATGTACCTAAGCAGTATCTAGTATCTGATGTTTAGAGAACATGTTGATATAAACTAGAAGTCAGGAGGGGAAAGGCTAACAGACTCTAAGACTGGAGCATGCATTATTCTACAGGT
The DNA here is from genome assembly GCF_964261635.1 of Lissotriton helveticus. Taxonomy (NCBI): domain Eukaryota; kingdom Metazoa; phylum Chordata; class Amphibia; order Caudata; family Salamandridae; genus Lissotriton; species Lissotriton helveticus. Next base: position 73,052,135 of record NC_136068.1, on the reverse strand, counting down.
AGCGCGTGATGAAGAATACGAAATGACCATTAAATGCAGTATTTCTCTAACGTGGAGACGTGAAGGCTAGACAATGACGGAAACTATTGATGCAGTTCAGTAGCTTAGGAATGCAGAGAAGGAGGACTGAACTGATAACTGAAACTATAACATACTCTTGGCAGACTCAGAGGCAGAGCCAGGCTGAACCGGGCACTGCGAGGCAGGAAGTAAGTGAAGGGTCGAGGATACAGGTGGGGGCTGTATCGCTCCTCAGCGAGGGCTCAGGAGACAGGAGCTGAATCTGGTGTCCAGGCCCTTTTGAGGCCTAGAAACGGGGACTTTACAATGAAATAACGTGCACACTGAGAGACGTGGCAACGTAGCTTTACATAGACCTGATATTCGTAGTATTCACGAGGACTGGAAACTGACATACTAGAGGTGGACACAACTATAATTGCGTCTTGAATCGAACATAGGGAATACATATGCATATTAATCATGCACACATAACATATGATGGATGACACGTAGGGACACAGAACATGGCAGAATTTACTTTTCCACAGTACTTGGGGCACCAAGTAGGGAGTGGCAAGGTGGCCCCCCTGCAACCCAAGATTGATACCATCCTGGCATGGGCACCGCCCAAAACCCAGACTCAGGTGAGAGCCTTCTTGGGTCTCACGGGTTATTACAGGAGGTTCGTCAAGGATTATGGTAACATTGTGCACCCCTTGACTTCGCTGACTTCCAGGAAGCAGCCAAGACTTGTGATCTGGACTGACGCCTGTCAGACGGCCTTTGACACCCTGAAAACTGCAATGTGCACAGCACCCATACTCCAGGAACCTGACTTTTCTAAAGAATTTGTTGTCCAGACGGATGCTTCAGAGCATGGCGTGGGGGCTGTTCTAGCTCAGGTGAATGAAGAGGGCCGAGACTTACCTGTAGCCTTCATCAGTAGGAGGTTACTTCCCAGGGAACAGAGGTGGAGTGCGATAGAGAGAGAAGCATTTGCTGTGGTCTGGGCGCTGAAGAAGCTAAGACCCTACCTGTTTGGGACTCACTTCCGGGTTCAGACAGACCACAGGCCCCTCAGATGGTTGATGCAGATGAGGGGTGAGAATCCAAAGCTGTTGAGGTGGTCCATTTCCTTACAGGGGATGGACTTCACGGTGGAACACCGCCCTGGCACAGATCACGCCAATGCTGATGGTCTGTCCAGATTTTTCCGCCTTAGTGACGAGGACTCCCTAGGGTAAGGGTAGTTCTCCCCACATTTCAGCTGGAGGGGACACGTGTTAGACCTGACATCATTGGCATGAGTCTCTCCTCCAGTTTTTCTGTTTGCCTCCTCTGTTTACGATGTTTTTGCTGGTATATTGCTTTGGGCACTGTGCCACTGCTGATCAGTGCCACAGTGCAAGTGCTCCCTATGTGAAATTGCTGTATTGATTGAATCCCATGTTTGGCTTATTTGGTTTACTGTCAGTCCCTAGTAGAGTGCACCAGGAGTGCCAGGGCTTGTAAATACAAATGCTGCTAGTGGGCTTGCAGCACGCGTTGTGCCACCCACATGAGCGGCCTAGTAAAAGTATGTCTGAAGGTCTGCCACTGCTAGACCTACGTGCAGTCTGGTACTGTCACGCAGACTGCGCAAGTACACCTACTTGCCAGTCCCTAAACCTTCCCTTAACTTCATGTTAGTCACCCCTATGGTAGGCCCAAGGGCAGGGTGCATTGTAAGCATAAGGTAGGACAAGCCTGACAAGGTTGGCATGTCCTAATAGTGAATTACAGCCATATTCGTTTTTCACTATTGTAAGGTAACCTGCTCTCCATAAGTTAGAATGGGCTGCCAGGATTATTAATGCTATAATCCTTGCGGGCTCGGGGAGCTTGGTGCAATGTCGAGTTTGGTATCCCTGAACTCAGAGTTTAATAACGTATCCGTTTGGGTGGATGGTTTTTGGACTCTGTGTTTGAAAATAGCACTTTTAGAAAGTAGCTATTTTCTTGTCTAACTGTCTACCGGTCTCTGCTGGTTCTGGTGTGCGTGTGACAGGAGCTGGGTGGCTCCAGAGGTCTGAATGAGTCAGTGTGGGATGAGTGGGACATTTGCATTGAGAGTAGGGGAAGAGTAGCTCCTGATAGCCTACCCTGCCTGATACAATGCTGGCTCTGCCCCCCCTGCCAGGCGACTGATGACTCTGAGCCTGCCAGGGACTTTCCTGGCCCCACCTCCTGCTGGGCAACTGATGGCCCTGCCCCTGCCAGTGACAATGCTGGCTCCGCTCCTGCTGGGCGGCTGAAGACTCTGCCCTGCACAGTGAATTGGCCAGGTGCCTCGACCTGGCAACACCCACAACAAACCCAGGATGGGGGGGGAAATTCCCCTGCATGGACAAAGGGATCAAAGCCAAAAAGGGGTATAAGAGAAGGACCCCTGAACCAAGAATTTAGATCACTTCTGACAAGGAAACCTGAACCAAGGACAAGAAGCCTGCTGATCCAAGGACTGCCTACCCCTTCTGCCAGAGTGCTGTTTGTTGGAGGAATCCTGCAGTTGCTTCTTTATTTTTGCCAAGGAACCAGGAGAGAGGAACTGAGTATGTACTCTCAAAACTTGCTATAGAAAATCTCCAAGGGTTGGAAGAGTGCCAGCCTCCTGTTGAAGTCACAGGGCCAAAGGACTTCATCTATTTTCTAAAAGTGCTTGTTGCTGGAACCTGAAATCCAGCACCTCTGAAGAATCCAGCAACCTCGACGCCGAATCCAGCTCGACATCGTGAGTAACGGCTCCAGTGTCCCGCACCTTCGACGCCGGCTGCCGGGCCCGATCGACGCCAGTAGCGACGCCAGTGAGTAGCGAGTTCGGCTCCAGCTCCAAGTGACCCTGTGTCGATGCCGCCGCTGATCGCATCGACCCGAGCCCTCTCGACGCCGTGATCGCTGCTCACTCTTGCAACATCGACGCCGTATCCTGCTTCATCTCGCGAGCGCTGCTCCTGCCTGACTTCGGTCGACGCCGCTGCAGATCGCCCCGACTCCGAGGCCCGATCGACGCCGAAGACGCGACGCCGGACATCTCGACGCCGCTGATCATCGAGTGCTTCTTTTTTCCAAGGTACTGTGTTGTGGGGGGTCTGTGCGACTCTGGGCTCGACGTAGCGCTCCTCGCGGTCGACGCCGAACCTTCGGATTAACTTTGCCTCGACGTCGTGTGACTCCCGTGTGGGTTACATTGTTGCCAAGAACTGTGTTTTAAAGAAGAAGAGTTGCTTTTGTTACTAAAGACTTTGTGCTAAGAAGAAACTGCGCTTGAACTATTATTTTTCCTTCCAAGAGTATTTATTAAGATTGTGGTATATTTTTGTCGTTATTTGGTCTTGTGCTAAGCCTTATATAAACATCCTTATTTTTATAATACTACTGTGGTGTGTCCATTTGTAGTGTATTCACTTTATTACTGTATGTGGTCATAAATGCTTAACGCACTGCCTCTGAGATAAGCCTGTCTGCTTTGCCAAGCTACCAAGGGGGTGAGCAGGGGTTATCTAATTGTGTGATCCCCTTGCCCTGACTAGAAAAGGTGTGTCCCTATTTGTCAGAAGTGTATACCTCTGCCAACTAGAGACAGCCGCTTCTAACAGTCCTATATTGAGGTTTGGAGCTTATGTTCCACTGCCCTGGATTGTGATTTGTTGCTACAGCCAAGAGCAGACCATACAGTTTTGGTCACGAATTATATGCTGTCTTTCGATCTTACCCTTGGTGCTACACGTTTCATTCTCCTGCCTTTTTGGATTGGCTGTAGTGCGGTGCATTGTGCTCACTGCCAATTTTTTTTGCTGTTTCACTGATAAATCACTTCTTACTGACTCTGGTACCATCCTAAGGCCTTCTTGAATTGTCCTCTGCTAGGAGCCAAAGAGTTGTATCAGAAGCCTTTGCAGTTAGTTGTGGTCTGTTAAATGGTGCACTAGGGAGTCTTGCTTATAATTTTGTCGTGGTGCCGTTATCTTCGTTGATGCCCTCAATCTTAAATCAGGTTGCATCCGGAGACTTTTCTACCTACGTGTGGAGATATGCAGCCTGATTCATGAAGCGAAATAGCGCCCGCAATGGCTGCGAAAATGCAATTGCGGGTGCAAAACACGGAATCGGCATTCAAGTACGAAATAGCGAATTCGCAAACAATGAATAGCGATTTAAATAGCGATTACGCTATAATAGTCGCAGACTCCGGGTAGTCGAGCATTAGCGATACGGAAATAGCGACCAACCACGGAATCTGCGAAATGAATAGCGAAACGCAATATTGTCTCAATCGGCATTCATGAAATAAATACAATAGCGAAAAAGCGCTAATTCGCACGTTTGCGCGGCGCAATTTAAGGACAACTCAAAGCAGGTGGTAACCATAAAAGCCATGATTAAGTAAAATTTGAAAAACTGTTGGCCAATCACCAACAGGTCCAGGCCTGACCAATCACACATAAGGACATTCAGCAGCAGCATTAGGCGTTCCACAATGCCTGGGATGTACATGGTGGTGAGGCGGCGAAGGCTACAGCGAGCAGCACGGAGGAGACGCATGAGGCAGGAAAGGATTTACCGGCAGCGGGTCATCTTGCTGGGCCAAACCAGAGAACAGATTTATGCTAAATACAGGCTGAATGGGGAAATGATCACCTGGCTGATACAAGAACTCGACCCCATCATGCAGCACCCAACAAGGCGAAACAATTCTGTGCCCACACATGTGCAGGTATTGTGCAGCCTGCACCTCCTGGCCTCCGGCAGTTTCCAGGGCATAGTAGCCGCTGCTGGGGGGATATCCCAGCCCACCATGTCACGCTGCCTCCACACTTTTGTTGACGCCATGCTCAGCCAGCTCCACCGCCACATCACATTTCCCACGAGCCAACAGGAATTGGACCTGACAAAACTACAATTTTACAATGTCGCCCATTTTCCCCATGTCCTCGGCTGCATAGACTGTACCCACGTCGCCATCTGCCCACCAGCTGCCACGGAGTATATGTACCGCAACAGGAAGTCCTACCACTCCCTCAACATACAGATGGTCTGCAATGCCAAGACCATCATCACTGACATTGTGGCCCAGTACCCAGGGAGTACCCATGACTCCTTTATCTTCAGGCACAGCGGACTCCACACACGACTGCTCAGGGGAGAGTTTGGGGAAGGACACCTACTTGGTAAGTACACTTTGTCGACCATGTCACATTGCTATGAAGTAACTGCGCTGCACAGGCAATCAACATCTGCTCCTCTCATTCAGGTGACAGTGGCTACGCCCTACGGGAATACCTCCTGACCCCTTACCTCAACCCTGCCACACCTCAGCAACGGCGCTACAATGTTGCGCACATCCGGACAAGGAACTGTATAGAAAGGACATTCGGCCTGCTCAAGAGCAGGTTCCGTATTCTGCACAAGACAGGTGGGGCGATGTATTACAGTCCTGCAGCGTGCTGCCGCATTGTGGCTGTCTGTGCAATGCTTCATAACATTGCAACCAAGCGCCGGATACCTGTTGACATCTCAGGCAGTGAATCTGAGGGGGACGACCGGCCACCAGCACATGCGCACCATGCACGCGGGGAGAACCCAGCTGAAGGCCACAGACGTCGCAACCACATCACAGCGAACAATTTCTAGCCCACCCTCTTCCCCCAACCCACATATCACAATTGCATGCAAAATGTAATGATTACACAAGGCTAATGTGTGCAGCAAAATAAATGTATTTGTTCCATTCACAAGAAAAAGGTTATGGTTTCAACTATTTACAAATTACAGTATTCCTGCATACTGCAGTGTGAAGAAGGTTCTTGGCAGGCTTAGCGTCAGCCTGCGGCAGTGTCCCTCAGACAATGTCATTGGCGCCTCCGGCGCGTAATGCCCAGGCGCCTGTGAGGCTCATCCTCATCCTGGGCAGCTGTACCAGGCGTTGCCCTGGTGCTGCGCCTAGGTGGCGGGACCTGCGTGGCAGAGTGGCTGCTCACGCTGGAGGCACCCTCACTGGCATCGTCTCCCCCTACAATGGCCGGTAGCACAGGTGTATGAAGTGCCGTCACGGCGGTGGTCAGGTGCTCCAGCACCCTGGTTATGTCCTCGCAGCACTGGACCAGTTGGTGCTGCTGGGTCAGAGAGCGCCGCGACAGCTGTGTGGTGGCATTTGCTGCCACATAATTTGACCTACTATAGGCCGACAGCCGGCTCATCAGCTGGTGGTGGCGCCTGCTTGCAACACTGCGGTGCTTGACGAGCGCAGCAGTGTTGTCCTCCATTGCCGCCGTCATGCGGTCCATGGCCGCCGTCATGCGGTCCATCCGCTCTCCAACTCCCGCCACATTGCGGCCAATTTTATGCAGCTGGAGCTGGATGGCTCCTTGCTGCTGCGACTGGCGCTGGTGGATTCGGAGCATGCGCCGCTCGACGCTCATGCAGGCATGGAGATGCCCATTGCCCCTCCTGCTGTTCGGCCGCTGTGTTGCGGCTGTGGCAGGCCCAGATCTGGTTGCACGAGCTGCAGGTGGTGTAGCAGCTGGTGTTGCTGGTGCGGCAGGAACTGGCGGCACATTGGTGGGGTGCCTGGCTCTGGCAGCCGGTTGGCCGGCAGATGTAGGAGCACGTACGGTGGGGGGCCTGGCCTTGGCAGCCGGTTGGCCGGCAGATGCAGGAGCAGGTACGGTGGGGGGCCTGGCTGCTGGTGTTGGTGCAGCGGCAGATGCAGGAGCAGGTACGGTGGGGGGCCTGGCTGCTGGTGTTGGTGCAGCGGCAGATGCAGGAGCAGGTACGGTGGGGGGCCTGGCTGCTGGTGTTGGTGCAGCGGCAGGGGCTGGTGGCTGGGTTTCGGGTAGTGATTCCTCCTCCTGGGCCTCCTCATCAATCTGCAGCCTCTCGCTGTCACTGCTATCATCGCCACCTGTGAGGGTAAGTGGATACTCATTAGGTGCATGTGACTGTCAGACGTGCAGATGTTACATGCATGCTGGGTGTCATTCCCTGGATGGCTGTGGATTTGCGCACTTTGGAACCTTTCTGGCCGCATTGTGGTACTACTACATTGTGGACATACTACATCTCCCACAATGCTTCAGGGCATTTCCTGATGCACAACATAGGCATGACTAAGGGCCAATGAGTGAGCCTATTTGGTCAGGGACGGTCATAGGGGACAGGGTCGCAGTCGCATGCCACTTACCTTGGGTGTCTTGGGTGGGGCGGGAGGAGTCCAGAGGGGTCTCGCCAACACACGCCTCCCTCTCCAAGGTGTTCTCAACCTGGTCCTCCAGGGGTGTGTTGGGTGGGACAGTCGGTCCGCCACCTCCAGTGCCCGATGCCTCACCAAGGCGCTCCGCCACCCTCTCCTTGGCACGACCTCGGAGGTCGTACCAGCGCTTCTTCAGCTCCTCCAACGACCTGTCCGCCACGCCCACCGAGTTTACGCTGGAGGCTATCCCCAGCCAGATCCTCCGCTTGTCCTGCTCTGGGACCTTCCTGGAGTTGGGGCCAAACAGCCTGTCATGGTTGGCCACCACCCCTTCAATCAGGTTCTCGAGCTCCTGCTCGGAGAACTTGAGTTTGCGCTTTCGTCCAGCGCTGTTGCTGGGGCCAGGGACAGGTTCCTCAGACATGGCGGTCGCTATTTCTGGCGTTTCTGGAGTCGCTAACGGTGGTTTAGCGTCTGCTTTCCGACGTGCACACTCGAAGGATAGCGTCACTGTGGTGTTTGGGGGTGGGAACTGGCTGCTTCCTGGTTGTGATGTCATCACGGTGCTCGGAATGCGTCTTCCCGTTTTACCGATCGCGCGAGAATGCGACTCGCATTCCCGATCGCACGGGATTGCGAGTCGCAATCCCGTGCGATCGGGATTGCGAGTCGCAATCCCGATCGCAGGTAGCCGGGAATAGCGATTTTTCTGCGTTTTTTGTAGGTCGCTAACGGCTTTAGCGCCCGCGTGCGAGTCGCTATTTTTTCCCCGAAAAGTACATGAATGCCGTTTTGCGTTTCCTCTATAGCGAGTCGCTATTAATCGCTATTAGGGACACGCAAAACGGCCCGTACATGAATCAGGCTGATGGTGCGTTGGAACAGGAACGTATTTATTCCTGAAAACCTGAGTAGTTGATGCGCCTTCTGGCTCATGATGGGCATTAATGGTGCCAGATATGAGTTTATGTTCCCTGGTTTCTCTGCTCTGCAGAGTTTTGTCCACGTTTAACTATTTGAGCACTATGGTAAACATGCAGTTAGTTTGTACAAGATTCACTTGGGTGTGGTTTTTGGTCTGCAGATCATTATCTGATACAGCCTTTGGTGATTGAGCTTCCCCCAGATTCTTGGTCTTGGGTATGCTCTGCGTCTGTTGACTTCTGTAATTGTGTCTGTTCCCTCCCCCTCGATTAGTGTCTTCCCTAATCCATTGTGGAGGCCAGTGGTTGTCTTTTTGACGTTGTTGCAGTGCTCCTGCTTCCCTGGGGTTGCTTGCTTTGCACAGGTTTAGTCTCTTTGCTTGTGAGTAGTGATTTTACTTGTTCCTCTTGACTATTGGGTGATAAGTTTTCTAGCACCTTTTTAGGTCTCGCCTTTACCATTCCGAAGGAATGGGAAATGGCGAGAATTCAAGTGCTCGAACTGATTGTCAAACCACCGCTTTTTTTCGTGGCGTTTTCTTCGAGTGCACGTACAGGCACGCGCTTTTGGCCCATACACTTTCATGGCCATCTGTTCCTGTTCCTCAATGGCCCTCCCACCCTTCGTTTGATCTTGCCGCGAGTTCAGGCTAATGGCCCTCACCCCTCCCCCAGCACAGAGCGCGCATCGCGGCCGCACAGCACATCAAAGGGCTTCTCCCAGCGTGTGCTGTGCGGCTTCTCCTCCCCTAATTATGTGGCCGGCCGTACTTGTGTTTCCCGGCCGCTTCCCGGCCGCTCTTGTATTTAATTGGCAGCAGCAGCATTTCTCCTGCGCCAGGCCACATCAAAGGCTCTGTGCCACTTTCACCCACACAGCAACACTTACAGACACGCAACGCCACTCACACCCACGCAAGCCCACTATCATCCACGCAACACCACACTCACCCACGCAACGCCACTCACCCAAGCAACACCACTCACACACGCAACCCCACTCACACACGCAACCCCACTCATCCACGCAACCCCACTCATCCACGCAACCCCACTCATCCACGCAACCCCACTCACACACGCAACGCCACTCACCCAAGCAACGCCACTCACCCAAGCAACGCCACTCACACACGCAACCCCACTCATCCACGCAACCCCACTCATCCACGCAACCCCGCTCATCCACGCAACCCCGCTCATCCACGCAACCCCGCTCATCCACGCAACCCCGCTCATCCACGCAACCCCGCTCATCCACGCAACCCCGCTCATCCACGCAACCCCGCTCATCCACGCAACCCCGCTCATCCACGCAACCCCGCTCATCCACGCAACCCCGCTCATCCGCGCAACCCCGCTCATCCGCGCAACCCCGCTCATCCGCGCAACCCCGCTCATCCGCGCAACCCCGCTCACCCGCGCAACGCCACTCACCCGCGCAACGCCACTCACCCGCGCAACGCCACTCACCCGCGCAACGCCACTCACCCGCGCAACGCCACTCACCCGCGCAACGCCACTCACACGCGCAACGCCACGCGCAACGCCACTCACCCACGCAACGCCACTCACCCACGCAACGCCACTCACACGCGCAACGCCACTCACACGCGCCACTCACACGCGCAACGCCACTCACACGCGCAACGCCACTCACACGCGCAACGCCACTCACAACGCCACTCACACGCGCAACGCCACGCGCAACGCCACTCGCACGCGCAACGCCACTCGCACGCGCAACGCCACTCGCATGCGCAACGCCACTCACACGCGCAACGCCACTCACACGCGCAACGCCACTCACACGCGCAACGCCACTCACACGCGCAACGCCACTCACACGCACAACGCCACTCACACGCGCAACGCCACTCACACGCACAACGCCACTCACACGCACAACGCCACTCACCGCCACTCACACGCCCAACGCCACTCACACGCGCAACGCCACTCACACGCGCAACGCCACTCACACGCGCAACGCCACTCGCACGCGCAACACCACTCGCACGCGCAACGCCACTCGCACGCGCAACGCCACTCGCACGCGCAACGCCACTCGCACACGCAACGCCACTCGCACACGCAACGCCACTCGCACGCGCAACGCCACTCACACGCGCAACGCCACTCACACGCGCAACGCCACTCACACGCGCAACGCCACTCACCGCCACTCACACGCGCAACGCCACTCACACGCGCAACGCCACTCACACGCGCAAAGCCACTCACACGCGCAACGCCACTCACACGCGCAACGCCACTCACACGCGCAACGCCACTCACACGCGCAACGCCACTCACACGCGCCACTCACACGCGCAACGCCACTCACAAGCGCAACGCGACTCACACGCGCAACGCGACTCACACGCGCAACGCGGCTCACACGCGCAACGCCACTCACACGCGCAACGCCACTCACACGCGCAACGCCACTCACACGCGCAACGCCACTCACACGCGCAACGCCACTCACACGCGCAACGCCACTCACACGCGCAACGCCACTCACACGCGCAACGCCACGCGCAACGCCACGTGCAACGCCACGCGCAACGCCACTCGCACACGCAACACCACTCGCACACGCAACGCCACTCGCACACGCAACGCCACTCGCAACGCCACTCACACACGCAACGCCACTCACACACGCAACGCCACTCACACACGCAACGCCACTCACACACGCAACGCCACTCACACACGCAACGCCACTCACACACGCAACGCCACTCACACACGCAACGCCACTGACACACGCAACGCCACTCACACAGGCAACGCCACTCACACACGCAATGCCACTCACACACGCAACGCCACTCACACACGCAACGCCACTCACACACGCAACGCCACTCACACACGCAACACCACTCACACACGCAACGCCACTCACACACGCAACGCCACTCACACACGCAACGCCACTCACACATTGTGGGTGCAGATTGCGGGTGCAGATTGTGGGTGCAGATTGTGGGTGCAGATTCAGAGAAAACTCAGCAGCACCACCACCATTGCAATGCAATAGGTCTCGTTTTAACGCAAATTTAAGCTATAGGCCTTGTAAATGGCAAAGCCTTTTATTTATGTTCCAAAAACCAGAACGCAAAAATAAAGGGCATAATCATTTACAATGCTAATAGTTCAGACTCGCGTTATTGCGAGACCTATTGCATTTTCAATGCTTGTTATGCTGGTCACCGCTTAGGGTATCCTTGTGGTCTTTAATTGTCCTTCTACTGGTAAGCTTTATTGGTCCTTCATTTGGTACCCCTGTTTTTTAGTTTGTTCTTGGTTGGCATGGAAGTGCTGTGTGATGGAGAGTTGTGCTCTTCTGTTAGTATGACTTTGTGTCCTCTTAGTATTTATTTGCTACTGGGGGAGGTGACTGTATTTGTATATCTTCTTTTGTATTTGCCCTTGCCTTCTTTTCGATTGGGGTGTCTCAAACATGGCTGGGTTCCATTCCCTTGAGTGGTTCTCATTTCTGTCACCAGTTGGCTTTGCTCTATTATTTTCTGCCGTACCCATTAGTTCTGTGTTGATCGGGTATTGCTTTCTGACTGGTTTCTCTTTCCTTTTTTGCTTTTCTGTGCTAAGATTGGGCTAGTACCAGGGGATGTGTAGGTGTTCATCATTCGGGTTAAGCTTCTGCCTTGTTTTGGTCATTTTTGTTGCTTTGTGGAGTCTTATCAGGAAAGGTGTATTACCTTCGATGAGGATCTTTCTGGTGGATGCACTAGCTCCCTGCAGATACTGTTCTAAACCACCCACCTCCTCATTTGGGTAGATACTATGCTGCTTGTTTTGTTGTGCCAGGTGGGTTTTATGCACTGCCACTCCATATACGCTATCTGATCGAGACTTCTACCTGCAGAGCCTTACTTTAGAATTTCCCATGCGACGGACTGGACCAGGAAACGTTTGCGTGAGCAGTACCTCTTGCGCGTGCCGTCGTGTGGCTCCATTAGGCTAGCGTTACGGCATCGGTTATGATGTCAGTCACCTATATAGGCACCACCCAGTTAAGCGGACATCAGTTCTCTTCTTTCTGCCCCAGTTAAGCCCTGATCCTGGAAGAGCTACCCCATCTGTTGTTTTTTGACTGTCCTTTTTTGACGATTCTGAAGTTTTCTTCATAGTGTGTCGAGGGGTGTGTTCGAGGAAGACCGGATTTAAACTGTGTGGTGCTTGTCACAGTGCCTTGTCCGTTACCAATCCCCACCTTGTCTGCTTTTGGTGTCTCAAGCGCAACCCCAACTCAGTCTTGCTCACACTGTCGGGCCATGTCACTGAAGGCTTTGCGGGACGAGTCTTGAAGTTCCTTGAGCCCTGTCAGTAGACACAGGCTAGCAAGATTCCACAGATGTCCTGTTCGAAGAAGGAGGTCGATGGACTGCCCCCAGAGCCCCAAGTCCTCTTCCTCCAACTCGAGGTCCTTGGGACACTCTTGGACGAGGCACAAGAAGTCCAAGCGGACTTAGTCTTCACCTCAACGGTCATCTGGCGGCGAACGAGGTGAGGAGCACCGATGCCCTAGGCACAGCCATTTTGAGCCAGAGTTGACATCGCGCCTCCCTCCCTTTCCGGAAGCCGAGTAACCTCCGCTCATATTGGAGTTCCGTGAGGACATGCAGCACATATTTGAGCAGGCTGACCCCTCTGGTGAGCCTTCGGGTTCTGCAGGGTCAGTATTGGATTCAACACTGTCTACTCCGGCCACGGGTCTGGTGGGGCCTCTGGTAGATTCCGGGACTGTGCTAACAAGACCTTCCCCGGCGTCAGACTCTAAGTCGGTGCCTAGGGAGCTGCAGATGCCCACCGGGGGTTTCAGCCTTAGCCTCATCCCCATCCCTGACGACACCGAGTTGGATCTGCGTCGCTCATCACCGATTCCGGTGCCAGGAGAACCCAAGGGTTTAGGTTTCTGCCTAAGCATTTTCATGACATTTCAGACAAGGGAGAGGACTGGGAGGGCTCTATTGGTCCTTTAATACACCATTATGTGTCTGCAGAGCAGATGGACTGGTACAAGGAACTTGGGACGCCAGTGGACTGGTCACATACCCCAGATATTGGCATGCTTTCTACACCAACTGTGGCTATGGAGGAGGGGGCATCTTATGCCATGGTGGTAAGGGGGGCAACTGAGGTCCTTGGGCTGGAGTTGCCCTCTGTGCAGGTCAGGACTAATCTCCTGACTGAAGTGCTTCAGCCTTGGGCTTCCGCCTCTGAACCCCTTCTGCCCTTTAATGAAGCACTGGCAGATGTCCTACAAGTCAAGCCCAGGGGCTCCTGTGAACAGGACAGTAGCACGCCGCCATCACCTGGCTCCGGGCAACCCAATGTTCCTCAGCCAACACACCACCCCTGAAAGCTTGGTGGTGCAGGTTTCAACTTCCCATGGTATGTTCCTGTCCGACCCTCCGGGCAGGGAATCCAAGAGGTTGAAATCACTTGGGAAGATGTTTTCTTCTCCAGTCTGGCATTGCGGTAGGTGAATACCGCATGCTCATCGGGCCATTTATCCCATTCCCTCTGGGAGACGGTTGTGCAAATGCTGCCATAAGTCCTGGTGGAGTCCTGGGCTGTGCTCTCCCAGTTAGTTAAGGACAGGAGAGATGCAGCAAAATTCACCACCCGGTGTGGACTTGAAACGACTGATTAGCTGGGCAGAGCGATTTCTTCAATAGTGGCCTTACGGCGCCACGCTTGGCTTAGAACGCATGGCTTTTCGGGTGATGTCCAGGCTAATTAGATGGGCATGCCCCTTGATGGATCCAGTCTGGAGAGAAAGCAGCCTATCCTTGGGCCTCTCCACTTTACCTCGTAGCCAATCTACTTTTTGTGGCAACAGAAAGGGGTTTCAGCTGCGCCAGCCCTATCCTAGCCACTGATGTGCACAGACTTCCCAAGTTGTGCGTGGACGTGGCTCATACTGTCCTAGGAAGGGAAGTCAGAAGTCGTCCACCACCCTGCCCTCAGCAGCCGCAGCCTCCAAACACTCTTAATCTGACTCTGCAAGACCACGCCACTCTAGTGGGAGGGAAAATGCATCATCGCCTCCCCCCAGAGGTCCTTAACATCGGACAAGTGGGTCTTGCAGATCATTCGGGAGTGCTATTATCTGCCTTCCCATTTCTTTTCCTCCTCCTATTCCGCCAATTCAAGAACAGCTGGCGGAGAAACATTTAAAGATGCTCCAAGAGGAAGTTACGGCTCTCCTGGCCAAGGGAGCTATGGAGAGGGTCCAGGTTTCAGAAGAAGGCAGTGGCTGTTATTCCTGCTACTTTCTGATTTGGAAGAAGAACAAAGGGTTGCGGCACATTTTAGATCTTTGGACTGTCAATCTCTTCCTCAAGAAGGAGTTCAAAATGCTTACTTTAGCTCAGCTCTTCTCTGCCCTAGACCGGGAAGACTGGATGGTAGCGTTGGACCTGCAAGATGCAATTTTCACATCCCTATCCTGCCGGGCCACAGATGTTACCTGCAGTTAAAGGTGGGCCATGAGCACTTTCAGTTTACCATTCTCCCCTTCTGCCTTACCAGCGCAATCACCAAGGTGATGGCAGTGGTTGCAGCTCATCTGCGCAGATTAGGGGTGTTTTCCCCTACCTCGATGACTGCCTGTTGAAGGCATCCTTGTCCCAGGCTGTGGTCTCCCACCTTCAGACTATGGCGGACCTCCTGCATTCACTGGTGTTCTCTATAAATGTGCCAAAGTCACACCGGACTCCTCCCCTACATCTGAGCTGCTTTGGACACAGTGCAGTTTCAGGCTTATCCTCCCGAGCAGTGAGTCCAGGATATTCAGGTTATGATACAGATGTTTCAACCTCTATCCTGGATTTTGGTGAGACTGGCTCGGAGGCTGTTGGGCTTCATGTATCCTGTTGGGCCTCATGTATCCTGTTGGTAAAGCATGCCAGGTGGCGTATACGGGCTATTCAGTAGGATATGAAGATCCATTAGGCACAGCATGGAGGAAATCTAACCAACATGGTCCAGATCTAGGAAGGAACTCCAAGAGATCTGCTGTGGTGGTTGATGAACCGCGATTGGGCCAGAGGCCCTCTATAACCAAATCACACTGTGGTGACAGATGCGTCACTCCTGGGATGGGGCGGCCATCGGGGAGAGGTGGAGATCCGAGCACACTGGTCTCAGGTGGAGTCGGGATCCACATCAATTTGTTGGAGCTTCGAGTGATTCTTCTGGCATTGAAAGCATTTCTTGCTGCTGTCAAGGGGAAGTTAGTGCAGGTGTACAGACAACACCACTGCCATGTGGTACTGCAACAAACGGGTTGGGGTGCGGTCGTGGACTCTTTGTCAAGAGGCCCTGCGTCTCTGGACATGGTTGGAACAGCAGGTCATGACCCTGGTGGTTCAACACCTGGAAGGTTTTTTGAACGCCGGTGTGGACAAACTCCACCATCGATGCCTAGCAGATCACGAAGGGCGTCTCCAGTTGGAGGTTGCGCAATGACTATCAGCAGGGGGAGAACCTTGGTTAGATCTGTCCGCCTCCGAAGAGAACGCACAATGTCTGCATTTTTGTGCACTGGAGTTTCCAAGGCGGCTATCACTCGCTGGCGCTTTTCTGTGCGAGTGGAGCTCGGGCCTTTCTGCCCATACCACTTCTGCAGAGAGTTCTGACGATCAAGAACAACTGGGCCCAAGTCATTCTTGTGGCTCCAGACTGTGCAAGGCGAGTCTGGTATCCAGAGCTTCTTAAAATGTGCATCGATCCTTGGGTCAGGCTGCCACTTCAGGAGGATCTTCTGTTGCAGCAGGGGTGGGTTCTCCACCTGAACCGGTCAACTCTTCACCTTCATGCGTGGAGATTGACGGAGCAGTTGATAGCTTTTGACCTTTTGAATTATGCAACGGTATTGTAGTGGCCAGGCGGCCCTCCACTAAGACGGGATATGCCTGCCATTGGCAAATGTTTGTATCATATTGTACAGAAAGATCTATTGATCCTCTTTCTACTGTTCTTTTCATTCTTCTCTTGCCCAGCAGGACTCTGCTTTGGGTACTCTTAAAGGTTATCTTTCCGCTCTGTCCACTTTTTTATTGTGGATGCCAGACCACTGCCAGACTTCACTGTTTAAATCTCCAATTGTAAATAGGTTTTTGAAAGGGTTGGGTCACTTGTTTCCACCCTTCCTTTGTCATGCCTCAGTGAGCCCTTAATTTGGTCTTCTCTCATTTCTCCTGTGTGCTTCTTTTGAGCCATGACGCCAGAAGCTCCCAGAACCAACACATCACCCCAACAGCATAACACATCCTTGACGCCAGACTTTTCATCTAAAGCCCTTGACAGGATACTCGACACGCATCCCAGAACTTGACACTTCACGTTGCACACGCATCTTCATGGATCCTAACAACACTCTGTAAACCAGGATTTAAGGTACTTTGTTCTGTAGGCCTATCTGGGTCCCTGTATCCGTTCCTCGCTTGATCGTGGTCAGCCTGAACTTGTGACTGTGCCCCAGTCAGATGTCCACAGTTGGCTTTTTGGTGCTATTTTCACTAAAATCTTTAAAATTGAATTTTTCTGGTTTTATGGTTTGTTTTACTTATTAATCTATTTTTCTAAACTGGTGTGGGATCCTTTTGTGGTGTGATTTCACTGTGTTACTGTGTGAAGTGTTGCACAAATACTTCATTGCTTCCGAGTTAAGCCTGGCTGCTCTGTGCCAAGCTACCCAAAGGACGAGTACAAGTTAATTAGGGTTTGCTTGTGGCTTTGCTCTGAGAAGGGTTTCACCATCTCAAAAACTAACCCAATTTACTACAACCGACATTACCCAATCCTGTTCTTCCTCCATTTGGTTCAGTGCCATCCTATATAAATAATCTGCAGCGGAGTTCCTTCCTGCTGAATGGTACTCCGCTGTAAGGTTACACCTTTCCAGCCCCAATAACCACATACCTTTTCTAGGGATGTTGTGCTACAAAACCTTTGAAAAGAAAAAATATGTTAGGGGTTTTTGGGCAGTTCTTAAAGTGATACTAGGTTCCAGAAGAAAATGTAAACTGCCTTATAATCAAATAACAAGCTAGAGCTTCCCACTGCACTGCTGAAGAGGTAGGTGTGATCCTCTTGATGGAGATGACTGCCACAGTGCGTTCTCTCCCACTTAGTGCCCAAGATAGGGTAGCACAATGGAATTTTGTGCTTCCATCTGTGGTCAAACGAGTATGTCTCTTAAAATCACTTAGGGAAGGAAAATTCCAGATAATCTCCTTAACCTCTTCAAAAGCCACCTCACAGTCCTCCCTCCAAGTGAAATGTGCACCTTTCTTTGAAAAGACATGCAAGGGAACAGCTATGTTGGCAACATGTTAACACATTTTAAAAAATAATCTTGTGGACCTAACCGTGATGTATGCTCCTCTATAGCCGAAGGGGCAAACGTGCTTATTAATGACGATTTATTTTTGTTTTGCCATCAAAGGGATTATGAAAGAGGTAAGGGATCTCGAGGGCGGGGGAGGGGGGTGGGGTTTAGCTCCACTTGGTGATAAGAAGTCAGTAACACCAAAACAGCTGTCCTTTACTAGGCTGAGCATCTTGTTAATCCTCAGGAGCGAGTTGGAATTGAGATAACATACACCCACATGTAACTAGAAATCCTTATACCCTACCTTGGAAGCTAGAAACAGTGGGTGGCCACCACTTTGAAGACTCAGTTTGTTTGATTACCTTTCTGTTAATAGCTTATAGTAAACCTTCAGTGACTCTAAATGTGCCCAACTATGTATTCTACTGGTTTGGCATCCAATTTCAACCCCATATGGAGCTAGTAACTGGCCAGAAGAACAACCATATCTGAGAAAATCCCAAGAACTTTTTTTTACATAACATCCTCCCCAGTTAGTATTCTACCTACCAAAAGGACATTCACAACTTGGTTGGGGTCCAGCCCAATAAATGTAAACAAAGGGGCATATTATCAAGGACTGGTGTTAAAATTATCGCCGTTTTATCGGCAGGAAACTGCCGATAAAACAGCGATAATGGGCTTGATAATACACCCTTGTTAATTCCCATAGAAGCCCATGTTCTGGTGTTAACATGGTCATTCTACCTTTAAAGGAAATTCTCTCCTTCACCATCAAGAGGACTAGTGTCCTTTGTACATTCAAATAAGAACTAAATTCAAGGAACACAATCCAAGTTCACGAGGTAAGTTTATTTGTACATCACCAGATCTTGTCAGAAACGCCCCCCTCTTGCTCTAAACTGACAGGTCTTGAATTTCACCAGCATTCTGAAACAGGGGCTGGACAGAAATGCGGGGGATACATAGGAGAACCCAGGTGGAATAATTAATAGAAGAAGAAAAAAAAAGAGGCAGGTTTGCCCTTTAACCAAGACCATATACTCATCCATTGAGACTAAACCCATGATCAAGTTTGATATCAGGGATGTGGTCAATCTGGTCATGTATATGCAATTAAACATTTAAGGACCTATTTACGAGGAGGTTTGCGTTAAGTTTGCACCACGCAACATGGTACATGCATGGCGCAAACCTTTAGTAAGATTTAAGAAGGCTTGCAAAGCCACTTTGCGTGGCCCTGAGTGGGTTCATAACTCTGGAGCAATGCAGCACAAATAGCTGTGTTGCATTCTGACCTTTCCCTGTCACGCCGTTCAGTGCTGTAAGCAAGGTGTCTTGCTGCACTGCGCGTCTTTTTCATAAATAGGCCGTTTAGTGTAAATCAGCAACATCCAGATCCTATAATGGCACAAACATCTCCCTTGGCAGCCAAGACAAAAACATCTAAAATCTTAGCCACAGTTTGGGTTTCATGGCTTGTTAGTCAAGTCAAATTTAGCTTTATTCGAAATTCACTCATAAAAGCATAACAAATTCCATATATTTCAGGGATATTCAATTAAAAAAAAAATTTAATTAAAAGATACATTTACAAGCAGATAAATAAAAACACAATCCCTATACAACCATTAAAAAAGTTCATCTCGATTGCTAAATACAAATGACCCATACGTTAGAACTACTAATTTTATACATTATCTAACGTAATAAATATTCCTTTTTAGAAAAAAAAACATTTAGTGATCAATGCCTAAAAGCTTCTGTCTAACCACCCTTGCCCAACCTAAATATTTAGCAGTTGCTATTGAGATGGACAATAAAGTGCTGGTGCGTATAATTCTTAAGGCTTCAAAACTACCTAGGGACTTACACAGTGGAGTTAACCAGGCTCGTCTTGGGTTGCATACGCCGGGCAAACAAATAAAAAATGGCCAATAGTTTCCTTATGGTCTCCGCCTGCAGGGCAGTTACTAATAGTCGAACTACCCCACCTGCCAGTCAAAGACCTAAGGGGCAGGGAACCTGCTCTAAGTTGGCTTGTTAGTTGTGTCACATACATTGGGAAGAGGATACTAAAGAAAATGGCAGTCTCTGATATTTCTGTGGATTTCTTTCTGGTGGCATGCCATAGCAGAAGCATGCTATAGGGTGAGGATGATTTAAGTGGGAGTGCAGGATCCAGGCCAATCATTGGACATCGAGTTACATGCTTGGTTGCCGCAAGGTTAGTAGCAGGTTGCTGTTGAGAGTGACTGCGGGAATTAAGAACGCTGGAACTAAGTTCAAATTGACGAGGATCGAGTTTATGAATCTTATTGGGCTGCAAGAAACAAATTACAATCTCTGGAAGGTGACAGCCCCTCCATCATTATCAGTGTGGGAAAAGGGAATGGACCACTGCATGGGCATGAAGATCATTGAGCATAAAGCTGACCTCCTCACCCAAAACACTCAGAAATATGGAAGCGGTGTGCCAGAAGACAGAGTAGAATTGGTGCCAGTCCATTGGATTTATCCACTTGTAGATGAAGAGGTCCGGACATTCCACGGCCAAAAAGGCCTTGCAATGAAGCGCAGAACATCATGGGCTATGCAGTTAGAGAAAGAACTTTGGGGCATATTATCAAGAACGGCGTTAAAAATTATCGCCGGTTTAGCGGCAGAAAACTGCCACTAAAACAGTGATAATGGGCTTGAAAATATGCCCTTGAGAGTTCCAATAGAAGTCCCTGTTCTGGTGTGAACCTGGGCTTCGATTGGAATTCTCCAGGGCATATTATCAAGCCCATTATCGCCGCTTTACCGGCGATAATTTTAATGCCGTTCTTGAATGTATGCCCCTTAATATTCTTATATTTTCTCTCAATGTATCGATGGATAGGGGAATTTGGCAGGGCTGTTCTATTTTATTTATATGCAATATACATCAATAAAATATGTTCCAAACATTTTTTTTTTTACAATTTCTGCAGAAGAAGCCGGGTTGTTCTTTTGGAGCAAGAAAGCAGTCCAGTCACAGCGGCATGGCCTGAGCTTTTGGGTTCAGTAATTCTCCTGCAACATCTGGCTGGTATTCTCTGGCACCTTCAGCAATGTCTTTGGCGAGCAGGGCTTGGAAAGGACCACGCCACATGGTCAGGCATGTTATATTATTATATTATTATAATATATTATACTAGCAGCCTGTCCCGACGTTGTCCGGGAGCAACAGGCTTCCCAGACCCCTGCCCGCCCGACATTGTCCAGCAGCCCAGCCCCCGCCCGGCCCGTCCCCCGCCTCCCCCGACCCCCGCCTACCCCGACCCCCGCCATGGGTCCCCTTACCTCAGCTGCCACTCTTCCAGCCTGTCCACTGCCCGCACCACCGCTGGCCTGTCCGCTGCTCCTCACATCACCGCTCCTCCCCTGCACCATGTCCGCCGCTCCCTTACCTCAGCCGCCGCTCCTCCAGCCTGTCCGGTGCTCGCCCCGCCGCTGGCCTGTCCGCTGCTCCTCACGTCACCGCTCCTCCCCCGCGCCATGTCCGCCGCTCCTCGTCGCGCTCCTGGACGCCGCTCCTCCCCGCGCTCCTGACGTGAGCACTCGCGTCGCGGCCGCCGCTACTTCGGAGGGACTACTTTTTTTTTTTACTGTAAATTTTTTAAATAACTTTTTTTTTATTTATTTATATAGCCTCTAACCATCTACACACCCTGATGATTCCAACGGTGTATTGGGTGTGTGGATTGGCGCTGTGGTTCCCGAGTTTACCCGCCTCAAAGGCTGAAAGTTCTTCCTTTATTATAGTAGTATAGATTACCCAATAGGTAGGTGTACCCAATCTCAGGGTTGCAGATCGCGGTAGGCTTCGGTCCGAGTGACCGGTAAGGTAGCTAGGCCCTGAGAGTGGAAGTGGCAGGAATAAGTGGTTCACAATACCCAAGGGATACTGGGGACATAGGGGTATTTGACGGAAGCAGCACGCGTCATCCTACTGCTATTTCATATGCACGTAGCTTAGCTAGCCTAGGGATAGCCGTGATAACCGGATGTCCTCCCCTTGGCACTACGGTCCATTTGAGACCCGTCGCAGCACAAATCTTTGCTAATTTGTTTGTGCAAAGTGGAATTGAAATGTTCCACCTTTCTTAGTAATTCAGGGTGGTAAGTACAGCTAAAGTGTTGCTTGGTCTCTACAGCCCTGCACTACAGTAGACAAAATTCAGTGGCTGCTGGTAATTTTACCAGGGAAGGGGGCAGGAGAGCACTTACACCTCAATGACACCCACATAAGCCTATTCAGTCACGCGCACCAATTCACAACACTCACTAACACATACAATCATATTTACACGCATGCACCAAAGGAAAAAAAAAACACGCGAAACGTACCTCAACAGCAGCACTCCAAAAGGGAAGCCTCGGAGGTCTTAGGAGGGCTCGGACTGCTACCTTGAGGTCAGCAAATGAGGGAAGGCAGCAGTCCCTCACTTGTCACAGAATGGGATGGGGTCACTGAGACTGCTGACTTCACCCTAACTCTGTGACAAAGTGTCACTGATTGACTCTGGGCCTTGGGTACTTCAGGGCTTAAAACAACACGCATAACGTGTATTTGAAACCACACGTTCACCACTACAGGTATCTTGGCGCTGAATAACAGATGTTTGTTGTTACCCAACTCAATGGTACACATTTTTTATCAACCTCAGATGGATGAAAGGCTGAGTGGACCTGCTGGGATTTGAACCTGTGACCATGAGGCCGAACACAGACCCCTGCAGTAGACTCATTAGTCCACTGAGCCACCAGACCAGAACTGAAGTGCCCAGGTCCAGGGCAATGGGTGAAGCTCCCCTTCGTCTCAAGGGGGAGGGCCTAGAGGCACTTTTAACAGGCTGAGGAGGTCAAACCCACAGGGATGAGAAATCTTCAGCTCAGGCAGCCAGGCGCCTGGCCATTTACTGCACGGCGAGCTCCTGGCTGCCTGACCTGAACCAGAAGGCTGTCTGCCAGACAGACACTTTTCTTGCCTGGAAAAAAGATGGGGCATAGCCCGTCAGCCTGTACAGACGGGCCGCTGCTGACAAAATGTGTACCCTTTTCACTCTCTATCTGAAGGGAGGAGGGATCCTCAAACCGTCCCCTCAAACCTGGAATGAATGGCCATTTTATCAAAGAAATTCACGCAAGGCAGCAAGCCACCATGCCGTGCTGCGTGAAAGTGCAGATATGCGCCGTATTTACAATTATATGGTGCATTCCTGTCCTTTCCTAGTGCTGGAGCATTTTTGGCTGCCTTGTGCCAATGCAAGCACCCTTGCGTTATGTTGCAGGAGTGCTTGCCTTGCAAGCAGGATTGTTTTGAGGCGTTTCCAAGTGTGCTCAAGTGCCCAGGATCCCAAGTTGCCAACGTTTTTGTAACTTTTGAGCTGTTTAAGCAAGAAACCCAATTTTTGTTGTTAAAATCTGCATATTATGCAGCAGATGGTGGATTAAGTGGCAAATGCAGCAAATCCATAAGTATGCAGGAAATTGCCGCAGAATCACATAATTCCAGTGGCCATGGGTTTAGGACAGGGCATCAGACTAGGATATTGTGAGAAGTGGAGACTAAAAGCATTTCATGCCAGGATAGTCTTACCAGGAGCAAGGGCTCAGGGCTAGTGGTGACGTCAGAAGCAGTGAAGAACTTGTCATAAGAATCAGGAAAAAAACAAAGAAAATAGCCTTTGGCAAGAACACTGCAGATACTCTGCCAGGTCTCCCAAGGAAGAGAGGGGCATATTATCAAGCAGGGCGATAGGGAATTTTCGCTGCTTTAGCGGACGTTGTCGGCCGCTAAGCGGCGATAATTCTATCGCCGTATTAGCGAGCTGTCGCTAACAGCAGTTAGCGACAGCTTTTAGGTGATAGCGAGCAGTTTAGGGCCTGCTTTGCATGTTAGCGATATTTATCGCTAATGACATGCGAAGTGGGCGTCCCCAAACTGTTAGCGACTAAAAACAGTCGCTAACATCGCTATCGCCTATTAGCAAGGCAGGCGTAGTGATGGAAATATTCGCGCTAAGCGCGAATATCTCCAAATACTAACACCTGCCCAGACCAGTTCTTAGCCATGTTATCCAATGGGAGGTGGATAACATGGCTTAAAGCATTTCGTCGCAAATGCATGAATATCGTTGTATTCTCAGCAAAATTCACGCATTTTGCAGCTATTGCCGGAAAATTTATCGCTTTGGAGATAAACGTTGCTAATAGCACGTTATCTCAGCGATAAATTCCGGCGATGCGCGGCGATAGAAAAATCGTCGCTAAGCCTATTTAGCAATAAATATCGCTACTTGTTGGTAATATGCCCCTAAATTTCTCAAACCATTGTGTAACTTTGGAAAAGTTTAACAAAAGGCAGATGGGCACCCGGCAAAAAATACCCTTTTTTCGGACATCAAATACGATTCCCATAATGTAGAACTAAGGGTACATCTGCATTTTGTTGCTTTTCCTGATTTCGGACATCATAATTTAATTTGCTCTCATCTACCAGATAGAATGCAGGCTCCAAGACAAGCATTGTGTTCGTTTTTAAGATTACTGGAATTTAAAAAAGCTTCAACTTTCCCATTTCAATGATAGTTCATTTTTTTTCTATATTTGGTTTTAAATTAAATAAAATATTTCAGCATTTGTTGGATGAATGTTGTTTCCATATCTTTATCGATTGTTTAGAAGTCATAATCAGCGAAGTTGATTTTGTGAGGTTCACTTAAGTCAAAAGGTTAAGAACCACTGTCCTGCAGTGCTTAAATTGGCTCACTTGAGAAGAGTTTAACACAGTTCCTTTTGACACACATCATCTGGAGTCCCTCTGTTGGCCCAAGTATTCAAGCATCTAGACATGCAACCCTCGACTGCACTGCACCCCTACAAGCATGCCCAGCCTCCTTTACTGCTAAGAACAATTAAAGGCTGAGCAGAAGGGGTTTGGCAGTTTCCCAACTAGGCACAGGCAGCCAGGTGCTTCTTGGCGCTCTGCTTTGGGCTGGTGGCAGTGCAAACAGAAATCTGGCTCCAGAGAACGCCTCACCCCTCGCTGCTTGTGATGTCTGCACTTTTTCTGTAGAGAAAATCCTCCATTTTAAAAGAAATAAAACGGTGCTCCGGTCGAGTGGACTGCAGGCAGTGAAACAGCCTCTGCTGGAGAAATGACACGGACGCTGCTATGTGCCGTGGAATGAGCCGGTGTCAGCACAAGAGCGCCCTCTGCCGGAAAAATGTATTTTCCATTGACGCCGATACTATATTTTCCCAAGTTCGACAATTAAGTTGGTACAGAAAAAGGGGTGAACCTGGAAATCAAGGCCATAGCCAGAAATTGTAAATACTCTAATCACACCGAGCATGTGAAACAAGGAAACCCAACTCTACTTACGGGAGTTCCCTTCAACCTTTCGTTCATCTCTCTCCATCCACCCAGCTAGCTATGAATCACCCCATCACCCGCCATCTGTTAATCCATTCATCCGCACTTTCAATCAATATATCCATTTAACCATCTTTCCATCCTTTCACCCTTCTATCTGTTCATTCTTTCACCCTCCTATCCTACCTTTCACCCTTTCTGCCTTAGGTACTTGCACCTTTTATTTCTTCCTGTCGCCCTCCTCTCTTCTCCAATTATCCTTTCCTCTTTCTTTGTCCCCATGTTTTGACCCCGCAGCGTTACTGTTCCTTACTTACCTTTCAAGAAAACAACAATGCCCCTGCGCTATATGATATTGACAATTGATTGTTTAGTGTAAAGAATGTCAATTCAATAAGTGGAAAACACAATAGAACAACACCCCATTCTGTTGGACACTTGAAACATGGGCGAACAGTCTTTGACAAAATAAAGTTGTAGAAAAATCCGTTGTTGGTGGTTATTGTTCCTATATGTAGGCCAACACGTGTTTCATCGCAGGGAAACAGACTGCGAATCTTCAGGGCTGAATAGAAACATAGAAAATACATTTGCGATCATGTTTATAATGCAAGTGTATAAATAGGTGACTTGGTAGTGTCACCCATTGTGAGAAAAAAGCATGCCATTTTGTGACTCCGTGGCAATGTGCATAAAGAACATTACTTTAGTGAAATGAGTGAATTTCAATGATATCTAGTCTTCTCAGTATGAACTGTAGACAAAGGAAAAAGAAAAAGAAACTTGGCCGCGGAAAATTATGGTGATGAAGTGAAAAAACGTGAGGTGTGTGCAAAAGAAGAGTTCGAAATCCCAAGTGACTGATACAGTGTATTTATATAATACTGAAAACTCCTATGAAAGTCTATACAGGAAAACTTTGTACAGTCTGTATTTGAATCTAATAAGTGTCTATATTCATTCAAATTCAATTAGTTAGTTTTCTGGGCTGTATGAGTGGTAGATAACTGAGCTACACTGTTCTTTACTTGTATATTTATTTTAATACCGAAATGTTCCCTGTAGTCATTGCAGCTCTATGTCGACTCAAAGAGAAAAGGCTGGATTAATTAATCTCAGGAGTTTCCGATATGGTGCAGAGTACTGATCTGCAGCACAGCTAATATATATGTCTACATTTCATTAGTATTAAGATTGGGAATAGATAAAAAGAAAAATACGAAGGAGGTGAACCAATTATTATTCATTTTAACAAGAGATGTCCATGTTTGTAATCTCTCTATAATGAAGACAGCATATGTTAAGGCAAAAAATACTCTGAAGACAAAGAAAAAAAAAAGGGGACGAAAGACTCACCCTAATGGGGGAGGGACATAACCACCTCGGTCTGACGCGTGATAAGGAATCCTGTGTTTGGAGTTTCAAAATATACGTGACATCAAACTCCAAGAGACCTGATGAGTCTATAAAGAATGTAATCAGGTATTTTGTTTACAATTCGGTGAAATGTTATACTATTGGTACGATAGTCTACACATGGAAAAAGAAAACGCACAACACTAAAGAGACATACCTCAATGGTTTCGCAAAATTGTGTTAACCGGGAGGAGACGATATATAGGTTACTTCCAATTAGTGACGTTGTTTTAACGAAAACAAGGCGGGTACACCTGTATCAATAATTAATGGGGAGACAAACGAAACGGAGTATTGGAAATACTCTAGTATAATGCCTGCGAACAGCATCTGGTGTTTGGTCGGAAAGGAACGCGGAAGGGAAAGCTCGCTTACCTCTTCGTTAGTATTCTCCCTCTTGAATTTCCCGGCGCTGTTCTCCTAGGACGGTCATGTGACAGGAAGTGAGGCCTGAATATGTACCGGCGAATCACTTCCTGGAAGAGCAACGACTAGACTGTAACCTGTGTTTGTATTCTATTAGTCTATTGGCCCTATAAAGAAGAAATACTGCTGGAAAACACTCGTGTACGAGTGTAGGTGAACTTTCATTTGATGATACGTACTGTACTGATAAAAAGTTGCTCAAAGCAATATCCCAGTGGGGAAAATATTTAGATAGTTAGTGGGCTATTCGAATAGCGTTGTGCGGCACTAATTTCGGTAGAGTTCATAAATCTGGTCGAGTATGTGCCAGATAGAACTCGTTAGTGCTATGTGTGTTTGTGAATAACACATACATGTGTATTGCTATCCTTTAAATAACGGACACCCGGATTAAACCAAAATCTGGGGTCTCGGATATGTGACTGAAATGTATGATTCCTACTCTTAGGATTTGAGTCTTATGCTGCCTATGTTATAGTATATCAGGGTAATTATTCGCATTCATCACAATTATACTGTTTAGTTATAAACACCAATGAATACACAATGTATAAATACACAAATCAAGACGTAGTATAGGAAGAAACATTGCAATAATTTCATACGTTTTAGCAAAATTGAAAAGTCTTGTATAATCCAGGTTGAACAAATTATACTGGGCATAAATGCAAAACTGCAAAAATTGGGCCAAAAAGCGAACATCGGGAAAAGGATCAAGCTCACATGGATTCAGAGGGTTCCTAGTTTCCTAGAAAAAATTGCATCTCAGGGTCATAATTTAATCCGTGTTCGATACTTTGAAGACGCATGATCCAAGTCGCTTCTTTGCGTCTGAGTGCCAACTCTCTGTTGCCACCTCTTACATGTATAGGCACGGTTTCAATTCCAAAAAAAGATACTGAGAAATCTTCTGTGTTAGCCTGACATGTAGCCACATGGAGAGCCACAGGATATTTCGGATCTTGTTTTTGAATAGCCCTCATGTGCTCTGATATTCTTTCCTTCAGTGCTCTGATGGTGCTTCCGACGTATAGTTTGCCGCAACGGCATTCTATAATGTATACCACATATTTCGTGACACAGTTGATGTTCACTCTTATGTCATAAATCTCTTTGTTTGGTCCGTTGAAGTGTTTAGTTTTATGCTTAGCCCATTTGCACATGGTGCATAAGCCACATTTGAAAAACCCATTACTGCGTTGGGTTAACCAGTTAGGGGTCATATCACTTCGTGGGACTGTAGGACTTAGTCCCTCACCCATTAGGGTGAGTCTTTCGTCCCCTTTTTTTTGCGATATACTTCTTTGTCTTCAGAGTATTTTTTGCCTTAACATATGCTGTCTTCATTATAGAGAGATTACAAACATGGACATCTCTTGTTAAAATGAATAATAATTGGTTCACCTCCTTCGTATTTTTCTTTTTATCTATTCCCAATCTTAATACTAATGAAATGTAGACATATATATTAGCCGTGCTGCAGATCAGTACTCTGCACCATATCGGAAACTCCTGAGATTAATTAATCCAGCCTTTTCTCTTTGAGTCGACATAGAGCTGCAATGACTACAGGGAACATTTCGGTATTAAAATAAATATACAAGTAAAGAACAGTGTAGCTCAGTTATCTACCACTCATACAGCCCAGAAAACTAACTAATTGAATTTGAATGAATATAGACGCTTATTAGATTCAAATACAGACTGTACAAAGTTTTCCTGTATAGACTTTCATAGGAGTTTTCAGTATTATATAAATACACTGTATCAGTCACTTGGGATTTCGAACTCTTCTTTTGCACACACCTCACGTTTTTTCACTTCATCACCATAATTTTCCGCGGCCAAGTTTCTTTTTCCTTTGTCTACAGTTCATACTGAGAAGACTAGATATCATTGAAATTCACTCATTTCACTAAAGTAATGTTCTTTATGCACATTGCCACGGAGTCACAAAATGGCATGCTTTTTTCTCACAATGGGTGACACTACCAAGTCACCTATTTATACACTTGCATTATAAACATGATCGCAAATGTATTTTCTATGTTTCTATTCAGCCCTGAAGATTCGCAGTCTGTTTCCCTGCGATGAAATACGTGTTGTCCTACATATAGGAACAATAAACAGAACTATCACACCAACAACGGATTTTTCTACAACTTTATTTTGTCAAAGACTGTTCGCCCATGTTTCAAGTGTCCAACAGAATGGGGTGTTGTTCTATTGTGTTTTCCACTTATTGAATTGACATTCTTTACACTAAACAATCAATTGTCAATATCATATAGCGCAGGGGCATTGTTGTTTTCTTGTGTTTCGTATGGATCAATCTTGGTCCATCCCTGAGCGGTTGTGAGGATTTACCGTTCGCCCTATTGCCTATACTGACTATTCAATCTTCTCACCTTTACCTTACGGGTACTCTGGCTGTGCGCCTAGAAATTCTGGAATACCTAAAAAAACTCCCAGTTGTTTTTTGTACTTACTTACCTTTCACTCCGCCTGACTTTTCCTATTTGTTCCTCTCTCTGTTTTACTAAATTTTCTTTTTATCATTTCCGTATTCCCTGCTTCCCTTTCGGTGTATGCCAGCCCATCTACCACACACATTTAGAAGGATGTCACATTCCAGAACGCAGGGCGGCATCCATGTAGGATTTGGGCAGTGACACGCTTAACAAGTTGCATAAAGTTTGTTTGTTGACTGGTGTGACAGAAACCCCAGCCCTGTCTAGCATTAGACCGGCCCCCCTCCTTTGCAGGTCCCCACCAGCATCTATACTGATGTTGAGTAAAGTGACCCGCTGGGCCAGCAGCATCCGATGTGAGGGGGACGCTGAGGCTTCAGTCCCACCACCAAAGAGGATAATGAACGAAAAAATGGGGTCTCGATATTCCCTGATTGTACCATGTCTGTAGTTCTGGGCCTGCTGTGTCTGCAGGCGCAGGCCTAGGTTGCTCTTGTTACTCTCTTGGTAACAGGTCCCTTTAGGAATCTTTTTATGTACTTGTATTTGGCAGTTCTATAATGCAAAACTAGCTTGTTGGACCCATGGATGTGGTTCCAGATCCAGGGTGCACAGGGACAGGCCAGCTCTCTTTTTCTTTCTTTTTTAAGGTTCTTCCTCTGCAGTCTGATGGTGTCCTTAGCAGCAGGGGTGCAGAGAAGCAACAGAGATGGAGACCTTGTCCGCAAGATCAACGGGGTGCTGGTTGTGAGGACTTTGTAAATGAGGGAGCTGGTTTGGGAGATTGTGGGGGCCGGCAAGGGGGAGTCAGTTGAGTTTCATGAGGATGAGGGTGACGTGATCCTATTTCTTCAGGCTCTGGATGCCGCGCAGACTAGGATACCCTTTAAGGCATACCAATGCAGAATCTGGGAGGCCATGGAACAGTGTGTTACCACCTTCCAGATGCAAGAGGATAAAGGCTTGAGCAACAATTATGGAGTTTCTTTCTAGAAGAAACAGATTCACCTACTTTAGAAAAGAGAGAGGTGGCACCAGGCGCTGTTTGTCATTTTTGGTAACTCTCCTCGAAGCTGAATCCACTGACTTGGCATTTGCTGGAGGTTGGGGTTCGAAGTATTTAAGGATTATGTAATTTAGAAAGGTTTGCCTTGTTTCTTGTTACTGGCAAATAACAGGAATTCTGTCTTGTTTGGATTGAGCTTCAGGTAAGTGCTGGGCATCCACATGTGAAGGCAGGGTTTGAGCCAGCGGTTGTATGAAGCAGAGACTTTAAAGCGCAGTTTTAAATCAGCAGCACATTAGTGAATCTTGATGCTGTTTTGTAAGTAGAGCACAAAGGGGATGATGGAAGGAGCGCTGGAGCAAATCAAACACTCGCCCCCAGTCAACTGATCTGGGTTTAATCCATCATCAATCTTTACCTCACTCCACCACCCCAGTTCAGACATGGCCATATGCAAATCAGTCTGACCCTGTGCCTCATGGGAACAGTCCAGCCCGAACTGCCAAGCCATGTCTTCCCTGGACCGGAATCAAGCATCCTGGGACCGGTTTCTGGCTAATCAGCTGTCATCAGCCAGGCTAGCTTGAGTCCAGTGGCAAAGTGAGCAAGGGACCCATGTCTGGAAATACCCTGCCAACTTAGGGCGAACAAAGCGATACCAAAGGGGATGATGGAGTGAGCTAAAGAATGATGATGGATTTAACCCAGATCAGTTGACTGGGGGTGAGTGTTTGCAATGTTCAACACTCTGTCCCTCATTCCCTTTGGTTTTGCTTTGGCCGCCATAAGTGTGGCAGGGTGTGCTCAGACGTGAGTCCCTTGCTCACTTTGCCACTGGATTCAAGCTAGCCTGGCTGATGATGGCTGATTAGCCAGAAATCGGTCCCAGGATGCTTGTTTCCGGTCGAGGGAAGACATGGCTTGGTAGTTCGGGCTGGACTGTTCCCATGAGGCACAGGGTCAGACTGATTTGCATATGGCCATTTCTGAACTGGGGTGGCTGAGTGAGCTAAAGAATGATGATGGATTAAACCCAGATCAGTTGACTGGGGGTGAGTGTTTGCAATGTTCAACACTCCGTCCATCATCCCCTTTGGTTTTGTTATGTAAGTAGAGCACAAAGAGGCTCCATGCAGAGGTTGAAAATTAAAGGAGAGAGTATAATGGGGGAGGAAAGAGGCCATCTTAATCTGTGGTCAAGGGGGCATCGGCATGATATGTGAAGTAGCAGTCTCCATGCAGCAGCGTGATCTGAAGCCAGAATGGTTGTTGTGCAGGAGTTGGTTAGCACTGAAGTGATCTTGGAGTTGGACATTACTGATGAATAGTAGGGGACTGATGGGCCGGTAGTTGGCGAGCTCATCGGGTTCTAGCGTAGGTTCTTCTGGAGCTGGAGAACTTGACTTGTCTTGAGAAAGTCTTGGAGGATCACTTTAGTGAGGAAGGCAATAGCAATGGTAAGTATGGGTACGGCGGCATACCCTGAGAGAGCATTGATGTAAGACAGGGATAAGTCATCATCTTCATAAGCAATAGCTTTAATCCAGTTGGAGTATTCTCAGCGAAATCTGCGAGGGAGAGTGGGTTGACAGCAGACAGACCATTGTGGGATTTTAAGGGGGAGGGTGAGTTTAGGAGGTGAAGCAGGCTTGATGTTTCCGATGTGCGGTCCAATCTTCTGGCAGGGGGTTGGTGCAATGCTTGATTGTTTTGAAAAGCCTTCTGCTTTTATTAGTGGTTTCATTAATGGTACAGTACATTGCTTCGGCTGATGCGATGAGCTGTCTGCATGTCGAGCGAAGGGATTCAGTATCAAGAGGACATAGGGAATCCTGTTTTTCTTCCACTTTCTTTCCTGTCTACAGATGGATCATTTGTCTGCAAGGTCTTTAAAGTAGCAGGACCCTGAAGGCTTTGGCTTGTATTTGTATGTTTTAATTGTGGTGTGAATGCTCACTTAGTTTTCTAAAGAAATATGTAATCTGGTTAGATTGGTATCGACGTTGGATGTGGAGTTTGTAGAGTCAGATGAGTTCAATCTTTAGGTTGTCTATAGAGAAGACTTTGAAGGTTTGGCCTCTCTTTTGAATTGATTTTGGTTTGTTAGCAGGATGCTGTAAATAGAGAAAGGGTTGGCAAAGTGGTCAGTTCCATAGTATGGGTGCTTTGCATGGTAGGGTATGTCGCGACAACATGGTAGGGTATGTTGAGACAAAATGGTTGAGGATGTGGGATTTGGAGTGTGTTGTTATCTGGGAGGTTGAAGTTACCCAAAAGGGTGGTGTTGGCATGTTGGATGAACAATGCGGTCAGGAGGTCTGAGAATTCCTCTATGAAGACCTCGTTCAGCCCGGGAGGCCTATGGAAGAGATGGAAGGGAACGGTCTGAGCTGCAGAGTGTGGAATGGAATGTCAACAGTGGTACAGAACCAGTGAGGCCGCCCCCCGTTTTATTTATGAGGTCCGCACGATGGATGCTGTAGCATCTGGGAAGAGGGAGTAAACCATGTTTCTGTGATAAAGAGGGCGCCAAGCTTTTGATAGGTGCTTCGATGTTTGGTGTGTGTAGTGCACACCAAACATGACGTCTGCGATGTTTGGTGTACAGAGCGAGGGTAATGAGCATTAGTTGGAACGTAAGTACTGTAGTTTGGTGGTTTGTGGTGGTGGGATGTGATCAAGTTTGAGTCTATGTGTTGTAAGATTGCTATGTCAGTCTTCGGGTCGTCTATGTCTGGGTGTGATTGAAAGTATGGGGTGTTAGTTGAGGCACATGCTTATTTTTCACTGTAAGTTTCAGTGGAACCAAGGTTCTGGCTCAGACAGGCAAAGCCCTTGTCTGTGTCTTGTTGCTGGGGCACATGGATGCACCTGGATGATGGGATGCCCTGAAGACTTGACTGAAGTGGGGCGAAGCCATTAAGTGATGTTGCAGTCTACGCCGATAATGGGAAATGCAGTCATGTCACTGTCGCTGTGCAGATGGATGGTGGGAGATCCAGTGATGTCACTGCCTGGCAGATGGATGATGAGAAATAAAGTCTTCTTGCTTGGCTTCTTATTGAAAGAACAGTTTTGCTGGGGAACCAGCGATATTACTTCTTGTGCAGATGGAAGTTTTGTAGTGGGTATTGGTCGGTTTCCTTCTCAGTAATGGAAATCGATCTGCTCTTCAGTGCCCAGGCAATACGTGGTCCCAAATCTTTTGAGGCATCTTGAGAACCTCTTCAAAGGTAATGTTTCACTGATGTTTCAATCCTGCTGTCTGAATTACATGCCTCTGGAGCATTTTCTGGATGCTAATCCCAATCCATACAGTAGTATATGTAAATAAAAATACATGTTTTGTAAGCAGTGGCCGACATTGAAATATATTTAAATAACAGTTTATTACTGATAATAAGACACGTCCTCATAAGCCTGCCAGTCCCTGTCCTCCTGACTTCACTCCCACATGCAAGATCCAGCCAGAAATGTCTTAAAGAATATGGACAAGACTGCTGGAGATCATTACACCATGCAGGGGTTTTCAGGTTCGAAGGCACTGAACAGGCTTTAGTGCTGTAGACCAGGGTTGTTAGTAGTTTCAGTAGCTCTTATCTTAGGTCTTCTGATACTGATAGTTGGCCTTCATAGAAAAAATCCTTGGTCTATTTAGTGGAGAAGGGCCCTTTCGTGACGGAGTTCCTTTGCAGTAGGACATACTCCTTGGATATTGTTCTATCGAAGGACTTTTTGAGGCTTAACCCAATAGGGGTTATTAGATTCACTGTGGTTTACAATTCATGATTCTTTGATGCCATTTCCACTAAAGTACCTCTCCAAGTTTTGTGAGTTATTAAAACACATCCCCGTCAGAGTCCTGCACCTCTTCCACTGAAAGAAAGGAACTCCAGCTTTGCAGTTGGAGCAATTGCTGAGCAGGATCCCCACTCTCGCACCCTGGTGACCAGATCCAACCCTTCCGTCTCTGGACCTGAAGTGCTGGTTGCCAGAACTTAATGCAAATTTGCACTTCTCAGGGTGATTCCTTAGTAGATAC
Source organism: Lissotriton helveticus (assembly GCF_964261635.1). Classification (NCBI taxonomy): domain Eukaryota; kingdom Metazoa; phylum Chordata; class Amphibia; order Caudata; family Salamandridae; genus Lissotriton; species Lissotriton helveticus. The sequence continues at coordinate 73,017,836 of NC_136068.1, read as the reverse complement.
AATGTTTGTGGTTGCTTATACATGGGAACCTTCAGGCGCAAGTCCTAATCCTAAACTACATGTTATCCATGGGAAAGAGCACTGGAGTCCTTGGAATCTAGAGTCAACAATAAAGGTACAAATTCTCCTGCAAACGCCTCCAGTTGGTTGTCAAAAATATAATTGGACTGGTGTCTTCTCCACTGGAGTGGTCATCTGTAGTTCAGGCTGGGAAAGCCATATTTTGCCTTCAGTAAGCATCTTGGCTCTTAGGTCTGCAATTGGCGCCTAGGATTGAGAATCTGACGATGGATCAGAGTGGGTATCAAGGTGGAGCTGCACATCAGCATGAACTACAAGTCACTTACATTCTGTTCCCTCATCAATTCCCACTTTAGCCTAAACAAAATCTCATTAAAAAGCAATAAACCCACATAAAAACCATATGGAAGTAGTGTGGACAGTATCTGAAGCTATAAAGAATTCATGCTGTAGAATTGAACTTACAATATATTGTATTATCTTGGGTGTCTTTTACTTGGACACATACAAAAGGAAGGCAAAGACAATAAAAAGCATGTGTAATACAAATCTCAAAAGAGTATGTTACAGGGCTGGCTTACACAGTCATTCCATCACAGCAGTTTGTCCTGCACTTACCAACAGAAAAACAAACTCATGGCAGATTCTCCTTCAACACTTCCGGCATAATAACAATACTGCTTTTATGTTCATTTACAGTTTTTATTTCATTTGATATTATCAAGAAAGCTCCAAGTTACAGCCAAGGGACTTTCCTTCTACAAATATCTTACACATATTTTTTACATATTTTGTTTACCGGAAACGCGCACGGTAGACCTATACAAGTATAAAAAGACGAGACAGATAAGATATTGGACTGAATGATTTTGATATTGATTTAGGTTTTGAACCAAAGTTTACACACAAAGGAAAGGCATCCTGGCTACATCACATATTGCGTTTCGCCAAAGGAGAGAACAGAGAGAAGTTGAAAATTGCATTGATTGGATTATGGGGTGAAGAACATCGAAGATCATGGAGCTTCATTGATATTTTACAACACAGACTTCACTGTGATGTCCCACGCGGTTAGTGATCTCCAGCTGGGCACAGCACCTCCTGCTGTCAATGTTCCCAAACTGGGGAGAGTGCTGCCAGCGGTGAGTGCTCACTAAGCTGGGAACAGAATTTGAGATAGCTCCCTACACCTGCTGTCAGGGCGTGCAGCCTATCAAGTGCATACCATGTTGGCATCATGGGTTTTCTTGAAACGTTGGTCAAATCCCCAATGGAAACGCTTCACAGACAACTTTGGTACATCAGCGGCGCCTCAACACACTGCTGCTATAGATATGGCTGCGTCATAGCACAGAGCTACAAATTCACACCGAATGATAATCTTGGATCATGGTCTTTCATTGAAGCGTCTGTTACGGGCTAGTGGTCCAAACAAGATATCAGGGTAGGAGCTTTCCCTCGTCCCCCGCACAACACCCAGTCAGGAAAAAAGGTTGAACACCAGGGGTGGAGGGTGCTCAGCGGTCTCCGATATCACTCCTGTGGGTGAGGAAGGGAAGTCAGCGGGCCTTTCACCCTCACCCGTCATACTGGACTAAAACTGCCTGAAACAAAGAATTGCTAACACAATTGCTTATAATGTAAAAACACTCCAATCCCGTAAGCCCAAAATCAAACAGGAAGCACTCTTTCCCAAACTTACTCCCTGTTGGACAGGCCTGATTGGGAACCTATTTGCTGCCACATTCCCCATTCTGTGGCTGGATAGGAAAATCCCTAGGTCCACTGTAACTGTTAAAACTATTCCCACTGACTCCCAGGCATCACGTGCAGGGGACGGAGGCAGAGCTAGGAAGGTTTACCTTGGATTCTAATGTCAATCATCAAAGAAAAAGAGAGGACGGTCTTTAAAATTAGCTTTCAAGCGTCCATGACCACGCTGTCCTTTTCTACATATGAAGAGTTGTGCGAAAGTGTATGGGTCAACCATGGTTTAAATGAGGTGAGAGAATATTCCAGCAACATTGAAGTATTTCACAAGGAAAGCAAGCCCACAGTGGGGGTGATTATCAATGGAGAGGGGCCTGCACCTGGATGTGGACAGAAAGAAAAGAATTACAAATCTCGGTGAGGAATATGGGTTCACCCCATGAACTGAATTAAACAAAAACTCCTATTGTAGGCCTGTTACAAAATATAATTAACATTTGATGTAAAGGAACAACAGACAATTTGTTTTTGCCGAGAGGTCCAGAATGAAAAAGGGTAAACATTTCTTTAGCGACGCAAACTTATAAAGTTATAATCCAAGAACTAAATTATAGATAGGGGTACAATATGAATTACTGAAATCAAAGGTGGTTAGCCCAGTCTGGATGTAAAACCTTTAAATGGCAGCCAGGCAAGGATTGCTCCTCTGTGACTTGGCAAGTCTTGCAGCATAACCGGAATAAATAATAAATCTATCCAACCGTCTCATGTACCATGAGGTCCTTGAGAATCTGTTTGATCGTACCATTTTTGAAGGATACCATAAGTGCGTATAAGCCGTCTCGCATATTTTAAGGTGCATTACATTGAGAGGGGTTTAACAGGAGAGGTATTTTACAAAAGAAGATCAAGAAAGCACAGAGCAGCAGAGGCAATCAACACGTGTTGACATGTGGGAGGTTTTCATCATCTTATCCTGGATCCAGTCTCTTACCAGTTCTCACATCGAGTTGGGATGTTTCTGCAGGCCATCATGAAGACTACTGTGAAACAGCATCGAAATTGCTGAGTAGGGTTATGCAAGACAGTTCCTTTGATATCCCTCAAGATAAGACATTTTAAGGAGAGTCCGAGGAGTATCCACCCGGCTGGAGTTTTGGCCGCTTTTTGATGGTACCCTGTCCCTGGTCAGTGACTTCTTCCTAAACCTCCACACCACAGACTACCATCATTGTTGAAAGATTGAGGAATTTGTTAATATGGAGGACTTGGAAAGAACAGATACTGTCCATGAAACTGAAAGGAAAAGTCACACCTTCAGTACTTGTTAGATGCCATGTTCTGAATGCGGACGTACTTCAACATGGAAGTGGCACGGTGCGTACAAAGAGCATTACAGGTAATGTCCCCTTCAGTACAGTTATCCTCTCCATTCTAGCTTTAATAGGCTCAACACCACCTATCACAGAGCACATTCCCACCTGCCACCCTCTGGGAGCATTTTGAGAATATGGTGAGGCGTGGACGCACCACTGTGGAGCCTGGGGATGCTGGGGCTGAGAGGACTGGAAAAACCCTCTTGAGTCTCTGCCACCTGCTCAGCTGGTGTTGAAGCACTCGCACAGTATCCCACTCGGCTGTCACTGCTGAAGTCCGAATGCTTGGAGGAGGGCAGGCAAGTCGCGGGCATCAGCCGTAGCATAAAGGTCACTCTGGCCCAGCATGGACAGGGCCATGCGCAGCGTGCTCCAGATATTCTCTGACATAGCACCCCGCTCACCCTGTGGACCCCGACTCTTGCGCTGCATGTTAAGTGCTTCAAGAAAATGTTCCACAGCCTCCCTAAGAAAAAAACAGAAAAAGGAAAAGATTTGAGTATCTATATCAGGGCCAGATAACGCCAACATTCAGCAAAAACATATGTTTATTTAAAAAGAAAATGGCCAGTGCAGCAGTTGCCAATTTCCATACTGTCCTCATGGAATCTACACATTGAAGGATTGTGGGTTAAGCAAGCCCTGGTAAGGGTCAGCCAATACAGGTAATGCTGCTCTTTTGACACCACTGCACTAACTTTGTGTCAGATGATTGGTGGCCAAGTGACCAGTATGAGGGGGAGACCAGTTTCCTGATGCCTTGAGTTGCACAAACCCCCTCTGGAAACAATGTTGTTCCATGGGAGACTGCTGGTCCATTGATTCCTGCAGCCCTTCAAAAGCAATAGGGCCCTCTAGGGTGACAGTCATCCTCACACTTGTGTAACAAATTATTTTGATTTCCCAACACATGTAAGATGGTATGGTACATATTTTTGTGGCTACAGTATTTTGCATTTTGTGTGTGTAGCACAGATAGTTAGTTTATACATAGGGCTGCTTTGTATGGATATTTATGTCTCTTTTGCTACTCGCCGAGTCATCTGCAAAGTGAATATCAAAACAGTTGTATTGTTGTTTTTTTTTTTTAAATGGGATAAGAAAAGAATGATGGGCTGAATTTTTCTAAGTCGAATACAGAAGCGTCAACGCTCTCCTGCACTTGGGGCTGAGGATGGGTCTTGCGGTTATGTTGCTCTTTGGTTTGCCTGGCTATTGTCCACAATGCCATCTTTTTCCAGTTCAAACGGCCTTAAAAACAAGCTTGTTTTAGCACTTGGGACTGTGGCTCTCCCTGCACGAATCACATGCCTAAATACGGGGTTTCCGCACTATAAGCGCAATATGATAACAGTATCCCCCAATATTCCATGCATTAATCACCCATACGTTTTGCTGCATTATCCTCTCTGTCTTTCTCCTATCAAGCATAATCCCATGCAAATCTCTTCTACACTATCTAAGTTGTTGCCGCCCATAATGTTGACCATGTACTCTATAGCCATACCTCCCACTAACACTTCTGCACCCTGTGGTCCAGCTGGTCCTTTCACCCCAGTGCCTTGATGCTTCTGGCCTACCCTACGTTACCTGTGCGCCCCAAGGTTGATGCAGCTGATGCCGAGGTTATATCGTGAGCGGATGTATCCAGGCTGCAGCTCCAATGCGCGCCGGTATGCCTCCACCGCCTCTTCGCTCTGGTTCCCATTGGCCAGGGTGGCACCCAACTTGTTCCAAAGCAGATAATCCTGCAATGAAAGTGGGACACAGGCAATGATTAGAGAGTGCTTAATAAAGCGCAAGTTGGATGCGAAGAACAAGTTACTTACCTTCGTTAATGCAGTTATTCTGGTGGATTTCCAACTGCAGATTCCTCCCCTTTGAATATTCCCCAGGAGCAAGACGGTATTCGGAAAGAGTTTCTCCAAGCAGAGCTTCTGCACACAGCTAGGTAGGGTCATGTGGCTCTTTGCTGACTTCACACCGCCCTGGAAGTGACTAAGCGGAGCTGCATATAAGCGCCACCACTACACAACGTCACTTTGTCTTTTTCCTTTCTGCCCCCTGACACAGAGTGTGAACAACTGTTGGCACCAGTGTGCTCAATACTAACTTTGTAGATGTTAAAAAGAAGCCACTTGAGAGAAAGAGGAGGTGGGAGGGTGGTGAGGAATCTGCGGTTAGACGGAATATATACCAAAAAGAGTGTTACTGAAGGTAAGTAACTTGTTCTTCTGATTGAAACGTCCAACTACAGATTCTTCACCTTGGAATAGATACCAGAGCAGAACCTCCCAAGGCGGAGGGTTTGTGAAGTAGGCTCAGACCAAAAGTATTGCAGAACAGAGCTGGCAAAATGCCATTCTGGACCTTACAGTCAAGGAAGCAGTATTTTGTGTTTGTGTGCACAAACACACCCATCTTGCCGCCTGGCAGATGTGAAGTAAAGGCGTTCTGCGTGCCAACGCAGTGGTAGCAGCCTTAATCCCGGTGGAAAGGGCTCTTAGAGCTTCGGAGGCTGCCAGTGAGTTGTAGAGCTTAATGCTGAAAACTACCCACCTCAACAGGGGCCTGCTCTGCACAGCCTTCCATTTTTTCCTACGGAAAACCCCTCAAATAGTTGATTGTACCCTTGTTGTTCATTGGTACGATCAATGTAAAAGCTTAAAGCAGTTTTGGGGTCCAGTCGATGGAGCCTCTCCTCCTTTTCGTAAGTTGAGAGGGAGCAAACAATGGGATTGATGGATTGCCTTAGCACCAACTTATTTGAGAGAAAAGATGGTGTATGGCAGATACACTATAAGTGCCTGAAGTTCACTTTCTTGATAAGCGGATATAATTGCAATTAGATAAATGGTTGTCCAAGTCAGCAACACAGCAAACAGCTATGCATCGGCTCAACGTGCACACACATAGGAAATGTCAAGATTAAGGTAAGGTCCTACTGTGGCATCACAACCCTGTTTTGGAGGAAACACACGTCAAACCTTTAATAAATGTCATCACAACTGGTGATATAAGCAAGAATGGTTGGTGTGGAAAACGTAGAAAGGGCCAGCAAATAACCTTTTACAATGCCAATTGCAAAACCTTGCTGTGCTAAAGATTAAAAAAAAACTGAAATCAGACAGTTTTGCTTGTACTGAAATAGTCTTGCAAATGTCACACCAGGTCATAGATTTTCCCCAGTGTCCAGAATAAATGGATTTTGTGCAAGGGCACCCTGTCAGCAAGATCTGCCTCTTCAGGCAGCAGATCAAACAGTCAGGTGCTGCCACTCAATCTACATACATGTAGGTGTATATTATCGTACTTAGAACAAACACATACACATTGCTAAAACAGACCACATCAGGCTCAGCTGGAGGGCTCTAAGAATAGACCCAAGAAGCTCTTTGAAATCATCAAGCAACAAGCTAACCACTCTTCCAACTCCATCTCGACTCCCTTGTCCCTACTTCCTAGTGGGGAGGACTTCTCAGTGCACTTTGCTGAAAAAAATAATAACACTGAACTGGATCTGCTTCCTGACACTCCCATTTTGCGACCTCTGAACCTCACTGCACCTTCATTTGAATGGGCGGAACCTTCGGGAGTGTCCTTACCCATTAGTTGTTCTCTCAAAAACAACACCTCCTGGAATTCCTTTCTCCTTCCAGATGTCACGGAGCTTCTCCACAACATGGCGTCCCTTAAACCTTCCAACCTTTTCAGCGATCCACTGCCTGCTAAGATTTTTAAAGATCTCAATTCGGCCATTCTCCCTCTGTGGGCCCGGTTCATTCATGAATCTCTCTTATAGGGAAGGATCCCTGATTGCCGCAAGACAGAGCAAGTTACTCCCATCCCTAAGAAGCCAAATTCTAATTTATCTGATCCTAACAACTTCCGACCTATCACCAGTGTCATGACTCTAGCTATATTGCTCGAGAAATGTTTCCATTCGCAGTTATGCAACCACATCAAGAAATTTTAACTCCGCACTCTCACCCACTCTTTTCAACCTTTTTATGGAACCACTTACCGTCATTCTGAACCACTAACATTCAGAACCACATGTATGCGGATGACACGGAACTGCACTTGAAGATCTCCTCTCAAGAAGACATAAAAACGCTAATTGGTGCTCTCTCACAAACTCAACAATGGTTTGCCGGAACCATCTTCTGTTAAATACCCACAAAACTGAATTCCTCCCGATTGCTCCACTCAACCACTCTGAAGCTACCCTTGTCTGGCTTAATCAACTCACTGCTCTTAACTGCACCCCTCATGTGGTTGACTCTACTAAATCGTTACGCATCACCTTGGACAAGTACCTAAATATGCAAGCGCACATCAGTGCAACTATTAGGGGAGCCAACTTTCAACTCAACACCCTTAAGAAAATCAAGCCTTTCCTGCTGCCCGAAGACATCAGGCCACTGTTAAATCCCTTGTTAACTCTCGTCTGAAATATGGTTTGGTGACCCTTGCTGGGCTTCCCAAAGCTAGCTTGGCCGCGCTCAGAATTACTCTAAACACATAGGCCAGGCTCATCACTGGCTCTAGAAAGCATGACCACATCTCCCCAGACCTTTTCCAACTAAATTGGCCATCTATCGAAGCCATAAGACGTTTCAATTTACCTTGATTGATGCATAAAGCCATACATCACAACACCCCGGTATACTTGGCAAATAAGTTTGAACTATCGGGCTCTTGTCGGAACTTAAGAAGTACATCCACCCTACTTTTGAAACCTCCCAAATTCAAAAAGAAAAGATCTTATAATCGGGCCTTCACCAGTCTTGCTCCAAGAATTTGGAACGCTCTACCTCCTCAGATTAGGTCTTATCCTTCCACTGCATCTTTCAAGAAACAGGTCAAACGGCTATTCTTGAGTTAACATTAACATCATCAACTTGTTCTCATGCTCTGTATACCAATTTGACTCTTTTTACACCGTTGTTTCGATTTATTGTATGCTTGTCTGTTAAATGGTATCGTGCTCTAGTGCAATGCTGATAATATTCGGCCCATCTCTCCAACCCCTGACCTTGAATGTTTCCCCTTTGTTTGACGTTGTGTGTACTCAACTACACCATTTGTAACATTGTGCTTGGTTTTATTTGTGCTTTCCCCACATCTGTACAGTGCTCAGATACCCATAGGGGTCTGGTTTGCGCTTTATAAAACTTTTCAAATAAATGATGCAGATTCGGGTGAAGGACTGTTACTGAGAAACTAGGTCCTTGCAAATTGGTAGCAGAACAGAAGAAAACTGCTCATACCCAGAAGGTTTGGGTACCAGACTCGCCTGACCCAATCAGGAGTCACTAAGATGACCTGGGCATGGCCATTCCCGATCTTTTCAGAGCTCAAGGCAGGAGAGGCTGGAAGGTATACAAGAGTCCCGAACTCCATTTCAGCCAGAATTTACCTCTAAGTATTCTCGCAGAAACTCCAATGCGCAAAACTTTCAACAGTGCATGTTCTTGATGGTGGCAAAATGATTTAGGCAGAGTTCTTCCCACTGTAGTACGTTACCATGAGCCACCTCAGGATGTAGGCACTACTCGTAATGCACCGCCTGCTCAGTTCATCTGCTCTAGCATTCAGGGGCCCTGCCAGGTGGTCCACAACGAAGAAATTGCCTCAATGTTACAGCCACCTTCAGGACCCAGAATGCAAAACTTTTTAAATTGCTATTGAAACTTGGAATTTCATTGCAGAGCCTGAATATGCCATCTGGCACAGATGAGAAGGATGCAAGAGGCTATGAAGCCTCAGAGATGCTCTCAATGTGAACCAGGTTTAAGCCGGAGACATCAGAATCATAACTCGAATGTCCTAAACTTCACTTTGTCCAGGATTGCTCCAATGAATAGAGGCATCTGCTTAAGGAATAACTTGGGACTTTGGCTCATTGATAGTGAACCCGAACGATGTTCATAGATTTTTGATTAGCTGGAAGTGGTACAAGACCAAGTGTAGTCAGCCTGCTTCCAACATCCAGTCATTGATGAACAGCAATACCGATATCCCTGAACTCGATGGGTGGTGACCACCTGCATCACTTTTGTGAAAACCTGAGAGACACTAGTGAGGTTGAAAGGGAGCTCAGCAAACTGATTATACTCCTGGCTTACCTTGAAGTACGAGTTACTTACCTCCGCTAACTAAGTATCCGGTAGAGACGTTGCCTAGCCGCAGATTCCTTAACTTAGAGTATCCACAGGCGTCAGACTGGATCCGGATTTTTTTTTTTTATGTGGACATTGACCAAAGGATGAGAAGAACATGAAGAGATGCAATCAAGACCTACCAGACTAGCCCACGGAAGGAAGGATGGAGGAGCTACAGTCAAGAACCAAGGGCAAGAGGTAGAAACTGAGCAGTGTCACAAACACGCGAAGTAACACCCACTCCTAAAGGGGAGAACAGGGATGAACAGCAGCAACCTAGAACCCGCTGAAGCAACCCACCACATGAACATGCCGCAGCAAACGGCCATTGAGACCACAAGGTGGCGTAGCTAAAGAAGCAGACCGGGTAGCGGGAGGGCTAAAGTGAGAATCAATCCACGAAAACAGGCATGCAGGAAAAAGACCAAGGACAGCCGCTATCAGAATAGCCGTTCAGCAGGCCTAACAGATACAATGGTAGGAAGATACCTAGGAAAGAGGCATCTCCGAAGGAAGTGGCAGCAGAGGCACCCAGATGCAGAAACGTGGGAAGAGTCTCAGAAACCGAGACCAAACCCTCCAACTGGAGGAAGGAACCGACGTCCAGAAAGAGATAAGTACAGTTGTAAAACTGGGAAACCACCCCACTAAGTGGAAGCAAAAAGGGACCTTATTGGCAATCCCGCAACGAACACTGAAAGGGTCCCTAACACATGGAGACATAAGAACAGACCTCGGGAGCCTCGAAGAGAGGTGACGACGTAAGAAGAGGAATACCCATGGCAACCGGCAGATATACATAAATATATATCTATATAAAGACATACATTAAAATAAACGAGCCAGGACTATGCACCATGGCCGTACCGGAACACACCTAGTACAAAAATGGCAACCATGAAACCCTCCCAAGGAGGTGAAACAGGCAACAGGCAAGACAACCTATGGTGGACAGAAGATTACGCCAGGGCAGAACATAGAGTACCGTACAACAAAACATAACTGCACCAGGTAACACCTAGAGCCCACGTGATCGAGAATGAGGATCCTAATGGGACTCTTGGGGAGGTGAAGAGCCTGCCGGATCTGGGAGCTCCTAAGAGGTTCCACAAATTCCAAAGGGGGGCACTGGCAAGAGAAGAATCCACAAACCTGAGTCGACGCGGCGCCAAAACAACATTTGCTGGCGCCGATTATGCCTCGTCAGTCGCTGACTCGGCTGCATCCGGCGTCGAGTCGGCGCCGTCCGGCGCCAACACCCAGACAAGCTCTCCTTCCGAAGAAGGTGATGGCACCGGAGCCGGGGAGGCAAGCCTTCGGCGGCGCACTGGCGCCGACTCCCCCTCCACCAAGACAGGCTCCGACTCAAGAGAAAGAAGCAGAGGCGGCGCCGGGGAGGTGAGTCTACGGCGCCGGAACGGCGCCGACCCCGGCTCCGGCCAGGCGGCCGCCTGCCTGGAAGTCCGGGGTGTGCTCAAGGCAAGGCTTTGAGCACTGGCAACCACCTGTGATGCCACAGAGAGCCCCGCTGGACTATGCGGCGCGGCAGGGACGCCGTGAATCGTAGAGGGGGGCCCAGCTGGGCCGCGCCCTGATGACTCCGTGTGGACCATAGAGGGGGACCCAACCGGGCTGCGCCCTAACGATACCACATCAACGACGTCCCTGGGGGTTAAAGGCTCAATCGGCGTCGGGGGCGAACCCACCGGCAAGACTGTTAGGGATCCTGCAACAAGCGGAGGCCCCGAGGACGCCCCAGGAACGGGAGAGGACTCAAGGGAGGCCTGCAAAGCCACGGAATAGGCTTCCAATTGGGCCCGAGTCACCCCCACACCTGGATAGGGCAGATAGAGGGGGGGGGGTGCGACCGTCGGGAGCACACGTCCGGAATTTTCCGGGAACCAGTGCCCCTGACAACAGAAGAAAGTGAGGTCGAAGACCTCGGTGACATGCGCCTCACCTTACCTACAAGTGGCGAACGACGGCAGAACCGGACAGTAGAGGGACCTGCCAGCAATGAAGGGGCCGGGGGACAAGACGACGCCCACCGGGACAGCCGTGCCGAAAGAAGATTCATCCTGCGCTCTCGCTGGGACTTTGGCTTGAGGCGTTGGCAGGCGTCGTAGTCCGTGGAGTCGAGGTGCTCGCCCAGACCCCACATACAAAAAAGATGCGGGTCCGTCTGCCGCGAACAGGAAGTACAAGTTTTAAAGCCCGAAGGCATCGCACCCTGTTCCAGGTTCGAAGCGTCGAAAAGGGGACCTGAAACAGGCTAGAGGAACCGCTCACTCCGGATCCGCATTGCAAGCGGAAAAGAAGGAAAACTGGTGTCAGGGCGCCGGGAGGGACTTATATGACCTCGCTGATGTCACGTACGTGGACGACGTCAGGGCGGGGTCGTGTGGTGCCGTCCCCTGGCGCGCAGAGGTGCTGCTGCAAAAAATTCCGGATGCAGTCTGATGCCTGGGGATATTCTAAGTTAAGGAATCTGCGGCAGATGTCTCTATCAGATGCACAGATAACTTCTGTGGGACTGCGAGAGGGGTATATGAAAACAAATGTCCTGCAGGTCCAAAGAAACCATCCGGTCGTTCGGTCTAGAACAGACAGGATCTGGGCTAGCATGAGCATTTTGAATTTATCCTTCTGCAGGAAGGCATTTGGAGGTCCAAAATAGGCCAGAGTCCCTCAGAATAAGGAAATAGCTAGAGCAACAATGCTCTACTCATTCAAAGTCCGGAACCTCCTCAGATAGCAAATCGGAGAGGAAATGTCAAATTCTGCCCCTCACCGCTTGGTTAACATATTTGACGGCATCCTGTCCATCATGAATCATATAAGCCTAAGAGGTCCCAGGGTCCTTTGGGACAGCCGGTAAGATCTCACTTGCCATGTTCCTCATGGTATGTGTGTAAAAGCCCAACAAACAAACAGCATTCACTGATCACAATGCTAAATTGGTGGAAGAAAACATGAGCTCAATCCTGTAGGATTCATCTTACTGGTTGAGGCCAACACAAAAAGGCTCTCTCATATGGACTGCTTCGGGAGAAAATCTGGGTCACAAGCACGGTCTCGGACTTTTGGTGCCTGCGTATTCATAGGCAGGGAAGAACTAGGTTTCGTCCAAGTAGGTATCAAAGTATGAGTCACAGCACAGTTAAAGGGAAGCAAGGGCTCAGATGGAGCTGGCCTAGGTTGTAAGATCTCTGTAAGGACATTTATTTTGGTCTCCACGGAGGGTAGCTGTAATTCTAGCATATCTTCTGCGGTCTGGAGAACCACAGCAATCGTGAAACTCTCTTCTGACAGTGACCCATTAAGGTCACTGGCATTCTGTAAATCAATATAAAAGGCATTAAATGTATAGTGAGTGGGGAGCAAGTCATCACCTTTCACATCTTGGGGTGCCCCTTGCACCCCAAGTTAAAGGTTAAAAGATAAAAGTCAGACCTTTAAAGATAATGGAGCCTCTGGTGATGGGGTCGATGTGGCAGAGGAGCTGGGTTAGAGTCAGAATGCATGACAATCAGTTGCACTTTTGTAATTTCGTAGAGCTGCATTAGTCAGGCTCAAGCCGAGGTAGGTTCAGAGTCCGACAAGGACGTTGGCAATGGGTCCTCTACAGGCACCAGTAGGGTTGACACCAGCTTGGTGTAGAAGGGACCAGCTTGGATTTTGGGGCTAGAGTTGGTATGCGTCTATTAACATGTACCAGTGGCACTGATGGTGCCAGGAATGGACTCAGATGGTAACCACACTGTGGGCCCACGGGGTTATGCAGTGAACGGGAAGCACACTGAAAATTTGCGGCAAGGCCTCACTGTAGGTCTTTATCTGCTGCGAGGTCTACGACGGCCTCAAACATTCATGGTGCGGGGGGACCATATGGGGAATTGATTGCGTGGCTGGGGACCTTGAAGTGGTGTGACTCAGAAGTCACGGGGAAAGCAGCCAACGTTAGGAGTGGAGCTCTGGATCGGTGCCAGAAGATGAGGAAAGAAAGGAACGGACATCAGTGCTCTGGTCTGCCACTGCAGGGGTGGTGAGGAGTCAGAATGGAGCTGCACGGTGCCACTTAGTCGTGCGCAGGAGCACTGTTTGGAGAAACGCTTTCCTGAACCAGTTGGGCTCCTGGCTGGTATTGTAAGATGAGGAATGTGAAGTTAGAAGTATTCATCAGAATTACATTTTCTATTTATAGTAAAATTTAATCTCACCCCCATCTCAATGCTACTCAATTGATCAGCCTCAGAAGCATGATCTTCTATATCTGCCCAGGTGGAATGTGAACCTATGACATGGAGAAGACCCGCTTATCTGCATCAGGTTCATCATCGTACTGGGATTGTGTCTAGCAGCCTACAGTATACACAGACACCTACAGCAAGCATATTAGCCTATTTAGTTATCCTATTACAATATGAATCCTTGTCCTTGAGCAGTGGTGGCTGGGTATCTCTGAAAGTGGTGGGGTGTAATACCGGTCGGGAGTTCACTCCATTGTTTTTCAAGATTTGCCCCACTCATACTCGCACTCTCTCATATTTAGGCCCAGATTTATCCAGTCTTTGCGTTGTCCTTGCGTCACGCAAGGCAAGGATAACACAAAGGCTTCAGTAGTATGTACAAACCACTCAAGGGAAGATTTGCGCCGCCTTGTGCAGTTTGTAAAGAAATTTAACAAGGTAGCTGCTTTTGCTGCGTTACATTTAAGCTGAGGGGCATTACACGGGTGGAGCGTGGGCGTTCCAATGCATCCATGGATTTTGGTGCATTCTTGGATTTACTAAAGCTAGTAAACCAGGGAATGTGTCAAAAAGCTACACCTTCCCCAGTGGCGTTGTGAGGATTAAATTCTCTATTTCTCTTCATTATTTTCTCTTTCACATGTGCATTCTGCGGCACACATAGAAACAGGAAAATTCCTCTAAGGATTGTTTTTTTAGCAGGAAGGTGTCCCTTTCTGCACGAGAACAATCTGGCCTGTAATTCGGATACCCTTGCACTATGGCAATAGGGTGTCCATGTTGGCGCTAGGCTGCACACAGTCCACTAGCGCCTTTCACGCAATGAAGCACAGCAACTTTGCTTGCTGTCCTGTGTTGCGTGAAAGATTAGTAAATATGCCTCTCAATCTACTTCCTTACTCACTGTAACTTACATGCTCTCACTTTCACTCATACTCACTCCCACTCACTGTTAATCACACACAAATGTACACATATTCACTGGTTGTCTTTCTTACTTACTGAATCTGGGCACCAGTGCAACTGCACCTGCTGCACCATTGGTAGCTACACCCCTGGCTCACTTCCACTCCCTCTCACACCTCCAATCACTTACTCATTCTAACACACTCACACTGCTTCGCTCACTACCTTGCACTCACTATTCATGCACACGTTCAGACTCAGACTCTCACTCACTTTCACTTCATTGACACTCTCAAATATACTCACACACATTTTCACTCAATTCCATTTACTCCCAATCACTCACAAACACATACTCTCAGGCATAGAGAAATAACCTTTTTTTCTACTTACCTTGGTTACTTAGCTGGCCACTCCATGGCGGCAGCAGCAGAGCAGGTGCTGCTGGGCATTGGAAGCAGCAAGCCATGATTCCCGATGAGGAGCCAAGCGAAGACTGGAATCACAGACCCCTAAGAAGCTGGGATGGTGCTGGAGGCCCTGCCCTGCTGTTCTTTATGGCTTTTCATTGGATCCAGAGATACACAGATGTGCACTCTGACAGACACACAGTAGCAGACATGCTGTGCTCCATGATGCATGTGAAGCACGTCTGCTAAATAAAACCGATTGTGGCTGTGTGTTACACTACACCCCTCAGACATGCACAATCCACATTTTTATTAATTCTACCTCTGGACTCCATTTCCCTCTTAATTTACTTCTTCAAAGCTCATTTTCTGTTCTCCTTCTCTCCTGTGTGCATCCCATTTTTGCCCTCTATTCTCTTCGCATTTAATCTGGCCTTTCCATTCCTCTTTTTCCTCCCTTCTATAGTTTTCCATAATTTACCATTCCTACCTACATTTTTATTTTATTTTTTCCTTACTCGCCGTTTGCTCAGCCACCCAGTATATAGAGCCCCCCCCCCCCCCAACCAAAATAAACTTTCCTAAAAAATAATTAACATAGATTCACGCCCTGGTAAAGCACAGGTATCAAAATACTGAGTGGGCCTCCCATGTAAACTTCAGCCGGTGCAAGGCATGCTGGGGCCTCGCACACCTTTGGGCTAAGGCGCCACTGCACCTGCTGCACTATGGACCACTACGCCCCTATGCAGTACATACTTTATGGAAGATATGCCGCTAGTAAGGGTGCTCTTGGTAAAATAGGCTAGTCTTGGTGTGAAAACATTTCAACACCATTCTTTCCTTGTTCGGGAATTTAAATCTCTGCTGTATTCTTTCCGCAGACTTGGAAGTGGATACTGAGTGTTTTCTGCTGTACATGTCACTACCCAGAACTGACCTGAAAACTGAGGGTAGTTGTCATATCACGGTTGAGCATTACTATCTAGGAAGTCTTAGGAAACGTCTCCGCAAAGCCTTGAAAAGTTGCGCAGCCCATCTCGAGTTTTCTGAGCTAGCCTAGAATTTTCCTCCAGAGAACTCAAGAATCTGTGGGTCCACTGGAAGTAATCTACATTTTTACTGTGCTGCTCATCGTCCGACCTAGGTTCAGCTGACGGCGTTAACCCCCAACCAGAGTGAAGGTGGCCGCTAGCCCTCCTCCCAGAGAGATGCTTGGTGGTGGTATTGCTATCACAGTCCAGGCCTTTTAATTTGCGCCCCAGTGGGGTGAATGCGTGTTGGCTCTCTTCCACAACTAGGGTCCACTGCCTGTTTATAAGGTCAGGCATGCCTTGGAAGTGCTAAACTGTGTAAGGGGGAATGGATGTTGATTTGCGGCATCTGGTGCATGGATGTGCAAGACGTTGATCTCCCCGGAGACTGCACTTTGTCCTTGGCGGACAGGAGAGCCTGCAGGTCTCTGTTCTCCAGACACCTTCTTTGGGTACCCATCCGCTTTCCTTTGTTGGGAGCAAGATTTCCTTGCAAAAGTAAACTTCCCCAACGCTTCTGCTGCCTGGCAACCATTACCTTGTGTTGGGCACTGCCTAGGAATTATCAAAATCGACACCTGGAACAATTCACACCTAGACTCCTTGCTCTGTAGGTTCGCAAAAACAGAAGGAATAATGTGGCATACATATACCCTTTAGCTAGGGAGAATGTAATTGAATTAACAAAAAGGCAGTACTTTCACTTGGCGAGGTTTCAGCATGTGCCACATACGATAGGTGGATAATGGGCACGTGAGCCAATAACATTCTACAAAGAGAAGACACCGCACATCACTGCAGGACAGAACTTGCCATCAGCAGAAGAGCTACTCTTCAGGTTGATGTATAAAGAACAAGGGGACCCCAGTATAAAGAACAGGGGTAGCATATAAGGTTGGAAGGAACAGTGGTCTAAGGTAGGCCTTTACGGTCCTCGGGTAGCCGAGGATACTAATTATTGAGCGGATACTAATTAATGAGCGCAGCTTTAATCAGAAGGAACACTTTCACTGGGAGTCCAAGCGGGACTCGATAAGCAATGTATGCTGGGACACAAGGTTTTTGGAATGAAATCACATTTATTAACAGCCTAAATGGAGTATCATTCAATGGTTTACGGTAATAGTTTTAGTGCTCACACAAAAAAAGTGAAAGTGTGTGAAGTGTAAGGTGCTTAGTGGCATTTAAGATTTACATCGCATTGACAACAGTATTCAAAACTCCAATTTAATCAAATACAGTGGAGGAGTTTTGGTTGTAAGGTCGACGGCGTTTCGATCTGATTAATTAAAGATCATCATCAGGACGAGAGAGTGTGAGTAAGTAGAATCTGTAGTGAGAGCAATAAGTTTCTAGAAGGGGTCCGCAAGGCGCAGAATGTGCTCCAATAACTAGGAATCCACTTAGTGGGAGAGCTGTGGAAGTGAAAGTAAGGCAGGGCCACAATTGAGGCCGGGTGACGTTTGAACCAATTTGGATTACCACTGAGGGCCGCTGCGGGCGGGAGAACCCGAAGGCGGTAATGACCGTCAAGTGAGGGCAAGGAGTATTGGGCATACCGGATTAAGCCAGGAAACCGGGAGTTAAATCTTCTGAGCCGGCAAGAGAGGAACAATTTGAAAACCGGGATTAGTCAGGATCAAGGCAGAGTCAATCTGTCTTGTAGGTGCTTTCTTGGGAATTTATCTGGTTTGCCCAATACTCCTTGCCCTCACTTGACAACACACCAGATTGTTCTTTTCCTGCATGCAATGTGATGGATGCTTATGCATTATTCAACAAGGAAGTGGTCTGTCCAGGCAGGAATTCACAAAACATCACAGCCAGGTCTTGTGTATGGAAAGTAGAAAATGTAGCAAAGCTGCCTTAATGGTCTTGCGCAGTAACGTCAGCAGGGCTACCACACACATATTAAAGTCTCTTAAAGTCACTCTTTTCTCTCATTTTGCATAGTGACTTGGATATGCCAAGGATAATATGTAGCTATCCTGACCGCTGAAGGCCTGTAGATGACCAACAACACGGTAACAGCTTCCACCAAGAATTGGAAGTTGCACAAGAGTCAGTCAATGTAGCAGGAGTTCCAATTCGGAGTCCCTTTACATGTGTGGACGGAAAAATACCTACCACTCCCTGTCGAGATGCTTTTCTGTTGCAATACAGTGAAGAGAAGCCATCAGAGATAGCACTGGCTATAGGTTATAGGGTTAGCCAAGTAGCCTAATCCAAAATGAGCCCAAGTCACATATGTTGGCGTGTGCGGTGGGGACCATGTTACCCACATTACATCTGAAAATTCTCAAGACAGCGCACATGTGTACATGTCTCGCTCAATGGCACACTGCAGAGCCAAACAATTTGGATAGCTCTGAATGCACTACAACACTACAATTTAATGTTATTGATATAGATCTCTTACGAGATCAACAATTGGACATAATTCCATTTGTGAACATAAAATTTGTGCATAAAATATTTCAAAGCTTAGTATAAAAGTCACATTTAAAACAAAAATAGAACATATTTCATAAATGTGTATAATTTATAGCAAACAAATTCATTTGGTGGACTTGAAAAAAAAAAAATTACATCGGTGGAGGAGGAAAGGTTATATAAAACGGTTTCGAGCCCCTACTACCGCCTAGTTTGAACATAACCATAAGATATGTCCAACGCCTGGTATCGGTGATTGCAACTATCACGTACCCCACTATCATAATCAAGGTTACTCCAGTGTCTTGTAAAAACCTTTAAAGGAAGAAGTCCTAAGCGCAACATGGTGATACATCTCCTAATATTAAGTTCCAAAGTAAACTTGTGTATTGTTGAGAGGACCAAACTCGATTGTAGAACTGATAAGAGTTGTAATGAGATAATTGCAGGCAATACGCCTTCTCAAGGTCGAAACTTAAACGGGGAGTCACATTTTTCAGAAAATGCTTCAGGTGGGCTGGAGACCAGGATTGAAGAATGGGTCAGTACACTGAAAGTACTGTAGAGCAGGCTTAAGATTTGTTTGAAATTAATCATGTTTCTTCCCTGAATTAAAGCTTTCATATCTCAGTAAGGCCCTGAGAGAGCCTTCTTCGGCATGCAGAAGTTTGAAATCCCATCTAATTATATCTGCTAAGGCTATTGAAAACGCACTTGCGATGGCAAATTCCAAACAAAGGATCTGTACTGGGACGGCTTGACTTAACATGAATTTACGTAAAGCATTTCCTTCGCTGATATTCAAAAAGTTCCGTCTGACTAAAGGAATATACTCTGAAGCATAGGTTATTGTTGGTGCAATTTAGGCACTATATATTTCAAACAGTGCTTGAAAATGATGCCTCTTGCTTGAATAATTACAGAATTTCCTCATGGCGTAAATGTGTGCTTCTGCTTTTTGGTTCATCTGGTGAAGATGAGAATGAGCTTCTAAGGTTTGAGAAAAGATTCACCCGAGATAGGTATAGGCTTTTACCACCTCGATTTTAGTGCCATATAGTTGCCAATTATAGTGGATGTGATGTTTCCTACCCCTAAAGAAAACTACCTTTGTTTTGGAAATATTCACCTTTAGGAAATTTGTTTCTGTATATAGCTCTGAATGCATTGTATCAGTGACCATGTGGTATTTTGACAACTCCAGACTTACCATCTCCTTAATGGAGACACGTGCCTGACTGTCAGTCTTACAACCCTATTACACGTATGCAACCACAGAGTACCACCCAGGAAAGAAATCAAATGGGCAGGTAGGAATAAGTGCTATTCTAATGTTTTTAGCCTTGCAGTTGATACTGTGGACACCTGTCCTCTCCTGGCTTGGCTGACGTCAGACCTTTCTATACCAGGCCTAAACTTCTGGTTGTCACTGCCAACAAATTGGGATCGATCTCAGTACCGTCTTTAAGGAACTGCCTCCGCCCCAACAAACTCTCCTCCATGAATCATTCAAACCAAAAAAGTTGAATAAGGAATCATAATGTACAGCTTACTTCCTCTTAACAAGTCTTGGCAACATGGGGAGGATGTGGTGTAACGGCTAGAGTGGCCGACTCTGAAGCTGTGGAACCGGGTTCCAGTCTCGGTAGGAGGCTAAACATCCTGCGATTCTGGGCAAATCACTTAATCTCTCTCTGCCTAAAAATGAATTTGTAATGCAACTGGTGCGCATGTAAAGTGCTCCGATACCTTCAGGTCAAGTTTGCGCTACATAAACTGCTAAAAACAAAACATGGATGCAGGCCTCAGAAAAGATCCATTGAGTCTTACTGCACCTCTGAAAGGTCTTACAGTACAGGGCTGTAGTCAAGCGGTCTTGCCCAAGCAGCTTTCAAACTTTAATGCTTGACCCTCTCACACTCATTCAACTCTAGTCTTATTCCACTGTGTGAAAGATGGTTTAGTAGAGCTGCCACCTTCTCCTCTAGCATAAGATTCTGCATAGAGAAGGCTAACTCAAAGGTTACAATCCATGCAAGCGCATCATTACCAAGTGTAGTTGAGTAGTGAGTCTTTGTGTATGTACAGATAGGAGTAGGTGTCAAGGCAGAGCAATGGTACGTGGATAGCAATGAGTTTGGCTTTCCTCAATACTAATTCTTAAGAAGAGGTTGCAAAATCTCTCATTTTCCTAGTTCTGCTCCTTTGCAAAGTATTCCTTATCCATGTCCTGCTCAAACTCCCTGGTCCCTTTCTTATCCTCTCTGGTCTTTGCCTCAGGTACAGCCATCCCGCCTCTTGAACTCAAATTTTTTAAAACCTAGAAAGCGCTAGAACTTGGGGTTGCAGAGAATCTGGAGAACCATAGCGTAGAAAAGCAGAACGAGTGCTGCAAGAGATCATGCACTGGGTGAACCGCACTGTTAACCTAGTTATCATTTGGTCCTGGGGGAGTCTGTGGTTACTGGATCTTATGCTGTGTGGTTGCTGTTGTTTAAACTCAGGTTACAGTGTGACACTGTAAGTCAAATTTAAGCTAAAAGTCCTTCCAGTGCTATAGCTTGAAAGAAGAATATGACTTCCTCAGAGGCACACAAAAACACTTAAAAACCTGATACACATTAGAAATGTAAGATATCAGCCCTAATATTTTTTTTTATAGTGCTAGCTCTACATCACCCGTTTCACGACCAATGCCATCTTATGGGCCTGCATGCAGCCTGTGTTGTGGGATTTCAGACTTTGATTACAGT
This sequence comes from Lissotriton helveticus, assembly GCF_964261635.1. NCBI lineage: Eukaryota > Metazoa > Chordata > Amphibia > Caudata > Salamandridae > Lissotriton > Lissotriton helveticus. Next base: position 72,996,776 of record NC_136068.1, on the reverse strand, counting down.
GTTAAGTAACACGGTCAACGAGACAGCGGTACCAGATAAAACAAACTTAATGTAGAAACCTTTCCTGGAAGTGATGGATATTGAAGAGAACCCGGACCCAACCCAGGGATCATCAGCCAACGGATCAAAGAACGGCCCGGATCGTGCGGAGGACAGATCGGGTGCACAAAGTGCGGGACCAAATCGACGTAAACCCACTGATCACCAACAGAAACAAAGACGGGACGACGCTATCGCACTGGTGGGCTCCTTCAGGGAGGAGCGAGGAACAATCAATACGGACACTGAAGACAGCATTGTACATTCGGAAAATAGTATGGTGCTGTTCCCGACTGTAACGCCTAGAGCGGCAGATGAACTTCTAGACAATGCCCAGGAATAACTCCTCACACGGATGAGACCTGGGTCCTCAGGTCAAAGTAGTATCCTTTTGGTATAAACTGATTGCACAGCCACAACATGGGGAGGGACGGGGACCTACTGATGGGGTGCATGAATGTGTTTATCTATTGCTGTGATGAAACTTGAGGGTACCAAATTGTGCTTTCCATGTATTGTCTCTGGGACACAGACTCTCACACACCCCACACTTCTGTGAAACACAGGAACATAACACTGTATATGCAGGAAATGTCCCCCCTCCCTAAACGCGGCTGCCGGTAATGGACGGTTATATGATACCTCTCCCGGCGGTACCGTTGAGCCGACAGCTCAGACAAGTAGGGCTCTTCGGACACGGCCCATGCTTAGCCGACCCCCCAAGAGCGTATGCACCGCAGATTGTTTGATTATGTTTTACAGTTTCATGTTTGGCACAGCAGAGTTCCGAGGCTGCGCCTTCAGAGTTTGTGTTTGGGAAGGGGAGGGAACCGTCTACTGGCTAGCACTGATAATGTACATATTGTATTATGAAAAGCTGTCCACTATGACACCTGTATTTGGGTATGGCTGACAAGAAAGGGAAATATAGGCTGGTTACCTGGAATGTGCGAGGGCTAGGGGCAGTGCAAAAGCGACATAGAGTGCACGCCTTCCTGATTCGCCAGCGAGCGCACATAGTATTCCTACAGGAATCACACCTAACACAGTCTGAGGCGCACACACTGCGGACAAAATGGAGAGGAACCATATTTTCCACTAAGTACTCTGCCTTCTCCAGAGGGGCCACGATATGGGTGTGGTATGGTACCCCTTTCGTGGAACTGGAGAGGAGGGTGGATGACCAAGGGCGCTACATACTGGTGAAGGGCACATTAGACGGTAAAATGGTGGTCCTGGGCAGCATCTATGCCCCGAACATTGATCAGGGCAGCTTCCTTGCAACCGTGGGTCGAGCTTTAGCAGATTGGATAGACGTCCCCTGGGTCTTAGGGGGAGACTGGAACATGGTACTAGATGTGGACCTCGACAGATCGCACCCTCCCCTCCAGGCGACAGGGGTTCACAAACTGTCTGACTCATTTGGGACATGGCTTCAGGGATGGGGAATGACAGATGTATGGCGTGCACTACATCCAACACACAAAGAATATTCATATTACTCTCCATTGCATAACCTACATACCCGCCTAGACAGATTTCTATGCACCAACTCCTTAACGGCCAAGTGTACGTTCTCAGACTATCTTGCCAAAACATTTTCGGATCATAGGCCGCTCACACTAGACCTACACTGGGGAAAGCTACCCTCACCAGTCCCCACCTGGAGGCTCAATCCCTCACTACTTGAAGATGGCCCGTTCTGCACACACCTTGCCGACACGTTAGCCAATTACTTCAGGGAAAACTGGGACTCCACGTCCTTGAACCTGGTAGTGTGGGATGCAATGAAGGCTGTGATAAGGGGGGCTGCGATTGGGCGGTTGGTGGGAGCCAGGCAAGAACTCCATGTCAAACTCTGCGGAGTGGAGAACCGTCTGAAGAAGCTTGAGACTGAGGTAGGAACAGACCCTGAGCGCAAAGGCGACTTACAATTGTGTAACATTGAGCACGCAGAACTCCTGGAAACCTTGAGCGTTATGGATTATAGGGACTATCTGAGACGCCAGCAGGCGGAGGCGGATAGATCCGGTGCACTGCTGGCCCGTTTGATCCGAGATACCCCTAAGATCCCAATAATTGCGAGTATCCGTGATGAGACAGGCAGGCAGGTAAATACATAACTAGACATTAACACTGTGTTTAAGACCCACCTAGAGGGACTCTATGCTCCTCCCCCCGCGGATGCTGGGGATGCCATGTTAGACTTCCTAGGAGAACTGACGATTCCGGCCCTGACCCAAGAGGTTCAGACGGCCCTGGCCGGACCCATAACACAGCAGGAAATAAAAGTAGCTATACACACACTTAACCGGGGTAAGACTCCGGGCATGGATGGACTGCCTGGGGAGTTTTACCAAACTTACTCTGAATCACTGACACCTGCCTTGGAGAAAATATACAAAACTGCTTATGAGGCCGGCCACCTACCAGCCACGACTATGCAGGCCTTGATAATCTCCATTCCGAAACCTGGCAGAGACGCCCTTGATGTGAACAATTATAGACCCCTCTTCATGCTCTCCACGGAGTATAAAATCCTTAGCAAAGTTATCGCCTTACGAATACAAGCCCATCTCCCTGGTCTGATTCACACTGACCAATGTGGCTTTCTCCCAGAGAGGAGCACTTCCCAGAACACGAGGCGACTCCACGCCCTAATGGCGACCACCCCACACGATCTGCCACATGCAGGCTGCATAGCCCTGGATCTCCGACAAGCGTTTGACTCCCTGGTGTGGGACTTCATGTTCGAAGTCCTAAAATGATTCGGCTTCCCGGATGCCCTGATAAAGTGGATTTGGTTGCTGTATACAAATCCCACGGCTAGAGCACGCACAGGAGGGCACACCTCGGACAGTTATGACGTCCACCGGGGCACCCGACAGGGGTGCCCGCTGTCGCCATTACTGCTCGTACTTACACTGGAACCCTTAGCGATTGCACTCCGAGCTCGGGCGGAGGAGGCGGGCCTACCAGTTGGAGACATCCATAATTTGGTCTCCATATATGCCGACGATATACTGGTGTTCCTCCGGAATCTGCAGGGTGATCATTCACATCTAGCGACCATCTTTGAACGGTTTGAGACCACCTCTGGCCTGGCCATAAACCCGGGAAAGTCCCTGGGCTTCTTTTTCCGGGAAGGACAGCGGCCTACCCATATACGGTTTGGCACCTATGAGATCCAGGTAGCACCAACTACATTCAAATACCTCGGTATCAACGTGTACCGGAATCCGGAAGACCAGATTGAGGGTAATGTACGGCGGGCAATCAATGGCCTTCGCAGTAGTGTGAATTTCTGGACGTCCCTGCCCCTGTCTGTGATGGGCTGAGTGGCGATCTCAAAGATGGTCCTACTTCCCCGGATCCTGTACTACTTCGTAAACTTGCCAGTGCTACTTCCGCAGCAAATTTTTACCACACTAAATACATTATTAATCACCCTTATATGGGGATCGGGAAGAAGGAGACTAAGCCTCAAGAAACTACAGCTGAACACCCGACAGGGAGGCCTAGGCGTGCCCGACCTACGTAGCTACTATTATGCAAGCCAACTCCAATGGCTAACACGCTGGGTGGCGGGTAGAAACCTACATGAGATTGCTTATACAGCAGACAAACTGGCACACGGAGACCTACACTCCCTTCTACTGCCCGCTGCCAAGATCCCCAGAGACTGCCACCCCCTATTACATGTAGCTTTGAGATGTTGGAGAAAGGCACTGACGTACACAGCTGGGACCAGTCCCTACGCAGACAACATCCCCCTCTTGGGATTCCCAACGCCACAAGGGAACCTGACACATCGTAGATTAAAACCCTGGACGGATGTTGGAGTGGACAGAGTGGGGGACCTGTTTAGGGACGACACCCTACTAGATCACGTCTCCTTTGCACAAGCTACAGGTGCCCCGCCACGGCTGTACCTTCTGCACGCCTCGGTGACCCACTATATACGACACACATGGGCCCCGCAACGTACCAAGCCAGACCAACACGAGCTGGTTCATCTCCTCCACTATATGGGGACAGGTGGACACCTAGTAAAGTGGCTCTATGTAGGCATTAGAGAACATGCAGCTTTGCCCCTCACCGCACTCAGGGAGGCTTGGACTACTGACACAGGGGAGGCCATAACAGACAGGGAATGGAAGATTATCCTGGGCCACCATAGGAGGGTGTCCAGAAACGTTAAATTCAAATTCAAACAGGCCATGATTTTACATAGGGCATATCTTACCCCCCAGAGGCTCCACAGGATGTTCCCTGCCACCCCCCACAACCGCCCTAGATGTCAGGAGGATGAAGCAAACATCCTTCACATGCTGTGGACATGCCCGAGGATATGCCATTACTGGGCGACGATCAGAAGCATATTGCACACTGTAACTGCCCTGCAGATCCCTGAGGGGGCACTACCCTGCTTGATAGGACACAGGAAGAGATCCAAGACCTGTAAGGCACAACTGAAATTTATAGACTTGGCCCTCTTGTTGGCACTCAGGGTTCTCACTATGAGATGGAAATCGCCCAGACCCCCAAATGTAGATATATGGCGATCTGACTTGCTGAAATGGGGCAAAGCGGAAGCTGAGACATTGCATAGGGAAGAAGAGAAAGAACTGCGTAAATACCCTATAGCGCTAGAATGGGATGGAATGTTGATAGAGCTGGGGGATGTTGACCTAGAACTGCTGTAGGAACATACCATCTGACCATACACATGATATGAAGACTGCCAGTGCGGACGATTGTCTATGCAAGATGCACCGGATAACCAAGCCTAATGACTAAAGCACTCTCTGTGAAAACTGAAAGCTAATGTACCCACGATACAGTGTATGTACAAGGAAATAGCCGGGAGACAGGGAGGGGGAGGGAAGGGGTTGAGGGATAGTTTACATACGGGCGATATTGTAATTTGAATACAAATATTAAACACTGCACTAGAATGATATCCGAGGAAATGAACGATACAATGGACAGTTGAATTCGAAGAATGTTACGCCACAGTTTGTAGTTGATAAGGAAAAAAGGAGGAAAAGACTGACCTCACCTGTTGCTGACCTCCTGTTTGGACCTTGGGGAAGTTGGACCCTTGCTGTGTTGCTACTGGGGCAGTGTGGACACTGCTGGCGCCGTGCCTGCTTGCCGGTGAGCCGCGGACCACCCCCATTCCGCTGCGGGACTGCGAGGCGATCGAACCAGCTGCAGCCTCTTCCCGCAGCGGCCACACCCCCTTGACATCGGAAAGTATAACCTTTCGCAGCACCCACTGCGCGGGTGCTACTCACCTGTTGCTGACCTCCAGTTTGGACCTTGGGGAAGTTGGACCCTTGCTGTGTTGCTGCTGGGGCAGTGTGGACACTGCAGGCGCCGTGCCTGCTTGCCGGTGAGCCGCTGACCACCCCCATTCCGCTGCGCGACTGCGAGGCGATCGAACCAGCTGCAGCCTCTTCCCGCAACAGCCACGCCCCCTTAACTACTGAGGGTTATAAAAGCATTCTGGGCTTTCCCCCCCCCTCCCCAGTCTCAGTTGTATGGCTGTTGATATAACCACCCAGATCCCTACTGCAGTAAAGCCAAGGAAAACGAAGCCGAAGCAAGTAGTAGTGGTAGAGATGCATGGCCAAACCTCCAAATAAGAGAAGAAGGAAGTTGAGGGGAGGGCAGGGTAAAACCAAAATCTCCCAATCCGATTTCGGGAAAGCTTCAAAGCCCCCTCCCATCCCTGATAGGGCAATAGTGGAGGTGCCAGAAGTTCCATCTGTTAGGGGTACCAACCTCATAGACCATGACAATGTTCTTGGGGATACACAATCGAATGCATTACCCCCCGTTACCTCGTTAGGGAACCTGGAATTTTTACTTAGGTCATTGCTCCTGCCCATCAGTGAGAGCATAAAGAAAGTGGAGGTTAGACTCACCAACTTGGAGACTGCCATAAGTAGTATGAAAACCTCGGCTACTATCTTAGGTAGACTCTTTGAGTCTAATTCTCCCTCTAATCCTCCTCCTAACCCTCAAACCCTTGCAACTATCCTAGGACCTCCCTTAGTGATTACTACTGCCCCCCCTCCGCAACCTCTTATGGTCAACCCTGCCCCGATACAAAATAGCAAACCTATTATTCCACCTTTGCAACCAGTAGGTCCAGTTCACCCTACGACCGCTTCCAATGGGGCTATATCCAATGACTATATAGCTCCCCCACCCTCTGAAAAGCCTGCCCCTAGACCACGTAGACCCGACCTGCCCCCTGAGGCCAATCGCTTCATGGTAGTTATGGCTGGGGTCCCCCCTCTTGAGGTGGGTGAAGGTGAGAATTTTCACTCACTTAAAAGTAAAGTCATTAAATGGCTGAATTGGAATAGACCCCTCCCGGCCCATTTTAATAATGAAATTATCATGGTGAGAAGGGTACCTTGGCTGGGTAAAACCAGAAAATCTATTAATGGGGATTGTATTACGGTGAGCTTTCGAGACCCTAGGACAGTTCTACACATATGTGCCGGGTTTAATAGATCTCTCGATTCCACCGTTCAGACATTGCCAGTGTCTTTCTTCTTCCCCCCTACCCATATGCACCATGACCAAGTCCTAGGTAATTGGACGAGGGTTGAGCGGAGGGGTAAATTTCGTGGGCATGAAGCAAGACCGGTTTTTCTGCCCCCGGAGACCCCCTTCTGTGATTATAACCGATCCAACTGTCTTAATGGGCTGGATGGTGTTGACTGACTGCCTACAGCCCTAGTTCCCACCCCCCTCATTAGTGGTAATGGTCTAGTTGTAACATCGGGTACCAGCTCTTCTTTCATTCCCCCACCTGTGATGCCTCCTACTGCTGTCCCGGTGTACTCACCTTCCCAGGGAATAGAAACCATCGATAATAATGTAGTTGCAGATATGGGCCATTGTCTAGTAGCTGTAACCCCTTCCATCTCTACACTGGTGCACATACACTCTCATGGAGCTCATTCACCTGTCCCTGCCCATTTTCCTGCTACGATGGTTCCCCCAGTTGCCAACAAGCCCCCAATCTCCAATGTACCCGAGACCATTGAACCATCCCCCTGTTTCCCTGGTTTTAAATTTGCCAGTTGGAATATTGCAGGTTGGAGCCGGCAAATGTCGTCCTTGGGTTGGAGCGAAATCCTTTCTGATTTTGATGTTTTATGTCTACAAGAGACTTGGGTAACCACTGATATCAATCTCGATGGATTTGTGTCATATAACAACCCGGCACAAAGGTCCAATATGGGCAGGGCCAAAGGGGGGCTAGTAATTCTACTTTCTGTGAATCTTCCTGTTTGTATGAAATTACACCAGTCTGTGGGTCACCATTCACAAATTTTAATTCTGGAACATGTAAGGGGCCATGTAACTATGTTGATTAACCACTACAACAATTTGTTTGATGCTTCTAATACTACTGTGGTGGATGAGTTGGGTTTAGCCGCGAGTAACATTCGTAAGGGCATTCATAAATCTTTCGATATCATTTGGGGAGGGGATTTTAATATTCGTACCTGTCCCCATTCATTTACCAGAATTTGCGGATATGATGGGGATAATGGGGAAAACCGGGCACATTTTATTCATTCACCCTATGGTGATTCTCTTAATTCTTTTATGTTAAATATGGACCTTATGATTCACCCTCCGGCTGCAGATGCTGATGGTAACTCTGTCCCAACCTTTGTTGGATCGAATTCGGCCTCTGTTATCGATCATTTATTGGTTTCTACACATTTTGTCCCTTTTTGTACGGTTCCCATTGTTGCCGAACTTGGAAGTAGTGATCATAATGCTATTACCTTGTCGATCTCGGTCTGGGGGCTACCAGTTAACACTCAACGCTTGATAATTGAAGATGTAACCCCCTGTAGGCAGAATGGTATCCGTATTAAGTGGTGTATGGGTAACTCCGAGAAACTGCAGCTTAAAATCATAGAAGCAGGGTTTGCTGCAATATAAAAATGTTTGGATCCAGAGGCATCCCTTGAGTGCATTATAGTTGATTTTGTGGAGTTAGGCACAATTATAAAAAGATGTCTTACCATTACCAAAGGCCAAATTAAGAAGGAAAATGTTGGTTGGTTTGATAGTATGTGCACTAAATCTCTCCGGGAACTCAAGCAGGCACTCACTAAACAACCCAGAGACAGGGAGGCTATTATATCCCTTAGAATGACATACAAAACTCACCTTATACGCAGGAAACATGAGCTAAGGGAACAAGCTTGGGATGCTCTATATTGCACGATAGTAGGCTCTTCTGGACCACGGTTAATAGCCCCTTTCTTGTAAAAGAAGACTTCCCTATATTGTCAGCCCAGGTTAGTGAAGCGAACTGGGTTGCACACTTTTCAGGAATTTTTAACCCGACTAGGGAGGATAATGCCAGTTCCCCCCCCCCCCCCCCCCCCCCCCCCCCACGTTCGAAACGAAGTTATCCTTGGACATTACACTACAAGAAGTGGAAACTGCTATTAGTCAGAGTAAAGGAGGAAAGGCACCGGGACCTGATGGGGTCCCGGTTGACCTGTATAAATCCAACCCGACACTTTGGAGTCCACTCCTAACACAGGTGTTTAATGCCTCAGTCATGGTGAGTACACCACCTACCTGGAGTGAATCCATAATCCTACCCATCTACAAGAAGGGAGATAGAGGAGAGGCCAAGAACTACCGCCCTATCTCCCTTCTGGATTCCTCCCTCAAAATTATGAGTAGGGTTCTCCTGATGCGTTTAGAGGAATGGGCGGAGGAAAATAAAATTCTGGCCGAGTCCCAATACGGCTTCCGTAAAGGCCTTGGGACAACAGAGCAGTGTATCAATCTCGACCTCCTCATCGGAAAGTACACGAAAGCGAAACAGGGCTCTCTATTTCTCTGTTTCGCCGATCTCTCGAGTGCCTTTGATTTAGTGGACCATACTTTGTTATGGTCCACTTTTTGGACATGGGAGCCCCCCCAGCAATTATATACTTCCTGGCCAGACTCTACAATAACTTATCGGCTCAGATCCGGTTTGGCCAGGCAGGTGAATGCACTGGGAAAATTAGGGTTAACTCAGGCATAAGACAAGGCTGTGTGCTGGCCCCTCTGCTTTTTTCCCTTTTTATAAATTCTATGGAGTCCGAATTGAAGAGGGTACAGGCTGACTCTCCGCAGGTTGGTGGTTATCCTGTGCCAGTCCTGCTATATGCCGACGATACGGTTTTACTCTCGCGTACTCCAAACAGGCTCCAAAATTTAATGAACTATTTTTATGACTTCATTAAGGCGAGAAAACAGAAAATTAACAACTCCAAGACTTACATTATGGCCTGTGGCAAACGGATGAAACTTTCCAAGCCGTTTCATTTTAATAATCACATAATTGAGGTGGTGGACAGATTCTGTTACCTTGGAGTAACATTCAATAACAGAGGGACTTGGGCACCTGAGATTTTAAACGTGAATGCTAGGATGGGCAAAAGCTCCTCTGGAGTATTCCGCTTTGCTTCTAAGCTAGGTAGTCGCCGCATACCAGACATGTTAAATATCTATAGACATAGATGTGTATCTATTGCTCTATATGGTTCTGGTATATGGGGCTATTGTAACCACAGGGAACTGCAAGTCACTGAGAACCGGTTCCTCTAAAGACTCCTTTGTCTACCCTCCTCGGCATCTAATGAACTGTGCCATAGCGAGGTGGGCATGAACCATCTTACAGACCTAATGGGAATGAGACCTTTAATGGTCTGGAGGTCAATCTGGGTTAAAGATGAGACTGATTTTACCAGGCGGATTATTTTAGATTGTCTCCATTTGGACAACGCCCGCAAGATTCCCTGGTTAAATTATGTTTCATCTTCCTTTAGTGAAATCTTTAACCTTGACATTGTTAATGACCCCCATAGTGCTGTTACTGTACCAAAAAAGGAAATAAAAAATGTCTTTATAGGGACCAAATCTAATTTACGCAGGGCTAAATGCAGCCTCATGTCAACTCATGTATTTTATTATTCTAATATGTTGGAAGACAGGGGCATGCCTATGTACCTTAAGACTATTACCAAGCAATCGCACCAGTTTGTTCTCACGAGGTTGAGACTTGGTATTGTTCATAATTTAGTGGCTTTTCCAGTGATGAAAATTCATAGCCAATCTCCCTGCCCCTGTGATGGCCTTACTAGGCAAAGCACTTTGCACTTTATGCTTATTTGCCCTCTTTATATGCACCTTCGTCGTTACTATCTCAGACCTGTTTTTAAGAAATATTCTGTGTATACTACAGCCCAAGCATTGAAACTGTTATTTGCACTTGATACCATGGATATCTGCTTTTTTACTGCTACTTTTTTACTTAAAGCTGTTTCACATAGGAAAAGCCTGGTGTTTTAATCCCTTTAATCCCATTATTGATGAGCTGTTTTTTTCTTTTTCCACTGAAATGTTTGTGTTTTATATATTGTGTGCTTTTGTGATTGTTTTTAATAATCGAATAAAGCCTTGAAATTGAATTGATTGACTGATGGAACCGACTATGATTGAATGTATCATGTCATACTTGTCACAGTCACGAATAAAACGTTTTTTTTTTAAATGTAGAAACCTTTCGATTCCTCCGTATTAATGACCCTTAGTGTTGCAACACAGTGGGTGGAAAACCCAGCAGCTGTGTTTTCAGTTTACAAATATCACATTTCCTGGTCCTCCAAGCCTACATCCCCTACAAGAAGGGTCTCACCTAAATAAAGTCAATGGTAGTGTTATCAGAGTGCCTAGAGTCCAGGTGTTAGATCAGTAGTAACTAGGAATCTGGGTTGCAGTATACTACTGCAAGTCCATACCTCCAGTCCTCTCTCGCACTGGGAAGGGAGCATACGACCTCCCGAAAGCTGCAGAAAGTATTGTCAGAGGTGCAGGTTTGAAGGAAATGTTCTCTGCAGCTCCAGAGCCAGGGTGCTGCTGGTCTCTGGGCTTGGATCTTTGTGAGCAGAGCTGCAGGGACCCTTGAAGTATACTTTAAGCAAGTCTGTCTGTCAACTGGACCTTAGTACATCTTCCTGTTTTCAGGCAGATCCTCGCCTCACAGGGCATCCCTGCTCCATCTTCCACCGTACAAAGGTCTTCAAGAACCCAGGTTGACCACAGCCTGAACGACAGCGGTCGACTAGCTAAGGCCTTGCACAAAGCAATGTGTTCGCCCAACACTGATCTGAAGGGTCTCCAAGACATCCAAATAATGTACGAGTTAATGGCTCAATTTGGAGAGTTTTAATACTCCTTTGATCGCCTTCTGGTTCCAAAACCACTTAAAGTCAGCCTTATTAAAAGATCTCCCAATCAGGGAAGAGTACAACTGCCCTCTTTGTGTCCAGGTTTCACAGTTATGGAGCAGTGATTCCAAGGCCACACCAGTCTGAACTGGCCAGGAGTTTTTTGTTGATCTGAGGCAGACAGTGCTGCCAAATGGTTCTGATTGCTAGGCAAGAGCTAGCAATACAGGAAGAGGGGTGGTTCACTCTGGCCTGAGAAATTACACTGAACAAAGGAAGGGGCTAGTAAGCCTTCCCCCCGCCCAGCCAAGAGGGAGGGATGTTTGCAGGGAGGAGGATCTCATTCCGAGGGAAATTGTGTCTTGTGTGCACCATGAACAAAGGCAGTCTGCATCATGCACATGAGAACACAGGCTCTACACCCATATTCAATGTGTCCAAAAGGACAACATTCTATTTCTTGCAATGAAACACTTATACAGGAGGATACAAGACTTCGGTCTTCAGCAGTATCCACATCCCAAATTCAGGAAGCGCAATTGTGGGACGGTAGTTTTATGTGAAAATACATTCAACATTGTTTAGAACTGCTCTAAAACTGCTTTGAACAAATATATTGTTCCAAGGTAATATTACAGTGGAAATAAAAACATCTTGTCATAAAATACAACATTCGGTTGTTTGAAAAAAGTGAAATATATTCCTGGACAATACCATCTTGGGGTTCTGGTTACTTTTACCAAGCACTTTACCTTCAGCCCTATGGTTTATTACGTCAGAGTAAATAAACGCCAGCTGCTCAGGATAATTATTGGTATGCTACCAGAGTTTCAAGTGTGAACAACCTTTTAAGTTTGGATTTTAGCACGTTAAAGCTCTTCTGGGGACAGTAAGTAGGCGCCCCACTTTTTGTAGTCCCCACAATGTGATGTATCAATCTGTGACGCCTCAGGGTCTGTTGCTGGAGCTTATGATTAATTTCCGCCTGTAAAGTCTCTCCTAGAGGTGAGGCAATAGAAGCATTTGTAGTGCCCAAGATTAGGCAGTAACCTCACTACCAAGTTGGGTTTGGACCCACAGTTCATAGCTTATTTCAACAAATGTAGGCTCTTCTGCTGAGGCAGGGAGCTAGGCTGCCCTTACCCTTCAGCTTCCAACCCACAACATTCCCAGTCCCTTCTGGAGCTGCCAGTTTCCACACACTTACATTTGGCCGCGTGCTCAGTGCTGCGTTGAAGCAGTCCACCGCCTTTTCATACTCGCCGCTGAGGTTGAAGAGGACACCCAGACCACACTGTACATCAGGATCAAGGCTAGACACATCCAAGCGCACAGCTTCAAGGAACATCTCCTTCACATCAGCAAAGAGAGAGCTGTGGGGAAAAGAAGAGCAGGAGTAAGGGGGAGAGAAACGTTCAGGTGATTTAGGAAGGACAAAGTAACAAAAAGCAGATAGGGGAAGGGCTTAGAAAGAGTGAAGCGTGAAAGAAAGATGGAGAGAAAAGAAAGAGTAATATTGAAGGAAGGGGAAACATGGGAGATGTGACATGAGACCTGGAGGTCATGGAGGTAGAAGTAGAAGAGGGAAAAAAAGAAAAGAATGGAATAAAATAAGAACGCAGGAGACAAAGAAAGATTAATAAATAAAAGCAAGTAGTTAATTGAGTTATCGGAGAACGGAAAATTAGAAAAGAGGAGAGGTGGAAAAGCGGTAATGAAAAAGCAGGAGTAAAACGGAGCAGCATGTGAAGAAACATGAAAATGGCGTAGAAAAGGAAGAGCGAGAGGTGAAAAAAGTGTTGATGAGTAGGAAATAATAAAATAGTAAGTGAGCGAGGGCCAAAGTTACATAACAAAAAAGGCAGCAAAGATAGCAAGTGTATGGGAACAGAAAGAATAAAAGCAAATAGAGTGAGAAAGAGGGAATGAATAAAAAAAGTAAATCGGATTTACGCGGTGGCAACTATTGATGCAACAGAAACCTATCATGGTCCAAGAATGATGGATTCTCCAAGTGCTACTAATTTTGGGACGCAACTTCTGGAAGCATTGTAAACAAAACGATTGCCGCTTGAGAGCCTCAAACTTTGTGGAAAAGTAGGTCCACTATACTGCATTGATACTTCTACAATTATCTGAATCTGGAGACAACTATTTTTTTATGTAAATCAGCCAGGATTGACATCAAGAGGTACTCAGGTCTACCTATTTGTCTTCACGTCATATGTCTCATATATCACAAGGTACAACCTCGTGATTTTACTCTGAAGCCTTTGAAAAAGTCACCTCAGTGACAAAACACATGTCGGCTGTTGTCTATCACCGAACATTGCTGTGTTAATTGGACTCGGCAACGCCATCACCAAATTGTGTAGTCATTGTATAAAAGAATTCTTTTTTCCTTTTTTGTAAAATTTGAAATTAATTCAATACGTTTTCAGTGGGATTACTAAATCATTGAGAAAATGACTTTCTTCTGTATTTTTTAACCTGTGAAAAGGAAACAAAGTTCTTTAAAAAAACATAAAAATATTTGTGACTAGGTATCATCAACTTCTTGGGGTGTCTGGGTATACTTCCTGATTGATAAAAAAAGTTGTATGTGGGAGGGGGAATCAGGACATAGGTCAATGCATAGACTGGGCTAAACAAATGTATGCTTTCTGTATGTGACAAGATGTCTACCACACATTTCAATGGAAAATTGTGAAACCTCTCAGGACCCAGTTCTGCACTGCTGGAAAAACTGACTGCCCTATATCCCATTAGAAATTCCAGGGGCACAGCTACGGCAATAGAGGAGCGCATCCCAATGACAGAATAAAAACCCAATACTCCTTGCAAATACTCACTCAGCCAAAAGGGATCCCATTGCCCTCTTGGGAAGGCCTAAGCCGCTTTCTGCCTCCTCCTTTACCAGGCTGGAGTACTTGGGATTATACCGGAGCCAGTCCCGCAGGGTCTCACATGCCTGCTTCTGGAGAGACTCGTTTGTAAAGCTCACAGCCAAGGCCATCAGGGCTGTGAGGTTATCAGGCTTCAGCTCCAGGCACCTACCAGGAAAAAAAGAAGACATGTAAGGAAGGAAGTGAAGCAAAAGGATGATAACAATGTATGGGATGGGAGTTGGATACATAGACAGACCATGTCTAGGGAAAAAAGGAATACCAAGAGAAAATGAGGGTGAAAGACAAACCAAGACACAATTATAATTATGGGTTAGAATGGGAAAAGTGTGAGAGGAACATGGGTGGGGAGGGGGTAAATCGCTGGGAAGGAGCGACGGTTTAAATGAGAGGGAAAAAGTGATATTTGCTCACCCAGGGATGCATCGGATAATCCTTCTCCAATGCAACCATCACTGAAGGTGAAGAAGCACGACCAACAAAAGCAGAAAAGTATTTGCCTTGTTTGGGAGTTGAGTAGCTTTTGGCCTCTTATCATATCTTTCCAATACTGAGGAAAGATAATGACTGTACTCCCACCCTTGGGTTTGTGCAAATTATAATAAAGGGCAGGGAGTCAATGTGTCATGGATGGTGTGGGCCTTTTGAAGGATCTCCCACTGATTTGAGTGTTTGTCCAGTGTGCAGCTTTCCAGAATGCCAAGATCTTCTGGCTGGATCTCCAGCCAGATGTTGAAGCACAACAGACTTTGGAAATAACACCTGACCCTTGTGCGTGATGTGCTGAATTATCAAGATAGCTCTGCAATTTAACTCCTGGCGTGGACATCGGTAGGTCAAGAATTCAACCACCAGTAGGCCAACAGGCCCCGAGACAGGTAGGTCAATGGAGTATCATTAAACTGCCCAAATCCTTCTGTAGGCAATGTCTTTCAGAATGAAAACTTGAAACACTCAACCATGAGTCTTTACTCGAATCTTGGTTGGCTAAACTTACTGCAGTTCTAATAATCTTCTTAAAATGAACAGAACATTTGTCAGCCTGATTATATTAGATGAGAGCCAATTAACTAGTGATGTGTGTGAAATTAGGAAAGGCAAAATGACATAAGTGTAAGGTGTAATCCATCATGGGAATCTTATTTTATATCAGAAATTACAATGCTTTTGCCCACGAGTAGCCTGGCACCAACCTGCCATTTGCTAAACTTGGTTTGAAAAGTCTGCTTCCCCCGGCAAGCATGGCCGTGTGGGGAGTTATTGATTTTACTGCGGAGAGGGCTATCAACTGTGCTTTTGCCAAAGGATGTTTATTTTGGTCTTTGTTATCCTCTGTGTGTTTTTGCTGATCCTTATGGAAAGTACTCCTACTGTTGCTTCTGACATCAGGTGTGTAAACTTGCTGCTTGTAGGCCTCTCCTCCTGAAAAACACTGATTAGATTCTGAAAAAGACCCTTTTTTCCTCTAGGCTCAGCATCTTCATGATTTCAGCTACAGTCTTCACTTTCTACACATAACTCCTTGCAAGACTCTCGAAGATGGAATCCACCAGAAATGGCAGGGCTAGGTTCTTCTCCTGTGCTGTTGTAGTTCAGGTTAGTAAGATGGAGGTAGGAGAAGACTCGCATTGTGACTCCCAAGGTAATAACAAGGAGTCTATATGTCACTTAGTTTCTAGCTTGGCTTATAATCGGTTTGTAAGCGCACATACTAAACTCAAGAATTTTATATGCAGTCTCCTTTTTGGTTTTTGAAAATTACTCACTAACCTAGGTAAGCTTTAGAGCTAACTGCCAGACTTTCTTCCACACTAAATTCATGCCTCTGATCTTTATCTGAATATCATGAAGAAGTGGGTGGAGGAAAGAACCTCTTCCTTACTGATTAAGCTACTTGGTAAATCAGCAGGAGGGTGTTTCTTCAGGAAGAGTTGATCATGTTTGGCACCTCTGAACCGCTTAGCCTATGTCTACCTTTCTGTTTGGCTTCAGAAGGTAGAGAAGACCTTCATAATTTGCTCAAAAAAGACTGAACCCAATGGAACCTGGCAGATGCTTTCAGTTGCAGTGTTTCATGGAAGACTGAGTTAAACTACCGGTGCAAAACAATATCAATATTTAGTGTCAAAGGTGATTCCATCATATCCCAAAGTGGACATATTCTGAAGGCTGATCTGTGCCGGCACCAAAAGCATCAGGCTGAGAGATGCAACTGTCCCTTCACAGTGTGGTGAGACTTCTGAGAGAGGAGATAAGGTCTGGGAAGGTAGAAGACTAAAGAAATAGGTTTTGATCAATTTCCTGACCTGCACCACAGAAGGAGCAAGTCTGAGGTGTAAAGGGAGGTCGTAGTAGTCTCAATCTGCAAGGGTTGTGTGTTCTTAGAGTCTCTTGGGTTTCAAACCTGTCCAGACATGTGCTCCAATTGCACATACACTAGTGAACACATCCGGTTGGTAGGGAAGATAGCCATGTTTGCTCATATGTAAGGCCCTGTAGATCACACACAAGAGTTTAAAGTGGATTCTAACAGGGGAATGGGAGGCCCTGCACAGAGGTATGAGAGATTTGACTTGCCTTTCTTTGGTTGGTGATTAGTAAAGTCACTGTACAAACAAGCAGTTTAATTGGTAGCCTTGGGATCTCTGGTAGACAACTAATGTGATGTCCCCAACAGTGTTTGCTAAAATGAGGAATCTCAGCGGTAATTCAGAAATTGCATCCCCGCTGGCACCCTCCCCACAATATGTATTATTGATCTGTTGTGTAATATCGCGCCTAGGTGTCCTCCTATGTGAACACATGTCCATGTACACTGTTTTCTTTTTGCCTTGTACTTTGTTTTTCTTTCAATAAAAAGTTTTAAATTTTTTTTTTAAAAACTGAAATTGCAGTGTGAAGAACACCATTTTGGAAAAAAGTTTAAAAAAATCAAATTTGAAGTCAAAATGTTTGGCAATTAGTTTGATAGGCAAAAGATTGCAATGTTATTCATTTTTCTCACATGTGCAGTGAGTTACACTCCACCCTAATTCTCACCCCTAACATTATTGAAAAATGCATCACTTCATCCTTAATGGTATATACTCTAATCTTAACACACAACACCCAATACTGGTCTCATCATTTAACCATCCCTAACACTATGCCTAACCCGATCTCTCACACTATCACTATGTTAACCCTAATCATATCTCTTACCTCACCTGTACCCTTAATTTAATCCCCAAGCCTCTCCTAAACCCACACCTTAACGCACACACTTGCCCGTACTAGCACCCAACGGCTTTAGGCTTGCATTAAGACGAGCGTGATGAGGGTCCTCTCATCTTCATGCTCTGTTAAATCTGTGTCTTTCTCATTGACCCCTCTCTGTCCTTCTCTGCTCTTATCAACAATAAAGGCCCAAGCTTAAAGCTTTTTCACCACTTAAGAACATCTGGCTCACAGTACAGCCTCTCATCTTAATATTAGACTTCAGTTTCAATTAAAGTGAGATCTACACCTACTATCCGCCCTAGTATAGACTACCTGCGCTTTAGGATTATTTTCCAGTGGCAATCTCCAGATCTCAGAATGCAATCTGCTCAACCTTATGATTACGCTAAGTGGAGATACGCCAGTCAGTCATTACCAAGTATGTTTACTTTCTGGCATTAGACGGTATACAAGGTAAACATACAGTTTGCACCATGATAATGACCAAAAAGCGCAATTTTAAGATCAGTTTCCTGGTTCTTTTTTGAAAATACATATTGCCACACTCAAGCAATGGGGAGAATGTCAGTACAACAAAATGAAAAATAAAAGCAGTGAGAAGAAGTGCAAAATAGACACAGAGTAATGTGGATTTGTCTGGCCTTTTTCTTTCCTTAGTGATCACATGTTTGGGTACTCACCGGCGCAAAGCACTAATAGCAGACAGCTCCTGCTCGTTCTCCGCCTGAGTGGTTCCCAGATACTGCCAGGCCTGTTTATAAAAAACAAAGAAAAGTAGTCTTACCTTACACTTACTACAAAGTGTGCTATGCCCATATCACCTATGTCTAGATAGGATCAGCTTTGCAAGCTACGTGGCGAGAATCCTTATTGAACCAGTTAAATCACAACCAATGTCGCATGGTCTACCTCGCCTCTCTACCATGGATTATACATTCATCAATCCTGTCAAACAATCCAGAGTCACTTTTTCCCCTCCTCCTCATTCACACAACAGCCATCCAGCAATTCAGACAGCCACCGGACACTCACAACATCCTCAAAACTATTTGAAAATCCATCTTTTTAGTTATAGCTAATATGCTGTTAAAAAAAAAGAAAAAGAGAGATCGCTCTCTGTCCTGTGGTCAGTCCACTTCCATCGAAGTAAGTGCATTACACTTCTTACCTCCATGTGGTCGGGCTGTTGTTGAACTGCAGCCTCAAACAGCAGCACAGCGTTGGGGAGGTCGCCTTCCTGCATCCTTCGGAGCCCTTCCTCAAAAGCCTGAGGGTGATCCCTCATTGGGTTTTCCTCTTCAAACGTGTAACCCTGGGGAGAGAGCAACAGTGTGAATCATCCTTATGAGCATCCACCACCAGGCCCATGTACCTTGACTCTTGCAGAGCGATTTGTACCCAGGAGCATTATCTACTCTCAGCCGTTCCAGGTCAGTGGAGATGCCCGTCAGTGCCATGCAACGCCCCAAGGGTCATATGCATGCTCCTCGGTTCATCCCTGTGTGGACTGCTCCCAGCAGGATGGTGTTCCTCACAGAAGTCATTCAAGATTACTGTAGGACCCAGACAACACGGGATTCCTCAGCGTCGCGCCACATCAAGAGAGGAGGAGAGAAGGAGTGTGCACTCCCACCCAACTGTGTGCAGTCAGTGCAGTAGAACCAAGGGGGAAAACTCTCTTGAGTGTGTCTGTCAGTGGACCATGACTCCAGCAGGCAGTGTAAGTTCACTCTCAGCAGTGCCATGTCAGAGTGGGCTGCACCCCAGCACTGTCTCATCAGTGTGCCCAGAGTTTCCAAGACCATGGCCAGAACATGCCATAGACAGATAAATAGGAATACAATTTGGCTGTGGCCACTGAGTCACAGAGGGATATTAATGATGGTGCCAGGAAACATAAATAAAAGGACTACTATTAGAAACTGAGGTCACAGGAGAGCATTTTGTGTTATAACAGGAAAAATTAAATGCAAAGTTGACAGTATCATCCGTACAACAAATTGCTTACTAATAGGTGTTGCTAAAGAATCATTTACAGGTGTGAGGCAGGTTTATCTTCCTCTCTGAACCCTGCCCAGGCACTAAAGAGCATCAGATCTGCTGTGCGTCGCATTAAGGCACATCTGAGAGTAAAGGAGGCAGCGGAGCATCTGTTTAGATAGGGAATCGATGCGTTCTTTGCTACACTGGCAATGAGGGTGAGAGGCAGATGGAAAGGCAACCGCTAACAGTGCTGCACCTGCTTAGCAGGGAATAATGCGACAGACGTTCAAAAGCTACTGCTGCCCCACAAATCCAGACCATCTGTTTGCTGTACGTCATTATGTTTTTTCTCTCCCCGGGAACAGGTCAGTGTGAGCTTCCTCCTAGCAGGTCCTGTTTAGAGTAAGCTTCATTCCAAGCTCACACGCTAACACATATGGGGTTTCTACTAACAACTTCTGGTCAATGTGAGTTTCTCTGCATAGGCCCAAGCTCACACGCTAACACGTATGGGGTTCATGCCAATATTTTATGGTGTGAGCTTCCTCCTAGCAGGTGCTGTTTAGAGTGAGCTTCATTCTAAGCTCACACCCTAGCACATATGGGGTTCTTACGACAACATTCTGGTCAGTGTGAGCTTGCTCCTATCAAGAGCCTGGCACAAACAGGAGATTCTGCGGACTGTTACCTTGTCATATGAGGAGGAGGTCAGGTCATCATAATCCGTCAGCCAGGGGTGCACCTCAGCATCACGCTTCGCCATCTCCTCCCACTCTGCCTGCAGCTTGTCCCAGAAATCAACATCGGACTGCGAAGGAAGAGGAGGTTGGGAGTTGCAAGCGGTTGGAGGTTGAAAGAGGGGATGGGGAAGGAAATGACCAACCAGGCAAACAGGTGAACAGGAGAAAGGAAAGTAAAAAGGTATGGATAAAAGAAAGTAGAAAGGAGTGGAGAAAGCAAGCAATGGCATTAAAAAAGGAAACAAGAAAAGTAAGATGAGGAAAAGGAAATATTGGAAGAGGGGAAGATGAGTAAAGGAAAACACAATTTGGATGGAGACAAATGAGAACAGGGTTGGGAGAAAGCAGGAGAGGGTAGAGAGAATATTAGACAAGAAAGAGGAGGAAACAGTAGAAAGAAGAGAGTGAGGGGAGAAGAGTAAATGGGAGTAAGAGAATGAAAAGTAAAGAAGGGTAAATGGAAGAGAGGCATGAAGAAACAAAGAGTGGAAGGATACAAATAGGGAAAAACAGTAGAAGCAAAGAAGAAGATTTGATATATGAGGGTAAAAGGACAGAGCGGGTGGAAAGGAAATGAAAGAGGAAGTGGAGAAAGAGTACATGGTTGTTAGGAAACAAAAGGTGGAGAGAAATGATGGAAGCAGAGGAGTTTGCCAATAAGAAAGGCGACAAAAGTAGTGATAAAAGGAGCAGTGTGACCAAAGTTAAGAAGGGAGGGAAAAGAATGGCAGAAGAGTGACCATGTAATTAGTTGTAAAGAGAATTCCCGTTATCTCAGCCTCACTCTAGCAATAAAGATTCTCAGTTTTTTGGTCCTGTACGCACTCTCTGTTCGGTGTATTCCCTTACTTTCCTCACTATTATCATCCTTTGGGGCAGTGAAACAAAGTCTTGCTACGATGTTTGGGTCTAGTCTAACCCACAAGGGTTACCAACTGGAAAACTGGCAGTATCCCCAATGGAAACTAATGGCTGCTATCTGTCCAGCCTCCCTGCTCTTCCTTTCCTCAAAGCACAGGAAGAAGCCTGTTATGCTAACAGGTAAATCTAACAACTCACAATCCCACCCAGAGAAATAAGGCTCCTTTGGGAGACAGATTCCAGAGACACTTGCAGTACTGTAGAATTGTATGGAGGTGGTCATGCCTTGTCTACCTCCTGAGCATATTCTCTGCAGACATCCCCCACAATTTCTTCTCAGCCCATTTGGTCTATTGAGTACTGCTCTTGTGTGCATTTTAAAGGTTTTCATCACTCCCTTTTTTGCCCCATCCTTTTTAAAATGATGTTGTAGGGACATCATCTTGTGCACATTCACTGAAGCTGTACCCCCTTCTTTATCAGAATGTTATGAAGGGTATTGTCCTTTCCTACGTCAGTCCTGTTTGCATTTTCTGGAGAATTCAAGCTCCATCTCTCAATCTACTTCCCCCCACAGGGGTATTAGCATGATCAAAGTTAATCTGTTCGGCATCCCCCTGGTCACCCTCTTAATTGCTTAGCTCTCTTACCTCGACAGCCACTTTAGCCTTCTCAAAATCCGTGTCTGCTGGCAGGTTCCCACTCATTGCAAACTGGTCGACCCAGGCATCTGAGGCAGCCTGCCACCGGAAATAAAAAACACAATACAATATGGAACCCTCTAGAAATGAAAATGAAATAAATAGTTGGGCGTGAAGAACTTATCTCTCTACCGTTCTCGACTATAAAAATGTAAGAGTTGTGAAATCCTACTCGCCTATAAATCTCGGAGCATTCTAAGAACTGTTACAATGGGTCACAGGCCATCACTGCCACTCCTAGCGCTAACACTTTACACACTGAGGCATCTTTTCGTCTTTAAAGGAATTGGTGTGATTCCTGTTCTGCAAGAGGTACTTCCCTACCTGCTGCTGTAAAAATTCATCAGCCCACTGCTCTGCCTGCCCCGGGGCGCTAGCGGTCACAGTCACTTGGTTTTGGTCAATGGTGACCTGACCGTCTCCTATCTGTCTGACAAACTTCATGAACTGTCACCAGGAATGAAGATGGGAGCAAAAAAAGAGACAAAAGAAGCGGAAAGCAAAAAGAAGACAACAGGGAGAAAGAAAGAAAGATGGATAATATTCAGTTAAGAGATGCTCGAAGTCTCATCTCAAGAGGTCTACAAAATCTTACCATTTTAAAATACATATTAATAGGTGTTCTGCTAAAATAGATCTCCTTAGTATTTGAGTTTCATTCTCTTAATATGATACCACTAAGAATTGTCTTTACTGGCACTATATCACAAATATTTTATCAAGACATCTTAAAAGGAAGTTCCAGATACAAACAGGTCCCCCAACTCTCCTCACCTCGGAGCCTGAGAGCTTGGGGTCCTCCACCTTGGACAAGAACTCGTTGGCTGTTCTTCTGATGTCCTCCTCGGGCTGATATTCCTCATACCTAAAGTTCCCGCACAAGACATGAATAAGATTGACATGTCAGTCATTAGACATGGGAGGATGGAACATAACCTCAGAAATATTCTTTCCAGTCCCCCCCTTGCAATACTGCTCTTCGATCAATCCCCTAATCAGGTTGATAAAGGCTCCTTCCATGTTTCTGCTTTACTATACTTGCATTTTTAGATTTTTGGAAAACCATACAAACTTTTAAAAATATCTGAGGAAGAGACACAGCATAGTATAGGACATTTGGTTAGGCTCGCATGTCCAGCACAATGGCCCCAGCTTTCAGCAGTAGAATTATATGATTCACGGGTTCTGACCCACAAACTGATGCGTGTGCGGCACAACCAAATGAGGACATTGGAGCGGAATCAAAGGAACAAAGAGCGGAACAGGACAAGAAAGATGCTGAACAGGTAAGCACAGACTGCTTCAGAAACAAGGAAGGCAGGAAGTGAAAATCCTAATAAAGCTGAGAAGAACAAGTTACTTACCTTCGGTAACGCTTTTTCTGGTAGATACAGTATCTGCCTGTGGATACCTCACCTTGTGAATATCCCCCTTGCGTCAGCAACGTTCGGAATTGTTCTTCGTAGCACGCTGGCGTGGGCGACGTTACAGGAACGCGGCATCGCTCGCGACTCCGTCTGACGTCACCGACCCCTTACTAGGCCTACGTCGGCGTGATGACATCAGTTCCGCCCTTTTTTCCGTGCCTTCAAGGCACCCGGACGGACCAATGACAGCAAATATACATATATACAGTGTACATAGTACATACAAATCAAAAACAGCACACATAGTGCGAAGCAAAGGTATCAAAAACCCAATATATATACAAATATAAACATAAATAATACATAAACCCAGGTATAGCAGAGTGGACAACGGGGAGGCGGGTGGGTCAGTGAGGAATCCACAGGCAGATACTGTATCTACCAGAAAAAGCGTTACCGAAGGTAAGTAACTTGTTCTTCTGATAGATACATCTGCCTTGTGGATTCCTCACCTTGTGAATAGAGTCCCACAGCAGTCCCCACTCCCGGAGGAGGGTGTCCACTCTGCTACACCAGGAAATCATGGAGGATAGAACGCGCGAAGTGGCCGTCCCTCCTCACCTCGGTATCCAAGCAGTAGTGCTTCGCGAAAGTGTGGAGGGAGGCCCAAGTCGCGGTTCTGCAAATGTCCTCAACAGGTACACCTCTAGACAATGCAGAAGTAGCAGACCTTGCTCTGGTAGAATGAGCTCTTATACCCTCAGGAGGGTCCTTACCCGCAAGGGAGTAGCAAATCTTGATGCACAGGATTATCCACCTGGAAAGTGTGCGCTTGTGCACCGATCTGCCCTTCCGACAGCCAGCAAAACCAACAAACAGCTGGTCGTCAATCCGGAAGTCTTTAGTCCTATCCAGATAAAAAGACACCGCCCTCTTAGGGTCCAGACGGTGCAGTCTCTCTTCCTCCTTAGAAGGGTGAGGGGGAGGATAGAAGGTAGGAAGGGTAATAGACTGTCCTAGATGGAAGGGAGTTACCACCTTAGGCAGAAAAGCAGCCCTGGTCCTAAGAACCATTCGTTCAGCATGAATGGTCAGGAATGGGGGCTTAGAACTAAGAGCTTGAAGCTCACTCACCCTCCTTGCCGAGGTGATTGCTACTAAGAAGACCGTCTTGAAAGACAAAAGCCTCATGGGACACTTGTGTAAGGGTTCGAAGGGAGAACCCATCAAGAAAGACAAGACAAGATTCAAGTCCCACTGAGGCACAATAAATGGAGAAGGAGGAAACTTATTTGTGAGGCCCTTCAGAAACCTCAAAACCACTGGAGATTTAAAAAGAGACGGCTGGTCCGGCAAGCATATAAAAGCCGATAACGCCGAAAGGTAACCTTTGACTGTGGCAACAGCAAAACCTTGCTGCGCCAGAGAGAGAGCAAATTGCAAAATATCAGACAGATGAGCCCTCAAGGGGTCAACAGTCTTCTCCCTACACCAAGCAACAAATTTAGACCATCTATACGAATAGATGGATTTGGTGGAGTCACGCCTGGCCGAAAGAATGACGTCCACCACATCGTGAGGGAGAGAAAAAGAGTTCAGGTTGCCCCGTTCAATCTCCAGGCATGAAGGTGTAATGTCTGGAGGTGGGGGTGTAGAACCTGCCCCTCCATCTGAGAGAGGAGGTCTGCCCTGAGAGGGAGACGGAGCGGCGGGTGAGAGAAGAGGTGGAGTAGGTCCGTGTACCACACCCTTCTTGGCCAATCCGGGGCGACCAATATGACTTGGGCCCGGTCCTGGCGAATCTTCCTCAGAACCCGAGGAATCAAGGGTATGGGAGGAAACGCGTAAAGGAGTTGATTTCCCCAACTGAACTGAAACGCATCCCCCAAAGCTCCTTGCATCGGATACTGGAGACTGCAGAATGACAGACAGTGAGCATTCTCGCGAGTGGCGAACAGATCCACCCGAGGAGCCCCCCACATCTGAAAGATGTCGTGAACAACCTCCGGGTGAAGCCTCCACTCGTGATCGGCAGAAAACTGCCGACTGAGAACGTCTGCACGAACGTTCAGAACTCCGGCCAGATGATTTGCCATCAGACAAATCTGATGGTCCTGAACCCAGGACCAGAGACGCAGAGCCTCTCTGCAGAGACACTGCGACCCTACTCCTCCCTGTTTGTTGATGTACCACATCGCGGTCGTGTTGTCCGTCAGGACCTGAACCGACTGACCGCGAAGGGAAGGGAGGAAGGCCTTGAGCGCCAAACGTATCGCCCGCAATTCCAGAAGGTTGATGTGAAGCAACCTTTCCTCTGGAGACCAAAGACCTTTGACCTCCAGATCCCCCAGATGAGCACCCCACCCTAGAGTGGATGCATCCGTTATCACTGTGGCCACCGATGGAGGCAGCTAGAAAGGCTTTCCCTGAGAAAGATTTCTTTCCACGCTCCACCAGGACAGATCCGCCGCAGTTTCTCTGGAGATCCTCACTGACTCCCTGAGATCTCCGTTGTGCTGATACCACTGCCTGCGGAGGCACCACTGGAGTGCCCTCATGTGCCAGCGTGCATGGTTGACCAACAGAATGCAAGAAGCCATCAGACCGAGCAGACGAAGGACCTTCAGGACTGGAACAACCGCTCCATTGAAAAATAAAGGAATCATTTCCTGTATGTCGTGAATCCTTTGAGGAGGAGGGAATGCACGACATACAGTAGTGTCCAGTACCGCACCTATGAACAGGTTGCGCTGGGAGGGCACCAGGTGAGACTTGGGTACATTTATCGAAAAACCCAACCTGTGTAACAACTGAGTTGTCTCTTGCAAATGAAGGAGCACCTTCTCTGGCGACTCTGCTTTGAAGAGCCAGTCGTCCAGATACGGAAATACAGGAATCCCCGATCTTCTGAGATGTGCTGCCACCACTGCCATCACCTTGGTGAAAACTCGAGGCGCAGTAGTAAGTCCAAACGGAAGGACCGCAAACTGGTAGTGTTGCGAACCCACCGTAAAACGGAGATACTTCCTGTGCGACTTCAGGATAGGGATGTGAAAATAAGCATCCTGCAAGTCGATCGACACCATCCAGTCTTCTTCCAACAGCGCTTGAAGAACCTGCGCAAGAGTGAGCATCTTGAACTTTTCTTGTTTCAGATACAAGTTCAAGATCCTGAGATCCAGGATTGGCCGAAGCCTGCCATCCTTCTTGGGGATCAGGAAATACCGGGAGTAGCATCCCTGACCCCTTTCCTGCTCCGGAACCACCTCTATCGCACCTTTTCTGAACAGTGCCAGGACTTCTTCCTGCAGGAGGAGCAGGTGGTCCTCCGAACAATAACCTTGGCAAGGAGGGTAATTGGGAGGAAATTCCCGAAAGGGAAGGGCATACCCATTTTCTACGAGATTGAGAACCCAAAGATCTGATGTAACCGATTCCCAATCTCGTAGAAAATGAGTAAGCCGACCCCCTACCGGACCCGCATGATCCGGAATGGCGGATCTAGGGCTGCTTTGCTGTTGCAGGTGGGGGGTGGGTATTAGAGGAGGAAGTAGAGGAGGAAGAGGCTTGACGATCACGTCCACGACCCTTCTGTCTACCTCTATAAGATTTGTACAGAGGGTTCTGTTGCTGCTGCTGTTGCTGCTGGCCTTGCCTGAAAGGACGAAAGGAAGATCTGCCAAAACCTCTGAACCTCCTGGTAGCTGTACCTCTCGACTGTAAACCCAAAGATCTAGCCGTCGCCCGGCTATCTTTGAATCTCTCCAGAGCTGTATCTGCTTTCTTTCCAAAGAGACCAACCCCGTCAAAAGGTAAATCCAAAAGAGTAGCCTGTACGTCAGTGGAAAACTCTGAGGATTTTAACCAAGCAGCTCTTCTGGTAGCCACTGAAGAACCCATTATCCTAGCCACGGAGTCAGCAGTGTCCATGCCACTCTGAATGACTTGGCGGGCCGCAGCTTGAGTGTCCAAAACAACCTCATTAAAGTTCTTTCTGTCTTCTTCTGGAAGTTTAGCAGACAATTGTTTGACTGAGTCCATTAAAGCATGCACATATCTGCCAAGCAAACAAGTAGCATTCGTTGATTTTAAGGCCATGCTACCAGAGGAGAAGACTTTCTTAGCGGCCTGATCCAACTTCTTGGAGTCTTTATCTCCAGGAACTTGAGGAAAGGAGCCAGCTGATCTATTCGCACAAGCAGCCTGAACCACCAGACTCTCTGGCGAAGGGTGAGATGACAAAAACTCAGGATCTCCAGGAGCCACCCTATAACGTCTCGCCACCGATCTAGACAGTGCAGGTGCAGACAAAGGCTTTTTCCAAACCTCCAGTATTGGTTCTGTCAGAGCTTCGGTAAAAGGTAGAGTAGGCTTAATGATAGAAGAAGGTGAATGTAAGACCTCTGTGAGGATATTAGGCTTAAACTCAACCGTTGGTAAAGTTAAGTTTAATAAATCAGCAGCTTTCCTAATTACCATATGATACGGAACGACATCCTTGGAGGGTGCATCTGATACCACAGGTAATCCCCATTCGGGAGAAAGTTCAAGACTACTAGCAGAATGAAGATCCTCAAAATAATCATCATGCTCATGAATTTCACCTTCCTCCATATCAGACTCCACATACTCTTTTTCTTCAAGTAGACGCTGGGCTCTACGCCTCGACCACTCCATACGGATCGACGTCGAGGGATTCGGTAACGACTCCGATGGAGTCGGAGCCGGCGTCGACCGAGGATCTGGAGCAACCGGAGTCAGAGAAACAGGAACCGGCGTCGAGCCTCGATCTGAATTCCGAGGTCGCTCCGGAGACGGCGAAGCCGTGCGCGGAGTCGAAGACCTCGACGGCGCTGAACCGATCCAAGGTGGATATGGAGTCGGCATGAAGGGTAGAAAAGGCGCCGGTGCATAAGCTTGGGGGACACCCAAGTTGAAAGACAAAGGACCCATAGGACCCGCAGGTGCTCCAGTGGGGTACATTGCCCTCGCATACACTCCATACATAGCATTTAGGAAATGCGATGGATCTTGACCAGGACCAGGATAAGAAGGGTAAGAACCCATTGGATTCGTAGGAGGCTGAACTGGATTCGGCTCCTCTTGGTCCTTTAGGTTTTCCGGTTCATCTTCCGGAATTGGAGATTGAGGGACCTCCACGACGTCCTCATGTTCCGAAGACTGACCCGAAGCCGGATTCGGATCCAGTTCCGGCTCCGGTGTATGCTCTCGAGATCTTACTGGAGTGGTAGCACCAGCAGGAGATGGAGACACAAAGTCTTTGTGATGCTTTCGAGAAGATTTCTTCTTAGAGTCCGAAGATCCCGAATGATGGTGAGAACTATGCTTCTTCCTCTTATGTCTTTTCTTCGAGGAACCTGAAGCATGTCCAGAAGCCGATTTCGACGCCGACTCCGATCTGGCTCCTGACCTCGATTTCGACCTCGATGACTTCGATCGCGACCTCGATCGTGACCTCGACTTCGGTCTCGATTTGGAGTGTCTTGACCTTGACCTCGAAGATCTATCGGCTTCTTTACCTTTTATCTTGGTTAATAAAAGTTTCGCTTCTCTTTCACGCAGAGCCTTCGGATTCATTTTCGAACAGGATCGACAGCCCTTGACGTCGTGATCCGATCCCAAACACCATAAACAATCCTCGTGTGGATCAGTAATTGACATCATCCTGGCACACGAGACACACTGTTTGAATCCCGTCTTCTTCGACGACATCCTCGACGAAGAACAGAAACAGTAACAACAAAAAGAAACAATGTCTATCTGTAACTAGAGAAGATCCCTGAAACCGTTAGCGTCGACGACGCGGAAAAAAGGGAACTGATGTCATCACGCCGACGTAGGCCTAGTAAGGGGTCGGTGACGTCAGACGGAGTCACGAGCGATGCGGCGTTCCTGTGACGTCGCCCACGTCGGCGTGCTACGAAGAAAAATTCCGAACGTTGCTGACGCAAGGGGGATATTCACAAGGTGAGGAATCCACAAGGCAGATGTATCTATCAGAAGCAAGATTGCTTTAGTAATGGTCTTAAAAAATCAAATGCTACAATAATAATTCATAAAGCTAGTTATCATGACTTATTTATTTATTTCCGCTTAAACTAGTCACTAAATTGTCCCAGTGGTGTGTACGGTGGATACTGATTTTGATTGGGATGCTATGGGTTGACAAAAGTATGTCAGGCAACCTGTAACAAACTCATATTTAACATACAAATGGAATTTGTAATTCTTGCCTCGGACTCCTATTCGTCCATTAGAGTCAGGCACTGGAGTGTACACCAAAGGTCAACATTAGAAGATTCAATGTGTATATCCTATTGAAGCATGGATATGCAAGGCTTTTATGGGTATTCATTTTTATCACCTAAGTCCTTCTCTGAGGTTTTGCTACAAAGATAGTTAAAATACATGCAATCTGTGCTTTTTTTCCCTTTCAATCTGCCGCTACCTCAGAGGGGTTGGACAAAGAAGCAAGCAAGGCACAAACATTGAGAGCTAAGCTTCTGTTTTTAATTGGTCACTGTCAGAGTAAGGTCCCCAACTCTGTAATCAGTCACTCCCATCAGCAGTAAGTAGTATAAAAGACTGAGAACAAGCTAACTGGATCTGAACCCTGTTTCAGCAAGTTATGTGACCTTTACTTGTCATAATAAACTACAAAGCTTAGGCACCAGAGGAGCACATGGAGGTGCCAAATGTGGATAGAGATTAAATACTGTGCACAAATAGATGATGTCTGATAAGAGTGCAGTCATTTGGGAAGTTGAAAGGGCCTATTCTCTGGTGGTAAGATTTGCAAATACACCAACATTTGCATAGAGTATTTCTGAAAACAATAATTGCTGCTATGTACAGCCTCTCTAAACTCCCAAGTGCAGGCTATCCAGCTTCTGCTTTGCTTGTAGTTTAGGCCTACTAAGCATTGCTTCCCTGATGGCCTTATTTCTGACCTAGGGCTGCCAGCCGACAGCCATCTTTTGACAATTATTCCATTGTCATTTTCTTTGCTATAAGGGAGCACTGAAATACCCTTAGGACTGAGAAAAAATATACATTAAAACCTTAGAAAAGTGATTCATTCTCTTTAACAACAGAAGATGTTAAACTATTTATCCAAAACAACGGTTGTTCTACCGCCCAACACAGACTATATTGCTGCTTTCTTGATTTTCAAGGTGTTGGTGAAGTTGTTGGTCAAACAACTGCAACTATGCCTTGACGATCATGCATCCCAAATCAACCACTGTCCTTCACTGGACAAAGCTTTGGCGGCCTTGTGTAAATGCATTTCCAACCAGCAGGCAAACCATTGCTAGGCTGAACCACTTCCACCAGCATCAAGGTACACTGATGAAGCACAGATGTTGGTGGCCTCATACAAAGTCATCACTCTTACTAAATGAAGAAAAGTTTGAGTCGCTTGTACATATCACAAGAATGTCCATAAAAGAGATAAATGAGTTGCATTTACCTGAGACGTAAAACAGTATGTAGACTTGATTTAGGATCCGTAAGCTACATAAATGATATCACTTTTGTGAATTATTGGTACCGAAATCACTGCAAGTCATGCAAAAATGATTCACAAATGAAAGAAATAGCACAGATAGGAACATCGGGTAGGCATAACCGCCAGAACTCTTTCTCAGGGAGATGTCCAGAGAGCAGTTGTTTTTCCACGTACCACAAGGAATTCATTCTTTAATGTAGGAGGGTCACTAGAACTACAACCCACACACAAGAGATTTACGCAATTGTTAATTTATTTTTAAAACCCCAAATTGCTGAAGCCAGCCCTCCACCCTCAAAGGATCATTGTGAGCAGTTCGCTAATTTCTTTCTTTGAAAAATCAGCCTTATATCACTCTCTGGCATGAGACCTGGATCTAAACATTAATACCAGAGAAATCGTCCAGGCAAAAGAGGTTTCATTGGATTTGTCAGCCTTCCCCAAACTGAACAACAACGTCATTAGAGCAGCAGCCAAGACAATCACATCTGGCTCGCCTCTTGACTTGGCACCTATAGATCTCCTGCTGAAGGGAGGTGACCGTACCAGCTCTGTCTTGGCGGATATCTAGAACATCTCACTGCAAAGTGGACTAGTCCCTGATACGTGGAAACACGCAATTATTAGTCAATTGCTGAAAAAAATCGTATTTGGATCCCAACAAAATCGAAAACTGTAGACCAATATCATTACTTCCAGGTATTAGCAAGATTATACAAAAGTGGTAAATGGCTTTTTGGCAGACTTTTTGGGAAACGCACAATCTCCTGCATCAGATGCAAACAGTTTTTCCTCCCAGGTATAGTACGGAGATATCCCTTTTGATAGCCAAGGCGGACTCAAAAAAACATTCGACCATGGAGGGGCAGCTGCTCTCATTCTTCTTGATTTGAGCCCAGCCTTTGATACAGTCTCCAGTGGCAACCTCCAACACAGATTTTAGGCGGTAGGTGTCACTAGGAAGGAGCTAAAATGGCTGACCTCATTTTTCGACAATAGATGTTTTCAGATTAGGGAAGGGCCTTGCCTGTCGGTTGTCCGTCAGCTCAGGTACGGAGTGCCCCAAGGCTCATTGTTGAGCCCAACTCTTTTTAATACCTATGCCCGCCCTTTAGCAGACACTATCTGTTCAGCTGGTCTCACTATGGTGTTGTATGTTGATAACACCCAGATCGCTATTTCCTTTCACCTAACACAAGCCCAACCTCAGAAACATAGTCCACCTGCATGGAACAGGTGAACAACTGGATGACAAGCTTAAATTCTACGGCAAAAAAACTGAGGTTATTGTTGTTGGAATCAAACCAGCATTGTGGGACCACATTCTCTGGCCTTCATGCCTGGGTTTCCACCCATCCCCTAAAACAGAGGTTTAGAGCCTGAGCGTTTTAATAGCTAATAATCTAACCATGGCCATGCAGGCAAAGAAAGTGTCAGGGACATGTTTTGGTTTCCTGAGAGTCCTCAGAGAGCCAATAAATTGGCTCCCTGTGCACACTCAAAGAGTTGTGGTACAGCGTCTTGTACTTTCACGCCTAGACTATGGTAACTCTATCTAGGCAGTCCTGCTTATGAAGTTCAGAAGTTGAAAGATATTCAGAACACTGCTACCCGAATACTGCTGGACCTGCCTAAAGCACAGTCCATACGTCTGGCTTTGGCAAGACTTCATTGGCCTCTGGTGAACAAAATAATTTAATTCCAGGCCTTGTGCAGTGCGCACGAGGTAAAATACTTGCGTGGCCCGCATATCCTCAGTAACCTTATCACACCATACTACAACACAAGAGAGTTAAGATCCAGCAATTGCTCCCTCCTGGTTACCCCCAGAATTAAAAGAGCCAAGGGTGAAGGGCGATCGTTTGTATCCTGGGTGTCTAAACTCTGGAACTCCCTGCCCAGTTACCTCAGAGCCAACTGCAACCTGTTAAGTTTCAGGAAGCAACTGAAGACCCACCTCTTTGCCTAAACAATACATTTCTTCTTCACAATTCCGGTCAGTGCTGGGAAGCCCGGTCTGGAGTAGCTACGCGCTTTCCAAGACTAAGTAACGGAACATAACATCTCCACCCCCAGAGAAGATTGGGTACATTACACTAGGCCCTGACGAAATGCCATTGATCCTTAGGGACAAAAGAAGCATGAAACATGTCGACCATAAATTTAATTTTATTAATTTCCCAATTATCATAGGTCAAAGAATGCCTACTTAGAAGAGAACACTAGGAATATTATTTTCTATGGTTTCTCATTCCTGCTTTTATTCTCAACAAAGATCCCATTTCTAAATTAAACGAAGACAGCGAGGTATCTATAGTTAATTTTAATCACTTTACACCAAGTTTCCAATTCAGTGTCTGGCGCTCGTTACCAAACCTAGGTTGCACAACTACACCTCATTTGAAGAAAAAAAGATCTCCGACAAAGAGCCCCCTTGAGGGGCCTCATTGGGCATTGCAGTGCCAGCCCAACGAGGAGCAAACCCAATGAGGAAGCATGCCACCCTTGGGTGGGTGAGGACTTCAACTCCTACCAGCAGATGCTCCTAGTGACTGAGTGGGTTCTGGATATCTAATATACTATCTCAAACCAGCAACAAAACGGTATACTCCTCTAAATTTGATACAAGTCAGGAGACCATATATTGGACCATAATCTCTCCTTATCCTCCAAGGATTAAGATAGCACTGTAAATGACACAATCTGAACATAGAATTGTAGGAATCTTCGAGCATGTACTCTTGAAGGACATGACTGGTGTTTACTACAGCACTAAAGGATCCTAATGGAATTGTGGCATTAATCCTCGACTTCAAGATTATCTCGATACATAAGGGGGGGTGGTCGATCTTGAATCTGGGGAACTGGGTTTGAGTCTCGGCAACGACGCTGAACATCCTGTGGTTCTGGGCAAATCACTTAATCTCCCTGTGCCTAACAAAAATGAATATGTGTCCTCATGTAATGTAGCTGGTGCTATGTAAAGCGCTCTGATACCCAGTTCGGGTGAAGCTCGCGCTACATAAAATTCTGCAAAAAAAAATAAATAATAAGTAATGTTGATGTCGAGGATGCACAGAGGTCTAGGATGCATCAACAGTTTGAGGAGAAACATGCGCATATTGCTCAGAGGTTTGATGTGGGCATCAGAGAGAAACCATCAACAACTGAAGGAAGATAAAATCCCTTTAGTGTACCAAAAATGCAACCACAAATACACTTTTTTCCACCTTTATGCTCTGCACTGCCCTCAATAAAACCCTGTAAAAAAGATGCGATGACTAGTGAGGGGAACAATAAATAATACAGCACACAGAAAGATACCCTTTCATTAAACCTAAGGATAGGGGCATGCAGGAGAAGCAAAATAAATTAATTCAGCTATTATTCTATTGTGAAAAATTACATGAATTGAAATGCAATGCACAGAGTTCAGGATACTTGCACGACCGAGTGAAAAATGAACTAATTCAGTTGCTGGACAACATTATGGGAAAGTAAAGCAGTTTCCTGTCCCAAAGTGACAGTGAAAGTTAATTTTTAAAGAGGCTGTTGCCTATCTGAATTCTTACCCTGCATTCTTCCCAGTGAAAAGCAGAGTATTAAAAGGTGTTAACCCACCTTATGGTTTATTTGGGTATTTAATTCCAATTGCAAAGAAGTAAAAACCTTTTACTTTACCTGGCAACTTTATGTGCCAAGCTTGGAACTCGGGCCACTGTTTGAGTCAGCATTGACATTACTTGCCCCTCCTCGCTACCCTGCGCTTTAACTGTAGCTACCACGGTCTAAATAATGGGCTGTGTACTTATTTAATGCTAAAACGCTTACAACTACAATAGATGCAAATATTATAAAATATGTTAATAGCTGATTAAAGCTATAGGTGGAGGTCGGCAGGGAAAATCCTTTTATCGAAAAAGGAAATAAAGCTGGGCACCATTCTAGAAATGAAGGGGTTAATTCAGGTGCCACTGCCACATCTACATACAGGCTGCACCAATGATTCTAAATCATGTGGGCACTAGCTCCTTTTTTCTGCTGTCAGTGGGACGTTAGCTTTTGGCCTGCTGGCCCAGCAGGTCACAAGTTTGTGTGGTGGAATGACAGTAACCAATTTTAAAGTCCTGCCATTGTTCAAGCAATGTAGTAGTTAGAGTTGTAAGGTTAGGGTTATAGACACTGCTTCATGTGCTTAATAAATTACCAATAAAAAAAATGAGTGAGTGCAGGGGCCCAAAGATTTGAGTTTTTCTTAGAAACCCAGTGCTGATAAACACCAGGTTTGATGAATTGCAAGGCAAGGGATGCCTAGTTTTGATTCCACCTCAGGTCTCTGTCTATCACCACTCTACACTTCGGGACTTCTTTTTTCTTGCAGGTTAGTTTTCAGGTTCTTTTTCATCACTGTCCCTAAAAATGGATGCTGGGGCCAACCCCCTGCAGACACCTGTCCAAATGAAACACTCCTCCTGTAGGTCTGGGAGGAGTAAGAGTGACTGGGAGTGGCTCTGATTTTAGGAAACGCAAATGGCTTGATAAAGTCTCCTGCAAATTGTAAGAACTGGAAAGTGGGTTTTCGTGTGTGAGATAGTGTAGTTCTCTCAACTACAGGTCTTTTAGAAAAGTAAAAACAGTTACAAGACACAGGAAAGAAAAGAATGCCAGTGTTTGAAAACTCAAGTCACTGTGTTGGATAAAAAGGAAAATCCTTGGCCACACCTTCCTAACCTAAAACACTGGGGGCCTGCCCCTGCCAGTACTAGGCATGCACAACCTGAGCTCCAGTTAGATTGCCAACCTTCCTTGGTGCCTGCAGATTGTAGTACTGTGTTTGACTTTTTGTTTTTAGCTAGAACTGCTCAAAAGTAAAATAATTCTTCCCACCTGATCACCAAGGGAGGTTTTACTGCAGTTACAACACTGATTTGCTCTAGTCTGGCAACGAGATACATTTTGTCCAAACCAAAGGTATCTTAACTGATAAGAAGATCATTCAAAAGGCTGCGGCTGGACTTCTACTTACGGCCCCCGAAATACTCGCCAATGACTCCCTTCATTAGGCACTCGCAATGGGGCCAGTCAATGTCAGAACTACATTTAAGACGATAAGTGCATTGCCAATCAAGCAGACCAAGCCATGGCCCTTGTGAGATGAAGCAGCTATACCCCCAGTTATGTCATTCTTCCTTGGCTGAGAAAAGGTAGGAAAAGGGACTGGGGCTTCTACGTACTCGACTCAATGTTCAATGCACTGTCTCCTACTCATCAGGTTCTGCCAGGGCAACTTCTCTTCTGAAAAAGGTGATCCAACCTGTTAACCAATTTATTTACCATCATTCGGCTGCTAAACTTAGTACCACAATGCCATACAGCTCCACTTTCTAAGAGACACAAAATAAATAAATAGTGTTGTACTCATGATTGATTGAGATTATCGTCTTTGAACCAGGAACAGGATAATGTTTATGTATTATGATATGATGCATAATTAGGATGATTGTAATACAATTACCAAATAGAAAAGAGGCTTGTGTAGAATGAAGAACTCGCATGTAACACATATAAAACACTGATGGCAATATGTTTATCTGCAGGAGAACCATACAGACGGCAACCAACCAGTGCCATTTGTAGGAGAGACTTATTAATATAGTCTTGAAAAAGATGGTAATACATCGATAAAAACCATCGAAACGCGTCGACGCCTCCCTGCACGATCAGGAGATTAAAAGACCTAGCCTGTAGACAAAGAATTGTAACATGTCCAGGATGGTATCTATGTCAAAAATCTCAAAAAACGTGCAATAGTTATTGACAATTTTATGTCTATGTATGTCTCTCCTCTTTTGTATTTCTTGTTTTTTTTCACCTGGATATATGTATTAATTGGTTTTTAATAATTCAATTTTATGTGATATTGTGTAGGAAAAACTGCATTCAATGAATGTGTTAGAATTTTTTTTTATATGTGTATAATGATTTGTTTTTAACAGAGTGTATTTGGATGAATTTTTTTACAATAAAATAAATGAACTACAATTTTTGTTGCATAAGTATATAAGATAGGTAAGGTCCTCAAGGGGATCTAGTGGGCCTATTGGGTAGTTTGAGACAAACATTTAGGTTTGTCCTATGTAAGAATAGTACGCCAAGGGACAACTTTTTACAAAATAAATAAATACAATAAAGACTATGCCCCACAAACAGCACCTACAAAAAAGGCCTACATATTTATATTCAGAGAGGTGATTACATTTTAAATAAATACCATTAAACAAATTCTCAATTAACAGAGTGAAGACCTGAACACCTTAACAGAGTGAACAGTATAAAGACGGATTACTAAGAGTGGCAATTAAACCACAGCCTTGTGTGCGATAAATGGTGACGCCTTTT
Organism: Lissotriton helveticus; assembly: GCF_964261635.1. Taxonomy (NCBI): domain Eukaryota; kingdom Metazoa; phylum Chordata; class Amphibia; order Caudata; family Salamandridae; genus Lissotriton; species Lissotriton helveticus. Next base: position 72,959,751 of record NC_136068.1, on the reverse strand, counting down.
ATTAATAAAGCATTCAGGGCGCTGGACTAAATAGCACAAAAAACAGCACAAACAAAGAAAGGAGGAATGCACACTCAAAAAACTGAAAATGTATTTGTGGAAGGATGGTTTGTGGAAAGGTGGCCTGAACAATGAATTAGAATGATGGATTCTTACCACTTATTAGCGGTCTGGTCTTCGGCCTCCCCCAGCCAGAGCTTCTCCTCAGACTGCTCCAAGTATTCCTCAGCCCACTGTGCAGGGGAGACGGAGAGCGGATCTGGAAAAGAGAGACCAGAAGGAGTCAGTGGGTGCACACATAGAAGAATGTCTAGACTCAGCGGCTAATAAGTAAATTTGCCTGGGGAAGAGAGAAAGGAGAAGAGAAAAACATGTTCAAGACCTCAGCCAGTGGGAGATGGTCATTTGTCTTTGAAGACAATGCTACACCAGGGAGTGCCAAGTTTATCACACCGACTCTCACAATCGCTTACCTTGTATTGGTGAGATGATTAAATGTATTTATTTAGTGACATGGCCTTGTGGGCTACAGAATGGTCACAGTTCCTGGAGTCTAACAAGCGGCACAGCTTGAAACTGGCCCTTCCATATCAGAGAATCTAGCTGATTTCAGGAGCTGGGGAAGCATTGAGAGTTTCTTTGAACTTGGAGGGATCATGAGAGACCCACAGCCGGAACACATTCTTCTTTACTCCACTAAAGGTATTCTGATCGACATTTGCCACGGGGCAGCTGATGGCGCTAGACCTAACCCTTGAAATCAGTCGCCCGCTGAACCCTTGGATCCTCACTGCCACAGAAAGAATCAGGGTGCCTCAATGGAGTGCAAGGTGCTAGAAACCTCCTGCCAAGCTTCCAAACGATGAGGAAGACACAGACACAGAAGGAAGCTTCTAGAGGGCCAGTGGGGCTATTCGAAAACACTAAGGAAGGACACCCTGACTCAAGTCACCCCATGCCCCCACGAGAATTTCTTAAAAGGAAAACCTGGGTGCGGCTAAAGGTACCCCTTATGAAGCTGGGGCGTAACACAGGCCCGCGGATCGGGTGTCCCCCCAAGCTCCAGGGGGGCCCCTCAGCACAGCACTCTGGCCGGAGATCTGATTTAGCCTGGAGGGGAACCCCTCCACGTACCTTTGCAGGGAGGCCCCCTCAATTTTCGTTACGTCAGTGTTATGAAGGAGGGAGTATAGAGCACATGTTCAAGGGAGAGAGGATTCTCCTACCTTCCAGGGAGAAAATGCACAATATATTTGACAAAATGGAGGGGACAACAACTGCTTTTGAGGCAAAGGTAGAGTAACTGAACGTAAATGTAAAGAATGTAGAAAATGGGAGGCCAATGTTGACAACAAGGTGACGATACTAGAGACTGCGTTGAAGTGGCTGAAAGACAGCGCCATACACATTATGGAGATGTGAGCATGCGATGGTGGCGCACCTGGCGGAATAGGTTGATTGCCTAGAGAACAGAAGATGCTTGCTGAACCTCAGGGTCTGGGGTGGCCTGTGGTTGACGAAAGCCAGCATCTTGTGAGCTAAAAAAAAAAGAAAATGTCCTGCAACGAGAGGACCCGGCAAGTTGAAAAGGCAATGCAATTGCCCACAAAGGGACAGAAAGATTGGGCAGGAGAGGCTGAATGTGAAATAGTGGTGTTCATGATTAGAAAGGAGGGGCCATTTCATATAAAGCAACCATAATAAAAGGTGGTCATATTGGGTAAAATAATGTTTCTGTTCTATCACATCTGCTCAGTGTTAGGGAAATAAATCTTCCAACCCTCCTAAGAGGGACACAAAGAAAACACAGACAGGGGCTCAGAAACAGATGAAATACATTTGCAGGTACCAATGCTTATTGGCAGGCAAGGCAGAAGGCTGACGAACCTCCCAGTGTTACGTCTTGGAAAAAGCCCCTTTTGCCCTGAGCTATTCTTGGGGGGTCTTTAATATGTTACAAAGTGCTGTCAGCAACAAAACCCCAAAAGGGGACACATGGGTAATCATATAGAACATAGAATTGCCAATTAAGCACAAAACATAGTGAAAAATATACTTATTGCAGTGTAAGCAAACAAGGGACCATAAAACAGGTTGAGTTAAACTTAACATAGTGACAGGAGCCCTAAGACTGTGGTTTATGTTGACAGATGTTGGAGGAGTGAGAGGGCAGTGAAGGGTCTTGGGTCAGGTTGGAATAGATTAGTAAAGGAGTGGGGGAGCACTGCGGAGGACAGAGCAAGACATTTCTTTAGATACAGATGAAGGTAGCTTGATGGGTCTGACATAGTGTGAATGGGAATTGGAACTAATTCCCATATCTGTGTAATAAATACACATGGATATATATTTTGCTCCCACAATATCTCTGTGAGATAGTGGCTCTATATATACTGTACCAAAGTAAGGTACAGTGGGTATAGAGTCCACAAACCCCAGAGGTATAACAGAGGCTAAAGTCAGGTCTGACCTTACTCTCTAAAGTGGTAGCTTGGTCGAGCAGTAAGGCAGTACCAGAGGACAGTGTAAAGCATTTATTGCACACACTCAGTCAGCAAAAGGTTTCACACACTCAAGAACTGAACTCTAGGCCAACTGTTTTTACATCAAAAGATATAGTTGTTTTATTTTTAGAACCAACAGGTATCAAAATATACTTTTCTCAATATAAATACTCTCAGGTAATTACTTTGCAAAGAGGCAATAAACTTTGTAAGCACAATAGGTACAGGGGTTGCAGTAGGTAACACAATTCTTAACACAATCTAAGATTGAGCTCAATGGGTTTTTCTACATAAATTCAGTTGATTACTTTATCGATTACTTTTGTAACTCCAGGACTGGATCCTAGATTCAGGCCTGGGGGCTAAGCTAAAAACAGTTTACTAAAAACGTTTTAGTTATTGCAATGATTTTTAAAGACTATAAAGGTATTTTAAAAGTTGACAGAAACTTTTCAGTGAAAAATTAGCAATGATATCCAATGGAAGGAAATTCAAGTCACAAGTAAAGTAGGTTCTCATTACTTTTGTAATCCAGGACTGGACTCCTAAGTTCAGTATTGGGGTCTCTCCCTAAGACAGGTAAGTAATTACGTTTCAGTAATTGGTACGATTTCTAAAGAATATTTGTAATTTTCAATGTTATTCAATGGGAAAGGTCAAAAGAAAACAAAGGCTGCAGACTCGGGGGACGGAGATTCTTCAGGTGCAACCACCACTTTTAGAGGTAAGTTGGAGAAGAGGTGAGTACCCCAAAGGAGGGCACAGAGGGCCGTGGGGCGACGGTGCAGGAAATCTTACCCTCGGCTGGTCGCGGTTGGAGGGGTGCCTGATTCTGAGGCTGCAGGCGTTGTCTGGGTCGTCGAGGAGGGTCTTTGGGCACTGGACTTCAGGTCTCAGTCGCCGGAGGGACGTTCTCATGGTCTTGGATCACTCAGGCACGGGCAAGGCTTGGCGGGTGCAGAAGGGCTGGATTTGCAGTTCCTGGCTGGCACCAGGGGTGTTGCTGTGGGGGCAGAGCCTCTGCTCATGGAGTCCCAGTCTGTTAGAGGGTCAAGGCAGGCAGGACCTCCGGGTCATCCAAGGTTGCTGTCCGCAGGAGTCGCCGGGATTTAGCAGGAGCAGGTTCCAGGGTCGACAGGCCGGTAGGGCTGGGGCCAAGTCAGTGGGCGTCGTCCTGTTAGCAGCTGCACGGCGGGTCTTCCTCTTCTTGATCTTCTTTCTTCTTTTCTAATCGGGATATGAGGAGGGAAGGTTCAGGGTGCCCCTAAATACTGAATTTAGGGGCATTACAGGTAGGGCAAGGGCAGGGACCAATAGGTCCCTGTCCTGGGGAGGGTACACCCCCGAGTCTGCTCCTCTCCGGTGGGTGGGGGGCAGGAGCCTAGCTGTGATTGGGCAGGGTTCCCCATCTTCAAGATGGCGGAGCCCGGGGTCGTGCTTCACCTCGCCTCTCCCACCTGAGGGGTGGGGTTGGCAAAGCTGGCACCCCCCCGTTCCTGATGTAGGGTTTCCCGCCAGAGTGGGGGTCAGAACCGGTGTGGGCCAGTTGCTGGGTACAGCAAGGTCTGAAGAAGCTCACAGTGGAGGCAGGCCTTTGAAGCTTCTCCCTGCCCATCCTGGGGGAGGAGACCTAGCACCTCGGATGTGCATTGTTGCAGGCCCAAGAGAGCGGGGGCTCGCCACCCAGGGGTTCAGCAACATGTCTATTGTGTAGCAGCCTAGGCAGCCTCTCAGTCCAGACGTGGATTGTAGGTTAGGTTTCAGGGGGCATCTCTAAGATGCCCTCTGGTGCATTTCACATTAAATCTCACACGCATCGGTGCGGGTTTAATGTGCTGAGAAGTTTGATACCAACCTTCTCAGACTTCAGTGAAGCCATCATGGTGCTGTGGAGTTCGTAGTGTCGACCTCCCGGCACCATATACTCTTAATGGCAGCACTGCACTTACAGTGCCCAGGAATGGCCCTGGGTACTGTAGGGGCCCAGGGTTCATGCACCTGTACCCACACCACTGGAATAGAGCACCCAGCTAGAGGGGTGACTGATGTATGCCAGGGCAGTGGGTTTGTGGGCATGGCACAAAGGGATGTGTGCCATGTCGACTCTTTATTTAGTTCTGTACTTAGACACTCAGCCTGCAAAGGCAGTGTGTGGGTGTCAGAGTACAGGGCCCTTAAGGGTGGCACAATAAGTGCTGCAACCCTTAGGGGTCTTCTCTGGTCACCATGCCCTGGGTACCTAGGGTACCATTTACTAGGGGCTGATAGGGCGCCAGAGATGCCAATTGGGTTTTAGTTTCAACACAGTTTTAGGGAAGGAACACAGGCCCTGGGCACCTGGTTGGCAGGAGCCCAGGGCACACTCAGTCAAAGCACATCAGCAGTTCAGGAAAAAGTGGGGGCATACCAATGCAAGAAAGATGGCACCTTCTCACAATCTCCCCCTTTAGGATAGTCATATCATGTACCATATGTAATATAGAATGCTATTTACCCAGTATGAATCTGTTCTTGGCATAGAGAGCTGTAGAGCCATATGCTATACATAGATTGCCATCTAGTGTTGGGTCCGAATGTTTGCACTGTTTTCCTTCGAAGAAGTCTTTCCAGTCACGAGGTAGGTGACTCCTCCTTTCGGTGATAGTGCACATCGGCATCGACTCCATTGTTAGATTGTTTTCCCGCAGAGGGTGATGATGGAATTAGTAAGAGTAGTAAAAGGAGATGTCCATGAATGCATGTATCTAAGTAAGATGTTATTGCAACAGGTATAGGTGCCCGGGGAGGCAGGTGGGCGCTTACGACTTTACAGCTCTATATGCCAAGAACAGATGCATACTGGGTAAGTAGCATTTTCCATTCAAGGCATGTGAGCTGGCGATCATATGCTATGCATAGACTACATAGCAGTTATCTCCCAAAGCAGTGGCCAACCTGTATCTGTTGCAGTGGTCTGAAAAAGTGTACGTAAAACTGCCTGGCCCACTCTAGCTTGTTGTCTTGCTAACAAATTTACACAATAGTGTTTTGTGAATGTGTGAGGTGTAGACCATGTTGCAGCTTTGCATATATGTCATCTATGGGTATATTTCCTAAGAATGCCGTAGAAGCCCCCATTTTGCGTGTAGAGTGCGCTCTAGGGGGAACTGTTAACGTTCATTTTGCTTTTGCATAGCATACTTGAATGCACTTGACTATCCACCTTGCAATACCTGATTTTGATATGGGATTGGGTTTGTGTGGGGGAGCAAAAGCGACAAAAAGTTGATTTCTGTTACGGAAAGGTTTTGTCCTTTCTATGTAATACAGCAATGCTAACTTCACATCTAATGTGTGTAGGGCACGTTCTGCTACTGAATCTGGTTGAGGGAAGAACACAGGTAGCTCAACAGATTGATTGATATGGAAAGCAGAAATGACTTTAGGATTGGTCCGAAGATCCACTTTATTTTGGTGCATCTGTAAAAAGGGTTCTTCTATAGTTAATGCCTGAAGCTCACCTACTCTTCTGACTGATGTGATAGCAACTGAGAAATTGCAGTTCACATTTGTGCAATGGCTCAAAGGGAGGACCCATTAGTCTGGTGAGAACAATGTTAAGATTCCGCACTGGAGCAGGTGGACGTCTCGGGGGAATGACTCGAGTCCCTCCATGAAGGTTTTGATAACAGACACTCTAAAAAGAGATAGGTGTGGTCTATTCTGAAGGTATGCAGCTATTGCGCCCAGATGTAGGCGTATGGACGTGTACGCTAAATTGTAACATTGTAGATGTAACAAATAACATATAATGTTTTGTACAGAAGCATTAAGCGGGTTGATGTGGTTGTTATTACAGTATATCACAGACCGCTTCCACTTTGCTGCATTGCATGCTCTTGTGGTAGGACATCTAGCCTCTTTGATAATGTTCATGCAGTCTTATGGTAGATTAAGATAGCCAATCTCCAAGATTTCAGGAGCCAGATTGAGTTGACTAGGGTCTGGATGTCTTATGTCTCCATGGCTCTGTGTGAGGAGATTGGATGTAAGATGTACTTTTTGGTGAGGAACTACTGAGAGTTCCAATAGGGTTGTGAACCAAGGATGACGCGTCCATGTGGGAGCAACTAGGATTAAATGTCAGGGACGCTTGTATGAGTTTCCGAACCACTAACGGAAGGAGTGGGAGAGGCGGTAAAGCTTAAGCAAATATCCCTGACCAACTCCTATAGTGCATTGCCTTTGGACAGTGGGTGTGGGTACCTGGACATGTAGTTTGGGCATTTTGCATTTAGATGTATGGTGAACAGGTCTATGTGTGGGAAGCCCCACATTTTGAAGAATGGGAGGAGTACTTGAGGGGGTATTTCCCTGTGGGGAACTTCGTCCCGGTCCTTGGCCGGATGAAGATAAGAGCGAGTCGCAGGGTAGGGTTTAAAGGCTTTATTAGCTCTTCTTTGGTTTAAGTGCTCCGGTTTTTGCATGAACTGGGTAACAGTCCCAAGTATAGACCGGAATTGTCCAGAGTCACTTGTTATAAGACAAAAAAACCGAGTTGAAACAATAATCCAACTGGAGGGGGGGAAACTGGAGAGTTACGCTTCTTTAGGGAATGTTCATAATAGGTGTTAACAATCGTGGCTTCGGCTCTCTTCTTCTTTCCAGAGTATTCCAGACCCACGTTAATCCACGTTGGGGAAGACTTGAACCGGCCTCCAACAAAGGGGGGAAGAAGGGAAAAGAAAACACACAAGACAAGTGTCAGGGCTTCTGTAATAATTACATGTAGTGGGGTAGGGGAATCGTGCCCATCCCCGCCGGTCCCTATCAGTGAGGTGCCTAAGTGAGGGACAAAGTGCTATCGGCGCGGTGAGGTGCTGAGATGGCCCGCCCACCACCTTTTAAAAGACAACCCAGTCGCCCCAGTCACTCGCCTATTGCCACGGTCCCCTGTGACCGTGGTATGGTGAGATCCTGACTCCTCTGGTTCCCTCAGGGGGCCGGTCTCGCTCGCGTTGTCGGGTGTCTTTGCGGCGTCTTCTTCTCCGTGGCAGTTCACGGCGCTGGTAGCGTCCTCTTCGCTCTCTTCTCCGGTGTCCTCGTCGTCCCTCTCGCGTGAACGGGGGTTCGGCTCCGGCTCACTCTCCTCCTTCCTTGCGTAGCCGGCCATTTGTATCTGCGGGCCGGATGGAGCTACGGCCGGCGTTTCCTGAAAGCCTGCAACGCCAACCTCAGTTCCAGTTTGGTCCCGACCGGCGGCCATCTTGCGTTGGGTCGCGGTGGTGAATCCCTCACACTCCCATTCGTGGATTTGCTGTGTTTGACGACTGAGCACATCTGCCATATTATTGTCTACTCCTGGGAGGTGTTCTGCTAGGGGATACATTTTTGTGATGTATGGCCGATTTCCAGATAGTCTGTGCTAGCTGTGACAGCTGGAGAGAGTGTGTTCCTCCCCGCTTCTGTATGTAGTACATCGCTGTCATGTCTGTACGAATTATGGCAGTCTTACGCACTAGCTGAACTTGAAATGCTTTCAGCGATAGGAAAATCGCTAGCATCTCTAGATGATTTATAGGTAGCTGTTTCTGCTAGAGGCTCCAAATGCCCTGAATTGTGTGGGTTTGGAGATGCGCTCCCAAACCTGTCATTGATGCGTCTGCTGTCAGTACTATCTGTGGAACCGGGTCCCTGAAGGGACGCCCTTTTAAAAGGTGTTGCGTTTTCCACCACAGCAGTGAGCGACGGGTGCAGCCATCTACCAACACTAGATCTGATAACTGACCATAACCTGGGTTCCACTGACATGCTAAGCATTCCTGTGGGGAACGCATTTGAAGTCTTGCGTAGGGACTATAACAATGCAAGACGCCATGATTCCCAGTAGCTGCTTGAACACTCGCGCTGATAAGGAGTGTTGAGGCTGAAACGGAGACATCAGGGTTTAAATATTTCTGACTCTGGCTGGAGTTGGATATGCTAGAGCTTTTTGTGTGTCTATAGTAGCTCCTAGATATGCTTGAGACTTGGATGGTTGGAGATGGGATTTGGACAGATTTACTGTGTATTCTAGCTCGTGGAGCAATTGCAGTTTTTGTGTGTGGCATAGACAGCTGTTGTGCGAGCTGGTCTTTATGAGCCAGTCATCTAAGTATGGGAAGACGTGAATATGTTGTCTTCTTGGATGGGCTGTGACTACTGCCAAGCATTTTGTGAAAACCCTGGGTGCAGTTGTCACTCTGAATGGGAGGACTTTGAATTGGTAGTGCCAAACCGCTACCACAAATCTGAGATATTTCCGGTGTGCAGGGTGTATTGGAATATGAAAGTAAGCGTCCTTTAAATCCAGAGGGGAGATAAAGTCGCCCTGCTGAAGAAGGGGGAGCACTTGTTGGAGTGTTACCATATGAGAATGATCCGAAGGAATGTATAGATTTTCATTCTCGGACATCTAATATAGGCCTGAAAGAGCCGTCCTTTTTGGGAATTAGAAAGTAGAGGGAGTACACCCCTGCTCCCTGGTGTGGTAGAGAGACTGGTTCTATTGCACCTTTCTGCAATAAAGAGAGAACTTCTTGCTGTAGAAGGGTGAGATGATCTTGAGACATGAGGTGTGACCTTGGAGGAATGTTCGGTGGAGTGCTTGTAAACTCCAGGCAATAATCAGATTGGATAATTTGTAGAACCCATTTAGCCGATGTAATCATATTCCAAATGGGTAGAAATTGAGAAAGACATCCCCCGACAGGAGTGGAATGGTCAGGGGTATGGAAAGAAAGTCACTGTTTGGTGTTAGCAGGGGTAGTGTGTGTTGAGATACCTCTGCCTCTTCCCTTGCCGTTGTTTCGTCTATATCCACCTCTAAAATAACGCCTTGAAGAGGGCGACTGATTGTTGCCCTTGCAAGAGGAGGAGGGTTTGTCTGTAGACACATTTTTGGAGCCGCTCCTGTAAAATGAGTGATGAAAGGTTCCTCTGTAGGAAGGGGATTGTAAGGCCCCCATGGACTTAGCAACTTCAGTATCCTTTTTCATCTTTTCTTAGGATGTATCAACAGCTGGACCAAAGAGGTGTTCTTTATCAAAAGGTTGATTAAGAATAGAGGCTTGCACCTCAGGCTTGAATCCTAAAATTCTTAACCAATGCCTACGGAGCAGTACACTAGTGTTTACTGCTCGAGCTGCTGTATTAGTCTGATCTAGAGCACACCTGATAGAGATATTAGTTATGAATTTACCCTCTCGAATAAGGGCACTAGCTCTAGACTTATGTTCATCAGGAAGAAATTCCATGAGCTTTTCGAGCTCATCATAATGAGCTCTATCATACCTTGCCAATAGTGCTTGGGCATTGGCAATGCGCCAATGATTAGCTGCCTGTGACACCACCCTTTTGCCAGAAGCGTCAATTAATTTGGACTCTTTATCAGGAGGAGGGGCTTCACCTGTTTGTGAATTAGCTCTTTTACGAGCGTTGGAAACTACCAGAGAGTGCAAGGGCAACTGATATTTGATATATATAGGGTCATTGGGTCCAGATTTGTACTTTTTCTCTACCCTGGGAGTGATAAGTCTAGCTCTTACAGGGTCTTTAAAGATGTCCTCAGTATGTTTAAGCATACCATTTAACATTGGTAATGTTTGTGTAGTCCTTTGAGATGAACTTAGTGTGTCAAACAAAAAGTCCTCCTCTATAGTCTCTTTATGAAGTTCGACCCCATGATATTGTGCTGCTCTGTTAAGGAGCTCAATATAGCCAAAGTTATCATCTGGAGGAGAAGGTCTGGATGGATATAGGTCGGGTCATTATCTGGTTTAAGGTCAGTATAATAATTATCCCATGGGTCAGTATCCTGTGGTGTATAGTCATCTATATTCCCATCTCCTGTATCCTGTGGGTCAGGTGATGGTGATGTAGGAGAATGTGTAGGTGTAATGAGCAAATTTGGATCAGAAGATGGAATGTATGGTGGAGCTGGGTTAGTACTTGGTTTTCCTTTTTAGAGGAATATGGTAGTCTTCTTGTAAAGCCATTTTCCTCTTTTCAAGACATTTGGCATAAATGTGTCCAGTTTCTGGGTTAATCACAATCTCCTGTTTCGGATCCAAAGGTGGAATATCGGGCCGAGGCTCTTCATTTGAAGTATTTTCTTTAGATACCTGTTTTGGGGTCGAACGTTTCGGCTCCTTAGAATTAGCCTCATACACCAGTGGCACAGAAACCAAAAGGTGTTTCGATTTCGACGCCGAAGTAGAGCCCGAGCCGGAAGGCTGTTTATGTTTCGACGCCGAACTTGAAGGTGGGGCGCTCAAAACCTTTTCTCGGTGCCAACCTTGGCCCGAAGGCAGAGGAGGGACCGGAGCCTTTTTATGGAGAAATGTTAGGGGAAGGAAGTCTTGTTACTCACGATCCGTTGTTCCGGTGTGAGGTCTTCGGCATCGGAGTCTGCTTCAGACACGAGATATGTTCTTCCTCCATTTCAGCTTCCTACGCATGCGATTCTTCATGTTCGGACTCATCTTTCGAGGAGATTCGGAGCGCAGCCACTTTGCTGGTACATTTCTTGACGTCGAGCCCGACGGTCACGGGGTGTCTTCTTCGATCGAAACGACCGGCAAGGGCCGCAGTCCTTCTCGTCGTGTTCCGGAGATAGGCAAAGGTTGCACACTTATGCAAGTCGGTGCGCGGAAACTTAGCGTGACACCCTGGTCAGAACTTGAATGGAGTCCGTTCCATCAGCTGCTACCAACCCTGGCGGGGGTAGGCCCAACGGCTTTCCACAAATCTTCTGATCGAAAGTTTTCGCGTATAAACAATACGGGGAGAATGGGGAACGCAATCGATAAACAATACCGTCTAGGGTAGGGGATTGCGCGTCAAAGGGGGCCCGAAGAACGGTGCCGAGCTGGAGCGCAACAATTCACATCCAAACCAGATGGCGGAAAAAACAATCTAACAATGAAGTCAATGTCCATGCGCACTATCACCTACCTCGTGACTGGAAAGACTTCTTTGAAGAAAAACAAAGTGCAAACATCCGGATCCAATACTAAGATGGAGATCTATGCATAGCATATGATCTACAGTTTATATACCTCGGAAAATATATATATATATATAGCATTACACAGTGTTTGAATAACTTGCATATTTTGGCACGTAAAAACATCTAAGAGGTATTCCTTATTCAACAGACAAAATTATATACTAGCACTCAATGAATTTAAATGTTATATATGTTTAGCCATTAATTCAAACATTTCCTTGTGTGCTTCCTCTATGTCCTGCTGTATTTTAAGATATCTAGCTCTTGCTCTGTAATAGGTAAAACTTTAACCGCAGAAATTGAAAGGCTGCTCTTACTACACAATTGCAGTTCCGTGGAGCAACAACACTGAAGACAACAGAATATTATCACTATTGCTATAAAGATACCCATTAGTGCTAGAACGAAGCTCTTCAACCATCCTGTTGGCAGCCATGACCATGGCCATTACCAATCATCAGAATCTCGCATGCCGGTCACTTCTGCCTCTACAACTTTTACAATTTTGGCCCCAGTGCCCGTATCTCTGGCAAATATAACACTGATCCATACTCTTGTCTCTTCTCTTGTATCCTTGTCCTTCATCCGGTCTATGCTGTGCCCCCAGACAGTACATTCCCTCTGGCTCATCTTCTCTTTGTACTTGCTGCAACATCATCCCTTTGTCTTTTTTAGCTGTGTCCTTCTTTACTTTGAAAATGTCATCTCTTTCTATGGTAATGAGAAGCATGCACAACTCTTGATATCTTTTAGTAGACAAATCAGGGTGGCGCAGTTTACAACTATGGGCCATAGAACCAAAACAATCCATTCATAAGCGTCTAAGCAGCTAATAAGTAGCTAATACTTTATATGCCTCTGTCGTGTGTGGTACACATGCACGGTTATCTCATGCTTCATTGTATCTTCAGATATAATCGGCCACTGACTTGCCTTACTTCTGCAATGTGGAAATGACTTGAGAAAAATCACCACGTTTGACTGCTAGGCCATTAATTGTGTCCCTTACAGACTCTAATCAAAAGATGGTGCCCGGGCGGTAGCTTACTTGCGAGGCTTTTCCGCGCTGATTTCTCTTTAGCGGACACGAGGGGGCCTAGCCACTCCGGTTTAAGCTGTCTGAAACATCCCGGAGCCTGGCGGTCACGTTGGCGGCAGCAATTACGGCCTGAGGGTAACTTGGGGAGGGATTGAGAATACGCTGCCTGACCCCAACATGGCGGCGTGAGGAGTTCGGCGACCCTGACTGTTCTGCGAGAATGAGGCATGGAGGCCGAACCAAGCCGCAGGGAGGTATCGCCGGCAGCCCGTCAAACGAGGAGACAGTTGGCAGCAGAGAAAGTAGGAGGCAGGCGGACCAGAGCCCGGGGCAGTGCTGCGTGGTATCGGCCAGGCAGCCTGTAGGACGGCAGCAGGGGCGTTCACTCCGCAAGATGGTGAATGACGTGGCCCTCAAGGGAGACCAGGGTAAGTGACCTCTCTCCCCCGCTCATCAGTCAGCCCTCCCCTACAACTAACACGATTCTACCTTGAAACACCGCAATGAACTGGTGATAAACCAGACCCCACCCTCCACAGGGCCTTCCTCAATGTTTGCTTTGACCCTCGAACAGCCCCCAACACCGATGATACGCGGGCTTTTCCTCCTGTCCTGATCACCAACCCCACCAAAGTGCTGTTCCTGAAGTTGTGACGATCTGCCAGTTATTTCACTCCTCAAGATGGCGATTGCCAGTGTCTCTCCAGTGAGGCCTGGGTTTGCAAGTTTCCAGATTGGCTTCAGACACTGAGAATGGGCTCTAGTTACAGGGATCCCAGCGCTGCTTCCCTGGTCTTATCCGGACTAGTTACAGCTGTGAAGTAAGGGCGTTTGTTTCAGGGATCCCTGTGCTGTTTTCCCAGGCCACCTCTTTGTGTGAATTCTTCAGACTTTGGAACTGTCTCTTCCTTCTCTCTGCCCATGACTTGTGTCCTGGCGGTAAATTGAAAGACGAGGCGGACGGCACCCCCCAGGAATAGTGGGACCTGGTGCTTTTTGATAGAGGTATGACGATGCCCCCTGGGCTGATTCCAAATCTGTTTTGCACCTACTGCGGAGTCCGAGCAACCTTGGCTGATGCCTTTGGAGCTGTTCTTTGCAGCTATTGAGGAGTCTGGCTCTGGTTCACCCCCTTGCCTGTCACCTACCCAGCAGGACACCTGACATAGTTTTCCTCGTCCTCCGCTGTTTTTCCTTCCCCCTCCCTCCGTTTTCTTTAATTTAATTGCTGTAACTATGTAACCTGTAACTCGCTGATCACGTAACTATGTACCCTGTAACACACTGATCCTTATGTAAAGCGCTCTGATACCTCCGAGTCTCGCCATATATAAAGCTTTATAAATATAGTAAAACTTTATAAATATAGTAACATTTCTACATATCTAGGGGGCATAGGCAATGCATGAAGCCATTCATAATATTTCATACTGGTGGGGAGTGGGTCAGGCGTGTTCTTAGTCATCTGAGTCGCCTTCAAGGGGGTTCATTACTTTAATATGGTTGTTCCCGCCCCAACACTATGTTTGGTGCAGTTATTTTATAGTTCCATGATATTTCATTAGTATACGACTTCTCGCCATTTACCTTTAGTGCCCATGTGCATGACCGTGTATGTATCTGCCGTTCCCTCTTATCTATCTTATCCTGGAGTTTATTTCTTAAAAAAATGGCTTCCACTTGTGATATCTAAGAATTGACTTAGACATCACAGGGGCATATTTGCTCATAGAGATAATATTGTAGTGCAACCTACCTTAGGGCTGTAAGGCCTACTATAGGGGTCACTGACTTAAACCGCATGCAGCGTCTGCAGGCATGGTACAAAGGGATGTGTGGCATGTTGTGTTTTGACTTTTATTAGCACCAAGACATGCAGCCTGCAAAAGCAGTCTGCATAAATTAGGTGAGGGGTCCCTTAGGGTGGCACAATACATGCTGCAGCCCTTAGGGACCTTCTTTAACCTTGCCCTGGGTACTTGAGGTACAATTTGCTAGGGTCTTACAGGGATGCTAAAGGTATCGCCACTTGGGGGAACAATTGTAATGTTTAGAGAAAGAGATGTGGCACTGGAGACATGGTTAGCAGGTACCCAGTGCACTTCTGTCAAAATTGCATACAATACCAGGCAAAAAGTGGGGGTGACCATATCAAAAAGGGGGACTTCCATCAGTACTTATATCCCAATTGGCATAGTTAGAAAGGGGCTGACAAGACACATTCTCAGTTTAGCAAACCTTGGTGTTCTCACCTGCTGCTTCAGCAATGAACTCCCGAGACCAATCAGTTTCGTTGTAGTCCTGTGAGGCTTCTATGGGACCAGCCACTGAAAGGAACTCCTGTGCCCAATTCTCGGACCGGGCGAGGTCTGCGATCCCAGGAGCTGTGATCAACAGAAAGAGAGTGACAAGGAGGGTTAAGACGGGAGAGGTGGAGAAGCTACCAGTAACTGACAAGCCAAGTCCACCCTCATTACATTCTCTGCTCACAGATCTCTTCTTGTTTATCCCAGATCACCATGTTCTAGAGTAAGCTCTTTGGTAAGATTAAAAGACCAAATCATCTTTGCTCTATCAGGCGACATGTCCACTCCACCCCTCTGGGTAAGGTTCACTCCATTTATGCTCAACCTGGTCGCAGAATAAGGTCAGTCTGATTAGGGCTTAATCTCACTCCATCCCATTCACTCTCTTGCTAGGTGGTCAGGGTTGCTCATCACTTTCCACCCTGATCAAAACACAAGCTCGCTCTGTTTACGTCCTCAGGGTTGATGTAGCCCAATCTAATCCCAGTAGCAACCACTCTCTTGTCCACCCTTAAGGCTGAGCTAGCCTATTATTGACTTTCTGATGGCAGCTCAGTTGCACAGTCCCCACCAGCCAAGGCAACCACATGCTCTTTATCCCTTACCTCGTTGTGGAGCCTGCCGGAAGCTTGCCTGCTCAATTTCCTGCATCTCAGCCAGCAGATCATCCATCTTGAAAGTCTGGGGAGCTCGACCCAACAGTGGGGCATTCTGGTCCTGCAGAAACTCAGCCACCAGCTTATGAAGAAGGAGAGAGGAAAGTGTTGCCAAAAGAACAATTAACCTCGGTCTAAACTAAAATAACTAACATAACTACATGAAGGGCGGAGGATCCAATGACTGCCCCACACTGAACCATCATTCACCCTCAGCCATAAAGGACAGATGAACCTTCAACTGCTCTCCTCTAAATTGAACCACCCAGGGGAATACTAGGCTTAGGAACATAGAGGAAGAGATTCCAGGTCAGAAATAATTTGTGATGGGAAGAGGAGGGGAGAGTGAAAGACAAGACAATGGGCTGGGAAGGAGCAATTCTCTCATATAGGAATGGACCCAGTTTAAGGATGGGTTGGAGTTAGACTCTGGGATATGGTTAGGCTGAGAATGGGGAAAGCATAGGTAAGAATGGGGTATGAAGGATAAAGACTGCCGCATAAGGAAGGGTTGGATTGGGAAGGAGAAATACTTTAGGATCATGACTGTTTCAGAAGGTGAAAGACTCCTGTCCATGGATTGGTGCAAATAAGTAAAATTCCAGAATAATATTACATTGGTAAGGGGAAAGACATTAGAATAAGTTTGAGTCAGCAAGGATAAGGATTTCCGGATAAATCTGAGCTGTGTGGAGAAAGACTGCACGATCAGGATTGGTTGGAAGGCAGAAAGACATTATAATGGAAAGCTGCAAAAAACAAAGCCGACCCAGAGGATCCAGGTATTTGGGAGGTTCAGGTAGTAAAATGCAAGACTAGTTGCAGCCCCATAGATCGTAGCACAGCTGTAATGTGGGGATACAAGATGTGGGTTAAAAATAAAGCAACTAAGAATCCTTTCGCTTTAGGATTAGGATTTTTAAAATTATTTCTCATCTGTGCAGATCAAATCCAACATTCTATTCTGACCTTTTATAAACGACTGACCACTGAATTTGAAATGCAACTGCCCGTTTGGTTTTTATGTGAACAATTCCACAGGCAGTTTGTTATTTTTTAATTTCCAAACAGCCATCATGCGGTTTCTTTTTCAAAGATTCTTCGTAAATTAGAACTTTCATAACCACACTGTCAAAACAGAAACAGATAGCATGCAATGGGTAAAAACCAGCTACAGGTTTCAGAGGTTGATCTGTGCTCACTGGATGGTTTTTGGATCTAATATAGTTTGCTTTATATCAAGTTTGAAAGTGTCCTTGCCTCTTACATGGGGATTTAAAACACTGGTATGAACCCTGCCGTTCACAGGCATATTCCTGATCCCCAGTCAAAGCCGAGGGCTGTTTATATCATTTTAAACATCCCTCATAAGAACCAAATTGAGTCTTGTATAGTTCAAAAGTAGGCCCGCCTACACACTACATTAGGAATACTGGTAGACTATGGAAGGTCATTTAAAGTGTTTTCTCCATAGGAAAATCCGCAATCTCAGACATTAGTCTATTAGAGTAGTGAAAGTGCCAAGATGATGAGAAGCCTGCACAATGCAAGATCCATGTTTACAATGACATTATAAGCAATCAAGACATGCTATTTATGTGGCAAAGACCTCTAGTTGTAGGCAAAACTTCTGACAGAAATTCTATTGTTCACTGCTGAGTTAAGATGTGCAGTTGTAGACAACCGCACACTTTATTATGCCAATCCAGTGGCTAATACCAAAAAGCAAGAATACGAAAGGACCGTAATCTGGTTGCCATACTTAAGTTTGGTCTACAGAAGCGACTACCTGTAATTTACTTTTTAAGATAACGCAACTGGCTATATCTGCAAAAGTGGCTATCCATGACTAGGTTTACTCTGTTCAAGTCTTAACCACATCGATGCTCGATGAGTTCCAGCCCTGTGCTGGAATATGCAAAAACCCATTATTCATGACGAGCTGGGCTCGTCATGAGCGTGCTGGGAGGCTACTGCATGACGAGCCCAGCTCGTCATGAGTGTGGAAGGGGTTAATAGACTGAACTCTGAACACTCGTCAGCTGGGCACTATCTTCCCACAAGGAATTAAAAGTTTATGGTGGCTTATGCTTTAGTAATCAACAGTTGCAAGGTGGTGGAAAGGGGCACCAGAAGATTTTGGGACCCATATTGAGAAATGCTTTTCTAGGACAATATACAAAATATGTTAATACAGTTTTGTAAACAGTCCAAGTTTTCACTTCTTGGAAGTTGGATCTGCATGATTTTTAGATGGAATTATTCGAAGTACTTTTAAGAAGAAATGTAAATGCTGTTGGTCCTCATTAGAAAGATCAGAAATACATCATTATATTTTTGAACAGTATGACTATACACGATTAGTAATCCTGATTAGCTTTTCTGTAGGATACAGTTAGGTAGGATAGGAAGGCACTTAATTGAACATCAGGTTTTTAATCTTAACTGCAACTTTCTGGTCAGTGTCAGTGAAAATACTTCCTTTCCCGACATGTAGCTGACCTTTTCGAGAGCTCATCTGTGTTACAGTAATGAAAAATAGCACTCAACAAAACACTGAAGGCTGCTGAAGTGAAATATGAGGATTTTGTTCAGTCTCAGGATAATTGCACTGCTAAAACCTTGAATCGTTAATTGCTCCGCCTGACCAGAATCAAAGGCAACTTCATGAATATGCTACAACAATGTACCGGTGTGGACGGAATCTGCAAACAAGCACTGTGAGGCAAACAGAGAAGACAAAAACAGCTAATCCTGCCATTATTAGAATGAAGGGGCAGACTATCTGCGGAGGGGGGGGGGGGTGTCTGGAAGCCTAAAATTTGCTTTTAGCAGCTGGAGAACAACCCTGCACCTCCAAAACAGACTCACACACACCTCATAATAAAATATTCACTTGTGCCTGAAGGGGCCCAAGGCCATATGCGTCTTAATAAGATTCCAAATATTTACACATCTGAGCAAATACACCAACACTGACTTTCTCAAGCGACAAAGTTCAATACTAGGAGAGAGCATTCATGTAGGAAGGTGGCTACCTGACTATGGTTACCCCAGATTTTTTGCCTTGTGTTTAGCTGGTTTTTGACTTAGTTGACCTGGTTCCCTGCTAATCAGGGCCCCAGGCCATCTGCTCTCTCTGTAAAATGGATTCCATGTACCCTAGGTACATACCACAATTGGAAATGGACTCCTTGTTAGCCCCTGTACCATGCACTATAGGTGCTCAGGGCATGGGTGCCACCAAGGCCTACCAGGGGCTGCAGCATATCTTTTGCCACCCCTGGCTGGTTCTTAAATTGACACAACTGGCTGATCACTCAGCTGGGGTAAGGTGGTGTAATCACCCCTTGCTTAAATATAGTATACCTATATCGAAACCTATATCTGGACACATATAAACCTGTGAGCCACTCCTAAGGGAGGCCTTATCAATCCTGGAGGCAGAGTGCGTGGTTTAATGTGAGATGGAGCTCTAGCATGAGCTGAGCCTGTCTGCAGCTGTCGGGAACAAATCCCTAAGCTGTTTCAGGATAATGCCATACCATATACTCTTAAGTGCATTATAATCCTCGCGGTTATATAGCAACTTTGGTTTGGCTTTATCAAAACATGTCGTGTAAGGTGTCAAACGATTTGGAATACTATCCCCTCGCCAGTTCTGGCGACGGGGATAGCATTCCACCCCTCTAGAGGGGTAAGACATGTTACTTTACTTAAATGCGGTTAATTTCTAAAAGGACCTTGGATCCACAAAATGGATGCCTCTGCCACAGACACGAGTCTGAACCCCTGAAGCTGACCGAAACTCAGCCAAAGGGGCCTGGACAAAGGGTTTCCTGTCGCAGGGAGGTGTTACACCCCCCCAGACAGGAGATAGTGGATTGTAGCAGGGAGGTTTGAAAGAAACCAGACACTGCCTGGGGAGCACAAGGCTGCCCCTTGTATAATCCGGCCAAACCGGTTCTGGGGCACTCCAGCCCTCGTGCCAGGGCGGCCTGGATCAAAGGAAGGGGGTGTATCCACCCACTTCCTGGGTCCCACCCATAGGAGGGGACCTAGCAGGTAATCCAGCCCCCAAAATTAGTATAAGACTGGGAGCAGTGCTAATGCACTTCAGATTATCCTGATGGAACATAAGAAACGAAACTCTGGACCCTTCGACATCCTACTCGACGTGGAATCCCGAAGAATCTCCCTTGTGGTCAAGGAGTGACCACCCTGTGCAAACAGGCACCATCCAGCCATCGACGTCTGCTTTGTCGCAGTTCCCGCCGGAACTCGAGCGACAGAGATCGACGAGATCAAGCTTGCCTGCCTTCTAACAGCCCGATCCACAGTCCCTGCAGAGCGGAGACCCGTGGAGGCGACCGGAAGCGTGGGGCACGCCATCTTGGAAAGACCACGAGACGCTGACCGTGCAGCCCACGAGTGACCCTCGAAGCTGTACACCGGGGTTTGAGAAGCCCCAACCCTGAGCCACACTTGCACCGAAGTTCAGCCCTCCACACTCGACGAGTGCTGCGTGGGGCCCTTCTGCTTCTTTTGGCTCAACGCGTTGGCCCGGTCACTTGCCAGCCGGCTTGTGGCCCCTGTGCCGACGAAACTTGAAATTCGACCTGCGATTCTGGTTGCTCCAGATTTGCACCAGCTCCCCTGAAAAGGAGCCCCCACTCTGACCCTCCTGGTTCGAGTGAGAAGCAATCTCCCGGTTCTGCGCGGATTGCTTTTGCCAAGTGTTGTTTGCTCCAAACTTGAAGCCGACAGCGCCGACGGCGAGAGCCTGCGTGGGACAGATCGTGACTCACTCCTGGACGTCGTAGATGCCCCAGAGCCCACGTGACAGCGGAGAGAAGCTCCTCGACGACCACCTGATTGCGCCCGACATTGCCTGGTCCCGTCCTGGTTCCACCCTGGTCACTGCTGAGTGACCCAGACTCTGTCCCCTCTGCTTTCAGGTACTTTTCGACTTGAGTCCACCCTTGGACTCCACCGGACACTTCTCTTTCACCCCGCCTGCAGCCCTTTCAGCTTCAAGCACCAAGAGCCTGCGTGACGAAACCCGACTCAACTTCGACCCTGTGCACCCGCGTCCTGTGGGTGAGGTAACTTTGCTCCGCCAGTGTTCCCACACTGGTACACATCTCTAGGGTCTGTGTCTTAAGTTTTGTTCCTCTAGGTTCAGCGGAAGTGTCCTTAAACTTTAACTTTACAACTTTTACGCACCATTGGTTAACATTGGTGCATGCGTGCGCTTTCTGCACTGCACCCGAATCCCGCGGGCTTTTCCCGACTTCAGCATTGCTTGTCCCGACTGCTCCCAGCGATTCCCTAGGCCTAACCACTTTTCGATTGGTATCTCTTATACCACTTGTTTAGTATATGGTTTGAGTGGCCCCCCGCCCTCATCCATATTTGCGCAACTTTATATGTTTAAACTGTGCTTTTGATTTAACGCTTGTGCCCCTTTATTCATAAAGAATACTGGGGATTGTTTTAGTAATAAATACATATATTTTTATAATATATACTTGTGTGGTGTCCTTTCATTTGATATTACAGGATTGTATGTGGTAAAACAGCTCGCTTAACACGACCTCTTAAGTTAAGCCTTTAGGCTGCTTAGTCCATGCTACCCCTAGGATAGCTTGTCTAATAAGGTTGACTTACAACCAGACACCATAAGGGATTGTTTGGTCTGATAACCGGTGGTTCCAGAATTGGAAACATCACCTATCAGGCCAACTTCTCACATTGGTGAGCAGCGGTGCGGATTTGAGCTTGCTGTTGTTTTACCATTGCAATCTATTATCAAATTGAAAGATCACATCAAGTACCTCTAGGTACATATAAATCAAAAGCTTAGCATATTTAAGTTCTACTGAACTTAGTAGTTGTAGATTAAAGGGATTAGCACACCCTGACTACAACTCACTAGCAAGGTACAGTAGGAAAACACTTAGTGTAGGTAAGTGCACCACTTACACCTCACTAGCAGTCATGTCTGGCACAGGTGAAGCTTCAGGCTCTCTGCCTGTGACAGTTGACCTTACCAAGGCAACTTCCAGTTATGACAAACTAACCCACAAAGACTTGGTTGCCTTGTGCATCTCAAGAGGGTTAAAAAGGGGCAGAAGTCCCACCAGTCCTTCCCTGATAGCCATTCTAGAACAGGATGACTTAGAAAAGGCGAATGCAGTTCCCTTAGAGTCAGGAGATGGAGTGAACCCCCCTGTAACTGATACCACTCCAGAGGAAGAAGTAGAGGAGGAGGGGGACTCAGATGTAGAGGACCTAGAGGATCAGGATCAGAGGGGTAGCCAGGTTATAGTTGCCAGGCTTAGCCAGGCCAACTTAAACCTACTGGGGAATGGAGAGGGCCAGCACCTCCCCAGACCCTGTAACATTCTCCCAGGCAACAGAAGAGTGAGATCTCCAGCAGGGGACTCTCATATTTCTAGTGCCTCAAGAGAATCTCAGAGAGGGATGACTCCTTCTCAGAAAAAAGAGCATGAGGCAAGAATGAGGGCTGTCAAACTCCAGATAGAGAGGGAGGAGGTAGCCCTGGCTCAAGCTAGACTTGCCTTGGCAAGAGAACAGAAAATGTGTGGCTTAGATGCCACTGGTGGCAGCAATATTCCTAGAGAGAAACCCAGGTCCTATGATAGTAGAAACCTGACAAAGATTGTGCCCCCCTACAAGGAAGGGGATGACATCCACAAGTGGATAACTGCTCTTGAGAGAGCCTGCATGGTACAGCAGGTTCCTGAGGAACAGTGGGCAGCAATCTTATGGTACTCCTTTTCAGAGAAAGGGAGAGATAAGCTCCTCACTGTTAGACATGAGGATGCAAACAATTACAAAGTCCTGAAGAGTGTCCTAATAGATGGGTTTGGCTTAACCACTGAACAGTACAGGTTGAAGTTCAGAGACACCCAGAAGACACAGACACAGGACTGGACTGATTTTGTAGATTGTGCTACTAAGGCTCTGGAGGGTTGGCTAAATGGCAGCAATGTACATGACTTCACAGGATTGTATAATTTGATTATGAGGGAGCAGATCCTAAGTAATTGTCAGAACCAGCTCTTACACCAGCACCTGGTGGACTCAGATTTGACCTCTCCCCAAGAATTGGGAAAGAGGGCAGATAAATGGGTCAGAACCAGGATTAGGCCTAAGAATCAGGACAGTAACCAGAAGAAGGAGTCTACCAAGCCTCAAGATAAGGGTGGGAATAAAAGTAAAGAAAAGACTTCCCCAGGGCCCCAAAACTCCAAGAATGGGGGTGGGTCCCAAGACACTTCTTCAACTGAGAAAAAGCCCTATTGCCATGTCTGTAAGCAGGTTGGGCATTACAAAACAGACAACTGTTGTCCCAAGAATGGCAATAAAGAGAACATACCTCCAAAGCCAGTTCCAACACCTCCTGTTACTGTCAGCAGTAATCCCCCAGGAAGTGGGAGCACACCCAGGAATCTGGGTGGGTTTACTTTTGGAGCCCAGGAGGACCCTGGCCTATCCAGGTCCCCATCCCCAAATAATCTTGTTTATGAGACTGGCATGGGGTTTGCCAACTTCTCTGATTGCCCAAATACTTTGAGCAAATATAGACAAGAACCCATCATCAATGGTTTGAAAGTTGAAGCTTTTAGAGACACAGGGGCTAGCATCACCATGGTGGCTGACTGCATAGTCCCCTCTAAGCAACTTTTACCAGGTGCCACATACCAGGTAACAAACATTGATGGAATCCAAACAAATCATCCCATGGCAGTAGTAAGGCTCAGCTGGGGAGGTGTCACTGGCCCAAAGAGAGTGGCAGTGTCACCAAACTTGCCTGTAGACTGCCTACTTGGTAATGATTTGGAAATCTCAGCCTGGGCTGAGGTTGAACAGGAAACCCATTTTAGAATGGTAAATTCCAATGGAAAGGTTAGTGGGGCTGTGATGGCTACAGCCCCAATTCAAGATGTCCTTCCTGAAAAGGTTGGTAGGGCTGAGCAACTCTCTGTCCCATCTTTAGCAAAAGCTCTTCCTGAACAGAATAGCAAAGCTGTTATGATAACAGCAGAAACCCAAACGGAGTCTCCTCCTGAAAAGGTTGGTGGGGCTGTGATGGCCACAGCCCAAACTCAAACTGATATGTGTGTTGTGAAGCCTGAAATGATGGATAACTCCACACAAACTGAGAGCACAGAGGAGGACGAGAAATCTCCCCCTCACCAGACTTTAGGAAAGGATCAGCCTCCTCAGGGAACTGATCTTACCCCTGATGAAGGAACTGCCCCAGAGGTGGTTAGGCCTAGCCTGACAGAGCCTTTGATGTCAGTGGACCCTTCTCAGGTGGGACCCAGTCTGGAGCAGGTAACCTGCCCCTCTCTACCTTGCCTTAGCCAGCCCTGGGCTGGAGAGGACAAGAAGGACAGTGAGACCCAGAGGGCCCCCTGTCAAATAAAGCACCCCCATCAAAAGATTAGGGGCACCAAAACTAGTAGCCCTAGTAAGGTGAAAACTTTAAAAACTCCTGAGGGAGCCCCCTTAAAAACAGTTAGGGACCTCCCACAGATGGATTCTGTTGGGCACAGCCAAACCTGGGATCCCAAGGGCCCAAACCTGAACTGTCCCTCCAGCAAGCCAAACAGAGGGACCCAGCCTCCAGCTTTAGGTAGCCAGAGGCTGACCCTGAGAGCACAGTGCAACTCAGTTAAAGAAAGAAAGGCACACATGGTGGAAGATGATTGGAGGAAGCTGAGCCCTAAATTAGTGGAGCCTCACTTCAATACTCCATATCCAAACCGGCCTTTAACTTTGCATAAACACACCCAAGGTAGTGATTCCCTATGGTGGAGACCCTCTAATACCCCAAGGGTGAGGGACTGCTTAGTGGACCATGAGACAGGGGGTACCCATGCTAGTGCAGGTACTTCCTTATATGGCCACTCAGGCAATATAGGCTTACCTGGCCAAGGATAGCCTTATCTCCTTTCGTTTGGGGGGGGGGGGGGTTATGTAGGAAGGTGGCACCTGACTATGGTTACCCCAGATTTTTTGCCTTGTGTTTAGCTGGTTTTTGACTTAGTTGACCTGGTTCCCTGCTAATCAGGGCCCCAGGCCATCTGCTCTCTCTGTAAAATGGATTCCATGTACCCTAGGTACATACCACAATTGGAAATGGACTCCTTGTTAGCCCCTGTACAATGCACTATAGGTGCTCAGGGCATAGGTGCCACCAAGGCCTACCAGGGGCTGCAGCATATCTTTTGCCACCCCTGGCTGGTTCTTAAATTGACACAACTGGCTGATCACTCAGCTGGGGTAAGGTGTTGTAATCACCCCTTGCTTAGATATAGTATACCTATATCTAAACCTATATCTGGACACATATAAACCTGTGAGCCACTCCTATGGGAGGCCTTATCAATCCTGGAGGCAGAGTGCGTGGTTTAATGTGAGATGGAGCTCTAGCATGAGCTGAGCCTGTCTGCAGCCGTCGGGAACAAATCCCTAAGCTGTTTCAGGATAATGCCATACCATATACTCTTAAGTGCATTATAATCCTCGCGGTTATATAGCAACTTTGGTTTGGCTTTATCAAAACATGTCGTGTAAGGTGTCATACGATTTGGAATACTATCCCCTCGCCAGTTCTGGCGACGGGGATAGCATTCCACCCCTCTAGAGGGGTAAGACATGTTACTTTACTTAAATGCGGTTAATTTCTAAAAGGACCTTGGATCCACAAAATGGATGCCTCTGCCACAGACACGAGTCTGAACCCCTGAAGCTGACCGAAACTCAGCCAAAGGGGCCTGGACAAAGGGTTTCCTGTCGCAGGGAGGTGTTACACCCCCCCAGACAGGAGATAGTGGATTGTAGCAGGGAGGTTTGAAAGAAACCAGACACTGCCTGGGGAGCACAAGGCTGCCCCTTGCATAATCCGGCCAAACCGGTTCTGGGGCACTCCAGCCCTCGTGCCAGGGCGGCCTGGATCAAAGGAAGGGGGTGTATCCACCCACTTCCTGGGTCCCACCCATAGGAGGGGACCTAGCAGGTAATCCAGCCCCCAAAATTAGTATAAGACTGGGAGCAGTGCTAATGCACTTCAGATTATCCTGATGGAACATAAGAAACGAAACTCTGGACCCTTCGACATCCTACTCGACGTGGAAGCCCGAAGAATCTCCCTTGTGGTCAAGGAGTGACCACCCTGTGCAAACAGGCACCATCCAGCCATCGACGTCTGCTTTGTCGCAGTTCCCGCCGGAACTCGAGCGACAGAGATCGACGAGATCAAGCTTGCCTGCCTTCTAACAGCCCGATCCACAGTCCCTGCAGAGCTGAGACCCGTGGAGGCGACCGGAAGCGTGGGGCACGCCATCTTGGAAAGACCACGAGACGCTGACCGTGCAGCCCACGAGTGACCCTCGAAGCTGTACACCGGGGTTTGAGAAGCCCCAACCCTGAGCCACACTTGCACCGAAGTTCAGCCCTCCACACTCGACGAGTGCTGCGTGGGGCCCTTCTGCTTCTTTTGGCTCAACGCGTTGGCCCGGTCACTTGCCAGCCGGCTTGTGGCCCCTGTGCCGACGAAACTTGAAATTCGACCTGCGATTCTGGTTGCTCCAGATTTGCACCAGCTCCCCTGAAAAGGAGCACCCACTCTGACCCTCCTGGTTCGAGTGAGAAGCAATCTCCCGGTTCCGCGTGGATTGCTTTTGCCAAGTGTTGTTTGCTCCAAACTTGAAGCCGACAGCGCCGACGGCGAGAGCCTGCGTGGGACAGATCGTGACTCGCTCCTGGACGTCGTAGATGCCCCAGAGCCCACGTGACAGCAGAGAAAAGCTCCTCGACGACCACCTGATTGCGCCCGACATTGCCTGGTCCCGTCCTGGTTCCACCCTGGTCACTGCTGAGTGACCCAGACTCTGTCCCCTCTGCTTTCAGGTACTTTTCGACTTGAGTCCACCCTTGGACTCCACCGGACACTTCTCTTTCACCCCGCCTGCAGCCCTTTCAGCTTCAAGCACCAAGAGCCTGCGTGACGAAACCCGACTCAACTTCGACCCTGTGCACCCGCGTCCTGTGGGTGAGGTAACTTTGCTCCGCCGGTGTTCCCACACTGGTACACATCTCTAGGGTCTGTGTCTTAAGTTTTGTTCCTCTAGGTTCAGCGGAAGTGTCCTTAAACTTTAACTTTACAACTTTTACGCACCATTGGTTAACATTGGTGCAAGCGTGCGCTTTCTGCACTGCACCCGAATCCCGCGGGCTTTTCCCGACTTCAGCATTGCTTGTCCCGACTGCTCCCAGCGATTCCCTAGGCCCTAGGCCTAACCACTGTTCGATTGGTATCTCTTATACCACTTGTTTAGTATATGGTTTGAGTGGCCCCCCGCCCTCATCCATATTTGCGCAACTTTATATGTTTAAACTGTGCTTTTGATTTAATGCTTGTGCCCCTTTATTCATAAAGAATACTGGGGATTGTTTTAGTAATAAATACATATATTTTTATAATATATACTTGCGTGGTGTCCTTTCATTTGATATTACAGGATTGTATGTGGTAAAACAGCTCGCTTAACACGACCTCTTAAGTTAAGCCTTTAGGCTGCTTAGTCCATGCTACCCCTAGGATAGCTTGTCTAATAAGGTTGACTTACAACCAGACACCATAAGGGATTGTTTGGTCTGATAACCGGTGGTTCCAGAATTGGAAACATCACCTATCAGGCCAACTTCTCACAATTCAGAATTGAGTTTTGTTACAATTGTCATGGGTAAAAGGCAGAAACCCTGTTTATACACCAGCTGTCACTAGCCTCCCATCGCTGTGCTGGAATAAGTAAATGTTCTGCTGAGAGGAAAATTCTTATCAGAAATATAGCTCAAATCTATCATGTTAAAACTCATGAGCCACCGAATCCTTTTTTGATGTGCTGGAGCCCTGCACAAAGAAGCAGAATTCCATCAAAGGGAGAATGCATAAGGTCCCACGAGAGAGCAAGAGCGAAGACCAAGGAGTTGTAGAGCAAATGAGCACAAAGCAAGTCAGCCGCATGTAGGAAAAGTGCCTCTTTTGACATGTTGAAACCCCGTCTTTTGCCTGCTGCATGATGCGATTTCGAATGTCAGTGCACTGGGTCCCTTCCAACCAGGCTTCCAGCGCCAGATCTCTTTCCTAAAACTGTACCACGATTGGCACCACTTCAGCACCCCCTGTAAGTACCTAGTAAATGGCACCCCTGATACTTAGGGCCTGGGTACCGAAGAGGGTACACTACGGCTGCAACACAAATTGTGCCACTCTATAGACCCCCTTCTCAAGATCATGCACACTGCCGGCTGCGTGGTATGGTGCAGAGAACGCTGAAGAGTCGACATGGCATGTGCCATGCCCACATACACTGAATGATGTATAGGCAAGTCAACACTACTGCAGGTCTAACAGCCCTAAGGCATGGTGCACTATATCCCCTGCATGGAAATGTCAGAATAAGCAGATATGACCCTACAATAGCTAAGTTCTTTCTTGAATACTGTAAGTACTGTAAGTGCACTAGTCTTAGCCAGCCTGCCACCATCAGACAGGTTTCTGACCTCATCGGGCAACAGCCAGCAATCCCAGAGGCCAGGAACAAAGCCTCCTCCAAGCTGGGAGTGCCTTCCAGGGAGGGAAGCTTCAAAGGCATTGCCGTCATTAAAATGGAACCCAGGCATCCCGAGATAATGGAGGATTCCACCGACTCCCTTTTCCTGCTACTCTTTTGGTGGGAGGACAGGCAGGAAGATTTATTAAATTAGGAGGTGAACCCACATTCAGCCAGCACAACACCTAACGTGGGGCAGGCGATGTGGACACTACTTTTCCAATTCCTCCATCCTGTGATGGTAGGAATTCAACCTATCAGGGTTAGGGTAGTGCCCCTTCCTATAGAAAGTGGTCAAGAGGGTGTGGGTAGCCCATTGGCTACTACCCGTCACTCCCTGTAACGCCCCTAAGGTTAGTGGCATCCCCGAACTACGATTCTACGGACCTATGAATGCCAACAGACATAGAAGGACTGCTGAACCAGGGAACCGAAGACCTGCTGCAGAAAACAGGCACCAAAGCTTGCCAGATGCTTCCAGGACTCAACAGTCGTGGTGTGCCTTCACGTCCTGCAACTGGGAGGCCTCCAAGCACCCGGGAGCACATCCAGTCTTCAACCAATTGCTGAGAACTTCCCTTGAAGTAGAGGAGCTACTCCCCTGCAGCTTATGAACCTCAAAGTCCGGTTTACCAATCTGCTTCTCCACGGCGACTCAGAAGCAGCACCGTAGCCAGAAGAGGTAAATTAGCTACGGAGGGTCAGATCTATCCCCCCACCAAGTGAGAGGATACCAGGACCTACCAGAGCCATTCCATGCCAATACCTGGGGTACCGAACCCCCTAAACCAAGGACCGAGAAGAAAGAGTCCAATCCGGACTCCAACCACCCAGGACGCCGACACCAGTTGAGGGACTTTGAGACCCCTGAGACCCGCTCCATGAGTGGCCCAGCTGTCCCGAAATCATCCCTGCAACCTGCCTGCCCCTACCATCTTGATGCACAATGATTAGCTGGCCGCTCTGCTATCAGCCTGCCCAGCCTTGCTAACGAGCCAGCCTCCTACATTGGTGGATCAGCGGTGGGATAGAAGACTTTGCATTTGCTGATACCACTCTGTCAACAAGTGAACACATGAGAAAATCTTAAAAAAAGATTTTGGCCGAGTTGTATTTTATCAATTGGTTTAATTTCTCAAAATTTCTAAAATTAACTGCTAGGGCCTTAGCCAAGTCCCTGAAATTAAGTGGTTACAAATTTACAGTTTCTTATTGTAGTTAGGACAAAGTATTTCCATTTAGGTTTTTTCCTCTCTAAAAAGGTCCCAACATAGTAGAAATAATGAGTGTACAGAAAACCAGGCTCAGGAGCTTGACTGGACCGCTTACCTCGACATGCCCCATGGCAGGCTAAGGGCTCTCTGTCAAGGTTATGGTATCAAAACTGGCTGTCATGGTACCATAGAGAAGCTGAAAAAGCTTTTGGCAGAATTTGAGAGGGATAACCCAGAACTAGTAGCTGCATCATAGGAGGATCAGAATACTGAAGAGAATCCTTCTGAGGAGATAGTAGAATCTCTCGCCTCAGGAGCAGAGGGTGAGCCCCCAGGGGAGGAACTCGTGCTAGAGAGATTGGCCAGGAGGTTAAACTTAGAAGCTCAACTCCAAGACACAGAAAGACAAAGAAAAGAGACCATTCTCTGGTGGCAGCAGTTTTATAACTAGGGAGAGAAAAGATTATTTTGATCCTAAACTCCGCAAAGGAGTTCTCCCTAAATATGCAGAGGGTGAGAATATCACCAAGTGATTTACTGCTTTTGAGAGAGCTTGAATCAGTAGAAAGGTAGCCCAAAAGAATGGGGGCGCTCTCTTGTAGGAACTCTTCTTGGGGAAATGCAGGGATAGACTCCTGACATCGAATGAGAAAGATGCGGAGTCTCAGGACCTCAGGAAGGGTACCCGGATTTATTTATTTTATTAATAAAGTTTTATATAGTGCTGGCTAGACCCAGAGGTATCAGAGCGCTTCACATAAGGATCAGTGAGTTACAGGTTACATAGTTACAGGATCAGCGAGTTACAGGTTACATAGTTACAGCAATTAGATCAACGAATAACGGGGGCAGGAGGGGGAGAAAAAACAGCAGGGGGATGAGTACGTCAACATCAACGCACCGTGGCATCAGTAGAGCACCAGCACATTAACATCAGCACAGTATCTGGCAACACCAGATCACAAAAGCAACCTAAGAATACCACAGCATCACCAAAGATCCACAGCATTGTCCGACATCTTCAACGCTACCAGAGCACCTTCTAAGCATCAGTACACCCCTGCAACACCAGGGCACCTTAATAGCAATAGAGTACCCCTCCAGAGAACTACAGCATCACAAGGGCACAGCAGTACCGCCTTAAGCAGCCGCCTCAGACGTCAACGCTGCCACAGCACCTTGGCTTTATAGTACATGTCCGCAGCAGCTGCAAAGCACCACGATGCCCCGCACGGAGCATGAGCATCAGCAGAGAATTTTAAAAGAAACATACTATCCATTCGCAGCATATCCAGCACCAAGGAAGTGTCACCAGCCCGCTGTACATCAGTACAGTACATCACCACACCGCTGCACAGACCTGTACTTAATGTCCAGCCACAGTTGGGTAAGAAAACTCGAGGGGACCCCCCTACCCCTTTCAAAGTACGGGCAGATGGACCTCAACACTCCGGACCCAGTCCGAAACTCTATGGCCACAGACTTGCCACTGCTGGTGGGGGCCCCTTGAACAACCCCTCCCGCCACCACTACAGTCTATGTGCAGAAAAAGAGAAAATACGCTCTCCCTCTGAAGAAATGCCCCTCCCACTGGAGCTCGAGGATTTGCTCCTTTTAACACTAATAAATGTGAGGGCTGGATTTTGAATAGGTGGTTGGACTTTATCAGCAAAGGCCCGCAGTTTGCAGACACTGTACCATACAGGCCCTTCGTAATCAGATTGGGGCCTGGGACTCAACACTGAGGAATAAAGGATTAAATTGAGGGAGACTCAAAAAACCCAGGGTCAGTTCTGGGTTGAATTTGTAGACTTTTGAATGAAAATACTAGGTGGTTGGTTAACAGGTAACAATGTGCATGATTATGAAGGGCTCAATAATTTAATTGCGAAAGAGCATCTGTTGAGTAATTGCTACAATGAGAAGTTACATCAGCATTGGTAGACCTAGGTCCACCTTCTCCTCAAGAGCTGGGGTAAAAGGCAGACCACTGGATCAAAACAAGGGTAACCAAGACTACCACTGGTGGGGGTTACCAAACGAAAGAGGCCAACACCCCACCCCCAAGGAAAAGATGGTGACCAATAAGAGAAAAACACAAATTAGTCTTCTAAAGGTCCCCAAAAACCTGTTCAGGAAGGAGGGCCCAGAAACTGTTCACAGCTCAGGTGTGGGTGCCATGGTAAAAACAGGGATCCCAAAAAGGCTTTGTGTCATGACTGTCAGGCACTTGGACACCAAACTGGAGACCCTAGCTGTAAAAACAAAACATAATGCCTCTAGTACACCTGCAGTAAATGCATTAATATGTCTCCAGATAGGATCACAGGTGGGCCCGACTATGTCAGAGAACCTGCTGAGGAAAGTCTAGTCACAGAGGGTGGAGTGGATATACCAACCCTGGCTGTGTGGCTCAGTAACCTGCAAAAATACAGACAACAGCCACATGTAAGTGGGGTTAAAGTTGAAGCTCTGCAAGATACTGGTGCCAGTGTCACAATGTTATGTTATGTTATGTTACGTGGATTTGTACTGCGCACAGCTGCCCCAGCTAAGGGGCGTCCGGGCGCACGGCAAGGTACCACGCAACAACCACAAGAAACACAACAGCTAAGAGAAAGAACCAAGTTAAAATAGAAAAGTTTTAATAGCCCTGCGAAAGGACAGGAGATCTTCCAACAGCCGGATCCCCACCGGAAGGGAGTTCCACAATTCGGCTGCTTTGACCCGGAAAGACCGGCCACCAACACGGCACAGCTTGTATCTGGGAGTAATAGTAAGAGCTTGGCCCAGAGATCTCAAATGCCGAGTGGGGACGTACCAGGTCAAGAGGTCCATAAGGATTTGAGGAGCCGTACCATTTAAAATCTTGAAGGCTAGACACAGTACCTTGAATTGAATTCTAGCCCTGACTGGCAACCAGTGCAGAGCTTTCAAAGTACTGGAAACAGGGCAGAATCGAGGGAGACCAACAATTGCCCTAGCAGCGGCATTCTGCACCCGCTGAAGGCGGGTGATTTCGGCCTGGTTAGCACCCACCAGAAGGGAGCTGGCATAATCCAGGCGTGATATGACAGTCGCCTGTATAACCAGCTGTCGGGTGCGGGGATCAAAAAACTTCAAGACTGGGCGCAGGGTCCGGAGAATTCCAAAACAGCAGGCAGCCGTTTTCTTTGTGTGCCCCTCAAAACTGAGAGTAGGATCCATCCACACTCCTAGGTTTTTCAGTTCCGTCACCGGAAGAGGGGCCGGCCCAAGCTCCGGAGGCCACCACCTATCCCCCCAGAGATCCGCCCGTCTGCCGACGATCATGACCTCGGTTTTCGTCGCGTTGAGCTGGAGACAGTTGGTCTTCATCCAGCTTGCCACCGCCCTGAGTCCGCTCTGAAACCTGGGAGCGTCCTGATCTACGTCCCCGCTGATCGTAACCGCTAGCTGGGTGTCATCAGCATATGACACCATGGTCATACCCCATTGCCTGACAACCTCAGCCAGCGGTCTCACGTATAGATTGAACAACGTGGGACTCAGCGAGGATCCCTGCGGCACTCCCTGTTTCAGAGGATGGAACTTGGACTGGAACGGTGGCACCGCAACGCTGAAGAAGCGATCATCGAGGAAGGACCGAAACCACTGGAGGGCAGACCCCCTCACTCCTATCTCCTCCAGGCGATGCAACAGGATTGGATGAGAGACGGTATCAAAGGCGGCGCTTAGATCTAATAATACCAGCGCCGCCGTCTGTCCTACATCCATCACTGTGCGAAGGTGTTCAGCCATGGTGAGAAGGGCGGTCTCCGTGCTGTGTCCAGCACGGAACCCGTTCTGGGTGGGATCTAAGATGTTAAGTCGAGAGAGGTGGTCAGAGAGAGCCTTGTTCACATGGGCCTCCACAACTTTGGTCGGCCAGGGGAGCAGGGAAATAGGCCGATAGCTTTCAGGCTTTTCCGGGTCCAGGGAGGGTTTCTTTAAAATAGGAGAAACTACAGCCCGCTTCCAGCTTGCTGGAACCATGCCCGAGGCTAGCGAGATGTTCATCAGGGAGTGTACCGAAGTGCGACCCATGAACAACTGGTCTCTAAAAAGGGCTGGCTTAAGCGGATCGGCGGGCGACCCGGATTTCACCTGCTGGGCCAAGATGTCAAAACCCTTAGTTGTCAACGGGGGCAGCACATACAGCAGGGAATCAGCAGCGATGTTACATGGGGTACCTGCCGG
Source organism: Lissotriton helveticus (assembly GCF_964261635.1). Taxonomy (NCBI): domain Eukaryota; kingdom Metazoa; phylum Chordata; class Amphibia; order Caudata; family Salamandridae; genus Lissotriton; species Lissotriton helveticus. Next base: position 72,926,133 of record NC_136068.1, on the reverse strand, counting down.
TGGCCTAGTATCAGGGATTGTTAAGTAGATGTTCTGAACTTTTTCTAGGAAGAACAGGGCAAGAGCCTCACAGTGTGCCGTCGAACTCGTAGGCACAATGGAGACTGGGCAACTGGTATTCTCACTTCAGTACTTGCTAGGAGAGATTTATACAGTCCTGAATGCTGAAAATCAGGCCATGGCACATCGAATGGTGTTGGTGTCCTTAGGAGTGGGGAGGGGTTACTGGCCACAAAAGGGTGGCGGTATCTTCTGCAATTCCTGTAGAGTGTCTGCTTGGCAATGATTTGGAGACCTCAGCATGAGCGGATGTCAAAAAGAAAACCCATGGAGCAATGCTGGGAATACACGAGTGGGTTTGTGTAAAAACAATTTCACAGAGAAGAACCCAGGGTGAAAAAGAAGTGTTACAGCCTGAATATTTGGCCTAGCCTTCCAAGAGAAAAGGCAAGAAGTCTGGGAAACCAACTTCTGATCAGACCCCAGATCAAGTCCCCTCCCCTCTCCTCGGGCAGAAGACTTGTCAGTTCTAGAAGGAACTGAGCCCCAGGAGCTTGGGCCTTACACACCAGAGCTTTTTGGCTCAGGGTGACCCTCTAGGGAAGATCTGTGACAGGGACAGAGAACCTGTCCCACTCTTGAAAGCCTGAGGCAGAAAGCTGCTGATGAGGAAAAGGGAAGTGTCAGTGGTACGTACAGAACCTATTGGGATGAGGGACTCCTATACACTGAAGTCAGAGACCCCAAACCTGGTGCCACTAGGAGAATGGCAGTGTCTCAGAATTTATTTTAGAGAGTTTCTCATAACATTGGCCCATGACATTCCCCTAGCTGGGCATCTAGGACAGACCAAAACTTGGAGTAGGTTGGTGAACCACTTCTACTGGTCAGGAATGTCCCAGAAGGTGAAGGAGTTTTGCAACTCATATGCCACCTGTCAAGCCAGTGGCAAGCCAGGTAGCCAACCAAAGGGCCCCCTTAATACCACTTCCAGTGGTTGGGGTACCCTTAGAGAGGGTTGAGATTTACATGGTCTCCTTGGTATTTTTACCAGGGTTGGCTTTCCAAAGGAGGTAGTATCAGACTGAGGTACAAACATTATGTCTGCATACTTACAACCCATGTGGGATGAGTGTGGAGTGATCTATAGGTTCACTACCACCCAGACAAATGGGCTTGTTGAAAGGTTTAAGAAGACCCTGAAAGGAATGATTGGTTGACTCAATGAAAAACTCAGCAGGAGATTGGATGTCTGCTCTTTGCTTACAGAGAGATGTCACAGAAGGGAGTACGATTTTACCCCGTTGAGAATCTGTTTGGCTGCCCTGTAAAGGGAACACTGTGTGTTGTGAAGGAGGAATAGAAAAGATCCTAAGCAGCATATTGTGGATTCTGTGCTTGGACTTCATTCCAGGATAGCTGAGTATATGAAAAAAAAACCTTGACACCAGCCAAGAGCTCCAGAAGCTCTGGTCTGAGCACAATGCTGCCATGGTTGAGTTCCAACCAGGGCAGAAGTATGGGTTTTGGAGCCTGTGGCTCCTAGGGGCCTCCAGGCCAAATGGACTGGGACCTACCCTATCCCTGAGAGAAAAGGGGAGGTCACCTATTTGGTGCACCTTGGCACATGCAGGAAACCAAAGAGTGTCATCCATGTAAACCACCTGAAACCCTTTAAATGACAGAGCTGAACTAACCATGCTCATGGTCACAGGTGAGTCAGGAAGCAGAAAGCGAACCTCTCCCGCGAATTCCTCTCAGACAACCCTAAAGATGGGTCAGCTGAAAGAGTGGTTGTCAGACACCCTTACTGCCCAACAGCAGACTGATTGCAAGCAAGTCATAAATCCGTTTACGGAGCTCTTCTCTCTGACGCCTGGTCAGACTAATTGGGCACACAAGATGTGGGCACTAGTGACATCCTATCTGTCAAAAATCAAATTTACAGGCAGTCTGGCCATGTCAAGGAGCGCATCAAGGGTGAAGTCAGCAAGATGCTGGGATTGGGTGTCAAGCCCTCAAAGCCCCTGGGCCAGCCCAGTTACTTTAATCCCCAACCCACATTCCCAGGGTGGAAAGTAAGAAATGAGGATTGTGTGGATTTTAAGAGCCTCAATTCAATCACAAAAACAGATACACATTCAATTCCTGATGATTTGATTGGCAGGTTAGAAGCAGCAAAGTATCTGAGGACTTTGGATCTCACTTCAGGGTACTGACGGCTAGCTCTGACCCATGGAGCCAAAGAGAAATCAGCATTCTCCACTCCAGATGGGCACGGTCAGTTGACTGTGATGCCCTTTGGATTACAAAATGCACCTGCCACATTCCAATGGTTGGTGAACAAAGTCCTTGCTGGGCTGGGATCCTTTAGTGCAGGTTAGATAGATGATATTGCCATCTTTAGCTTCACCTGGCAAGATTATCTGATTCAACTTGGGAAGGTCTTAAAAGCTCTGCAGAGTGCAGGCCTCACTATCAAGGAAGCAAGTGGGCAGGGCACAGTTGTATACTTGGGCCACCTTGTGGGCGGAGGCCAAGTTCAACCTCTACAACCCCAGAAATCCAGAAAATTCGGGATTGGGTAGCTCCAACCCCCTAGGCTCAAGTCAGGGTATTTCTCAGCTTGACTGGGTACTACAGGAGGTTTGTGCAGGCATATGGGTCAATTGTGGGCCCCCTCAGAGAACTGACCTCCAAAAATGTTAACTGGACAGTAAGCTGTCAAAAGGCTTTTGACACCCTGAAAGAAGCAATGTGCTCAGCACCCACTCGAAAAGCTCCAGATTATACCAAGAAGTTCATAGTGCAGACAGATGCCTCTAAACATGGGATAGGAGTGGTCCTGTGTCAGACCAATGATGATGGCCATGACCATCCTGTTGCTTTCATAAGCAGGAGGCTTCTCCCCAGAGAGCAGCATTGGAGTGCCATTGAGAGGGAAGCCTTTGCTGTGGTTTGGCCCCGGAAGAAGCGGAGACTATACCCGTTTTGTTCTCATTTCCTTGTCCAGACTGACCACAGACCTCTCAGATGGCTAATGGAAATGAAAGGTGAAACCCCCAATCTTTTATGGTGGTCCAAATCTCTACAGGGAATAGATTTCACAGTAGAACACAGATCTGGGGCTGACCATGACAATGCATATAGCCTTACCAGGTTCTTCCACTTAGAAGATGAAGACTCCCTAGAGAAATGTTAGTTTCATCCTCTTGTGTTTTTTTTGGGGGGGGGGGGGCGGGGATCATGTAGGAAAGTTCCACTTTTGACATGGTCAACTCCCACTTTTTGCTCCCACGGTAAGTTTCTAGTGAAAGGTAGCCCTGGTACCTAGGGCCTGAAGAGGGCCAACAAGGGCAGCAACACAAATTGTGCCACTCTAGAGACCCCTTATCAAGATCATGCCTATATACACTGCATGAGGTATAGGGAAGTCACATTCTCAACTAGGGTGACAAAGTGAGCTAAAGAACGTTGATGGATTCAACCCAGATCTGTGACTGGGGGTGAGTGTCTGAAAAGTTTCGGCGCTCCGTCCATCATCTCCTTATGTTTGCTTTGGTCGCCCTAAGTGGCAGGTTATGCCCAGACGTGGGCCCCTCGCTTACTTTGCCACTAAATTCAAGCTAGTCTGGCTGATGAGGGGTGTTACCCTGAAAACAGTCCCAGGATGCTTGTTTCTGGTCCATGGAAGACCTTGCTTGGCAGGTCGCATGTGGACTGTTCTATGAGGCAGGGGGGCCAAGACTGATTTGCACATAGCTGGGTATGAACTGGGGTGGCGAAGTGAGCTAAAGAACAATGATGTATTCAACCCAGATCGGTGACTGGGGGTGAGTATCAAATGTTTCAGCGCTCCGGCCATCTCCTTGTGTTTGCTTTGGACAGATGCTCAAGCCCAGGAGTTCCGTGTCTCACATTCTCCTAGCCAAATTCGGAGCTACAAAGATGACTTGCGCACGGTGGTTCCTGATCATCTTCAGGTCTTGGGACAGCTAGCAGCTGGAAAGCATACAGGAGTCACATGTTTCATTCTGCACGCACTGTATATTTGAAAGAGAGCCTTTTTGGGAACTCCAACATGCAAAAGTGATGACACCGGACGTTCCTGGTGGTCGCGAAGAGATCAAGCTAGGATTTTCCCCTTGCCAAAAATGTCATGCACCACCTGTGGGTGCAACTGTCTTTTGTGGTTGCCGGCTGAGTTTGTCCGCTGAGGAATTAAAAGATCCCACCAGGACAGGGATGACCAGGAAGATGGCCAGATAACCCAGCCAGGCGCAGAGGTGCAGAGCTGATGAGCACAGCACTCAAGACCTTACCCCACCCTGCTTGCTGCAATACCACATGAAAGTGCTGTTGTTGGTGAGAACCTGCAGCAGCTTCCATTTGACCGTGGGCAGCTGGCCTTCGATACCTACCAAATTTTCCGTAACTCCAGCAAACTGATGTGAACTTGGGTATCTGCCGGAAACCAAAGTCCTCTGATCTCTATCTCTCCCAGAGGACAGCCTGAACCCACTAGTGACACATTGTCGCCACCATGAACTGTGGGTGGGGCAGTCAAGCAGCCAGCACAGCAGTTAATTTATAGTTTAATCCGAAACTTAGATGGAATCTGACAGGCTCCCCTGGTGATGGGCCTACTGAGACCTGGATCCCACTGTAAAGCTTGCAAGTGTCATCTAGTATGGTCAGCGAGCAGAATGAAGGGTGTTGGTGGACCAAGAAGCCTCAGAGACATCCTTACTGAGACCCCAGACAGAGACTTAAACAATGTCTTGGAGTCGGTGGTCCAGAGAAAAGGCCCAAAAGCACATTGTATCCAGAAAGGCTTTAAATGAAAATAAGCTTCTATGAAAGATTCAAGTGCCACTTTGGCAGGATGGTTGAGAACCCCAGAGATGTAGGGGGTTTTGCCATCTTCTGGAGGTGGCCCACAACTGACTGTGGCGAGTCTACCTTCAACAGCCAGTCGTCAAGTTAGGGAAAGACTGATACCTCAGAGCACCAGAGATAGGCAGCAGCCACAGCTATCACCTTTGAAAACACCTGGGCGGAACTGCTGAGGTTGAACGGGAGCAAAGCAAACTGAAAATATTCATGGCCCACGTTGAACCACAGATAGTAATTGTGGACCTGGAGGACAGGCATTCGAAAGCAGGCGTCCACCTATTCCATCACCACAATTCAGTCTCTAGGATCCAGCACAATTAGAACTTGGGGTAGCGTGAGCATCTTCAATTTGTCCTTTCACAGGACGGCATTATGAGGGTAAGATCCAAAAAAAGGGTAAGGCCTCCATCTCCTTTGGCACGAAGTAGGAGGGATGAACATCCATGCCTCATTTCTGAGGGTAGAAGGCCCTTCACGGCTCCTTCGCCAAAAAGAGCCTGCTCTTCCTCATAATATATAGACAGATGGTCCTTCGAAAACTGCTCTGAAGCGTGTGGCCGATGCAGTGGGCCAAAAAGAACTTTGAAGGACTGACCTGTCGGATGTGATTCATTGTTACCCCTGGAGGATGTGGCGGACTTTTGGTGGCTGAGATGCCACTAATGGCGCACTGAGGATGGTTTGAAATTGTTGCCTGAGAAGTATGCTGTCCCTAATGGCCTAGATGGTGCTTGATTAAGCCATGGCTTGACCTTGAAAAGGCTGAGATGCCAGTTGTGATGGTGGCAGAGTCTGGCCAAGCAGATATGCAAAGTCCTAGGAATATCCCCATAAAGGGCAAAACTGTTTGGGGGTGGGGGGTTTAGCAAACTTGTGGCGAAAGACCCAAGGTGCATGCCATGGCTCAACTCTTTTTCAAATGCTCCAGGGTCAAGCCCGCCTTTTTGCCTAGCATGCAAGATTTAGTAAAATGCATAGCTCATAGTGACGCCTGCACATCCCTGGAGAAGCAAGTGGATATCATCCATTACTGGTACAGAAGCACCACACTTGCCCCAAAAGCACATCCCATATAATCAGGCATGCCTAGGCCTGATTGGATGATAAACTTACCTGCAACTTAGTCATCCTGAACGGTTTGAACCAAGTAAGTCTATAAGACTGCTGGAAAGGCTTCAACAACCATGCCCCAGAGCGAATGGGTGCAGAGTTCCAGGAGCCAGCTGGCATTGACTGACCTCAGGGCAAGGTTGGCTTGACAAAAACGTTCTTTTACCAAATGTTTGGATTCTTTGTCTGCAGGAGTAGTCGGAAAGGCCTTCGGTTTCACTTGTCTGGTGGATGCCTGTTCCACAATATTTTCAGGGATTAAATGCTGGGTTAGAAAAATCAGGGTCGACTGGACATGGCGCTTCTGTGTCTTAGCGATTGACGGTGGGCCAAAACACAGTTTAGCCTAAGTGCCCAACAACATGTCAGTCATGTCATTGAAGACCAGAAGGGGTTTGGTCAGCACTTGGTCAGGCTAAATGACTGAGTGAGAGCATTAGTTTTTACCTACATAGTGCGAGGGGGAGGTCAAGGACTTCAACAGCGCTTCTGATGACTGTGGCAAAGGATGTACTCCTTGGGTGCCGGTCTAGTGGGTTCAGGAGGAACCAACCCCGTATTTGGTGAGGTATAGAGTCCACTGGCATTTTACAGGTTCACATATCAGTTTTCCTCATAATAGTGTAGAGTAAACTTATCGCCATCACCGCCAGAATCGTCTACATATGGCTGGCGATGGTCGTAGTCAAAAGTTAGTGCAGTGTGTGCGACAATGGTATTGCGTCAGAATCAGAACGTCACATACTGGCTGCTCACGGTGCAGTCTCGTTGAGTCATATTCATCTCAGCATTGAGGGTGCAGTGTTCCCTGGGAATAGAGACAGGTGGTGTTGCATAAACCCCAGCCAAACAAACCCACAAACAACATACCGTGGCTGTTGGGTCTGCAGAAAATAGCAGTGAGAGCTTATGGAGAGGGCACAGGTTGGACAAAGACAGACGAGGAGAGGGAGGTAAGGGAACAGTGGCACAGAAAAAAACAACATGCGCACAGCTGCCCCAGCTAAGGGGCGTCCGGGCGCACGGCAAGGTACCACGCAACAACCACAAGAAACACAACAGCTAAGAGAAAGAACCAAGTTAAAATAGAAAAGTTTTAATAGCCCTGCGAAAGGACAGGAGATCTTCCAACAGCCGGATCCCCACCGGAAGGGAGTTCCACAATTCGGCTGCTTTGACCCGGAAAGACCGGCCACCAACACGGCACAGCTTGTATCTGGGAGTAATAGTAAGAGCTTGGCCCAGAGATCTCAAATGCCGAGTGGGGACGTACCAGGTCAAGAGGTCCATAAGGATTTGAGGAGCCGTACCATTTAAAATCTTGAAGGCTAGACACAGTACCTTGAATTGAATTCTAGCCCTGACTGGCAACCAGTGCAGAGCTTTCAAAGTACTGGAAACAGGGCAGAATCGAGGGAGACCAACAATTGCCCTAGCAGCGGCATTCTGCACCCGCTGAAGGCGGGTGATTTCGGCCTGGTTAGCACCCACCAGAAGGGAGCTGGCATAATCCAGGCGTGATATGACAGTCGCCTGTATAACCAGCTGTCGGGTGCGGGGATCAAAAAACTTCAAGACTGGGCGCAGGGTCCGGAGAATTCCAAAACAGCAGGCAGCCGTTTTCTTTGTGTGCCCCTCAAAACTGAGAGTAGGATCCATCCACACTCCTAGGTTTTTCAGTTCCGTCACCGGAAGAGGGGCCGGCCCAAGCTCCGGAGGCCACCACCTATCCCCCCAGAGATCCGCCCGTCTGCCGACGATCATGACCTTGGTTTTCGTCGCGTTGAGCTGGAGACAGTTGGTCTTCATCCAGCTTGCCACCGCCCTGAGTCCGCTCTGAAACCTGGGAGCGTCCTGATCTACGTCCCCGCTGATCGTAACCGCTAGCTGGGTGTCATCAGCATATGACACCATGGTCATACCCCATTGCCTGACAACCTCAGCCAGCGGTCTCACGTATAGATTGAACAACGTGGGACTCAGCGAGGATCCCTGCGGCACTCCCTGTTTCAGAGGATGGAACTTGGACTGGAACGGTGGCACCGCAACGCTGAAGAAGCGATCATCGAGGAAGGACCGAAACCACTGGAGGGCAGACCCCCTCACTCCTATCTCCTCCAGGCGATGCAACAGGATTGGATGAGAGACGGTATCAAAGGCGGCGCTTAGATCTAATAATACCAGCGCCGCCGTCTGTCCTACATCCATCACTGTGCGAAGGTGTTCAGCCATGGTGAGAAGGGCGGTCTCCGTGCTGTGTCCAGCACGGAACCCGTTCTGGGTGGGATCTAAGATGTTAAGTCGAGAGAGGTGGTCAGAGAGAGCCTTGTTCACATGGGCCTCCACAACTTTGATCGGCCAGGGGAGCAGGGAAATAGGCCGATAGCTTTCAGGCTTTTCCGGGTCCAGGGAGGGTTTCTTTAAAATAGGAGAAACTACAGCCCGCTTCCAGCTTGCTGGAACCATGCCCGAGGCTAGCGAGATGTTCATCAGGGAGTGTACCGAAGTGCGACCCATGAACAACTGGTCTCTAAAAAGGGCTGGCTTAAGCGGATCGGCGGGCGACCCGGATTTCACCTGCTGGGCCAAGATGTCAAAACCCTTAGTTGTCAACGGGGGCAGCACATACAGCAGGGAATCACCAGCGATGTTACATGGGGTACCTGCCGGTGGCCTAGTATCAGGGATTGTTAAGTAGATGTTCTGAACTTTTTCTAGGAAGAACAGGGCAAGAGCCTCACAGTGTGCCGTCGAACTCGTAGGCACAATGGAGACTGGGCAACTGGTATTCTCTCTTCAGTACTTGCTAGGAGAGATTTATACAGTCCTGAATGCTGAAAATCAGGCCATGGCACATCGAATGGTGTTGGTGTCCTTAGGAGTGGGGAGGGGTTACTGGCCACAAAAGGGTGGCGGTATCTTCTGCAATTCCTGTAGAGTGTCTGCTTGGCAATGATTTGGAGACCTCAGCATGAGCGGATGTCAAAAAGAAAACCCATGGAGCAATGCTGGGAATACACGAGTGGGTTTGTGTAAAAACAATTTCACAGAGAAGAACCCAGGGTGAAAAAGAAGTGTTACAGCCTGAATATTTGGCCTAGCCTTCCAAGAGAAAAGGCAAGAAGTCTGGGAAACCAACTTCTGATCAGACCCCAGATCAAGTCCCCTCCCCTCTCCTCGGGCAGAAGACTTGTCAGTTCTAGAAGGAACTGAGCCCCAGGAGCTTGGGCCTTACACACCAGAGCTTTTTGGCTCAGGGTGACCCTCTAGGGAAGATCTGTGACAGGGACAGAGAACCTGTCCCACTCTTGAAAGCCTGAGGCAGAAAGCTGCTGATGAGGAAAAGGGAAGTGTCAGTGGTACGTACAGAACCTATTGGGATGAGGGACTCCTATACACTGAAGTCAGAGACCCCAAACCTGGTGCCACTAGGAGAATGGCAGTGTCTCAGAATTTATTTTAGAGAGTTTCTCATAACATTGGCCCATGACATTCCCCTAGCTGGGCATCTAGGACAGACCAAAACTTGGAGTAGGTTGGTGAACCACTTCTACTGGTCAGGAATGTCCCAGAAGGTGAAGGAGTTTTGCAACTCATATGCCCTGTAAAGGGAACACTGTGTGTTGTGAAGGAGGAATAGAAAAGATCCTAAGCAGCATATTGTCGATTCTGTGCTTGGACTTCATTCCAGGATAGCTGAGTATATGAAAAAAAACCTTGACACCAGCCAAGAGCTCCAGAAGCTCTGGTCTGAGCACAATGCTGCCATGGTTGAGTTCCAACCAGGGCAGAAGTATGGGTTTTGGAGCCTGTGGCTCCTAGGGGCCTCCAGGCCAAATGGACTGGGACCTACCCTATCCCTGAGAGAAAAGGGGAGGTCACCTATTTGGTGCACCTTGGCACATGCAGGAAACCAAAGAGTGTCATCCATGTAAACCACCTGAAACCCTTTAAATGACAGAGCTGAACTAACCATGCTCATGGTCACAGGTGAGTCAGGAAGCAGAAAGCGAACCTCTCCCGCGAATTCCTCTCAGACAACCCTAAAGATGGGTCAGCTGAAAGAGTGGTTGTCAGACACCCTTACTGCCCAACAGCAGACTGATTGCAAGCAAGTCATAAATCCGTTTACGGAGCTCTTCTCTCTGACGCCTGGTCAGACTAATTGGGCACACAAGATGTGGGCACTAGTGACATCCTATCTGTCAAAAATCAAATTTACAGGCAGTCTGGCCATGTCAAGGAGCGCATCAAGGGTGAAGTCAGCAAGATGCTGGGATTGGGTGTCAAGCCCTCAAAGCCCCTGGGCCAGCCCAGTTACTTTAATACCCAACCCACATTCCCAGGGTGGAAAGTAAGAAATGAGGATTGTGTGGATTTTAAGAGCCTCAATTCAATCACAAAAACAGATACACATTCAATTCCTGATGATTTGATTGGCAGGTTAGAAGCAGCAAAGTATCTGAGGACTTTGGATCTCACTTCAGGGTACTGACGGCTAGCTCTGACCCATGGAGCCAAAGAGAAATCAGCATTCTCCACTCCAGATGGGCACGGTCAGTTGACTGTGATGCCCTTTGGATTACAAAATGCACCTGCCACATTCCAATGGTTGGTGAACAAAGTCCTTGCTGGGCTGGGATCCTTTAGTGCAGGTTAGATAGATGATATTGCCATCTTTAGCTTCACCTGGCAAGATTATCGGATTCAACTTGGGAAGGTCTTAAAAGCTCTGCAGAGTGCAGGCCTCACTATCAAGGAAGCAAGTGGGCAGGGCACAGTTGTATACTTGGGCCACCTTGTGGGCGGAGGCCAAGTTCAACCTCTACAACCCCAGAAATCCAGAAAATTCGGGATTGGGTAGCTCCAACCCCCTAGGCTCAAGTCAGGGTATTTCTCAGCTTGACTGGGTACTACAGGAGGTTTGTGCAGGCATATGGGTCAATTGTGGGCCCCCTCAGAGAACTGACCTCCAAAAATGTTAACTGGACAGTAAGCTGTCAAAAGGCTTTTGACACCCTGAAAGAAGCAATGTGCTCAGCACCCACTCGAAAAGCTCCAGATTATACCAAGAAGTTCATAGTGCAGACAGATGCCTCTAAACATGGGATAGGAGTGGTCCTGTGTCAGACCAATGATGATGGCCATGACCATCCTGTTGCTTTCATAAGCAGGAGGCTTCTCCCCAGAGAGCAGCATTGGAGTGCCATTGAGAGGGCATTGAGAGGGAAGCCTTTGCTGTGGTTTGGCCCCGGAAGAAGCGGAGACTATACCCGTTTTGTTCTCATTTCCTTGTCCAGACTGACCACAGACCTCTCAGATGGCTAATGGAAATGAAAGGTGAAACCCCCAATCTTTTATGGTGGTCCAAATCTCTACAGGGAATAGATTTCACAGTAGAACACAGATCTGGGGCTGACCATGACAATGCATATAGCCTTACCAGGTTCTTCCACTTAGAAGATGAAGACTCCCTAGAGAAATGTTAGTTTCATCCTCTTGTGTTTTTTGGGGGGGGGGGGGCGGGGATCATGTAGGAAAGTTCCACTTTTGACATGGTCAACTCCCACTTTTTGCTCCCACGGTAAGTTTCTAGTGAAAGGTAGCCCTGGTACCTAGGGCCTGAAGAGGGCCAACAAGGGCAGCAACACAAATTGTGCCACTCTAGAGACCCCTTATCAAGATCATGCCTATATACACTGCATGAGGTATAGGGAAGTCACATTCTCAACTAGGGTGACAAAGTGAGCTAAAGAACGTTGATGGATTCAACCCAGATCTGTGACTGGGGGTGAGTGTCTGAAAAGTTTCGGCGCTCCGTCCATCATCTCCTTATGTTTGCTTTGGTCGCCCTAAGTGGCAGGTTATGCCCAGACGTGGGCCCCTCGCTTACTTTGCCACTAAATTCAAGCTAGTCTGGCTGATGAGGGGTGTTACCCTGAAAACAGTCCCAGGATGCTTGTTTCTGGTCCATGGAAGACCTTGCTTGGCAGGTCGCATGTGGACTGTTCTATGAGGCAGGGGGGCCAAGACTGATTTGCACATAGCTGGGTATGAACTGGGGTGGCGAAGTGAGCTAAAGAACAATGATGTATTCAACCCAGATCGGTGACTGGGGGTGAGTATCAAATGTTTCAGCGCTCCGGCCATCTCCTTGTGTTTGCTTTGGACAGATGCTCAAGCCCAGGAGTTCCGTGTCTCACATTCTCCTAGCCAAATTCGGAGCTACAAAGATGACTTGCGCACGGTGGTTCCTGATCATCTTCAGGTCTTGGGACAGCTAGCAGCTGGAAAGCATACAGGAGTCACATGTTTCATTCTGCACGCACTGTATATTTGAAAGAGAGCCTTTTTGGGAACTCCAACATGCAAAAGTGATGACACCGGACGTTCCTGGTGGTCGCGAAGAGATCAAGCTAGGATTTTCCCCTTGCCAAAAATGTCATGCACCACCTGTGGGTGCAACTGTCTTTTGTGGTTGCCGGCTGAGTTTGTCCGCTGAGGAATTAAAAGATCCCACCAGGACAGGGATGACCAGGAAGATGGCCAGATAACCCAGCCAGGCGCAGAGGTGCAGAGCTGATGAGCACAGCACTCAAGACCTTACCCCACCCTGCTTGCTGCAATACCACATGAAAGTGCTGTTGTTGGTGAGAACCTGCAGCAGCTTCCATTTGACCGTGGGCAGCTGGCCTTCGATACCTACCAAATTTTCCGTAACTCCAGCAAACTGATGTGAACTTGGGTATCTGCCGGAAACCAAAGTCCTCTGATCTCTATCTCTCCCAGAGGACAGCCTGAACCCACTAGTGACACATTGTCGCCACCATGAACTGTGGGTGGGGCAGTCAAGCAGCCAGCACAGCAGTTAATTTATAGTTTAATCCGAAACTTAGATGGAATCTGACAGGCTCCCCTGGTGATGGGCCTACTGAGACCTGGATCCCACTGTAAAGCTTGCAAGTGTCATCTAGTATGGTCAGCGAGCAGAATGAAGGGTGTTGGTGGACCAAGAAGCCTCAGAGACATCCTTACTGAGACCCAGGACAGAGACTTAAACAATGTCTTGGAGTCGGTGGTCCAGAGAAAAGGCCCAAAAGCACATTGTATCCAGAAAGGCTTTAAATGAAAATAAGCTTCTATGAAAGATTCAAGTGCCACTTTGGCAGGATGGTTGAGAACCCCAGAGATGTAGGGGGTTTTGCCATCTTCTGGAGGTGGCCCACAACTGACTGTGGCGAGTCTACCTTCAACAGCCAGTCGTCAAGTTAGGGAAAGACTGATACCTCAGAGCACCAGAGATAGGCAGCAGCCACAGCTATCACCTTTGAAAACACCTGGGCGGAACTGCTGAGGTTGAACGGGAGCAAAGCAAACTGAAAATATTCATGGCCCACGTTGAACCACAGATAGTAATTGTGGACCTGGAGGACAGGCATTCGAAAGCAGGCGTCCACCTATTCCATCACCACAATTCAGTCTCTAGGATCCAGCACAATTAGAACTTGGGGTAGCGTGAGCATCTTCAATTTGTCCTTTCACAGGACGGCATTATGAGGGTAAGATCCAAAAAAAGGGTAAGGCCTCCATCTCCTTTGGCACGAAGTAGGAGGGATGAACATCCATGCCTCATTTCTGAGGGTAGAAGGCCCTTCACGGCTCCTTCGCCAAAAAGAGCCTGCTCTTCCTCATAATATATAGACAGATGGTCCTTCGAAAACTGCTCTGAAGCGTGTGGCCGATGCAGTGGGCCAAAAAGAACTTTGAAGGACTGACCTGTCGGATGTGATTCATTGTTACCCCTGGAGGATGTGGCGGACTTTTGGTGGCTGAGATGCCACTAATGGCGCACTGAGGATGGTTTGAAATTGTTGCCTGAGAAGTATGCTGTCCCTAATGGCCTAGATGGTGCTTGATTAAGCCATGGCTTGACCTTGAAAAGGCTGAGATGCCAGTTGTGATGGTGGCAGAGTCTGGCCAAGCAGATATGCAAAGTCCTAGGAATATCCCCATAAAGGGCAAAACTGTTTGGGGGTGGGGGGTTTAGCAAACTTGTGGCGAAAGACCCAAGGTGCATGCCATGGCTCAACTCTTTTTCAAATGCTCCAGGGTCAAGCCCGCCTTTTTGCCTAGCATGCAAGATTTAGTAAAATGCATAGCTCATAGTGACGCCTGCACATCCCTGGAGAAGCAAGTGGATATCATCCATTACTGGTACAGAAGCACCACACTTGCCCCAAAAGCACATCCCATATAATCAGGCATGCCTAGGCCTGATTGGATGATAAACTTACCTGCAACTTAGTCATCCTGAACGGTTTGAACCAAGTAAGTCTATAAGACTGCTGGAAAGGCTTCAACAACCATGCCCCAGAGCGAATGGGTGCAGAGTTCCAGGAGCCAGCTGGCATTGACTGACCTCAGGGCAAGGTTGGCTTGACAAAAACGTTCTTTTACCAAATGTTTGGATTCTTTGTCTGCAGGAGTAGTCGGAAAGGCCTTCGGTTTCACTTGTCTGGTGGATGCCTGTTCCACAATATTTTCAGGGATTAAATGCTGGGTTAGAAAAATCAGGGTCGACTGGACATGGCGCTTCTGTGTCTTAGCGATTGACGGTGGGCCAAAACACAGTTTAGCCTAAGTGCCCAACAACATGTCAGTCATGTCATTGAAGACCAGAAGGGGTTTGGTCAGCACTTGGTCAGGCTAAATGACTGAGTGAGAGCATTAGTTTTTACCTACATAGTGCGAGGGGGAGGTCAAGGACTTCAACAGCGCTTCTGATGACTGTGGCAAAGGATGTACTCCTTGGGTGCCGGTCTAGTGGGTTCAGGAGGAACCAACCCCGTATTTGGTGAGGTATAGAGTCCACTGGCATTTTACAGGTTCACATATCAGCTTTCCTCATAATAGTGTAGAGTAAACTTATCGCCATCACCGCCAGAATCGTCTACATATGGCTGGCGATGGTCGTAGTCAAAAGTTAGTGCAGTGTGTGCGACAATGGTATTGCGTCAGAATCAGAACGTCACATACTGGCTGCTCACGGTGCAGTCTCGTTGAGTCATATTCATCTCAGCATTGAGGGTGCAGTGTTCCCTGGGAATAGAGACAGGTGGTGTTGCATAAACCCCAGCCAAACAAACCCACAAACAACATACCGTGGCTGTTGGGTCTGCAGAAAATAGCAGTGAGAGCTTATGGAGAGGGCACAGGTTGGACAAAGACAGACGAGGAGAGGGAGGTAAGGGAACAGTGGCACAGAAAAAAACAACATGTGACTGCCAACATGATATCCAAAGCAATAACATAAAAAAGGGGAGCAGCAAAGAAATATGTGGAGTGAAAAATAGACTATGACAGAAAAGGGAGGGAGCATATAGCCATCCATAGACTGACCACAAAACTGAAGTCAGAGGGGGCACCATAACTGCAACCAATCCGCTGACCGGGACAACAGATAACCGAGGAAGTGGGGCGAGTGATCACTGGAGCTTACAACATCTTGTGGCACGCATCATTTTGTGCCATTCACAATCCCCCTCACCATCTAGAGATGAATTTATTGAATTTGGAAAGACTATACACCCACGTACAGAATTCACGAAAGTGGGAAAGAAGAATGGTTGAAGGCATTCACCGGATGAGGTTGGGAAGAAGAGAGGCATACCCTCTACAATAGGTACAATAAGAGTAGCAGTGGAAGATCAAGAGGATTAAAACATTTGAGATTGAAAGGCGTTAGGTGAAAGATGCACATGCAAGCACAAGAAGACTGAGGCACTACAGAAAGGTTTGGTGGTTCTGGGTAAGGCCCTCAGTCAGGGGAGATTAACGCTCAAGTCGGGCGGCGTGGCACAGCATGATAATGTGCATTTTGCACAGCATAAAACAGGAGGGAGCCCAAAAGTGCTAAACAAGTTTGTAAAGAAGGGAAAAGAGTGACAGAAAGCACCAACACAGAAATGCACATGCCCCTCTAAACTAAAACAGTCTCACAATGGACTTACCTCCTCTTCAGATGCAGTTCCTAGAGGCCTCAGCACCTAAAAACCAAAGAAAAGGGATGCAAACATAACAACCAGTTAAACTAAACCTTTTCCTCAGTGTTATCTTATCAGGTTCTCACTCTCTCCTCGTCATTCTACAGTTCCTGTATCTTTTGCAGCCAAGTGTTGGCTCTTTCCTGGCCATCCCTGTTTGCCAGAAAAGATACACAAGGCTTTTATTAATTGCTCTTTCCTCTGGTATGAGCCGGAGTACCGTCACACCGCCTTGCACCATATTTTCAGCTCTTGCACTGCCATTACTGAAATTTAGGGCTAGAAATGAAGCTCATTTAGCAAAGAATATAAACTCATGCTATTCATTAGTCCAACCCTTACTTCACTGGAACAAATGAGTTTCTTATGATATTGAAAGATTGACGCAGCACTCAATGTTACAATGTCACTGTCTTGGTACTTCGGGTCGGGGATAGGTGGAATAAAGGCTAATCACACTTTCCACTACATCTCGTTTTGCCCCTCCAACCCAGAATAAAGCTAGAATAAAGACAATTTGTTGTCCAGAGATGCATAAAGAGAACTCCTTTCAGATTATGCGTTGGTCTGAAGATAATCAGAGAAGAAACATGCTTCCTCTATCTCCTAAGAAAATCTAACAAAGCCTTACTTTGTTTTCTTCAAACTGCCCATGCAATCCCAGTGACCGTCACCAAAGCATCATAGGCTATTGCTAACTCTCCCATCAGTAACTCACCCAACCCTTCTCCTATCCACCAAACCCTGTGTGGCTGAGATATTGTGGGTGTAACCTGTGCCAAAAACAGCACTATTATTAGGCAAAGGCTGAGCCCATGTACCTTTCACACACTAATCAAAATCCAACATGAGACTGCATCACGTGCATTTTCTAAAGGTTTTAAATGCAAATTGTTCACTGTTAAGAAAACAACTCTATTACTGAAGCAAAATCAATTGTGCTTGACTTGTAGGTTTTCTATTCTTGTAGGATTTGGTGCTCACTTCCTTTACATCAAGCACTTTGTTGCTTTATAGCTAGGTTTGCACTTAAGAACATAAAAACATACAACTTCGTCAGCTATTCAGACATGTATTCAATCATAAGTAGAGCTTGGGATAACAAAAATGGTCATCTTCTTTCTTCTACCTTGTGAGGTTTAGTCTGAGTGGGTATATTTGCCAGGGCATCGAAACACTGAAGGGGGTTTTCAACAGACAAAGCGGATGTTAAAACATTTTGAATCGTCATCCAGTTAAATATAAAATTAGAAATTTGGAGTGATTATGTTTTATTAATAATAAATGTTTATGTTTTACAAAGTGTCTAAATATTCAAATAAGGCTACACATAGATACAATATACCAGCTAAGACACTTCTCATGGAATGTATTTACTTATAAAAGATATCACCCAAGAGCTTAAACCTAACGGTACTTCAGCTGAAAAGATCATTGCAACTTGTTGAGAAGAAATTCCATACTTTAAAAATAAAGGTGTTAAATGAAAACGGTGAAGCGATAAAGACTAAACAACTGAGAAGCACACAGGCTACAGGACATTTAAAGCACATATAAAGTCCCTTCACTTTATCTCAAACAGACAACAATGTTTGATGAAAGAAAAAATAAAGGCTTAAACCCCAACCTTATCTTCAGTATCTCAGCTATTCACTCATATACAAACACATACCTCAATCACCAAGTGTTGGTCTGGTGACGACTGCTGAGCATTTGTTTTCCAAGTACTCCTTGCTTTCTCTAATGAGATTTGCTGAACAGCTTCTTTGGCTGCAGATAAGCTTGGCTCAACTTCTATAGTAATTCAGGATTTCCTTCCAACATCTGGATGAGATTTTCTCTCGTACTCTCGTTGGCAAAGAATGTCTAAATCTTATACGTTTGTTGCCTAATGTTACACGCCAAGATGCTAGACCCAGTTCACACAGCATTATTGTATTTGGTAGGAGGTTGAGGATACATTTCCAACAATGCCCCTCTTTGACCTCCAATGCACCCATGGTCACATGACAGCAGCTCTGCGCCACAGAGGGACACAGGTAGCACTTTACTTTTAAATGCTGTTGTTGGGACAGGAATGTTCAATGTATGGTGCTCAGTTATGCCCCCCGCCCAGCTTGCCTTAACTACAAGAATCTGTTTTCCTGGTTTTTGGATCTTGGTCCCAGACTCACACAAATCCAGTGGCTGCACGGAGGCCTACGAATAGCTCTGAACGTTTCTTGGACCTGTAGGGCTACACCGAGCAACACTTCATAGCTGGACTACTGTTTAGGGCATGGATTTGCATGTGCAGGATTGTTGTGGCAGTATACACTGCTTTCTAAATATTATAGTCTGACCAGGTATTTTCACCTGTATTGTGTAAGTGGGAGCCTACGGACCAACTCACTCAAAAGCTCGTCTGGTAGCAGTGACCCCGGAATCCTAGTGCCAAGATCCTATAGGCTTGAGCATATACGCATCTGCTAGTAGAGAGGCGAGCTGTACATGGAAGTATGAGTGAACCTGAGTGACACATCTATGGGTTCCTTTCTGAAAGCCTTTGGCCTCTTTGTGTGCACAAGATGGAGGGGAGGCTGCTTTCCCAGTCAGTGGAAGTGGATTACGGACATGCTTGAGACAGGAGGGACGTAATCCAAACAAGCATTGGAAATGCAATAGGTCTCGTATTAGGAAAGTTTGAGCTATTGGTCTTATAAATTATTATAACTTTCGCAAATGTGACACCTATATCATTTGTAATGCAACATGTATTGTATTTACGTGACTTAGATGTATTGATATTACAAATAACAATGGCTTTTAATAAAAAAAAATAATAATACTTAAATAATTTATTTAATTTGTAATGTCAATAGCTTTAAGTTTTGTAAATAACTTTTGTGAAGATTATGTTTAGTGTTTTTTATTGTGTCGAAAATTCAAGAACAGAAGTGAAAAATTAACATCTTTTTGTGATTTGTAATAAAGATTGTAAGCTTGAAAACTGCTTGAAACATTGAAAGAACATATTTGAACCAGTGATGCTGTGGTGGTGATATTGATTCTACAGAATAGATAGGAACACGGTTTGCCAGAAGTGGACTATTCTGTCACAATTAACATGTTTCTCAGGAGCTGCATGCAGATAACAGCAACCAGGCTCCTTTGCATCTGAGTGTCAATTAAGGCTGCTTTCTGCCAAGGCAGGAGGCTGGTTCAGGAGGTGATTGTGATAAGAATATCAAAGCGATGCTTTGATCAGCACGGAGCTGTTCGACAAGAGCACATTTCAAAAGCGCGGGAAGTTGGAATGGGAGTGACTGCTGTCGGCAATTTATCTGCTCGACTCTTTCCTGTGATACTCAAGGCGCAGCACAAACACTTCAAAGGTGGTGCGCGGCTGCAAGGGTCACTGCGCCATGCAGCCAGAAAGTGGGAACGCCAAGAAAATAGATGGAAAGGCAATGAAGCGAATGGCAAAAGCTACGGTGTGACAGGTCACGCTGCCCTCAGAACCCCTAAAAAATAGCGTGAAGTGAATGTATAGAACACAACAAAAAGAAAGCAGACAAAATCGTTATCAACATAGCGGCCACATGACTTACTAATTCACAGTGGACTGTTGCATTAAAGCACACAGGGATCGCAGATCAAAGTAAATCCTTTAGACAATGAAGCCATAGTAAAATGCTAAAGCCAACAAGGGAAAAAAAGATATGTGCGCCTTGGTAACATGTGTTTCATAGGGCTGTGTGCTACAGACAAATGTGGCAGACCTAAGGGGTGGACTTGTCATCTCAGTCAGTGTGCTGCAAACAATACATAGGAGATAGACAAGCGGCTAAAGATTCTGGACAAGTAGTACTGCTAGTAGCTTGCTCTGATGTTTGGATTTACACGAGGACATGCATTACATGGGGGCAGAAAAGGGGAAACGCTGGAGGCGCTTTACTAGTGATTAACAATAACATGAAAGACAAATGCAGCTATAAAGCTCTCTGCTTCGGAAGTTACCTGATAATTAGGGCACTAGCGCCACGTGTGACTGTATTATACGTTAAACAACAATCCGGTTATGGCTCGGGATGTATCGCAGGGCATTTAAACGGGCCGGTAGTAGCCGTGGAGTTAGGTTGCTGATAATGCCAAAGTTCTGCGAAGAGAAGAGATACCAAAACGCAGTGTGACTAAATGCAGGCGGCTGATGTAAAAAGCCAGCTAATAAGCAGAGCGTGATGAAGTAATTACCTACGGGGCAATATTTGCCTCCTAGCGAGCTTGCGCTGCGTGGCTGATGAGTAACCGTAAAATGTTAGTTGCTGATACTGCCGTGTTTCTATGAAAGTGAAAAACACAGAACACAGCGTAACTAAAAGCAAACGGCCGGTGTAAAAAAACGGCAAATGGGCGCTGCGTAATGGGGTAATTACCTGAGGGGCAGTGAATTCCTCCTAACAGTCTCACGCTTCGCGGCTGATGATGCTGGCTGGTGTCAGCTCGCAAAGAAACGGAAGACCCAAAGTCTGGCTAGTTTATATAAACTACAAAATAATTGGCAGAGAACAAGGGGCTGGATATTCTTAAAGGTGCAGCTCATGTCAGCTCGAAAAAAGACGGAAAACCCAAAGTGTGGCCAGTTGTTATAAGCTACAACATAATTGGTCAAGAACAAGGGGCTGGATATTCTAAAAGGTACAGCTTAAGGCTGCTAACGTTCTGGATTGATAGAACAAGGAGTGCCGGTGTATATTAATTGAGAGGTTTCTTCTAACGCTCTAAATCTCGCGCTATTAATTGATAATGAAAAGTAACAAGTTAAATAAGGAGACACGGCCGGCCGTGAAACTGAAAGCACGGCCGGCCGTGAAAGCCTTCCGTGCACGCATACAGCAACAAACCGTTTTCTTTCACTAAGGCGGTGGCAACCAAAATACGATTTAGCTCATAACTGAAGGGTGAGAAAGAGTGTTGGAAGTTGAAGGATTCTAAGTACCAAGGCTAAACAAGGAAGAGGGAAAGAAAGGATGGAGGCTGAAGGCACGCTGAAGGCCGAGGGAGGCGAGGGAGGGAGGAGATTGAGAAAGGCGAGAAACGTGTGAAGCAGGGGGCGGGGGTAGCGGATACCTTTGAAGTGAAGCTAAGCTTCACTTCAAAGGCTTGTTGGCACAGCGCACGCTGGGGGATGACTGTGGGAGGGGGGCTGGTGTCTGTGCACGCGCTTTTTATGGCAATGCACATGCGCATGCGCATTGAGCGAGCTTTCACGGGCACTGCATGGAATCGCCCGATCTCGGTAAGCTCTGTTTAAGCCCCTTTATATCTCGCTCCGCTCAATGCGCATGCGCATTGATAGGTCGCGAGACCTAAAAATAAAGTTGAGGAAAAGGAAACCAGCATGCCTGTAGAAATGGTGAAAAAGGAAACAGAAACCTCTTAAAAATTCGATTAGGTCCTTTCAGATAGAGGGTTGCTGATTAGTCTTTAGGGAACTACAAATTAGTGGAAGGCAGGATGAAGGGTGAGAGGCAGCATCTGTTGTCAGGATGTGAAGGGTTCTCAGAAAGTGATCAGCCTTTTGTCTCTCTTCCTATCACTCTCAGATGTGGCTATTGATAGTCTGGGTGCTGCCAGCTCCCACCTCTTTGTGCCACTGCTGTGAGTGCTCCAGCCTGAAGACATCCCTGCTGTGATAAACATCTCCCAAGTAGAAAGTGGAGTCTCGCAGACAGTCTGTGATAGACACATGGAAAGGGCACAGGCCAAAATGGTTCTGCAAATGTACATACACAGTCTACCAATTCTGTATTAAAGTGGGAGCCGATGACCCACTTCTTCTAGTTCCAAGTTCTCTTCAAATGAGAAGGGGGTACTTAGCAGAGGACTCAAAGGACCACTGCGCAACCAAGGGGCGGCTGTCTGCCTGATAGCCAGTTACCCAAAGGTGAGGGCACATCACCTGGTGTCCAATATGGAAAACTGCTGACTTGTCCTGGGACCCAAGGAGCCGTCATATAAATTAAGAGTGCAGTTCTGATAAACATGGGACCCTTCACCCACAATACTGAGGCTAAATGTGCTTCTCACTGGTCACAGAGTACCTCTTTCAGGATACAGAAGCCCTCACCCAGCAAGGTGGCAAGCTTCATCATCCGGCTGTGCTCCTTGGGCGGGTGCTGCAAAGCCCAATGGGGCCCTCAAAGTGGGCTCTTTGCCAGATATCTTTTCTTGTACGGATTGTGTGGCTGAAAGTCTTCAAACAACAAACACATGCCCTCTAGCTTGGAGGGTTAGGTAATAATACGCTTAAATTAATTAAGGACCTCAAAACGAATTTTAATGTCTCTAGCTCCCCATCCCTACCACTGAGAGTCAAGTACTTGGCCTGTTCACAAAGCCATCGAGGCCAGTGGCCTCCTGAATAAAGTCTGACAGCTGTTTTATAGTGGTAATAAGAATAAGCCTTCATAGTGAGAATTAAATATTTTAAGGCCTCTGCAAATTGGCCTTAATTATGGTTAATTGAAGATGTTCTGACAAACTTAGCATTACAAAAAAGGTTAAGTATTTTTTTAAAGAAATTACATATTCCACTTTGCTGGCCACAAACATTTTATATGCACTTAATTCTAAAACCTTACTTTTCTTGATGTTTACAATTAAATGATTTAAATGCAGTATGGATGCCAAGCTGCCAATACCCTCCGAGGGCCTTTTGAGTTATAATCCATTAAAACATGCCGATCGGTGTTAAGGAGAGAGGGGACACAAACTCCATCTGTTTAGGTAGAAAATTAATTAAGCTCCTGAAGTATGTGCACAAGCATGTCAAATCTAGTCCAAATAACTTCAGGCCCAAGACACAGCTTCGCCTGAGGCCATTCTAAATCCCATGTATGAGGCAGCCTGGGCAAGATACCTGGAACTGAAACTTACTGCAACAATTACAGAACTACATGCAGCCAGATTTTCCAGAGGTGAGATACCCAAATATTCTCTCGGTGTGGATGCATATCTGCAATCAAATTAGTAACTCTACCTACAATAGTGTATTTCTTTCAAACACTGCCTATCATTGAGAGGAAACTTTTTGATAAAATACAACAAATGTGCACAAACTTTATAGGGAAAGTGGGGAAAAAGAAAATCAAGGATCCAAACTAAACTGGAATTTTGTTATTCTAGAAAAGGTGGTTTAGAAATCCCTAATGTTACTCTATACTACAAAGCAGTACAGATAGACTACTTTCTAGAATGGTTGAAGGCTGCCCTGGAATGGTACTGGTGCTTCATGGACCATGGATTATGGGTAGGCATTCTAACAATGAGAGACCTAAAAATGTACTAAAGTCTCAAATAACACAAGCTATCCTAAGAGTCAGGGACAAAGTAGGGGTCAAACTGTGGCTTGCAAGCTTGCTTTGCAATATACTAGGATACTGGTTAACCCAGTCGTCAAGCTAGCACCAGACAGAGAGTTCTGTGACAGGTGGCAAAAAGTGATGTTTACTAAGATTGGAGGTATGTTTGCGAAGGGAACAATCCCAATATTTGAGCAACTCAAAGCAAGTTTTAGGCTTCGGGAGGAAGACCTATCTCATTGTGTGCCAGTAATGTATTGGGATATGAATCTAGTAATTAAATGTGTTGTGAGACTTCTCACTTGACTTGAGAAGCAGCTGCAAAGGGTAGATGAAGATTCCAATGTAATATTCCAAATGTACAACCTACTACAAGCAAACTAGGAGTCTCTTAAAGGATGGTTTCAAGCTGGGTGGAAAAAAGAAATAAAGCAAACCTTTATAGAAGACCAACGGGGAATTGTGAAGGATTTGCACAGGGGTATTACTCAGATTCAAGAAAAGAAGAAGGAAGGAAGATTGTGCTTAAATTGTTTCTTACTCCTTACATACAGATAAGTTGCAGAGGTGCTAAAGAGGATGTGCTGAATTGGGAACACTTTCTAAGGAATTGTGCTTATAACCAAGAATACTGGTAGAGTATTGGAATCAGTAGAGAAAATGAGGGCTACCGCTGCTACCTACCCCAGTATAATTCTATTAAAATGGATGCCTGATGTGAAGTGGGCATCTAATCCAGAGATCTTGTGAACTTGTTAATAGAATACTATTAACTACCCAGCAGGTTCTACTGCCACGAGGGGGAACAAATACAGTGCAGCACATACATAACTTACCGCAGACACACATTTTGGAATATTGTTCTGCAGACTGTAAGGGGTGTGAGTCTGAGGAGTTGAAGAACACTAGAAACCTTGTTGAAATCATGAGGCCCTATCCTTGCAATGGAACAAGAAAATAGAGTCTTAAGCAATCCTTTCTTTCTTTATACAGACTGGGTGAGACAATGTTGGTGATCAAGATGACATGTTACTACAAGGCTGGCTGGGTAAGAATATTAACTAAATAATTCAAGAAGACCATCAGGATTTATGATAGATGCATAAATAATGATACTGGTGCTCTTAATTGAACTGCCACTGTATCTCACAGCAAAACTCTAAGCCATCAGCTGCATTCGCACCAACAATCTTGGGACGTTAACAGCTACTACAGCACTATCAATCAGGTGCGAACCGAGATCATGTGTTCTGGGTTGAATCACAGAAATCAAAGAACTCTGGTCCACTGATTATGGCTTTCTTGAATCCAGAATTCAAATACATTCAACGCAGAAAGATTGAGCTGACTTATCTGCCCTTCTCACGGAGTGAGAATATGGTAACTTTTATGCTGGTTCCTTGTGTCTCTGTGCAAACTGGCTGGAACACTACACAGATGGATCAGGAAGTGGGCCACAGAGGGTCTTGAAATGCCACAGATTTACTACAAAGATGACAATGTCCTGGATTCTACTTCGTGGCTTAAATTTTTTGTATCTTCTAGGCTCAAGCCTTTAGAGGCAGAAGCTACATTTCATAATAGAATTACAGCAAACAAAGCAAAGTTCATTTGGAAATCTTAGCAATAACACAGACACCATTCAAATTGGTGTACAATATCATACAGCTAAGAACGGTATATGTTGATATCACTGATCATTTGCCAATGAATAGCAAGCACTGTAACGCCAGTAAGACTTGCCTGTGACACCATAGTACAGTTTGATTGCCAATCATTGTTTTATTTTTTCCATTGTTTATGACAAAAACCACAGTAAGATGAGCGCTTGTGGAACCACATGCATGGACAACTGTTTTGGAGTGTTTTTCCATACAGTATAACAAAACACATTTCAAGATTGCTCCTGTGCGGATGCATACATGTAAACACACAGGTTGCAAGACATGAAATGGCGTTAAATGAGAGAAAGCATTTCAAATGGGCAAATATGTGCAAAATTATGCATCCACAGGTGGACATGATGGAAGGACTGTTTTTTGAAGATGGCGGCATGCCACTTTATTAATTGGTAGTGGAGTACTGGGGCAAAGCAGGATTTTGAAGCAGGGGCAAGGAAAATGAAGGAAAGGAGAAGGGAGAAGGGGAGAGGGATAGAAAATAGTCCCTGGAGTACTGCAAAGTGAAAGGATACAACTCATCCAACCAAAATAGAGCGAAAAAGATCTGCTCCTCTGGGCAGGACAAACACAAGAATATAAAGGAAAGCCATCAACTCTATATCAGGAACGGAGAGAAGAAGGCCACTGAATCATGAACAAGGAGTAAACTAACAATATTTTAAGCCAATGGCCGAAGGTATCTGAGCAAATAAAGTCAATAGCTGAAGGAAGATGAACGAAAAAATCTAGGAGTATGAAAAGAATACAATATGCTTGCCATGTACATGTCCAGCCTAACCAGCATCATTATATATCCTGTCAAATCTAAATGAGAAAGTAAAAAAAAGACAAAACACAGGAGAGAGGAAGGGAATGGAAAAGGATGCTACGGAGCAATAAATCAAAAGGTGCCGGGAGCATAAACAGCATATATGCCACCATTTGGTCCCACCTACATTTGGTACCGCCTAAAAGGGATATCTACCGTCAAAAATAATAAATAAATAAAATAAAAAAATTGAGGGGACTTAAATTTAGTGCATTGCAAGCATTATTTTGCTGGAAGGATTAAGAAGAAATAAGCTCAAATAAGACCTGTAGCTTAAAAAAAGTCAGTGTCTCCCACCACATTTGGAGTATTGGCATGTACAATAAAAGGCCGGTGTAAAGGGATATGACTGCAAATGCAGTGAAATAGGGAGAAAGTCGGGGCCCATGGTTAGTCCCTACAAAGGATGTAAGGATAATAGCAAAACAGGAAAGTGAAGAGGGAAAGACAGAAATGGGTAGGTAGTTGAATGGCACAGAAGCAGCTGTTGTATATTTCATTCCTTTTGTGTATTAAGTTTCTTTCTCTCTACTTACTGTTCCCTTTATCCCATGGTTTCTTCTTTTTTTCTATGGCTTTCTCTTTCCTCTTGTTATGGAATCCTGCTGAGTAGCTCCTTGCAGGGTTCCGCTGATAGCGGAGTTATTTGTATTACCGCTTGAATTGGGTATTGTGCTAGACCTCAATAAATTACCTCCCTTTGTAGCATGAGCTCAAGATGAGTTCAACAATTAGCATATGAAAAAAACAAGCACTACAAATCCAAAAGGTATGTGCCTTTATAATGGTAGTTTTAAGCCAGTGCTTGCAAATTTTTGTTAAAAAACTATGGGGGGAAACAAAAATCAAAATACTGGAGGATAGCAAACACACATCTTAAGGTATGTCAAATCGAACAATAAATCCCTTATTAGAAGTCTTTATGAATGCCATGGTTTATTTTTCAAACTTCACACATGGAATTTTGAATACATTCAACAAGAATATTGCAGGTTATCTGATTTACACATACCACAGATGATTTGTTGTAAGTGTCCAAATTTAAAGGCTAACGCTTCCCATAGGACTTCAAACTGGAACACATGTGCCAGCTGGAGCCGACTTTTAGGTCTCGCCTACGCAGCGCGCATGCGCTGCTTAGGAGAGAGACCTGTAGCCATCGACACCTTTGGGGGCAAAAACGTGCACGCGTTGCATTGCTTGGAATGGCAACGCGCGCACTTCTGGCGATTCCCTTGTGGGAACGCGCAGCACCATATGGACGCAATCCTCGCACCTTGCTGCACGCTCCAGCAAGGGAATCGCACATGCCCCCTCCCCCTGCTGCCACGCGAAGTGCGCGCTTGTGCTGGTTGAACTGGGAATGGTTGTCCGCCAACTCGTCATGTATGACTGAGGGAGCACTTTTGATGTCCTGGTGTCTCGGAGAAGGCCCTAGGCCAACTACTCTACATCTAACCTCTGTTATGAAACCAGGAGAGCTGGACTGCCAGATCTATCTGCGTGTGGATGTTGTTAGACTGTAGCGCTGAAAAGATTAATACTGCTCCTGCAGTAAATCTCGCCTCTTGGGTGCATTTCTTGCCTGAGATAATGGCTTCCTTATGCTTGGCTTTGGTAGAAACAGATCGCTCCCTTTCAGGAACCGACTTGTTTGATATTAGAGTTATTTCCCGTGTGTTAAGCAGATGATTTTACTGCAAGATGTCTGCTATGTGCGTATTAAAAAATGTTCAGTTGAGAAAATTGCTACAATTCTTTTATCCATGTAACGGCTGGCCCTGCCAGGCAGCTGCCGCTCATCTGCACAGTGCTACGCCATGCCGTAGACGCTGGTATGGGTGGGGGACTCAAATGGTGCCTAATTTCCCGGAGACTACACTGTTTTAACTGGGCCTTGGTGCTTCGTTAATCGGTTTACAAGCAAGCAATGTAAAATAACTGGTTACCAGCCATTGCGGAATGGTAGTGTAATTTTGGGAATTGCTTTTTCACACATAATCCACCACTTTGCATAATTATGCCATTCTCAATACATTTTTTTACCACAAATAGATCGGAAAAGGCAGTGAGCAGCTGTTTGTGGTGCTTTTGTTCTTGTGCATTTATTTCATGCTAATATATGGCGCTAAATGACGGATGTGCATTTCACGTAATTTTGCCAAAATGTTTCATAGTTACACAAAAACAAATTTCACACCAAAACTCTACAACACTCAGTACTTTCACCCACTCCACTGACCTACGAGAAGAAAGTTTATGACCTAATTCAATCTTTTACTTTTCCGTGGTCAAACGTATTGCATTTTGGACAAAAAAGAACCTTTGAGAAAAAAAAAGTTAAATGAGTGAAGTGTGGTGACAGAATCATCAGGCCTGCCTTGTAAGTTACTGCGTCTGCAACACAAGACGAGATGAGCCTTCGGGGAGTACCTGGGCATCGGGCAGTGCTTAGCATGCGCCGGGGAGCTCTGCAGTCCACCCGTGGCAGTGCGACCCCAGAGCGCGCTGGTGTTCGCACTGCCCTCTGGTGCTTCAAGCCACCCAGAGGCCCTAGAGTACTTGCAGTGGTAGCCGGCTTTGGGTTTGAGGCTGGAGCAGGCTTGGCCCCAGTACTCGCAGAGGGTGGGAGCTTTGGATTGGAGACTGGAAAGGCCAGACCCCAGTACTTGCAGAAGGTCTCAGCTTTGGGTTGGAGGCTGGAGGGGCCTTCAGCGTTCTTCCATACTGACCACTCCGCCATAAAGCCAGAATTCACAGAGCGTGTGGCTCAATGGAGTCTATGCACCTGTGAGGAGATGTGCTCACCAGATGAAACGCCTGGAACATTTTGCAGTTTATTTGACCACAGATGCATTCCTGGGAACATGGGGCAAGGGGGGGGGGGGGGCAGCTGGAGCACTCTTCTCGCGGGGTGCCCTGACAGCAGAGAAGTCCTAAGTACAAGCTTTCTCGTAGCAAGCTCTTGGTAGTGCGTCCGATGGGGGAGGGGGCTCATAACTGCACACCTTCCTACATGTGTAATTCGATGCCTCTTTTTTTTTATTAGTCCAATAACGCAATATTAAAAAGAAATGCACGACTTTCCTGATGGACAGGCAGGAGTCCCATCGGGCCACCTGCCCGCTTTTCTCTTGCACATGGCCGGCATTTGGAGCAGAGAATTAGTGCCCAAGGGGGTGGGGACCGCTGATAGCACGCTCAGTCAAGGCTATAAGCCTTACTGGAATTACCGGAGTTAGTGAGTATGACTTGTTTCAGACGAATGAATGACACAATAGAGTGTACATACTTTTTACAAAGGTCACCACTGTACTTACCTAGTGAGGAACAGGAAACCATAGCCCAGACAAAATCCAGAGGGGTTTGGCTGAAACAAGTAGACAAACGGGAACAAGATTGGCATAGCCAATAGGTCTCGCCTTTGGGACATCAACAGTTGCATAGCTAAACACTTATAAGGTCCCAAAGGCGAGACCTATTGGCTATGCCAATGCTTGTTTATCTTCCTGGAGCAGAGACATCTTTCCAGTCACTGATCTGCCTCAAACGCAGGCTGAGTGAGTGTGGCTGCCTGGCCCTCCACTATCACCATAAAAGCTTTCTTTGTGACTAAATGCCGAGAATTTTCACACTACATGTGGAAAGCAGGTAATAAAAGAAATCAAGCTAGATAAAGTGTGCTTTCTATTCATACATGGTAAAATACACGAGTTGCTGTGCTCTACAGATGAGCTGGGACATTTAGGTTTTAATCCTGATATCTGCACTTAAAAAATGTGAGGCAAGTCACTTGACCTCCTGGGCCTGAAACTGTGATGTATGTACACTGTAATGTAAATGTTTGTAATGAAACAAAAAACCAACAACAGTCGGTTGTGAAGCAATGTCAGAGTTAGGTTTACATCCCCCTCTCATCACATCACATCCTGGTTTCTGCAAGTTGGGAACTTGCTACATGAAATGCTAAAAATACAAGTTTTGAAATAAAAATAATGGCAAGCTACTGCAGATGGGGTTATAATGGAGAGGGACATCAATTCACCAGATGTTAACTCTCACCCAATGGGCATCGTGACTTTGAGGTATCAATGGCATGCATGTTTCACAAGCAGTTAATCAACTGGGTTCAGACACATGGCGATAATGTTACAGGCTAGACAATAAGCTAGAGGGAATACCTAGGAACTATTTCCTACTGAGCTGTATGCTTCAAGTAAAGCACAGACCACATTAAGGGAAAAAAGTCACCTACAGATGTGAACCACACAGCTCCTTCAATAAAGAGTTGAAACAGGTAAGCTGAACATCAGGGTAGGAACTTTAGTAGCACACAGCATTTCCATGATGTCCCATTGGCCCACAATCCTCACTACAAGCCACAAGACCAAGAGAACATAACTGTATCTTCAAGCTCAATGGAAAATGATCACATCCTGGTTTCCACAAGTTGGGAACTTGCTACAGGAAATAATACAAATACATGTTTTGAAATACAAATAATGGCAATCTACTGCTGATGGGGTTATAATAGAGATAGTTTGTCCTACTTACAGCTTCTGCCCCTGTGCCGGGGGGCCAGACCGGCTGTCGGATCCCCTCCTGCCGCAGTGCCTTGTCCTGCGTGAAGTGGTTGGTTAGCCTCATTAGCGGGTTGGCTCCACCACACTCGCCCTCCACTAGGTCCCGCATTGCCATGACAGCGGCCACCGAAAATCACAGCAGGGTCTCCAGCACTGTACAGGGTATAGAGATAGTGGTAATAGTTCAGTGAGTCAAAGATAGAAATCCAAAACTTCATGTCTATCAAGTTGGAAATACAGTGCTGAGCAAGCAAAGTTATTTTGGGAGACCTGGGAATTCTGACAGCGTTTCATATCCGATCATAAAGGTTACATTTATCTCCGACTGAAGGATCCACCTCCTCCAAAGAAGGTTATGGAAGACTTACCCACTTATGCATATACTCCTTACCCAAACAGACATGCACCAAAAGCACGCACTGGCAAAGCCAATAGGTCTGCATTAAAAATTAAAGAGCCTCTGCTGTCACTGAAGGGTTCATGCACTCAATACGTCATTACACATGCAATGTCACTTATCTTTGCACTCAGATCTAAACATCCACCAGTCCCAGTTGCACACCCATTATAAAATATACAGTCGCAAATACAACATATGGAAGATAAATTAAAACAAATAAAAGTAGAAAAAAGAAAAAAATGCTGCCACCTTAATATAGTGGATAAATGATTGCATTAACAAATAAAAGTAAACATAGCAGCAAGTGGTCATCTTGTAATGGTACTGTACATAATGTATACCTGTTTTTGAAATTCATCATAGCTGTCAGACTTAGAATCACTGTGTTCGCCATCTTGAAATGGTATCAAAATGATACAGAACACAAAAGAGTAGGCAATTTATAAGTTACAGGGTCATATCAACAACAATTGTTTGCTGAAATACGCAATAAGTCAATTTATTCTTTTTATTTCTTTTCAACAGAAAAACACGCAGTCGGCGCGTTTCGCCCAACACATGTACTTCTTCAAGGCAATGTGATTCTACTAACTATGGTCATATGTTCAGCAACCGGACCAACCTAGTCGTATCCGCATAGCAGTGTCAACACTGCTACGTGGGCGCAGCTGGAACGGTCCGGTTGCTGAACGCTGCATATCAATTTTAAATTTATCCTAACATTAAGGGACAAAGAACTTTGTGGAGACATCGCGTTTGCTGGACTCTTATTTCTTGTTGTTATCTTGTGCCCCTTAGGGTGTGCCAATAGCATGGTATATATTTTTAAATTATCGGTGAGATGTGACCGTTCTTCAAATGTAAAAGGAGAAAAAGAAATTGCAAGAATAAATCGACTTATTCCATATTTCAGCAGAAATTGCCTCGTCTTTTGTGTTCTAAAATGTCTAACATACAACCATCTGGTAGCTGGTTGGTGGAGGTGGGCAATTTTCATCGGGTAATTACTTTAAGTGGGGCAATGACTGAATTCCCTAACCGCCAATACCTTTTCATTATAAAAATGATACACTCTAGAAAATACCATTCAGTGATGGTCACATGGTTTAGAGGTATGGTTATACATGATATACTGCGCTACAGAGGGAATGTGCAACTCACATGTGGCTAATTAGCACCGTCTTGCGAGCAGTAATACGCTTTAAAAAATAAATAGGAGGAGAAAGAAATTAAAGGGAACCTCTAAAGGACAAAATGGAAAACTTAATGATTTGCTTACCAGGCCTGGCTTTGAAGAGCACTTATTTTCAGGCAGATGTGCACATGTGATTTGACAAATGCCATCGCTCACAAGGCAAGACAACCAATGGCGGAAGTGAGCTATCCCACTGCCCATGTTGTGTGATACAGTGGAAGGAAGCAGAGTGTAAATAATATTGTTTCTAAACGTGGCAGCCATGCTGGAACTTTAAATCAGAGCTAGACTATGTACAATTCCACTGCAAGAAGGACACCTGATGCTATGTTTAGTTTCATTATTACAAGCTTCTTTAGATGTCTACATATTTTCTTTTTTTCTATTTACATTATTTTTATTTATCTTGGGTATGTTATTTAATTTGTGTGTGTTTTATTACGGTGTAAGTGGTGAATGCAAGAATGTGCCAGTGGGTGAATGAATGGATGCATGAGTGCAAAGATGAGTGACAGAGTACATGTATAAGGACTCATTGAGTGTCTAAATCTTTCAGTGACATTAAAGGCACTTTCATTCATTAGACAAACTAATGAAATAGCCAATGCTCGATTGGTCGTGGTTTGCCAGAGGTGTCATTAACTAATACAATTCTGCGATCAACAGAAAAAAAGCTTTCAGAAGTACTACTGAGAGACTGTCTCAGGGTTCTTCCACTTGTTGGATGCCTTTAGTACAGCATTTGATTGGACAGAGGTGTGCGTTCCCTGAAGAAAAGTGGTTCTATTTACCTTTTTGGCTTGTGGGAAAGCTTATGCTCAACATAAACTGCATCGATTACGGTAGCAAGCCAGCATTTAACAATGTAGCCCTGATCTAGTGATTATGAAAAATTACGATTAAGTCAGTAGACATATATATTGTGAAAAGCATACTTTCAACCAGTAGACATTTAACTGTGGATGAATATTACTCTGTATTAAAGCCTGAAGAGAGGTATTGTGTTGCATATTGTTACAAATGGGGGTCTCTAGTTGGCAATGGTTTGCACCTTGTCCAAGTAGGGACCCTTCCTTCTAGTCAGGATAAGGGAGTTACACTCCTAAAATAACCCCTGCTCACCCCCTTGGTAGCTTGGCACGAGAAGTCAGACTTATCTTAGAGGCAGTTTGTAAAGCATTTGCACACAGCCAACGGTAACACAGTGTAAGCACTACAAAAGGACACCACACCCATTTAGAAAAATAGCTAATATTGTTATATACTTAAGACGATAAATATCTACAATAAAGTACTTTGAAATCTTCAGTTATCACAATAACCTTGAAAAACAGTTCCTTCAAGTTGATAGCTCCCTCTGGGGCTATCACGGCATGAACAAACAAATCCAAACAGTTCTGGCTGACGGGGCGTTGGTGGCCAGCTACGGTGTCAGTAAGATTCGCAAAACAGTACCTTTAGAAATGCAGAGCTTCCGAAAGCACGGCGTCCCCAGGCATCGGTTCCGGAGGGGGTGCAGGAGTCTTAAGGCCCTTGAAGTCACACGAGTTGCAGATCGAACTCCTTGCGGTTTAACTCAGGAGCGCTGGCATCGGCAGGCATCTGGTGCTGCGGTGTGAAGTGCTGCGGTGCGGAGTGCAATGCCCTCAGGTCGCGGTACAAGCAGCGGTTTGGTGGCGGCATCAGATGGTGTCGTCGGTGAGACCAGGGTCACG
Source organism: Lissotriton helveticus (assembly GCF_964261635.1). Lineage (NCBI taxonomy): Eukaryota > Metazoa > Chordata > Amphibia > Caudata > Salamandridae > Lissotriton > Lissotriton helveticus. The sequence goes on along the minus strand of NC_136068.1, from coordinate 72,892,358 downwards.
GTGCGAAGTGATGCAGTGCTCGTCGCGGTGTTGGCAGGTTACGGGGCAAGCAGCGGCGGTGGCGGCGTTGCTTAAGCCCCGTCGTCCGCTGACGAACTGGATTCGATGGCATCGGTAGGCCAAGGCTGCGGTGCAGGATGTGGACGGTGCGTCGTGTAACTTTACGAGCGGTGCCCTTGAAACACGGTGCAAACAGCAGCGTTGATTTCGACATGGAGCAGCAGGGATACCAAGGCAGAGTTGTCAAGCGAGGTGATGCGGAGTGCGGTGCCCAAACGTTGCAGTCCGAGCAGCGGCTCAGTGGCGGCGTCAGCAGGCGTCAGTGAGCCAAGGGACGTTGCGACGGTGCCCTCTGCGGTGCCTTCAGGACACTGAGTCGGCAGCGGTGTCATAGACGGCGTTAGGTTGCTTTTTCTTCTGTTGCAGCACAAAACACACAGTCCCCAGTGCGGAGGGCAGAAGAACTTGAAGTCTTTGCTGTTCCTGAGACTTCTTGAACAGGGGGCAAGCTCTATCTCAAGCCCTTGGAGAAACTCCCAAAAATAGATTGCAGAAAGTTCAGTCCAGTCCTTTCACTGCCCAAGACAGACGCAGCCACTGCAGGCCAACACAGCAAAGCACTCAGCAAAGTGGTAGTTCCTCCTCACAGCTTCTCCAGCTCTTCTTCTTGGCAGTCTTCTTGGGCCAAAAGATTTCAAAAGTTATGGGGTTTGGGCCCCATTTTTTATAGCCCCAAATCCTTTGTCCTCTCAGGCAGAGTGTGTCTGTGCCTAGCCAGAACCAGTTCTGTCCTCTCTGGTACAGCTTCCCAGCAGGAGGCGGAGACAGCATTGTGAAAGGCAGACAGGGCTTATTCAGGTCCAATTGAAATCTCCTCCCACCACTCAAAATGCAGACCGGGCCTATTCAGGTTCTAGTGACAACTCCTCCCACTACTTTGAATGCAGCCCAGGTCTATTCAGCCCAGCCCTGACTCATTCAGGAAAGGCAGGACATACATCAACACCCCTGTGGCAGTCTGAGAGAAAGCACCACCCCAACTCCTGTCACTCCAAAGCCAGAAAGACAATACACCTCCTAGCAGAGACACAAAGGATGGCTAAGCAAGAAAACACCTACTTTCCAAAAGGGGTATTTTCAAACACAGAAAGTAACAAGCATTTACAATGCAATGGTTTCGCCTTTGAAAAAGTTTGAGCTATTGGCATTGCTCACACACAGAGCCCCACACACAAATACACACACAGAGCCGGACACACACACACAGAGCCAGACACACACACACGGAGCCAGACACACACACACGGAGCCAGACACACACACACGGAGCCAGACACACACACACGGAGCCAGACACACACACACGGAGCCAGACACACACACACAGAGCCAGACACACACACACAGAGCCAGACACACACACACAGAGCCAGACACACACACACAGAGCCAGACACCCACACACAGAGCCAGACACACACACACAGAGCCAGACACACACACAGAGAGCCAGATACACACACACAGAGCCAGACACACACACACACACAGTCAGACACACACAGTCAGACACACACACACAGAGTCAGACACACACATACAGAGTCAGACACACACACATACAGAGTCAGACACACACACACACACACACACACACACACAGAGAGTCAATGAACCTCAAACCTAGATTCCTCTAAAACACACATTTCCAATTTGTTATGCAAGCATTGCTATGGTACTTTTTTTCCTAAATTGATAAACATTTGCTGCAGATGTTTGCGCGGATAATGCCATGGCGGTCGTTTCCCCCTTGAAAGCACCCTGAAAGCGGTTATGAAAGGGTACGCATCTGGTGTGTGGCGGAGATGGCGCGGAGACAGGTGGCCGCACGGGCGCTGCACGGTGTGTACACGCGTCCAATGCAAATTTCAGACATTGGCTACTAATAACACTCAACAGCATGCGGCTGTGAATTAGATCAGGCGCTATGACGACATTCATTGCATATTAAGTAGGGGTGGGGTGGAGAGTTGCAAGAGAAATATGAACAAAACTTGAAGATTAAATTACTTATTATGGAATGCATCTGTTATGACTAGATTGAAAAGTCCACAGCAAAAGCATTTTTGTTTCAATTATAACAGTTTCATGTACAGTACACACCAAACTTTTCCAAAAAAGGTCATTTACAATTGGCTCGTCCTAGAAAGGTTTACAAGTAATGGGTAAAGAAAAAAGGTTATAGGCATTGCCTAATTTACTTTCACCATTTTAAGTAGCACATGAAAGTGTTAGCCAAAGCTACAAATAAACCAAAGCAAAGGAGAAAAACTGTCTCCACAAAACAACACCAAAACTTGGCATGACAGGAGAGGTCAGGTTTTATGTATAGTTTTAATGATTTAATTTACACCAGTTCAAAGAATGTCAAAAAATTTCCAGATGAGGCTAAACAAGCACTACAAAGACATTCTACATTCTATAACTGAAAGGGCCTCTTCAGTTACTGCGGAGTTTAGGCACTCAAGACATCAACAAGCACTCTGTCACGCATCCTTGCAATCATACATCCATCCCGACACCTACTTACTGGTCGACAATAAAACAGATACCTTGTTGAGTTTGCGTAAATTATTATTTCAATAACAACCATAAATCATACATAAATCATGAAAACAAATAAAAGAGACAACATTATATAAATAATGTACTAGTGTTGTTTAATCACACTGGACATACAGCGTTTCTAGCATCAATTGTTATTAGAAAAGCAGTAAGTGCCCAGGAGAAGAGGGGAATAGGGAAAGCTGTGTGATTCAAGTGAGGTTTAAAAGGGTATAAGGAAAGGAAATGTAGTGACAATCACAGATTCATACGTATATTACAGACTGGCTTTTTCTTCGGCCAATAGATTCATAACATATGCTCTATAAATGATCATCTAGCCATTGTTCAGACAAAAGACCACAGTGGACTAATCACTGTTGGTTATATTGGCAGAGTGTAGTGTCTCGACGTTTCGACCCCGTGCCTATGTAGGTTCTTCAATCCCTTACGTGGGAGTCTTCATCAGGACTGGGGTGAAAGGAGGAGGGGCACCATAAAAGGCCCTATAGAAAGGGCATGTTCAGCAAAAAGAAGGGCGCGTAGGATCCAGGTGAGTAAAAGAGCGAAATACCAGCTTTTCTCTCCCTCTCCCTGATATTCCAGAAATACCCCATGCCCTCCCACGCTAATACCCGCAGTCTATTTTTACCAGAAGATGTGTGGGGGGAGCTGGCGCCAGAAACCGGTGCCACGAGCATCCCTCGCACATTTGGAAGGAACTTATGCCATCACATCGACCAGAAACACTACAACAGTCACCTGGCCCTTCATCAAAACGAAACCTCGTGCAAATACTTTTTTTCTGTTTTGCTCAAACTCGCAACGGACTGTGGGAAAGGTTGCATTTTTTTCATCACTTTTTAACTTCCGAGTGAAAATTGTGACTTCTGTAACAATTATCCTTGTTTATTGTTAATAAAATGGTTCAGCATAACATATCCTCTGCAGAAAACACCATGGCCCGGAATTAGTTGTGAGAAACCGAGAACCCACGTGGCATTTACGCTCTGCACAACTCTTGGTAGGCCGGTGCTCGTGCACCTTGATTTACAGGGTGCTGGAGCAGCGGAACCAGTTTTCCAGCCAGAAGATTGGACAAGTAAAATTGCCCTGGGTAAGGGCTGCATGCATCTCAGGTCCTTTCCATGGCCTGGCCCTTTACCCACCGCACAAGGGAGCATGCAGTGATCCTGCCTGCCAAGGACATCACCTCTTCTCCCCCAGCTTTCCCTTCACTGCACAGGGGCCCTCACATGTATTCGCCTCAAAGCAGGTGGTTAATGTACTTCTTAACAATGTGATTGTACATACAAAAGCTCAACAATAAGAGACTTGCTGAGAGAATCTCTAAATGCATTTTTCAGTTTGGTTGGCTTGGATTAGAGTGAAACTTTTGTTTTGCAGCCTATATTGTCCTGCAATGCAGCAATAAACGTTGCTCGTAAGACGTTTAATAAGAATTATTTGTAAAATTAGTAAAGGTTAAAAAAAAATAAAAAAAATCAGGAGCTATGCACATCTTCCCTGGAGGAGAGGAGAGACGGTGGTCTTTGCACACCGTTCATTTTTAGCATCAATACCCCTAAAAAGTTAATTCCAGTCAGAAACCCCTTTAGTGAAATCAGCCTGCAGGGCTGGCCAGCACAAAACACAGCAGAGGTTGTTTACAGATATTTAGTATTCTTCGGTACAACTTTTAAAAGGAAGTAATGAGTTTTGTGAGATTTTTTGCTTGGTTGGTGAGATACATATTATGATAAATATATGTGAAGCTAACAAGCGCTGCCCCCGAGGGCTGCCCAGTTTGCTTCTGTCAGCAATACTGCAGCCTGCCAAGAGCAGATCCCAATAAGTATTGTTTCTGAAAGACGAAATCTGTGAATCATAAAAACAAATTTAGAGAACACTTTTGCAGTAAATTAATTTTCAGAGAGTTAATTTGGGCGAATAGCTACTCTAATATTTTTGTTGATGGGACAGAGGTCCTGGGGAGAGTGAGGCCAGAGGTGTCTAGAATTCGGAAAGTCACCCTACAAAAGTCTCTAGAGTTCGGTGGCATCCTTTAGCGTTCTCTGGCATCGGGGTGAAGTGCCAATGACGTCAGATATGTTTCCAACTTGAGGAGGAAGGAGAGAAGTCACACGGGAGCCTCTCGGCCACCAAACCCTCTGTCATGTCATCATGGCTATGCTAAGAGTCTAAGGCTTTGTGGAAGTTTTTAACCAGTTCCCAGCGCTCAGTGCTGTCTATTTAGGGGTGATTTATCGGTTAAGGGGGCAGATTTAGGTAGGACTGTGGACAGACTGGAGAGCTCTGTATACCTAAAGTGATTGGCATCTGTGGCAATGCCCAGGTCAGCGCGGAGACTCCATTTCTCACCTTGCAGGTACATCAGCTCTCACTGGCTCCCAGTTCCCGGGGCCTGGCTGCACCCCGCATTTGACACCCCGCTGCCGCGGCTGCTGGCGGGACGCAGGCCACTCGGTTATTAGTTTCACGCACTTGGTAACCTTAGACTCGGGTTACCAGGGCGATTTCTGCTGTCAATGTAGTGTATATTTTTGAATGCATATAATTTGTTCCAGCTCTTCCCCCTTCTCAGCGGGGCAAGTGGTGTCTGCCACAGCGCGTTGCTGCACGTGGCTTCGATTACAGCTCGGCGTGGCCTGGCGAGCCCTCACCCACGCCCGGGACTGCTGTCGGAGCGGGGGGGGGGGACGGGGCAGGGCCCGTAAATCTGCCACCCTACCTCCGAGTAGTATGGTTCGACTCCGCCCCTTCCTCTGCTGTGCTACCTGGTAATCAAGTGCACTCTGCAGGGAAAGGAATAACACAGAAGCTGGGGAGAGCTACGCGCCGTGCCCGAGGGCACACGCCTCCTCTGCGGCGTGGTACCCATTGGCAATGCCCTGCTGTCTCGATGTTCTGGTGGAGCAGCCTGCCTCCGCTTCACTGCAGTCCTCATCCGAGGGAGGGGGGCGGGAAAGACACGGAAGCGGGAGGGGGGGGGGGGGGAAGCACACGGTCCGGGGGGGGCGGGAAAGACACGGACGGCGGGGGGGCGTATAGCGGCTTCTTAATCCTGCTCAGAAAGAATGGAGCTATAGGAGAGCTGCCAATTTAGCACTTATTAGGTCCCCAATCTTATTATCAACGGTGAGATGGCTAGTGGAAAGAAAGATGCAGACAGATTCATGCACGCTAAAACATTGTAGTACTTCATAACACTACAAAAATAAAATCAGAAAAGGACTGACCTCGGCAATTATTTCCCCAACTTTAAGACAAAAACATGGCAAATTAGACAGAAACACTGTCATATTCTAGACCACAGAAAAAGGTGGTATTAAAAGCATACAATACAAATTGTGTTATGAGCAACCAGACGCCTGTGAATGTGTCGGACTGCGCACCCCTTACTCAGTGACCACGCGCATTCTTGTCATGACAATTACTTAGGCTGTCCCTTGTCTGGAGGCAGTAACTCTACTAACTCTAGTAGAGCACCAGCAAGCGTCCCTACAATGGGGATTCATCTTAAATGGTTTCAGCCAGGGGTTCGCAACACTCGCTGATAAGCTGCAAAGTTTGGTTTTGGAATGTCGCACAAGATCACACGGGGGAAGCCACACATAGGTACTGGCTGATGCCAAAATGGCAGTCCTACATATCTCAACAAGAAGGAGTCCCTGTACTTCTGACTACGTTTTGGGCACACCCATTGTAGAGGGGGGTCAGTCTCTTTAACTGCACCCATGCTGGATGGGCGCTGCACGGGCACAAATGCCTGCCGAGGTTGAAGCCACGCCCTTAGTGAGTGATGAGGAAGAAGGACACGCAGGAAGTTTGGTCAATTATGCATACTATAGACCATTTGTTTTAGAATTCATCCCAGTTTTATCTAGAACTTGATTTAATGCTTTTCATGCTATCGCCCCTGGCAGGTGGAAGGCTAAGTCAGCCCCGCCGTGGTGGGCACCTAGCACCTGGATTCACACTGATTTTTGCAGTGGATCCTCGACCACTGACCTCTCATAGTGTTTGCGAATATTCCAATTAGTGTTTCTAATAAAACACCCCTAATAAAGCTGAGCCAGCTTGTAAAAAGTAACTGTGATTAGTTGCACCTGTCCACGAGGGATTCCATTCAGCTTAAAGCGGTTCTTGGCAAAGGGGCCCACATCTTGCGTGCAGCGCCCGCTCACATCGTAAAAGGCGTCAGATTCGTGGGTCAAAAGCTTAATGTCCGTGCTAGATAAACGATCACGGCTATTATTGCTTTACCTTTATGACCCCCGGGTCTGTGCTGGGCCCGAATAGGTCGAGTCACACAGATGGTCCCCGTATGTGAGGCCACGCCGCCTTCAGGTATGGTCACATTCTCTGTGCCCCGATTGGTGGCCTCGGTGGGCGTCGGCCCCACAGTGGTGCTCTGGGGTGCAGGGGCTGCCTCCTCTTGATGGCGCTGTCTGCCCAGGATGGAGGGGGCGCATCAGTATGGCGGACCTTGTTTGTCCCTGAAGGCAGTTTTTAAATGAATGACGGAAAGGGTGCCGTCATTCTTCTGCAGCCATTGAATGCCAGGGTTGTGCTCCTTAGCAGTGATTAATAAATCCTGGCACCTTTAAGTGCCTAGAAGTATTCGTCCTCCGCTGCAGACACGGAAGCGGGAGGGGGGGGGGGTTGGGGGGGGTGGGGGCGGGAAAGGCACGGACGGCGGGGGGGCGGGAAAGACACGGAGGGGGGGGGGAGGAACACTCACCTGGACTTCTTCCGGCGGCCGTGGTCGGCATAATGACGAAAACAAACACCCCAAGGGAAAAAAACGAAACTCCGCCCACCGCCGCGAGGACGTTATCGCAGAGGCGGAGAGGGAAAAAATCGCGGGAACGCCCCCGAATCTGGTCCGGCCTTGACGGACAGATCTCTGTTCCAATGGCTAGCCTCCATTTATGGAGCTAGCCAATGGAACAGAGGGCGGAAGAGGGCGTATTCAAGTGTCCTTACTGTGAAGACTACAGATTTCTCTGGAGGCGGAGCTAAAAGCTCCGTGCTCCAGCGAAACCTAAAAATGACCTTTACTAAAAGATGCATCTTTAGATTCTGAGTTCAGGCGTACTAAACTTTATTTTCCTATCTGGTCCTAATGGGAAGTTATATTTATAAGATGTTATAAATTAACTCCCATGCTTTCCTATTGGCCAGATAGCCTTTCAGTAGTGAAAAAAGAAATTGGCAGTAGTTCACTATCAGGTCATGCCACACATACCAGGGTGTGTCCTACCTTTCACATACACTACACCCTGCCCACAAGGGTACCTGGGGCCTACCTTAGGGGTGATTGACATGTACGAAAAGGTAAGGTTAGGGCCAGGCAAGTGGGCACACTTTCCAAGTCGACATGGGTGTTACAAACTGCGCGCAGACTCTGCAGTGGCAGGTCTGAGTTACCTTTTCAGGGCTACTCATTTGGGTGGTACAATCAGTGCTGCAGGCCCACGAGTAGCATTTGATTTACAGGTCCTGGCACACTCCATTCTCTTTACTAGTGACTGACAAGTAAATCAAATACGCCAATCATGGAAACACCAATCCATAACACAATTTACACAGAAAGCATATGCACTTTAGCACTGATCAGCAGTGATAAAGTGCCCATAGTCCTAAAACCAACAACAGCAGGTCAGGAAAACAAGCATTTACAATGCAATAGGTCTCGCATTTGTTAATGTTGGAGATATTGGCATTGAAAATGAAGTTTACTTTATTTCCAGTAGATTAATATGATTTGCATAATGCTATTGCTTTTGTTATGATCCTGTGGCACTGGAGAACGAGCTAATGGGAAATAAAAAAGAGCCAGCCTCTGATGAAGGGAGGTACAGGGTAACGAGGAGATCAGAAGGGCAGGAGGACCAGGGGTGGTTGGGTACCATTAGGAGAGATGACAGGCTGAGGTGAAAAGAAGAGTCAGGCATGAAGCAGCGACTCTGGAGTAGGAAGGGCCAGGATAACAAGCATTAAAAAAGCAATCGGTCTTGCCTTTCATTAACCCCTTGCGTGCGTCGGACGGCCGGCGGCCGTCCGACGTCACGGTGGGCGTGTGCGGACGACGGACGGGGGGCCGTCCGAACCACGCCCAGGCTATAAATCACCCGCACCGCGGCGGAATTTCCGCCGCGGTGAAAGGGTTAAGTTAAAGCCATTTGCTTTGCTATACAATACCATTAGCAAATCAAATGGCTTTACCGGCTTAAATAAAGGCAAGACCTATTGCATTTTCAATGCTCCTCAGAACTTTTTAGATAAAACTATATATGTCACACAAGAGTACTCATGTACAGCTGTACACCGAAACACTTAGCATGTATAAAGGGTATAAGAAAAGGTGTTCATTGCCCCCCACAAAAAACAGCAATTAGGAAATAGGCATCCAATACAACAATAAATACACCTAATCGCCGAACAACTACAAGTGTCAGATGTGCACTATTAAAGCATCCCAGGACCGCAACGTCACGCGCAGCATCAAAGTCCATCACTGATTATTCAAGTCACCTAAATACCCAAATGCCCTGTTTACGCCATTCACTGAGGCCTTTAAGGAAGAGGCCTTGGCTGCCTGGAGGAGCTCAAGTGGACAATAGACATGTGAAGTGAATAACAAAGCAGGGGGGGGCTGGGTCGGATTAGGCTGAAGGAGAAGGGCAAAATCAGCTCTTTGCTACCAACCCCTCCACCCCGCACTCGAAATCGCTCACTCCAAATGCGGCAGCTCAGCAAGGCACATTCCATTGGGGGACAGGGTGTGGCGTAACCCCAGAGCTGCCCACTCTGCCGAGATTGTAATTGGGGAACCACGTTCGGGTCTCGGCGTTGGCTCAAGGTCCTGAGATTCTGGGCAACTCACTTTATCTCCTGTGGCTACAAAAACAAATGTGTCCTTGTGTAAAGGGTGCTCACAAAGCGTTCCAATACCTTTGCCTCGAGTTCACGCTATAGAGAAATGTAAAAAATATATATGTGTACATGATTCTGGCCACGAAGTTATAACTATCTGAAGGTGCACACAGGGCATGGGAACATTCAGGAGCTATACGGAGTAGCGGCCCCATTTCCCCATCCCAGCTCGCGGAAAAAACCCCAACCGATGTTTTAAAACTGCTCTCCAGACTACTGGCCGCTGCTCCTCGCCTGCTTCCTGTCCCATAAAGGATCGTATTTCACTTTTCGCAGCTCCAGCAAGGTTATTCTCCAGAGCCCGTTCCATGGCGAGGCGCTGAGGGGCTAAGTATCTACAGCCAAGTAGGAGTGTCCAGAGCAGGGGGTGGAGCCATGGGTGAAAATGGAGAACCCCTGGTAGGGCGCTCGGGAGAGGTGGCCCTGGGAAAGAGAGGGGTGAAAACTTAGGATCTAAAAAGAGAGAGACGGGGACAAAGGTCAGACAAGCTACTTCCACACTGATGTAAAGTAGCACCTGTATTCCTACAATCTATCCTAGGCAGACAGTGAGGAAGTGGGCGAGCCCAGGAAGGTTTTGGAGGGCAGGACCAGCAGGAATGTGGAAACAAGCAGCCCGCTGAAATATTGGTGCATAGGGAGACTCTGGTCAGTGGAATGTCAGGCTGCACACCATGTACGCATACACACAAGCACCACCAAGATGGTTGCGCTGCCTGCTGTTTACATGCAAGGTAAACTGTCCTTGCGTGTTGCTTATATAAAGTGCAGTAAAAATACATCACGCTTTAGCAATGCAAAAATAAACATGCGGCTGCCTTTGTCAAAGCCGAATGAAAACAAAAAATAGTGCATAGCGGCTAATTAGGAAACACGGTCTCCCGCCGCCAGTAAAAGATGCAATTCCGGTGGGCGGGGCCAAAAGCAGACATGGTGGTAACCAGGAGGGACTAAAAACCCTCCTGGACAATGATAACACCCAGTTTTGCATAATTGGTGACGTAAAATGACACTCACCAATGCAAAACACGGGCGGAGCAGAAAGTGAGCTTCTGGAATCGTATCGATTCCAAGAAGCCCTCGCAAGGCAAGAGTAACGAATGCGCATTGCCAGCACCAGGCGAGACCTAAAAAGGTAGAGCCTGTGAAGTGCTGGTGGGGAGTGTCACAATGAGAGACAAAGTTGGTGATGAAATAGGTGACTGGTGAGAAATGGAGATTCACTAGTGAAAGGAGGGACAGAATGGCGAGGGGAGAGATAGCCCATAAAGTAGCGGAGGGGAGTGCTATTAGAAGACAGTGAAAGGCTGAGGTGAAAGGCGTCGTCCACTAAGAACACGAGAGACTCTGGTGAAAGGAGGGACAGTGTGACAATGCGACAAGAGGGACAGTGTGACCAGGAGAGCAGAGAGACATCAATGAAGTAGTGGTAATGTTTTTATGCAGGTTATTTTATTTGCGGTGGCAGTTTTCCTTTTAGTAAATCAGTTACAGCTATTGAGGCTGTAAATCAAGTGATCGGTGCTCAGGAGACAGCAGGAAGGGAAGTAGCTCAGGGTGGAGTAGGGGTGGGGAGATGAGAGCCTGGGACAGAAGAGCAAGTCGGGTTAACAGTGAACAGCGGGAGGGGGGGATCTGGGTACTGGAGAACAACAAGCTGTTGGCCCAGCACCTTCGGAAAAGCAAATCAATTTGTTTGCCAGTGAGAAATAAAGAAATGCAAATACATAGTGAAAGTGACTCCGTTCTTACACAATGAAAGGAGTGTTTAAAGTGAAAGCGTTGCCATTTAGAAATAAATAAAGATGCGAGGCGATGCAGATTGCTCGTTGCCACACCTCCCTGTGCATTTTCCGATGTGTTTACCTACTTCAGCGTCTGAGTCGAAACAAATAAGTGGGTAAACGAGTCTTTTGGATCTGACAACAAAAGTTACAAATTCTCATCACGTGCAGCTAAAAATCACAAATAAAAGCATGGATGCAAATCTAGATACAAACAATCCCAATCAGCATTTGTCTTGCGCATTTAAATTTCTGAAACAGTAAAAAAAAATGGAATAAATTGCGACTTCCAAGGGAGACGAAATGGTAATTTTTTTCTTGTGAGGGGAGGAGCTTTGGAGGTACTCGCATCGCAGGAAAGTGCTGTGCGCCTGAAGCGAGGCAGAAACTAAGTCTGAACAAGCATTGGAAATGCAATAGGTCTCGCATTAGAAAAGTTGGAGCTATTGGTCTTGTAAATGACATATTTTATTAATGTGTTGGTTTTTAAAATAGCTAAATTGATAGCTTTGTCATTTACAATGCCAATAGTTATAACTTTTGCAAATGTGACACCTATAGCATTTGTAATGCAATATGTTTTATTTACGTGACTTATATGTATTCATATTACAAATAACAATGGCCTTTATTTTTTTATAATTAATACTTAAATAAAAAGTTATTGTAATTTATAATGGCAATTGATACCGAGGGTTGTGAATAACCTGAAGCGATCACTGAATTTAGAGAAGATACCACAGAGGGTTAATTTGTTTATAGCAGGAGTTCTTGTTGTAATTGCAGGTAACAAGTTCCAGTCCTTGCAAAATAACGCAGTGGGCTATGTCTTTGGAGCAAACATCTCCATGCAAATGGCGAGATTTACGTTTGAATATGTGCGAGGTATTTTCTAAAATGAGAGCGTTTGGTAGTAATTAATACCATTATTTAGTTACCAAAAAAACAAAAACAGCAAGACGAACAAGACGGAGGGCATTTCTGTGGGGAGGGGGGAGGAGAAATGCGAAACGGCCGCAGCAGGGGGCGGAGCGGGGAGAGCGGCGATGGGGGAGAGACACGGGCCGTAGTGTGAAGCAGCAGGGGCCTTTGTGCCACAGACCTCAGACACAGCTTACAGTTAACTTGACTGATTGATACCGAAGGTTGTGAATAAGGTAACAAGTTCCAGTCCTTGCAAAATAACGCAGTGGGCTATGTCTTTGGAGCAAACATTTCTATGCAAATGGCGAGATTTACGTTTGAATATGTGCGAGGTATTTGCTAAAATGAGAGCGTTTGGTAGTAATTAATACCATTATTTAGTTACCAAAAAAACACAAGATCACAGCGAAATAAGAAAGTATAACTTGAATCCTAAAACAAAGGTGAATGAACACAGGCGTGCTGGCCACAGAATATGCAAATCGGTTTAATGCAGCTGCACGCAAGACCACAGTATTGACATTTGACAGGAGTATACACTTATGAATTCTGTGAAACGTACATGTGCCCTTCGGTGTACTTCTCTCTGCTAGAAAAATAAATACGTAAAGTACACTCTGAGAGCACCAGATATAGAAAAAGCTTCAAGCAGCTATGGCATTTCTTCAACAGGAAAGTGGATTCGGCTGGGGGGGGTGAGGGGGGAGGCGGTTTGTTTTAGAAACAGAGGAAAGCAGGAGGAGGGGGCAGTCGGTTTTAAAAGACATTGTGAATGTATGCGTTGTGAATGTATACGTAACGTCATACATTCCATCACCACAGAACCTACGGAAGGTAAAGGCCGATCTGGAAGTCTTTTTAGCTGTTCTAAAGTTATCAATTGTTCCTCTATTATGACTGGATGATGTGAGTAAATACCGAGCTCTATGTTCAGACAGCCATCACTTTTTTGTAGGTAATGTTTTATTGAATTATAAAATGAACTTTTCATGACAATCGGCAAATCAGTGAATTCAGGCAGTCACTGGATTCTCAAAAACAGAGTGTCCCACAGTTGCATGGCATTCACTTGGGAGGCGAGGGAGGGAGGAGAAATACGAGACGGCCTTGCGGCCGTGAGACGTGTGAAGCAGGGGGCGGGGGGAGCGGATGCCTTTGAAGTGAAGCTATGCTTCACTTCAAAGGTGTGGGAGGAGTGCGGCAAAGGGGAACAGACGGCGATTTGATGATGTGCACGCGCATTTTAGGTCAATGCGCTTGCGCATTGACCTAAAAGCCACGGGCACAGCACCAAATCGCCCAGTTAGGTAAAGTCTGTTTAAGACGCTATAGTCTCGCAAGCTCAATGCGCATGCGCATTGACAGGCGAGACCTAAAAACATCTATGGCATTGAGGGGAGGAGCGAATGGAGCTTTGTAGGTACACTGATTGTGGGGCAGACACTGCGCATCTGAAGCAGAGTTGATGGGTGTTGGGCACTCCTGGCGCACTGAAAGCGCTTTCAGTCAGAAACAAAGTGTGAAACATCTATTGCATTGAGGGAAGGAGCGTGTGGATCTTTGTAGCTACACTAATCGTGGGGCAGGCGATGTGCGTCTGAAGCAGAGTTGATGGTGAACCATGCACTGCGGATAGGGCTCCGCCGGCCTCACACTACTCGAACCGGCTCCTGTCCTGACCTTCCAGGGCCTCTGCGTGGCTTCCAGCGGGTCACCGAAGACTCCAACACAAACTACACCAACTGGAAGGCCCGGCCGCTGGAACAGCTGCTCACATCGCTGCTTGACCATGCAAAGTGATCTGGCCTGGTGGGAAAGGGACTACGAGAGCAGAAGCCAAAGTTTCCGGTGCGAGTTCACCTATCCGGGCACTTGCAGACCCTTAATCCTTGGCTCTGGCCTCGCGGTGACCTAGGTGACCCCCTTTAGAGCTAATGGTAGCGACTTCATGGCGCTGCCCACTGACATGGTGGCCTCAATATCTCCTGACGGATTGGAGCTTCACTGCCGAGGCCAGGACAGCACGAGATTGGTTTCCCAGAGCCCAGGCCCCTGGCACTGTGAGGTGGAGAACGGAGGCTACAGCCACAGCAGTCGAGAGGAGTCTAGCATTGCCACCTGCCCCCAGGGCTTGGAGCTGGCTAAAGATGGACAGCAAAGCGTCCTGCCCCCCCAACGCCTGCTCCAGCCACAGGTGCACCCAGCTCTGCTTCCTCAACACCACCAACAATGTGCCACAGTGTATGTGCCAGGAAGGGTACGAACTGGGCAAAGATGGCAACAGCTGCCACGATGTCGACAGCTGCCAGGTGAACAAGAACAAATACAATCAGCAGTGCAAGAACACAGTGGGGGGGGCTTCCACTGCCTCTGCCACCCGGGCTACGAAATGTTTGATAACAAGTGTGAGGACATTGATGAGTGCTACGGCCAGGTGTGTGAACAGAACTGCATCAACCTGCCTGGCACCTACAGGTGTGATTGTGACCCGGGGTACAGCGTAGACTCTTGCGATCCCAGCAAGTGCCAGATATTCTGCAATAGCAGCGAGTGACCGGTGGAGTGTGACTCACACACCATGGCGTCCTGTCGCTGTCCCCCGGGGTACATCATTCAGAAAGGCAATGCCAGCGCGGTGCAAGCGTTCAGTGTGGAGGGCACACCTAGAATGGTCTGTGTGGATATTGACGAGTGCCTCTCGGAGTACTGTGACCAGGCCTGTGACAACACCCCCGGCTCCTTCCGGTGCTTATGCCAGCCCGGGTACACTCTGCAAGCCGACCTACTGTCCTGTAAACTCTATGGCGACGAGGAAGGGAGCTCCGAAGACGTCACCACCCCCACAGCAGTACCCAGGACCACACCACCTCTACGTGGGGCCCCTTCACCTGGGCATCATGATTGGTATCAGGGTGGGCATCTTGTCCGTCCTCATTACCATTGTCTTCCACTGGATCAGGAAGCACAGCGTGCACGCGGTGACGGACTGCAAATGTAAACACGCCGAGGAAGGTGTGGTGCTGAGACAGGTCACCCTGGGCACCCCCTCGCACCAGCAACTTTAGGAGGCATGGGAGAAACCATGCGCGGAAAGACTACAACCTATTGCACACGCATGGACCCTTGCTCCAAAGGTGAGCCACGCAGATAGTCTCATGCCGAAGGTGAGCCATGAGGACAGACGCCCTAGGAGTTGGGGCCACAAAGACAGGCCCCCAGCATCCCCTTGAGCCCAGCAAGCGCTTAGACAATGCGACTTCACCAGAACTGGACTTTTAACAAGCATAGATCTCTTGTCTTTATGGGGCCATGTGTTTCTAATTAGAAACACATGGCCCCATAAAGATAAAGTGCTTTGCGAAAGCAGCAAAGCAGGCGACCCAGTCCGGATCGGTCAGAAGGGCGTCAACTAAAAACCCTCATTTCCAATGGCAGGCCACCGTTTAGCATAAACGGTGACGCAAGCCAATTGAAATGAGGGGCGGGGCTTCGAGTCACTTTCTGAAAACCCCTCATCCAAAAAATCTCTCGCCGAGCGAGCAGCGCTTGGCGCTGCAACACCACGTGAGACCTAATTAGTGGGTCTCTGGGTGTATGCTTGAATGGACCAAGGTTCAGGATAGACTGTTTCCATGAGGAGCAAGGTCCTGATTTGCATTAGATGGGCTTCTGGGCAGTGGTGGCTGACACAGAAAGAGTAGTGAGCAGGTGGAGGGGGCACACAGGGAGTTTTATAATAAGAAAATGTAAAAGACTTACCTGGTGCTGCCCGCCACCTCGTGCTCTTCCGCTTCCAGCTCCTGATCGCAGCAGTCCCTGGGACAGCATCATGAACTCCCCATCCAATCCGCTTGCTGCTCTCGATCATGAGAGAAGCGTGGGGGATTGGCTTGAGTGAGCTGGATCAATAATCGCTCAGGCACAGGGAGTCTGCGCTGTTTCTCCAACTCGGCTGTGTAATACAGCTGGGTTGGAGAAACCTTAGTCCGCATATCAGTTTTGTCAGCCTAAGACGTCCGACACAGCTGACAGGCTCACTTAAAAGAGCACCTATCACTCCTCCTTCCCCATCCCATGGCTCAGCCCACCCCTCCCTGCACATGCTGGCTCAACCAGCAGCTCAAAAAAGAAAATATTGTTTTATTTTTCAGCTACTGGCTCTGAGCCAGTGGGGCGACTCTTATCCGCCATTAAGGGGCCACTGCTGCTTCTGGGGCCAATTTAGAGACTGGCGGAAAGATATTCCATTGCAACAGCAATAGACTACCCTGGTTGCAAAACTCAAGGTCCATCCAAACTATTTTGAGTCAGGCAGAACACAATTTTCAGCTAAATGAGTAACTGTACTCTGTCCCTGTAAATCTCAGATAGCCCAACAGAGTAAGTGACGTCAGAAGTAAACAATCGGAAGGTCCACCCTATTTAGAGCCAGATGACTTTAACTGTCTGTCACCGCCAAGAATATTCAGACAGTGAAAAACAGTAAAAAAAAAAATATATATATATAAGAATAAAATAATTAAAATGATAAAAATAAAACCATTAATTGTAGTAAAATAATAGTATTAAAATAATAGCAATGAAATAATAATCGTTACAATAAAATGATCAAAAAAGATAAAATATGATAAAATGATAAAATAAAAATAGTAAGAACAGTAAAAATATTCAGACAGTGAGAAACAGTAAAAAATATATATATAAGAATAATAATAAAACACAAACAATACAAATATAAAACAATAAAAATAGAACAATTAAAATAAAATAAAAATAATAAAGCAATACCAATAAAGCTCTAACAATAAAGCAATAACTGTAAAATAATAACCATAAACCAATAACCATAAACCAATAACCATAAACCAATAACCATAAACCAATAACCATAAGCCATAAAACCAATAGCCATAAAACGATAGCCATAAAACAATGGCCATAAAACAATAACCATAAAACAATGACCATAAAACAATGACCATAAAACAATAACCATAAAACTATTTTAAAAAAATGCCAATTAAATAATAGCAATATAATAATAATAGCAATATAATAGTAAAAATAAAATGATCAAATAAGAAAATATGATAAATGATGAAATTAATATAATAGTAATAATATTAGTAAAAATAATAAAAATAATTCAATAATACAAATAATAAAGTGATAAAGTAATAACAATTATAATAAACATAATAGAAATAATAGTAAAAATAATAATAATACAAATAAAGAATAAAAAGAATAAAATACAATAAAAATAATTTAAGAAAAAAAAGTAATAAAGTAATAGTGATAAAGTAACAAAGTAACTAAGAAATAAAGTGATAAAATAACATAATAAAGTCATAAAGTGATACAGTAATAAAGTAAAGTGTTAAAGTGATAGTTCTAAAGTAGAAAAATAGAATATAAAAAAATAACAAATATTGAAAAATAAAATAGAAAAATAAAATAAAATACAATAATAATAATGATAGAATAATAACAATAATAAAAATCATAATAATAATATCCCACATCATGGGAGAAAACGTACATGGTGCGGGGGCATTAGTGTCAGAACTACGGTCATAGTGCACCGCTGTCCGCATTATGCGTGGCATTTGGCAATCCTCCATGATAGCACTACGTTTCCCAGTACACCAAGCGGCGATGCAAGACAAGCAAATCCAGGAACTAAAGCTTTGTGGCGTCTGCTGTCGGTGCCGATAATTCTTGCCGAGTTGGTGGTATGGTTGGTAAGCGAGAGAAGCGGTATAACCGTGAGTAACAAACGTTCGTTTGGATTTTGATGTGGAGGCACCCGGATTGGTGTCAGGTATGGTTCGAGTGTGCCGTCCGGAGGTACACGCGGCTGTGTGTATCCTCCACTCTCTCATTGGCAGTATCTTCTGTGGAACCAACGTTTGTTTTTTCCTGTTGGAGGAGAAGGGCAACTGCCTTCTCATGCAGGAAATATCTTGTT
This sequence comes from Lissotriton helveticus, assembly GCF_964261635.1. Classification (NCBI taxonomy): domain Eukaryota; kingdom Metazoa; phylum Chordata; class Amphibia; order Caudata; family Salamandridae; genus Lissotriton; species Lissotriton helveticus. The sequence goes on along the minus strand of NC_136068.1, from coordinate 72,874,112 downwards.
ACTAGTCCGAGGTTTATTTCGGAGCTAAACAGTTAACAGCGTTGGGTTTAGGGTAATTCAACACTTTCTCACGGCCAAGGCGGTTTGGGCTCAAACTGCTAGGCGATTAACTTGCATCAATCTTAGACCACGAAGGAGTCACAAGGACCATTTATTTTGCACATTGACTTTTGAGCACTTCGTTTCCGAAAGGAATGATATGATGGTGAATTAACCAACAGTATTCTTATTGTTTGTCTAGAATCTTTCTTCATTACTTTCTTCAGTACAGGAGAGAAACTACAGGGGGGGTAGCAAATCAGAGGGAAAGATGCAGCCCTAAACAGAACACAGAACTAATGTGGTATGTAAGGTATGGGTGTTGATGTATATGCAACCTCTGATAAGTATCAGATCACCTTATGTTATTCAATTGTTCTTTTCTAGTTGGTTGCAGTCTCTGGTATTACCCTCAGCCTATCTCTCCTGTAGATAAAGACTCCATTATTTTCCTTTTCAGGTAGGGGTCAGAGACACATGTTATTGGTATAAGATCGGTTGCTAGAAAGGAACCAAGTGAGATTGAAGGGAGGGGTGTTGTTCTAAACAAATTGTCTTTGTCATTTCAGATCTCCCTCCCCGCTGTCCCCTTCCTTTCCCGCGCTCACGGAACTATTCTGTGAGTCTGTGTTTATCACTTCAGGCTCCGGGATCGTTGAGTGGGTGTGGGTATAGGCCTTTCGACACAGCCCCGAGGAGCATTGGAGACGGTGCCTGACAATTAGTTTGTATTTTATTTTTCAAATATAAACTCCCGCTGTGGAAAAATTTGATGGTCAGCTATCATATGTATATTGACAGAGTCATCCATCAAACTGATCCTACATTGCCCGAACCGATCAAGATGGCAGTTCCTCCAAATGTACATGGCTAGCAGACCTCTCTAAATCTGGCAGTAGTAAAGGTAATTAAGCCCTCCTCAATCCTGTCAGCTCTTACTTGGTCTACTAAACTCAACCATCAGACTAGGGAATATAGTAGGCAAAAAATAATGGATTGGAATTCTACCCCTAGACTATTTGCAAGCATTCACCTCATCACCTGTTGGGTGTTTAATTGGCAGTAGTATGCCTGAAAACCTGACACTGGCATAACCTTCAATGTTTGTGAATTATAAAAAAAAGTAGTACTTTTGGCTCCATGCAAAGAAGTACAGATTTTCTACTTTTTGGGTAAATCTGTCACTAAATATAGCAAGTTACATCTTAATGAAATCAGGATGACAAGAAAAACAGACATAGCAGCCTAGACTCAACTCAGGGCCCCTAGACCCAACTAACAAGCCAAGGCAGCACTTATTGGAGGGGCGGTCTCACACCCTAAACAACCCCCAACCCTGAGGAAATATCCTGCAGACCACCAGCCATTCTGCTAGAATCCCATTTTGAGAAACTCAAGTCAATTGAACAATTTTACTTCACTCTCAACAGATTTTTATTGCAACTGATAGTGAGGCAACACCCAGCATCCACTTATGCCCTCATTATGAGGCGCCACTTAATTTTGATGAGGCTATTATCAGCACCCACCCCATCGAAATTATGAGATCTGTGATCACTGAAAGGCAAATTTCACCTTGAGGTTTTGGATGCAGGCCGCAGTCAAATTCTCCAAGAGAAAATGAGGAATCATAGAAAGAGCACTGGGGGCTGAAATTGGACCCAAAATTATAAAGGACACCCTGCAATTCCATGTTTAATAAGTAACTTCAGGATCCAACCTGTGATAGGCAGTCTTGTCCCGCACTGAAGAGCCCATGTTGCACAACAAATGTTTAGACACACACTTCGGACAAAGATCATTTAGAAAATAACTAGTTCTGGCCCCAAATCAGCGCAAGCAAAATCACACTTGCAAAACACCAGCAAGGAATATATTTTTCCCTGCCCAACTTCAGCTACGCATACATGGGCACTATACTATTCAAATAATCATCTGGAATAAGCTAAATTACATTTAAAGACATCATTTTAGGGTAGAGACCTTTAAGAAGATGGATCAGAAAACATTTCCTTTGGAGAAAAAATGGGGTACATGTCTCTTAGATGTGTGCACATTTGATGCAATTTGAAGAACTAAAAAGACTTGGGAATACGTGCTAGGGTTTCATGTTGATTTATTGAAAACAAGAAGTGTGCTTGCGTTTCCTTACATGCAAATGGCAGCATCTAAAATAAACAAGCACCGTGTTCAGATATCAGCCTTGTATGAATCAGACCAGCTCACTCTTATGAGAGCTTGGATCCTGCGGCCAGGTATAGATAGGCCCATCAGGCATGGATGACCGGTTGCGGTATTGGAAGGTGTACACAGGGTGTGATTCACCTTTGTAAAGAGGCAGGACAGCAGGCTGATCAGAGCAGACTAGAGCACAGTGTTGTAAATGAAAGTATTGATCCAGGTAGATAGATAAAAGGTATTTATTATGTACTACAGAGAATAACTGGTGTTCCCATCAGAAAGCAGGGAGCTAACTGACAAGACAGAATACAGAGACAGTATGACATCAGAAACATAGAATGTGGGTCTTAAAGCAATACAACAGAATAGGAGAGATGAGAATACAACATATCCTCTCTCCTTCGTTTAGAGAAACAGGAATAATAAAAAAAATTAAAATAATAAAATAGAACTCCTGCTCTTCAATCCTAAACCCACATCAATAAGAAACAAAATCTTGCAAGTAGCTAGGAGGCCTCCTTTCCCTCTGACTTCTACCAGCATCAGCAGAACCCCCATTGAATGGTTCAGACCCACGGTTAGACTGAGGCAACTCAACTTTTTTTTCAGCTTTCTTATATAATGCCACCCGCCTTAAGTTCCAACTCTCACCATTAAACAGAGTTACAAACCTTTTATGAACAGACTTAACTTTAAACGGACCCCTAAACTTCGTCATCCCAACACCAACTCTTCCCGGTTTTACTTTCACCCAATCATTCACCTTAATATTGCACTGACTCTCCGACACCTTCCCACCTTCCAACTTCTCCAACACCTTTCTACCTTCGTGTTTCTCAAACACACCAGTACTCAAACACTCCTTCATCCATGCAGCAACCAGTTTGGTACCAGCCGAACGTCCTCTCATCATGCAAAAAGGGATCTTCCCTGTCACGCCATTCTCGGTAGTCCTATAGGCCCAAACCAGGTCATTAACCAAATCCCCCACATTCGTTCTGGATGAGAGGACCATTTGAATCGCACCTTTAACCATGCGGTTTGCCCTCTCAACTATGCCATTACCCTGTGGGTTGTAGAGTGAGGTTCGTGAATGTACAATGCCACATTCTTCCAAAAAACTAGCCATTTGTACGGATGTCAATTGCGTTCCATTATCTGTGATAATTCTCATGGGAAAACCATCTTCTCTGAAAATATCCTTCAACGCAATGATTGTGCTACTAGTGGTAATTTCCTTCATAAACTTGACTACCAACCACTTTGATGAAACATCCACAACCACCAGACCAAACCTCATATCCTGACTCAACTGATAAAAGGGGCCAATAAAATCAAGGCATATAGTGTGCCACGGACACCCTGGGTCTTCTATTGTACCACAACCAGTCTGACTACCCACCTTAAGTCTCTTCTCACTCTCCATACAATCCGTACACCTTTCCACCCAGTTGGAAATCTCGAGGTCCATGCCTGGCCACCAAAAGTGCTCCCTCACTCTCCTCTTGGTAAGAGACTGCCCTAGGTGACCCTCATGAGCTAACTTGAACAAAGTAAACCTCACCTCCTGTGGTGGGATAAACTTATCTTCTTTCAGGATGATCAAGCCCTCCTTGTCCAAAATAGACAAATCTTCTAAAACCTTCAGATATGGACGAAGAGCAGGAGAAACACAACTCTCTCTCCTTGAACCCTTTACAATAAGGTCTTTCACCCCTTTCAACACCTCATCCTTCACCATAGAAGCATTCCACCAACTCCTACTAATCGCCCCAGCACACATCTCTACTAGCTCATCCACGGCTGCCACAGACCCTTCCGAATTGAGTGATTCCACTCCTAGCTTATCTACCATTTCCCAAGGTAGAGGAAGTCTGGAAAGGCCATCAGCTTGGCAGTTCTTCCAACCAGGAATATATTCCACAGTGTACAAGTACTCTTGGATTCTTGCAGCTAGTCTGGCCAACCTCGCTGATCCCTTCCCAGCCCCACCAGGTGACAAAATCTTAACTAGAGGTTTATGGTCCGTTAACAGTGTAAATTTGAACCCCCACAAATACATTCTATAATACTCACAACCCCATGCCGCAGCAAGGGCCTCTCGCTCGATAATAGAATAATTCCTCTCTGTGGTCGTGAGAGTTCTTGACGCAAAGGCAACAGTCTTCAACCCGGAGTCATGCACCTGAGCTAGCACTGCACCGACTCCCACAGCACTTGCATCCACTGTCAAAACAGACTTACGACTGGTGTCAAACGGTGTCAAGATACCCGCCTCACATATTTCTCTCTTGATTTCCTGGAAACAATTCTCTTGCTCCACTTCCCACACAAACTTGCACCCTTTTCTCAAAAGGATCTTAATCTTCTCGGTTTTCCCTGCAAAGTTTTTTACAAATTTCGCATAGTACTCGATGAGGCCAAGAGAAGACCTTAACTGATCTTTGTCGCATGGAACTGGTGCATTTCTGATGGATTCCAACAAATCCCTTTTTGGTCTAACCCCATTAACAGATAATGTATAGCCAAGGTATTCCACTTCTTCTACTGCAAACTTACACTTCTCCTTCTTCAATGTTAACCCTGCCTGTTCTATCCTTTCTAAAACAGTCTTCAAAATCAGGTCATGTTCTTCTACAGTCTCCCCAAAGATCAAAACATCGTCTTGGAAGTAAACAACTTTGTTCACCCCCTTTAACACAGCACCCATCATTCGTTGAAAGACTCCTGCCGCAGATGCGAGTCCAAAAGGCATGCGCGTGAACTGATAAATTCCTTCAGTGGTTATGAAAGCCGTCAGTGCCTTAGAGTCCTGATGTAATTTAATTTGGTGGTAAGCGCTGCGGAGATCTAACTTCGAAAAATACTTCCCACCCTTTAGTGACAGGACCAACTCATTGATATTAGGTAATGGGAAATTGTCTACTACGATGTTCTGGTTTAAGGTACGAAGGTCCACACAAAATCTGAAATTTCCATCAGGTTTGGTCGTGATGACGACTGGAGAAATCCAAGGCGATGTTTCAATTTGCTCTATCACCCCTTGATCCAACATCTCTTTCAGCATCTTCTTGACCTCCTCACGTGCAATGAATGGAACTTTCCTGACCCTGTGTTGTACAGGTATGGCATCATCACGCAGTACAATTTTGTGCACATAACCTTTCAATTGCCCGATGTGTTCATTAAACAAACTCGACATTCCATTAACTATCGACTCAGTTGTTATACTGTCCACCACAAACACTTGTGGTACAGCCCTGGGGTTGATGACTATACTGAGATCGTACTGGTGTTCCCAACCTAAAATTGCAGGACCTGACTTGGCTACGTAAACCTTCCCTTTCGTGAAACGATCTTTGAAAGAAATATCACACACCATGTATCCAATTAACACTATACTCTCTCCTTGATATCCACAAGGACTAATATCGCTAGTCAACAGCTGTACACCTTCCCAATTTTCCAAATACATATCTTTTGGGATGATAGTCCAGAACGACCCTGGATCAACCATTAACTGGACTTCCTTTTGATCGATGAGGAATTGAGCCTTGGGTCTTTGCCTCCTGCCAGGTTCTCCTTTACCCATGCTCTGTCCACCCAAGCATAATAATTTATTGATGCCCTCGACCCCAGTGTCATCTCTCATCACTTCCCTCTTTTCCACAACTGCTACTTTATCGCCAATCACCCCTTTACACATTTTAAAGAAATGGCCTTTTCTCCCACACTTCCTACAAACCTTATCTAGGGCAAAACATCTCTTGTAATCAGAGATATGGAATGTGCTACCACACCTACCGCACATTCTTGCTTGGAATCTATTCTTCTCAGTACTTTGATATCCACTGCTAAATCTCTTAGTGCCCTTCTCTCCAGTGTCTGCACTTTTCTTATTCACAGCAGCAACTTCCTCCTGTTCCACACAAGAAACACCATTCCCATGACTCTCCTTCACACCATCCTTTTTTTTCATCTCTTTCATACATGCATTCGATTCTTCAACTACTTTAGCTATGTCAATAGCCATTTGCAGAGTGGGGTTCTTTGCTGCCCACAATTTTTCCTGCATTTTTTTATTCCTACACTGTACTATTAGCTGGTCTCTTATCATTTCATCTCTTATTTCTCCAAAATTACATGTGATAGATAATTCACGCAATCTGGTCACAAATTGATCTACAGATTCTTCTGCTCTCTGTGGTTGGGTGTAGAACTTGTGTCTCGCCATGACGATGTTAACTTCTTTTGAATACTGTTTCTTCATCCGCGCTTTTGCCTCAGTATACACATTGGACAGTGTTCTACCATCTTGGTTCAGACCCACTGGTAAGTACTTAAAAGAGTGCTGTCCCTCTTTCCCTAATGCACTTAATAAAAGAGCTTTCTTCCTAGTTGCGCTGAAATCCTTCCCATCAAGTGCCTCTATGTAGTTTTCAAAAATATCAATCCATTCATCCCATTCAATGGGTGGATCTCCAGCTGACTGTAAGAACATAGGCGGTGTAATGACATTAAGATTCTCCATGGTAACAGTTCCTTTGTGAGTAGTACACCCTCGTAGTTTCTTTATTTTGTAGTGAGAATACTAGTTTATAATGGGGACATTGTTTCACTGAAGTGTGAGAAAAAAAAAAAAAACAATGCAGAAATACGTGTTGTGCTGATAATCCAGATGAAAATTGCTTACTTGTAAAACAAAACGTTGTCTTGTTCCAAATTCGGCACAATTTCCCGCTTCAGTCGCTTCGTGTCAGAATGCGTCGCTCCGGTAGAAATTGGTTGCTTGGTAACCAGAAATAGACACAAAATGGTCGATGCGTAACGTCGTTACGTCGCTTCCGGTAATGACGTTGTTCCTTGCACGTCCAGCTACGTGACACCAGCGAGCGAGAAGAACAGCTCCGTTCCAAGGAAGACGAGTTCTAGACAAGTTCTAACGGTGAGTGATCACGCGCATTAGCAATCATGCAAACTTCTTTTTCTTTCTTTTTAAAAAATGCTGTATTCAATTGAAACGGTCCTGTGGTTCCACCCAGGCTGTAGGTAGACCTAAAAAAAACGCCCGTTTTCACCGGTGTGGTTCACGTTTGCACAGACATCCGCACTGCTTCAAAACAAATGTACGCGTTGCGCGTTTGCCACAGTTTCTAACCCCAATAAAACGGAAAACGGCAAGGTCTGTCAAACTCACCGGTTGTTTGGGGGCATACCCGACGCGTCACAGAAATCTCAGTTTTCTTGTTTCATAGCGACAGTCTTTTGGTCCTGGGTAAATTCGAGTGGGATGTAAAATATCAAATATCGCTGTGCTGCACTCACAGTTCCCAGAGGTTGAAGTTTGTCCTTGGTTGAAGTATGGTCTTCGTGTCTCGCTTTCTAGATTAGCATTTCTTCAGTTTCTCTCTTCCCTCAGCTTTGCATTTCCTCTTCTTGGTAACCAGTAACAGCAGCTTGTTTCCAACCTCTTCACTAATTGGAAATTTAACCAAGAGAGCTTGCGTGGTTCTTTTCTCACCAGTGGAGTTTTCCTCTCCCTCTGTAGTTGTTCAGCTCCCTCTGCTCATCGTCGCCATGTGTTATAAATGAAAGTATTGATCCAGGTAGATAGATAAAAGGTATTTATTATGTACTACAGAGAATAACTGGTGTTCCCATCAGAAAGCAGGGAGCTAACTGACAAGACAGAATACAGAGACAGTATGACATCAGAAACATAGAATGTGGGTCTTAAAGCAATACAACAGAATAGGAGAGATGAGAATACAACACACAGCAGGCTGATCAGAGCAGACTAGAGCAATCAAAGACATTAACCAAAACCATACCTTTAATACATGAAATCCTGGAACAAGGTGTTGAACAATAACTAGGTTTGTGAAAAATAAGCTTGTGTAGACTGTCTTGCAGGAAATAAGATGCAATAACATTCTGCTCCAAAGGAAGCCAAGATCACCCAGGTACCCAACATAAGAAATCAGCACTGGCATTTCCAAATGTCTTGCATTTGTTAAGCTTAAATGTGTCACTGAACAGGTTCCAGTGTCCTCACGCCAACACCCAGTTCCCTCGTGCCACCAACCACTTTGATCGCTCATCTCAGACTATAAGATTCAGCCAATCAAGCTGCATTATCAGCATCTGTCACCAACAGAACTCCTCTCTCTCATATCCCTTGGTTAATCTGGCATACAGTTGGCGCATCAGCAGCCATCGATTCAGACTCCTTCCTCCTCATTCCTGTGACCAACAACCCACTGTGCGCAACCGCATGATTGGAGGGGTCCAAGTCCTCCGATGGCCTTCTACGATGGGGCCTAATACCAGGACCGGGCACCTCTACCCTATGCAGCTACTTTAGTACTAGAACATTGCTCAAATATGCATTCACCTCAGGCATCTATAGTCGTGTCCTGACGATGATTCAGCCATTTACTTAGAGGGATCGAAACGCTGTGGACTTCTCGCACCCTGACATAACTGTATATTTTGTATTAATATGTGCAAGGGTGCTCTAATGTATTCTTTGTTGGCCTAAATGTGGCAATTTGTTCGACCACAGTTTTGTGTTTGCCTGAGTTTCATTCGCCATTTTTCCCAATTTATGTTCGCACTTGTATGTCCTCTCTTACTTTTTACATTAAATGATGGTGTTCATTAGGACAACCAAAAGCAGCTATCATTGCATTTCCAAGGTTCCCTAACACACACAGCAAGTAAAGCAAATATTAAGCAGCTGAAGCAGTCTCCCATCGCATCAGTACTTGTAATTTGTAACACCCCTTTACCACAGAACAAATACACACCATGGCATATTGGGGATGTGAGACCAAGCGGTAATCTAGTCCTCATAGGAATCGCATTACTTGTAAGAATATAAACATGAAGCAGTTCTTGCAAGCAGCAAAGTTCACCTTTAAAGGGAAGCCGCAGATGAACCTGTTGACACATGCTCTTAATTCAAAACATGAGGGAATTCATTAAATAATATATTAACATGTGGCTAGTATTTAATGGTACCATTTTCTAACAAATGGTGACCCTCAATGAATTAGAAGATTTACCTCTGCATTTTATTTTGTTATTAATATATTATGACAGATGCCTTTTTTAGTGTACCGCTGCGAGTAGGGGGGATGTGTTTTCAGAAGGCAAGGATGGGATGATCCCGAATGAGAAGGAAGATGATCCAACCAGGCCGAGCTCTCCTAACAGAGTGAAAACAAATCATACAAGAACTTTGTTCCAATGGCAAGGTGGCGTTAGTCATGAATTTGGGGCAAGACAGGAGTGTCGGTGCAACAGATCTATCAATGACTGTGCTGCTCTCCGCAGGCCCTGTGTGTGGTGAAAAGGAGGAGAGTGACATGTTGAAAAAGCAACTGGCAAGTGCCAGGCAAAAAAGGGGAAGAGTTTACAACTGAATAAGTGAGGATGGGGTTTAGCAGGGTTTTAAGCAAGAGAGAAGTGGACAGGCAGTAGGCAGTAAGGATGTGCGGAAGGAGACGGTCAGAAAGCGTCATCAATAGTTGCGTTTCTGGTTGCTTACTGGCACAGAGGACGTAGGAAGCCTTACTTCCAGCAGCAGCAAGTGCTGAATTGTCAGGTTACACAAATCTATGGCTACCACTGCAAGATGACAAACAATTCAGGTAACAAGGGTCATCGTACAGTGCAACAAAATAGATGCTACACCATCCATGCATTGCAACAGAAGATCTTCTTTGGCAAAATAATGGTATGTGATCAGATTAAGTTAATTGTGTTATGAATAAGTTACTGCCTATTGAAAGGTTCTTTTCTTGAAAAATACAACCCAATAGATTCCACGGACAAAAAAAAAAAAAAAAAAATGTTAAATACAAAAAAAAAGTAAAACCCAGACACCACAATCATTCTTAGAAGAGCTAACTGGTGTAGCTTCAAATAGAGCGTTTGTACAAAATCAGCCCATTTCTTACATACAGAAGCGCAAAAAAATAACAAGTATGAACAAGTGAAGTATGGACACAACTGTCCAAACATCGCAATTAATTATTAAAGAAGGGGGCCCGCCCACTTATAATAGGTTATACATTTTTATTGGGCGCCCTCATGATATGAGCGGTCTCAAACACATTTTTAACTAAAAAAAGAATCTCCTTCTAGAGTAACAATATTAATAATAGTCCACATTTGTAAAGCGCGAACCATCACCCAGGGATAACCGCTGAGGGGGCCGTTCCAGCTGGGACAGACAGGGTCTCCGCCAGCTCCTGCGGCACAGACGGGGCCTCCGCCAGCTAGTGCAGGGGCAGCAGGGTCAACACGAGGCCCTGCAAGGAAATTGAGGGATCAGGGAAGCATCATGATAGGAGCGGTCTCAGACACATTTTTTAGATTAAAAAAAGAGTCTCCTTCTAGAGTAATAATAATATCCACATTTGTAAAGCGCGAACCATCACTAGGTGCTGGGGGCCGTCGGGGAGATTAAGCAAGCTATTGGTGGGCTAATCTGCCACCGGCCCGGGGATCAAACTGTGATCCCCAAACTCCGGAGTCAGTCAACCTGGCCGCAGCGCCACACCTCTCCCCTACATACAAATCTAAAAAAAAAAAAGTTCCAACAATTACACATTGACTTATTAAATATTGAAAGAAACTGTGTTTGTAAATTAGAAATGCTTTGTCTTGGTGCTCTACGGAAATCTGCAACAAGCATTTGCAATGCAATAGGTCTCGCAGCATTAAAGTTTGAGTTACTGGCATTGTAAATGACAATGCTTTGCATTATTTTATTTTTTAATTTGCAATTGGTATATAAAGGATGTATGACGTTACAACGCATACTTTTACAACGCCTACCATTACAACGAAACTTTTACAACGCAAAAACTTTCACAACGCATACCTTTACCACGCAAGATTTTACAACGCATATACCTTTACAACGCATACCATTACAACGTAAGTATTGGTAAGTATATAATAATTTTTTTAATTTAAATTAATTAAAAATATTGTAATATAATTTAATTTTATTTAATTTTATTTAATTAATTTAATTTAAATGTAATTTTATTTTATTTATAAAAAATACCCCTGTACCCCAAAAACCCAAAACTGACCCTGAACCCTAAAAATACCCCTGTACCCAAAAACCCAAAACTGACCCTGAACCCTAAAAATACCCCTTTACCCAAAAACTGAAAACTGACCCTGAACCCAAAAAATACCCCTTTACCCAAAAACTGAAAACTGACCCTGAACCCTAAAAATACCCCTTTACCCAAAAACTGAAAACTGACCCTGAACCCTAAAAATACCCCTTTACCCAAAAACTGACCCTGAACCCTAAAAATACCCCTTTACCCAAAAACTGAAAACTGACCCTGAACCCTAAAAGTACCCCTTTACCCAAAAACTGAAAACTGACCCTGAACCCTAAAAATACCCCTTTACCCAAAAACTGAAAACTGACCCTGAACCCTAAAAATACCCCTTTACCCAAAAACCATAACATATAACATTTTAAAAATAATTATATACTTACCAATACTTACGTTGTAATGGTATGCGTTGTAAAGGTATCTGCGTTGTAAAAACATGCGTTGTAAAGGTATGCGTTGTAAAAGTTTTTGCGTTGTAAACGTTTCGTTGTAATGGTAGTGCGTTGTAAAAATTGCGTGGTAAACGTTGTATACCGTGTATAAACATTGTTTGTGAATGGTTAGCTGACGTGGTGGTGTCCCCGAGTGATGTGGTGGTGTCCCAGAGTGATGTGGTGGTGTCCCCGAGTGACGTGGTGGTGTCCCTGAGTGACGTGGTGGTGTCCCTGAGTGACGTGGTGGTGTCCCTGAGTGACGTGGTGGTACCCCTGAGTGACGTGGTGGTACCCCTGAGTGATGTGGTGGTGTCCCTGAGTGATGCGGTGGTGTTCATGAGTGATGTGGTGTGTGAGGGTGAGGGTGTGAGGGTGAGAGGGTTGTGAGGGTTGTGAGGGTGAGGGGTGTGAGGGTGAGGGAGCATGTGAGAGGGTGAGGGGGTGTGAGGGTGAGGGGGTGTGAGGGTGAGGGGGGGTGAGGGGTGTGAGGATGTGTGAGGGTGAGGGGGGGTGAGGGTGTGTGAGGGTGAGGGGGAGGGGGTGTGAGGGTGAGGGGTGTGAGTGAGGGTGGGTGAGTGAGTGAGTGATGGAGGGTGAGGGTGAGGGTGTTTGAGGGTGAGGGGGTATGAGGGTGAGAAGGTGTGAGTGAGGGTGAGTGAGGGTGGGTGAGAGTGAGGGTGGGTGAGAGTGAGGGTGGGTGAGGGTGGGTGAGGGTGGGTGAGGGTGAGTGAGGGTGGGTGAGGGTGTGTGAGGGTGAGAGGGTGTTGCTTTGGAGGAGGGCGTGAAAACATATGTCAGTGCCCATGGTCATAGCAAATGAAATGTGAAAATGTATTTGTATCACAGACACAGACATCTTTTTGTGAATGCCCAACATTTCAGTATGCATTTTCAGCATTCACATTTTTTTTTACGTGGGCGTAGATGATTTTTATATGAAAGGATCTGTGAATAGGGTAGAAGTTAAAATGTTATTCCGTTCAAGCCTCACATTTTTCCAGATTTTTTTTAATGAACCCCTGTAACTAGCACCTTGCTATTATGATGTTATCTATTTTCCCAAAAACTTTTTTACTATGCTCAGCACTAAAATGTGCCGTTAATATACTGCGCCAAACACCGCCTTTTTAACTGTACTTAATTAAGTCTTTGTTAGTCAATATCGAAGATCAAAATTACCTTTATGTTTCGTTTACGTTCAGACAAAATTGAATATGTTGTCTCGCATCTGCAGAGCTTTCTCTGCCAACTCATATAGAAATACATTCTCTTTAGGTAGTTTTAACTCAACAATGTCGAACTTTATTAAAATGCAGCGTCGTCCAACTCAACCCCAAAATGGGCTTGCATTGATCACAGCCCTGGCAGCCTCCCCCGGCCTGACTTTCCGCCCTTTGATTCATGATGTCACCGGCGTGCATTCAGTGCAATTACAGCCCTTTAATACACGGTTAAGGACGGCTTTTTCCATGCGCTTCCCCATGACCGGCCATGAAATGGTCGCTTTGTCTAATTTCCTCGGGACCCAAGCGCTGACATCACCGGCGGGGATCCGACAGGAGCCGCGTTCCAGCAGCTCCACAAAGCGCCTCTGAAAGTCGCGGCGCAGTCGTTTATTTATGGCTGTGAGAATGCGAACAGTTGAGGAGCGAGACTGCTCGAGTCGGGGACTTCTGAGGTGTAACTCTATCGGAGCCTGCTGCACATGTCAAGGAGGGATCGACGCAGCAGGAAGCCGCTCAGCAGCTGGGGTGCGACAGATGTTTCTCACACAGACCGAACACGGGAAGATGCGGCCATCCAGCGGCTCGGGTTTCACGGAGTAACGAGCGGTCGGCGGAAGGGGCCGGGAGAGTAAAACGGAGTGTGAGAAATAAGAGGAAAAGAAAGTATGCACGAGGATGAAAAAGGGAGAGTGCATATGTATTGGAAATAGAGAAAGCAAGAATTAAAAGTAGAAAGTTTACATGGACTGGTAGAAAGTTTACATGGACTGGAGGTTGAGATAAAGGGAGTCAAACAGAAAATAGTAGAAGAGCAGTGATTGTGACAGGTCTTAAAACGAATCAACATAAAATAACCTGGGTAAAGAGAAAACAAGTTCACATTCAGCGATCCGAGTGCGCTGGAGCACAGGAAGTCCAGCGACGGCCGGCAGTCCAGGAGCAGCGGCCGCCGGCCGGGCCCGCGCGCAGCAGCCGCCGGAGACGGCGAGCGTTCACTGACGTCACATTCATCATGGGGCTGTGGCGTGCGGCGGAGACATCGGCTGCTACGAGTAGACTGACTCGCGCGCGCGACCCAATCCCATGCGCGCGTGGCCAGCTCTTGTCTCTCCCATTGACGATGCTGGGCGCGTGGCCAGTTCTTGTCTCCCCTCGTTGTTGGCTGAGCCGACAGCTATAGTTCTCTGGCGAGAGCGTGCTTCGCGCGCTTCTAGCCGAGACCTAAAACGTGTTCAGTTTTCAATCGCAGGAGGCAGACATCAGTTCACTGCATGCTGTGAATGTCACCAGTCGGAGAGAGAGACAAGAATTACAGCTGTATTAGTGAGCTAACATCCGCTGCAAACCGGTGTGCAATCTGAAAACCTATGGCTTTAGGAGTGAATAGAAAGTAAATGTTACCTGCAATGTAATTTGCAGTTATAAAAGCGCTATCCACTTCGCCAGAGCACACCCCCTAACAGCACACTTCCGTGTAATAAAGGGAACGCTCGACCCATGCGCTCAGGGAAACAAAGGAAAGAAGGGGTTAAGTATGGGTGTATGGTGGGAGGGTGACAAACACAACCCCTTTGAAAAAAAGCCCAAGCATCGTCAGGGGCTACTAAAAGAAGCCCAAGCCCACAATCTGGAAAAAGGTTTAAAAGAAGCGATTTATAGCATAAACAATAAAAAAAAAAAGTACACATGTAGTTATAGGCAGCACATCGTCCTCTACTCTAGGGGACTCAGGCAGGTTCACACAGGCGTGGAGGAGGGGGCGTGATGTCCACAAGTAGCCTAGCACACAGAAAGAGGTGATGTGTGCGAATAAATCAAACATTTAAAAAAGAAGAAGCTGCTTGCAAGCAGAGACGTTGTTAGTGCACCTCACTCGTGTGCAAAGTAAGCAGCCAATAGGGAGGGGGTGGGTAACGGGTCAAGCTGCGAATCAAGAGGGGGCTGGGCGACAGCATGCCACACCAGAAAGCACAGAAATATTATCTAACAATATTAGACACTCTGACTTCTTCAGAGCGGTGCAGTGCAGGGGTCAGATGAAGTGCGGCGCTCGCTGCGTGAATAGCAAGGCTTGCTTTGGCAGAGAGCTAATGAAAAGAAACAAGGCTGCCATATAAGTATGTAAATTATGAGACCAGATTGTTTTGAATTAAGACAGCGCCCGCCTTGCAGGCGTTCGTGCAGCGGCGGAGGGAAGGGGGGAACGGAGCGTATTTAAAATGTAAAGCGCAATGCTCTGTTCCGCGCGTGCAAGCGCACTCAAGCTTGTAGCCATCCATGAAATCATGGGTAGCGCTTTCGAGATGCCCTTTACTATAAGTCAAGCAAACAGCTACGCTGTTCTAGGATCGACCTAAAAATAGGAGGAAGAAGCAAAATGTTTAGGGATAACCCTGCAAAAAGGGCCATCTCCAACACATATAATCTCACAGATTACTTTTGTAGGCAAGTATTTTGGTGCTCATTGCGACTTTGACAAATACGGACGGTAGAAGCAATAATTCATAAGAAAAACTCTTCAATAGGCCTGCCTCTTGTCATTAAAAAACATTTGGAAATAAGCACCTACTTTTTACAAAGGGCTGTGGTCCAGCCTTCTTTTGTCATTGGTATATTTACATACTCTTGCTGGGACACAATCTCAGATCGAGGAGGTTCCTCTAATCACTAACACCAGCCCATCCTCAATCAGAGAAAGGATCTTTCAATTTCAAGCCTGACATCAATGTTTGGTCTGCTGGATATCACAGAGTGGGAGAAGCCACCTTTCCTAGTCCCTGCTTTCTTGCACAACTGCCAGGTCCCCTTGAGCCACAGGTGACACAAGGACTGCTGACACCTAATCTCAGATGGGAGAGGTTCATCTGATCAAATGGTCTGCACCCCACAATACCCATCTGCCAGGATATACGAGGCCAGGCGTGGACACTGAATGGCAAACAGCAAAGGCCTCTTCCTATTGGGCTGCACGGTCTGATTGGGCCTGCAGGCCAAACACTGCCATTCGCTCCATCAGCTTCAACTCGAATCTTAAAAAGTGTTCCTTAATGACTTTAAAAGATTTGGTAGGCCGTACTAGCGGGTTAGTAAATGTATTTTTCTAGGCCTGAGGCTTTTCCACTTTCTGACTTTTTCAAGAATCACACAATGTACTTTAATCCTTCCCAACGTCCCGGACTAACTTTCGTAAGTACTAATACGTCACATGATGAATATCCACATGGCTGGATGAGCTTTCTGCACCAGTAATTTTGCTACCTTCACAGGTCCTGTCTCTTTTGTAGCAAACTGGATACTACCAACAAAACTGAAACTTTTATCATAAAATAATCCTTCATGAAGCTGGCAAATATATCACTGAAAAAAAGATGCTCTAAAAACAACTGAACACATGATAGCTGACAAATACATTCCAGGTCTGGTGCTATCAAACTGAAATTCGGTTTCTCTCTCTGGACACACAAGTGTGGTTTATTTATAACACTTGTAGAGCGCACAAATACCGATCGGTGTCCTGGCGCTAAAGTGGAAACTCCCTGCGAATAAGACTCCTGGACTAGAGGGTAAAGAGCCAGGTTTTTAGGTTTTTCCTAAATGCTAACAGGTTGGTGTTTAGTTTAAGGATCAGGGGGAGGGAGTTCCATGCCTTTGTTGCTCCCCCAACGAAGCTCCTACCCCCCCAGCGTGCTTTCCTGATCCGAGATGTTTTAAGCAGTCCCATAGTGGCAGACCTAAGTAGTCTCCCTGGTCTGTACCACTGGAAATGATCCTGAAGAAACACCGGGCCTAAACCATGCAATGCCTTAAAGACAATGCAGAGGCCTTTAAACAGAATCCTCTTTCTTATTGGTAACCAATGCAGCTTTTCCAGTTCCTTGGTGACCGATGAGAACTTGGGCAAGCCCCCGATCAGGCGGGCTGCTGCATTTTGTAGGACCTGGAGTTTGTTAAGCACCCCCTGTTGGGCCTATAAAAAGAGGCTGTTACAGTAGTCAAGGCGCGAAAGTACGAGTGCCGTCACCACCGTCTTTCTGCTTCCTTCTGGTAAGAAGGGGAGAACCTTCCTAATAGTTTTCAGAGTACAATGTATGGAGGAAGTCAGCGCCTTGACCTGGGGTTTAAAGGAGAGTTGGTGGTCTATGAGGACTCCAAGATTCTTCACCTTTTGTGCCGGAGATGGCGGGGATCCCATATCTGAGGGCCACCACTTGGAACTCCAGAGATTTGTATTTGACCCAAAAACAAGCACCTCAGTCTTGGAGGAGTTTAACTTTAAGCAGCTTTTGGCCATCCAGGAACTGACTGTAGACATACAGTCCTGAAACCTGGCTGCCACCCCCAGCTCCTTCCCTGGAAGCACCGAGACCACAATCTGGGTATCGTCTGCGTAAGATGTTAACTCGAACCCGAAGGATCGGATCACTGGGGCAAGAGAGGATACGTAGATATTAAATAAAGTTGGGCTAAGGGAGGATCCCTGAAGGACCCCCCCGGGGAGTTCGAAGGATCTTGATTCGAAGTCACCCATGGCCACCACTTGTACCCAATCTGTCAGGAAGGCCTTCAGAATGTTAAGGGCTTGCCCCTGGATCCCGCAGCCCTCCAATCGGTCCACCAGCATAGCGTGGTGAACCGTATCAAAGGCTGCTGACAGATCCAGAAGAATCAGCACCGCTTGGCCCCCGTCATCCAGCACTTTCCGGACATCCTCTGTGGATTTAATCAGGGCGGTCTCCGTGCTGTGCCCTTCCCTGAACCCGTGTTGGGCCGGGTCTAGACCCTTTGAGTTACGCAGAAATGAGCAGAGCTGGGAGTTCATGATTTTTTCTATCAGTTTTGCCGGCAGTGGTAGTCTGGCAATAGGCCTATAGCTATTAGGGTCCATGATGTCCAGCGAGGGTTTTTTAAGTAGTGGGCGGATGGATGCCCGCTTCCACACTGTGGTAAAGTCGCCCTTCTCGAACATCAAATTGAAGATACTGGCTAGAAAGTCCGCTATGGGGACAGCTGCCAGTTTTGCAATTGACGTGGGACAGGGGTCTTGGGGTGAGCCTGATTTAGTTGCCATCATTAGTTTTAGAACCTCACTCGAATTTACTGGCTTAAAGGCCAACAATTTTTCCTCAGAAGACCCAGCAGTGAGGGCCCTATGGGAACCCTCCGCAAGACTGAGGGCCACCTGTTGTTCCAGCGTGGTAAAAATAGCTTGGACTTTATTCCGGAAAAAGTCGGCCAGTGATTCACAAAGTTCGATATTAGGGGGCACCGTCACCGATTTGGGGGAGTTTAGACTAACCACGGTATCGAACAGTTCCTTGGCCGAATTCTTGGCCTTCTCAATGCGGTCCGTATAGTAGGCACTCTTGGCCTTCCTGATGCGGTCTTTATATGTCTTTAGGCTGATTTTTAGTCTTTCTTTGTCAGACTCATAATAGTTCACACGCCAAATCCGCTCTAACTTTTTACAGATTATTTTTGCTTCTCTGAGCTCATCCGAGTACCATGGGGCCGATGGAACCTGCCTGGTGAGCCGGCACAGCTTGGGCGGAGCTAACCTATGGCAGGCCCCATCGAGCCACTCCGTGTACTCGGAGGTGGCTTTGTTCACGTCAGTGAGCATGACTGGCCTAGAGGCTATCAGCAGGTCCTCAAAAACTGTACCATCAATGTTTTTCCATGCTCTGCACATCCTTTTTGATTGCCCCTCTCTCAATGTCTTCTTAACCTGAGGGCTAAGGATGGTAAATAATACCACCCCATGGTCTGTCCAGGACACGGGTTCAACCTTAGAGAATACCAGATCAGGATTATTAGAAAAAATCCCATCTAATGTGTGGCCCGCCTGATGCGTTGCCCCGGAGACCACCTGGGTCAGACCCACTGCGGACATTACTTCCAGTAAACCCATAGTGTCCACATCCGTGGTTCCTTCTAAATGAAAATTAAAATCACCCAGAACCGTGAAGGAGTTGGTACAAAGGGCTTCTTCCAGGATACTACCCACTACTTCTAAAAAGATGGACTTTGTCCCAGGAGGTCTGTACAAGAGGCAGCCCTTAACACCTTGGCTGCTAGGGAGATTCCCCTCCTCTGCTGAAGACCATTATTTACCATTGTTCATGACGAGCTCAGCTTGTCATGAGCACACGATCAGTGTACTGCATGACGAGCTGAGCTCGTCATGAGCATCGAAGGGGTTAAAGGATTGGTGATTAGAAAGCTCCAGCTTAAACCCCAGGGCCTCACATGCCTCTGAGGTCACTGGGAAAAAGACTCCATGAAGGGACGCTTGATAAATAATGGCCAAGCACCCTCCCTTTTTACCAGGTCTGTCTAACACACAATTGCGATAGTTTGGTGGAGTAGCCTTTACCAGATCGGGACCCGATGCTGCGTCCGTCCATGTCTCAGTGATGAAGGCTATTTGAACGTTTCGGTCCATAATCAGCTCGGCACACTCAAATCTGTGCATTACCAGTGATCTCACGTTGATAAGTAGACAGTTGGTGATTTGTTTCCTACCACTTTCTTTAGACATGGAAGAGTGAGAAAAGCTTTAGTTCTACCCCCGATGATCGATGGAACGTTTACTTTACATGACAAACAGCATTGTGGGCCTACCTGCAGATCTTTATCTGGAACCAACATCAAACAGCCAGTCTTCTTACCTACCCCCCTAGATTCCAGAGCTGCGCTCGGTTGTAAGTGACCCTCCTTAGGGGATCTAAGGGAATCTGGCCAGGGGCGGTTGCGCTAAGCGCGGGCCCGGCGCGAACGGGCGCAGACGGGCTTGCCTTTGGCGCGCCGGACCGCTGTGCGGACAGGGCCCTGTGGCCATTTTATGGGGCGAGAGGAGGGCGGGAGGCTGCGAGAACTAGTCCGCAGACATTCCCCTCCCTCCAAGATGGCGGGTCCCTGTCCCTCCTTCCGTGGTTTGAGAGCTTCTATAGCTTCTTCTGATATGCAAAGAATTGCAATAATCATTTCTAAAAGAAATTTTTAGTTACAAGTTTTCCAAACCCGGATTGTGAACTATACATCCTTATCTTTGACAAGATCATGCGCCACTGTACCGAAATTAATCTCAACATCTTTACTATAATTTTAACTCTTAAAGACATTAGGTCTAATTCACAGAGGTAATGTTACACTGTAGAGATGTACTCACTTGTAAATCTACTACTGCACCTAGGTGCAAATCTATGTTTGTATGCTGTTCTCCATTTCTGAGTGTAGGTTTACATCCAAGTGTAGACTTGCATCTCTCCAACCCATGGTGTAGCCTCCTACAACAGGGATGTACGCATTTATAGTTTTTACTAGTAACTTTTCTAACACGTGGTTGATGATGGAGGGGTTGGGCGTGCGTCAGGTGATAAGGTCCAGGAAGCCAGTATTTTTGTTTTTCAAATTAATCTTTATTTTCAATCAGTTAATTCTCACAGAATAGGTGATTATACGGTCAGCCAGCGCGTTATGTTCTCATGGTGAGAACTTCGTCAGGGCTCAGTAGGTGAATATCTTTCCTTAGGAATTACAGTAAGACGTTGAAAATGATCGCACTCCACAGGTGTAATGGGTGCAATGTAGACTAGGTCCAATGTGACCTCTCGTGTCTAAATACAAAAAACGATCCTTAAGTCAAGTCTGTGTTCCAGGCTATTCCTCTGGAAACAATTGGGGTATCGCAGGGCCTCAGTTTTATATCTTTGATTCCAGAATCTCCTACCAGAATGAGCAGGGGATGATTATCTCTGCCATGCCTTTGGGGTGCGCTGTACTCCTAGACATTTTGCATGACACTGCTGCGCTCAAAATTGGCTGGATTAAGGATTGTGTTAACCACACATTCTATGAAAAAAACCACCGCAATGGAGTGCACACCGCTAGCCCCTCCTCCGGATCGCCCCTCGGGATTCTGGTACTTGTAGTTCAGTAGTGGATCACCCAGGTGGGTGCAATTCGGTACTTGTTGGACTGATGAATCTCTAGACCCGATACATGTCCCGGATTTTTGGGTATCGCCCGAGACATGGCTCGGGTTTCGGGATAACTTCCCTCATCAGTAGAGAAAATGGTTTAGGGGTGGAGGAGAAGGCCGCCAAACAACAGTCAATGGCCTTGATGCCCGAACCGGCACGCAGGGCAGCATCCAGGAGCCCGTCGGCTCAAAGCTCAAGGGAGCCAATTAGTAAAAACCACCGCAATGGAGCGCACACCGCTAGCCCCTCCTCCGGATCGCCCCTCGGGATTCTGGTACTTGTAGTTCAGTAGTGGATCACCCAGGTGGGTGCAAGTCGGTACTTGTTGGACTGATGAATCTCTAGACCCGATACATGTCCCTGGTTTTTGGGTATCGCCCGAGACATGGCTCGGGTTTCGGGATAACTTCCCTCATCAGTAGAGAAAATGGTTTAGGGGTGGAGGAGAAGGCCGCCAAACAACAGTCAATGGCCTCGATGCCCGAACCGGCACGCAGGGCAGCATCCAGGAGCCCGTCGGCTCAAAGCTCAAGGGAGCCAATTAGTAAAAACCACCGCAATGGAGCGCACACCGCTAGCCCCTCCTCCGGATCGCCCCTCGGGATTCTGGTACTTGTAGTTCAGTAGTGGATCACCCAGGTGGGTGCAAGTCGGTACTTGTTGGACTGATGAATCTCTAGACCGATACATGTCCCGGGTTTTTGGGTATCGCCCGAGACATGGCTCGGGTTTCGGGATAACTTCCCTCATCAGTAGAGAAAATGGTTTAGGGGTGGAGGAGAAGGCCGCCAAACAACAGTCAATGGCCTCGATGCCCGAACCGGCACGCAGGGCAGCATCCAGGAGCCCGTCGGCTCAAAGCTCAAGGGAGCCAATTAGTAAAAACCACCGCAATGGAGCGCACACCGCTAGCCCCTCCTCCGGATTGCCCCTCGGGATTCTGGTACTTGTAGTTCAGTAGTGGATCACCCAGGTGGGTGCAAGTCGGTACTTGTTGGACTGATGAATCTCTAGACCCGATACATGTCCCGGGTTTTTGGGTATCGCCCGAGACATGGCTCGGGTTTCGGGATAACTTCCCTCATCAGTAGAGAAAATGGTTTAGGGGTGGAGGAGAAGGCCGTCAAACAACAGTCAATGGCCTCGATGCCCGAACCGGCACGCAGGGCAGCATCCAGGAGCCCGTCGGCTCAAAGCTCAAGGGAGCCAATTAGTAAAAACCACCGCAATGGAGCGCACACCGCTAGCCCCTCCTCCGGATCGCCCCTCGGGATTCTGGTACTTGTAGTTCAGTAGTGGATCACCCAGGTGGGTGCAAGTCGGTACTTGTTGGACTGATGAATCTCTAGACCCGATACATGTCCGGGGTTTTTTGGTATCGCCCGAGACATGGCTCGGGTTTTGGGATAACTTCCCTCATCAGTAGAGAAAATGGTTTAGGGGTGGAGGAGAAGGCCGCCAAACAACAGTCAATGGCCTCGATGCCCGAACCGGCACGCAGGGCAGCATCCAGGAGCCCGTCGGCTCAAAGCTCAAGGGAGCCAATTAGTAAAAACCACCGCAATGGAGCGCACACCGCTAGCCCCTCCTCCGGATCGCCCCTCGGGATTCTGGTACTTGTAGTTCAGTAGTGGATCACCCAGGTGGGTGCAAGTCGGTACTTGTTGGACTGATGAATCTCTAGACCCGATACATGTCCCGGGTTTTTGGGTATCGCCCGAGACATGGCTCGGGTTTCGGGATAACTTCCCTCATCAGTAGAGAAAATGGTTTAGGGGTGGAGGAGAAGGCCGCCAAACAACAGTCAATGGCCTCGATGCCCGAACCGGCACGCAGGGCAGCATCCAGGAGCCCGTCGGCTCAAAGCTCAAGGGAGCCAATTAGTAAAAACCACCGCAATGGAGCGCACACCGCTAGCCCCTCCTCCGGATCGCCCCTCGGGATTCTGGTACTTGTAGTTCAGTAGTGGATCACCCAGGTGGGTGCAAGTCGGTACTTGTTGGACTGATGAATCTCTAGACCCGATACATGTCCCGGGTTTTTGGGTATCGCCCGAGACATGGCTCGGGTTTCGGGATAACTTCCCTCATCAGTAGAGAAAATGGTTTAGGGGTGGAGGAGAAGGCCGCCAAACAACAGTCAATGGCCTCGATGCCCGAACCGGCACGCAGGGCAGCATCCAGGAGCCCGTCGGCTCAAAGCTCAAGGGAGCCAATTAGTAAAAACCACCGCAATGGACCGCACACCGCTAGCCCCTCCTCCGGATCGCCCCTCGGGATTCTGGTACTTGTAGTTCAGTAGTGGATCACCCAGGTGGGTGCAAGTCGGTACTTGTTGGACTGATGAATCTCTAGACCCGATACATGTCCCGGGTTTTTGGGTATCGCCCGAGACATGGCTCGGGTTTCGGGATAACTTCCCTCATCAGTAGAGAAAATGGTTTAGGGGTGGAGGAGAAGGCCGCCAAACAACAGTCAATGGCCTCGATGCCCGAACCGGCACGCAGGGCAGCATCCAGGAGCCCGTCGGCTCAAAGCTCAAGGGAGCCAATTAGTAAAAACCTCCGCAATGGAGCGCACTCCGCTAGCCCCTCCTCCGGATCGCCCCTCGGGATTCTGGTACTTGTAGTTCAGTAGTGGATCACCCAGGTGGGTGCAAGTCGGTACTTGTTCGACTGATGAATCTCTAGACCCGATACATGTCCCGGGTTTTTGGGTATCGCCCGAGACATGGCTCGGGTTTCGGGATAACTTCCCTCATCAGTAGCGAAAATGGTTTAGGGGTGGAGGAGAAGGCCGCCAAACAACAGTCAATGGCCTCGATGCCCGAACCGGCACGCAGGGCAGCATCCAGGAGCCCGTCGGCTCAAAGCTCAAGGGAGCCAATTAGTAAAAACCACCGCAATGGAGCGCACACCGCTAGCCGCTCCTCCGGATCGCCCCTCGGGATTCTGGTACTTGTAGTTCATTAGTGGATCACCCAGGTGGGTGCAAGTCGGTACTTGTTGGACTGATGAATCTCTAGACCCGATACATGTCCCGGGTTTTTGGGTATCGCCCGAGACATGGCTCGGGTTTCGGGATAACTTCCCTCATCAGTAGAGAAAATGGTTTAGGGGTGGAGGAGAAGGCCGCCAAACAACAGTCAATGGCCTCGATGCCCGAACCGGCACGCAGGGCAGCATCCAGGACCCCGTCGGCTCAAAGCTCAAGGGAGCCAATTAGTAAAAACCACCGCAATGGAGTGCACACCGCTACCCCCTCCTCCGGATCGCCCCTCGGGATTCTGGTACTTGTAGTTCAGTAGTGGATCACCCAGGACATGTATCGGGTCTAGAGATTCATCAGTCCAACAAGTACCGACTTGCACCCACCTGGGTGATCCACTATTGAACTACAAGTACCAGAGTCCCGAGGGGCGATCCGGAGGAGGGGCTAGCGGTGTGCGCTCCATTGCGGTAGTTTCTATTAATTGGCTCCCTTGAGCTTTGAGCCGACGGGCTCCTGGATGCTGCCCTGCGTGCCGGTTCGGGCATCGAGGCCATTGACGGTTGTTTGTCGGCCTTCTCCTCCACCCCTAACCATTTCTCTACTGATGAGGGAAGTTATCCCGAAACCCGAGCCATGTCTCGGGCGATACCCAAAAACCCAGGACATGTATCGGGTCTAGAGATTCATCAGTCCAACAAGTACGGACTTGCACCCACCTGGGTGATCCACTATTGAACTACAAGTACCAGAGTCCCGAGGGGCGATCCGGAGGAGGGGCTAGCGGTGTGCGCTCCTTTGCGGTGGTTTCTATTAATTGGCTCCCTTGAGCTTTGAGCCGACGGGCTCCTGGATGCTGCCCTGCGTGCCGGTTCGGGCATCGAGGCCATTGACGGTTGTTTGGCGGCCTTCTCCTCCACCCCTAACCATTTCTCTACTGATGAGGGAAGTTATCCCGAAACCCGAGCCATGTCTCGGGCGATACCCAAAAACCCAGGACATGTATCGGGTCTAGAGATTCATCAGTCCAACAAGTACCGACTTGCACCCACCTGGGTGATCCACTATTGAACTACAAGTACCAGAGTCCCGAGGGGCGATCCGGAGGAGGGGCTAGTGGTGTGCGCTCCTTTGCGGTGGTTTCTATTAATTGGCTCCCTTGAGCTTTGAGCCGACGGGCTCCTGGATGCTGCCCTGCGTGCCGGTTCGGGCATCGAGGCCATTGACGGCTGTTTGGCGGCCTTCTCCTCCACCCCTAACCATTTCTCTACTGATGAGGGAAGTTATCCCGAAACCCGAGCCATGTCTCGGGCGATACCCAAAAACCCAGGATATGTATCGGGTCTAGAGATTCATCAGTCCAACAAGTACCGACTTGCACCCACCTGGGTGATCCACTATTGAACTACAAGTACCAGAGTCCCGAGGGCCGATCCGGAGGAGGGGCTAGCGGTGTGCGCTCCATTGCGGTGGTTTCTATTAATTGGCTCCCTTGAGCTTTGAGCCGACGGGCTCCTGGATGCTGCCCTGCGTGCCGGTTCGGGCATCGAGGCCATTGACGGTTGTTTGGCGGCCTTCTCCTCCACCCCTAACCATTTCTCTACTGATGAGGGAAGTTATCCCGAAACCCGAGCCATGTCTCGGGCGATACCCAAAAACCCAGGACATGTATCGGGTCTAGAGATTCATCAGTCCAACAAGTACCGACTTGCACCCACCTGGGTGATCCACTATTGAACTACAAGTACCAGAGTCCCGAGGGGCGATCCGGAGGAGGGGCTAGCGGTGTGCGCTCCATTGCGGTGGTTTCTATTAATTGGCTCCCTTGAGCTTTGAGCCGACGGGCTCCTGGATGCTGCCCTGCGCGCCGGTTCGGGCATCGAGGCCATTGAAGGTTGTTTGGCGGCCTTCTCCTCCACCCCTAACCATTTCTCTACTGATGAGGGAAGTTGTCCCGAAACCCGAGCCATGTCTCGGGCGATACCCAAAAACCCAGGACATGTATCGGGTCTAGAGATTCATCAGTCCAACAAGTACCGACTTGCACCCACCTGGGTGATCCACTATTGAACTACAAGTACCAGAGTCCCGAGGGGCGATCCGGAGGAGGGGCTAGCGGTGTGCGCTCCATTGCGGTGGTTTCTATTAATTGGCTCCCTTGAGCTTTGAGCCGACGGGCTCCTGGATGCTGCCCTGCGTGCCGGTTCGGGCATCGAGGCCATTGACGGTTGTTAGGCGGCCTTCTCCTCCACCCCTAACCATTTCTCTACTGATGAGGGAAGTTATCCCGAAACCCGAGCCATGTCTCGGGCGATACCCAAAAACCCAGGACATGTATCGGGTCTAGAGATTCATCAGTCCAACAAGTAACGACTTGCACCCACCTGGGTGATCCACTATTGAACTACAAGTACCAGAGTCCCGAGGGGCGATCCGGAGGAGGGGCTAGCGGTGTGCGCTCCATTGCGGTGGTTTCTATTAATTGGCTCCCTTGAGCTTTGAGCCGACGGGCTCCTGGATGCTGCCCTGCGTGCCGGTTCGGGCATCGAGGCCATTGACGGTTGTTTGGCGGCCTTCTCCTCCACCCCTAACCATTTCTCTACTGATGAGGGAAGTTATCCCGAAACCCGAGCCATGTCTCGGGCGATACCCAAAAACCCAGGACATGTATCGGGTCTAGAGATTCATCAGTCCAACAAGTACCGACTTGCACCCACCTGGGTGATCCACTACTGAACTACAAGTACCAGAGTCCCGAGGGGCGATCCGGAGGAGGGGCTAGCGGTGTGCGCTCCATTGCGGTGGTTTCTATTAATTGGCTCCCTTGAGCTTTGAGCCGACGGGCTCCTGGATGCTGCCCTGCATGCCGGTTCGGGCATCGAGGCCATTGACGGTTGTTTGGCGGCCTTCTCCTCCACCCCTAACCATTTCTCTACTGATGAGGGAAGTTATCCCGAAACCCGAGCCATGTCTCGGGCGATACCCAAAAACCCAGGACATGTATCGGGTCTAGAGATTCATCAGTCCAACAAGTACCGACTTGCACCCACCTGGGTGATCCACTATTGAACTACAAGTACCAGAGTCCCGAGGGCCGATCCGGAGGAGGGGCTAGCGGTGTGCGCTCCATTGCGGTGGTTTCTATTAATTGGCTCCCTTGAGCTTTGAGCCGACGGGCTCCTGGATGCTGCCCTGCGTGCCGGTTCGGGCATCGAGGCCATTGACGGTTGTTTGGCGGCCTTCTCCTCCACCCCTAACTATTTCTCTACTGATGAGGGAAGTTATCCCGAAACCCGAGCCATGTCTCGGGCGATACCCAGAAACCCAGGACATGTATCGGGTCTAGAGATTCATCAGTCCAACAAGTACCGACTTGCACCCACCTAGGTGATCCACTATTGAACTACAAGTACCAGAGTCCCGAGGGGCGATCCGGAGGAGGGGCTAGCGATGTGCGCTCCATTGCGGTGGTTTCTATTAATTGGCTCCCTTGAGCTTTGAGCCGACGGGCTCCTGGATGCTGCCCTGCGTGCCGGTTCGGGCATCGAGGCCATTGACGATTGTTTGGCGGCCTTCTCCTCCACCCCTAACCATTTCTCTACTGATGAGGGAAGTTATCCCGAAACCCGAGCCATGTCTCGGGCGATACCCAAAAACCCAGGACATGTATCGGGTCTAGAGATTCATCAGTCCAACAAGTAACGACTTGCACCCACCTGGGTGATCCACTATTGAACTACAAGTACCAGAGTCCCGAGGGGCGATCCGGAGGAGGGGCTAGCGGTGTGCGCTCCATTGCGGTGGTTTCTATTAATTGGCTCCCTTGAGCTTTGAGCCGACGGGCTCCTGGATGCTGCCCTGCGTGCCAGTTCGGGCATCGAGGCCATTGACGGTTGTTTGGCGGCCTTCTCCTCCACCCCTAACCATTTCTCTACTGATGAGGGAAGTTATCCCGAAACCCGAGCCATGTCTCGGGCGATACCCAAAAACCCAGGACATGTATCGGGTCTAGAGATTCATCAGTCCAACAAGTACCGACTTGCACCCACCTGGGTGATCCACTACTGAACTACAAGTACCAGAGTCCCGAGGGGCGATCCGGAGGAGGGGCTAGCGGTGTGCGCTCCATTGCGGTGGTTTCTATTAATTGGCTCCCTTGAGCTTTGAGCCGACGGGCTCCTGGATGCTGCCCTGCGTGCCGGTTCGGGCATCGAGGCCATTGACGGTTGTTTGGCGGCCTTCTCCTCCACCCCTAACCATTTCTCTACTGATGAGGGAAGTTATCCCGAAACCCGAGCCATGTCTCGGGCGATACCCAAAAACCCAGGACATGTATCGGGTCTAGAGATTCATCAGTCCAACAAGTAACGACTTGCACCCACCTGGGTGATCCACTATTGAACTACAAGTACCAGAGTCCCGAGGGGCGATCCGGAGGAGGGGCTAGCGGTGTGCGCTCCATTGCGGTGGTTTCTATTAATTGGCTCCCTTGAGCTTTGAGCCGACGGGCTCCTGGATGCTGCCCTGCGTGCCGGTTCGGGCATCGAGGCCATTGACGGTTGTTTGGCGGCCTTCTCCTCCACCCCTAACCATTTCTCTACTGATGAGGGAAGTTATCCCGAAACCCGAGCCATGTCTCGGGCGATACCCAAAAACCCAGGACATGTATCGGGTCTAGAGATTCATCAGTCCAACAAGTACCGACTTGCACCCACCTGGGTGATCCACTACTGAACTACAAGTACCAGAGTCCCGAGGGGCGATCCGGAGGAGGGGCTAGCGGTGTGCGCTCCATTGCGGTGGTTTCTATTAATTGGCTCCCTTGAGCTTTGAGCCGACGGGCTCCTGGATGCTGCCCTGCGTGCCGGTTCGGGCATCGAGGCCATTGACGGTTGTTTGGCGGCCTTCTCCTCCACCCCTAACCATTTCTCTACTGATGAGGGAAGTTATCCCGAAACCAGAGCCATGTCTCGGGCGATACCCAAAAACCCAGGACATGTATCGGGTCTAGAGATTCATCAGTCCAACAAGTACCGACTTGCACCCACCTGGGTGATCCACTATTGAACTACAAGTACCAGAGTCCCGAGGGGCGATCCGGAGGAGGGGCTAGCGGTGTGCGCTCCATTGCGGTGGTTTCTATTAATTGGCTCCCTTGAGCTTTGAGCCGACGGGCTCCTGGATGCTGCCCTGCGTGCCGGTTCGGGCATCGAGGCCATTGACGGTTGTTTGGCGGCCTTCTCCTCCACCCCTAACCATTTCTCTACTGATGAGGGAAGTTATCCCGAAATCCGAGCCATGTCTCGGGCGATACCCAAAAACCCAGGACATGTATCGGGTCTAGAGATTCATCAGTCCAACAAGTACCGACTTGCACCCACCTGGGTGATCCACTACTGAACTACAAGTACCAGAGTCCCGAGGGGCGATCCGGAGGAGGGGCTAGCGGTGTGCGCTCCATTGCGGTGGTTTCTATTAATTGGCTCCCTGGAGCTTTGAGCCGACGGGCTCCTGGATGCTGCCCTGCGTGCCGGTTCGGGCATCGAGGCCATTGACGGTTGTTTGGCGGCCTTCTCCTCCACCCCTAACCATTTCTCTACTGATGAGGGAAGTTATCCCGAAACCCGAGCCATGTCTCGGGCGATACCCAAAAACCCAGGACATGTATCGGGTCTAGAGATTCATCAGTCCAACAAGTACCGACTTGCACCCACCTGGGTGATCCACTATTGAACTACAAGTACCAGAGTCCCGAGGGGCGATCCGGAGGAGGGGCTAGCGGTGTGCGCTCCATTGCGGTGGTTTCTACACATTCTATGAGTTTATGTGTCCCCAGGGACAAGATGCAAAACAGGATTACAAAATGCAATACTATCAATAAGGAAAGGACTTACTCAAAAAGGGAGTTTGAGAAAATTATTTTAGGAAAAAAGTGGCAGTTTATTACAAGTTAAAGCGCAATACAGAAATTAGGAAAAAATAAATCAAACGCAGCAGCAATCTCAGTAAAATGCACAGAAATCATTTGCCGTGAAGGATCTCAGTATTAGGAATGGTATACAATTATAGAAAGAAACAGACCAAGTCTCATATGTGCAGTAAATCAGTGAAAATTCGGACAGCATCCTTACAGGCTCAGGAAAGAGCCAAAAATCATCTCTGGCCCACCCCAAAACCAAGGGTTTGTATACACCTTTCTTGCATAGAAAATTGCAAAAACTGCAAGATCAGCATGGTGTAAATAGTATCCCAACAAACCATAACTCATTAACTAAACGTCAAATAACCAAACCAAACTAACCAATAAGACATGAATATTGAATCGCCCCTTCTGACCCATTGTCTTAAATAGGTGTTAGAACAAATGGTTTATATAATCAACAGAGAACCATTGTGAATGAATGAAATACAGTGTGTAAGCACTAGAAGAACCTTGAGAATGCAGCAAAAAGCGTCCTCTAGTGTGTTTGAGAATATGTCATAGCGAAATAAACAAGTCACGTCTTGTTGGATCCATCGATTTTAAACAAGATGGCTTCGAAGTCTAACTGATGCTTGGTTAAAGCTAAGTTAACACTTCAACACAGCATAATAACTTCATTTCTACTGCAATAGCTCTGGGTCAGTGCACGTGTGAATTTGAATGTACAGCAACCAACATTAATGTATTGTTCAGTTACATTTTTTAACCTTGGGCAAATCATAGAAAAAAATATCAAAGTCTTAAAGTCTTAAGTATTGTTTTTAAAAAATTACAAGAATTTTCATATAAAATATAACTAAAAAATAATTAAAATGTATTATAACCCTAGAATATTAAAATAAAATGTTTCAGCACATTAGCTGATTACTTTAAAGGTGCATTAGATCATTTAAATATATGTACAAATAATATAAAAGATTAATTTAAAAGAAATCCTACCGACAGTAACTTTTAAACTTTATGACATTTTGCTGTTATGTGTAAAGTTTAAGAGTTTAATTAAATGCTATTTTTGAATTAAGTTTAGCAGTACATTTCAAAATATCAATAGTAATGTATTATGATACTGTACATATATATGTACAATATGTAGACACAGATGAGAATACATATGTGTGTATCATAAAACATGAAATATTCTTATTGAACAGTATTTCTTTCAGAGTGTTATTTTAAGTTGCAAACTGTTTTTTTCTATGAGAGCGTGTTGCAGTAACTATCAGTAACAATGTGTAGTGCTTGACAAGGCCGGGGTGAAGTACATTTAGTACTGTTTTGTCGCCTTTAGGGCTGTAGTAATTTTAAAAGTGTAGTTTGTGAGGGGCAATGTGCTTAATCTTTTGAGCGTGGGACTTTGAAGTTGCCTCTCCCTCCCTAAAAACCTTCCTTACGTTCCCCTAAACCTTTCACGTTTAGTAAGTGAGCTTCATTTTCCAGCTACTCCATCTTTCACTTCCACATTTACTACTAAAACATAGGCGTGTATAGATCTCCGCCAAAGTGTCTCCACATTGAAAAGACAGGAAAGGAAGAGGTCTTCACCTGTAGGTTAGTAAACAGAATTCTGTGGTATGCAAGTAGTACTGATGTAGGTACTACTTCATATAATAAAAAATGCAATTTGTGAATAGGTCACATAAAGCCTTACTCCATGACACCTTTTGCAATTGGTCTTCCCCACAGTGGCATTTAAATTCTTACGCTTATTCATCTAAGTTGTCTCTGATGAACGCAATCACGATACACACGATCGTCCTACTCAACGCTTCAACAAAAGTGAACTCTGCACCGGATTAAATACTACAATCATCCCAAAACCGGATAAACTTCAATTTGAAAATGTGTTTTCATGATTGCAGAGTAACCCCAAATGTGCCCGATACCCCAATCTAGGAATATATTTGCTCATTCTTTGGCCTCCTATCCTCAGGAAAGACTCTCACCTTCCCCCTTCATCTTCCAACAACCTTAATAATCAATTCCTACATTTACTTGTCATTAAAAGCTGAAAAGCAATCACCCTCTTTCTGTATTAGTTCCTTTTCTAATACCAAAGGTCTTTCAATAACTTCTGCTACTGCATCCCTGAAGTACCCATTCTCACGTCCATAAGCTCAAGAATTATTGCAAAGCAAATTTAGAAATCATTTCTAGAAAAAATTAGATAGGTCTATTATACTACTCACTGGACAAGTCGATCTCATTCTGTAAGTACGGCTCATGCATCACAAAATGACTCCTAAACAAGCAAGGACGTGTCTTTGAACAATGAATTCTCTATTTTAATTGCTTGAACTAGAAGAACCTCATTCCTTGTGACGATGTACTGGAAATATCTTACCTGCTCATAGGCAGTACAATGGCTACTTTTCACTGAATGGGTAGCGCAGCTGTTACATTACCTAATACCTTATAGGACAATATACCTTCTCATTTGTCCACATACGACCTAACTCCCAGGGACAATGAACCACACTAGTACTCATTTGACACAATCCCCCATGTAAATTATGACGTGATCGTAGCTTCCAAAAACATGCATCAATCTATCCATTCATCCTGTTCCCACAGACCGGAATCAGGTACCCATAAGGCCTCTTGGTATTGCCAGACTATAGATAGGTTTTTCTATCCCCACAACGGAGAGGCCTTGATGTTCCAGAATAGAGAACAGGCTAGCTTGACATGTGAATGTTACCCAAAAGAACAATTCAACTATAATACCACGTCTCAGGTAAATCACAATCTATTGAAAACGAATACTCTGTAGATGGAGTTTTATTTACTAGCCGTCACTGAAATCTGGATCACCCAAAATGCTTGTTGATCTTATTATGTCTATACAGAACAAATGAACATGCCAACAGAGATCTACCAATGCTGGAGGGGCTGTATTTGTCACGCATAACGATTGTTTATTGTGTGAAGTAGGAAACTCTTATACTTTTACATTCTTTGTGATGTGACGATTGAAATGATCCACCTAGAATGAAACTTTAAAGTGTGCTGTAGAAAGGGGTTGGGGGTGTGAGTCATGTTTTAGTCAGTCTAGCGAGAAGACTATAATCAATTTGCGAGCTAACCAGAGTTTGTACAGCCTGTATGTAATCTGTAAGATCACCTCACAAAAAAGAGAGTATCTCAGTCAAAATCAAAATCAGTTTCCATATCAACATAAACATACAAAGCAATATTTAAAAACAGTAAAAATCCATTAACCCTTACGTGCTTCTGTTGGCCAACGGCCGTTGCGCGCAGTACCTTCGTAGTGCTGCCCACGTCCGTTGGCCGCCGCGGCCTCGCCAACTCTGCTAAACTGCCGCACCGCTGCGGAATTGCCGCCGCGGTTAAGTGGTTAACACAATAAACAATTCATCATGTATTTTAATAACAGCACAGCCATTGTGATTCAAGGAAATTCAATTATACAGTAAATCAAACTCTTCACTCACAGTCCGACCCACAACCTCTTAGGCATTTATAAAAGCCATGAGAGAAAGAGAATGTCCTGGAGTGCCTTGAGCCTAAATAATCTGTGAAGAGTGACATCACTTCAGAAATCCAATGTTAAATGGTGGTCACTACCCAAGAACCTCCTGTTATTCCGAGGCAGAAATCGATCCTGAAAACTGTTATCAGACTGCAACATCAATCCCTAATCATTATAACAGACTGTAACATCACTGTTATCAGCGTACATGCGTCAAGACACCAAAGCAAATGATTCAGTAAGATTTCTCATATGTAACAAAGTACCCAATATTGTTGAGAAACCTCAATTTTATGCATGTCTGGATTTGCTGGCTTTAGAACTCTGTGCACTTTAAAACACAGCTAAATAGTAGTAAAGTGCCTGTGGTTCTCCTCTAAAAACAAGTGCTGTAAACTGGAACTTCTTATTTGCCCTATTCAACTTCCCTAGAAGCACAAAAGTGCCTTAAATACTTTTGGATCGACAAATTAAAGGTCATATGTGGGCTTCAGGTGCTATTTGTACGACGCCCATATGTGGCAAAATGATATCTGCCAGAAGCACCAATGTGCTCTGGCTGGCCTGCAGTGTACATGCAATGAAGTGTTACATGGCAGGGAAAACTGCATTTGCATGTATCAAAACCTTATTCTTATATAGTCATAAATTGTCTCCTACAGCGTGCCGTGTAGGCCGACAGGGCAGAGTGCTACTATATAAAAATAGGGCACACTACATATTGAAATTAGTGTTCCATCACAGTTGAATAAACCCCAATTTCACTGTGTAGGCCAGTCTAGAGTTCGCAAGGCCAATGTAAAATTACAATCTTTAATTTCCACTTCCATTTAAGTAGGGGCTAGAAAAATGCTTTACATTTATATCCTGTTTAGTTTTTAAAATTGGACTTGATTCTAAAGACAGATTTTTGGTAACTTAAGGGGATAGCAACCTTCCAGTTCCACCACTCATCAAACCTCCAGAACTGGAATATACACCACAGCTCCAGAACTGAAATATACATCCCTGGCTGGGAGAGCGGAGGCTGATTCCGAGAACAATGGCTTGCTTTTGGACCCATGAAATGTCAATGGGTGTTAACTGCTGAACACTTAGCAGGAATTAGCTATTGGCAAATGTACATGTATTGCTGGCAGAATAAAGGGCTGTGTAGCACTCTCTGTTTCGATCTTGGAGGTGGCAGGGACTGCTTCTACTGTTCAATTTTCCAGAACCCTCTTAGACAGCCACAGTAGGAGGGAAACCCAGTTCTGCCACATATCACTCTTCCAGAGCTGGAATACACAACTAGAGGAGTTAACGACTCTGGCTGGAAAGACAATGGCTTGCACCTGAGCCCAGTAAAGGCCAACGTGTGTTAACTGGCAAATATTTAGCAGGGATAAGCTGTAAGTGGATAAAGGAATTGGCACACCAGTAAAGGACAGCTTTAGAACTACCCCTTATGACTTGTAGATATCAAGGAGGGCTTCTTTGATTCATCTTCAGGACCCTACTGGACAGTTAGGCTCTGGCCACAGTAGGAGAGGAAACTAGTTTCAATCCTGTCAGGTATGGAAGTGACCAAGAAACTAAAGACAGGCCTGCCTGGTGAAAGCTTGGTCCTAGGTAATTTTACAGTAAGGCAAAGAGAAAGTGCTGCAAAACGAGGTGGAGGGACTGCGAGGAAATGATTAGGACTGGACGGTAAAATCCTACCAACCACTGGCTAGTACATATGATACATCTGGCACCTCCACCTCCAACAAACTTTTCTGGTTCTAGGAAGACTACATCTAAAGAAGAAGGCCCTGTTGAAATAAGAACCCTGACTTCTGATTCTTGGCTCCTGTAGGCAGAGGATTCACACAAGGACTCCTGGTAATGGAAATGCCTTTCATGGGTCAAGTGGTTCGACTCCTGTTTACTTGCTTCAGGGTCACAAAAAGCAGAACTCTTGACTCCAAGAGGGTTCAGTTGACTAAATAGGACTATACCCTGCTAAAGCAAGGTCTGGAGAGAGATCTGGTTTCCAGAAGCCTGTTCTAATGAGCTTGGGGCTGTAAGGCTGACCAGAATAAGTTTTCCCAGAAGTTGGAGCCTAAGTCTAAAAGTAAAACCTTTGACTGTGACACCTCATTGCGGTATCTAACCTCCACTCCATTGTGGTTAGCCTGAAATTGTGCCTAGATCCCCGTCTACTGCATACTGATTTTCCATAGAGCTTAACTATTGTCTAGGTGCTTTTTGTGTTCAATATTTAACTAAACATAGCTATGGTTACCCTTAACCTAATTTGATGAGCCTGGTGTATTTATGTTTATTTCATTGTTCTCAGTTTTTCTAAAGTGGTTTGTTTGGGAATTCTATTGTGTTGTGTTCTTTACTTTACAGTTGTTGGTACGGTTTAAACTTAGCAAGCACATTTCCGGGGAGTACCTGCTCCTTGTGCCTTTGGTACAAGGGGATGAACAGAGATTATCTCTGAAACGCTAGCCAACATAATCTGATCTCACGGCACATTCATCATCTCATATGCTGACAACACCCAACTCATCCTCTCCCTTACGGACAAAACTACCACTACCACAACCAACTTAAACAATTGCATGACTATAGTTGCAGACTGGATGAGAACAAACTGTACAAAGCTCAATTCTAACAATACGGAAGTTGTGATCTTCAGTAACAAGACCTCCCCCTGGTACTCCACTTGGTGGCCGTCACTGCTAGGACCAACGCCAATATCCACCAACCAAGATAGAAATCTGGGAATCATCCTAGATGACAAACTCTGCATCACTGCACAAGTCAACGCACTGAGCACCTCCTGCTTCCACATCCCATTCATGCTACATAAGGTCTTCAAGTGGCTACCACAGAACACCAGAAAACCTGCCACTAGTGCTTTATTTGTTAAAAAATAAAATAATTGGCAGGTCCCATCTGAGGAGGCCACTGCAGCCTGCACTGCCCGTTGCGTCTGTCAGAGCTGCCAGTGACAACACAACTACTGCACTCCTAAAAAGTGTGACAATTTAGACTATGCAAGGCCAACCAATGCTTTAATAATGGTGAGAGGGCAGGTATTATTCATTTTGTAATGTATATTGACTTATTGAACACTGTTCTTGTGTTCATACCGAAATTAGACAGACAGCGCCACCATGTGGTGGCCTGTCATTAGAGCCGTTGCTGACAATTATGACCCAGTGCCGAGCACCGGAAACCACTTGTTCAAATCAAGCATGCCATCACGCAAGCACTCATCACAAGCAGGCTTGACTACGGCAACGCACTCTATGCCAGAATATCTAAGCAACACCTACAAAGCATCCAGAACGCTACTGCAAGACTCATACTGGACCTTAGACGACACATCCACATTGCACCACACCTCAAGGACCACCACTGGCTCCCTGTTCACAAATGCTGACAATTCAAAATACTCATTCACACTTACAAAGTCCTACACAACATTGGACCAATATACCTTAACAACTTCATACACTTTTACCAACGGAGCACACATATACGCTCTACCTCACTTTCACTTGCATACACCCTCAGCATTCACAAAAACAACCATTAGGTGCTCCTTCTCCTACATCACACCCAAAACATGGAACTACCTCCCCCAGCACATTAGGACCCCTTCCTCACTTCTTGAGCTCCGCAACACGCTGAAGACCTGAATCTTCCAATATCTCCGTGGGGATCATTCACCTGCCCAAGCACCTGAAAACCCTCAAGGGAGATTAATGCGCTCTACAAGTCTAATATAACATAACACAACTGTGTTTTGGCCTTACCAAAGTTGAATTATTGGGTTGATGGGGGTGTCCGCTGTCCCAAATGCATTACCTCATTTCTGAATGTACATGTTACAATCATCAGTGCCTCCCTCTCATCACACACCAAACAAATGTGAACTTGTCTTTTGCAGCATGTCTGACGACACTTCATATTTCTAACATAAAACCCTTGGTAACTAAACCACAACCGTGTATAGTGTATTTTACAGCTCTTAATTTGTGTTATCTCTCTTCAAGTAAAATTCCTTCATTTCTTTTTTTCCATAAAAAAAGAAGGTTACCCTCATATGGTTTGCCACTGCATCCAAAAGGAAAGCTTCATTACATTTAACACATGACAAAAAAACGTTCTGGTGCAGTTGTATGCCATTTCTATTCCATGTGGAATTTCAACTATTCTGCTCTCTCTTCTAGTTTTCAAACTTTGTACAATAATGAAAAACATAATCAGTCTGAATCAATCACAATTGAAAATTAATGTTTTGCAATCTATCCTATCAATTAATACCACTTGGCTCCTCTAGGCATCACATTAAAGGACTTATTTAGAGTTTGGCGGAAGAGTATTTACTCCCCCGTGGTGCTGGATTAAAGTCCTCCATCATCCTGAGGAAGCACCTGCCCACCACATTTTTAAATATCCGCTGGCCCAGTGGATATCTCTTGAATTTACACGTACCGCCATCACAGGTGTGCCTGTAAATGCTTCAATAGTCTGACTGACATTTCTGTCAATATAATGGAAACATTCAGCAAACTTTCAAATTGTTTGTTATAGTCAAATACAAAATCCCAAAGCGAGATTTTGTTTTTGAAAATAAAAAATTACCCTCAAGCGATGAGAGTTTTCCTCAATGACGCCGAAGGTAATTTTACAGTTTTCACTGTCTCTTACCACTAGACGTTCCCTGTCAGTGACTGACAGTGAATAGCTGCCATATGTAAGTCCATTCTATATAGGGCGGGAAGACTAATGGCAACACCTCAGGCAGTTATTACTCTTTCGGGCTGTGTGTGTCAGAGACAGAGTAGTGTCAGTTGTCGACAACTCTGAGGTGGGCGGACGTTCAGTTTGGTGGAGACAGTACTCCGTCGCGATAGATTACCCGTTCTACCAAACTCTAAATCCGGCCCTTAGCCCTCCTTTTATTATTAAGAAATTATACTTTACTACGATATAACTCCAAATTGTCTTCAAACTCATGTTTTCATTTACTGGCGGTTTAATTCTTTGGATAACTGTTTAATGACTCCTAATTTTGGGTTAAATCACTTAAAAGCACACATTTATTTTCCACATCATATTGGATAATTAATCACACAATACAGCAGCTTAATATGCTTTAACAAATTAAACATGTTCAATGTATGCTTTCTTAACGTCAGACGGTGCGTATCACTCCAGCAACTTTATGTCAGACAGTAAACATCACTCCAGACAGCTGACATCTCTGGAGTGCTGTCACAACGTGACATCACCCAGAGACCAACTGTCAAACTGTGACCTCACCCAGAGACCTGATTTCAGACTGTGGCACCCCTATATAAACAAGAAACCATTCTGTAGTATAACTTTGGAGAAGTGAAGTCAGGCAGTGCTCCATGTAGGAACTTGACGGCAGGCTGTGACCTCACTGCTTCAACGTTGTGTCAAAGGGCCACATCGCAGCAGAAAACCTGAGGCCAGCAGACAGTGATACCACTGCAGGAATTGGTCAATGCTACCCTTTACATTTCCACGTTCACATCTTAAGGCACCAGTCCCAGCACATTCTGTCTTTTCAGTTAGTACACGCCACAGGAGAGAGGCATCACTGACGCCAATAAGTCTCAACGGTTGCCCTCTGCGATTTAAAGGGCCGGTAGTCACATGCACCTCCAGGCACTTTAGAGTGAGCTTGCCTGCTGACATGCTGACACTAAGAATTCACCTTTACTGCTCCTCAATAAAGGTGATATGCATAATATTAGCCTCCGTGCCTTTAAAAAAAATCATGATTTTCTACCCATTAAAACTGTGGAAAATCTGAATTTACGAATACATACAAATGCAAAACAAAAATAACTATACCGTTGTACCCTTTCAGCTTGCACAGGGTGGTATGAGATCCAAGTCCAGAGTGACACGTCTCTCTGACACATCACCTGTAGACAGGCACAGTGTGTCGTAATCTGCACTTTGGAACCCCCATCGAAACGACCCTCTGGGCCTGTTTGGGGGGGTTGTCCTCGCTGCCCTGGGTTTTAATGTACAGTAAAGGCAACAAGTGTGGATATGCGACGCAGTGTCGCCTCCTGCCGAGAGTATCAGGGTGAAGGGTCACAATCCATACCTGCTTCGGCTGTGTATCCTCCCTGGGTCGGCACTGCAGCCCCGCTGCTGCACTGCCAGTTAGGGATGTGAAAACAAGCCCAACCCGGTCCTGAAAAGAAGGCCGAAACAAAAATAACGATAACGACTGGTACTAAGAGTGCCAGCGCGGACATGCCTATTTCTTTAGTCCACTGGGCGAATAGTGTGCGTCCTTCTTCTATGTTCAGTAAACTACCCGGA
This sequence comes from Lissotriton helveticus, assembly GCF_964261635.1. Classification (NCBI taxonomy): domain Eukaryota; kingdom Metazoa; phylum Chordata; class Amphibia; order Caudata; family Salamandridae; genus Lissotriton; species Lissotriton helveticus. The sequence continues at coordinate 72,834,287 of NC_136068.1, read as the reverse complement.
AGCGCGAGGATGGCAAATGGCACCGACCTAATTACGTTACGTAGAGGGCCGTATAATGTTATATTTATTTCTGTTTTACAGCTAAATTAATCAGGGTGCAGGCTTATCGTTGCTGGAATTATACTAACATTCGTTTGATATCGAAATTCAAACAATGCCTCGAGCTAAAAGGGCGACGCGTCTTTTCACAATTTTTTTTAATAAAACATTTTATTTGGAACGCCATTGATACAGAATATATTAGATAGTGAAATCTATATATATATGAATTTTGCTGGTGTTCCACTTTGGTGTTGAAGGGGACGAGGATCAGTGACTATTTCTGCCGAGCTCCAGTTAGGAGATTGCAGAAGAGGAGGGGGGCAAAACTTCAAGATGGCTGACATTTTTATCCGAAGAAAATGCAGGAAATACTTTTCCCTTTTCTGTTTCACAGCTCTTTCTTTGCTTATGTATTATTAACTTCAGCAGTCACCAGCTGGCTGTATTTGATTTCTTGTAAACACGTTAATTTAAAGCAGCTTGATACGTTTTCAGTCTCACACCTCCTGTAAATGTTTTGTGTCCTCTCCTGCAGCTGTCCCTCGTCCAACTTTCCTCTCGACAGCCTCTTTAGTCTCGTTTTATTCCTTGCCATGCGAGTGGGGTTTTGCTGTATTTGTGAAGAAGTGAGATACTGGCTCATGTTGAAGGTTCCTGTTGTAGTGCAGGCAATTAAGGGAACAAAAACTTCTGTTGAAGTGGACAATTTACTTCACTGATAACTAGTATCTGAACCTAACTTTCGAGTAGGAGCCAATCTGATCGCTGGGGCAGGGAAAACATGCGAACAATGGAAAATGTCATCACTACATGTAATTGCATTACTATAAGTGATTGCATTACTATACAATTTGTATTTCATTACAACACATCTCCCTTTAGTGGAAATAAAGATATTACCATCCCTGAAAAACGTTAAAAGAATGTGTTCTGATATGGGTGTTAAACTTGACTCTATCTGCTAAGGTGGAGGTGTCAGTTTGAGATTCCCTAACCTCAGGGGATTCCTGACTACGTTCCCCTGCAGGGACAGCAATGGAAGGAATCACTGGACTTGATGCGCGAGGTAGGGAGGTACCTGCCATGGGTTGAGACACTCAGCAATGAGGTGACACATTTTCTCTATCCACTCCTGGGCAAGTATCATGCTCTTAGATGAACTGGTTAACATCACACTTTGCCACCATTTGCTTATTTCAACACTTTGCATCTTAGGTTGCAATACTTTACTTTGACAACTTATATAGGCCTATAATACCTGCTCATTCCTTTCACTGTTCTCTTGGGGATACAGATCCTAACACAATCCTGATCCTGGAAATCTTGTACTGTGGACCTGTGTTGGAAGGTATATCTTGTCTCAACGTTTTTCTGATGGTTTGAAATGTTGCTGGAGGGAATCTTTTCATCACTAAATTTGGTTTTAAGCCACCATGGGCAAAGGTTAGAGGACGACTGTCTACCTTTAAGTAGCCAGAAAAGGGATACCCCTGTTACAGAATGGTTAGAAATCCTGTATGCCCACAACCTATTAAGAATAGACAAAATATGTGGATCATGACCCATTAATGCAAAGCGGACACTCTCTTTGAGGTACCTATTGAATCGTTCCACTTGCTCATTGCACTGAGGGTCGTACAAGGCAGTGCGAATGTGAGAAAAAGTGGTGATGTACCAAAACCTCAGTGAATTCCCTGTCATGCATTTGGACCCCATTGTCTGTAATTAGAGTTTCCGGAAAGCCTATCCTGCGGAACTCTTCCATCAGGATTTCTAGCACTGCAGATGTGGTGATCTGTCTGAATTTTACTCCTGGCAACGTGTAGTGGTAGTTAACAAGCACTAGGACAGTCTGCATGTTGGATGGTAGGCCTTGGAATCAACCAGAAATATCTAATTCTAACTTCCTCCACGCCATAGTGGGCCAGGGTACACTTTTCATGAGAGGTACATGGGTTTTACAACTTTTGTTGTAAAACCCATGCACACACTTTACATAACCTTACAACATGCTTGGTCTCGAAGTTCATGCCTGGCCACCAATAGTAGTCTCTAAAAAAGATTTTTTTAAGGCTGACATTCCCATGTGTCCCTGGTGGCCTATTTTTACTAGACCTTCACATACGCCCTTGGGAGGTATAGATTTATCATTCCTAAACACCATATCATTTACCACAATTATTTCTGGAGCAATTTGAGAGAAAGAATGCAGAGAATCCTTCAAAGGTTTGGAGGGTGGCCACCCTTTAAGTATCTATTCCTTCACTGTCTTTAGTTCATCATCTTTAGCATTCTCCGTAAACCACACACTCCCTTCTATTCCTTCCCCCAAATTTCTGCACACATCACCAAAACATGCCACCATGTCACCCTCATCCATGCAAAGGTTTGACTCAAGGGGTTCATTAACAGGAAACCAGGAAAGGGAGACTACTGGTTGGTTGCATTTACCAGGTACATGGGAGACCCCAAACCTGTATTCCTGCAATTTCTAACATAACATTGCAACCTGTGCTGTGACCTTTCCTTCACCCACTGGGGACAAATGTTTAATGAGGGGCTTGTGGCCTGTGTGTAATGCAATTTGGCTGCCTCATACATAGAGACTGAAATGGTCTATGGACCAAACACATGTGAGTAGTTCTCTTTCAATTACAGAGTATCTCCGTCCAGTCTCTCTCATAGTTTTGGATGCATATGCTACTGTCCATGTTTTGTTGCCAGCCGTTTGTGAGAGGATGCTGCCCAGCCCATAAGCACTGGCATCCACTGAGATAATGCACCATTTTTCTTCAATAAAAGGTTGCACAGTGGGAACCTCTGTCAGCTGTCTCTTGATGTTAATAAAAGCTGTGTTTTGTTCATCTCTCCAAACACATTCTGCATCTTTCCTTAAAAATTTGCTTAATGGTTCCCTTAAGGTGGCAAAGTCCTTAACTAATTTACTGTAGTATTCCTAAAATCCGGCTAAAGATCTCAGCTTATCCTTGTCATACATTGGAGTGTCAAGAAGGATAGCATCAGCTACCGATATCTTTGGATTTACTCAGTTTCCTGACATGAAGTGGCCTAGATATCCCACCTCTGGTTTGAAAATTTCACATTTGTGAGAGCTTAAAACGAACCCTGCCTCTCTCAGCCTTCTGCATACTTCACTAAGTACATCTTCATGTTCCTTTTCAGTCTTTGTGAAGATCAGCATATCACCCTGGAAGCAAAGGTCCTTGGCTTTCATATTTTTGGAAAGATGAAACATCATCCTTTGCTAAATGGAAGTGGTGGATGATAAGCTTCAAGGCATTCTTTTGTACTGATATATATTTTGAAAGGAGTGAATAAAGATGTCAAGTGATGGGATTGATTTGGCAAGTCATTCCGATGATATGCATGGTGTAAGTCCTGACTGGAGAAGACCTTTGCTCCATTCAACATCAAAAGGAGTTCAATGATCCTAGGCATGGGATGTCTATCTGCTATGATACACGCATTGATAGCTTTGAGGGCCACACATAACATCATGTTTCCATCAAATTTCTTGGTTACTACTTCTGAGATATCCAGCCAGAGAATTTTATTTTTTCGATTATATCATCCTTATGAAGTTTCTCCAACAGTTTTTGTAGGTAATTTTTTGCGCTAATTGGCACATTTTTTATTTTGTTTCACTGGCTTAGAATTCTCTTTTATTCTTATGTAATGGGAAAACCCTCTGAGTTTGCAATCCTATCACAGAAAAGTTACAGAAACAAGTGTTGAAATCGCACTCATGGATCATCTTCATTGATGACCATGACCGGTTCAGCAGCACAAGGATTTATTATTATCTTCAAGAGTCTTTGATCTCTCCAACCCAATACACAGAACCCTGTATGAGCTATGTATATTATTGAAGGATACTTTGGTACGGAAATATCCAATCAGACTTATCCTGTTTTCATCGAATGTCACCGCTTGGATGTTAGCTGGAAGCAATGATATGTGATCTGTTGACCAAGTTGCCTCCAGAATGTTTCAGGGTATTTTACTGATCGGTGATCCTGAGTCAGCTAGAAATGTGATCTCTGCCCCCTTCAACTGGAGTACACATTTGGGAGGTTTCAAATTTTCGAAATCATTGTTACCATCTGATCTAATCACCAATACCAGACTAGTGTTTTCCTCCTCACTTTTTGCATTGATTTCACTGATTCCTTCTTCAGATATGTGGGCAACGCTCTCACTGCTGCCCTGTTTTGCTTCTCTAGCAAAAGGAACAAATGATGGACTGAACATTGAAACAATGCAACCATTCACCCCCAGTTACAAAGATCTGGGTTTAATCCATTGTTCTTTTGCTCACCACGCCACCCCAGTTTGAACACAGCCATATGCAAATCAGTCTTTACCCCATTCCTCATTGGAACAGTCCAGCCCAAACTGCCAAGCCAGGTCCTCCCTGGACCAGAAACAAGCATCCTGGGACCAGTTTCGGGGCATCACTCCTCATCAGCCTGTGGCACAGTGAGCACAGGACCCACGTCTGGGCATACCCTTCCCACTTAGGATGACAAAAGCAAAAGGAAAAAAGGATGGGCAGAATATTGAAACAATGAAAACATTCCCCCCCCCCCCAGTCCCAAAGATCTAGGTTTAATCCATTGTTCTTTTGCTCACCACGCCCCCCAGTTGGACCCAACCATATGAATGTATGATTTATCCAGCATTCCGTCCATCATTTGTTGCAGCAGCACTTTTCGCCCTAAGTGGGATGGGTATGCCCAGACGTGGGCCTCTTGCTCTCTGTACCACTGGATTAAAGCTAGCCGGGCTGATGAGGGGTGATATACTCCAAAACTGTTCCCAGGATGCTTGTTTCTGGTCCAGGGAAGACTTGGCTTGGCAGTTCGGGCTGGACTGTTCCCATGAGGAACAGGTTCAAGACTGATTTGGATTTGGCTGGGTCCAAACTGGGGTGGCGTAGTGAGCAAAAGAACAATGGATTTAACCCAGATCTCTTGAATGGGGGAGAATGTGTGTTTATTCAGCATTTCGTCCATCATTTGATGCTGCAGCACTTTTTGCCTTAAGTGGGATGGGTATGCCTAGGCGTGGGTACATTGCTCACTGTGCCACTGGATTCAAGCTAGCCTGGCTGATGAGGGATGATAAACCCTGAAACCGCTCCCAGGATGCTTGTTTCCGGTCCAGGGAGGACCTGGCTTGGCAGTTAGGGCTGGCCTATTCCCTTGAGAAACAGGGACAAGACTGATTTGCCTATGGCTGAGTCCAAACTGGGGTTGTGTAGTGAGCAAAAGAACAATGGATTTAACCCAGATCTCCTGACTGGGGGAGAATATGTGATTTATTCAGCATTCCGTCCATCATTTGTTGCCTCAGCACTGTTTTGCTCCTCTGCATCAATACAATAAAGGCCTGGTTTTAAAGAGGGTAAGTCGTTTTTTTTTCTCTCACAGGAAAGGCTTCTAACGTGAGGATATCTACCTCCAACCAATCTCTGGCAATGTGTCCAGTTTAGGCCAATCCTAGAACCCCCAACCTTTTAAGTATCTTAAAATGAACTGCAATCGGTCAATCCGCAAACACATACCCTACCCCACAACATGTGAGTAAAGAAAACTTACAATAAATAATAAGTGAAAGAGTGAGTAGACACCTCACGTACACAACACTAGGGAGGCTACCGGCAGGTTCTCGCCAGTATGCCCACGTTTATCATCATTGGTTGCCTACTCACTAAGAAAACAGAATCGTGTCCAGTAAAAAGACAGAAAGAGCAGAAAGGAGAAATTAACTACCCCAAAACAAAGAACCCTGTGATTTGCAAAGGACAATGTGTTCCATCAATTAAAATTGAGGTAAGACTCACAGTTAGATTTGACCTCGTTATTCACAATTGTGAGCTTACTCAAGTTAAAAGCACTGCATGTTGCAAACCTTTTCAAAGTAGGCCAACATGTTTCATTGCCATTGCTCTGTTGTGGCAAATTCGTCAGGGCGCGAGGTTCATTATTCGCCTTACTGGACAATACATTTTGTGATGCAGATTGGCTAATAAAAACACAAGCAGAACAGTAGTTCTTTGTAAAAAAGTGACCAACCAGATACAGTACCAATCAATGTATTTGCTGATATAATGTACAGCGCACAGCCGTGGATGTATTCAGTTTGTAATTACCAGGTGTGAGCCAAGGGCACTTGTACCAGCTTCCACCATACCACACAGGGTTGTGTTTGTCACAATTACCCCTATTTCAAAAGCACTTGTGTTGCTTATCGTTATACCTGTGGAGGAATATATAATAATTACATATATGGTCGCTAAAATATGTGGCCATCATCGATCTGGAATGAGTAGATTCTTTCTTGGTATCAAAGTAAGTTGTGTGCCTCATCAACCCATTCCATACTGGGTGATATTTATCCCTCTAGTCATGCCGCTATGCATTCATCCCGTTTCCCAAGAATACGGCAAAATACTCATGCTACTATACTTTGTACCTACAGGTTCAAGGCTCATTAAACTCCGGCCGCCCCAGCCCCCACTTCTTAGTTTAATCTGCAGCTGGTGGTTTAATAGCCCTCCGGCTAGGTGAGGCATATCGCAGCTGGCCTCAAAGTACTCGAGTGCACAGTATTGCCGCTTAGTAAAATACCGGGACACACCATGCTGTCTCAAAGTGTTCAAATGCACTGTATTGCTGCTTAGTAAAAAAAGGGCCACACCATGCAGTCTCGAATTGCCAGTCCCGAATCACCATATTAAATGCCTGAGTCCACACTCTTACCACGTTTATGCCTTTTAGGAGCGTTGTCTCATTCCCGCTTCAAACTGTGAAAACGCGGGGGAATTTTAACCTAATCGGAGTGCGCGCACTCGCAGGACGTCACCCACATGCATACCTTTACGAAGTGGCTCCATCAATGACAGACACTGCACTCCTTGTTCCCGGCAGGGCATCCTTTTAAGTTAGTGACATGAGATAGGCTTCCACATCTGTAACATTCCATTTTGACTCCTGCTCTCTACTCTCTATGTAGATGGCTTTTGTCAAATTTCCTCCTCTTTCATGAAGCATATTTCTACATACTTCCTCTGATCTTTCACTTCATTAGCCTCCTTCACCCAGGACACTGATGGTTCTATGACTTTCGCTGATTTCTCCACCTCTTCTGGAGATGGGTCACCCATGACCCACAGATGTTCTTGAATTTTCCTTATATTGGTATTCACTGTCAGTTGAACCCTTATCATTTCATCAGTCTTCGAACCAGAATTGCAGATGGTGGAAAGACTTCTCAAGGCTGGTAAAACTCATCAAAACATACATTTTTCCTTTGTCTCCTGGTATAAAAGTGGTATCTTTCTAAGGTGGTTTGAATCTTATTTCTAGTCTCAACACTGCCTCCGCAAATTAATCTAGATCTTCCTCATCATTGGGCGATTGTACTTTGGGTAGTGGTCTGAAAATTTCTTGACTTTCTGAACTTAGTAGGTGGAATAAGATGCACGTATTCCTTTCACCAGGCATCTTGTTGAAAGGATCTATGGCTGTTTGATAGGTAGTAAACTCTGCTTTCCACTTTTTCCACTCAACTGGTGGATCTCCTTTGGTCTGTCAAAATTGGTGAAGTGGATACACTGCATGATGACATTGATGAAATAAGTAATGAGTTTGACAATAGTAACTGTACTTGAGTTTACTAGCTTTGTTAACCAATAACAGAAGGATTCGCCCGTTGTTCTTTACATGTGATAATGAATTTAACCAGAGATGCAGCAGAAAATGGTGGCGTTTATAAGTTGACAGGTGAAAGTACTTTGCTCTTCACATGTGATAATGAATGTAACTAGAGATGCAGCAGAAAACTGTAGTGCTAATAAGTTGACGGATAAAAGTACCTAGATTTTGACATGTGGTAATGAATGTAACTAGAGATGCATCAGAAAACTGAAGTGGTCAACAGTTGAGAGGCAAAAGTACTTTGCTTAATCGAAGTCCAGTTTTTGCATCAGGAGTATCAAAGCATAACTCCTCTGCTAAAAGTCTGAAACGGGTATGGTAACGGACGGTATAAAACTACAACAATTCAGTTTGATCCAGCATATATTAGCAATTTCACTGTTTTCTCCCAATTTCGTCATCTCTCCTGCCTGTCCGTAAGCAACAGTCTTGAGCCAATCTGGCCTTTTGAGGTAAATTAAATAATTTCAACTGGCCGTGATGTGGCTGGAACGCATAGATCAAAGGCCAAGCAATGGAAATTAAAATGGCAGTCTCCATTTGAAAACGAGGCTTGAACCGCTGTAAGGTTTGTGGAGCATCTAAAAAATGAGAGCGCCGGCGCCTAGTCAAAATCCTTCTCAGACAAGATTGTATTAATATACAGTTCTTTATGTCGGATCTTGCCTTGGAACTGGTTGGAAACATTTAGCATAAATGCCAAGTTTTCAGATCGTTTATGTGTGACAATTCAATGGTTTCAGTCTGCCTATGAGTGGCATTCTACTGTCAAATGTGTGACACTTCGAGTCACACTTCCTTGCGAGCAGATCAAAGCAGGTCTCTGGGTGTCTCTCTGTGAGTGTTCAGTTACTATAAACAGACATAACCATACAACAATTTACATATGACTAAAAGAAGACAGACTTATTGGTGTTGCATTGCCAATGCTTATTAGCTGAGGCAGATCAATGAGTTACAAACATGATTTTCTTAATAATTAGAAACAAAAAGGGTTTTATTTTGAAATTGTTAGACTTTGAATTGAACAATTCCGGGTATGTGGAAGCGGTAGTGGTATTTGGAGTGTCTCAATCACTCCTGGTCTCACTTTCACACCTTTTTCCGCTGCCGATTCTTACTCTGTTAGATTTTTACATCTTTTTCTCCTAACCATTTTCTTAAATCCTCCATCTTCATTATGTCACACATCTTCACCACTCTTTTCATTGTCTTTCTGTCTGTACTTCCTTGTGTCGCACCTGGATCATGCTCCCGCTCTCTCCATCTCTCTCTCACACACACACACAGTCTCCTCATCTGTAAATATACTCTTTTCTTATTATTAGTTTCGTACTGTGAGTGTTTTGACATCCGTGTACCACCTCCATAATCCCTCACATAAAATAGTAATTGCAATTATCACATGCTTAACAATTGTTCTGTGCTCTCTGCAGAGAGGCCAAGGATTAGATGAGAATATAGTGGAAACTACTTTATGATTAGGGCTCCTGGCTTTATGGTATTTATTTTTTCTACATTTCTGTCTGTATTTATCCATATTTATTTTTTGTCCATTTTATTAGTATTTATTCATATTTAGTTTGAGGTTTGTGCATAAATAGGGTGAAAATTGGTACTGTGATGCATGTTGCGTTTTAGCTATATCCAAAGCCAAATATAGCAAAACACTACACCCACAGGTAATATTAGCAATTTCCTACAAATATATTTTAACATGTGCTTGAATTTAGTGATATCTTAATCTGTTTTTAACTTCCCAGGCTATCTATCTGCTCATCTGTTGTCTTTTTTTTTGTTTTGGTCCTCATCCTGTCAATTAACTTGTAGGCGATACTGCATTTTCCAATCTATGGGCCGGATGAAAAAAGAGTCTTTCCACACAAGAAATAGCTGCTTCCACTCCTACCCCTCACACAACACTCATGGGGGGGATCAGGACCAACAACTATAGTTGACTTAATCATTGAACCCCGTTCCTCTGACACCAGTAAACCAACAGAACCCAAACCTTTTCCTGACTTCTGGGATCACAAGGTATATCTGATTGCCTGGTTCGTATGCTATTGTTTTTACACTCAGAGAAAAGGGGTGGGGCAGCCAATTTCCACGCTTTACATATTTCTCGCCTTCCCAATAATATAACATAAAAAATTAATCTAGCGGCCCTTTTGTCTAAAGCCAATATATTATCTTGGCATATACCAAAAAAGATAAGTAACAGTGAGATTTCTAGCTGAATTCCTGTGACATCCTTCAAAAATTCAACAACATCCATCCAAAATTTAGCAATCGCTGGGCAACTTAAAAACATATGGCAATCATTTGCCAGGGGATCTTTGCACCTCGAGCATACATCCTCAGATCCAAAGAGTCAGTTTCGCAGGGGTCCAATAGACCCGATAAAGAGTAAAAAGATGATTACGCTTGAAATAAGCAGGTTTAACTGTCTTACGCAGCAATAAAAAGGAAGCCAGCCAACCTCACTCAGATTTATATTCTCTAAAACATTTTGCCATAGCTTTTTGATCCCTTCATGTATATTATCCTCTGCTTCAATTAACAATCGATACCACAAAGCTACCTCTTTATTAATTGTTCCCGTCTTCATAGCCTGAAATAACCAAGTATCTTCCTCATTCTCTACCCACTGCTTTCTGGCCCACCAAGCTGAAAGTTGACAGAATTTAAATCGAGTTAATTTTCCTTGGGTACATAAAGTCAAAGATTCCCACAATATCAAATCAACACTCGATTTTGAATCTCCCCAACAAGAAAAACCTGCTTGCTTCAATGGCATGCTAAGCACATCATCCAAACATTCTGGGGAGCCGGGGGAACCCCAAATTGGAGAATAATCAGAATAATACGGAACTCCCATTTTATTTCGTATATAAGGCCAATTTTTCTCTGCCTGTAACAGAATCTTGAGTCTAACCAAAATTTTGGATCTCCAAATTTGAAAAGAAATTGTCCCTGCTCATCCCCTAGTTCACTCAGCATTGCTCCATAAATACGGGCCAGTGGAGTGTCATCTGGCTTATTTAATAGTATCCTGAATTTTTTTTATTGCAAAACGTGTGCATAGACCCATAAATCCGGTAGCGCAAGGCCCCCCTTCTCCAACCTCCTCCTAAGCCTTTTCCATGAGATACGGGCACCCTTTGATGCCCAGACGAAGCTACCAATCTTACCCTGCATCTTTGCGACCTCACTCTTGTCAAATGGAAGAGGTATATTATTAAAAAGAAAAGTTATCTTTGGAAGGATAATCATTTTAATCAAATTGACCCTACCATATAAGTTGAGAGGGAAATGTGGCCATTTATTCAATAGTTTCCCCACCTCATGGCTAATCTTTCTCCAATTAGCAGCAGGAATATCAACTAATCTTTGAACTCATCTGCTGTCTTGGAATTCACTGCAGACAGGATGGAAAGGCACTCATTAGAAGCACATTTCTCATATTTTTCCGCTTTGAAAAATAAAATACAGACAGGAAACACATTTTTTTTCTGTCTATTTATCTGTATAGATCAGTAAAAACTAAAATCTGGGAGCCCTATTTATGATTCATTGAGAGCTACTGTAAGAAACTTACAGTGCCTTCAGTTGTCGGACTGGAGCTTAGATTTCAATATCTTATGCTTTAAAAGGAGCCGATCAGGCCACTGCACTTATCTTCGGTGAGTGCTCTGCTGCTGAACTCACCTGTGTTACAACTAGAAGTGTGTCCTCCTTCCTGCAGTGCCCGGGTGAGCCAGAGAGAGCATGTTCGGCCCGTGTTCTGCAACGGGGCCAGTGAACTCACAGAGGCACTGTATTTGTAGGTAGGTGTCCGCTGTCTCACAGATAGTGGTTCGGTCCACTGCTGACTGAGGCATGAATCTGCTTGCCTGTATGCTGCACACTCATTGCAGCTGAGCTTCGCTTAAGGGCTTACTAGTTATAAGTGAACCAATGCCAGGTCTCACATCTGCCTCTTACAGCTGCTCGTCATTGTTGTACATCAGGCCCTGCAGTAGCGCTTAGAGACCTGCTGGTGATTAGCGCTATATAAAAAACAATTACAATTACAACTGACAGGCAGACTGGCTCCTTTAAGTTTGCGCCTGCCCTGGGAGTATCACCGTGGCCCCCTTGCACATGTGCCCGCAGTCGAGGGCAGGCTGGGTTTAAGGTTGTCCATGTTGACAAACTTAAGTGTCAAAAATATCATTTAGAAATTGGGCCAGCAAATGGTTAAAGTCCAGGGGGGTCCTATAGAGAGTAAAGCATGTGCAATTTGTAATTCTGCCGAGCTGGTGATGTCACAGAGAATACATCCTGCTCCGCGCCCGCACTGCAGCGCCCCCTCTACAGGGACACAGAGGGTTCATTGCTGCTGCCTGCCAAATCACTGCAGTATGCACTCAGAAAACAACAGGAGGCACCAGACCCACATGAGGCTGGGTATAGCGTACTTGCTGCAGGGTGTTTATTCTGATAGCAATCATCTCACGTGACCTGAAGGGGCTGGACGTGAAGACTACAATGTTGTGTATTTTTCGTTTTTTTCTTAAAGAAGCTGCAATCACTGCAGCAGGAGAAATAAAAGTAACAAAGTATCTAAGGCTAAGTGCCTCCTCTGACACCGGACCGGCAGACTGTGTAGGATTGCCCGTTGAGGAGGCAGCGCACAGCTAAAAACAGTAAACGATGCCTCATTTCACAATTTGAGTCGAAGTAGCTGTAATTATGAGTAACTAACATATTTTAATGCAGTGATGGGTCAGCAGCACTAAAATGCTTTAGTCTAACCCCTAATGCGTGGTACTTGGCATGGCTGTCTTAGAATGTGAGAATCTTGGAATTGTTGTTCCTGGTAGGGTATATCATGGTTATGTTTATGGATTAGAGATGTCAGGCAAGTCCTTTTAAGATCTGCACACCTCAAGGGCAGATTTACAATCTTTATAACAAGTATGGGTGCTGCCACCAAACATGCAGAACCCATATACTATTGCGAGCTCACTGAAATAGTCAGCAATCACAACTAGAATGTATGAGCATGTGTAATCTGCTGCACATTAAACACTGCAAAAGCTTACAACCAGTTTTTACTAACAACGTTGGTACATATGAATCTTATTGTTTATAGCCCCTTACGATCAGATAGTACAGAAAAGAGCATCTGATTTCTAGCAAGGGGAGAACAGGAGTAAGAAAATCAGGCACTAAGTAGGATTACTCCATGTCCACCAAATAGGCTCAGGGTAACTGGCCAGGCTCAGTGAGATGGGCATGAGCTGTGTTGCTTGTGGTTCATCAAGCTTATTATTCCTTGCATTCCTGCTCTTCCAGGGGCCTTGGTTGAATGGGAGGTGCAGCTTTAAGAGAGGAGATAACATTTGCAGCAAGTGCAAGCCCAAGCCTCCACCACTCTGGCATTCTAAAAGCCTTGCTCGCAATAAACGATCCAACTGAAGACAGAGAAGAAAATGGAAGAAGAACAGAACTCCAAATGACGTGTTGATACTGAAGTCCCTCTGCTCAACACATAAGCCAAAGCAATGCGCTACACCAACCCCATCAATGAAGCCACCAGCAGAAGCAGAACACCTTTCAAGACAATCAAGCACTGCATCAACTACTTGCTGGACAAACCTATTCTTCACTCCACAGAAAAGTGCAATACCATCAACCTCTTCTTCAGTGAAAAAAATCAGAAGATCCCACAGCACATAGACAACACTAAGCCTGCTTCATCTCTTACGCCTACACCTTTCCTTTGAATCCCGCATTGGTCAGCCTTCAAAAGTCTATCTCTTGTAGTTCGGATCACACTGCAATATGGAGGCAGCTACTTTACCCATTGCAGATGATGCCATCCTGACTGCTGATCAAAATTGTCTCTCAGCTGCCATTGACACAGTCAACCATCCTACTCTCATGCACGCCCTGTAGTCTCAAATGGGATTCACCGGCAGTGTCCTTCACTGGTACTCCTCCACCCTTTCCAACAGATACCCGTTTGATCAAATGAGTACCTCCAGGTCCCCCAAAAAATCCTACCTGCAGAGTCACCCAACGTTTCATACTGTCTCCTGTCATCTGCAATCTCTACATGAAGACATTTGCTGCTCTACTCACATTTAACAGCATCAAGATTCACCATTGTGCCAATTGTACACTATCCTACTTGAACGTCTCCTCTCCTTCAGACGACCAATGCCTCTAACTGCCTGCACATCAGCCAGACCTGGATGTCCAGCACCTACCTGAAGCTCAGCCCACCCAAAACAGAATTCATGTTATTTGCAAAGACGAACAAGCAAGAACAGTACAAACCTGGCTTATTGACATGAACCTTGATGGATTGGAACACCAACTTTCATCAAATGCCATGTCACTTGGATTTACCCTGGACACCAACCACACCCTTAAAGAACACTTTTTCCAAAAACCCAAAGACGGCCTGATACCAGCTCTGTCTTCTAAAGAAAGTGAAACTCTTTCTTCCAGAAAGCAACTTCGGATCTGCTGTTGAAGCCCTTATACTCCCACATCTGGATGGTAGTAACCCCTGCTCCACGGCCTCAAGAGACTCCACACTGGCATCCCCTAAGGGCATCCTCCACAACACAGCAGTCTCATCCATGGCCTGAAGCAATATGGTGACATCACCCTCACCCTAATGGAGCTCCATTGGCTTTCCATGCCATCTCGCACCATGTTCAAAACAAGCTGCATCTTTCACAAGGGCATTACAACCACCACCCCCGCTTATCTTGCAGACAAGCTCATCAACTCTTGTGGTTCTTGGCACACCACAGTCAGGACACCATCAGCCGACAGACTAAGAAGTGTACAAAAAGAACAAAAAAGGCTGTAGGCCTTTCTGTTTAATCACACAGGATCTGGAACAACATAAATCAGGACCGTCCTAACACTGATCCAATTTAGGAAAGATTTGAAGTTGTTTTGCCACAAGAACGTACACGTCAATACTTTGGTGCCAATGCTAGAGATCGCGGGTCACCCGACCAATAATTACGCCACTTCTGGCTTCGGGCCCATATACTTTACTTTATCATATACATTGATCAGGTGCCCACACAATCTACTACCAATAATTGTGAGTTCCCTTTCGATTTATTTCCAGTGTACCCAACTTACCATCCACCGTTATGGGTACCTATGACCACGATGGGTCAGGGAGCTAGCTGTAAAAGGAAAGGCAGCAAAATACACCATTCAAAATAATGACTTTACTTTTATAAAATGACCACGGACAACTGGAAGTTTTGAAAAGTTTATCCTAAATTCAAATAAGGGGCAGTCATACAGTTTATCAAAAGAATGCTAGTGCGACAGGGAACCCGCTAAGTGAGAGGAAAACTAGGATAAGGGCAAAGTGAACACGCTATAAATCTGAGTTACTTTAGTCAATTTTACGAGAGAAAAACCAAGACCATATCAGGAAGTTGCAAACTGCAATACAGAAAATGATTTCTAAAAGGTAGGGTAACACATAGGAACACGCTATGAAATCAAACGCAAATGACTTTATGAAATGCAATGGTTGCAGGAGAAAGCATGGAAAATTATCACGTGCAAAGGTATGTCTTTATTGAAGCAAAGACAGAAAAATAGAAAGGTGCAGTTTAAGAGCTCAGAGCAATATTTACCTAGACTGGTGTGAAAACCAACCCTGGCCACGGGTCAGTTAAGGACAGGAAAACCCTCAAGGAAGGATAACCCTCAGTAGGACAGCAGGTGCAGAATGGACACCCCAGGACAGGACAGGAAACCCAGATTCGGATCAGGACAGGACCACCAGGATACGACCAGCACCCGCAGTTCGGAAGCAACACCTGCGCTCCACCCTCTCTGCAGTTATCGATCAGGACCCCGATTGGGTCAGCGAATTCCCAGAAAAAGTGCTCCGCCAGCACTTAAGGTTCAGTAAAACCTTCAGAGTCTATGGTCAAATTTCGGACAGAGAGCTCCGCAGCACCTCTGTATCAAGTCACCTATTGAGTGCGTTGGGTCAGTGACAGGTCAGCTATTCAGACAAGTCGGACAAATTCTCTAGCTAAACCTAGGCTAGTTATACTGTTTTGGGACAGGGTACCACCCCCCAAATGTTGCAAAGTGTC
The DNA here is from genome assembly GCF_964261635.1 of Lissotriton helveticus. Classification (NCBI taxonomy): domain Eukaryota; kingdom Metazoa; phylum Chordata; class Amphibia; order Caudata; family Salamandridae; genus Lissotriton; species Lissotriton helveticus. Next base: position 72,818,362 of record NC_136068.1, on the reverse strand, counting down.
AGAATCCCCAATTTGGATTGGTCCTAAGGTAGGATTTGGTTAACACACCAATCAGAACAGACTATTCTAAGGCCTAATTTGCATCCTAAGGTGCCGCCTAGCAAGATTTGGGGTTCCCACGAGAAGTCGCACGGAATACAATGAAAACTTATACAATGTATTACAATATAGTATAATCTAGATGCTTCTGGCTGGGTGAAGGTGCACGTTCTCATGCAGGCTCTGCCAACAACCTTCTTTGGCTTGGTTTCAATGCCATCTTCACCACGACGGATTCTGCGCAGAAGTACCCTCCAAGATGGACTCCCCATCCCCATTCACCCCTCAGTGCCGCAGATACATGAAAAGTAAGCGAAAACAAATTAATACATAGAAATAAATGAATGTATCACATGTCATGATTTCACACTACAGGTTTATCATTATAAAAATATACTATGCATTATTGGTGAGTGCAGCGAACAATTTCACAAGAGCAGCAGCACAAGGCTTCACCAGGTTATCCGCGCATAGCCATCTTATTGCTTATTATGCATGCGCACCCTTTCCCTCCAAAACTATCTCTACACGAAGTCACGTGAGTGTGACTGACGCATGCGCAGAAGAGGAAAGTCAAGCAGCGGCCATTTTAGAAACACGGATTAATCGTATTAGTAAAACACATAGGCAAGCTTTTCTATCACACATATATATCGGAAATAAAAGATATTAGTAAAACGTACAATTCGGTACGATGTTACAACAGTTTCGAGGTTCATGAATCGAGCAAGTCGCGATGCGAAATCTTGCTCTATCAATCCCCTCTTTGATGATATTTACTATCATCACAAAAAATGGAACCAGATGCCAACTTTCTTTCACACTTTGTACATCTCTATCTCTTCCAACAGGCGATTCAACTTTTCCTTTTCATTTAAAGTAGGGTGAGAATATTTCACCTTTTTATAAATCTTATTATTCATTTCTTCTAATTCAAGCTCATCCGCACTTCGTTTGACTCCTCTCGCATTCATTTGGTATTTCTTTCGGTGTTGGCGACATTTGCAACAGACGAATATGAGAAATAGGATAAGACCTATCACTCCAATTGTCATCAGTACCTTAAACAATAAGCTTTTACCTAAACTAGCAAACCAATGCGCTACATTGGAGAGACCATCAACCAGTCTCTTCCAGGCACTGTCAACCTCGAGTGGTTTGAGTTCCTTTTCCAAATTAGTAATGTTTTTCACATATCTTTTGAGTTGTACACTTTTGTCCGGAATGTAAGTGCAACAATGTTGCGCTTTCAACATCCGGCAGACTCCGCCCTCTTTTGCTAATAAGGTGTCAAGAGCAAGTCTGTTCTGCAAAACCATTGATCTGATCGCAACCATTTCAGTATTGACCAACAGAAATCCATGTGCTGTGTCAGTAGACAGCACATCCACTATAGTGGACAATTTGCAAATTCTGTGAGTGTTCAGAACCACTCCCACTCCAGGTATCAGTGCACTAAAAATACTACCCATTATTTCACCTACGCGTTCTCTTTTGCTACGCACTAAGCCATTAGTATTTTCATTGCTTCCAGAAATTTCATTCACATGGTATATTTTCGGGAAGACAATGCCAAAATAGCAGCTTCCATACCAGTGATCCGGCAATTTGAAATAAGCCTTGTCTCCACATATATAATAAATTCCAGGAAACACAGGCTCTGACCCATTTTTGAATCCCCAACCTCCAATTACCTTGTAATTGTGTTCACATTGACTGGAACCAATGAAAATTTTATTATAATAACTAGTCTTCTCGCGATGAAGACAGAGTTTCCCTTTCTTTTCGAAATCCAGCAACAAAGCAGGCCCTGCCCCGCCATTTGAGGTGCTTTCCATGTTTTCAGCCCATTTAGGTGTTTTCTGTTTCTTGTCATTAGCCTTCTTTTGGAAACTCTCCCTTCTCTTCTCTGCCATGTTTAAAAATATCTTTTCTTGTTCATGTAATGTACAGGTCAAGTTATCTCTGTGTGCTTCAGCTATGTCTATATTGCCTATAGTCAGAAAATAGTCTCCCATATATCGTATTACGTCACTTTTGGTATGTACAGGATTCAGATTTCCACGAATGGGAAGTTCAGAAAACATCACGTCATTGTTAGAGTAATAGTACTGTAACGGTCCTCTTTTGTAAAATAGGCTTGCTAAAATACTACAGGAAATTCCATAGGTCAGAGGTAGATGATGATATGTCACGCCTTCAGCCACAGAAGTAGGTAGCTTCATGCAGACATAGCAATCTTCTATTTCCATAGTTTCTACGTAATGCACTAACAAATTTGCGAAAACATTTAAGTGTGTCTTGTTTCTAACTCCGTGGTAATGTAGTCCTTCCTCATCTGATGCTTCTAAGTCACGTTTTGTCTGTCTGAGTGCTTTCTCACGTCTTTCTACACTTTGTGTTGTCAGTTCTTCAGTGTCGGTAATCTGAGTAGGGTCAATATTAGTATTTTTGCTAACCATAAAGGGAATGAAAACTGTTAATCCTATCCAAATTAATATTACTATAACTATACTACATATACACACTTTGCAGCATGTTTTGCAACAACTGCGGCTAGGTCTACCACTCACGTTTGTATCAGACATTTTTGCTCAGAAGGAAATTTTAACCCCTCTTTGCAGCTTTTCCCAGGTATTTTTATTGCTGACCAATTTCACGGAGGTTCTTCCTCTTCCTCTGCAGAGTAATCAGGAATCTGTTCTCCGTCGCTTTCGTCAGTAATATCAAGATCCTCAAAGTTTTCCAAGATCAAGTAGGTCCACTCTGGATCCTTGTATTTTTCGTTTTGTCTTTTTAGTCTTTCACTCCTTCTCTTGGAGTTATCTTCAGGTATTTCCGCAATTCGTGGACTTCTTCTTATGTCTGCAAGTTTCTCTTGGACTGTTTTTATTCTTAATCTTAGTCTCTTAATATACCTTGGCTCAATGTGCTTCTTTTTCTTGAGTCTTTTAGCTGGCACTGTTATTTGGCTTTCCTCTAATGTTCTTTTATTTTCACTTGTTTGTGGCACTTCAATTTCTGCCTTCTCCCTTTCTGTCTGGCTAGTCCCAGGTCTTGTATCTATTTCTTCTGCCTGGTTACTAAGCTGGCCTGGTTCAGGTATATTTTGCGTTTCGCTTTCAACTGTCTCTGTTTCTATGTCCTGAACATGTTCTCCTAGTTCTGTCTGATCCTGCTCGAGCACTTCGATCCCTTTATTTTCTTCTGCTCGAACTATTACACTATGTCTAGTCTGTCCCTTTTCGATATCAGGAGTCTGTGGAGGAGTATCGATCACTTGTTCTGTCCCTGTCTGACCTTCTCCTTCGTCCTCAGTTTTGATGTGAATCTCAATGATCTGAGGGTCTTCGCCTGTGCCTTGCTCGACCTCTCTATTCCACTCTCTATCTTCACTTATTCGCTCCCTTGTTCTCAGTGGATCTCCAGTAAGATCGATTATTGGTATCCAATCCTCTGGCCAAATCCTCTGCAGCTCGTCATCAGCTACTTTCGGACCAACGTCTGTGGGATCCTCGGCAGTACTGGTGCTTGGACATACGTCATCGGCTGCCTCTGGACCAACGCCTAAAGGACCTTCAACGGGACTGGTGCTTGGCCGTCCGATATCAGCTACTTCAGGACCAACGTCTGTAGACCCCTCAGCGGGACGACCTTCAGCTCCAGGCTCCTCGTCTGGTATCACCTTCTGGGTATGGCTGGCATGGATCCACTTGGGAACGCCTGCACACTTCACTGCTGTCGTCGTTACCAGGATTACTTGGCGCTTTTTTCCCCACCTTGGTGCAAGGCAACTTGAACGAGTATGCTTCTTTATCTTAACCCAGTCACCAGGAACCAATTTGTGAACTGGAGTTGTCGGGTTGGCGACGGCGTCTGCCCCAATCTGGCGAGAGATAGAACGCACTTGGTCACCCAGTTGCTTGCAGTATTCAAGTACCAAATCATCAGAAATGCTTAACAGTTTGTATCCTGGTACCCATGCTTGTCTCATCACTCTTCCCATCAATATCTCATGGGGGCTCAGGCCTGTTATTCGATCTGGAATGCTTCTGAGTCCCATCAGAACAAGAGGCAAGGCCTTTATCCAGTTCAAGCCAGTAGAATCACATATTTTTGCCAATCTATTCTTTATAGTACCGTTTATCTGTTCTACCACTCCAGAAGCCTCTGGATGATATGCACAGTGCAGCTTTTGTGTGATCCCAAATGCTTTACAAAGCTGGGCCAAAATTTCATTCTGAAAATGTCCGCCTCTATCTGAGTCAATAAAGACTGGAACCCCGAATCTAGGTATCAACTCTTTTAGTAACAATTTGGCTACTGTTATGGCATCATTCTGTGTGGCAGGGTAAGCTTCCACCCATTTTGAAAATAAGCAGACAATGACAAGGACATACCTCTTTCCCTCACAACGAGGCATGGTAATGAAGTCAATTTGTATTCTCACAAAGGGACCCCCTGATCTCCCAATTTTCATCAGTTCAACTTCTGTTTTCTTGCCAGCGTTGAACTGTTGACAGGACAAGCACCTCTGGCAAAGGGACTCTGCTACCTTCCTGAATTTCTTGTTGTACCAAGTCTGTTGAAATACCAGAACCATGGCGTCCCTCCCAATGTGTGATCCCTCATGTATCAATCGAGCCATTGGGGCAAGCAGGTGTCTTGGTAACACAGCCATACCGTTTGGGCCCACCATGACACCATCCTCACGTCTCGGTTTACAACCTTCTTCTTTCCATTTCTCTTTCTCTTCCCATGGCGTCACATGCTGCCATTCTCTCACTTCATCCCAAGTAGGCACTTCTTCAAACATTCTAAGTTGGCAGCTGTTTCCAACCCCACCCCGATTTGGATTTATTCTCATTCGATCCTTAGCACATTGTTTTGCCACTCGATCAGCAAAATCATTTCCCAATGACACAGAGTCAAGACCCTTCTTATGGGCAACGCATTTGACCACTGCCAGTTCCTTTGGTAACTGGATTGCCTCTAAAAGGTCTTGGACAACTTTTCCATTCCGAATGGGGGTACCTGAAGAAGTCAGGAATTCTCTTTGTAGCCATAATTGGCCAAAGTCATGCACAACCCCGTAACAGTACTGACTATCAGTATACACTGTCACTTTTTTGTCTTTTCCCAATTTGCAAGCTCTTATCAGAGCGATCAATTCGGCTATTTGTGCAGACTTTACTCCAAATAGATAAGATGCTTCTTCAATTTTGTCTAACGTGACCACAGCGTAGGCAGCACTTAGGCCCCCTAGTTCATGCCTTAGGCATGAACCATCCACGAACCATTCCACATCATGCACAGGCAAAGGAGTTTCTTTAATGTCTGGGCGAGGTTTGGTACTGAACTCTGTCAGGTTAATGCAGTCATGCTCATTATCTCCCTTCTCTTCCATTACCATTGAGTCAGGGAGTAGAGTGGCAGGGTTTAAAATGTTACATCGGGTAATAACGATATTTGCAGCACCCATGAGAATCCTCTCATATTTAGTCAGCCGACTAGGGGTGAGATACTGAGTTTTTGTACGAGTCAATAGGATCACAACTGCATGTGGAACATATACAGTTACAGGATGTCCCATAATGATAGACTCACTTTGTTCTAAACTGGTGCAAGTTGCAGCTACAGCTTTTAGACATCCAGGTAGTCCAGCAGCCACTGGATCCAAAGTGGCAGAAAAATATGCCACAGGTCTTCTGGTCAACCCATGCTCCTGAGTCAGGACTGACAATGCACAATTGTCACGAGTGTCACAGAATAAGCCAAACTCCTTGGAGTAGTCAGGCATTCCCAGAGCAGGGGCTGTACACAGGCAATTTCGCAACTGTGTGAAAGCTGTTAGGCTCTCGTCATTCCATTCAACTGGGTCCTTTGCTCCTTTCTTTGTCATTTGTATCAAAGGCTTTGCAAGAACTGCAAATCCCACAATCCATTGCCTGCAATAACCTACAACTCCTAGGAACATTCTGATTTCTTTCTGAGTACGGGGTAACTGCATATTTTGAATTATTCTGACTCTCTCTGAGGTGACTTTTCTGATACCTTTTTCTATCTGGTGTCCCAGATATTTCACTGATTTCGAACAGAACTGTAGTTTTTCAGGGGCCACTTTATGTCCCTTCTCACTCAGGTGATTCAGTAGGGCAATGGTGTCAACCACGCAATCCCTATGGCTTTTAGACGCCACCAATAGGTCGTCAATGTACTGTACCAAAACAGATTTTCCAGGTAAGACTAAAGTTTCAAGGCATTTTTTCAAGATCTGATTAAAGATAGAGGGGCTTTCTGTGTACCCCTGGGGGACCCTGTTCCAGACATACACATTACTGTTGAAGGCAAATGAGAAAAGAAATTTGCTATCTGGATGCAATGGGATTGAAAAGAAAGCATGACATAGGTCTATCACAGTGAACCATTCAGCATCCCAGGGAATCTGATACGGGATGACTGCTGGGTTTGGGACAATGGGACAGCAAGGAACCACAATTTTGTTTACCTTTCTCAGGTCCTGCACTACTCTGTACTTGCCATGAGGCTTTTTGATGCCCATAATGGGTGAATTACACGGGCTACTCATTACTTCCTGTATGATGTTTGCTTCTAGCAATTTCTGTACTTCAATGGCAACACCTGCTCTCACTTCGGCACTCATTTTGTAAGGCTTAGTGTTAGGGTAAACTGCATTTTCTTTCATTGTTATTTGTATGGGATCTACGTTTTTCATCAATCCCACATCCTTTCCCGTAAAGTCCCACACTTCTGACTTCACTGTCTGCTGGAGTTCTTCAGGTAAGTCCTGTATAGTCATTCGTTTTATTTCTGAGTCAGGTCTAATTAGCATTAGCTTGTAGATACCGTCTTCATCTGGGGTTTGAATTTCGACGCCCTTTGGTGTGCAAAAGATGGTACAATTCATTTTGCACAGCAAATCACGTCCCAGTAAATTTACCGGACTGGTATCACAGACAACAAATCTGTGCATTTGTTTAAAGTTTCCAATTGAGATCTCCATGAGTTCGGTAACAGGTGTACTAATCAATTGATTAGATACTCCTACTACTTGGATTGCTTCTCCCGAGAGGGGTAGGTTTGGAACGTCCACTGTTCTCACAGTAGAACGGGTAGCACCAGTGTCCAATAGAAAGGTGACATCATTTCCATCAACCTTTCCTTCAATATATGGCCCTGACTGATCTACCGGCAAAGAGGCGCCAAGTACGCACTCCTCGTCCTCCCCTCTCAGGCCCCGTCAGTATTGGTCATCACAGAAAAAGGTATCGTTCAACAAATACTGCGAAGTTGCTGTATTTCTATCCTCATTGCCTCCCCAGACTTCTACATCATCACCCTGTGGTGACTTCCCTTTAAATATAGGCTTTGGCGCTCGAGGCACTTGAATCGTTTTTACCTGTTGCTGGGTCTTTCTTTGCTTTTCATTCTGCGTCTGTGGAATTAAATCAGGTGTTTGGGCATTATCAACTTGTAAATACGGACACTCGTCTCGCCAATGTCCAATTTCTCCGCACTGATGGCAGGGAAATTTCTTTTTGGCTTCCTCTCTACTCATTTTAGGTCGGGGCTTTCCTCCATTCCCTCCCCCAGGACCTTGGTTCTGAGCAACTTTATTTAATTTACTCAGCTGCTTTTCCTGTTGTTCTGCGAGCTTTACTTGAGCCCACATCACTTTCTCCTTCAGGGCCTTTTTCTTTTCTGCCATTTCGTCCTCACAGTACTTTGCGTACCGCAGGACCTCATCTATCTTTTTGGTATGCCAACAGATTTTATTATCCTTTATCCACTGACAAATTTCGGGTCTTAAACCGTTTACAAACCTGTAAATGAAGTGGGTCATATCCTTCATCTCGATGTTATCTATACCACTGTATGTTTTGAACACCTGCAACAGCCTCTCATAAAAAGAGTGTACTGTCTCGTCCCTTTCCTGCGTGGTTCTATCTATCTTGGTCCAATCAGTTTCCTTTGCAGGTACCTTTATTTTCAAATGTTGAATTACCTGTTCATACTTCCTCATCACTTCCTTTGATGGTTCCCCTGTTTTGTCATCTCTCGGGTATTCCTCACTAGGCCAGGCGATGGCTATTTTACACTCAGTCCACAGATCTACAGGGACCACTATGTCGAAGAACCCATCCAGGTCTTTCCATAGGCATTTCTGCACTTTTACGAATCTCTCTACCTGCCGGTACCAATCGACTGGCTTTTCGCGTAATTTTGGGAAGTCATTTGTGAAGGACACAATATCCTGTCGGGACCATGGGACGTGTACATATTTTCCCCCTGGCACTTCACGCATAGGGCATAACTGTTCTGGTTTCTCAGCTTCTCTTAGAGCGAATTCGGGAGTTACCTGCCTAGACCTGGCCTCATCTTTCTTCCTAGCCCATCTGGCTTTCCATTTTTCCACGTCTCCCCATTTCTGTAATACTGTCAATAGTTCCTTGACCTGTGCCTTTTTCCCTGACACATTCAAGTTTTCCAAATCTTTGTCTGAAAATTCTGCTCGGTAGGGTTTCTGCAAGGGTTTCGATTTTGAAATGTCTATTCCCATACTAGCAGCAGTATCGGTCAATTTTTCATGAAGTACTCGGACATTGCGGGTAAGACTTTTACACATAAACAACAGCTCTTCTTCCGAGTAGGTATTTAATCTGTCTAATCCCACATTTCCTGCCATTAATTCTTCTATCTCTATTCTCAGTTTGTAGAGGTCTAAAGGTTTCGTTTGCGAAGTTTGTTTCTCTAATTCTTGACTCCATCTTTCAATTTCTTCAGGTGTGACCAAAGTGACACTTCTAGTACCTGAAGTCGATTCCATTTGAATCTCCCTTGCATTGAAAGGATTATGTCTTTTCTGCATTCTTTTCCCTGTATTTCTAATGGGCAGATTCATCAGTGAGACTTCAGATTCACATTCGCTCGTCTGTTCATCTACAATTAAGGGTTCTGGTCTGGACTGGGCTATTACAGGAGTAATGACTGGAGGTTTTGGACTTTCATGCCGATCCCCGTACAATGAAACTACGGGTCCGATTGTTACTGGGATTGTCAATGCTTCAGGACTGGTATTTAACTGGGTCATTTTCTAAACGATCTCAGCTCTCTGTTTTGCTAGAACCTCCCGCTCCTTTTCTTCCAGTAATCTCTCTATGGATTGGTCATGTAACACCTGCGGGGTTAGGGTGGGAGCATAACTTGGGGCAGTGGGATGAGTCTCACTAGGTCCTTCACCATAATTTGGTCTTGGGAATAAACTTCCTGTACCTAGGGATCTTCGTTCTTCCTCATACTGGGACTGTAATAACTGCATTCCTGAACTTGAGGGTCTCACCTCGCCTCCATAGGGAGGTCGAGAACAAAAATCTCCTTCCTGGGAATATCCTGTCTCCCCACTAGCTGACATTCTGGGATAAATGTTTCTTGTATCCACTGGTCCTAGACTCTCGGTATAGGGAGGAATGTGGTAACCCCCTCCTACACTTGCGGACCTGATCTCTTCTGGTGGTGGAGGTCTTCGGGAAATATCTCCCGCACTTAAAGGTCGGTGTCCTTCATTATAAGGAGGCGGACTTCTCGTACATAGGTCATCTAATAATTCATCATCCGACTCTCCAATGGGTACCCAATGTTTAGATTTTTCCAACCGTTTCTGTCCCCCAGAAGGATCATCTGCTGGCATCATGGGAAACAATCCCTCCACTATCATGTTCTGCCTCCACTGTTTCATCTTTTTAGCTCGTGCTTCCTGCTTTAATTTTGGATAAAATTTAGTTAACCCTTTATCCATCCGTGGCTTATCTCTTTCGAAAGCCTCGATTTCCCATTCCTCTAGCGCTTCATACTGCGTTAATCTAGGTCTGGAATGTAAATCATTCATCCGGGTTCTCAAATTAAATAGAATTCTGCTGTTAAATGTTCCATCTAACGGAAAAGCCAACACTCCGTCATCTTTCGTGTATTCTACCCAATTCTCCAACCATACACATGTGTTGTACCCTTTATCGAACATCATGAAAGATGCGGGAGTATTTGGTTGTGGTATGACAACACCTTCTCTAGTTTTAATCGGTTTGTCCTTTTTGAAATAATTCTTCACTTTGTTTACAAGAGATACTTTTCTCTTAGTTCCGTACATAATGTTGGTTTTAACTCCTTTCCACTGATCGTTCTCAAATCCCATATGCCGTGGATCAGGTCTGGTATGCGGTCTATACGAATGCCACATACGATTCTTACAAGTGATTTTGTTTACAAAATCACTTCCAATCCAAGTGCGTCTATTATTTTCGTGCGACCAATGAAATGCACGAGTTCAAATAATCTCGACCAATGGGTACGCGGCCCTTTCGTGAGACAGTTCCCACGCTCCGGCGCTCGCCCCTCCTTTACAATACCAGCTTCGCTACCAGCCTGCTGCGTCTACCAATCTCAGAGCGGCACAGAGTGACGTCAGAGCAGCTTCGCGACTGACTCCCTCCTTCACAAGGTAACGGAAACTTTCTTTCTTTCTAAAGTGCTTAGTGCTTGGTTATTTTACAACGAATACACATTCGCCACCGTGCTCAAGTGTCTAGACAGGAAAGAATTTGTTTCGCTGCAAGTAAACTACTTCCATTTACTTTTCACTCACTACGGGTAGATCTCTTCTGCCTACCCTTCACACTAGCATTGGGGCACCTGCTACTTCCCTAGACTCATCCACTTCTCCGGGATATATCTGAGACTAAGGTTTCCCCAGCGAACCCCTTTGCTTTCACGCAAGCTCCGATGAACCCGCTACTCTTCCGATGTGACCCTGACTAGGTTACGCCACAATGGGAATTTTGCCAATGAACCTCGTTACTAACATTTATTCAATCATATATTCAGAAAAACCCTAGTTCGTGCTTCCAGTTCTGCCTAACCTGCACCAACTTTCCTTAAAACAGGTGACCTCAACGTGAATGGATTCTATTCACCACTCGCTATTCAATTCCCCGGGGATTCCTAACAACATGCAAAACGTTTTACGTACGAATGGATTAATACATATAACAGTATGATAAGAAGAATAACAAATTTAAAACTTTTCATAATTTTTCAAAGTAAGGCATTTCCCGTGGGTGATCAATCCAGAGAAACACTTTTACTTTTAGCAGCAGTTTGTCATTTGAACTAGCAGCGTCCAACCTAGCTAACTTAACTAGTCCTACCTAACCTTTAACTAGTCCCTAACCATAACTCTGCTACCAGAAAATTACTGCTAGAGATCGCGGGTCACCCGACCAATAATTACGCCACTTCTGGCTTCGGGCCCATATACTTTACTTTATCATATACATTGATCAGGTGCCCACACAATCTACTACCAATAATTGTGAGTTCCCTTTCGATTTATTTCCAGTGTACCCAACTTACCATCCACCGTTATGGGTACCTATGACCACGATGGGTCAGGGAGCTAGCTGTAAAAGGAAAGGCAGCAAAATACACCATTCAAAATAATGACTTTACTTTTATAAAATGACCACGGACAACTGGAAGTTTTGAAAAGTTTATCTTAAATTCAAATAAGGGGCAGTCATACAGTTTATCAAAAGAATGCTAGTGCGACAGGGAACCCGCTAAGTGAGAGGAACACTAGGATAAGGGCAAAGTGAACACGCTATAAATCTGAGTTACTTTAGTCAGTTTTACGAGAGAAAAACCAAGACCATATCAGGAAGTTGCAAACTGCAATACAGAAAATGATTTCTAAAAGGTAGGGTAACATAGGAACACGCTATGAAATCAAACGCAAATGACTTTATGAAATGCAATGGTTGCAGGAGAAAGCATGGAAAATTATCACGTGCAAAGGTATGTCTTTATTGAAGCAAAGACAGAAAAATAGAAAGGTGCAGTTTAAGAGCTCAGAGCAATATTTACCTAGACTGGTGTGACAACCAACCCTGGCCACGGGTCAGTTAAGGACAGGAAAACCCTCAAGGAAGGATAACCCTCAGTAGGACAGCAGGTGCAGAATGGACACCCCAGGACAGGACAGGAAACCCAGATTCGGATCAGGACAGGACCACCAGGATACGACCAGCACCCGCAGTTCGGAAGCAACACCTGCGCTCCACCCTCTCTGCAGTTATCGATCAGGACCCCGATTGGGTCAGCGAATTCCCAGAAAAAGTGCTCCGCCAGCACTTAAGGTTCAGTAAAACCTTCAGAGTCTATGGTCAAATTTCGGACAGAGAGCTCCGCAGCACCTCTGTATCAAGTCACCTATTGAGTGCGTTGGGTCAGTGACAGGTCAGCTATTCAGACAAGTCGGACAAATTCTCTAGCTAAACCTAGGCTAGTTATACTGTTTTGGGACAGGGTACCACCCCCCAAATGTTGCAAAGTGTCAGAATCCCCAATTTGGATTGGTCCTAAGGTAGGATTTGGTTAACACACCAATCAGAACAGACTATTCTAAGGCCTAATTTGCATCCTAAGGTGCCGCCTAGCAAGATTTGGGGTTCCCACGAGAAGTCGCACGGAATACAATGAAAACTTATACAATGTATTACAATATAGTATAATCTAGATGCTTCTGGCTGGGTGAAGGTGCACGTTCTCATGCAGGCTCTGCCAACAACCTTCTTTGGCTTGGTTTCAATGCCATCTTCACCACGACGGAATCTGCGCAGAAGTACCTTCCAAGATGGACTCCCCATCCCCATTCACCCCTCAGTGCCGCAGATACATGAAAAGTAAGCGAAAACAAATTAATACATAGAAATAAATGAATGTATCACATGTCATGATTTCACACTACAGGTTTATCATTATAAAAATATACTATGCATTATTGGTGAGTGCAGCGAACAATTTCACAAGAGCAGCAGCACAAGGCTTCACCAGGTTATCCGCACATAGCCATCTTATTGCTTATTACGCATGCGCACCCTTTCCCTCCAAAACTATCTCTACACGAAGTCACGTGAGTGTGACTGACGCATGCGCAGAAGAGGAAAGTCAAGCAGCGGCCATTTTAGAAACACGGATTAATCGTATTAGTAAAACACATAGGCAAGCTTCTCTATCACACATATATATCGGAAATAAAAGATATTAGTAAAACGTACAATTCTTTACGATGTTACAACAGTTTCGAGGTTCATGAATCGAGCAAGTCGCGATGCGAAATCTTGCTCTATCACCAATACTGTAGCTGGATGATATTTTAAAGTAAATATTTAGGTGCCACACTATTCATTGGGAGGGCACAATTTGACAGTACCTTTAGTATGCTGTGTTGATGTACAAAGTGTGGTAACATTTATCTTGTGCAGCTTGTGGCATGCTTTTTTCTGTTTTATCTATACTTATGGTTTGGAAAGGTATACATGAGTGAGGAATATTTGTATTCCTCTGAAAAGTATGCATTATTGCTTTTCTGGTAATTGTGTAAGGGTATTGTAGATGTTATATGGGTAGAACAAGCACACAATACTGTATCAGAGACATTGTGCTATTATTTTGGCGATATCAGTACACGCTATTTACAGAGGAGAGTGTGTTCAGCACTTTTATTAGGAAAAGGTTGCTTTTTGCCATGCATCACTAATCACCAACAACAAGCTTCAAGCATTTTTGTTTGATGTTGTCAGCTGGAGGTTTGAGCTGTATTATGAATTAATTCACTGTATTAACCCTTTAATTAAGTTGTGTATCATGCTGGGGATTTGCACGCCTTATTTTACTTTGAATTAGCATGTGTACTTTACTGGTTATTCTGCTGTTTGACGTTGTATCTTGTTACACATGACTGCATGCTGCTTTTCACTTGGGTGACTGTGTTCTTGTTGTGTCCTTACCTGCATGGGCGTCCGCAGAAATGTTTCCGGGGGTGCAAATTTTTAACTTCATCACCATCCCCCTTGCACCCTTCTCTCCCTCCCCTTGTACCTTTCTCCACCTCCGCCTTTTCTACCTTGCACCATTCTCCCCTCTGCCTTGCACTATTCTACCCTCTGCCTTGCACCCTTCTCCCCTCCTCCTTGCACCCTTTTCCCCTCTGTCTTGCACTCTTCTCCCCTCTGCCTTGCACCCTTCTCCCCTCTGCCTGGCACCCTTCTCCCCTCTGCCCTGCACCATTCTCCCCTCTGTTTTGCACCCTTCTCCCCTCTGCCTTGCACCCTTCTCCCCTCTGCCTTGCACCCTTCTCCTCTCTGCCTTGCACCCTTCTCCTCTCTGCCTTGAACCCTTCTCCCCTCCCCTTACACCCTTCTCCCCCTCCCCCTCCCTCTTGCACCCTTCTCCCCTCTGCCTTGCACTCTTCTCCCCTCTGCCTTGCACCCTTCTCCCCTCTGCCTTGCACCCTTCTCCCCTCTGCCCTGCACCCTTCTCCCCTCTGCCTTGCACCTTTCTCCCCTCCGCCTTGCACCCTTCTCTGCCTTGCACCCTTCTCCTCTCTGCCTTGAACCCTTCTCCCCTCCCCTTGCACCCTTCTCCCCCTCCCTCTCCCCCTCCGCCTTGCACCCTTCTCTACCTTGCACCCTTCTCCTCTCTGCCTTGCACCCTTCTCACCCTTCCCCTACCTGTATATCATGTTGGTGGTTGCACACAAGCTACATGTGCAGTTTTGTTGCTTTTGCTCTAAGATGCCACCACTGTGGAAGGTTCCACATCATGTGCCACTGCAAGTGGTTTTGTGGTGCATTGTTTAATTGTGTGCCAAAATGCATGGTCATACATTTCATTTCTACTGGCTTTAAGTTTTTCTGTTTAGTGTGTTTCTAGTATACATAGCAGTGTTTGTGTGCTTGTGTATACTGTATTTGGCTTTTACTGCATGCAGTGTATGCATGTGTACTTGGGTCCCTGTGCTCGTGTGTGTGCTTATAGATCATTTGTGGTGGGTGTCAGAACCCCTTTCAAAGATCCCCTGAGCATTCAGGAGTTACTGGGCCCAACCATAGGGGTTGAGACTTTTTACTCCTTGACCTGGGCCTTGCTTACTATGGGCTCTGAGTAACTGGGCAAGTAGTAGCTAGGCCTCTTCAGCACCTACCTCTCCGTGGTAGCACTGGTCGAGCAGTCCAAGGTTTCAAGGGGGAAGAGAGGTGCAAGGTTTACACAGGCAGAAGACTCACAGACTGCACAGAGCGATGCCCCTTCTGGGTCACAGCGCTGCACTGAACAACGGCTTCCACAGTAACAGTCATGTATCCGGGGATTACTCTTAGTCTCCTACCCTGATAGCCCCACAACACAGGCCATGGGAGTGACTAGAGGATTGCTTAGTGTCTACCTCACTGACATATGCCCCAAAGACTACAACTGCCCAACCCTGCTCTTCATGTTTCCTGTCTCTGCAGTGTTTCCTTTATCATCCCCATCATCTCTCTGACAATGTACCACACCGCACTGACCAGTGGCTTTTCCAGAATCAAAGAGTCCTTTAGAAGTACAAAGGAGATCCTGGCTCTCTCTTCCTCCAATGTGTGTCCCACCAGCAATCAGGAATGCAGGTAATGCACACAACTGTCTGGGGTGGCTCATATACCTCCGCATGCCTATCCAAGGCCCTGGTTTCCAGCATGGAACCCACAGGCCTCCATGGTCTGTACCACACACATGCACACATACATTACAGCATGCATGTGCACACATGCATGCTGCACTGCGCTACCTACTAACGTGATGTAGGCCAAGGGCAATTTAAGTGCACAGCAGCGGAACTAAACATGAGTGGGCCAGTAGGCCCCACTCCAATGACAGGTTAAATGGTCTGTTCACACTACAGATCACTATTACAAAAACTGTATTGTGCCTCCACCACGAAGCGTGCTACTTAACTCTTGGTAAGGGCAGTAGTCATTTACAACCACAAGGGTTGTGCTTTGTGCACCCTTCACAGTCTAACAAGACCGAAAACTTTGAGACAGACCTAGGCCATGGCGCTCATGCATGATCCAGGTTCGCTCATGACCAAAAAAATGGTAGCAAGGATCCAGATATGGTTGCAGCTGGGTCAAAGTGGAGTAGAGTGGAATGGCTTAGAGCGGAGTAGAGTGTTGTAGAGTGGAGAGGTGTAGAGCAGAGGGGAATGGAATGGAATATAGTTCAGTGGCAGAGAGTGCAGTGCTGCAGAGTAGAGTGTCAATTATTACCGTGGTGTGGAGTAGAGTGGCATAGAGTGCATTGGTGTAGAGGACAGTGGTGAAGAGTCCTGCAGAGTAAAGCCACGTAGAGTACAGTGGAGAGTTGCATTGAGTTCAATGACGTAGAGTGCAGCGGCGTAGAGTAGAATATAGTGACGTACAGTGCAATGGTGCAGAGTAGATTGGAATCGAGTGCATTTGCATAGAGTCTATAGGTTTTGAGTAAAGTGATGTAGTGTGCATTGGCTTAAGTTGCAGCGGCGTAGAAAAGTGTGGCATAGTGTGTCATAGAGTCGAGTTGCATAGAGTGGCATGGAGTGGCATGGAGTAGAAGAGTAGAGTAAATTGGCATGGAGTGGCACAAAGGGAGTTGTGTAGAGCGTCGTAGAGTGGAGTATTATCACAGTGTGGTACAGAGCACAGTAGAGTGTTGTAGAGAGGAGTGTTGGATTGGAATAGAGTTTACTGGAGCAGAGCAAAAAGAATGGAGTATCAAGCAGGGTAGTGTCATAGAGTGGAGTTTCATAGAGTAGAGTAGAGTGGCCTAGAATGAGGGGCGTAAATTACAGTGGTGCCGAGTAGATTGCCGTATAGTGGAGTGGGTTTAAATAAAGTTACGTAGAATCCTTTTTTTGTTTTTTTTTTATGTTCAAACTGCTTTTATTGGATATTACAGACAGTACACAGCTTTCTGTGCCTACAACCCGGAGGCCGGCAGCATGATGTGCGTCAGAGTAACGAAGATATAATAGGAATAACACAGCTGTGGAACCAACATCCCGGGGGCCCGGTAGCGTCAATACTGTACTATACAAGGTATGTCGTACAGCTAGTACACAAGATAAGGACTTTAGGATGTGCTGCAGCAGAACAGGGTTTTGCAGGTTTTGTGTGTTTGTAGTCCTTTTAAACAGTTCACAACTTTAGAACAAAACTGTGGGGGTTCACGGCCACACCTGGGAGTAGAGTCCTAGGGCACACGTGTGGTAGCACATATCAAGAGTCTTCTAAAGCAATGCGATGACACATAATAGTCACAACGGTACCTGTTTACCTGGAGGCTAGAGGTGATGTGTAGCACCATTGGGCGGTGCCGGGTCCGAAAATAAAGGTGCATGGGATTGCTAGGACAGTGGAGAGTGCATGTCAGGCAGGGACCTGACGGCAATATCTGTGTATGTAGTGTCAGTGGGTAGTCTGCAGGATGGTGTTATGCAGATATGCGATTAGTGGGGCAACATGTGGGGCAGTGTGTTAGCGTGGTAGGCTGGAAATGCTGTACTCATCTGTGGATAGCAGTCGGAAGCCCCAGACGTCCCCGAGTCAGTTAATCACCCACAGACCCTCCCGCAAGGATATCGTTGTCATCTGCCTGGACAAGCAGATAACCGACCAACGGGCTCCAGATATCTTTGGGTTGGCTAGAGATCGGTAGCAGCTCAGCAAAGGTGAGGTGCTGCTCCTGACAATAAGTTAAATCTGTCAGCCACTCCTTGAATTTGGGGGCTCTGCCTCTGCCCCAGCGACATGCCACTCGACGTTTCGCCAAGAGCAAGGCCATGTCCACGAATTTCCTGCAGGTTTTCGAGATGTGGGCTGTATGCCCGAGTAAGGCAATGATCGGTTCCGCAGCAATGGTTTCCGTAGTCATCGCTGTGAGGGCGTCTGTCACTTGTTGCCAGTACAGACGAACAGGGGGGCATTCCCAAGCCAGGTGCAGGAAGCCCGCATGCTCAGCGTGACAGCGCTCACACCGATCATCATCGGTCAGGTGAAATCGGTGTTTCTTCACTGGGGTATAGTATAACTGGTGCAAGAATTTGTAGTGTATTATCTTGAACCTGCTGCTGGCTGATATCCGGGCCGTCAGGGCACAGCAGAATTGTCAGTGGTCATCAGTGAGGTCCGTGGCTAGATCAGTGCTCCAGCGCGCCCGAGCCCTCGCCCCGGGCGGCGCGGCGGCAGTTCTGAGCTGGCGATAGAGTCCAGCAACCGAGTGTTTCCCTTCCTGCGAGCATAACAGAAAGTGGAGGGGAAGAAAGATCTCAGGTTCCTCAGGGAACTCAGGCAATATGTCCTTCATGCCCTGACGAAGGCGCAGGTAGTAAAAGACATCCAGCGGGGTGCGGCCGTAGGAGGCAAAAAAAACATCTGCAGATTTAAATGTGCCGCTTACAAAGAGCTCGCCCCAAGAGGTAAGCCGCAGACGTTCACAGAGTAACCGAAAGCCTCGCTCTTGTAGAAGGGGAAGGTGAGGATGAAACGTCAACGGTAGTTTGGGGGAGTATGGCAGGGGGCAGGACATCCTCTTCGCCATGCGGCGCCACGCATCCAGAGTGCAAGAGACAGAGGTATTTGGTGTCTGTATCAGTGCCTCCGGGCAGAGGAGCAGGCCATTAAGGGGAATGGGGTGCACAATCCAGTCCTCCACCGCCAGTTGAGGCATGAAGGGTGTCGGGACTAGCCAGTGATATGCACACTGTGCTTGTGCGCATAGGTAATAGGCCTCAAAGTCAGGGACATCGAAGCCTCCGACCTCACAGGGTAGGGTCAGCGTGGACCACCTCAACCGTGGGTTCTTACCCCCCCAGAATAACCGACAGAGTTCTGACTTCAGAGTTTTAAAGAAGAACGCACCTGGATAGTACGGGATGTTAAGGAAAAGATATAAAAACTGGGGCAGGACCACCATCTTAATAAGGGACGCTCGGCCTGCCATGGAGAGTGGCAGAGCAATCCAACGGTCAACTGTGGCTGTAAGTTTTGTAATGGCCACTCCGTAATTAGCGCGGAGCGTTTCATCTTTATCGCATGATATTTGGATACCCAGGTAACGGAGATCTGTCCGACACCATTCGAGCGGGTAGTCAAGGGGGAAGTCGGTCACTGCCTCTGTCAGAGGGAAGAATTGTGATTTGGACCAGTTTATGTGTATCCCGGACATCCTACCGAATACCACAAATTCTCGTAGTAATGGATTAAGGTGGAGGTCCGGGTTTTTGACATAAAGGGTGATGTCGTCGGCGTATAAGGACACATCTATTTGGCGCTGGAGGCACGGTACCGCGCCCGCTCGATGCAGCTGACGTAGTCTGCAGGCTAGGGGCTCGACCGCGATGGCAAAAAGGAGGGGGGATAGGGGGCACCCCTGACGCGTGCCTCTGGTAATGGTGATGGAGTGTGAAAGACGACCATTAATGAGGACCTTCGCGGTGGGTTGTGTGTAGAGTAGTTGGATCCAGGAGATAAAAAGTCTAGGAAACCCCATGCTCGTCAGGACAGAGAACAGATAGGGCCATTCGACAGAGTCGAATGCCTTGGTGGTGTCTAGGAAGACGGCCGCTACTGGCAGGTCGGGGTGGACCGTGCGAAGCAGGGAAAACAAGGTGCGAAGATTGTGCGAAGTAGAGTGACCAGGAACGAACCCGGCCTGGTCAGGAAGAACAATCCTAGTCATAAGAAGGGACAGCCGGGTGGCCAGGACCTTCGCTAGGATTTTAACGTCGCAGTTCAGAAGGGAGAGCGGGCGGTACGAACCGCAGGAGCCAGGTTCTTTGCCTGGTTTCAAGAGTGAGGTAATGACTACTTCTCGCATAGAGCATGGGAGGATGCCGTCAGCCAACGATTCCTCGTATACCTCTCGGAGGACAGGGGCCATAATGTCAAGATAGGCTTTGTAGAACTCGGCGGGTATGCCATCTAGGCCTGGTGCCTTACCATTTTGCAGTGACATGAT
The DNA here is from genome assembly GCF_964261635.1 of Lissotriton helveticus. NCBI lineage: Eukaryota > Metazoa > Chordata > Amphibia > Caudata > Salamandridae > Lissotriton > Lissotriton helveticus. Next base: position 72,798,436 of record NC_136068.1, on the reverse strand, counting down.
GGCCTCACGAATCTCATCAGTTTCGAAGGGAGCGGCCAGGAAAGCTCTATCACCATCAATGAGCCAGCCCAGCGCTACGTCTCCAAGGAAATCAGAATATGGCACATCAGCCGAGGTAGCAGAGGTGTAAAGCGCGAGATGTGAAAGCATCGAGTAGTGCATCCGAGTCCCTGATGATGTGGTCTTGGTCATCAGTGAGTTCTAGGATAGTGTTGTGGTCTTGTGGGGACCGTGTAAGGATCGCAAGTGCCCTCCCTGGTCTGTCCCCCTCGCAACATTTTCTGGCCTGCCAATGTTTCCCCCGAAATTTTGCCTCCCTGTTAGCTTCTTCTTCGTATTTCGACAGCTTGTCTCTGAATTCTGCGTGTAGTTCAGGGTTATCGTCTCCAACCATGCGGAGCTCCAGCGCCCTAAGTTCTTTGTGTAGCGAGTGAATAGTGTTACGTATGTCACGCAGGACCCCAAAGCTTCCCAGATGCATTCGACTGAGTCCACAGACCCCTTGTTCCTGGGAAAAAAAGCGGAAATTTCATCCAACAATTCAGTTCGGAACAGGCTATCCAACAGTGCCGCCGGTTGTAATCTCCAGAACCTCCGAGGCGACCCCTTTGGAGTTGAGGAAGTAGTCCAGTCGTGACCACGTGCCCTTGTGCGATGTAAAGTGTGTACCTTCCCTCTGAGACGAGTGTAGGTGTCTCCATGCATCTACTAGGCCGCCCTCAGCAATGATGCCCTCCAGAGCCTCCCTGGCCCCCGGTTTGTAATGAGGTGCTCCATCAGAGCGATCTAAATGAGGTATAAGCGCTAGATTAAAGTCTCCTCCCCATATGACATGGCGGGATCCCACATCTATGACCTTACCCCAAAGTGTGGTAAAAAAGGAAGGTATGTCTGAATTGGGGGCATAGCAATTTATAAAGGTAATAGTGTCGTGGCCCATACGTCCCCATAATAGTGCATAGCGTCCCTCACTATCCAGTAACTCTCCGTATTTATGGAATGGCACTGCACGTTTAAGCAGAATAGTCACGCCTCGAGCATAAGTAGAGTAGGAGGAAAATGCCCGGAGTCCAGCCCATTTGCTTGCAAAAGTAGCTCTGCTCCTTGGTGACAGGTGAGTCTCCTGTAGAATGGCGACGTGGACATTATGTCTGTTAAGATAGGCAATCACATCCCTACACTTTCTAGCATTGTTAAGACCTCTAACATTCCACGAGATGCAGTTCAATTGTGTATCAGACCCTAAGCCCGCCATTGGTAGTCATCCATCATTGCACCCCGCCCCAGCAGTGGCGAGATAACAGGTAGTGTACCGTTCACAGTATATAGTCGACTGTAGTGCTTTGTGACTCGATTACCTCCCTCGTGTGCAAACTGTGTTTCCCCAAACAATCCCGCCCCCCCCCACTACCGCATCCCAATCATGCCAGCAGCCACCTGTCCTCACCCTCTTACCCCCTCCCTCCCCCTCCCTTCCCACAACTTTGACTTCCCAACATTGTGCATGGGGGACACCCGATAGGGAAACAACTGCAAGGGCGCACAGCCACTACTCCCGCCAGCCGGCCTCCCGATCTGTACCGCCCTTGGTGGAGGTCGGGGCAGGGAGAGCGGTCCTTGGGATACGTTACCATCAGTGAGTGTAAGTAGTCCAGTTCGATAGTGCAGGGTTTACGCCTCTCAGCCGCCCGGAACAGGGGCCATTAGTTACAGTTCAGGTCAGTAAACAGTTAGGGCACTCCATGATCCTGTGCTCATTGTTCCTCCGCTGCTGGGGAAGGGTCATCCTCCTCCAGAACCGCTTCAGCGTTACGACCATCTCGCCGGGCTTTCCTAATTGTCTTCAGGAAGTCCTCAACTTTTTGAGGATTGGTAAAGAAGCGATGTTTCCCTCGGTGGGTGACTCGCAGTCTCGCTGGGTAGAGGAGGGCGTATTCCAGCTGAGCCTCCCGTAGTTTCTTTTTGACAGGAAGGAACTTTCGTCTTTCTTCTTGCACTAAGGGGGTGAAATCAGGATATATGGAAAATGTCACTCCATTGTATTGTAGAGTTTGTTGGGTCCGGGCTGCCCGCAGTGCAACATCACGGTTGCGATAGTTCAGCAACTTAGCAATGATCGGTCTGGGCGGCAATCCGGGTTTGGGAGCGGGGGCCAATGATCGGTGCGCCCGCTCTACAATAAATTGCGGTGAGAAGGCGTCTTCCCCTATCGAGCCCTTGAGGAGTTTTTCAACGTAGATTTCCATCCTGCCCGTGTCTGTGTACTCCGGAACGCCCGTGACGCGTATGTTGTTGCGTCGGCTGCGGGCCTCCAAGTCCTCGTTCTTGGCCGCTATAAGTCGGAGCAAGTTATCCATACGGGCTAATTGTGTGGTATGGGACGTGGTGATGTCATCGTTGTCCGAGATTCGCTGTTCCGTGGCAGTGATGCGCTCCTCATGCCGATCAACTTTATGGACCAGGGCGTCTAGTCTGGCGGTCATTCCGTCCACCTTCTCCACCACCGTGGCGAACCCCTGTCTCATCTCCTGGAAGAGACGGGGCAGATCAATGTCTCTGGAGGGGGATGTAGCGGTCGATGGGGTAGTGTAGGAAGGTGACTACCTGACTATGGTTACCCCAGATTTTTTTGCCTTGTGTTTAGCTGGTTTTTGACTTAGTTGGCCTGGTTCCCTGCTAATCAGGGCCCCAGGCTATCTGCTCTCTCTGTAAAATGGATTCCATGTACCCTAGGTACATACCACAATTGGAAATGGACTCCTTGTCAGCCCCTGTACCATGCACTATAGATGCTCAGGGCATAGGTGCCACCAAGGCCTACCAGGGGCTGCAGCATATCTTTTGCCACCCCTGGCTGGTTCTTAAATTGACACAACTGGCTGATCACTCAGCTGGGGCAAGATGGTGTAATCACCCCTTGCTTAGATATAGTATACCTATATCTAAACCTATATCTGGACACATATAAACCTGCGAGCCACTCCTATGGAAGGCCTCATCAATCCTGGAGGCAGAGTGCGTGGTTTAATGTGAGATGGAGCTCTAGCATGAGCTGAGCCTGTCTGCAGCCGTCGGGAACAAATCCCTAAGCTGTTTCAGGATAATGCCATACCATATACTCTTAAGTGCATTATAATCCTCGCGGTTATACAGCAACTTTGGTTTGGCTTTATCAAAACATGTCGTGTAAGGTGTCATACGATTTGGAATACTATCCCTTCGCCAGTTCTGGCGACGGGGATAGCATTCCACCCCTCTAGAGGGGGAAGACATGTTACTTAGCCTAAATGCGGTTAATTTCTAAAAGTGCCTCAGATCCACAAAATGGATGCTTCTGCCACAGACACAAGTCTGACCCCCTGAAGCTGACCGAAACTCAGCCAAAGGGGCCTGGACAAAGGGTTTCCTGTCGCAGGGAGGTGTCACACCCCCCCAGACAGGAGATAGTGGATTGTAGCAGGGAGGTTTGAAAGAAACCAGACACTGCATGGGGAGCACAAGGCTGCCCCTTGCATAATCCGGTCAAACCGGTTCTGGGGCACACCAGCCCCAGTCCCAGCGCGGCCTGGATCAAAGGAAAGGGGTGTATCCATCCCCTTCCTGGGTCCCACCCATAGGAGGGGACCTAGCAGGTAATCCAGCCCCCTAGATTGGTATAAGAATGGGAGCAGTGCCAAAGCACTTCAGATTATCCTGATGAAACATAAGAAACGAAACTCTGGACCCTTCGACATCCTACTCGACGTAGAAGACTGAAGAATCTCCCTTGTGGTCAAGGAGTGACCACCCTGTGCAAACAGGCCCCATCCAGCACCTCGACGTCTGCTTTGTTGCAGTTCCCGCCGGAACTCGAGCGACAGAGATCGACGAGATCAAGCTTGCCTGCCTTCTAACAGCCCGATCCACAGTCCCTGCAGAGCTGAGACCCGTGGAGGCGACCGGAAGCGTGGGGCACGCCATCTTGAAAAGACCACGAGACGCTGACCGTGCAGCCCACGAGTAATCCTCGAAGCTGTACACCAGGGTTTGAGAAGCCCCAACCCTGAGCCACTCTTGCACTGAAGTTCAGCCCTCCACACTCAATGAGTGCTGCGTGGGGCCCTTCTGCTACTTTTGGCTCAACGCGTTGGCCCGGTCACTTGCCAGCCGGCTTGTGGCCCCTGTGCCGACGAAACTTGAAAAACGACTTGCGATTCTGGTTGCTCCAGATTTGCACCAGCTCCCCTGAAAAGGAGCCCCCACTCTGACCCTCCTGGTCCGAGTGAGAAGCAATCTTCCAGTTCCGCGTGGATTGCTTTTGCCAAGTGTTGTTTGCTCCAATCTTGAAGCCGACAGCGCCGACGGCGAGAGCCTACGTGGGACAGATCGTAACCTGCTCCTGGACGTCGCAGATGCCCCAGAGCCCACGTGACAGCGGAGAGATGCTCCTCGACAACCACCTGATTGCGCCCGACATTGCCTGGTTCCGTCCTGGTTCCACCCTGGTCACTGCTGAGTGACCCAGACTCTGTCCCCTCTGCTTTCAGGTACTTTTCGACTTTGATCCACCCTTGGATCCCACCGGACACTTCTCCTTCCCAGCGCCTGCAGCCTCTTCAGCTTCAAGCACCAAGAACCAGCGTGACGAAACCCGACACTACTTCGACCTTGTACACCCGCTTCCTGTGGGTGAGGTAACATTGCAACGCCGGTGTTCCCACACTGGTACACACCTCTAGGGTCTGTGTCTTAAGTTTTGTCTTTCTAGGTTCAGCGGAAGTGTCCTTAAACTCTATTTGTGTAACTTTTACGCACCATTGACTAACATTGGTGCATGCGTGCGCTTTCAGCGCTGCACCCGAATCCCGCTGGCTTTTCCCGACTTCAGCATTGCTTGTCCCGACTGCTCCCAGCGATTCCCTAGGCCCTAGGCCTAACCACTGTTCGATTGGTATCTCTTATACCACTTTCTTAATATATGGTTTGAGTAGCCCCCCGCCCTCATCCATAATTGTGCAACTTTGTATGTTATACAGTGCTTTTGATTTAACGCTTGTGCCCCTTTATTCATAAAGAGTACTGGGGATTATTTTTAGTAATAAATACATATATTTTTATAATATATACTTGTGTGGTGTCCTTTCATTTGGTATTACAGGATTGTGATTGGTAAAACAGCTCGCTTAACACGACCTCTTGAGTTAAGCCTTTAAGGCTGCTTAGTCTATGCTACCCTTAAGATAGCTTGTCTATAAGGTTGACTTACAACCAGACACCATAAGGGGATATTTGGACTGATACAAGGTGGTTCCAGAATTGGAAACATCATATATCAGGCCAACTTCTCACAGGTAGCGTCACTGGACCCCGATTCAGCAGCCGCCATCTTTGTACCCTTCTTGGCGCCATCAAAACTGATTTTGGTTTGGCGATTTTCGGGGCGCACCATTTTGGCCACCAACCGCGTCTCCGCCGCTACCCCGTGTGTCACCACACCAGTATCACGCAAGGCTGAGGTCGCGGGGGGGTCGTCGTCCAAAGGTAGGCAGGCCGGGGCCCCGGCGCCCGATCACCCAGCGCCTGCAGAGGATCCTACAAAGGGGGTGCAGCTCCCACGGCCCCAGTCCACTCCACCAAGACGGAATGAAGGACGCGCGAAAGGCAGGACACTGGGCCCCCGCGGCGGAGGGAGCGGCCCGCGGGGCCCCCGCACGTGAGTAGGCTTATGGTAGGCAGGTGTGCATAGAGGTCTGGGTCTCCAAGCAAGGGGTACGTCCGCCACTGGTGCCGGCCAGGGCCGCCCAATCTCTGCAACAGTCAATTGTTCCCACAAGGCACAATAACAGTGGGCCTCGGTAAGCGCCCCAGCACCGTGAGGCCTGCAGTGACGCCTGCGCGGCAGGAAGATCTGCAGTATTTAGGAGCGATACCCGCCTGTGCCCAGTGCCCCCGCCTCGCGCACCGCAGCAGCCCGCCCGACAGGGGGGAGAGCACGACCGGTCCAGGGACAGTAGCACCTCACCGCATGCACGGGTGCAGCGGGCGCGTCGGCCGTCCGGCAAATCCGGGTGTCCACAGGTGCCGCAGCACTGGTCACAGCGACCCCGGGCGCCAAAGCAGTCTCTGAGAGTCAGGCCGGTAGGCTGGGCAGCGCGCAGCCGGACGTAGTGGTAGATGTCAGCGCCTCAGGGGTTTAGGATCAATCCCATCCCGGCCGCCGGAACAAGATCGCCGATCAGGCCCGCCGCCCCGTGGCAAGCCCCGGCCTCGCGTAGGTCCCCGCAGCCGGCCACCGCAAGGGGTATGCTCCGAAGGCTCAGCCGGTCAACCCTCCGATGCCTATAACAGCGGCACCCTCCGCTCAAGAGGTCCGAGCTTCGGGTCGAGTGCCAGGGACCGTCTCCTGCAGCAGATGGTGGCTTGTTTTGCGAGATAACTCGCCGTTGCCAGCAGATATTTGGAGGATTAATGTCTAAGGAACGGGAGCTGCTTAGCTAGGCAGCCATTCCGTTTGTGCGCCCTCTAGCGCCCCCCCAAAGTTGCGTAGAATACTTTGCCATAGAGTGCAGTGACAGAGTGGAGTGGAGTGGAATGGCGTAGAGTGGAGTGGGGCAGAGTAGAGTTGAGTGGCGCAGCATAAACTGGGATCACTGAAAGAATATCGACGGACAGAATATCGACCATCAAAAATATCGTTGAGAAACTATCGACAGTCAAAATATCGAGTTTCTATCTACAAACAGGTAAGTACAAAAATATCGAGTTAAAAATATCGTTTACAAAAATATAGTTGTAAAAAATATCGTATTTACTAAAAACAGTGTTAAATTTAATTAATATTAATAATTAATTACTAAAATATACTTAAAATTACTTAAATTAACTTATAATAATTAAATAATTAATGAAAGTTAAATAAATATTTTTTTATTTCATATTTATTAAACATATATATAGTAATAAAATATAATAAAATAATACCCAAAAACTGAAAACTGACCCTGAACCCTAAAAATACCCCTTTACCCAAAAACTGAAAACTGACCCTGAACCCTAAAAATACCCCTTTACCCAAAAACTGAAAACTGACCCTGAACCCTAAAAATACCCCTTTGCCCAAAAACTGAAAACTGACCCTGAACCCTAAAAATACCCCTTTGCCCAAAAACTGAAAACTGACCCTGAACCCTAAAAATACCCCTTTACCCAAAAACCCAAAACTGACCCTGAACCCTAAAAATAAAAACGATATTACTTCACTTACCTTAAAAACGATATTACTTCACTTACCTTAAAAACGATATTTTGGCTGTCTATATTCTGTCCTGTCGATATTTTCTCCAAACGATATTTTGGAGTCGATATTATGTCCAAACGATATTTTGGAGTCGATATTATGTCTGTGCACCCATAAACTGCAGTGGTGCACAGTGCAATGGCGTAGAGTGGAGTGACACAGAGTAGAGTGTAGTGGCATGGTGTAGTGGCGTAGAGTAGATTGTTTCATTGTAGACTGAAGTGGCGTGGAGTGGAATGGTGTCAGTTAGAGTGTAAAGGTGTAGAGTAGCAAAGATTAAAGACCAGTGGTGTAGAGTGGAGTGATGCAGTGTAGAGCGGTGTAGAGTGCATTGGCATAGAGTGCAGTTGAGTGGCATATAGTTGAGTGATGCAGAGTAGAGTGCAGTGGCATAGAGTGCAGTGATGCAGAGTAGAGTGCATTGCCATGGAGGAGACTGTTGAAGAATAGTGGTGTATAGCAGAATGGCGTAGAGTGCATTGGTGTAGGGTGCAGTGGTGTACAGTGGTGCAGAGTAGAGTGGTGTAGAGTGCAGTGGCATTGAGTACAGTGATGCAGAGTGGACTAGAGTGGCATAAAGTGCAGTGACGTAGAGGGCAATGGTGTAGAGTAGCCTGGCGTAGATTAGAGTGGAGTAGAGTGTAGTAGCGTAGATTGCATTGGTTTTGAAGAAATGTGGTGTTGTCTGCACTGGCATAAAGTGCAGTGGTGTAGAGCACAGTAGAGTAGAGTGGTGTAGAGTGGTGCTGTGTAGATTGCAGTGGCATAGAGTGCAGTGGTGTAGAGTAGAGTTGTGCAGCGTGCAGTAGCATAGTGTGCAGTAGAGTAGATTGTTTCAGGGTAGAGTGAAGTGGCCTAGAGTGGAGTGGTGCAGGGTAGAGTGCTGTGGCAGAGTGCACTGGCGTAGAGCGGAGTGGTGCACAGCAGATGCCATTGGAGCAAAGTACTGTGATATAGAGTGCAGTGTTGCATACTAGAGTGGCAGAGAGTGGAATGGTGCAGAGGAGAGTGGAGTTGTGCAGTGTTGAGAGGAGTGCACGGTGCAGTGGCAAAAAGTGCAGTGGTGCACAGTAGAGTGGGGTAGAGTGCATTGGCATACAGTAGAGTGGTGCAGAGTAGAGTAGAGAGGCGTAGAGTGTAGTGGCGTAGAGTGCAGTGATACACAGTAGATTAGAGTAGTGTAGAGTGGACTTGCATACAGTGTAGTGATGTAGAGTGTAGTGGTGTAGTGTGCATTGGCATAGTGGTCAGTAGAGCAGCGTAGAGTAGAATGGGGCAGGGTAGAGTGCAGTGGCATATAGTGCAATGGCGAAGTAGAGTGGCGTATAGTTCAGTGGAGAAGAGTGCAGTGTTGAAAAGTAGAGTGCAGTGGTGTGGAGTAGAGAGGCATAGCGTGTAGAGGTCAGTGTTGCAGAGTAAATTTGCGTAGAGTACAGTGGTGCAGTGTAGAATATAGTGGCGTAGAGTTCAGTGGTGTTGAGTGCAGTGGCGTGGAGTATAGACGCGCACAGTACAATGGTGCAGTATAGATTGGCATAGAGTGCAATTGTATAGAGTGTATACATTTTGAGTAAAGTGGTGTAGAGTGCATGGCATAGAGTGCAGTGGCATAGAGTAGAGTGGTGCAGAGTGGGGTGGCGCATGGTAGATTGCAGTGGTGTAGAGTGGAGTGTCATAGGGTGGAATGGTGCAGAGTTGAATAGAGTGGCGTAGAGTGCATTGGCATAGAGTAGACTGCTTCAGAGTAGAGTGAAGTGGCGTAGAGTGCAGTAGTGAAGAGTAAAGTATCATAGAGTGCAGTGGTGCAGAGTAGATTAGAGTGGATTGGCGTATTTTACAGTGGTATTGAGTGGAGCAATGCAGAGTAGAGTGGTGTAGAGTATAGTGAAGTATAGTGCATTGGCGTAGAGTGGTGTGGAGTGAAGCGCGTTGGCATAGATTACAATGGTGCGGAGTAGAGAGGCATAGAGTTCAGTGGTAGAGAGTGCATTCTTGCAGAGTAGAAGTGGCGGAGTGGAGTGGTGCAGAGTTCAGTGGTGCAGGGTAGAGTGCAGTGGCGTAGAGTGGGGTGATGAAGAGTAGAGTGACGTAGAGTATAGTGGTATGGAGTGCATTGGCGTGGAGTGGTGTAGAGTAGTTCAGTGGTGTAGAGTTCAGTGGCAGAGAGTCTAGTGTGGCAGATTAGACTGCCATAGTAGTGGTGTATAGTAGAGTGGGGTAGAGTACAGTGGTGTAGAGCAGAGTGGTGCAGAGTAAAGTGGCTTAGAGAGCACTGACGCAGAGTACAGTGGTGCAGACTAGAATAGAGTGGTGTAGAGTGCTGTGAAGCAGGGTACAATGGTGTAGAGTGCAGTGGTGTTGAGTGTTACAGGGTAACGTATAGTGGCATAGAGTGCAGTGGTGCAGAATAGATTGATGTAGAGTGCATTGGCATAGAGTGCAGTGGTTAGAGTAGAGTGCAGTGACATAGAGTAGAGGGGTGCAGAGTAGAGCTGAGTGGCAGAGTGGAGTGGTGAAGCATAGGTTGCAGTGGCGTAGATTGGGGTGGCACAGAGTGATGTGGCACCGAGTGCAGTGGTGCTGAGGGCAGTGGCATAAAGTAGACTGTGTACGAATACAGTGAAGTGGCGCAGTGCGGTTGAGCAGAGTGTAATGGAGTGGCACAGAGTGGATTGGCATTTAGTGCAGAGGCGCAGAGTGGAGTAGTATAGAGTAGAGTGCATTGGCGTAGACTGCTGTGGTGCAGAGTAGAGAGGTGTAGAGTGAAGTGACATAGAGTGGAGTGGGGTAAAGTGGAGTATGCATGGTGTGGTAGTGTACTGCCATTACAGACAATGCATTTTCAATTGAAATTACCATTTTTAATGATAAAAGTATACAGTGCACAAACGATAATATGTGGAAATGTCAACAAGCAGTGTACTGATTTGTTTTGATTGTTTTAAAATATTTGTTTCCACCACACTTCACAGTCTTCCTGCAGCATACCCCCGGTAGCTAGCAAGACTGTCACATAAATCCTCTCAATTTGAAGTCAGAGAAAGAACAGAAAGCGCAAAGCTCCCTGAAAGACAGAGCCTGACTTTTGACCTCTGTCTTTGAATGCACAGCATATGTGACAAGATAAGAACCAGATTTAAAGCCCGGCTTATAGAAATCGACAGTAGCATAGCTAGGGAGGATGCGGGGGCAGTTTGCCCCGGGCAGCACGAGTTTTAGGGGTGGTGGCCTCCCCCCGCTCTTACCTGCCGTCTCGGGCGGCAATAGTAAGCACCCTCCTGCGCTTCAATGCGTTTGCTGCCCCGAAACTCACCAGCATCCCCGCTCTTTACAACGGCAAACGCAGGGACCGCCATGGGCGCCAGAGGGCTAGCTACGCCACTGGAAATCGAACACTGGTGGAAGGATACAGTAAATAAAATATGGGTGTGGAAGGGACGAACTTAAGCTGGGCATCCTTAAACAAATAAAACCAGCAAACAGAAAGGACGCGAATGTGTCATGAACCAGAAAGCCAATAAATGGAAAGCAACACACTCTACAATGGTGTCACCCAGAAACTCCTCCAAAGACTCCAGAATGTCCGAAACGCCGCAGCAAGACTAATCCTCAACATCCCCTGTGGCAGCCACATCACTCAATATATAGCGGCCTCCACTGGCTCCCAGTTGACAGAAGAATAACTTTCAAACTCCTCTCCCACGCAAACAAGGCCTTTCACAAAACTGGACCCGCATACCTGAAACACTGCCTCACATTCCACGTACCCAACAGACACCTCCGTTCCGCCCAGCTTTTCCCGGCTTCTGTCCCACGAATCCGCAAGACCAGAACCGGAGGAATGTCCTTCTTCTTCCTCGCCTCCAAGACATGGAACACCCTGCCCATCCACCTCAGGAAATCACCCTCGCTGATGCTATTCAGGCTGGACCTCAAGACGTGGCACTTCAGATGAACTCAGCACTTAGTCTGATCCGCTGCACCACCTCCCCCCGCCCACTGCACCTTGAGACCCTCACGGGTGAGTAGCCGCGCTTTACAAACCCTGATTGATACTTCATTTTATTTTTAATAAGCTGGCAACCAATTCCCAACACGTTTCGGTCCCTACGGACCTTGTTCACGGGTTATATGCAGGGACATCTTAAGGATTTTGGGGGGGCCTGGGCCAAATATATTTTGGGGGACCCTGTTCAGAAGACCTTAGAATTCATGATCCAATTTCAGCTCTGTCGTGCCCTCTTTGGCCAGGTCACTGAGAGTGCACAGGCACATTGGGTCCAAATTCCAAATGTGTTTACATCTAATATTGAGGATAGCGACGTGTGTTTTTATTATTGTAACACAGCAGAATCCCACTAATATTTTTGGAAAATATTTCAGTGACCTCCTCTCCTCTTTTCCTATATGAGGTCCTGTTTTATTCTAAAAGAAACGTTTTATACAAATGTTGCACGAAACACATACACAACATTTCTCTGCAACATTTCTGCATTAGGCTCCCACAGATCACCCTCATTGAAAATAAATAAAAGGAAACTGTATTTAGAACAATTTATTGAACAATTATTCATGGTCATCAAGCCAAAATTCTCTGCAGAACAGAGTTGCCTCTATATTTATTTATTTACTAGCTTACCCGTCGCGTGTTGCTGCGATCTCAGAAGAAAGGAAATTTAAGGAAACTTGTTATGATAGCATTCAATTTACATTGTGTCATATTTATTAAAACATATTCATTTTAATATGGAAAACATTTTAAAGTGTTGTTTTGATTCTGTTTATTTATTCGAGTGCTTGTGGCTACACGGTATTTTTTGTTTTTCCGTCTGGTGCGTACACGAATAAATGAGAAGGTTTTCCGACCCGTGAGCTTGCCACATACAGTTGTCCATGTGAGAAGCACGGATTATCCAAATCTAGTCCACACACTTGCAGCGATTGTCCTTGTGCTTTGTTGATGGTCATTGCAAAAGCGAGTCGCACCGGAAACTGAAAACGTTCAGTATTGGAAAGATTATGAGGGCCCCGGGGGGCCGATATTTAACACATTTGTCTTTTTTTTGCCAGGAACCTTCGCTGGAGTGTACTCAACAACTTTTAACATTTTTTTTTTACATTTTTTTTGTTTTTGCCAGAAACCTTCACGGGAGTGTACTCAACAACTTCCCAAAGTTTCATGCCGATCGGATGAATGGTGTAGTAATGCTTAAAGGACAAACAGACATACTTTCGAATTTATATATATAGATTTTATTTTATGCTTTTTGGGTTTCGCCTGCCGAAGGCTGCGCTCTGCGCAGCTCTTCAGCGCAGGTGAAATCCTATGTCGTCAATAAGGACTCCTGGAACGTCCCACGGCTCTCATTGGTTAGCTCCATAAATGGAGGCTAGCCATTGAGTGCCGGATCTGTCCATCAAGGCTGGACCAGATTCGGGGGCGTTCCGGAGATTTTTTCCCAGGGCGGAGTTACGTTTTTTCCCGTTCCCTCCCCTTTCACTGAAAGTGAATTCAGATGCGCTGTCCATTCCCGGCCCCTCCGTGTGCCTTTCCGCCCCCCTTGCTGTCCTGTGCACGTTTCCCGCCGTCCGTGTCCTCTCCCGCCCCCTCCCGCCGTCCGTGTCCTCTCCCGCCCCCTCCCGCCGTCCGTGTCCTCTCCCGCCCCCTTCCCGCCGTTCGTGTCCTCTCCCGCCCCCTCCCGCCGTCCGTGTCCTCTCACGCCCCCAGCGAGTGCCCACCTCGCGATTTCTGCCCGCCTGCCTGCCTAGCGAGGGCCGCCGCGCTGCCTGCGGCGACCCGGAAGTACCTGGCCGGCCGGCCAATCCCTTCGCGGCCGGCCGGAAGTCCCGCACCCGCAGCCCGGGGGAGGGAAAGGGAAGCCTTGGTGTTTGCCGCTTCCCCCTGCCTGGGGGAAGCCTTTGCCGGTGTTGCCGGTCTCCCATGCCTGGAGGGAGACCGGAGAGGAGCCTGACGAGGGTGGAGCGGAGGGGGCGCGGGGCACATTGTGGTGCCCGCCCCCACCGCAAATCCGTACCGGCAGCAAGGAGGAGGGCAGCAGCGATCAGGTAAGGATCAGCGGAAGACGTTAGAACCGTGCAGATCTCACCACCCACGGAGCACGGCTCTCCTCGCGGAGGCTCCCTTCCCCCACCGCCTGGGCCTGCCTTTAGTCACGGCGCTTCCTCGAGCACTCCGCTGCCCCTGGCCACGAGCACAGCGTGGAGTTGCTGTTGTGTGTGGGGGGGGGGGGGGGGGTAGTGATCCTCTTAAAAGTGCACTACCTTTATGCCCCAGCTTTTCAGCAAGTTGCTGGTATTTAATTTTGAAGGGGAAGAGAAGTTTAGCATAACCAGGGTAGGTTCCGATGCCTGTATACCTCGAGTGGGTAAGATTTTGACGGAGAAATTGTCTTGTGACTCCACATGCACCAGTTCCGGAAGACCCTTGATCAATTATAGGATGTTCACTCAATTTGAAGTATCTTGAGTTCCCCTTCGGAGCGAGGCAGGGTCCGGCTTTGTTTCCAGTGAACCCGGGCACTGCTCTGATAACAGGATTACTCATTGCTTTCTTTTCGGGTGTGGGGGGGTGAACGATGCAGTATTTTAAGCCAGGAGTGGCCCCAACCTCCAAGAGGCCCCGAGCTTCAGACCGAGACGCTGTCATGGCGACTTGGATGTAGCTTGTTCCCTTGTGCCTGAAAAATGCGAAAGATAAATAAAAGTGTAGGTTTCGGGATTTTTTTTATTTTAAAGTAACAAACGTTATAGATGGAAATGAAAATTGGGTTCTGTTTTGCCTGAGATGACTCTTGTTGAATACAAACCTACTACAGCCGTGTGCCGCTTCAGCAAGTATCAGTAACACTTTCTAAAAAGTTTGGCTTACAGATTGATCACTTGCAACAGCTCATACAAATGTATGAGCACGCTCAATGCAGCTTCAAGTTTAGTTGCTTGATTCAAGTTAGCAGGACATCAAAACACAAAAACGTGCATGGTCAATGCCTTCTGGCACTTTAAAATCATCTGCTTCCAAGGCTGTGGAATGAAAAAAACAAATATTCATGAAACTCCGCACTTCTAGCCGCACCTTTCCTGCCACCACGTGCGTACATGCTTTTTCACTGTAACTTAAGTCTGGTTTGGGTGTGATTGAAAACTGACTCCTTGCAACACCCTTTCGACAAGAGCAATGTTATGATGAAGGCCAGATTTAATTACATTTTATCAGGCTTGAAGTAGTCGTAATTGCACACTGTTAGGTTTCCACGTCCAGTGCTACCCTGTTTTCCCCTCCTGTGTGGGAAAGGGCACGTTGTAGGTAATGACTTTGATAACTTTTCCTTTAAATCTGAATGTTTTTTGGAGAAAGAGCTGTTGATATTTAATGTCCTAAATTTAAACCTTGTAACTGGCATGACTGGCTTTGCCTAGGTTTGTAGTAGTGTCTGCCAATACCGTTGCAGCTGAATACATACCTGAAGACACAAATCAGCTAATTTAATGTGTGTACCATTAATGGTACACCTAACCCCAAATGCCTTGGAAGCTCTATCCGTTATAGTGTTAGAAAAGTGACACACTGCATTAGAGAGCAAGCGTTTGATTTCTGGAGCAGATCCACTCACTTTATGCTGTGGTTCTAGGCCAATAAGGATCAAACTCTCTGTGTGTGTGTGTGTGTGTGTATGTGGGGCTCTGTGTGTGTGGGTCTGTGTGTGGGTCTGTGTGTGTGTGTGTGGGTCTGTGTGTGGGTCTGTGTGTGTGTGTGTGGGTGTGTGTGTGGGTCTGTGTGTTTTTGTGTGGCATTTGCCAGAGATTAAACTATTGGCATTGTAAATGACAATGCCATTTATTTATCTGTTTTCAAAACCAACACATAAATACAAATGTTGTCATTTACAATGCCAATAGCTCAAACTTTTCAAAAGGCGAAACCATTGCATTGTAAATGCTTGTTTATATAGCGCGGACTTTACCCGAAGGTGTGAGAGCGCTTCACAATAGGAAAAGTAATGATACATAAGAGAGTGAATTACGTGAGAACAAATTACACAAAAGCAAACGTTAAATTCATGAGGCAAAAGTGACAATTGTGAGCAAACAAAATACAAGAGGTGGCAAACGATGCATTACAGCAGGAAAAAGTGGCATGTGTGCAAGTTACAAAGAGGACAAAGTACAAGTAGAGGTGTAATACTGCAATAAATGGCAGACTCAAGCACAAGAACAAACGTTACGTAGACAATGGTGACACTTGTGCAAGTATCGAGAGCAAACAAAATGTAAGAGGTAGCAAACGGTGCATTACAGCAGGAAAAAGTGGCATGTGTGCAAGTTACAAAGGGGACAAAGTACAAGTAGAGGTGTAATACTGCAATAAATGGCAGACTCAAGCACAAGAACAAACGTTACGTAGACAATGGTGACACTTGTGCAAGTATCGAGAGCAAACAAAATGTAAGAGGTAGCAAACAGTGTGTTACAAGAGGAAAGGGCTCCCCTGAAAGGCTGGAGCCCTGGCCCAGAGCGAACTATGCCCATGACTTAAAACATATATGGTTATATGTACCAGATGCAAGGTACGAAAACTATGGCGGGAGTGCTACCACGTCGAAGGTGCACTGGGCAGTTGGGATTTGCAAATAATCCGGCATCAGCCGCCCCTGACAGGAGAAACCGGAGGGGTGTGAGGGCTGAGGCTGGACAGTGGGGGTGGGACCTGGCTTGGGCCTCCCCCTCACCCTCACTCCTCCTCCTCCTCATCCTCACTCCTCCCCCCCCTCAGCCCCTCCTTCGCTCCCAGGCGAGTTGTTTTCGAAGCTCCGTCCCCGGGCGCACCACGAGACGGGCAGGGGCTGCACCGGAAGAGATTGCTGGAGTCCAGGGGTGAGAGTGCGACCGAGGGAGTGCACGACAGAGCGAGACTGCAGGGCTGGGAGATCACGGGGACAGGGAGGCGTCAGAGGAGCCGAGGAGGGAGGGGGAGCTCGACACCGGGCGAGAGAGAGAGAGAGAGAGGCAAGCGGAAAAACACAGGCGAGAGGAGGAAGCAACAGAGAGAGAGAGGAAGAGACAGGGCGAGAGAGGCAAGAGACAGGGCGAGAGAGGAGAAGCAAAGCACAGACAGGGAAGGGGCTGGGGACAGACAGACAGGGAGCAGATCCATAGAAGCCCTAGGGCAGGAGAAGGGGGAAACTGAGGCAAGAGACAGATCCAAGCGACCAGGAAAACAAAGAGGCAGAGAGGGGAGAATGAAAAGCAGACAGACCTGAGAGAGGGTGAAAACAAGCCTAGAAGGGAGAGAGCAAAAAAAGAAAACAATATATGGAGAACAGACTGAGGAGAGGCGTGCAGAGCAGAAACTAGATGATCTAAAGAGAGCGATAAAAAGAGACATCAGGAAGGTAGAGGAAACAACTCGTAAGAGACTGCGCCAGAGTGCGTGAAGACATGAAAGGGAGAGAGGAAATATAGAAGGTAAAAGAGACACATAGAGAAGAGGGGAGAGTGCGAGGGGCGGGGCCTAGAGCAGCAGTCCCCGCCCACATCTGCCTGAGATGAGCCACACCGGCGCCAAGGAAGCAGTCTTCGGAAGTCTGCACCAGGATCACAACTTGCATCAGCAGCAGATCTGAAGGAGTCGTCGGTCCCAGGGCGCACCGCGTGCTCCTGGACACCGAGGTGATTGCAGGCTCAAAGTTCAAGGCTAAATGTGCCTCCATTCTGAAATAAAAAACCGACTGTTGCCACAGGTGACGCCTATCTGTGGATCCTGAGCAAAGGTCACCTGAGATCGGGGTCAGAGGTCACGGCTGAGTTTAGGAGCCATCGTCACTGGAGTTAAAATCAAGAACGCACCACTGCTGGAGGTCAGAGGTGTCACCTTGGGTCTGTGCAGCGGGTGCAGTGGAACCGGGATCCAAGCGGTGCTGGGATAGAAGACGTGGGTCAGAATCATCATCTCTGCAGTGACCCTGGGGGTCAAGGATGAGTGACCCCCGCTGCTAGAGCCCAGGACTCACTCTGCCTTGAAATTTGGATGTGCCTCAGAAAACAAGGACTCCTGGAGTGGCGCTGCTGCTGAAACTCAAGATTGGGCCAGTGCTGAAGTTCAAGGCTTGTTTAGCTTTTGTGTCAAAGGTCAAAGCCAAGTGTGCTTCCGATCGAGGCTGATGTGGTGTCTGCCAGGGCGACCCAACCCAAGAGTGGATTCCTGCCCGCCACCTGCGCGACCCTGGCTGCTTCGTCTGAAGAAAGCATGGCCCACCACTCCCAGCTGCTGCACCTCTTCGCAGGAGGGTGAGTTTTGCTTTGCAATGTCATTGTTGGGTTGTTTTTGTTGTTCTTTCATTCATACTCGTACCAGGTGCTGCATGGCGGTCCACCGTCCACCCAATGGCCAGTTGCACCCAGGGCACCCTGTCCCCGACTGATGTACCATGTCACCCATTGGGTGATTGATTCAGCGCCCAGGAAACCCCGTGCATCACCCCTAATCCAATTTCCTGAGGGCAACCGGTGAAAGGATTAGTCCTTTGCATTGTAGGACCAGGCGTGTATTGTATGTGTATGTAGCTGGCCGAGGCGGGCGGTTTCTAGCACAAACAGGCCCTAGGGTGAAACTTAAGCTTTTTCGGCCAGCCCACTGTTCTTTGGTTTGCATTAGAAGTGCACGCCTTCTATGTGTGTAGCAGAGTGCACCTACGCGGTTGTGACATTATTTTATTGGAATTAAAAGAGTGAGATTGTTTGCGGCACCGAATCAGGCAAAGATGAGACTTTTCTTTCATCGCTGCATGCAGAGGAGCAGGGGTCGCAATGCTCGTCTCTGTTGCGTGCTGCAGTCCAGCCGTGACATTGAGTCAGTGCACTCACTCCTGCGTGGGGCACAGACGCGGCGATGCACCCGTGACGCGTCATGTGCTGCGTTCAGTGGGAGGGCACAGGTGGAGCAGCCGCCACTGCAGCCAGGCACAAGCATATGGCCCTGATTGGGCTGAGGGCGGCCGTGGCACCCCTCGGTCAGGGGGCCTGAGGCGTGGGCATTACACGGTGCAGGCATCAAGGGGTGCTGCAGCGTCACCCGTGGGCACGCGTAGTGAGGCACCTGTCAGTGCAGTGTATTGGCTGGGGGCCTGGAGACAGGTAGACCTGCTGCTGCGTCTCTCATGGTGAGTGGCAGCACGGCACGGGGGTCAGTCAGTGCAGTGCATCGGCAGAGGGCCAGGACACAGGCATACATGCTGCAGCCTCACCCAGTTGCAGCACGGCACGGGTGTCAGTCAGAACAGTGCAATGGTGCAGCACGGCACGGGTCCAGGTCAGTGCAGTGCATTGACTGGGGGCCTGGAGACAGAAAGGCGTGCTGCTGCGTCACTCATGGTGAGTGACAGCACAGCACTGGGGGCAGTCCGTGCATCGGCAGAGGGCCTTGAGAGACACAGGCATACATGCTGCAGCCAGGTGCCAGCCAGCACAGTGCATTGGCTGAGGGACTGGGGACAGGCAGACCTGCTGCTGCGTCACCTGTCATGAGTGACAGTCCGGCACCTGTGCCAATCAGTACAGTGCACTGGCAGGGGGCCTGCAGACAGACAGACGGACAGCCGTGCTGCAGCGTACCCAGTCATGAGTGTCAGTCAGTAGAGTGCACTGGCTGAGGGCCTGGAGACAGACGGACAGCCGTGCTGCAGAGAGAGTCCCCCAGCGCGTCACTGCTGTCAGTGCTCGGGCCGCCAGGGGTTGCGCCACCCCTGGCAGGCCGCTCTTCCCGCCAGCTGCCTCTGACGTGTTTGCAGTGGGTCCCCTGGGGGTGTGTGGCGCGGGCGCGCGCTCAGTGGCCGCCCCTCTGCCCCCTCCACGGGGCCTGGAGTTCACACTGTAAACATGTCTGGTTCCAGGGTGAGGCCTCGGTGCCAGCGGCCAGGGTGGGTGCCAGCCTCCAGGGCGCCTGAGGATGGGGAGGTCTGTGTGGTGCCAGGGGGGCCCGGCCCCTCACACACCTCCAGGGTGAGGCCTCGGTGCCAGCCTCCAGGGTGAGCGCCTCAGTGCCAGCCTCCAGGGTGAGCGCCTCGGTGCCAGCGGCCGGGGTGGGTGCCAGCCTCCAGGGCGCCTTGCGTCATCGCCTGAGGGTGGGAGAGGTCTGTGTGGTGCCTGGGGGGCCCGGCCCCTCACACACCTCCAGCCCCTGGCACGCGCCATCGTGCGTCACGCGCGCGCTGTCCCCGGGGTCAGGGGCATCCGTCCAGCAGCTTCTCAGGCCAGGGCTGCAGGGAGTTTTTTTAGTTTATTTGATTATTTTCCTCGGGGGTGGGTTGCCAAATGCAAGGGTTGGGAGCTTAGACCTAAAGTTAAAGAGACTCCATGACCAAAGGCGATAACAATCCCTGTCCCCTCTACACCTGCCAAAACATTGGGGGTCGTAATCAACAACCATGAAAAATCAAATCGGATCTGTGATCTCAACCTGCTGTTTCCGGTTAAGCAAAATAAGGAAAATTAGCAGGTTCCTTAATCAGGAAGCAAAAACACAGGCAGTCCTCGCGATGCTAATATCCCACATCGACTATGCCAACTCCCTCTATCTTGGCATTCCGGCCTACTTCACCAACCGCCTTCAAATGGTTCAAAACCAGGCGGCAAGATTGATTCTCCAAGGTAACAGGCGCCAACACATCACCCCTCTGCTGAAAAAAACTGCACTGGCTCCCAATAACCCAGAGATGTGCTTTTAAGATGGGATGTATCATCTTTAAATCCCTAAATAGTAAAACCCAAAGTTCATCAACAGCCTGATCAGTAGATACATCCCTGCCCGTAACCTGCGATCTGCCCACCTGCATCTCCTGCTCATACCCCCCTTCAGGCTTAAACGTGCGGGGGGACGAGGTTTGCCACCATAGGCCCCAAATTCTGGAACTCCCTGCCTCTGGAGATCAGATCCTGCACTGACCTCATGAGTTTCCGCAGACTCCTGAAAACTTGGCTATTCAAACTGGCATACTAGTAACACCTTACTACAATTCCCTTAGAGCAGCGCCAAGAAACCAACCTGGTGTACGTGCGCTCTACAAATAAATTTTAACATAACATAACAAGAAAGCACCAGTGCACCTAGAAGCATACTTTTTAAGACTCACTACTGATAGAGGCCAAGGTGTGCCTTCTTGCAGGATATAAAGTGAGGGAGAATGGGCTTCCTGGTGACGAAGCATGCACTATAAATGGGAAGGGGGGGGGGTTGGGTAGTACAAGACCTTTTCTGAAAAGTCCATCCAACTCTGATTTATGAGACAAAAAAAGAACGCAATGTTCAAAACAAAGGCTTGCTTACATTTTGTTGCTAGCATACATGAGTTGAGGACACATTCACAAATGCACCGGACACACCTAAGAAGAAAACGTCATGCAAAACAAACTTCGATCTTCATGCTTACGAACTGAATGTTGATCTGCTTGTTTTGTTGCAGGGCCGCTATTTTCTGTTAACACCTTCGCTGCTGCGGCGGCTATTCCGCCGCAGCGCTAACGGTCGCGGGGGGGGCGCGCGGCGCTCCTGCGCTGGTGACAGAACCGTTCCGCCACGGCTCGCGGGTGAGCTGTGCTTGTGACGGAACGGTTCCGTCACGGCCCCGCCCGCTTAATGAAACCCGCCGCGCAGGCGCGGCGGCCGGGCCGTGACGGAACGGTTCCGTCATGAGCACAGCCCACCCGAGGGGCATGACGGAACGGTTCCGTCAATAGCGTGGAACGGGTTAAAAACAAAAATACAATCGTTGACACTTCATTCAAAGCTGTTGTATAAGGGACTGCTCTTGAGGAAAGCTGTTCTATTTTTATTTTTTTATGACGGATGCCCCAGAGAAGGATTGATTGGTTTGTGCTAATTGTATTCCAGGAGTTTGGACCATCAATTCTTTCCTCCCGGAATTAATCTTACTTCCTGAGATGTTCACTTTTTGCAACAGGAAGGGTGGGTACAGGGCACAGCTTCTATAAATCAAACATGCCGCCCTGACTAAACACATGCTTCGTTAGTGGCTGGGTCAGTTGGCGTCTTAGAGACAGACAGGGAGTATTATACTTTTACTATCTATGACCTGTTGTCGAGGCCATCATCATCCCCTTTGGTATTGCTTTGTTCGCCCTAAGTTGGCAGGGTATGCCCAGATGTGGGTCCCTTCCTCACTCTACCATTGGATTCAAGATAGCCTGGCTGATGAGGGTTATGAACCCGAAACCGGTCCCAGGATGCTTGTTTCCGGTCCAGGGAAGACATGGCTTGGCAGTTCGGGCTGGACTGTTCCCATGAGGCACAGGGTCAGACTGATTTGCATATGGCCATGTCTGAACTGGGGTGGTGGAGTGAGCTAAAGAATGGTGATGGATTAAACCCAGATCAGTTGACTGGGGATGAGTGTTTGATTTGCTCAAACGCTCCGTCCATCATCCCCTTTGGTATCGCTTTGTTTTGTTGAAGGGCTGCTATTTTCTGTTAAAAACAAAAATGCAATAGTTGACACTTCATTCAAAGCTGTTGTATAAGGGACTGCTCTTTGGGATGGCTGTTCTGTGTTTTTTTGTTGTTTTTTTTGGGTGATGCCCCAGAGAAAGATTGGTTGGTTTGTGCTAATTGTATTTCAGGACTTTGAACCATCAACTTTTTCCTCCGGGAGTTTCTCTTACTTACTGAATTGTGCAGTTTCTGCTTCAGGGAGGGTGGGTTTAGTGCACAACTTCTTTAAATCAAACATGCCGCCCTGAGTATCCAGTGCCTCGCTAGTGGCTGGGTCTTGTTAGAGTCTTACAGACAGACTGGGAGTATTATACTTTTACTATCTATGACCTGTTGTCGTTGCCATCAGAAGAACTCCAGATGGGCTTTCTACTTAAGCAATATGGCACATCGGCCAAGCCTCCAGTGAGCCATCTCCTAGTTCTGACAAGAGGAAAACAAGCAGGGATGAGTTACTGGCCAGTCTCAATTTCTTGTCACACACGCGTATGAAGGCCCTGGTTCTGGTTGGAGGGGCCTCCGAACACTCCCCAGGGAGTTTTAATTTATTTTATTTATTTAATGCATTTTTATAAAGCGTGGACTTTACCCGAAAGTGTCAGAGCGCTTCACAATAGAACCAGTTACGTTACATGAGAGAACTGTTACAGGAATGGAACACATAAAAATAGCATGCCATAGAGTCGAAGCAACGCAGGCAAAAGGCACACCATCTCAAGCACAGCATGAACAGACTGTGCAAGCAAAAATAAGAATACATATGACACATTTTACAATGACTAAAGAACTTCCTGGCGAAAAATAGCAGGCCATAAAATCAAAACAACACTGGCAAAAGGAACACAATATCAAATGATGCAAGCACAGGATGTACAAACAAAAATATAAATATATGTGGCAAATATACAATGACTAAAGAACTTCCTGGCGGGGTCTGAGAAGGAGGGAATTAGTTCTGAAAGTGTCTTTGGAATAAAAGAGATTTGAGGTCCGCTTTGAAGATCCGGATGGAGGTAGTGACATGGAGCGATGGCGGAAGCGAGTTCCAGATTCTCACCGCATTACCTGTGAACGATTGTGCCATCAATATGTACAAACTAACATTCCCATACACACCGAATGGGTAAAACCCTCTATTACATCTGACCACATGTTTGAGTGGCTGTTGAGGCAACCCTGTGCAGCACTTGTAATTTTTTTTTGCTGAAAGATGGGTGTTTGGTTGAAAGAACCCTGTGCCATTTACTAAGCTATCAATTCTTTACCCTGGACTTTGCTGGATCTAACCTATTGGGAATGTTTGGGGTGAGTGACTGAGAACCATGTGTCTGTGCCGGACCCTAAGTCAAATAAAAGCTTGGCGGAAGTGAGTAAAATAGGAACATGCATCATCATATAGGTGCCATAGCACCAGTCACAATGAAGTATAGAAAAAATGATGGAGGTATGGTTAAATTAATTTCACCCACTGGCAGTCCGGCCACATTCCAGTCCATCGTTATTTCGCACACCATGCCACCTCAGTCGACCCTGCTCCAATCTGAACAGATCGGCCCATCTGCCCCGGCCCAATCCTCCCTAAACTGGAACACTAGTATCCCAAGACCGGTTTTTAATGTATTCGGGCTCATCAGTTATGCTATGTTAAATGTTATGTCAAATTTACCTATAAACTGCAACCCAAAGGTATGTTGGTGCTGCTTCAGCATTAGGGGTGAATTGACTTAATTTAAAAAGAAATCTTGGGAAATTAGTTGTTGAAAAGCAAGGGTTTTAAAGCTTTTCTGAAGGGCGAGAGGTCGGGAATATATTTGATATGTGTTGGAAGTGAATTCCAGAGTTACGAGGCATTTAATACAAAGACTCGTCCTCCCCAGGAAGCAAGTTTGCAGTTTGGAATCACCAGATTTTTAGAACCAGCGGAGCGCAGTTGTGTGGATAGGTGGTACCACTTAAAGCTTTTTTGTAGGAACTCTGGGCCTTTTCCGAGGAGTGCTTTGTGTGCAATACAGTGGACCGTACGAAGTGCATGTCTAGTGGAATGATATTTAGAGAGGCCCAAACACATGCATACTGCAGTGTTCAATCTCTTCATGGAGCCCCTCGCAATCATCTTGAAAAAAGCTGGAGTGAATTACCACCTTTACGCTGATGACACCCAAATCTATTTCAAAATCAAGTCTCCCAGCGACATCCGACACCTCAATGCCACTCTAACCAAGATCCAAACTTGGTTCAACGCTAACCACTTAAAGCTCAACCCAGATAAAACAGACCTAATCCTATTCTCTCCAAAAAGCAACCATCGTCCAATCCAAGAGTGGCTCAAGAATCTGGTCGCCCTAAACTGCCCCATCGTCCTATTCGACTCAGTTAAGTCTCTAGGCATCACCCTTGACAAAAACTTATCTATGGAGGCCCACATCAAAAACTCTGTAAAAAGTGCCCTTTTCTCTCTAAAACACACCAAGAAATTGAAACCTTTTCTTACTCATGATGACCTCAAGACAGTAGTCCAATCCCTAGTTCTCTCTAAAATTGACTACGGGAACGCCATCCTAACATGGACTCCAAAAGCTCACCTAGCCCCTCTAAGGGCAGTGTTGAACATGGCCGCTCGACTCGTATCTGGAGTAAAAAGATTTGAACCCATCACTCCAGCTCTCAACTCCCTCAACTGGCTTCCCATGGAAGGGAGGTGTATTTACAAGCTGGCCTGCATCACACACAAAACCCTTCACTCTCCGACCCCTAACTACCTGAATAACAAACTGGTAAGAGCAGGACAATCCAGAACTCTTGAGAAGCTCCAACTCACTCCTTCTTATTCCTCCGAAACTGAAAAAGAAAACCACACAGTACCGATCGTTTTCTGGCAACGCTCCCAGGATGTGGAACGCTCTCCCTAGAGTCCTCAGATGCAACCCCTCCTTCTCCTGTTTCAAAAGGGACCTGAAACTCCATCTCCTTAACAACTACTTTCCTGAACAACGTCAACTAACCTAGACTTCAATATCCGAGTTTACTCCTCTCTCTTGACACTCAAGGATAGTTGGTGACCGGACTGTGTTAACCACCTTATTTTTCATGCTGTATTTTTTTTTATCACCGGTGTGCTTCCTTACTGCCTGCCTACTATATAATGCAATTTCCGTCTGTTTTTTTACAGGGTGTATGTAAAGCGCTCTGATACCTACGGGTCAAGCTAGAGCTATATAAAACTTTTAAAATAAAAAATAAATAAACACTGATGTTTTTAGACCCTTTTTAAAACATGAAGCACATGCAGAAAGTATGTTTTGCTGCTACATGCCTATGTCCACCTGGCAAGTAGTGCTGCTGTCACACTTTGTACATGCGGTGACAGTTGGTTTGGAGTAGTCCTGTTTATGTACCGCGTGTACCAGGATTACCTCTTTTTTGTTGTACTGCTTCCGGCACAGCTGCTGCCACATTTTTCTGTACACTTGAATTGGGTAATGCTGCTGCTTCCACATTGTTTTTGTACGTTTGGTACGGTTAGCACTTCTTCTGCCTCACTTTGTTTCTTCTGTCCACTTGGCAAGAGTTGCACTGTTGCTGTTTTATGACATCTGTGCAAGTTGTTGGGGGTTGTAAGACCCCTGGTAACTTTTTTTGCGCCACATTGTTTTTGTGCACTTATGTGGGTAGTACTGCTGCCACATTTTCCTGTGCATTTATTTATTTTATTTATAAAGTTTTATATAGCGCAAACTTTATCCCGAAGGGTATCAGAGCGATTTACAATTTGAGGGAAAGGTAACAAATCAGAACATTAGTCTAACATGGAGAATCTAAATGGCATTTAATCAACTAGTACAAACATAACAGCTCAATATAACCGGAGTGCACGAGTAGGAATGGGCTATGCGATGGAGCATAGAGAGATACGGTAATCATATGCAGCAATAATAACCAGTACCCAAAACAATAATCGAAAGAAGAGTTAAATGAGGAGTTTAAAAGGCATTGAATCAAATGTTGAACATCTAACAGATCATTTATACACCTGGGTGAACGAAGAATGTACTAGACGATACATTTGGTATAGTTATCACTGCTTGCACGAACTGTTTTCACCGACTCCATTTTTTGTACATTTAGCATGGGTTGCACTGCTGCGAAATTGTTGCTGTCTGCTTGGTACTGGTAGTGTTCCTGCCACATTTGTTTGTGTGATACATAGCACAGGTTGCACAACTGTAACATTGGTTCTGTCTACTTGGTAGTACTGCTGCCAGATTGTTTTATTATGCTTAGCTAGGGTTGAAGTGCAGGAACATTGTTTATGTCTGTTTGGTACTGGTAGTACTGCTGCCAGATTTTTTAACCCCTCCGCTGCGCTGAACGTTCCGCGCTGGTGCGGAACGTTCTACTGAACGGGCGGGGCCGCGACGTCCAGCGGACATGCGCAGCACTACCGAGGTAGTGCACACGACGTCCGCTGAACGTGCGCAGCATTAAAGGGGTTAATGATACTTAGCACAGGTTGCACTATTGCCACATTGCTTCTGTGTGCTTGGTACAGGTAACACTGCCTCAACCACTTTTGTCTTTTTACGCTTAGCATGGGTTGCACTGCTGCAGCCGCCTTGTTTTGTGCACTTAGCACAGGTTGCACTGCTGACACATCATATCTGTACATATTGTATGGCTTGCACTCAATGCTGCCACCTTGTTTCTGTACTCTTTGTATGAGTAGCACTGTTGAGGCCACGTTGTTTGTGTATGCTTAGCTAGGGGACTTCTACTCTTGATTTACGTAGCATAACAGAGGTCGCATAGTTTCCGTACACTGGCACATGGAGTCCTCCTGCTGCCCCACTGTTTCTGCACCATTGCACTGCCTTGCTGAACAGTCTGTTCTTTGCTGCATGAGCTGGCCTGGTAAAAATATACTCAACCCTGCTATTTTAAGTTTCCCATTAAGTCTCTGGTATGAGAGACCCGAAGGTTTCTCCAGGACACATGATAACAATCATAAACAGCAGTCTGTCTTCCTCTTCCATAGCCTGGGCACTTCCTGGTTCATGAAACTCTGTTAAACGAAGCCCACAGGTTCAGCTTTGTGTTCAGTGAAAACCTGTCGTGTGATGACCACGGAGATGCTTGTTTTGTGTAAGATTCTGATTGTGTATAGTAGTTCTGTTCCAAAAAGGTCACCATTGTTGAGGTTGTTTGAAAAGGAACAGTAGTTTGTGGTGCACTGAGGACTGAAGGTCACATCTTTCCACAAATCAGTTGTCTGGGTTCAGCTTTGTTGTGTTGATGAGGAAGCAGCCTCTCACAACACAAATGATTCCTCGCTTTTCAGAACAGTTTAATGAATTCATAAAGTATACCTTCTTTTTTTATTACAGTATTTTTTTTTTGGGTGATTGGATTGTACTGCTTAGAGTTACTTTCCTGGTGCAACACACATCTACCCTGAACATATAACCCATTTGCCTCATTGAGACCAAGACGTACAGCAAGTACTGACAAAGGCAAACATATTGACTTTTGTACAGTGCAACTGTTTTCTCAAGTAAGACACACATAACTGGTACAGCACAAAGAATTTGAGGCACAAGCCCTCTCACACAAAGAACAGGCACATCAAAGCAGCAGCAAGTGCAAGCTTCCCTCACTTATGGGCAACAGAGCAGCAAGCACCCCTTAGAGTGCCAAAAGAGGCCCTTTAAAAGAAGGATTGGTTCAAAAAAAGATGATTGGTGCACAAACTGTTCGAACTAACCACTGGCTAATCCAAGAGGCCTAACTTTCAAATGAAAATGCCTGGATGCTTCCATCTGTGCAGTTACTCATCCATCTGCTCTTGGGTACAAAGGAACAAACATTAGCTAGGGACTACTATACTGCACCCTTAAAGTTCCACAAAATACGTTCACTTGTTGTCCATCTCTACAGGTCAGCTACCAGATGACCCAACATGGAGAGAAGTTTTTATATATTAGAGAGCTAACACAAGATAAAATGTGCAAAAAATCAAGTAAAATTCACAATGTTGATACGGTTTTCTTATTGTTTACATTCTTTATTGCCTTCATAAAAGAACAAATGTGCAGCCAACACGTTTCGCCCGAAATAGAGCTTCACCAGGGCTACGACTTATAAAGAATAAAACATACAGTAACCGCTTCTTTTAAAAAAAGACTTTGAGTTGAAACATTGTACAAACAGGCAGGGAGTCTCAAAATAAATGCAAAGAACATAAGCTCTCAAATAATACTACAAGTGTAATGTGAGGCCATAAGGTTGGGGATTACACTGTTACAAATCTCATTCATCTGTCCTTGTATTCAGCTACTCATTGCCCAGTCACTGAATCACTCACCCATTTACTCCTATATCTTTTTATCCACTAATTGACTCATTCTTTCAATCAATCAATCAGAGGTTTATATAGCGCGCTATTCACCCGTGAGAGTCTCAAGGTGCAGGGGAGGCGGCTCTGGATCAGTGGAAGAGCCAGGTTGTGAGGTTCTTCCTGAACGTGTGCAGGTTCGGGGAGCGACTTTCACACTCCCATCCATGTATTTTTTTTCTGCTCATATGTGAGGGTTGTTAATGTGCTTCCAGTATTGAGTAACTGCTAGTTTGTGAATGCTGTCAGTGGTGCAAGACTTGTACCCTGTGAAGGATGTAAAAAGTACTGCGTGGCTGGTATTTTGAGAGAGGCGTCGGAGTCCTGCAAGAATGTAAGACTTTTAATCTGAGGACCTTGGGTGCTGTCGGAGGTGTGACTACTAATCTGTGAAGGTTATAAGACTGCTTCTGGTAGTGTTTTACTGGTACTCTGTTAGAGGTGTGATACTGCTTCTGGTAGAGCCTGACCGCTAATATGTGAAGGTTGCGAGATTTTGTGTATTAGTAATTTGGGTGTTTTCTTTTTTTACCTGAATGTCTTGAGAAGTTCCTTTCTTGTCTTCTTGGTGGTCAGTGGCTGAAGTCAAGCTGTGCTTTTATTTACTGATAAAACAGTGTCACTCTTGAGACGACGCTGCAGCAATCATTCCTACGTGTAGTTAATTCTCTTCATATGATCCTGATGGCCTGTAGTCCTTAAGGAAGGACCCGCAACCATTAATGATCCTGGCTGCCTATTTATTTACTTTCAAGAACCCTTACCAACTGGCTGTATTACATCCATCCTCACCACTAAATCCACCTTACTAATCAGTGACCTTCACATCCTGTGCCTCAACCAGTTGTCCAAAAGGGGGGTGGTGATGGACGGAGCATCTGAACCAATCAAACACTCACACCCAATCAACAGATCTGGGTTTAATCCATCACCGTTCTTTAGCCCACTCTGCCCCCCCAGTTCAGACATGGCCATATGCAAATCAGTCTGACCCTGTGCCTCATGGGAACAGTCCAGCCTGAACTGCCAAGCCATGCCTTCCCCGGACCGGAAACAAGCTTCCTAGGACCGGTTTCTGGCATTACAGCCAGCTTCAGCCCGGCTTGCTTGAATCCAGTGGCAAAGTGAGCAAGGGACTCAACGTCTGAGCATACCCTGATAACTTACGGCGAATGAAGCAGTACAAAAGGGGGTGGTGATGGACGGAGCATCTGAACTAGTTGTCCAGAATGTGAGGCATCAGTTAGAATGGTGAGCAGTCTCAAACCCCTTCACCGGACTCATTAGTGCATAGAATTGCCCTCTGCTCTGGTACCCTGCCTCCAGGCAGAGGTCTATAACAGTTTCCGCAGCTGCTCTCCCTGGCTGATCCTTGTCCCAGAGCATCAACCCAGAATTCAATCCAGCTACCAGTACTGTGAACACACATTGTGCATATGTGCAGCACAGTGGCCTCCACGCCCCCGGCACATGTACGGTACATTGAGTTAAATGGAAGAAGTTTGTTCTCAACCAGGCAGGATCACTGTACAGGGCATATGCGGAAAAGCACATTCTTGCACCTGCACCGAAGAATTGCGATTCTCCTATTACCATGACCAGAGATTCTGGATTTCATTAAAGACACAGAGGCTAACATTAATTGCACAGTAGATGAATTAGTATAGTGCAGCAGAGACACCACCGCTGCTGTCATCACCCAGTTGGATGGAGGAACAGCCGCTCTGAGGGAAGCCCGGCAGTTGTCAGAATAAAAGATAATGTGATCACAGCCACGGATGAGGCAGCAGGCACACCATAACAGCTCAGCTGTTTGTTTACTGCAACAAGCACAGCCCACTCTATAACCTGCTGCATGAACATGGGGAGACCTGATGCTATCTTAGTGAGTCTGCAAGGAACAGATGCCATGTTTTACTGGCCCTGCTACTGCTGGCTAATGCAGCAGGGCACTCTACTGGAGAAGCGTGGCTCATTGGTTAGAGCGGCAGACCCTGATGCAGAGCTCTGGTCCGGGACCAGGGTTCAATTCCTGCCTCGGCGGGTCTTGGGCTCAATTTCCCCGTACCTGATAATTCTCGCCTCGGTGCCTATTCTAATCATGGGTCCCACTCTGTGACTCTGGGCAATAGCTTGCTTAATCTCCACAACGGCCCCAGCAGCGCTTGGATGCCTGGCTTCACCTTGGGGGTGCCCAGGAGTGGACATTTCACTGGAAAGCCAGGAAGGGTTCCACAGCGGTATGAATACAGCGCTACGAGACCTCAGGGTAGAAGGCGCTATATAAATACACACACATTTACATTACTGCGTCTGCTCGAGTTTGGGATGGTACAGAAGGGCACACTTAGGGAGATGGACAGTAGCAGGGCTGGTTTCTTCTAGGACAGTGGGCAATAGTAACGTATCTCTATTGCAGTTCACATGAGGTTGTGGTCGTTCTTAAAGCATGTGTCTCAGAGAGGTCAGGGGTTACTGGGATCCAGTTTTATCAATTGGATGTTTCCCTACACCGGGCCCAAACAGAGCATAAAATGCACCGCCTTAGCACATAACCCTTAGGGTAGCGAGGCAGATCACTCCAAGAGTAATTCAGGGAGGTTGTGTGGGGTACAAATTCAGAACTACGCAAAAGCACCCCCTAACACTTAATAAAGTTTGCTTCATAAACAAAAAGCTACTTCAAATTACACACAGTACTAAATACATTACAAATGTACACAATCCAAACCAGACCTCCATTAGCCCATCCTAAACTACTAATCTATGTGAGAAAATCTGTGGGAAATAATGCAAACCTCTTTCCTGTGATGTCTGCCACTGAGTTCATAATGTGAAACCCACTCCTACTGCGTTTATCAAAGTTTACGATGTAAACCTCCTTCTTCCTGTATTTGTCACTGGGCTGCTCAGGTAAAAACACTTCCTGCGTAATTTGATACGGGGTTGATGTTAAAAATGTCTATTGGTTAGGGGTAATTGCACTACATCAAAGGTGGTTTAAAGCAACCGCTTATTGAACAAATGTCCCTAAAAAAATATGGCCAACAAAGGTTGAAGCCAAAGCCTTTCCATCTTTATTGCTTTTTAATTCTTTTCTTTTTTTTGTGAATGCATGAGGTTTGCAGACAAGAAACGCTCCCTCGTGCCTGGCCTTAAAATAGAAAAAAAACACGAATCTGGAAAAATGGTTATGTGCTATGGTTTGGGGGAGGAAATCATATTTTGGGTTCATTGATGGGTTTGAAGATGGCCAGTGATGGAGAACCACGAGGAGGCAGTGACTGGATCACGAGCACATCTTAATAGGCTGTCAGAGCGGATATACTGCTAAAAGGAGCCCCAGTGCACAAAGCGGGACAGATCAACTTGGCGTAGCTGAGATAGAAGAAGGACTTGAATGGATCAACGAATTGGCCTATCCAAGCTAAACTTGGTAGCACTGGTCTGCTGACCAGCAAGCATTTTATCTTCTTCCTTTCATCAGCACAGTGCAAAGGCGAACTTCAAACAAACTTTTATAGATACTGTTTTCTTTCAAAATACTTTTAAGATGTAGGTATTTAGAAAGTGAATCAATAAGGCTATTAATTTCATTACACATTATAAACAATTAGGTGAATATGGTGCTGTTAGTATGTGGGGGTGTAATGTATGCATAGTATATGCTTCATGTAGTTCTTGATGTCATTGTGGTAGATGGTGTGTAGATATTAGAGATGCTAGGTGGTATACGTGCCCTTATGGTGGTTTGTAGGTCGTAGAT
Source organism: Lissotriton helveticus (assembly GCF_964261635.1). NCBI lineage: Eukaryota > Metazoa > Chordata > Amphibia > Caudata > Salamandridae > Lissotriton > Lissotriton helveticus. The sequence goes on along the minus strand of NC_136068.1, from coordinate 72,766,485 downwards.
TTTGTGTGTGCAGGTGGCAGCGTAGGGCGAAGAGTGCCCTTGGCTTACAGCTTAGGTAGTGGTGGAGTGTATATGTGTAGTAGTGCATGGTTGCTGTAGGTTGTGATGGAGATAGCCATTTGTATATGTATTTATACGGTGCAGCTGGTGACCACATGTAGGTGTTGGTGTACATTGTGATTTGGCCTGAACACTAGATGTTTGGGTGGAATAGGATGCAGACTGTGGTGGAGGGTAGAGGTGGTGGTGGCAGAGGACGGTGAAGGGATGCCGCATGCTCATGTATGTAGAAGCGATGGTGTGGAGTCTAGGGGCTGGATGTGGAGTTGTGTAAGGTGCTAGAGGTTGGTCTACAGGTTTAGATTTTGTAGAGTAGAGATCGTGGTCCATGGTGTCGCCAGCGTTGCCACGTGTTTGTAAGGCGACAGTAGTGCAACACCCATAGCATTTTTTCATACCAAAGAAGGTGGCTTTGTAAATAGTCCTTGTTCTGCAGTGACTGAGACAGCTACTGCCACTGGATATCCGGTCTGTGTCCAATGGAAGCATGGATATGTTTGTGGCATGTCCGCTGCAGGTATAATACAAAAGCAGCCAGGACTTATTGAAATTTGACTGGCATTATAGACGAGCACCCGACATACTAGATTAGCTGCCATCCCTGCCCAGAGCTGACCACCATCGAAGGTTTTGAGGCTGCCGGGGTAGACCATCTCTCCCCGCCCTACCTCGCTTCTCGAATACCTTCCACGTGATGCGCAGTTCTTTTTTTGTCCCTCCTTCGCCACCATGTCGCAAAGCGATGCAAATGGAAATCTAAAAGTGCAGCTCCTCACTGTCTCAGTGGATTGGGACAGAAAATAGGCCGGGGCATGAAAAATATAGTGACCTTCCAATTAGTGGATCAGATAGCTAAAAAATGTCTTATAATTGCAAATTTGCACAGTTTTGAAAGTAGAGACACTGAAAATGTGTTTTGCAAGGTGAGGAAGACGCCATGCCTTTGATATTGCTGCAGGCAATGTTTGTGATAATATCAGAGATAGCAACAGTAAAAAATATCCAGAATACCATAGAACAGGCCCACAAACAGCCAAAGAAAAGCCCACACTCTGACCTGTCAGACCACCCCCCCTGGCATTGCCAAATTGCCCTCTAAGCCTGACCGACCCTGCCCGGTGTACCCGTTTGGTGCGGGTAATCTCTTATTACAAGTGCCACCTCTTTGCTTAAAAGTGCAGGTTTTCTCCTATTACACGTAGCTCTCGTTAAAATTAAAGTTATGCAAGCAGGGCTTTAAGTGGAATGAAAAAATGAGGGGGTCTCTCAAAGGGGCGTGGCCGGTGTAATTAAGGGCGTGGCCTAACACATAAGCTAAAAACCTGTGCTTAGCCTAGTGCGCCACCCAACTGGGATTTTGCTGCTTCTGTCATTGCAAATACAGAAAGTAACATTACACCACCAACAAGCCAGGACTATTGGCTTTTTCAATGGTTGTTAGTTGCATAAGATAAATGAGCAACAACCATGGCTTCGTTGTATATAAAATTGAAAATGCTTCACTGTTGAAATGATGACACTGTAAAGTAGCTATAACGAGTCTCTCTAAAGTTACATCAATGGCAATGAAGGGTGATATTGCTGCAGAGTTGAGATTTTTTTTCCAACCTGAGAGCAAAAATGGAGAGCCTGAAAAGGACGCGTCTCGGAACCTGCTTTTTAGAACTGCTGGTGCTGAGCACCGACAGGATCCGGCCTACTTAAAGCCCTGCACGCAAGTACTCAGTTCCAGATAGCACCTGCCTGTTTGAATCCCTGATGTCCGGATGCACAGTTTCACTTCCCCACTCCCGGCCTTCTTCAGGTCCAACCCTCCTGTGCTCTCCCTTGTCTGGTCTGATCATTTTGGCTGATTCAAGCTTAGAACTTATGCCCTTGAAAGTTGTCCTTCAGTTCTGGCAGCTGCCTGTTTCAAGCTCTACCTGCTGGTGCATGTGGGTGGGAACCAGCCTGCCCTGCCCTGTTTATCCTTGGCTTACCATCTCAGTCCCAGCACGTGCTTCTGCATCCTTTAGCTCCTGTGTGATCTGCAGCCGCCACAAGGTGATGGATGGAATGCTTGAATAAATCTCAGCCACTGGCGTTCTCTCTGGGCGCATTCCAGTCCATTGTTTTTCGCTCGCCATGCAACTCTAGACAAAGGTCCGCCTTCTGAAAATAACTACTGACCCGGCTCCTCGTGAGAAGTATGTTTCGAACTGCCAGGTGACCGCCCCACCTCCAGGAGGGACTACAAGCAACCCCGACCGGTCACGCCCTACTTGGAGCTCACCCGTAGGGTGTAGCCTGCATCCTTTGGCAGAGTGAGCACGGGACCCACATGTGCCGGACGTCAGACACCGTTACTTCCTCGTCTCCACTCTGTGTCTCCTACCCCCTCCCCACCTCTTCCCTCCTTCATCTTTGCCTACCTTCCCTATTCCTTTCCTCTCTCCTCTGAATTTCTCTCCCCCTGCCTGCTTTGTTTATCCTTATACCTGATCTCTCTCCCCGTTACCCCTTTACATTACCCCCCTACTCTTCTACACGCCTTGAACCAACGGATGTAACCTGTAACTGATGTACCTTCTGTAACAATGTGTAACTTGTAACCTATGTAACTCTCCTCATGTAAAGCGCTCTGATACCTCCGGGTCTGGCCAGCGCTATATAAAACACAGGTAAATAAATAAATGTGAACTGCAGCCCCTGGCTGCTGTTGAACCTCCGGATTGGATTACGTGTAGGTTGGGTACTTTCGATAAAGGCATGAACCCTAGAATTAGTGGTAGGCCATAACTCCATACTGGTCTGAGCTTTGGTGAAATTGTGCCTTGTCTAAAGCAATCCACTTTAAACCGGAATTCCACACTCCTCTGTCTGTGTCCTGCGGGGAGTGAAAAAAAAATCCTGCCTTTTGGTATGTTTCTATTTACAACAAGGGGTGGTGATGGACAGAGTCTCTGAATTAAGCAGAATACTCTCACCCAGTCAAGAGATCAGGGCTAGATCCAACACCGTTTTTTAGCTCATTGCACCATCCCAGTTTCAGAACCTGGCTGTACGCAAATTAGTCTGTCCCTGGCCCAGTGCATCATGGGAACAGGGCAGACCAGACTACAAAAGCCAATTCTTACACTGGGAAGGAAACAAGCTTCCGGGGACCGGTTTCTGGCATTTCAGCCGTCTTCGGCCCGGCTTGCTTGAATCCTGATGGTGCAAGAGCAAGGGACTCACATCTGAGTATACCCTTCCACGCTTAGGGTGGACAAAAATATTTACAACAAGGGGTGGTGATGGACAGAGTCTCTGAATTAAGCAGAATACTCTCACCCAGTCAAGAGATCAGGGCTAGATCCAACACCGTTTTTTAGCTCATTGCACCATCCCAGTTTCAGAACCTGGCTGTATGCAAATTAGTCTGTCCCTGGCCCAGTGCATCATGGGAACAGGGCAGACCAGACTACAAAAGCCAATTCTTACACTGGGAAGGAAACAAGCTTCCGGGCATTTCAGCCGTCTTCGGCCCGGCTTGCTTGAATCCTGATGGTGCAATGAGCAAGGGACTCATGTCTGAGTATACCCTTCCACGCTTAGGGTGGACAAAATTATTTACAACAAGGGGTGGTGAGGGACAGAGTCTCTGAATTAAGCAGAATACTCTCACCCAGTCAAGAGATCAGGGCTAGATCCAACACCGTTTTTTAGCTCATTGCACCATCCCAGTTTCAGAACCTGGCTGTATGCAAATTAGTCTGATCCTGCCCCAGTGCATGATGGGAACAGGGCAAACCAAACCCCTGAAGCTTGTTTCCTTCCCAGTGTAAGAATTGGCTTTTGTAGTTTGGTTTGCCCTGTTCCCATCATGCACTGGGACAGGAACAGCCTAATTTGCATACAGCCAGGTTCTGAAACTGGGATGGTGCAGTGAGCTAAAAAACGGTGTTGGATCTAGCCCTGATCTCTTGACTGGGTGAGAGTATTCTGCTTAATTCAGAGACTCTGTCCCTCACCACCCCTTGTTGTAAATATTTTGGTATGTTTCAGCAGTTTATTAGGTCTCGCCTGTCGATGCGCATGCGCATCGAGCTTGCGAGCCTATTGCAGCTTAAACAACTTTTAAGTAAGAAGCAAGGAATCGTGGCGATTCCTTGCAGTGCCCGTGACTTTTAAGCTCAATGCGCATGTGCATTGAGCTTAAAAGCGCGTGCACAGCCACAATCTCCCTCAGCCGCATTCCTCCGACACCTTTTGAAGTGAAGCTTAGCTTCACTTCAAAGGCCCCGGCTTCTTGACACCGACATGCCGCTCTCCCCGCTCCGCCCCCTCCCCTGCCCGCCGTGTGCATTTCTCCTCCACCCCCTCCCCACAGCAATGCCCTCCGTCTTGTTTGGCTTTGAAATTCTGGACACCCTACTTCAAAGCCCCAGGCACCCCATCTGCTGCCTTCCGCCTGGCATGTGTTTGGTGGATCCCAAAGGCGACGCTACACCGGTTCCCTCTCTTGTTCTCCTCCCCCCTACTCTCTCGTGCTCCCCTGATACCGTCACTTGTTCTGTCTCCTCAGATGCGGCTCCCTACTCCTCCCCCCTGCTTGTTATTCGAAGGATGCGTGCTTTTTAACATGCACTCCACTGCAGATAAAAAATAAATAAATAAACGTGGGATGCCGTATCTCCCTCTGCCCCCACCTGCCCTTTGCCTGCCTCGGTTTACTTATGGCGGTGGTATGTCAGGTCTGTTAAACTTTTCCCCCTCTGTCGATACTTTCAACAATGCGCACAGTTATACACAGGGTGCTGCCGCTTTAAATTACCCCTGCACAAAGCTCGCTGACTGCCTGCAGATTTCAAACTCCCCCCGGCCGTTCAATAGACTTGGCGGTTATCATGCAGTAAGATTACTGTAATTAGTTTCACTTTACAAGAGGAGGTAGCTGTATGCTTTCAGAGTTTGGGCAATTATTTTTAATAGAAGTCTGCGCACCTTTTAATAGCAAGCACTCGCACAGCGGATCAAAATAAAAGCCTTGTAGCGCTTCTCACAGAATTTACATGGTTGGGTCAAGGGACTTTTAAATATTTCTGGCTTTTCACTATGATGCCTGCATGTGGCTCACGGTGGGCTAATAGGTTTTAATCCTGCACAGTGGTAAACACTTCCACTTTCAAACAGTGCTGCTGGGCGGCAGCTATCAAACACGTCATACGTGTCCACTATTCACTGTAAGCATGGGTTTAGCATGGGTTTATCACCCTGCTTAGAGCATCACTGGCATGTTTTTTTTTCCATTTTGTATATATTTGTGATAGCATGAACACACACACAAAAACACACACAGTTTTGGCACTGACTATCGCAAGCGCATGTAAAACTCACGGTTATCATTAACAGAATGGATTTTTATAAAAGCACAACAAGGGTCTCTTTGACTCTGTAACCTTTTGGTGCGCACACACGGACTATATCGCTTCTACACAGTACATTTTCTGGCTGCACTGTCAGCACAACATATAGATCGTGATTACCAACGCCACTCATCCATTTGCAAAACGAAAAATGTAAAACTCTTCTATTGCGAGACCTATTGGCTATGCCAATGCTTGTATTATATTATGAGAACCGATGGGGAGTGTGATGCCACGGGCGTAGGAAGGCGCCAGCATTGAGCTAAACTCTAATGGAAGGCCATTAAAAGAAGCCGATTGCAATTAATTGCAATGACAAGAACTACTGTATGACGCCATGAACAAACACAAGCTCTACAATTTGAAAGAGATTATTGTTCCAAGGCTCTCTATTGGAAGAGTCCTGGCCCAGATATATACAAAAATAATTCCTTTCAAGTGAAGGTCGAACGAATTAAGGACATATACGCCGACGTCGGGAGCAGGACCAATCATCCCCCCGTTAAATAAAGCCACCGAGTGGTTTTCCAGTACACTCTATAGATATTTTTATCGAGAGTAGCTACGTTAAGTCTTGAAAAAGATGGTCTAAATCAGGAAACCACCGAAACGCGTTGACGCCTTTACACCACTAATCCATTCAATCTGGATGTTACTCGTAATATTGACGGATTGTAATACCCTAGGGTCCATCTTTAGATTTATGATATGGATTTGGCTTTCAATGACAAAAACTAGTGTCTCTTCTTGTTACTCTCGTATTGTTGTTATTTCGTTTTGATCACCGTGATTGTTGTTGTTTTCTTATGCGTTCCGTCTTTTGATATTGACACCAGTACACATTTTTGTATTTTATATAAACTGTATTTTTAAATTGGCCACAAAATCTTTTTAGTAAATTGTTTTTAATTTACATAAACTTTTTTGTGTCAACGCACTGTTTTTGGTCAGTACAGCAGCCCTCAAGATTGTGTGTATGTGATTCTGAGCGAATGAGGATGGATAAAGGGCATTGAAGTTAGGGGTGGGCGGAATTTGCTTCATCGCGTTACGCAAATCTCCGCGAAACGGTAAAAAATCTCTGCGAACATGCAGAAATTCCACAAACACGCTGAATTGTTTGTTCGCGATGCTTTTTTATATTCGCAATCTCTGCGTGCTCGGGGAGAAATATTTCACGAACATGCATTTGAGAACTCGAACAAGCAAAAAATTTCGCAAAGTCGCGCAACGCAGAATTTTGGGCAATTTCGCATTCTCTGCGGAACGCGAAATTACCCAAATTCCGCGAGCGGAACGGAATTTACCGCCCAGGCCTAATTGAAGTAGTCTCCTAGGACCATTTCTTGTTGTTTTCCATATTCCACAGGTCGCCATTCCTTCACTCTGAAAACAGTGGATCTGGGGGGTTGTTCCATCCCTTTGCAGCACCCATTTTGTCTCCTGGCTCATCTAGTGCTGCGTGTAGATGGTCCTGCAAGCAGCACTAGGTGCCGAGAGACATTTTGTAATTCAAAATTGGAAACAAGGCCGAGTCTGTAGTGCTGCTGAAGGTAGGGGCATGGGCCGGCTGGAAGCAAGCGCTCCTTGTTTTAATGTCCATTGACTCACTCCGGGCCGGATAGGCCTCTTATTCCACTGGGCATTTCCCCGGTGGGCTGGGGCCCTTGGAGGTGCTTTTGAAAGCCCAGGGCCCTCCTGCTGCCTCTGTCCCTGCTCTAGCACCCGAGGTTAATCGCTGCAGGCACAGGGAGGCTTCAAGAGATGGAGAGAACACGAGCCGAGAGAGGGAAGCGAAAGAGGAGGGAGGGAGAGAGAGAGAGAGAGAGATGAGAGAAGGAGGGAGAGAGAGAGGAGAGAAGGAGGGAGGGAGAGGAGAGAAGGAGGGAGAGTGAGAGTGAGAGGAGAGAAGGAGGGCGAGAGAGTGGGTGGAATGGGTGTGTGCCAGGAGGTGGGTCGCCAGGCTGGATTGAACTTTTTTGGCATGGCTGCTTCTGGTTCCCCAATCTAGTCTTGAGTTCATGTAGTCCAGAAGCCCTTTCTGACCCCACCACGGTGTCTTCAACCCCCCCCCCCCTTTATGGTGGATAAGGCGCCCCTCCTGCGCCAAGAGTCTCAGAGCAGCTTCGTGGCACTGTAGAAGAGCCTGGCTATAGGAACGAGGCGCACTGCTAGAGCTTTGTCTGGTTCTTCTTGGTGCTGGTAATTTGGGGCAGGGCTGCTGTGAATTTGGGGCAGGGTTGCTGTGAATTTGGGACAGGGGTTGCTTTGAATTTGGGGCAGGGGTACTGTGAATTTGGGAGAGGGGTGCTTTGAATCTGGGACAGGGTTGCTTTGAATTTGGGACAGGGTGTGCTGTGATTTTGGACAGGGTGTGCTTTGAATTTAGGACAGGGCTGCTGTGAATTTGTGGCAGGGCTGCTGTGAATTTGTGGCAGGGCTGCTGTGAATTTGGGGCAGGGCTGCTGTGAATTTGGGGCAGGGCTGCTGTGAATTTGGGGCAGGGCTGCTGTGAATTTGGGGCAGGGCTGCTGTGAATTTGGGGCAGGGGTGCTATGAATTTGGGGCAGGGGTGCTCTGAATTTGGGGCAGGGGTGCTCTGAATTTGGGGCAGGGGTGCTCTGAATTTGGGGCAGGGGTGCTCTGAATTTGGGACCGGGGTGCTGTGAATTTGGGACCGGGGTGCTGTGAATTTGGGACCGGGGTGCTGTGAATTTGGGACCGGGGTGCTGTGAATTTAGGGCAGGGCTGCTGTGAATTTGGGACAGGGTTGCTTTGAATTTTGGACAGGGTTGCTTTGAATTTTGGACAGGGTTGCTTTGAATTTGGGACAGGGTTGCTTTGAATTTGGGACAGGGTTGCTTTGAATTTGGGACAGGGTTGCTTTGAATTTGGGACAGGGTTGCTTTGAATTTGGGACAGGGTTGCTTTGAATTTGGGACAGGGTTGCTTTGAATTTGGGACAGGGGTGCTGGTAATTTGGGACCGGGGTGCTGTGAATTTGGGACCAGGGTGCTGTGAATGTGGGGCAGGGTTGCTTTGAATTTGGGAGAGGGTTGCTTTGAATTTGGGACAGGGTGCTGTGAATTTGGGACAGGGCCCTGTAAATTTGGGACATGGGCGCTGTGAATTTGGGACAGAGGCGCTGTGAATTTGTGACAGGGTTGCTTTGAATTTGGGACAGGGTTGCTTTGAATTTGGGGCAGGGTTGCTTTGAATTTGGGGCAGGGTTGCTTTGAATTTGGGGCAGGGGTGCTTTGAATTTGGGGCAGGGGTGCTGTGAATTTGGGGCAGGGGTGCTGTGAATTTGGGGCAGGGGTGCTGTGAATTTGGGGCAGGGGTGCTGTGAATTTGGGGCAAGGCTGCTGTGAATTTGGGACAGGGGTGCTTTGAATTTGGGGCAGGGTGCTGTGAATCTGGGACAGGGGTGCTGTGGGCCGGGAGTGAGGTACATGTGACCTGTGCGCTTGCTGATGCCTGTGGTAACCCCCTCTCCCCTTCTCTCCCCCCAGGTGCGGCGGCACGGTGGGGGCCATCCTCACCTGCCCGCTGGAGGTGGTGAAGACCCGGCTGCAGGCCTCGCAGCTCAGCTTCCGGCCGATCTGCATCCGGGAGTTCCACCTGCAGACCGTGACCGGCGGCACCTTCACCCCGGCGCGTGCCTACACCACGGGGGTGCTGCAGCTCCTGCGGTAAGTGCGGGGGGTGGCAGTGCTGCCTCTCATTTTACAGATATTCATAGAAGCACGCACGGGGCTTTAAGTGGGCCGGGTCTCACCGGGTGTGAGCACCGGCAGTTTTTTTAAGGAGGCCTCGAAACGGGTCTCTATCGGGCTCTGTTTTGTGCCCTGGCACAGGAGGTCCGTTTTTTTCCGAGCGTTATAGGGGAAGGGAAATCCTTTAACCCCTTGGCTGCGGCGGTAATACTGCCGCGCGCGGCGCTGGGAGGGAGGGAGGGGGGGTCGCGCGGCGCCGCCATGCTTGTTACGGAACCACTCCGTCACGAACCACAGGCGCGCTGTGCTCATGAGAGAGTGGTTCCGTCACGGCCCCGCCCGCTCATTAATTCACCCGCGCAGGCGGGGAATTGATGCCGCGTGGGCGGAGCGGCCGCGGCGTGACGGAACCACTCCTTCATGAGCACAGCGCGGCCGTGGCTCGTGACGGAGTGTTTCCGTCACTAACACGGAACGGGTTAGAGAGTCCTTTTCTCTCTGGGTTTCTCTTCTATTATCGGAACTCAGGAGCAGAAACATTGCCGTGGTGTCACCAGGGCTTTAAGTGGAAGCTTTTTCAAAATTATATACAAGCCATAGTTGCTGCTTATTTATCTTATGCAACTAACAACAACCATTGACAAAGCCAATAGTCCTGACTTGTAAGTATGATGTTACTTGTTGTACTGTATATCTGGATGCAATGACAGAAACGACAGAATACCAGTCGGCGGCACACTGTGCTAAGCACAAACTTTTAGCTTACGTGTATTTAAGCCACGCCCTGAATTACATTGGCCACGCCCCCTTGACAGACTCCCCACTTTTTTCATCCCACTTAAAGCCCTGGACGGGCGTTCCAGGGCTCACAGGTCTCTCTCAGGCTGCAAGGCCCTCACCAGCTCCGGCTGCAGAAAGTAAAGTTATGCGGTAGCCTCGGGGTATACAGAAGGTACCCTCGCAGCCTCCTCCCCACCCCCCCACCCCCCATGCCACCTGAGCTAATCTCCAGTTTGCACAGAGGAGACAGGCACAGCTCTCCCATCACTTTACTTTGGGTTTCACATGCTTAGCAGGCTCAGCGGCTGTACAGCAGAGCTATCTCCCAGGTTACCCAGGCCTCCCTCCGGCAGTCAGCTACCCGAGTACAGGGAGTTCTTGACAGGAGCACTTTACAGGTTCCAGGGATCCTAGCAGCGCAGGGCACAGATGGCACGGTGCCGCCTGGCTGACTCCAGGGCACGGCGGAGGCTGCGCAGACCCAGGGCGCTCCCTCTCTGGATCTCTGTACAAAGTTCACTGAAGGCCTCAGGGGCTCGCTCGGCGCACCGCTGCCAGCTGGCTCCATGCCACGTGCGTCATCAAAGGCCCTTCGCCAGCAGTGGCACCGGAGCATCCTGGGAATTGTAGTCCATAGCTGGATGGAGACGTGTGAAATCCCAGAATGCACTTGTGCTTTTCCTACAAAAAAAAAATCTGAGTCTACATTGGACACGTTCCACCCCTCCCCGGGTTTCATGCAGGGCGCACTAGGTTCTCCAATACCTAAAAAAAAAATAATAGTAAATACAAAAAAAATATGTCGACTGTAGAGCAACTGGTGCTCATGTGTAAAGCGCTCTGATACCTTCGGGTCCAGTTCGCGCTATCAAAACTCCCCCCCCTCCCCCAAACTGTTTCTCACTCACGTGGTTACAGTTGAGGCCTTGTAACACTCGAAGGGGGTGGTTTCCGTTTTCCACATTACCCGCCATGTTTATTACTGACGAATCTTTTACTAAATCTCTCTCCTAGCAAAGGCCGAAATGGTTTACATTTTTAAAATTGCAAATTTAGACCAATTTCCCGCGTTCGTCTTCCCTCGCTCCAGGGTGTCAACTGGCCCAACCAGCTGGCCCGGATTCCGCCGAAAGGAGAGCGGTGTAGTGACATGCCACGTGACTTCACAGGAACAACAACTCAGCCCTGAAATCCACAGGATGACAGCAGTTTTTTAGCCCCCACCCTCTATAATTTTTTTAATTTTTTTTTTTAGAGTTTTATATAGCGCGAACTAGACCCGAGACATCGGGTATCAGAGCGCTTTACATGAGCGCCAATTTCGTTAATGATTAACACATTCATTTGTTTTATGTTGGGCAAGGGGAGATTAAGTGATTTGCCCAGAATCACAGGATGTTGAGCGTCGTTGCCGAGACTCGAACCCGGTTCCCCAGCTTCGAGGTCGACCGCTCTAGCCGTTAGGCTACATCTTCTCCCCGTAATGCCGCACTTTTTAATATTGATAGTGGAGGTAGGAGTCCCAACTGTGCATTTTTAAGACACACTTCTAGAAAACTGATGCCATCCTGTACTAGTGTCAGCCAGGGGGGCAAGGGTGGAGGGTGAGGGGGTTAAAAAATAAAATAAAAAATTGAAAAAAACTTACATGCTTGCAGAGTCTCTCCTCCACGTCCCTTGTCATCTTAACCCCTTCCATGCTGATGACGAGCTGAGCTCGTCATCCGCGTTACCTGCCGTACGTGGATGACGAGCTGAGCTCGTCATGTAACGCGGTAAATCGTAAATTGCCGCACACAGCGGGAAAAGCCGCCGCAGCGTTGCGGTTAACCGGCCTGAACAGGAAGCACCAGGCTCCCCATAGCCAATCACTACGCTGCAATGCAGCGTTGGGATTAGTCTGAGCGCTGTGGTTCGGCGCTCAGACAGGCAATGGGAGCCTTGGGCATGCTCACCACCCTCTCTATAATGCAGCCTAGGTGGAGGACATGCAATGTCCACCCGAGACGGCCAGCCAAACATTCATGCGCACTTGGAGTGGGCAAACCACTCCTCCACCTGCTCCCCTGTGAGCAGCCCGGCCCCACCCGCAAAGCATGCTACAGCAGGAGAACATAAAATGATAATAAAATCAAGTTATCATTTTGTGTTTACTTTATTTCACTGCTGCATCGCAGTGGGGCGACGCCCCTCTGGCCTTAGCGGAGGAGACCCCACTGTCCTGTACTAAAAATGATTTTAGTAAAAGTGGTTGCAAACTCCGCATCAACATTTACTGAATTAATTGGTACTTTGCGAACCGACCTTTGTACTAATAGGTTGGTTTATAGAAAACCAAATTGTGGTGAGACCTAATTCAACGTACCTCATGAATATTAATGAGCAAGGTCTCAAATTATGACCTTTACGAGTCACTACCATCACATAAATTGTGGCCCAATGGAGCAGCAGTCCACTGTGTTTGTGACTGCTTTTAGATAAAGCAATGTTATTATTATTTTTGGGCACGTCGTTTTCCTTAATTCGTTTGCTGCTGCTGTCGGCCAATGGCAGTCGCGAGCACTACCTCGGTAGTGCTGCGCACGTCCGTTGGCCGACGCGGCCCCGCCTGCTTAATAGAATATTCCACACGGCCGCGGAACGTTCAAAGCAGCAAACGGGTTAATAAAAAACAAGTTGATAAAAAAAATCTGTTTTACCACCATCTTATAGGAGTAGGCATTTACGCCATTCCTCTTGATTGCTCTATTTTGCCCCATCATACGTTCAAAGATCTCCCCACTTCCAGCTCACCACCCCCCACCTCATAATTTAACACCAGATTATTTATCCTCCCATGACTGAAACCGCCCCAAACTACTGCACTGGGATCAGGCAACTTACCGTCAACTGTCCCAGCATCGCCACCCTCCAAGGAATACAATCTTGTCATCTTGAACAAGGAAGTTGCTGCAGACCTACCTTGCCCTCATCCACGCTTATCGTGATAATAATGTTCTTTATTGATTGGTTAAAAAAAACATTTACAATTTACGACATGACAAAAATTTATAGAAATGACTGTGATAAAGTTTTAAAACAATTAGTTTAAAATAACTTAAGATTCGGGGGGCCAATAAGATCTGATAATGTTCTGATACAGTACATACATCTGGGTTTCTTGTAGTCTCTGATTTGGATGTTGTGTCTGTTAACTCAACCGTTCTGCTATGATGGGGAGACTTTGGATTGGAGTGTGGCTTCAAGGAGTTTTAACGCTTTATGGACACATATTGAAAGCCCAATGTTTAGCTTGGTGTTGTCAGGGTCGAGAGCGGCCATTATTGCTTGGCGGCAGGATCGAACTCCCAACATAATACATTGGCCTCGCAACAGTGACCATCTGGCTGTGAGCAGTGCAGGGCATGCACAGACGATACGTTCCATTGACTCTGAATGGTAGCCACACAATCTGCAAACCGTGCTACTACCCGGCCGCCGCCATTCCCGGGAGGTTCTTCAGAAAGGGCCATTCTCCCATCCTCAGGGCTATAAACTTGCGTTTCCAATAAAGTGCGTATGTGCTTGACAAGTAGAGTGGCTGAACACCCACTTTAAAATTGGCGATTACAGCCCAGGCGTGTCTCCTTTTTGAGAGTATCGCCCTGTCCGAGTGAAAAGACCACAATCTAAAGGATTTTTTGATGGCGGACTTTAGCACCGGGAGTGATGGATTTATATCCCAGAGGTCTTTTGCGCCTAGTAACTGTAGGCTGTAATCCAGGAGTTGCCGATGCTTGTGGCTGGTCTGTTTTTGCTGTATTTCCTGCCAAAGTCGGGCCTCCAAGGAACCCTCCTGGGCAAGGCGCACTCTGACAGTTTAATGAATGTACCTGCCTCCACGTGGAGTAGTGTGGCTCACTGGTTAGAGGCGGCAGACCCGAGAGCAGAAGTCGGCCCGGGACCAGGGTTCAATTCCTGACGCGGCAGGGTCGTGGACCTTGGTCAGCGGACTCGATAATTCTCGCTTCGGTGCTTACTCTAATCAGGGGTTCCACTCGGCAACTCTGGGCATTAGCTTGCCTAATCTCCACAACGGCCCCATCAATTCCGGGGATGCCTGGCTCCACCTTGGGGACTCCCAGCAGGGACCATCCCACAGGGAAAGCCAGGACGGGTTCCCCAGAGTTATACAGCGCCAGGAGACCTATGGACGGGTAGCAGTGCGCTTTACAAGCTCAAATACATTTACATTTACATTTACACTCCATGCTGATCTTGGAGACCCAATTCAAGTCTCACTTGAGCTGGCGAGGCAGATTTTGACAACCCAAAGGCTCTTTTAAAGATTTTTGTTGTTAACTTGTTTATTAGTATACTAGTTGTACCTTTGGTGATCCCGCGACCATACGTCAGGGAGTTGTTTACTTTGTCTTTCATGACTTTCAACATGGGTGTTAAGCTGGGACCTAGTAGCTGTTTTGCCAACTTTGCAGCAGCCACGTCTAACGACAGAGCTTTGATTTTTAATGCTTCTTTTTGCTTGATAAAGGAGCCTCTTCTATCCAGAAAGATGCCCAGGTATTTGTAACTGGGAGTTGGATCTAACTTTGTTTTGTTTCTGTTTACCTTTTTTGCTTCCCAACAGAGATGGTTTTAGTTTTTGACAAGTTCAGCTCTAGATGGTTTCTTGTCGTATAGGGTAGCAATTCATCCAGTAGTCTCTGGAGACCACGCTTATCCTTTTTTTATGTATATAAATCTTTATGGCTTGATCAATAAAAAATGTTGCAATCAAAACCTCTTCACATCACATAATATTTTAAAACTTTACCACATACACTATTTAAAAGTTTGCCAATACATTCAAAATAATATCCAAAACCAGACCAATTCACCATACATCAATAGTTACTATGACCTAATATTGCACATTTTGCTTATCCTTTGCAAAACCCCGCTCCAAGGACCACAGCTACGGACACCCGAAGTGGCACTCCCAGTGAGGCTAATTCTTTGCGTCCCCTTGTAGATATTGCAGGGAGTGTGGGGGTCGTGGCGAGATGCCCAGAAACAGTGACTGAAGAAGCGAGGGGAGTTACTGAGGACAGACGGGGGCCCGCCCTTTAGGGGAGCCTTGGTAGACCGGGCTCTCATGCTGCATGATGGAGAGGGGGAGGGGTTCGGCGGCCGCGTGAAAGGGAAATGAAGAGCTGAGGAGGGAGTTGGGGGGTAGGGGATGGGAATCACACAACAAACAACAATCAAACAGCTTTCCTAATGGAATAAGAGATCCAGACAGGGGCCTACTAAAAAAACGATTGCAAATACTTAAAGGATTCAACAATAAGGGGAATCATGAGAAAAAAGGTGCATGCAAACAACATCTTACCGCAAGGTGCAGGTAATGTTTTTTTGGTAAAGAAGGACAGGAGATAGTAATTAACACAGCAATACTGAAGAAATGGATACGATGCACATAAAAAATCTAAACAACCGCTCCACAGAGTCACGAGGTGTCTATGAAGAAAGATAAGAAGAAGAGCGCTCATTATAAGTGAAAACAGTGCTTCTACTTCTACGTGCAGTATGCAACAATGGTGCAGGGAAAGCTCTACACAGGGGAAGGTTGGCAGAAATCCCTAAAGTTGGAAAGCTCACTTGTTGGAGAGACAGACAGGTATGATGAATGCCGGTCTAACAGGGGCAGAAAAAAACGCGGCCGCAAAATGAAAGTAAATAAACGCGGCCGCTAAATGAAAGCCTTTGATTCAGCCGGGGGCAGAGCGGATCCCTTTGAAGTCAAGCTGCTGGCGGCACCACGCTGGGGAAGCAGCAGATGGCTGGCTTTGATGTGGTGATGTGAGGCAGGCAGGCGGGCGGATAGAAGCGCGTGCACGGGACACATGCACTTCTGGAAATCCACATTTTTTGAGAGCTTAGTTTAGCTCTTAGTTTAGCCCCAATAGGTTTCGAGTTATAAATAACTCGACCTAAAAATCAGGGAGTCCAATTCGATGAAAAGCTTTCCTTTGTGGGACATGCTAATGCCATCACCTCTTCGTGTTTCTTTATGTTTCAATCACTTAGGAAGGTTTTTCGCTTCATTCCTTTGGACTTTCGCAAATGAGTGATTACTGCACTAGTTCTGTCTAAATTACACTACTGTAATGGGCTTTTCTTGACCGCCCACGAGAGGGGTTGGCCTAACGGCTAAGGCGCTCGACCTCGGACCTGGGGATCTGGGTTCAAGTCTCGGTAACGACACCAAAAACCCCCTGTGATTCTGGGCAAATCACTTAATCTCCCGTGCCTAAAAAAAACCAAAAAAAAAAAAACGAAAGTGTGTCCTCATGTAACGTAACTGGTGCTATGTAAAGCGCTCTGATAACTGATTCGGTTCGGTTCTAGTTCGCGCTATATAAAACTCGGCAAAAAAAAAAAAAAAAAAAAAAGCTCTACATAGGCTGCAGATGGTCTAAAATTCAGCGGCCAGTTGCTTTTAGGGATACCAAAACATCAGTGGGTCTCCCAATCACTCCTCTTACTTCACTGACTCTCGGTGAGGAAGCGGGTAATGTTCAAGTCTCTATGTATAGCTTTTAAGGCCCTTCATTTTGATGACCCAGAATCCATCAGACCGCTGTAATCGATGCACCCGTCCTATGATTTTAAGATCATCCTTCCAGGCCAATCTGGTTGTACCTAAAATGAAGAGAGCCACTTGGGGAGGCAATAGTTTTGCGGTGGCCGCTTCCAAACTCTGGAACTTGATGCCTCTTACACTAAAATCCACAGAAATCTGAATATCTTTCCTAAAGCACTTAAAGCTTGGCTGTTTAATATTTAGTACATCACCTACCTTATTCCACATGTCATTTTGGCTTTTACTCACTACCTCTCTTGCCACCTGGGAGCTCAGCGCCTAGACACCTAAGGGTAGTAGTGCGCTTTAGGAATCTCGATTTCATTTAATTTCTAACTGGGTTTAAAAGTAGCATTTTATTTAGTCCCTTAGTCTCTCATTTGTTTTTCTGTGTTGATGAGCTCAGCAATTTGATATTCCATGGCGATGTAAAGTTCTAGTCCTTCATCCATGTTTAGCAATGTTCTTTTTTAAAATTTTAATTTGGTTTATTGGCATTTTGCACTTTTACACATATTGGAATACATCATGAAACAACAGTTTCAGCATACGGACTATACCGTCTATTCGATTGCGTGCATTCTGGTTTGTTCATATCACATTCTGTTTTATATTTTACAGATACTGGATCATCTGTCGTTTTCATCCATTGTATGTCTTTTTGTCTCCCATCATACGGTGTCCTGGTTTGTTGTTTTCAAAATCTGGTCACCCTATCTTGGATATACCTCTTGATGTCTCTTGACACCGGTCACTACCGTGACCCCATCCCAATAAGCCAACTGATCACCATCTCTGTTCTACTCTCACTGGTCCTCCTCCTCTAAACCGCTCTCCACCCACACCCACTTCCCTCATTTCCTTTCTCCACCTGTGTTCCTTGCCTGGCCCCAACGCACAAGTCGGGGACGCACACGGGTGGACAGCGTCCATCCACTATTTTCTTTGGGTGGACACTGTCTATCCTGCCAAGAAGCTGGGCCCTTTGTAATATGCTGAACATGTCAATCAATCAATCAATCAATCAATCAATCATATCATTTGTAAAGCGCACTACTCACCCGTGAGGGTCTCAAGGCGCTGGGGTGGGGAATGCTGCTACTGTTCGAAAAGCCAGGTCTTGAGGAGTTTTCTGAAGGTCAGCAGGTCTTGGGTCTGCCGTAGGTGGATGGGGAGGGTGTTCCAGGTCTTGGCGGCGAGGTGAGAGAACTTTCTGCCGCCTGAGGTTGCTCTTCGGAAGCGGGGGACTGTAGCGAGGGCGAGGTCGGCGGAGCGGAACTGGCGGGTGGGGGTGTAGAAGCTGAGTCGTCCTGGTGTAAATTTCCGTCACCGGGACACAGTCCGCATAGCCTGCACATTGCCTGCTTTCCCTTCCCAGCAGCAACATGCAGGCGGTGGCGAGGCTTTCTTACTTTCACCTCCAGCTGGGCTACATACAAAGGCGTAATTTAAAGGGCTACATTCCCTCCGTCTGTTCGAGTAGCATCCTGATTGTGCACTATCTTGACCCCATCACCTAGCTGCCAGAGCTCAGGATGGGAAACAAATGCGCACAGCTTGTTATTCCTCACGCAAGTGTTTAAGAGAAACTAGGATTTCGACCCAGCCTGTTGCCTTTGTTCAATCATATAACAAACAGATATGAATGCACTGGAATTTCAGATGTATTGTTATATACGAGTATTTACATGACTAATCATTTGAATGCCGCATTTTTAAAAATTCAATTCTTTCATAGTGCTACTTCTAATGTAGGGTGGCAAAGCGCTTTACATCACATGCACGCATTTTACATTGACAATAAATCATACAAGTGTGTAAATCAATATACAGGATGTATTTCATAACCCAATGATGACGGGGCCAGTGGATTTATGAGGCAGGGACAGACCAAATTGTGCAGCCGGGTTGACTAAATATGTGGCAAAAAAAGACAAATTATTTGGCAAGAGAAGGAAAATTATGTAGCGTAATGCAGTACATTTAGTGCTAGTATTACCTCATTATTTTGGCATTTATAAACATGTCGACATTATGTGGGCAAAGGCTTCATCTCATTGGTACCACTTTGATACCCAAATACAGTACTAAGCAACTGAAAGGTGACTAGACATCTTTGGCAAAGGGCCTTCCACTGCACAGCAACATGTTTCACTATGCTTTTAGTAACTTTTAATCAGTTTGAGCCAGAAATATATATTTTTTTAAATCTGCAGATTATGCCGTCAAATGATGGATTATGTGGCAAATGCGGCAAATCTATAATTATGTGGAAAAAGCCACAACTGTAACATCGCATCATTCCAGTGCACCTTAATGAGGGTTAAAATGTATAGGAGTCACACATCTTCCTTCATAGCTCACTATGCGAGATTAGAACGATTGCTGTTTATGAACTGCAAGGGACAATATAATCTATATGATAAAACACTTAGTTTATGTTAAAACCCACTTATTTACGCTAAATAAAAATCTGTTATTTGCATGTTACATGATGTGGTTTGCAGTAGACACTTTAGCCATCAATGCTGCTTTGAGTCAAAACTTTTACCGCAGAAAACACAGATATCTCTAGTATATCCTTTAAACACCATTGCAATTTTACCATCACTATTATTCCTTTAGATTTACTGGGCACACAAAGATCTCTGCAGCAGGTGTTTTATCCTCATCACTGCGGTGCGAATTCCACCGCAGTGCTGAGCAATCCAATCGCGGGCGTGGTCGTGACGGCACCCGGCCGTCATCAGCACACGTCCACCGTGACTCATGACGGCCAGGAGCCGTCATCAGCGTCGAAGAGGTTAACCCCATAAGATATTTTAGAATGTGGCCTAAGCCATTTCTAAGTAATGTAGCCCATTGTTATTTATTAAGAGTTTGACTTTAAATTGTAACATGTCATACATTCTTTTAGTTTGTTTGCTTAGTTTAGGGCCAATTTGGGAAACCGATTTCTCTATTTTTAGTAGCTTTGGTATTTTTGTAATGCTTTGATACATTTGTATAATATCCCGGTCAGACTACACCATGCAGGCCTCCTTACGACCCCCAGTTGCCCTCAATGTGCAGAAGCTCCGGCTGATTTTTATCACATTATTATTATTATTATTATTATTATTAAGAGTTCTTATATAGCGCTCGATTACCCGTAGGCATCTCGGCGCTTGCCTTGGGAACCCATCCTGGTTTTTCCCTGTGAGATACCCGTACTGGGCATCCCCAAGGTGAAAGCCAGGCATCCCGCCACGGGGGGGGGGGGCCGTAGTGGAGATTAAGCAAGCTAATGCCCAGAGCTGCAGAGTGTGAACCTGTGACTCGAGTAGGCACCGAAACGAGAATTATCGAGTCCGTGGATATTTGGGCTCAAGACCCTGCCGCGTCGGGAATTGAACCCTGGTCCCGGGTCTGACCTCTGCTTCAGGGTCTGCCGCCTCTAACCAGTGAGCCACACTTCTCCACATGAGTTGTCCCTTCACCATCTTAAGCAAACACTGCTCAGCTGTAGCGAGTGAGCTCAACATGGTCCTGGGCTGCAGGTCCCATTTACTCCCCTGGTCCTTATTTTAGGGGTTTTGGAGTATATCAGGATCTCGGGCGGACAAAGCTTTTTTAGGTACGTCCATCATAGTGGCCAAATGAGACATAGCGACCAAGTGGAAGAAACCTGCCGCCCTGCCGCCCCCCCCCCCATGGTGTCGCAATGCGCAGAGGGTTTGTCTGGTGCGCGATGTAGGAGAAGCGAGAGGATGTCCGTCCAAGTACACTCGTGTATGGGGTAAATGGCTGGGTCTCGTGGGTTAAAACTGTACAACTGGCTCTACTGTCTTCTTGCACTTGGTTTCATTTGTTATGATGTACAGAAAGGGGGGAGCTGCCTGCTAAATTCTGGATGACCGGCGTTGGTTACAATGTATATAGCTGTACTATGCATTGTCGTGTTATTGTTCTAAAACTCAATAAAGTTGACCATTAAACAAAAAAAAACTCTATATTATAGGTTGAGTTCTGCTTAGTGTGCATTGGAAGGCCTAGTGCAGTCCTTCCACTGTGATGTTGGTTTTGGTTCCTGTGCCAAGGTGCTGTCATAGACATTCAACCCTGGTATCTGGTACTTGGCTCGCTGTCTGTGTCCTGAACGATGCGTCTTTGAAATAGTCCATTAGGAGACTAAGTTTGTCTTCATATTTGTTGGTAGAACAGGCTTTCTATAATTAAGTTATAGTGGTTGACTACTGCTGTGACAGCGATGTAGGCTAGTGCTATAATTGTCTCGATTTCGAAAGCGGATTCGCTGTTAGTGGAGTATTCTACACTTAATGTAGATTTTTGGAGGTGTCTATATGTAAACAACAAGGACCCCCTGATATGGATCGTACTCCTGGGTCAGGGTAAATAATATCTGTAAAGTAACGCATAAAATACATTTTAATTTGAAACCATCTATGATCTATAGAATACTTTTGTATTCCTTTTATCAATGAATCTATATGGACTAATGCAGAATGGTCTTTACAGAGTTCTATTATTGAATTAATGATTTTATCACATGCTTTGTTCTTATCAAATTAAAATGTATTTTATATGCTAAAACAGTTGTTTAACTTTTTATTATTCTGGTTGTTTTTTGCCAATTAATGTGTGCCTAAATTTCGTTTGTCTGCCTGGGTGCGTTTATTTACAGATAAGATTTTTGGAGGTGTCTGCATATACTTTGATTAAAGCGATGACAGCCTTGTATGGCTGTGTGAGGGTATATTTTTAGAATCTTTAAAATCATAGCTTGCTCAAAGGTTGTTATTCTTTTTAGGGGTTGTAGTTGTTTGTATGCTGTTCTTATATCCTTTAGAAGTTCATAGTAGGTGCTGCTTTGTTCGTTTGGTAGTAAAGCATATACAAAAGGGACATTGGTGTTTTCATATTCACCATGTATGGTGTATGTTTGTGTGAATGGTTTGGGACGCATACTGAAGGTCTCGACCATCAACCAGGTTTGGCATTGGGTAAGTTACATTCATTTGTTTGCTTTAGAGAAAATTAAGATTTTGTTTTTCATTTAAATTGCCTTGTAAAAGGAAGGGTTCCTCATTATGTGTTAGTTTTAATTGGCCAAGGATATCTATGTCTTGGTATGTTCTGGGGGCAGGTGGGTATCACTGGTGGCTTTTAATTGCATTCAATTAGTCATTTTAAAGTGGGGATAGAACTATAGATTAGACCCAGACCTGTGACTCGGGGTGAGTGGTTGAAAAGTTTCAGCACTCTGTCCATCATCTTGTTGTGTTTGCTATGTTCGCCCTAAGTAGCTAAGGGTATGCCCAGGCATAAGTCCCTTGTTCGCTGTGCCATTAGATTCATGCTAGCCTAGCTGATGAGGGGTGTTACCCCGAAACTGGTACCAGGATGCTTTTTTCGAGTCCAGGGAGGACCTGGCCTGACAGCTCTGGCTTGAGTGTTCCCACGAGAAGCAGGGACAAGACTAATTTGCATATGACTGGGCGCAGTGCGCAAAAGAACTAATGGATTAAACCCAGATCTGTGACTGGGGGTGAGTGGTTGAAAAGTTTTAGCACTCTGTTCATCATCTTGTTGTGTTTGCTAGGTGGTGGTTGGCTTGTTACATGAATGGGGACTTTGGGTAGTATGCCTCTTGGGATTTTGCCTGTAGGTTCCTGGGAGCTAGTGCTTGCCTCTCTTGTATCTTGTAAGATTTATCATACTACTATTTCTGTAACATTTGGCGGGGGGGTTGTGCTCTTATACATTTATTACAAAATTATCTTTTATAGTTGCCCTCCCATGGCATGCATTCGAATAATATTTAGTACATTTCCAGTTTATGGTTTATGTTGATGCAATTTCTTGGCTGTAGGTGTAGCACATATGGTTTAACCCCCTGGCTGCGGTCGGAATTCTGCGCCTGTGCGGTGCATTCCGATCGCGGGCGTGGTCATGACGGCTCCCGGCCGTCATCAGCACACGCCCACCGTAACTGATGACGACCGGGAGCCGTCATCAGCACCGAAGGGGTTAATAATGGTTTCCCTTTCTGTGAAGTTATAGTCTAGCCTGTCATTGTATCTGTAAATAGTCTAACAGTATAAATATATTATACATTTTTGTTGTTTCTTTATTAATCTTGACAAAAATGCAGTTACTTGTCATTTATTTACTTGTGTGTTTTGTTGGGATGTTTTGAATGTTTTTGAATTTATTTTATCTCATTTTAACGTGGACCATTAATATATGGTATTTTTTTGAAAGTTTGTCAAGCTTTAAGGAGTTATGTTTATTGTTGGTTGGGAGAATTAATATATATGCATACTTAATTATATATTCTTGGTGCTTTGTTTCGGGCAGTTTGTTGGTTTGGAAGTAGTTTTTTTTCACTTTAGGTAGTTTATGTAAAAAGATAAGTTACAGTGTGTTACAATTTATTTGTTAATTTTTAGTTTACATCTATGTATTACTTGAAATTTCAGTTGAGACAATTTATTTCTCTATTTATCGTTTCTTGCGAGAATCTGGCTGAGTTTCCTTCTCTTGCAGCGTTTATCATTTTTAGGTCTCGACTAGACAGCGCATGCCCTGTCTAGAAGAGACATGTTGTATTTAATCTGTAGGCTTCAGAACTACCCCAGACTTCCCATTTGCTCCATTCATCGCCTGTCTCATATTCTTGGTCACCATTTGTCCCTGGCATGCATGGTCATGCATCTTCTTGTGTTTATCCCTCCCCCAGAATATAGACCAAGTACTTGTAAACATCCACTGCCCCTGTTTTACGACCATTCTAGGACCTTCCTTTTTCTTTCTTTTTCAGCACTCTACACCGTGCTTGTTCTTTTACCAGCTCTGTCACTCACCCACCTTCATGCCCCATCCACAGATGACCCCCTCCCTCATCACTACTTTTTCTTTCATTGCTGCTTTACATTTCCCCAAATTCCTCCTTTTGTAGCTGCTTGCTCCTTCGCACCTCCTTCTGTTTGCCACATCCACAGATGACCCCCTCCTCCGTCACTGCTTTTCCCTTCATTGCTGCTTTTGGTTTCCCCACCTCCTCCGTCATGTCTCTGCTTACTTCCTCGAATCTCTCGGTGCGTGCCCCTTTCACAAATCACCCCCTCCATTGACCCCGTCACTTCTTTAAACCCCGATTGTAGTCTGATTCGTTCTAGTGAGTGGTGGTGTTCTGCATTTTAATGTCCTGTTAGTGTATAGCTGACGTGCAGATTGGAGCATGTGTGCACAGTTGCTATTACTTGGCAAACGTGTGCTCGGTTTATGTTCAGTACATGTGGTTACTAGGTGTGTATGCATGTTTACACCATATGTGGTTGTTCAGCAGTGGTGTTTATAGCTGGGAAATCAGACCTCATGTGAATCAGGTATGCGTTATCACAGGGCATGTCAGAGCTTCTAAAGTACCTGTGTCTGCTGCTGTAATTGCACAACCACGTTTCTCATGTGCAAAATGATTGATCTGTTCTTGTCTCGCTATGTTGCTTCTCAGGGCACTTTTTTACTATTTCCGCATTCACTGGTAAAGGGTTGTGTTGTAATTAATCAGCTCGAGCTGAGTTGAGGAATGTTAGAATGTCATTGCGTCATGGACTGTCGTGTAACATTCTGGTTTTGGACTTGCTGCTGTGAAGACCTCCAACCTGTCGGTGGTTGCGTGAATAAAGCCACTTCTCCCTGCGCCTGTTTACCTGGCTTATATTACTGGCGACGACTCTTGTATTGAAACAGAAGCATTAAGTGTGTCCTGGGCAGTACAACACTGCAAATTTTATCTTTGGGGAATTCCGTTCACTGTTGACTCCGATCATCGCCCCCTTGTCAAAGTTTTTTTGTGTCATCACAGTGAACACATGTCCCATAGGCTGAAAAGATGGAGTAAAGGTCTACAAGAGTTTAATTTCCATGTGCAATATATCTCAGGCCAAAGTAATAAGTCTGCTGACTGCTTGTCTCGTCTGCCTTTAAGCAGCGATCAAGTCGTTGAGGAGTTCGAGTGTTTGAATTGGCTGTCTGAACCCTCGCTAATAAAGGAAGAATGGATATCTTGTACTAGTAATGGTAAAGTTTTTACCTCCCTTAAAGTTGTCATCTCTAAGGGATGGCCGGGGAAGGATGTATGATGTTACAACGCAGGCTATTACAACGCCTGCCTTTACAACGCGGTTTTTACATCGCAATCCATTACAACGCAAAGCGCTTTGGGGTGTTGGATAGTGAAAAGTTTAATTTACTATTCCAACACCAGTCCCCGTGGACACTAGTGAAGGTGTTGGATAGTAAATTAAACTTATTCCCTATCCTATAGCGTCCCCCCAGCGCAATGCGTTGTAATGGTTTGCGTTGTAATGACCGCGTTGTAATGGTAGTGCGTTGTAAAAGTTTCGGTGTAACGGTTGTTCACCGCCGGGGAACAACGATCTTAACTCTGTTTTGAAGCCTTTCTGGGTAAAAGATGTTCTTAGCTTTTGCCAAGGATACCTCACGAGGGGCGACAGAGTGGTTCCTCCTGATGAGCTGAAAGGGAAAGTGGTGAATATAGCTCATGATGGGTATTTAGGTAGGAGTCTTACCAAGGCACGTGTCAGAGCAAGGTATTGGTGGCCTGGAATGGACTGAGTGATAGAGAGTGTGGGCAAGGACTGCCATCAGCGTGCTATTAATGACCAGCCTCATACCGCCACTCAAGCTCCCCTGTCCCCCGCTGAGGTCCCTGATGCCGTATGGACCAAGTTGGGATTCAACATAATTGGTGCATTTGAGTTAATGCCCTCTCATGAAAGATACATTACCCTCTTAGTTGATTACACCTCTAAATGGGTGATCTCCAAGTGTACGAGTGTTGTTAACTCTAGGTCAGTAATCGAGTTCTTGAATGATGTGTTTGTGTCGGAAGGAATTCCCAAATACTTGGTTAGTGACAACGGTGTGCAGTTTACCTCCAATGAGGTTTATGCTTTCCTAAAAGATCTTGGATTTTTTCATCAAGAGACAGCCTTATATTCTCCACAGGCCAATGGTCTCACAAAAAGGATGAATAGGGTTGTCAAAAGCTGTGCCCAGCGGGCATTGGATTCCAAGATTTCTCTCAGCAGTGTTTTGACGGAAACCTGGTGGGCGCACCGCACAGTTCCCAATGCTATTTCTCAAAAATCTCCTTTTGAAGCCTTGAGAGGCAGAGTAGCCAATTCTAAGCTTAATCCACTATGGCTTCCTATTCGGAAGGAGAGAGTTGTGTCTGATGATTTGAGAAAGATCAGGTTGGCTGACTAGCAGCAGAGATACAAACTGCGGTACGATAACAAAATGTCAGTCAGAGTGAAGAAGTGAAAGGTGGGTGACCGTGTCCTAGTAAAGAGGGCAAGACATGGTCACAAAGGATTGTCTAATTTCCTAGGCCCTTTTACCATCACTGCCATAAGGAAAAATTTTGTAATCCTGGAAAATGGCTTTACTTGGAGTATGTCCAGGATTGCTAAATTCACCGAGACGTCCCACCACATTGCTGTTAAACCTGGTCCTACCTCCGTAGAGGGAGATATGAACACTAGTTGTTCAAGCAGGCACAGACAACTTCCTGTGAAATGTAAGGATTGTATTCTGTATTAAAATGTGTTCTTATTCTTTTGCCCAGGTTTAATTTCTCTTACTATTTCTGCACTTGTTAACTCCTTCCCCGTGGTTCTAATTCCCCCGCGGTGCGGGGGGAGAGGGGGCCGCGCACAGTGGAGCTGTGCTCATGACGAGCTGAGATCGTCACGGCTCCGCCCACTCAATGGAACGCCCCGCACAGGAGGGGAATTATCCCAGCGTGGGCGTTAAGCGGCGGTTATGACTAGCTCAGCTCGTCATGAGCACAGCTCCACTGTGCCTTATGACGAGCTGAGCTCGTCAAGAGCGTCCAACGAGTTAAGGCTAATAACGTGCTCTGTATTAGTATTCCAGTTTCTTTACATTTTTCCATGCCTGTCATTGTATTGTGCTATCTTGTTTTTTTTGTTTGATTTTTCTCCATGATTTTGTAAAGGGGAAGTGTTGTAATTAATCAGCTCGAGCTGAGTTGAGGAATGTTAGAATGTCATTACCTCATGGACTGTCGTGCAACATTCTGGTTTTGGACTTGCTGCTGTGAGGACCTCCAACCTGTCGGTGGTTGCGTGAATAAAGCCACTTCTCCCTGCTCTTGTTTACCTGGCTTTTATTACATTCCCAGGCACCATTGTTGCTTAATTCTCTTCAAAGGCGCCAGGCTGAGTCTTGATGTCATCGAGGACAGTCTGCCCCTGAGTGTCCATGCCAAAAGTAGCCCTTTTAATGTAGTTGCCGATGCAATAAATTTCCTCATGTTCACTACTGCAAAGCAGCCGTACACTGATTCTTTCTGATTTTGTTTGTGTAGTTTTATATAGCACCAACACCACCCAAAGGTATTGAAGCGCTTTACATTAGCACCAGTTCCTTTATACAAGGACACATTCATTCATGTAGGCACAGGGAGATTACGTGATTTGCAGAGATTGAAGGATGTTAAGCCAACGCCAAAACTCAAAGCTGGTTTCCCAGCTCAGTAGTCAGCAGCTATGGCCCTTATGCCACATCCTCTCTCATCATCTTCCTAGCCTCGGCCTCAGTTCCACATTTTATGGTTATGGCCAAATGACTTAATCTCCCCATGGCAGTCCGCATTTGCTGTTGGTAGCCTGTCCACCTCCCGCTTGTTGCTGCTTGCCCCGCTAAACTCCTGTGAGCAGATCCCCTCCTCCCGAACTATGCTTTTTTGTGTGCAGTGTAACAACACCACCCGAAGGTATTGGATTACTTTACATTAACACCAGTTTCTTTCTATGAGGACACCGTAAACTTAGGCAAATCACTTAATCTCCCTGTGGCTGCCCGCATTTGCTGTTGGTTACGCGGCCAGCCCCGCTCGCCACTGCTTGCCGATGCTGAACTCCATTGCATAGATCCCATCTTCCTCCAGTTCCCCTCCTCCCCGACTCTGCTTTACACATTTGTTTTTTGTGTGCAGTTTTATGTAGCGTAAAACACCACCCAAAAGGTATTAGAGAGCTTTACATTAGCACCAGTTCGTCAGTGCTCCGGCGCTCATGATGAGCTCAGCTCGTCATGAGCCGTGGAACGCTCGCATGCGGGGATAATTCCCCTGCTGTGCTGAGCGATCCACGGAAACGGGTGTGGTCATGACGAGCTCAGCTTGTCATGAGCACACAAGAACCGTGGCTCGGAGCAATGGCAAAACTAAAACCTGGTTTCCCAGCTCTGTAGTCGGCAGCTATGGCCCTTATGCCACATCCTCTCCCAAGAGGACACCTTTTCATCTCCGTAGCCTCGGACTCAGTTCCACATTTTGTAATTACGGGCAAAACACTTAATCTGCCCGTGGCTGCCCGCATTTACTGTTTGTGTCCCGTCCACCTCCCGCCAGTCTCTGCTTGCCCCTGCTGAACTCCACTAACTCTGTTTTTTTGCATTTTTTTTTGTGTGCAGTTTTTTGTAGCTCAAACACCATCTGAAGGTATTGGTGCGCTTTACATCTGTACCAGTTACTTTATTTTGTGCAGTTTTATATAGCGCTAACACCACTTGAAGGTTTTGAAGTGCTTTCCATTAGCACCAGTTCCCCTGTCGGCAGCTCTGGCTGTTGCGCCACATCCTCGCTTCAATTCAAAGCTCCTCAACTGTTTCTCTCTATCACTTCCACATTTGATCAGCAAGACACCGTCAACACCGAACAAGCATTGGTAAAGCTAAAAGATCTTGGCAATGCCCGAGCTATTGGCTTTATCAATGTGAATGTCTTTTAGCAATGTTGTCTAGCAGCACATCTGCTGTTTAGCATGGTCGAAAGTCACTGAAAAAGGTGCTCTGATGTGGCTATGGCATGCCACGTCCTAGCGCTTTTTTGTGTTAGGAGGGGCAGGATAATAAACTCAACATGGGGGGGTGGCGAAGAGACTGATTTGGGTCAACATTCTGTGATTCTGGGCTTTGAGTGACTTTCAGCCATGCTGAACAGCAGATGTGCTGCTAGACAACATGGCTAAAAGACGTTCACATTGCCAATGCCAATGCTTGTTGGAGTATTTCATTATTAGTGTGTCTTTTATATTGTTTGCTTAATTGTTTGTTTGATTTTATTGGTTAAAGCTGTTTATAGTTTTATTTTATCGGTTGGTTTATTACGTTTGAATTGTATTTAATAGTTGATCCCTCGTTTGGTTAACACTAATTTCTGGTTTATTTTTGTTGTATAATATATAATTTTAGTTATTGAATTATATCGTATGTGTATGTGTATGTGTGTGTGTGTGTGTGTGTGTGTGTGTATATATATATATATATATATATATATATATTTGTATTAATACATGTATTTATATGTTTATAGTTAATTGTTAAGGAAACCTTTAAATGTATGTGTTTTAGGTTTACGATTTTTTTGGGGTATTTGTTGAATTTTTGGTTAGTATATATACTTTTTTATCATAGGTGTTTTTTTTAATAAGTTTTGGGTTTATTTGTAGTAACATTTTTTAATTTGTCAATATGGGTGTATTTGTAAGGATTTATTAGTTATGTTCGCGCTAGTATTGAGATCGATATTGTGTTTGTTGATCTTTTTCATATGTCATGTTTGAAGGTAACGATATTAGTAGTTTTTTTTTATCAATATTTGTAAAAATCGATATTATTCTAAGTGATATTTGTTTTCGATATTAGTGATTTTAATAGTTAAGTATAGGGAGGCGATATTTTTGTAATCAATATTAAAATTCTGAGAGGAGGAGCTTAGCGCGCACCCAAGATGGTCTCGTGAGCTCAGAGCTCCCGGACCTTCGCCACCTCCATCGACTATCCTGCAACTAATCCTGATTTGGACGACGGGCTTTTGTGGTCGAGAACCTGCTGATCACTTATCCGTTTGCGAATTTCGATTTGGTCTCCGGGAACCGAAGATATGGATTTTTGAATATTTGCGGCCTGCTCCATGGCACTGCCCCGGGCTTGCCTACTCTGCCAGCCGGGTAGTAATTGAATGACAACGGCCTGCGCTAACCTCCCTTGCCCGGTCTTCTACTTTCGGTTTCGATTCTGACGATCCTACGTCATTGACCTTGCCTTGGTCGCCCTGGTTGCTTGCTTCACTCAACTATTCGCAACATCGCTCGGAGATCCGGACTTTCTTTCTCTTTGCCTAGTGATTGGTCCTCACTTTATTCTCTGAGCTTCTGCGGGCACATCGAGTGTAGCCATTTTCACTAGGTCTCAGAATACCCTCCGGGGCACACGACCTAAGATGGCCACCAAGCCTGAAGCAGAGAGGCGCAAGACCAGACCGGCAGCTCGAGGAGGTTCTGTCCAATCCAACGTCATGGACCGATATACCCTCACTAAGAGCTCTCCGAGCGGAATGGCTAAACCCCCGGCCGGCATTGAGGACGAATCCCTGCTGGGTGATGACCCGTCGTTGAAAGACATCATGTGCGCCATTGCTGGGATGAAGGCCGCGATGGGACAACAGTATGAGGCCCTAACCCACAAGCTGGACACTGTTGCCATAGATGTCAATCTGATCAGGGCGGATCTTGCAAAAACCAACGAAAAGGTCAAGTCTCTCGACCTGAAGACTACTAGTCTTATCACCGACGTCTCTGACCTACAGACGGAGGTCGGTAATCTGAGATCCGCCCGTGACTATCTCTCCCGTCGCTTGGACGATTTTGAGGGCCGAGCACGACAGAACAACGTCCGACTGGTCGGTGTCCCGGAGAAGACGGAATCGTCAGCTGTGGACCTACTGGTGGAGGACCTTGTCCTAAATCATTTAGCGCCCAAGGGCCTGAGCAAGTTTTTTGCAGTAGAACGGGCCCACCGTGTCCCGGGTGGCCCGCCCAAGCTGGGTGCCTCTCCGCGCCCCATCATTGCGCGGATTTTCAACTTTCGTGACAGAGATGTGATACTGCAGGCTTCCCGCACATCAGGCCCCACGGAATATGAGAACGCTGCGGTCAGCTTTTACCCGGACTTCACCCAACAAGTCCAGAAGCAGCGGCTGGGATTTCAAGGAGTGAAGAAGAGACTGAGAGACAGGGACATGAAATATGCCATGCTTTTCCCGGCTCGATTGCGTATCGTCCATGACGATAGAACATTTTTCTTTGACCATCCTGCAGCGGCTAATGACTGGTTGGACTCGCTGCCTACGGGACGAGGGCGATTTGAACAATCGGAACCTTCCGGTGGAGCGGAGGGCGGCCCGACGGAGCAGGAATAGGGAGCGACATCGGCCCCCGGACCAACGTTTTGACTTTCGGCAGTGGTTCGATGCTATACTGATAATGATTGCTACTCCATTGTCTTACTGGGGTGTGGGTGAGGGGCGGGTGAGACTTCCTCCTCTGGGGTTCTTTTCGTAGATTAGTTGTATGTTAGGGCGACAGGCACGCTGCGAGTTGGGGTGGCTTTTGAGTCTAACGCAGGGGTGCGAGGTGGGGGGTATGACGTTGTTCTGGGGGGTTGAGAAGTTCAGGGATGTGTTTCTTTGTTTTTTTCAAGGCATAATGCTGATGATCTTCTGTGTTGTGGTGTCGCGGCTGGTGTGGGGGGGGACTTGGGGTGGACTCTGGGATGGGGGTAGGGGACTACGGATACTGTGTTGGAACGTAAATGGTCTGGGAGACAGAATTAAACGGGGAGTGGTCTTGCAGTTACTGAGACGCTTGTCCCCTGATGTGGTTTTGCTTCAGGAAACGCACTTGCTGGGTAATACGTGCCACGCCATGAATAGGCGTGGCTATCGTCTCATTGCACACTCAGGTTTCACTTCTGGCTCCAGAGGGGTGGGCATTCTAATCCGGACCTCCCTCCCCCTCGCTGTTGACGACATTATACTTGACGATAGAGGGCGGTATGCCGCCATTGTGGGGCGTTGGGAGGGTAGGGTGGTTACATTATTTTCTGTTTACATACCCCCAGGTCTTCAAACTACGACCTATGCAGATCTGGGAAGAGTGATTCTGGGAGTCCCCGAGGGTTTGCTTGTAGTCGGGGGGGACTTTAATTCAGTAGTATCTGGGATGTGTGATCGTTACCCTCCCCGAGTTCTCGCCAAGTTCCAATCCTGGCTTGGGGACTTCATGGAGGCGCTGGGGCTGACCGATTGTTGGCGCTTACATCATCCTGGGCAACAACAGTATACCTTTCACTCTGGGGCCCACGGCAGCCTTTCGAGATTGGATTATGTTTTGATGCCCTCCTCCCAGACTTCCCGTATAGGGGAGGTGAAACATCTTGCCAGGGGTATTTCGGATCATTCCCCACTGTGGTTGGTTGTGAACGCACATGGGGGATCGGAGGGTCGAGTGGCCCCGTTCAACCCATGGTACCTCCGTGATCCTAAGATTAGAGCGGAACTACTTAAGACAATTGATCAATACTTTGCCGAAAATGTGGGGTCAGTATCCTCTTCTGTCTCCTTGTGGGAGGCGTACAAAACTGTAATTCGCGGGCAGGCCCTCTCGTCGATTGGCAATGTTAAGAGATGTAGACGAGAGGAGGTTGTTCGTCTTGAGACTGAAATTACCGTTCTTGAGGGAGAGTTTGATGCTGGGGTCTCCCCTGAGAGGCTTCATCTGTTGGACCTAAAACAACATGAGTACAGAGCTCTGGTGACTGATGCAGCGAAGGAGTTGAGTCGTGAACAGCAGGGACGTCTGTATGATGTGGGAGATAAGGCTGGGAAGTTGCTTGCTTGGTTGGATAGGAGAGAATGCGCGAGTCGAGTGGTTCCTGTTCTAGTTGACGCGAATGGTGAAAGTATCACGGACCCTGCTGGGATTGTTGAGAGGTTCGCCGATTATTTTTCGGGTAGTGTACTCCCCTGTGTCCGATAGACCGGAGCAGGACTCCCACATGCTTTTACGCGATATTTCGCTACCATGCTTGTCTGATTCTGAGAGGGACCTGCTGGAAGCTCCGCCCACGGCGGATGAAGTTGCGACCGCTATCCGTTCGATCCGCTCCGGGAAGGCCTCGGGCCCTAATGGACTCCCTATAGAACTCTACAAGCTCCGTCCGGATGTGCTGGCACCATATATGCGATCTATGTTTTTGGAATCACTGGCGGAAGGGTTTCTTCCTCCTGACCAGAGATTGGCTTCCATAGTGGTTATTCATAAAGAGGGTAAGCCACGTGACCGCTGCGAATCATACAGGCCTATTTCCCTAATAAATGCTGAACCCAAGATCCTGGCCAAAGTTCTTGCTAATCATCTGGTGGCTGTTATAGGCGATCTGGTTCATCCGGACCAGTCCGGATTTATACCACATCGCAATACGGCACTTAATCTTCGGCGCTTGCATGGAGTCCTCGCGCGAGCGGGGACATTGAGAGAGTCGGCCATCCTGGCGTCTTTGGACGCCACCATGGCGTTTGACACGATTGAATGGCCCTATCTTTGGGCGGTCCTTTCCAAATTCGGGTTTGGGCCCACCTTTATCCGTTGGGTTCGATTGCTTTATGCTGATCCCTTAGCCCAGGTAGTGGTGAATGGACGTGTCTCGGCCTCCTTTGCTCTCGGTAGAGGTACGCGCCAGGGCTGTCCGCTGTCCCCACTCTTGTTTGCCCTTGCTTTAGAGCCACTGGCGGCTTGGCTGCGATGGGAACCATCCATGAAGGGCATTCGATGGTCTCCGGAATTTGAAGACCGAGTATCTCTGTATGCAGATGATATCCTTTTGTACCTCACATCGCCCCGAAAGTCGTTAATCGTCCTTTTCGACGTTTTGACTTCTTTCCGTAAAAATTCCGGCTTAGTTATAAATTGGTCTAAATCTTGCGTTTATGTTCTCTCCGGTGATACTCCTCTCCTGCCCCGTGATTGTCCTATTCCGGTGGTACTAGATGGTTTCAAATATCTGGGAATCTTTGTCACCTTGGACCCCACACTTCGGTATGTGTGCAATCTGCTGCCCCCTCTCAGACGCCTTCGGGCGGATGTCGGGACTTGGAGCAGACTCCCCCTTTCTCCCTTGGGACGAGCTGCGTTGTTTAAGATGATGTCGCTCCCCCGATTCCTTTATGCGCTTCAAAACACGCTTGATGTAGTGCCAGCGTAATATTTTCGTGAGATTGAGAGTCTACAGCGGCAATTGTTATGGGGCGGCCGTCCTCGCATCGCCCTCTCGAAGCTTACACTCCCTTGGTACGATGGCGGCATCGCTCTCCCGGACATTCGTCGCTATTACTGGGCCTCTCAATTGGGGGCCATCAACCATGGCACCTACACTCCCCCACTAAACCCGGCTTTTGCGATGGGCAGATGGTTGCTACCCGGTGGGGACTATAATAGGGCTCTATATGCGAAATCAGCTGGCAAAACTCTTACGGGCCACACCAAAACAGCAGTGCAGGTGTGGCGTAGAGCTACGGCGGCCACGGGATGGGCCGACAGGCCGACCCGGGCTACCCCCCTATATGCTTCGGATAAACTGGGCTCCCTTTGGCAATCGAAGGGATTTGATCGGTGGGACATGATCGGGATCAGTAGGGTAGATGACGTATGGATCAAGGGCAGGGTCAAGACGTTTGAGGAATTGAAAGTTGAGTATGGGCTGAATGATAAGGAATTCTTCAGATATGCGCAAGTCCGGCATGCGGTCTTGTCTGTTTTTCCACTAGGCTCAGACGTGCCGGAGGCATCCCCGCTCGAGGATCGGATTCTGGATGGTCACGTTCCTGATAGCACGATCTCGCTAATTTATAAAAAGTTGATCAATACCAGGACTGATCTACTAGATAGTCTTCGAGGGTTGTGGACCAGAGATGGTCTAGAACTCGATGATGAGGACTGGCAGTCCGCTATTTCTTCCCCGAAGGAAGTGGCTATCCCGGCACGTCTTCGGTTCGTCCAACGGAAAATTTTGCATAGTGTGTATGTGACTGGCCCACGTCTGGTTCGAATGGGATTTTCGATGGATGGATTGTGCAGGCGCGGATGCGGTATGGTGGCTACGTTCCTTCATATTATCTGGGAATGCCCTGCTGTGATACGTTATTGGAACCGCGTGCATGAAGTAATGAGTGAGGTCACGGGAGTGCGATTAATGCCTGAAGCGCGAAGATGCTTGTTGAATGTCTGGGAGCCGAATGACTACAATCAAGCGCAGCTCCGTTGGGCGACCTTGGGCAACATGGTAGCCAAGCGTGATATTGCCCAATTGTGGGGCGCTCAGAAGCCTCCGACACTTCTGGGGTGGACACAAAACATGGATTGGTGCATGTTTCGAGAAAAAACTGTGTATGTTTCCCGTTGCAGACCAGGCAAGTGGGGGAAAGTGTGGACCCAATGGAACGCATACCGTGGAGATATATGTACTCCCCCAATGTCTGAATTTGATGCTGATTTGTCTTCCTCCCAACCTGACGTTTCCTCCGCAGGAATATAGTTGTTTTGTATAAATTTTGGTCTCCTTTCCCCCCCCCCCCAATTATTGATTGCACTACCGCTTGATTCCTCTATGTACCCCCCCCCCCACGGACCACATGATGACCTGTTTTAATGTACTGCCTTGTTTTGTATTGTTCTTTTGTTTTCTTGTTTTAAAATCAATAAAAAGTTTTCAAAAAAAAATATTAAAATTCTGATATATGTATATATCGATATTTGTAGGAACGATATTATGTCAGAGATCCGTCACTTCCTGTGATGCCACAGACAATGTCATGCGCAGTGATCCTACTTGCATACTGCTACTTGGTTACTTCCCCCACTTCTTTTTTAAGGACTTGTGGCCCCGCCTGGCACCGTCTCTTCTGTAACATTGTGCCCTGGCCTCAGTGATGTTTTACTACTGCTTGCCTTGTTCTTCATTCAGTTGCGCTTACCTTACGTCCTCCTCCCCTTATTCGCTTTATTCATCACTCTGTTGTTTCTCCCCTCTTTCCCGTCCAGTCTTGACTGCTTTTACCTCATAACTGTGTCCCCCTGAAGAAATTCAGCCTCACTCTCTTCTCGACTCCCCCTGCTGGAGCCCTCTTAATCTATGCTCCTTCACTAATTGGTGCACTCTCTCCTGCAGCATCCCTTCGGAGCGGTACCAGAGTCCCTCATTCATTTCTAACTTCTTTACCCCCGCATTGACGTCACCCTGCGCGGTGCATCAGCCTGGGCCAAATGCTTGCTGCGTGACAGCGCCACCTTGCTGCCGCTAATAGGCACCACACCCTTGCACCTTTTTGTGGTCATGAACCCCAAAAAACTGTCCCTGGTTTGCTGGCGACCGACGTGCCCCACCTTAGTAGGAAGAGGACCCTGACTTCCTGCGCCCCGGTATTTACTTACCCCAAACTCAGCCCACAGTGTCCCCTGGCCAGTAGGCATCACAGTAGTCCTTTGGTCTGCACCACTTGCCCAAACACTTGCCCAAAAATTTCTGGGAAGGGAAAGAGCCCACATTCACTTGTTCCCACCTCAACCCCAAAGCCCCCTCCACAACAGGGAAGCTGGTTTGGCATTGACTGCATGTTAAGGTACAGATCTGGGCTGGGGCGCATGAGGTAGACCATTCACATTTCATGGGATTCAGTAAAGTATGCCAGAAAAACATCTGTAGCACTTACAAATCCAAACAAAAATCAGTGTGAAAATGTACAATGTCTATTTCCAGAAGACCTCTGAGTAATTTGTCCCCCTGGCCTGTATTTTCTCTTCCATACAGATCTATCTTGCAGAATGAGGGTGCCCGCTCCCTCTTCAAGGGTCTGGGGCCGAATTTGGTGGGAGTGGCGCCATCCAGGTAAGTGCGCGCCTGTCTACCTCCATACACGAGCATTGCATGCAGTAGACGCAGAGGGTGGTATGCTTGTGAATTACAGATTCTTGTACCTGCTTGGGATGAAAAGGCGGCCATGTTGATATAATTTGTTATGTAAACTTGATATGCACAAGCAGTGATCTTGAGACAGAAATAACTGGACATAGAATCCATATCTACGTTCCCCATTGGTTTGTCTGTAGCAGAACTGCAACCGGTCCATTTGATCATTGAAACTGGTTGAACAGGGCAGTGTGCGGAATATCCCCCTGTCGGGATACTCCTGATGAACCGGGGCACCTTAGTAGGTTCCTGGTGTAAGATTGGGCTCTGAACTCCTAGTTGCACACATCTGTCCCCACAGGTTGGTGATGGGTCCACCTCAGAGGAAACCATCCCTGCAGCTCTCACCTGTGAGGACATCTCAGACCACAGCCACAGAGCACACCTGCACTGAAATTGAAATTTGTGTTTATTGTTCAGTTAGTTAAAACCATAACAATATACCAAATCCCAATTTTAAAAGTCTACGTCATATTAAAATGACATCTCTATAAAAACATAAAATTCTAGAGTTATATAATTATAAAATGCTTTTCGTATTATTACTGTGATTTAACATTCAGTTCGTGCTCATGGATTCGTAATTTTTTTTATCAATTTGCAGTTCATTTGGGGGTCATTAGAGTCTAGTCCACATATGATGGTTGATCTACACGATCTTCTGCCTCTGTCCTGAAATGCTCGCCGCAATATTTTGGTTCGAGCTGGTTGCAATGTCTTACAATGACATACAAGATGGATCAAATCTTCTTTTTTTATAACCACAATGCTGACAATTTTCGTTTTCTTTTAGTTCCCAATGGGGCGCTTCCGCAAGAGTAGGGAACTGTCCGAACCTTAACATTATTAATTTCCTCTTTACATAGATGGAATAAGTAGAGTCCAAATAGGCCGCTTGCTTCAAGGTTTTATAGGTGTTGATCAGTGTCCATGAGTGACTTCTTGTGCGAAAATGTTCTTTATCGATCAATATTGAGTGGAACCTTGCAGCTTTGTTTAATATTAATTTGAATGCCTGCACTGTAGTATTGCACATTGCTGAGAAGAGATGCTTACTCGTCTCTTCTTTCATAGAGGACAGCACACCTCTCAGAGCAGACATCTAGTGCAGCCCTTTGGATACTGTGTCACTCACTGGAGGCAGCCATGTTTGCCTTCTCCTTTAGAAGAATACCACTTCACTCCCAGGTGATAACCACAGCTGCTAGCCCCTCAGGGGAGTCCCACATCACACAGGTGACCTCGTGCACCTTTCCTGCAGTAGTGAAGTAGGCTGGGAATGGGAAGAGTGGAGCTTGGGGTTTCTCAGGGGCATTGCACTCTAACCGGTGTTTTCATTTCCTTCCTCCCTCCCAGGGCCATCTATTTCTGGGCCTATTCGACTGCCAAGGAGTTCTGCAACACCCGCCTGGCACCAGAGTCCAAAACCGTGCACATCCTCTCTGCCTCCTTCGCAGGTGAGTCAGGCAGTCTAGGGGGATCTTGAACCTGCTGCTGGGTTCTTTTTTTTGTGGAAACATATTTTATTGTCAGACTGCACATATGATGCAGGGCTCTGCACTCCAGAGACAACTGCAGTATCAAACATTACATCAGCCAGAAGGCAATCGACTTTTCTTTTTGTAAAACGAGCAAATAAAAGAAATGACTATGCATATGAAACTACATCCCCCCAACAGACTGCTGCTGGGTTATTTGAGTATGTTTTGGGCCACAGTTTACAATCTCACTAAGATATCGCGGTGAATGAAAGAGAAAGTACCACTCGGCGCGCCTTTTCGATCATTGAGTTCTACGCAATTTAAAATCAAAGATTCATCCAGTCATTTTATCTTTTTCCCATATAAATATTTACTTTTTTCAAACTTTTACAACGTGTCACTATTCTCGGACACATTTCCAAGTGGAAGAGAGGCACATTACTTTGTGTGTGATTTTGTTTATATGGCTATTCTGACATGAGTAGTCCACATCTGGGAAAAATAGTCACTGAAGTTACCCTGCAAAAGTAAAAGGGGGTGTGATTCTGGGACTTTGTATTTTGGACCATTCGGTGCCCAAACAGCACGTAGGGTGTCCCTTCCCTTAAAGCACCTGTTGCATAGGTCTATGCGTAGCCAGCCTTGTACATATTTTCACCACAGCAATTGTCAACTAATCATTCTCTAATCTAAATGTGAAAGAGCAGCTGGCAGGAGCATGATGACGTATTATGGGATGCAGTAGGTGGAATACTCAGGTTTCCTCCTGTGCTCTGCTGTTGACGACATTCTCTTGAACATTCCTACTCACTGAACAAACATTGGCAAAGCCAATTGATATCGCCTATAAAAACGATTGGCTTAACCACATTTTTTAACCATGCTGGAAAGCATCACAGCTGCTGTGCAGCATGGCAATTTTTTTAAAAAAAACAATGAAGATGCCGCTGTGCCATTATGGAGCCCTTTGCGTGTGTGTTGAACTGCCATGCGGATGCCTACAGAAGTTCACTTTATTGACCAACCAAGCTCAAAAGTGTCCTTCTAAAATGTAGTGTGAGAGCACTTCTAAAAAAAAATTATTAAACTCCTGAATGGGATTGGGTTGAGAGGGTGGGCTGAAGCAACACATCGGCCAGGGTCTAAGCAACACTGCAAGCGGGATTTAATCAACACAGCGGGTGAGAGTTAAGCAACAGGGTGTGGGTGGCTAAGCAAAACCGCAGACGCGGGAGAAGCAATACAAGAACACGGGTGGAAAAGCAATCCGAGTGCAACACAAGTGTGGTTGGGTGGTGAGAAGCTTATGGGCAAGAGAGCAATTTAGAGGTGGGAGAAAAGCACACGAGGGAGACAGCTGGAAACACATGCACTCTCCCTAAAAGCGACCAGAGCCAGCCAAGCAGTCTATGCTCCAGGTGAGGGACAAACCCAAAGATGGATAGACGGAAACAAGGAAAGTACTCAAATAGAAAGCAAGGAAATAAAAGTGGCCATAGGGCCAAGTAGTGGTTTACAGTGGGAGAGCTGCAAGCCCCTGTATGTATTTGGAAAACCCACAATATGTCTTCCGCAACCAGAATGCTTGTGCTGCTTGGTAGACTTGTCCTACAAAGGCCACTTCTGGATCATTTTTTCAGTAGTTTGGCACCACCACTTGAGCTGCTTCTTACCGCTCTTTATGAAAGTCTGTTTTTTTTTTTCAGCATACTGAAAGACAAGATAGCTGCCCCACTGACATTGTGTAATGTGAAGCCTGCTTCCCACGGTGCAATGCATTGTGGGCATTTCTTCACTTCAGCATCATATTCTGCCAGGGGAATGCAAAACTGCAACGTCAGAA
Organism: Lissotriton helveticus; assembly: GCF_964261635.1. Lineage (NCBI taxonomy): Eukaryota > Metazoa > Chordata > Amphibia > Caudata > Salamandridae > Lissotriton > Lissotriton helveticus. The sequence continues at coordinate 72,726,670 of NC_136068.1, read as the reverse complement.
ATGTAAAACCACGCCCAAAGGGCCCATAACAATGTCCAAATGTAAACTACTGGCAGGCAGAGTTGCATTAAAATCATTTGTTCGTTTTTTTTTAATTCTTAGTTAAATATTTTGCTTTTTTGCTATATATAATTACACCCTCCCCCTTGCATTCTAGCTGCTGAGTAATTCAGCTTCAAGTTTCTGCTGTGGACTTTCAATTCTTTAACCTTTCACCTCTCCCTCTGCCAGGGTTCACGTCCATCACGTTGACCAACCCCATCTGGATGGTGAAGACCAGGATGCAACTGGAGGAAAGGTAAGAAAGACACCCTGGTGCTACTGGTTTACAGTGCCTCAGAGAAAGTGGGGAGATAACTGGCTTCTCTGAGGCACTTTTCTGACAGACCAGGCCTTTAGGGCTTGAACTGATTTCTGTGAATGTTGGGGTTTTAAAAAGGGGCAATTGTAGGATGCATTAGTTGGAACTAGTAATGCTTCTAAAGTTGGAGCAGCAACTATTGAAGTATAAAAGATATCACAGGAACTGATGTCCCAAAAAATGTCAGACACGTCTTGGGATCGCATTCTTCTTATTCTTCTTAGTCTTTGTCGGGCGCTAATCAGTTACTGATACATATGGTCTTTGCGACTGAATCGCGTTTTTAAGCCGGACCATAATTGTGCCCCTGCTGCGTATTCGCCTGCACAATTTTCTGACCAGTAAAGTGGGACATAAATCCTAAAGGCAGATAATGTAAAAGTTAGGGTTTGCCTATCTTGGAACTTACAGAACCATGCATAATTGGCATATTATCCACAGGCCAAGGTCCGAAACTCAGAATCATGCGGTAATTGTGCACCTATAAATGTTTGCAACCCACTGTGTTGACAATTACTGCACCACTTTGCACCCATCAGTGAATAAAGGCCATAGTTACCAAATGTAGGCATTTCAGCTAACTACTATTCATGAAAATTGAAAAGGCATGTCAGATTTTTTTCACTGCATTCCAGAATTTGCAAAGTCTCAAAGTCAGTCCGGATATAGTTGACGCATTTAGCCCACATCCGGAAAGCGATTTTCCTGAAATAATTGACCTCATGTCGCATCTTTCCGGAATGTATCGTGTATTGAAGGAGGTCTTTCTTTGGAGAGCTAATTTAATGCTGGCCTCTTCCTGGTCTTAATTCAAGGCTGATGGTGGCTTATTTATTCTTTGAAAGGAGGCTCAATGTTCTCCTTTATGCGATGGTTGATCAAGTTTTCCCTCGTGCCATGCTTGTGAACGGAAGCCGGCTTTTTTTAAATGTTCATACATAACTTGTCCTTGAGGATAGAATATCATGTAACACAGACTTACCTCATCAGATCTAGAAGCAATAGTATAGGGTGAAGCAACCTTCGGATTGAAATTTCCTTAAGAGTGCAACTAAATTTATTCGGAAAAATTAATAGATTGAATTCCTCTAACAATATTATCTTTGGAAGCAACAAATCAAGACATATGTCTTCATACCGGATCCATCGTTTAAAAAGTCATGAGGCAATTTGACTAATAAAGTTGAACATATATAGGGCCTCATTAAGATTGCGGTTTTTCCGCATCCTCCGGGCCGGCGGAAGTGTCCGCCGGCCCGGAGGATGCGGAAAAACCGCGGCGGAGCCTTCAAAGACCCCCCGCCAGATTAGGATGGCTGGGGGGTCAGGAAGACCGTCCGCCGCTTTTCCGCCGCGGTCGCCTACCGACCGCGGCGGAAAAGCTATAACCTGGCAGGCGGTGTCTATGAGACACCGTCCGCCATATTATGATGGTGGTGAATACATGCTTTTCCATGGTGGCTTTTCCGCCATGAAAAAGCATACGGACATTCACTTTGGGGGCCCGCGGCCCGTTGCAGGCCCCCTGGGTGAAGGGGCGGTGGGGGGTGCACATGGGGGGTACCTATGGTACCCCCCTGCATTTGCGTGCACAAAGCAGCAGGCACCGCGTGGTGCCTGCCGCTTTGTGCACGCAAATGCGATGCATGCATTTTTAACATTGCGGCGGGTGCAGCTTGAAGCTGCACCCGCCGCATTGTTAAACATAGAGGATGTGACCGCCACCCTGGCGGTCACATCCTAATCAGCACGGAGGGAACGCCGCAGCCCCTGCGGACGTTCCCTCCTCCTCAGGGGTCGCTGACGGACTTGAGTCCGTCCGCGATCCTAATTACCCCCTAAATTTGGTTTCATACACCTAATTTGAAATAAAGGCCCCCTCATTCACTCTGTTAGTACCACACTATCCACAAATCTCTTACAATAATGGAGGTTGTGCAATGAACAGCTACACGCCTCAGTAGATAGCGATATCCTAATTGTTACATTTTACGAAACAAAAGCAGGAAGTCGACATCTTTCAGACTCCTTTCCTTAGTTCTTGGTCTTTCTTCAGAACGCAACACAATTTTTTAATCTGCGTTTGTGATGCCGACAGAATGTTGTCATTGGAATACCTCACTCTCATGAAGATTATTACAGTGAATCTCAGAAAAGCGGTGCTGCCCTTAACACCTTTGGTGGTTAGAATTAGTCGCGATAAAGTTTATAAAACTTTTCACGTTCAAGTCTCTTATCTTGGGCACACTGCCATTCTTTTCGTGCCCCAAATATGGAGTGTGTTTGAGCAGTACACACTGATGAAATCAACATGGCCCAGAGTTTTAGAGCTAATCTATCCTACTTTTATTAGTTCTTAAGATACCAAAGTCCAGACTGTAGGCCCGGTTATAATTCCAAGGTGTCACAACCTGGTCTCTGTAGAAGTCCTACAAAAGTTTATGGTGTTTTAGGCAGTTCTTGTGAGAAGTTCCAGTGGCATCACCAAAATATCTGCAGATACATGTGGCACAAATGTCCACTCCTGAGCAGTTTACTTTCTACAGATATTTTTTGTTCCACCTTACCGTAAAGAGTATACTCCACCTTTTTAGGTCAGATTTCCATTGCATATTTTCCTATTCATGCAGAAGTTTTGTCGCTGTGAACTTCTTCTGTTGTTGAATAAGAATTTAGAAGTATGCAGTATGTTTCAGGGACTAGAATAAAAACAACTTGGAACATGAGCTACAAAAAAGATACCATATCAGCAAAGCAACTGTAAGTTTAAAAAAAGACAAGTAGATAACTGAAAAACACACTATATTTAATTATCTTCCAGTAAGAATTTAGGCATCTAAAATAAATAACTTAATAATATGCGCTCGCAGCAGAACAGTGCATTCTGTCTCAGAGAAACACCAGGAGGCAGGTCACGACAAGCACATGGACCACATTACCCAGAATTACTTACTAACAAAAACCCTTTACAAACTTAGTAATCCAATTTAGATCTCATGTCCCCAAGTATATGCACAGTATCCGGTTTACACTGCGGAAATAATTACTCATGTGTAGGCAGTTACCAAATTAAGAGGGTGGGGGCAGGCTGTAGCTTGCGGCATCCGTTTATGTTTCCGTTAGACCGGCAAAATCCTGCGTTATCTCACTTATTCCTTGTGCTATGAAGAGTGGTACATTAGTGTCCCTAATTTTAATAGAGTCCTCATTTGACTTTGTCGAAAGTGACATTTCATACTGAGAGTGAAAACAGTGGCGCCTTAATGATGCCCCTAAAATGTAGCGACAAGTTTGCAGTTGGTGTATAAGGGAGTCATGTTAATGACCTAGGTTGTGCTAATGTCTGCTTGACTGACCAAAGCCACCGTTGAGGATCATTTAATGAGGACACCGACGTACTGCTGCCGTCCACCACCCCAGCGAAAACTGTCATATTCTGAAACTCAAAAGTTAGTGCTTCTTGCTGCCCTAAAGTCTACATGTCGGGGTTCTAGTATTCTACATGCAATAAACTGCTTTAGATGCTGTTGGCCATGTAAAGACCGTGCTTTCCTTTAGCCATCAGCCAGATTCAAAATTGGGTAGAAACTAACAAGATTGTAAAGATGATTTTGTAAGCGGTGGTTCCCCAGGGGCTGTTGGATGGATGGGTCCTCTAAGTCCTGCCATGGATTCTTTATTGCAGGTGGCGCAACACAAAGACAATTGACGGGCAAGTATTAGCACTGCCCTTGTACTAGTGCATGATATTACTCTGCCAGTTACAACTTTGACCTGACTACCATGGAGGTACTGATTTGATACCCTGATGAAGCCCCAGACCTTGTCAGGCCTTAGAGCAGGGCTGAAACATGTTGGTCTAAAAATCTAGGGTCATAGGACCATACTAGTCCACATTATGCACTTACCTTATTTTAGTCTTCTCCATCTTCCCCACAAATAAAGGGATACCTAGGAGAAGGTGAGGGATTTTTAATCGCTAGTTAAGCCCCCTGGTCACCCTCTATTTCTAAGAGTTCCCTGGAACATGGTTGAGCCCAACATGACCTTTAGGAGTCGGGGTGAACCCGATGATGAAGCATGCCACTACTAGAATGTGTGAGGCTTATATATAAAAAAGAAATTTTTCCTTTCCTGCACTAGTCCTGCAGAGTAGCATACCCACGCGGGGTGACCAACCCCTCCAGTCGTATTTGGTATGTTATATACCATACTCCCCATAACCCTTGGCGGGATACTTTATTGTTGAACTGGTGTGAAAACAACCCTGTAGTCCAGTAATTCTGCATACATTTTAATCCTGATTGGAGCGTAACCACTAATCAGCGTTTTCAGCACACTTTGAGAATGATGGCTTTAAGATTTTGCTTGTAATTGATAAATTACCTTCTTTGCTTTGTGGTTCCTGTGTGCAGTCTGGCACTTTTGGGGGGCGGGAGGAAGTTAAATTAGAGGATCCCTAGTGGAAGCAAATGTCCATTGTTGGCACTACCACTTCTGATTCCAAGTGTGAAAAGTATCTGAAGATAGCTGGACAGATCTTGAGTGACCTTCCATGGAGAAGTGTGGCTCACTGGTTAGAGGAGGCAGACCTGGAAGCAGAGGTCAGCCCGGGACCAGGGTTCAATTCCCGGCTCGGCGGGGTCTTGAGTCCTAAAATGTCCATGGACTCGACAATTCTCGCTCCGGTGCCTACTCGATTCATGGGTTCACACTCTGCGACTCTGGGCAATAGCTTGCTGAATCTTCACAACGGCCCCTCGCGGCGGGATGCCTGGCTTTCACCTTGCGGATACCCTGCCGGGGTTATCTCACAGGGGAATACCAGGACGGGTTCCCTAAGCAAGCGCTTAGAAACCGCTCGGTGATTTGCGCTATATAAATTCCTGTACGTTTACATTTAATGACGTCCGAGGTTACAGTGGCACCCACCATCTGAAGTGGAACCAAGGCGAGGATTCAATCGTCAGAGTAAATCGCGAAACCAAAAAGTACAGCCCAAGTCAGCATGCTTTGTGCACTCCGCGGTGCGATGAGCAACAGAGTTCCAGTTACGTAAGCGAATGTGGCCATGTGACATGTCAGGGCGGGGCTTTGAATTATTGTGAATGTTCCAGGTGATTGAATGATGTAAGAACGCACATGTATATTACTCACGGATTACATGTCAGACCTTTTTAATTAATGTTCTGTTGATAAGCTCCAAGCACGTGCTGCTTACACAACTGTGCAGTAGAGGCAGGATGCCAAAGTGACTAAGTGCAATTAAGGACTACAAAATTTTGGGCTGAAGTGGCTGGCACCCTAAACTATTGCATAACTAATTGATAAATTATCGCTGGTAAAAACAAGGGTGTGCATTTGTGCAAGGATCGTAAAATAGCATGTCCGGGCGAAAAGATACAAATTAAAACTTCTAATGATAATGCATCCTTTGTAGTGTACAGATGATGGTGAAATATTGATAAACATACCAAGGTGAACTACAGAGCAGTAAAAGTGGGTATCTGAAAAGAACTAAGTTGTGAGGATGCATTGCTAATACTTCTAGTGAATGTATTGTATTGTTATTGCATTTATATAGCGCTTACTACCCCTGATGAGGCGTTGAATCGCTTTTTCGGCGAGTAGCCCGCTACTGCGGGACCCATAGAGGATTAGTGTTAAATTAGTATAGTGAAACATGCAAGTACATTTTAAGTGGTGGATAGGTTAGTCAGTTATATGGATTTGGAATGATAGCAGAAGGATAGAGGAGGACAAAGGTTTGTTTTTATATAGCGCTTGTTGACGCACGCTATTCAGGAAGCCCATAAAGCATTAGTGGTGAATTAATATGGTGAAATATGAAGTAATTTCCGTGGTGGATATTTAGTCAGTTATTTGAAGTGAGAAGAATAGCGGAGGGATAAAAGGGGAAGAAAGGTTTGCATTCATATCGCACTTGTTACCCCTGATGGGTGTTGATGTGCTTTTCTGGCGAGTAGCACGCCAAACTGGAACCCATAAAGGATTAGTGTTGAAAATTAGTATAGTAAAATATTAAGTAATTTGAGTAGTCGATATGTTGTTCCGTTATTTGGGTAGAGAAGGGTAGGTGGCGGGATAGAAGAGGGAAAGAGGTCTGTGTTCATATAGCGCTTGCTACCCCTGATGGGGTTTTGAAGCGCAAGTAGCACGCTACTCTGTAACCCATCAGGATTAGTGTTGAATTAGTATGGTGAAACAGGAGAATAATTTTAGTGATGGATATGTTAGTCAGTTATTTGTATTGAGAAGGGTTGGGGAGGGGTAGAAAAGAAAAAAAGGTTTGCATTTATATAGCACTTGTAACCCTGATGGGGTGTTGAGACTCTTTATTGGCGAGTAGCACGCTACTCCGGAACCCAATAAAGGATTAGTGGTGAATTAGTATAGTTGACATTGGAATTTGAAAAGTGAACATGTTAGTCTGTTAATCTTGATTGAAAAGGATAGTGGAGGGATCAAAGAGTGAAGGATTTTTTTTTTTAGGTCTTAGCAGTAGGAGGAGGCCATGTAAAAAATATGTATGTATGTGTGTGCTATTTGTATAATGCAAACATTGCTGAAAGGAAGTGGAGTGCTGCAGTATTGCTGGAGTGATTACTATACTAATTCCAGTCTTAGAAAGTTTAGGTATAAAGGTTTGGAGGAAGTAACCACATGAAGGATACCCTAGGAAGCCTGCTTTCCGTATAATAGTCCTCCTCGTCTCTGGTACCCAGCGTCTACATGGCCCGTCTGTCGTGCATGCCTCTGCAACTCACCCCACTTCTGTGGCTCTTTCTTATACGATCAGAGTCCCTTGTGTCCTGCTACGCCTACCTGCACCCTCCGTACTTGCTGCCCAAGCAGCATCTCACTGGCTTCTGAAGTCTAATTTTGACCAACAGCGCTCAGTGAGTTGTACTTATATAGACTGCAGCACCCAGTAGTCTGATGTCTCTCTTTTCATGTGAGATGCACAAATGTCTATGACAGGGTGACTGTAACATTGGAAGATTCAGCTGGAGGAGATGTACGTCAGTACAAAGCGATCTTTTAGATCGCGGTACTTTACAAGGCTGCCATTACAACGCAAGTCGTTACAACGACTTGCGGTGGTGTGCACGGATTGAGGATTATTATAATTTTATATTCCAACACCAGTCCACGTAACAGCAGGGAAGGTGTTGGAATACAAAATTACAATATTCCTTATCCAACAGCGCCATCCAGCGCAAGTCGTAGTAACGACTTGCGTTGTAATGGCATCGTTGTAAAGGTAGTGCGGTGTAAACACCACGTTGTAAACGATATTTCCCGCTGGAGGCAACCAAGGGTTCTCAGTGTTTGAAGCAGATCTCCAGGGAGAAATGCTACTCAATCTTCTTCGCTTGTAGCAATCGATCAAGAGAGCATTGCCTCTTCGGGGGCTCCATGCTTTTGAAGCATCATTGACTGCCATAGTATTGAGGCCTACAAAATGAGATTCAAATGATTCTCCAATCTCAAGCACAGGTTTGCTGGTATATCTGGCATGAGACCGCGTGGCCATCAGCGGGGTGCAGTATGTGGTGGAAGCGCGGGAGCTTGGAATACTGACTCGGCAAACAAGACACTTACAAAATGGTTTCTTTTGAGCATCCTGTTTGCTGTGGAAAAGCATTAGTTAGCTAATGTTGTGCAAGGAAAAAAACAAACGTGGAAGCCACCCTACATCCATGAAGCTTTGTACCAGGCTGGAGCGTGGCGGCGTACAGATAGGCTTGCAGCCTGTGTCCCCTAGCTTGTACCTGTTGCGATTTGGTGAGGTCTGGTGGGGGTATTGTGGGTTGGTGTAGCTTGCTGGGCATTTGGGATAAAGAAGGGGCTTCTGTACTTATAATACTATGGTTTGCATTCTTCATGCCCTGATCAGTCCTTGACCTCACTTTGAGTTCCTTTATTTGGTGCCATCTGTGGTGAGGGTCTCGCGACACACAAATGTCCTTTTGCTTGAGCTAATGTTTCCTGCCTTACTCTCCTTCTCTCTCTCTCCCAGCCTTCAGGGGCGGCGCCAGACAAGCACAGCCGGATGCGTGAAGTACATCTATCAGAAGGAAGGTTTGCGGGGATTCTACCGCGGGATGAGCGCCTCCTACGTCGGCATCTCTGAGACTGTGATCCATTTTGTGATCTATGAGGATCTGAAGCAGCGGCTTATGGCACGTGGGACAGGATTCCAACATCCACTGCAGGCTGGAATGGGTGCGCAACAGCAGCAGCTCGACTTTGCATGGCTGATGGTAGCAGCTGGATTGTCGAAAATCAGCGCAAGCCTCGTCGCGTATCCACACGGTGAGTTCAGCCTAAATATGCTTTTTGGACTTTGTTCCTGTTTGCTAGGGATAATACTTTGATTTAGATTTGGAAATGTTGATCTTAAATTTTGAGAGGATGCTGATAAGTTCTCGACATTGACAATTTGATGCTCTCTTTCAGAGGTGATACGGACCCGGCTGCGTCAGGAACACTCCCCCTACAAGTCTTTTGTGCAAGCCGCACGGCTCATATACCGCGAAGAGGGCCCCCGCACTTTCTATCGTGGACTCCAGGCCCAGATGATCCGACAGATCCCCAACACAGCCATCATGATGGCCACATATGAACTCATTGTCCATGCTGCTGCCAAAGTGTGACGCATCCTACCAGGACCGAATGAACCACCGAGGTGAAAGAGCCGGGACTGTGTTCTCTTGTCTGAAGGCACTTGGACTTTGCAGGCAGTGTGCTCTGGGCTGCAACAGACACAGCACTGCCTTTGCTACTGTCCTTCTGCAGGATCTTGCAAAATGGTGGACTCCAAAGACTCCTAGACATGTGGTCCTCAAAGAGCCAAGTTGGCAGATTCCTCTGCAGAGAGCATCCTTGTGGCAACCCATGCCACAACAACTGTAGGCCGTGTTCCTCAAGGAGATGAGGGTCAACGCCTGCGTTTTCTTCTCTACAGATCTGTTTACTAGTAGTGCCTCAGTGAGGCATCGTGCAGCCTCATTGTCTAAGCAGATGCTCAGGGTAAGTGAAGATGCAAATGGTGCTAGCCTTCTGCATGATCGAGGTCTCATCGAACCCCAGAAGGCGCATTTCAGTATCGGAACCAAAAAGGATAACTCAGCCTACTCACCGGTGAGGAGGTCAAGATCTCTATCCAAAGAGGCAAGCTTTCCAAACCTACATCAATTAGTTCCTTTGGGCCTCTTATCCGCGAGTATACGCCCTCAAGGGTTCAAACCGCAGCTTCCGCCTCTGCCTTGACAAAGTCAGGGTAGGCCCAGGGCGGCGCCAGGGAGACTCGAGGCCATGCAGTAGCCTTAAAGGCAGGCTTTGCGTTTAGAAAAAAAAGAATGTTAAACATGGTGGCCAACTAAGCTTTGTGATGTTGAATTGAATACACTTTTAGTTTGGCCTGGAGCTTCTTTTCTGTGACAACATTTTATGTACCTCTGGTTGTGAGTTAATTTAAAAAACATCAATTGATGAAGCTATTTTTTTATTAAAAAAAAAAGGTTTTTTTGCTTCAGTTTTTTAAAAATCCCATGCTGTAATTGTGAACGACACCCATGTTAATAATGCAACTGTGTTTCTATATCCGTACGACTGTAAGGGAGAAAACCGCAATGAATAGGAAGGACTTAAGTTCTCAAGCTGATCGATCACTCCTCGTTTATTCCCTTCTCCGATGGCTGCTAGGTACTTTTGCTTAAACTGCAGTGAATCCTGCACCAAAAGTACAGTAAAATGTGCCCATTCCCAATATAACATATTTACTGTCATTCCAAGGCAGGCTTAATACACTCCTGTAAGCACCATAGTCAAAACCCCCTGTTTTCAGGCTGTCCTCCTGTGGCAAGAACCCTCCCTGGATGGTGTCCGTGCTGTCGTTCGTGCTGGTAGAGAGTCCGTTTGCCAGATATGTCCTCCAGTTGCCTGGCACTTCCAAGATAGCCTCAGAAATCCATATATATATATATAGGGAGGTCCAATAAAAAGTTGCGTTTTCTAAGAAGGCCTCCATGTTTCATTCGTGTACAAGATGGCTGCTATATTTTCACATGACAGAAGAGCCGAAGGAGACTGGCACAGTAAAAGCAACTGCTTGATCTTCGCATTTGCACCGATTTCGAGATGGCCTCTGCAGAGATGCCAAGATCAAGGAACTTTGCTGGATGTTTGCCTTTTGCAGTTGCACCATCTTTTAAGACCATATGTTGCTCTTTTATCAGCTTTTCCCAGGGTGCTCTAAGCTGCAACAAACATCCATTCTCTTGACTCATCTTTCTTCTCTCCTCCTTTGTCAGGTGGCTCACTTCTATTCTCTCTTGCTGCTTTTTACTTGGCCTGCCTCTTGTGATGTATTGCCCACCTAGTGTTCCTTCTCAACCACATCTCCTATGACCTGGTTCACCCTTCCTATTTTTGTGGCCTCTCTTCTACTCCACCTCGCCCCTTCCGGCTTCTCTTTCCCTTCTTCTCTGTCCTGGAACACATCTCCCTTTTCCTTCCTCCTTCCCCTCTCTCTTACTCTACTTTTTTTCCCCTTCTGTCTCTCCTCTCCGCAACTATTCTGTCGTGACCCACCTTGCTATACCATGATCCTCCTTACTATCATGACCTATATTTGCTCACCACAGCCCCACCTCTTTTCTTCTAGTCCAGCCGCTTCTTTGCCCCATGTCTCCTCCTTGTTCTTTCACCACTGCTCTGGTGTCTAGATCTATTGCTTGTCTTCTCCCACCTGCTGCTTGGGTGTCTTGACTTACAGTGGTGGAGAGATATCCTGCCCAACCCTGAACTTGTGAGCCATTATTCCTGCTTCTGGATACAAAGAAAACAAAATTGAGAAGGTAAATAGGACATGTTTTGTTTGGCGAAGCACAAGCTCAGTGATATCTCGTATGTTGTCGTGCTCGCTTATGTGTTGTGTATATTTGCGCAAGTTTAGCTATGTTGTGTGGCTTGTGCACGAGTTTGAGAAATGCTTCTGGCAACTGTTCACAAGTGGATTTATTTGAGTACTGTCTTCATGAAATTCATTGGAATTCAATTAGTACATGTTTGGCTTATGACAATCTGCATAGTAGTGTTAAGGGACAGTATTGCTAAGCGCTACCAGTTTGTAGGATACTCACCCTCCAAGGAGGCCGAAGACTCCCTTAGAATGCTGGAGACTCATATAAAGTGCAGGGGTCTTAAGATCGATGCCTATCCTTGACCCCCTGCCTTCCGCCTTTGCTCTAAAATTACCAGAAGATTTTCAAAAGATTGTGCAGTGGGTATATACACTAAAGAAAATAACCGCTTTCAAGATGGTTTCCACATTTGTTCCCATTCCAAGTTGGCCGACAGAGTAATGTGTTATTTGGGAATGGGGGAGTTAAAACTTACCTGACTTGAAAATAAATGAAACCAAAATTGTTGGGAAAATAGTTTAGGAATCCAAAGAATTGCATCAAAATAAAATTGTATATTTGCAACTGCAGCCTTTGTGGTGAGAAGGCACAGCAATCTGGGTAGAAGTGCCAAGGACTCTTAGTAAAAACAGGAGTGCAGCCTTCATGAATGCTCACCTTCCCAGTAGCCTTTAGATCTGAAGGCAGGCCTTCATAAGAAAACCACCAGGACCAACGCCGGTCGAGGCACTTCAGAAACGCGCAATAGCACAATTACTTTTGTCAGCTAATTTCAACTATAGGAGCACTCGGTATTTTCACGTTTGGAAATATAAAATCCCAATTTCAAAGTTCAAAAACTTCTGTCTCACAAAGCTAAAATTCGAAAATGTGAATTTTAATCAGACTAAAAATTAGTTTTTCCCTAGAAGTAAATTCCCACCTAATAAAATGTTGATATCTAAGCAACGATTTGTAATTGAGGAGCCAAAAGTTGAAATGATAGATCCTAAATTGTGAATAAAAATAGCTGAAGAGGAATTCTGCTTATTTTCTCACTAGTCTAAATCCCCTCGCCATTGGTGAGTCTGCTTTAAACGGGTTTTGAAAGCTGGCTGCCTGTATTGTTTGCATGTGGTGTAGATTTCTCTTGCCTCGGGAGGTCAGAAAGAGTTTCTGGAGTAGGTCTTCTGTTTGGTCTGGTCTTTGGGAGTGTGATGCTCAGGTCTTTTAGGGTGTGCTGCAGCTACTGTGCTTCTGAGAGGGAGTGTGAGTGAAGCACCTCTAGGGTTTGATTGGTTGTCTGTCTGCTGTGTCTGGATGATGTCAGAATGTTCCACGGGGAGCTTTAGAGCCAAAGTTCTAGTGAACATGGCATATGGAAAGGCGCGGGGGTTCAGCCTTGCACCACTTTTGTAGGGGGGGGGGGAGAATGGTTTCTCCTGATGGTCCTGAACCTTGGAGCTATGTCTCTAGGAGAAGGGACAGTAAGTACGCTCTGAAACCATGGACAGAAAGGGCAAACACTAGACTGTTTGGAGCCCCTGACTAGCAGGTTCCTGGAGGACATCTCTGACCCCATCTTGGTAGCATAGGGCAATCTCTGCGCGAAGAGCAGCCGACAGGATCCTGGAGCACAGACCCACTAGACTCTCAGTAGGGACTAAGTGAGCGACACATGTCGAGTCACCCTTTTTGTCCTATCAATGAATTTGGGTGAGAGATGGCACATAAAAGACTCTTCTCCATGGGGTTGGCTCACAGCTGGATGCCAAGTCGTGGGTTCCTGTCCAGGGGTCGATAGAACTGGTCAAGACCTTGGGGGACTAGACAAGACCCCCCGGCACCTAAAACGTGCCAGGGATACTTGAGGCACCACAGTCTCCAGCAGGTTGGCAGGAACATCAGGAAAGTGAAGTGTCTGATTTCAGACCTGTTGGGCCAGAAGTAAATGTGATAGTGGGATTGTGTGATTGTCCCTTGTTTGTCATTGATAACTTATTATGGATTCCCATGGTGTGCATTGACCTGCCATTTAACCTCTTCGACGCTGATGACGAGCTCAGCTCGTCATGAGGTACACCTCTCGTACGCTCTCGTCATGAACGCATAGGTTTCCGTTTGCGCTTAGCGCACAGCGGGAAAATGCGCCGCATCGATGCGGCTAGTAGTCAGACTAGGAAATATATCTTCTTGATAATAATGCAAGCATTTAGAGCATGCCTCTTGCTGATGTCTACCAGAAACCCGAGGTAACTCACAACGTACCCTCCTTCGCCCGCTTCTATTTTCCACCATCGAGTTCAGAAGCAAATCGCGACCAAGACAGAAAAACACTGCAAGACCTCGAGAAACATTGGCGATTTCCCAATTCTCCAACCTTAAAAAAAGAGCGACCTAATGTCCTCGGATGAAGCTGCGCCTGGGTCCTGGAGACATTTGTGCTTTGGATTCTGAAAATCGGTGGTAGTACAGGTGGCACAGAATGACTATGCACACAGTGCTATTCTGGTGCACAGGTCCACACTTGGGGTGCAGTTTGTGTCTCCTCTGAGAAACAAGTGTTTTCTGCCTTGGTGGATTCCCTGCGTTTGAGCGGCAAACGCCTTGTAAGCGGCTGGCACAGGATTTCATTTTTGACACAGATGAAAATAAATCAGCTGGAGGGCAGGTGGCATTGGCACACACACCCCAGCATGCCAATCATGTGCCAAGGTACACTCCTCTCCAAGGCATGCGGCTCACACTGTTCCTGCTATTGACGCTTGAGCCGACTCAGCATAACATCAGGCAGGTCTTTTCTGGGCCATGGGGGCAACGAGTGGTATCTTTATACATTTTCCTTTGCAATTAGATCCTCTGACCTTGGGCACTATCATCATCAAAATTACTTTATTCGGTATACAACAATACCATAAAAGTACAATAAAATTAAAAGACAACAAAGATTAGGGCCTAATTCAGAAAACATGGGCTTGTGTGATTGTATCTTGTTTGTCATTGTGAACTTATTCTGGATTCCACAGTTGTGCATTGACCTGCCGTCTACTAGTCAGGCTAGGAAATATATCTTCTTGATAATAATGCAAGCATTTAGAGCATACCTCCTGCTGATGTCTACCAGAAACCCGAGGTAACTCACAACGTACCCTCCTTCGCCCGCTTCTATTTTCCACCATCGAGTTCAGAAGCAAATAGCGATCAAGACAGAAAAACACTGCAAGACCTCGAGAAACATTGGCGATTTCCCAATTCACCAACCTTAACCTCTTCCATGCTCATGACGAGCTGAGCTCATCATGAGCCACGGTGCTTTGGTGCTCATGACGAGCTCAGCTCGTCATGAGCCGTGGAATGCTCGCATGCGGGGATAAATCCCCTGCTGTGCTGAGCGTTCCACGGCAGGTAATGCACCTGTGACGAGCTGTGCTCGTCATAAGCACCGGAGTGCGTGGCTCATGATATGCTGAGCTCGTCATGAGCATGCGGGCGACGTGCGCACCCCCCACCCCCCAGCACAGCGGGAAATTAACCGCTGCAGCGAAGGGGTTAAAAAAAGAGCGACCTAATGTCCTCAGATGAAACTGCGCCTGGGTACTGAAGACTTTTGTGCTTTGGATTCTGAGAATCGGTGGTAGTACAGGTGGCATAGAATGACTATGTACAAAGTGCTATTCTGGTGCACAGGCCCACACTTGGGGTGCAGTTTGTGTCTCCTCTGAGAAACCAGTGTTTTCTGCCCTGGTGGATTCCCTGCGTTTGAGCGGCAAACGCCTTTTAAGCGGCTGGCACAGGATTTCATTTTTGACACAGATGAAAATAAATCAGCTGGAGGGCAGGTGGCATTGGCACACACACCCCAGCATGCCAATCATGTGCCAAGGTACACTCCGCTCCAAGGCATGCGGGTCGCACTGTTCCTACACTTGTCTCTTGAGCCGACGCAGCATAACATCAGGCAGGTCTTTTCTGGGCCATGGGGGCAGCCAGTGGTATCTTTATACATTTTCCTTTACAATTAGATCCTCTGACCTTGGGTACTATCATCACCAAAATTACTTTATTCGGTATACAACAATACCATAAAAGTACAATAAAATTAAAAGACAACAAAGATTAGGGCCTAATTCAGAATACATATACAAACGATTCAGAAATATTGAACAAATGTCTATAAAATTTATCTTTAGACTTATATAAATTAACCTCAATTACAATGGAACATCAGAGATTTAAGAACAGTTACATTTAAGATCTGTCGGGATTGGGGCACAAGTGTATAATTCAGACATGCTGGGGGGTGAACCCACCTCCCCCATAATTCATTATTTAAATCAGCATAAATGCTAACGCGAGGGAGATTACGTCAAGTCCATTCATCCATCACCTTTTGTGTTTCTAAGTCTCGCAGCCGTCCTTAAAAAATTGACAGTACAAAAAAGTGTCAAAACCTCTGCGGACAGTTTTAGAAACAATAGGACCACCTTTGCCTGTTTAAACCTAGCATTTTTTAGGATGCGTTTTAAGAATAACTTCCTGGGGTGCGCATAGTAGGGGCACAACAGAACAAAATGAAGCATGTCCTGCAGAGACCGTTGGTCGCAGCCTCACGGACCCCTCAACTCTATAGATGTTAAGTACCCCACGGGATCCCCCAGGATATGATGAAGTAGGTTCAACCTTGGGACCTTTGGTACTGTTGAAATTCAATGGATTTTGTATTCTTTTGTACACTCAACTCCAAAAGATGCTAGGTTAAGCATAAAAGGCTTAACCTTAGTCGGAGGTTTGAAACTCTAATATAGCCTTATAGCCCTTCGTAGCTGGGCTATACCGCTATTAAAGTCCCTCTCCCTTGTTAAAGGCCCTCGCCGAAAACAAAGCCTTAAGGGAGCGCGAGGGGATTGGAATCCCCTCAGGCTCCCTGAAGCCTTTGTTCACAGCCAGAGCTGTGAACAAAGAAACATTGGAATGTCGGAGCTCCAGGCTTATACCAGCCATTATAAGCCCAGAGCACTCCATTGTTTTCAATGGAGCTCCCAACATTCCAATGTTCTAATACAATATAACTCTGTTAACCTATACAGTAAACTTACTGTTCATTTCGAGATGCAACTTTTTAAAATAGTTGATCTTGAAGTAGATTATAGTGCTGTGGGCAGTTACACATGTGATCTGCAAAAACAAACTAGACGTATCTAGCTCTAAGATAACACTCTAGACCTGTTTATTGCACATAGTATTGAAGGCGCTATACTCCGCTTAAGATTTAGGGCTTATGCACAATATCATCCTATCTAGGACAGGATCAGGAGTCCATGGTTGTATTCTGAAGCACTCAGGTCTCAGTTCTCATGCCTCTAGCTTTTTTTACTGTCTTGTGCCAGTGACAACTTGCCAAACCGGATCTCTGCAGCCACTACTGTGCACGCCTTGCTGTCCACCTGCGTTTTCTTCAAGCAGAGGGTTTATATCCATGCATGCTTTGTCAACCTTTGCACCTGGCGAGGATTTACGTGGCCACGTTGCACACAAGAAACTCTGGTAAGAGGCTGTAGAGAGGGTGATGAAACCTACACATTGAATTAAAGGTAATCATTGACCAACCAGGTAACACTGAGTTTGCTTAGAAAAAGTACTTTCAGGGGTCACTTGCTCTATACCGGTCAGAGGTGAGCTGACGCGTTCTGTGTAACATGCAAAGGCCAGGAAGAGCCAAGGTCATCCATAGATATAATCTAGGTGAAAGTCAAACATTGCACCACAGCTGTGCACTATGGCCATAACTAATCAGGCCAGGCAAAATTCTTCACAGCTTTAGGATAAAGCATCAGGAAAAGGTTAACGCTGAGATTTGAGAGGTGACGTATAGCAAAGAATCCACTTTACTGTTACTAGATTGTTGCAAACTCAAAATTTTAATAGTCAAAATGTCTTTTTCTGGTGAGAGCCCTTTATCCTCGCTATCAACAACTCTATCCGCAGTTTAGCTTTAACCGCAGACTTCCCGCCCAGTCCTTGGGCTCCACTGTGCATTATTGAAAGTTTGAGCTCCAGGTTCCTGTCCAGTTTGGAGGGCGGTGTAGGTAGCAAAGTGGAGGCTGTGGGACTCGAAGATGTAAGCCAGGGGCTTGATGTATATCTTGAGATGGTTGGGGTACTGGGAGGAGAATGGGGAACCCTCCACATCAGAGAGTTTGGATTGGTTGTTCAAAAGGGACAATGCAACTGTTGGGACTCTGTCACATAAAAAGAAGCGCAGTAGCCTTATCCCTATAGTCTGAAGATAATTTACTAGGACGATGAGGTTGATGGATACAAAGGCGGCCCACACCACCACATGACATTTTTAGCCAAGAGCATCTGTGTAGGTGGCACAGGTCCTAGAACTTTGGTATCCCAAGGTGAACTACTGTGGGTAGCCATTTCCATCACCATTAGTGCCTCTGTTTGAGACTTTCAGGATAAGCTGGAGGAGTACTTGATCGCTGATTGCAGGAGGCCAGTACCCCCTTTAACTGGTCACTAAGTTCGATTTAGCGCTGGTAAGTTTTCCGGATACTTGAAAATTTTTTCTTTTATCAGGTTTTCAGCTGCTCGGACTCAAACTTAGTGAAATGTAAACCCTTTGTAGCAAGGGTCAATGAAAAAGTAAGAAAACATTTAGGGCCAGACGTACAACCATTTTTTGCGGGCGCAAACGGGAAATCGGCCTGTTTGCACCCACAAAAAAGGTCTGTGAAATCTACAAACCCTATTTTGCGAGTCAGTAACCTATTACTGACTCAAAATAGGGTTTACGACTAGCTATTTGGAAGGGGTGTGCCAAAGGCGTCCCTTCCTAATATCGAGTCACACTTCAATGTACAATTGTTTTGCGATTGCGGTCGCAAAACACTCGCAGTTTACCACCTATTTCAAAAAGGTGGGGAGCCACTTGCAAACGAAAAGGGGTCGCCCGGGGACCCCTTCCCCCTTTGTGACAGGAAGTGAAAATATTTTTTAAGAGCAGGCAACTGTCCCACTGACTATTGCCTACTCTTTTAAAAAAAAATGTAAAAAAAAGTTTCATTTTTCTTTTTTAATGCATCCCATTTCCCTTTAAGGCAAACGGGCTGCATTTAAAAAAAAATGCTTTATTTATAAAGCAGTCGCAGACATGGTGGTCTGCTGACCCCAGCAGGCGGCCGTCCCTGTGAGTGCTGGCCATTCCCACTAGGGTTGCAAATTGCGACCTGCCTAATGAATATTAATGAGGCAGGTTGTTTACGACCCCATTGGGAATCACAAACCGTGTCTGAGACACTGTTGTACATTCTATTTTGCGAGTCGCCAAAATGACGCAATTTGTGACTCGCAAAATGGGTCGTACACCTGGCCTTTATATTGGATGGATTGTGGGTGAATAAACTCTTTGTAAATGATCTACCAAACATAACATTTCCAGACAATCTTTAGTGGATCAGAATGGGGGATGGGGGTAGTCCAGGGATGAGTGCAAGAGATGGATTGGACCTCCAACAAGTCAAGGGTCTGAAAAAAGGGGGGGGGGAGTCTGGAGTTATTGGAAACCTTCACCTAGGGCAGCTAACCCTAGGGCCGACCCTGTTCTTCACAGAGGGCACCTTCCCCTACTACTCAATCTCCGTGCACACAACACATCTGTCCAAACACAAAATGCACACGTGTGGAAGAGGGGGACCTCACCCAGTTATAGACGGCTGCTTTCATTTTAACGGGGCAGGGTCCGTAGACTATTCCCATAGCCCTCAGCCTCCCTCTACAATGAATGTGGGTTCACTTTAGCTATCCAGTAAAGCCCTGTGCTCACAGCTGAACAACACAAACCTCTTGGAGTAACCCAGATGACACATCTGTTGAGTCCAGTGGAGGAAAATGCAGGGTTAGGTCACCCAGAAAGTGGAAACTAAGGGCAGATAGGCACAGTGGTACTTCATCCCCTCCACTCCACTCTATGTGGGTACATCTCACCACCTGGACTTCAGACTAGGTCAATGGAGGCACCTGTACCTGATGTCACCAAGGAGACTTGTCTCCGCAGGATCCAGGTGAGTGGACCTTTGGGAAGCAGCTGGAGAGGAGGCCAGCATCCAACACCTTGGGGTGGATGAAGGGGCCCAAAAGTGCCTAAATGCATGCCCTCTGCTGGGGCACTTCCAAGAAACCCACACTGTACTTTGTTGAGTTGTGAAATGTATCAGTGTGTGGACTGTGCCTCTCTACCTACCGGCAAAAGAGCGGGGTGAAGACAGCACCTGTGTGCAGTCGCGAAGTTTCAAGACTGTTGAAGGTTGCCCGCAACACGTATGCGTGCCGTGATGTGTTGTGTCAACACACAAAGATCATCTACATTATTGACAACCCGCTGAGGGACCACACCAGTAACCGAAGTCTAAATGTTGACCAAGTACAAGGTACTCCTGTTAATTTGTAAGCTTGAACAAATGGTTTAATTTTTTCTTTCTGGAATATAGGCTGTGGTTTTGTCCTAAAATATAGTCACAACTTGAATGTAGTTGCCTTTGAGTGACTTCCTTATTGGAGTGCTGGAAGTTTTCTAGGCTGTGTGTAGCTCTTCATCGTCCACTGTGAGCTAAAAGGATATCTTGTGCAATCAGCAGTTGTAGTAAGTTCTGAAGTGCGTCTAATCGCTCTCTGATAATAGGAAAAGTATGTACTATAGATATGCCGAAGGAGAGGGCAGTTAACGCATACCTATTCCAACAAACACAGGCTCAAACACCAAAAAAGTATGTTAAAAATGCCTAGACTTAATTAAAAAAACATTCTATTGATTGAGTGAATTATTTCCATTTCTAATCCAACTCTCCACTCACAACGTGTTAAAAAAAGCCTTTAATAGATAAGATATTTAGCATAAATCAAATTTAAGAAGTAGTAAAAAAGAGCTACGGAGTAAAGCAGGGTTAATACTCTGCAGTTTCCTGACTATTTTCTCTAGCGCGTGGTGTCAGCTGCTAGACTGGAATGAGGGTGATGATAGTTCTCAACGATCAATACACGCCTTGGTGATGGTCAACTAGGCGAGTAAGAACTTCTGACTCCAATGGTCCGCAAGCTTGATTCATACTAGTACGAAGGCTAGAGGGATAAAGTCCTGTTGACCGAATATTCCTCCTACCCTATAGAATCTCAGAATTTGTCATTTGTGATAACTATAGTTAATTCATGCACGCATCCATACAGACAATATTGTCCCCCTGAGAAGGTTCCCATAGTTGGCGAAAGTAGATTACGGATCATGTTGGTAACTCGCTCGCAGTTTATCGAGGAGCGAACCTTGAAAACCTACATGCATCCCGCACAATGTGCAAATAGTTTGAACTGTGTATGCAAGAGAAAGTTTAAAGCTTGGCCCCTATGGAAACCTAGACTAGTCTATCAGATCCAGACATTGTCAGAATCAGTGATCAGTGGTGCATAGAGTAATAGCAATGGTCTGGGATCAGGCAAGGGTTCTAGGAAGTTCCTAGTGGTGTACATAGGCCATAACCCAAGGGAAAACAACATTGAGATTGAGAACAAATGGGACAGAGGGGAAAAGAGTGACTATGTCCCTCAAAAGATCTTTCTGAAAAGAGGACCAACGCCTGGAGAAAATTGTGCATTTAGGAAGTAAAGAGGTATGTGTGAAAACTGCATATATACTTTATAAAAATTAAAGAAATTGTTTCTCTAAAAATGCACTTGTCTGCATCCTGTCGTGATACAGAAAATGGTAAATTATGATTCAAAGAAGATAAAAGTGATATTCTTTACTTAATGAGCCTAAGTCTCCAGTTAAAGGATAGACACTCTCATTACATAGACATAGGTGAGATTCTGGATAGTGGTAGTGGGTAAAATGTTTTATTTTATTCTAAATCAATTAAAAGCAAAATGTTCTCATAATCAAATGCTATGAGAACTTTGGCCATCGATAAAAAGAATAAAGTCCCGAAAAGTCATTTAACTAGTCTAGATGCCTTAGGCCGAGTTTTTCTACAGAGGGAAATACCAAATAGAAGATGTACAGCTAGACCACTTTAACACCAATGACCATCCGTTGACAGGTATACTTGTGTCGGAGATAACCCTCAAATCAAGGAACTGTCGCTCTAAGCTTTGGGATTCTCCTTAGTATATACAATGTTAGGAAAGAATGGCAAGCCTGAGAAAGGAGAACACCCGAAGGTGTGGTGCAGCTGACTTCGGAGCACAAGGCTCACGGTTCGATTCCTGGCTCCGGCGGCAGCTCAGCTCAGCACCATGTGACTCTAGGCAATAACTCACTTTATTTCCACAACGGCCCCAAGCACCTTGAGACCCGTAAGGGTGAGCAGTTCGCGCTTTACAAATACGGATTTACGAAACCTGATC
Organism: Lissotriton helveticus; assembly: GCF_964261635.1. Taxonomy (NCBI): domain Eukaryota; kingdom Metazoa; phylum Chordata; class Amphibia; order Caudata; family Salamandridae; genus Lissotriton; species Lissotriton helveticus. The sequence continues at coordinate 72,704,977 of NC_136068.1, read as the reverse complement.
TGATTGGAAAGCTTCTCCACAATTACATAGTTGAATATTTTGGGTGTCCCTCTGCTTCCAGCCATGAGATAGGGTGGACTTCTCCACTATCCTCTCAGGAGTTGGCATCATTTAGGAGTGCAACTCAGCGGGTCCAATCTAAGCACGCCCGATGATTGACATCGCTTCAGCTGGTAACACGCTGACAAGGGCCCTCGTTACTCATGGGCCTTCTTTGTGCCTAGCGTACCTTTTAACCTCATTGCTGCTGGCGACGTCCAGCGCACGTCGCATGCACTACCTCGGTAGTGCTGTGCACGTCCGTTGGATGTCGCGGCCCTGCCCGCACAATAGAACGTTCCGCACTAGCGCGGAACGTTCAGCGCAGTAAAGGGGTTAAAAGTACGGCAGGTGCAAACAATGACAATGCGCCCAATATTTTGAATGCGCTGCACCCAGGACAGCCGCTGTGTGTTTTCACAGTGCAGGCGGCAATCCGCCTGCAATTTTAATAGGGATTAGAGATGCACCCTCCTGCAAGGATATGTCTGGGTGGCCCCTAGGACCCCCTTTCTCCCCTCCAGAGGGCTGCTCTCAAGAGGCGCACTCACAGTGCACCACCTAGAAGGTGGGGCACTGTCCGTGCGCTCACTGAGAGCTTCTTTGCCTCTGCGCCTGCATCTGTAATATGGTGCAGGCAAGGAGGCAAAGGAATTCCCTCATTAGCATAGGGCACGCCCCTAAGGACTTGAGGGAACGCCCCCTGATGGTAGCGCTGGCGCTTTTGAAGTGCGTCAGCGGTATCGGTATTTATGAAGGGGATGCACAAGCGTCTGCGCCCCCTTTTGTAATACCAGAGTGCCCCGGGGGTGTGCAAACCAGGCGCAAAAGCCTGTCGTGCCCCCGGGGCACTTATTGTAATGCGGCCATGGTGCCTTTTTCTTTCTCCTCTGCAAAGACTATTTGCCATGAACTATGCACACCAATGCCTATTTCTCTCTGTTAGAACATTGGTCTACTGAATGACCCCTTAAAGAAAATGGAGTGGCCCTGGGGCAAAAATGGCTGATATAGTCTGTCTGTGCCAACATTCCAATGTTTCTCTTTCTCCGTGTTGCCTACCTTCAGTTTGTTGAATATTCTGTCATTGTAGCCCTTCATCTTCCGCTTGACAAGCCACACATAGCACTGTCGTCCCAATAACTTCTTTCTTGCCTTCTTTATTTCTCGTCCTATCAATAATTTTTTGCATCTTTCCTTGCTCAGTTTTTTTTATTTTCTTTATCTTTTTGTCCCCACTCTTTTCCTTTCCTCTCCCTTTGACGTTTTTTTTTAAAATTCTGTTTATTTTACTTCTTCTGCCTTTTCTGGTTTTTCCTTTCCTTGCCATCTTTTTGTACCTTGTGAACTCGTGATTTCCTAATTTCCATTCTACACCTTTCTTTCTCTTGTTCTTTTTTACGTTTTCCTTAGTTATGTTTTAGCCTGCAGGTGGCGCTTGATACCCACTATATAAAATGCACGGTCTGAAATGTAGAGAGGGGCTTTGTGGCGTTAGCGACTGAAGATCGGTGTGAAATAGGTTTCCAAAAAACAGTTGTGTTCCTCTTGATTCAATTTGCCAATTGAAAAGTTCCAATAGACTGGATCCTCTCTCTTGTCTCGTTCTCTCTCGCTCCCTGTCTCTCTGTGCCTCCCAGTGGATTCTTCTCGGATTCATTGCTTCTGTACGTCATCTGCCATTGGACCACTTTGGTATAAATCCTGTAGGGCGCCCTCAGACCATATAGACTTGTTTTAAAAAGGTTTAACCTTCCGTCTGGGGCAATCCTTATTAAGACCGGACAGCAGGGATTTAAGTGTGATGAAAAAAACCGAGGGGGTCTCTCAAAGGGGCGTGGCCAATGTAATTAAGGGCGTGGCTTCGAAACACGCAAGCATAACATATCTGTGTTTAGCACAGAGTGCCGCCCAACTTGCATTTTGCTGTTCCTGTCATTACGTCCAGATATATGATATAAGTCAGGACTATTGGCTTTGTCAATGGTTGATAGTTGCAGAAGATAAATAAGCAGCAACTGTGGCTTGTATATAATATTGAAAAAACTTCCACTTAAAGTATGGGTGACACCACGACAATGTTGCTGCTTCTGAGATTCAAAAAGAGAAGGGAAATCCAGAGAAAATGACTCTCTTTAAAGGATTTCCCTTCCCCTACAATGCTCACCACGCGCACAAAATAGAGCCCGATGGAGACCTGTTTCGTGGCCCCCTTAAAAAAACTGCTGGTGCTCAGACCCGGTGAGATCCGGCCCACTTAAAGCCCTGCGGGACAGGCCTGACACGCGACAAGCCTGTGACTGTGAGGTGCAGTTATTAATTTGCACTGCACTGTGAAATGTTGATAACCCTTGTGTGAGGTTGTCATGTGTGGTAATTTGTACACAGAGCCGGCTTTAGGCTGGTGGCGCCCGATGCAACGGTCTTTTTTGGCACCCACCCCCAATGACGAATTCCCTCACTGCCTCCCTTAACCCCTTGGCTGTGGGGTGTTCCCCCCCTCCTACCCCCGCTGTGCAGGGGGAAGGGGGCCGCGCGCGGCGCCGCTGTGCTGTTGACGAGCTTGACTCGTCATGAGGCACAGCAGAGCTGCCCTCGTGACGAGCTGAGCTCGTCACACCACACCCGTTTTTAGAACGTTCAGCACAGCGGGGAAATTATCCCCGCGTGCGAACGTTCCAACGGCTGTGACGAGCTCAGCTCGTCATGAGGGCAGCTCAACCGTCCCTCATGACCAGCTGAGCTCGTCAACAGCACACAAGGGGTTAAAAAAAAGTGCCCCTCGTCTCTCAATAGCGTCTCCATCAAATGCATTTCATTTATTATAGCACTACTCATAGTTCACTCACAGTACATTAACCTACTTTTAGATAAGTCAAAACTGCCACTAAACGAAACCCCGATCTCTCTGCAGTAGGAACATTAATCACCAGAGTTAGCTTAACCTTTTAATTGTGGCTTAAACAACTGCTGGACACACAAGGAACTCTGCAGCACCTGCTTTTAAAATCATGTTATTTTTAAACACAGCACCTCCCCCCGCAACCTCCCCCTAAAGTCAGAGGTATGTGTGACTTCACCAGTAGCACAGCCCTTAGTCCAACCCTGTCTGTACACTTGTGCTGTGCAGTGAGTCCGAATGAGTGACAACAGAAGTGATATTGAATGTCTGAGAAAGTATGAGTGAGTGAAAGTGAGAGTGAGCATGAATGAAGGAGAGGGAATGAGTAAGGGTGTGTTAGAATAAGTGGGTGTAAGTGAGAAGTACATAGCGACTGCAAGTGAGTATAAGTATGATTGAGAGTAAGAATGAATGTTAGTGAGTGCAAGGCTGTGAGTGGCTACCTGTTGCCTGAAGATCCACATTCAAGCAGCTTTGTATCACCCACAAAGAGGACCGCTCTTCATCAGGAATAAAATCACCAAATACATTCTACAAAGGAACCTCTGCTCTAGAGTGGCACCTCCCCTCAAAATCCCAAGATACGAAAAAAAAACATGGATGCCACACCCTTCTCTGTTCAAGCAGCCAAACTATGGAGCTCTTTACCTCGAAACATAAGATCCAAGGATGACCACCTTATCTTCAGAAGACTACGCAAGAATTGGCTATTCCCCACATAACCATTGTACTCAAACATAAATATACAGCATATCCCTCAGTATATAAGCATTTATTTGAAATATAGATGTGTACCTACATATGTATGTGTATTGCTTTGTATAAACGTGTATAATAATTATGTTTATAAATGTAGATATATTTGCTAGTTCTGCTTAACATATGTACATATTACTTATAGTTATATTATTCTATGTTCAACATGTGTACGTGACTGCATAATAAATAACTATTTATCTACAATTTCTTCACTAATGAATTACAAAAAATGCAAATAAATTAATTTAAAGTACACTTGAAATTCTGACTTTATTAAATGCAGCATTATTCTACATATATTCTACATATATTACCTTCTCATTCATGTATACATACCTTCCATGTACTTATGATATACCTTCCATGTACTTGTGTATCTTTACATGCGCTACTTTGCTTCTAATTCAGCATATCCAGTGCACTCCCCTATAGCTCACTCTTTGTCTCTCACAATATATCTTCTACCTCCACTCTGACTCATCTCAAACCTCATTCCACTACTCATTCCAATGCACTACCCTATTTCTCACCCTATACCTCTATCAATATATCCTCTTCCTCAACTCTCCCATTTATTCCAAACCCCATGCCACTACTGTGATCCCCAAAATAACGCTTTCTAGACTCTTCCCTCCTCGCATCATCTCATACCTCTTTTACTATTCAAATCTCCCAATCAAGCCTTTCTAAACCCTTCCCTCTGACTCCTCCCCCTCCCCTTTACTCCTCCCAAACCCCCTCCTATTGCCATGAACAAAAAAACAAAACTTTCTAGACCCTTCCTTTTTCTATCTCTTCACTATTCCTTTTACAATCCAAATAACAGACTGACATGTCCACCGCTCAAAATAATTTCATATTTCCCTACACTAATTCCCCACTAATCCTTTTTGGGGTCCAGAGTAGCATGCTACTCACAGAAAGTGCAACAGCAGATCATCAGGGGAGCAAGCGCTATATAATTGCAAACCCTTCCATCCCTCCACCCATCCTTTTCAATCCAAATAACAGTCTAACATATCCACGCCTCAAATTAATTTCATATTTCACTACACTAGTTCACCACTAATCCTTTTTTTGGTTCCGGAGTATCATGCTACTCGCTGATAAAGCGCTTCAACACCTTGTCAGGGGTAGTAAGCGCTATATAAATGAAATTACAATAAAATATAATATATGAGTGCATGTGAGAATGAGTGATGGAGTGTGAGTGAGTGAATGTAAGTGAGCATGGGTGAGAATGTGTGGTTATGATTGCTAATCTGCCATCAGCCCTGGTATTCTGAACGCAATTTGTGGCTGATAGAAATACCCATTGAAAAATACTGCCATTGGCATACTGGAGCAATTATTCGCATGACACAAACCTGTGAAAAATACTGGTACTGGTATGCTAGAGGTAATTCTTGGCATAATGGGTACCCATGGAAAAATGCTGCCACTGGCACAAATAAGGAAATTGTTGGCATTGGGCACCGTTGCCAGAATTCAGGAGCTAGCTCAATGGAGCTATTTCTTGGCATTATGGAGGAGAACTCCGTCATATGGGAGGGGGCAACTATGATAAAATACTGACCCTGTTGTACAAGAGGTAATTTGATATACAGGTAACCCAAGGTATATAAAAGCATTAACTTTAAGATTCGGACTCTGGGATATTGAAGATAATTTCTGGCATAAGGGGGCACCCATGACATGTGATGGACACTGTAGGAAAGTGCCCCTTTTTGACATGGTTAACCCCACTTTTTGCCTGCTACATGGTATGATTTAGACTGAAAGTGCACTGGGTTCCTGCTGACTGGGTCCCCAGTGCCACAGCTCTTTCCCAAAACTGTACAAGTGTTCCCACAATTGGCAAAACCTTTAACGCCCTCTGTAAGTCCCTAGTAAATGGTACCCTGGTACCTAGGGTCTAAGGTACTGACGAGGGCCGCTAAGGTCGGCAGCATGACTTGTGCACCCTAAAGGACCCCTCACCAAGCACATGCAAGGCCACCATTGCAGGCTGCGAGTCTTGATGCAGAAAAATGGGAAAATACAACATGTCACATATCCCTGTGTGCCATGTCCCTAACACTGCATGGAATATTTGTAAGTCATGCCTACAGAAGGCCTGACCGCCCTAAGCCATAGTACTTAACAATACATGTGAGGACATACCTGCATGAGTCCTATTACTGCCAGTACAAGTGACCAGGGAAAACATTTTAAAACATGTGCTGGACACTGGTGAAAATAGGTTCCCCAGCTACATGATGGCTTCACTGAAAATAGGAATGCTTGGTATCAAGCACCTCGTATTAGTAAATCCACAGTGATGCCGGTGCTGGATTTATCAATACATGCACCCAGAGGGCACATTAGAGGTGCCCCCTGAAAATCTACCAGCCTCTGGTGTGCTTGCTGACTGGATTCTGCCAGCCTGCCAAACACCAGACACTGTTCTGATCTAGGGGGAGAGCCTTTGCTCTTAGGAGGCCTAGACAAAGGCCTGTCTCGGAGGAGGGTGTAACACTCCCTCCCAAAGGATCACCTGCTGATTAGCCTCCTGTAGCTGGCGAACTTCAAAGCAGCTGCTGCCTTTGAAAAGCGAATCTGGCTTCCCTCACAAAAGAGGAAGACAGCCCCCCCACCGCCGTCCAGAACCCCCTTGGCACCAGGACAGGCTGAAAAATGAGCTAGTCAGGTAGGCATGTTACCTCTGGCCTAGTACCACCCCTACAATGGGCTACTGCAAGGTGTACACACTTTTTCAAAAGTAGCCATCTTTGTGAAAGCATACCTAGTAATTCTGGGACAGGGTTATGCCCACTTCTCACAGGAAGTGGTCATATAGGGGGCGTAGGGACTGCAAGTGTCGGGAGCCCATTGGCTAATACCCTGCACTCCCCTACTGCCCCTAAATTCAGTATTTAGGGGAGCCCCTGGCACCAGAGAAGGAGACCCTGATGACCTAAGAGAGAGGACATTGAAGAGCCACAAAAGCCAAGAAGAGAGAAGAAGCAGCTGACGTGGTACCACCCCTGCTGGCCTGTCTGCATCCCTTGTCAAAAATTGCGCTAAAGTCGTCTTGTCTGCAGCTGAGACTACACAACAGTGGGAGGACTGCCTGCCTTGAAAAAAGGCTTAAGACCTCCCATGAACAACCAACGTGTACTGTAGAACTCCAAAGGAGAAGACTCTGGGGCCTATGCGACCGAAAAAACTTGACACCTGGAGCAACCACTGCCCTTGTCGCCTCCGGCCCGAACTGATGAGTGCCAGTGGTTCTCCAGCCCTTCAGAGCCTGAGTCCATCATGGGTTCACCCCTCCAAGACTCCCCGACGTTGCCTGCAGCCCCTGCACCCAGGCCCCCTCTACCGTAAATGCTCCGGTAAGGAAAACCAAACGCCTAAAGACAATTCTGCACCCGTCGCCCCTGCGCCTTGGAGCAGAGGACCAAAAGTGCCCCCGAGCATTGCAAGGCCTGAACCAACTTGCTGGTTCAGCCCAACTGACTTCCTAGCCAGATTCTGCAGTCACTTTTTGAAGTGACTGATCTCCATTGAAACCTATTTGGCATCCAACGCTGTTGTGCACCCTGCACCCGGCCGGCCTCATGCCACTGGTGGTGTACTGCTGGTGCTGCTTTGGACCTTGCCCACCACTCAAACCTAACTTCTGGAGATTGGTCCTGTAAGTTGAAGTACTGTACCCGTTTGCAGAACTTGTTCTTCAATCCATAGGATAAGATTGGAGAACTCAGAAATTGCACTGTGTCCACTTTATAAAGTGAAAATGTACTTACCTGAACGATTTTTCTCTGGTGCCTAAACATATATAAATATATGTGATATTTTTTATAAAATGGTGTGGATCTCCTTCTTGAGTCATGTTGTTATTTATTAGTCAATATTTGCATTTTGCAAATGTCTTGCATTCCTCTGTGTTAAGCCTAAGGTTGTTCGACCACACTACCCCTTATTAGAGCACTTTGGATTGCTTAGCAATCCCCCGTCCACTAGTAAGAGAACCCTTGGACTCTTGACATGGTGTATCAGATTATTGATATAGCCCATAAAGAGCCAGCTTCCTACAGACACCCATGACAAATGCTTACCTGGCCCAATGGAGGGCATTTTTGGCAAAAGGAGGTATCCCTGGCATAGAACATTGTAGAATACAATTGTGTGAACTTCTTGAGAGTTTCAGGTTTCATTCGCTTGTTCACCTCGAAGAAAGGACTTGAATATGTCTATGCCTTTTTTAGCAATTTAGGGGAAACTTGTGCTTTTAAATACGCTATTTGCTGCCATTGTTAAAAAAATATTCTCGAGGGAAATCTCCGGCACACCTGAGCCCACCCCGAGGGCGGCTGGCTTACTACAATTGAGGGTAAGTGTTACATCTCTCACATTTCAAAGATCATGTCAGCACCTTAATAAAGTGGTTTCTATGACACCACTTCCTCTAAACATTTAGGGTCAAAGGTCATACGATGTCACTTCCTGTAATCTTTAAGGTCAAAGGATATTTGATTTCAATTCAATTCACGTGGTTGGTGAATCCACGTCCATGGGCTTAACGCAGACCAAAGCAGCCCCTCTAGTTTAGCGGGGCCCTAATCCCTCGGGGGCCCATCCAGCCCAAAGCCAATGAGTATTTGTGAGATATGGGAAGCTTAGGGGCCACATCACATCGATGAAGGTAGGCGGAGCCATCCTTTTGCATTATGCCACTGGTGCTGTGAAACTTGATGGCTACAATTTTCCTCATGGTGTAAATTGTTTTTGTGTTATTTAGCCAGTCTCAAGGCTGTTGGACAGACAGAACCACAGATAAGACTCTCAAAAAAGAATATTGCCTATAATGTATAACTGCTGAAGCCTGTTAGTTATTACCTCCCGTTTCTGAAGCAGCACCTATTTTGTACTCAAACTCTGAATAAATAAACCATAAGTAAAATATCTGATTTGCAAATTTCGGTTTAAGAGGTTAAATGTGTTTAGTATTGTAGCCATCCACTGGCTGAAAAGACAAAGGGCCTGATATAAACTTTGACAGATGGGATTTACTTCATCAAAGCAACAGAATAAGGTACTCTGCTGCCCAGAGGGAGTACTGACCGCCAAATTTAGGGATGTCCACTGGCACAGCGGCTATGTCTTGCACGCAACCTGGGAATCATCCTCGACTCCACACTCTCAATGACCAAGCAAGTCAACGCAGTCTCCTCCTCCTGCTTCAACACCCTCCGCATGCTCCGCAAGATCTACAGATTGATCCCGACAGATACAAGAAAGACTGTCACCCTGGCCCTCGTCAGCAGCAGACTCGACTACGGAAACACCCTCTACGTGGGAGCCCCGACCAAGCTCATCAAACGACTACAACGCATCCAAAACGCCTCGGCACGACTGATCCTCGACGTACCAAGCCACGGCCACATCACCCCCCACCTGAGAAACCTTCACTGGCTCCCCGTCAACAAGAGGATATCTTTCAAACTCCTCATCCACGCACACAAGACACTTCACAAGACCGACCCAGCCTACCTCAACAGATGACTTTCCTTCTCCACCCCCAACCGCCAGCTACGGTCCGCCGACCTCTCACTCGCCACCGTCCCGCGCATCCGAAGAACAACCACCGGCGGGAGATCCTTCTCCCACCTCGCCGCCAAGAAATGGAACTCCCTCCCACCGAGCCTACTACAGACTCAAGATCTGCTGACCTTCAGGAGGACACTCAAGACCTGGCTGTTTGATCAGTAGCGGCCCCCAACTCCCCCAGCGCCTTGAGACCCTCGCAGGTATGTACTGCGCTTTATAAATGACTGATTGATTGATTGATTGATTGATTGCTGTGATGTTGGTTCCTGCCAATGCATTGGAAGTTTGATAGAAGGCTCTAGCAACATGGTGCACCTGTATGGCACACTTTCAATGTTTTTATTTTATTTTCAAAAACAAATTCCAGATAAGTCATTTCGTTTTTAAAATTAAAAAAAAATTGCCTCCTCACCATGGGAGGTATCTCCCATTGTGTTAGGGTTATTAAAATGTTTTTTACTTTCAGTTATGGGCACGTTTTGGATGGCAATAAGTGAAAGTAAAACCTTGCCATTTGTTTGCCCATTCTAACTACGGTGGGTGGACAAATGGCCCACCCTCCAACTGTATAAGGTGTGTTGGTGGCAGAGATGGACTAGTCCCCGCTGTCGACAACGTGCACGTCTGCCCAACTCTAAATGAGGCAGGCAGACCTTCAGTTTAGCAGAGAGGGTACTCCGTTGCCTCTGCAACAGAGTAACCTCTCTGCAAAGCTCTAAAGTAGATAATATAACAATAAATACTAATGCATTGGCTATTTTAACTCCTTTCAAACTACTGCAAGAAGAGAATAAAATATTATAAGGAATGGCTTGATTAGCTTTAGACTGGCAACATAAAGATAAACTTTGTATATATAAAAAAGATCAATTATTAACATGATTTTTGTAGGTTTTAGTGAATGTGAACATACTTTTGAAATTTATGAAAACTTGGGAAGATACTTAGAGGGTGTTGATCCCATCTAGCCTGGAATGTATTATATTCTGTTTTGGGTGCGAGATTAGACAGGAAGAGGGGCGCAGCATTGGGCACCAACGCATCCCCTGTCTTCTTGTTTCGGAACCAAGCAGGGGTGCATTTAGGCTTGCAAGAGTGCCTTAGACTCTTTGCAGGCACACCAATTTAGAAGTAGAGAGTTATGATTGGCCCTGGGATCTTTATTTATCTTGGGCCATATCACTCCTGTGGAAGTCAGAGTCCCACAGGTTCTCTGATTGGCTGCCAGTAACATAAGAAAAATTAACTCTGAGACATAGAAAAGCAAACAAATACTCTCAGACACTGTAAACTTGCCTATTTGAAAGTGGAATACTCTGCTAAAATAGTTTCCATTGTAATACTGAAAAGGAATGATTACGAGTCAAACAAAGTGCCGCAATAATGCCGCTAAATTTCAATTTCAATTTTTGTGCCGCTAAATTTGAAAATCTATGCCGCAATATCCTCGGGATCTGATTAAATGAAGTTAGACAGCACTTTGAGATACGTAACAGCACCCTAAAAGCGTGCTTGAAAAGTGTTAGAAAAAAAGAAATGTATTGCTAACTGGTTATAATGTTTACTAATAGGCTTTCGTAGCAAGATTACTTATGAAATGATGCTTTATAATTCATTTACTAATGAGACTGATTTTTAATGACTTGGCTTAGCATTTCTAGTGCCTTTCATTGAAATGCACCATGAACAGATTACTGTGGAATTACGCGATAAAATTAGTTAGGAAGCTGAAACTTACAAATGTGATAGTACAGACCATAATGATCACAGACCGCAAGAAACACAAAATGATTTTTAGGAGTAATTTACATATCTGGATGTTGAAAATTGTGGCTCTAGGCCATTGTTAACATTAATTAGTTTTGTGTAAAATAAAACATTGCTGAAACATTACTATTTTTTACTTATTATAAATGTTTGATATGATGCATTATATTTGAATCGAGTTTAATTAATTGAAAGCAGACATATGCATTTCAAGGCCTTTTAAACGTTTTCTTTCCTACACCTTTGCAACAGAGTACCCTCTCTGCCAAACTCTAAACCAAGCCCGTAATATCAATGCAATGTTGGGAGTGAAAATTGAATTATCAAAGCAGATGTGCCCCATGGAAGGCACCTACCTTTCTTCTTGAAACAGCTTTCCTGCCCTGGGGTTGTCTTTAAGTGCAAGTGCACTTCACACCTCCTGTCACATTCTGCTAGCAGAAGAAGTGTTCTGTGAAGTCTTCTTTATCTTCCCTGGCTCTTGAGGGGCTTGGCGTTACCCAGGCCTAAATGGGATTTCTGTTCTCGTGAATGGTGGAAGACACAAGTGATGAGTTGGAACAGTCATCGATTGAAGACAGTGGTTCTGCGCTCCAAGAGAGTACTCTTCCATGTTGGATGAGGGATAAAGTAGTCAATCTATGTCCCAAAATTGAAGTCAACTCTCACAGACTGGCACTACAATGTGGTAAAGTTGTGATTCTCATCAGAGCAGCTATGGATTTCTTTAGTTGCCCCCAGCCTAAGACCAGTTAAATGCTTTCATGGATCCACACGCCTTGTTCAAGTTTTGGAGAAGACTATTCACCTACCCTTGTTAAAGATGTGCTATATTTGGAATTTTTTGATGCCTTCTGCTGGAGTTTGTGCTGGAATATTGCTTGCTACTAGGGCTAGAGGTGTTAGCCTCCTAGTTGAATACCAGGTCCAATGGGGCCAATGGTCTGTTGTTGTGCCTGCGCCCTGCTATTTGCAGTCATGGACCACTGGCTGGTGAATGTGTAATCCTGCACATAGTCGTATGTGATTTTGGTGAAAATCAAAACGGATAAACTCTGTTTTGACTAAACCATTTCATCTAAACCTTTCCTTCAATTTTTTTAAAATGTTAGTGACAAATGCTCTATTTCATGTCTCTTTTTCAGCACCACACTGTTAGTTCTGCCCATCTTCCTCAAACTCGCCTTTTGTGCTGTCTTTTCGAGACATATAGTAAGTAGCTTTTAAAAGTGCCACCAGAGGCTTTTGCTGTCCTACAGCTTGCGTATACGAACTTGTGCACGTGCACAGCTGCCATCTGTGTTTTTATTGCTGTAATCAAACTCCTCTGCTCGCACTCACCCTCCCTTTTCCCCCTCCTCCCCCTCCTCTTCGACAGTTTCATTTGTGTCTTCTAGCACTGTGAATGCTCCTGCTTCCACCAGGGTGCAACAGGGGGTGGTGATGGACGGCGAATCTGAACCAATCAAACACTCACACCCAGTCAACAGATCTGGGTTTAATGCATCACTGTTCTTTAGCCCACTCTGCCACCCCAGTTCAGACATGGCCATATGCAAATCAGTCTGACCCTGAGCCTCATGGGTGTTTGATTGGTTCAGATGCTCCGTTCATCACCACCCCCTTTTGTACCACTTTGTTCACCATAAGTTGGCAGGGTATGCTCAGACATGAGTCCCTTGCTCACTTTGCCACTGGAGTCAAGCAAGCCGGGCTGAAGACGGCAGTAATGCCAGAAACCAGTCCTCGGAAGCTTGTTTCCGGTCCAGGGAAGGCATGGCTTGGCAGTTCGGGCTAGACTGTTCCCATGAGGCACAGGGTCAGACTGATCTGTTGACTGGGTGTGAGTGTTTGATTGGTTCAGATGCTCCGTCCATCACCACCCCTTTTTGCACCAACCTGCTTCCACCAGGCACACACACCAACAGTCGTCAGTGCACGCTTCCACCAGGCACACACACCACCAGCCGTCAGTGCACGCTTCCACCGGGCACACACACACCACCAGCCGTCAGTGCACGCTTCCTCCATGCACACACACCACCAGCTGTCAGTGCACGCTTTTACCGGGCACACACACCACCAGCCGTCAGTGCACGCTTTCACCGGGCACACACCACCAGCCATCAGTGCACACTTCCACGAGGCACACACACCACCAGCCGTCAGTGCACGCTTCCACCAGGCACACACACCACCAGCCGTTAGTGCACACTTTCACCAGGCACACACACTACCAGCTGTCACACACTGCCAGCCGTCGGTGCATGCTTCCACCAGGCACACACACCCCCAGCCATCAGTGCACGCTTTCACCGGGCACACACACACCACCAGCCGCCGGTCAACGCTTTCACCGGTCACACACACACCACCAGCCATCAGTGCACACTTTCACCAGGCACACACCCCCTGCCGTCAGTCCACGCCTCCACCAGGCACACACACCACCAGCCGTCAGTTCACGCTTCCACCAGGCACACACACCACCAGTCGTCAGTGCACGCTTCCACCAGGTACACACACCACCAACCGTCAGTGCATGCTTCCACCGGGCACACACACCACCAGCTGTCAGTGCACACTTTCACCAGGCACATACACCACCAGCCGTCAATGCACACTTCCACCAGGCACACACACCACCAGCCGTTAGTGCACACTTTCACCAGGCACACACACTACCAGCTGTCACACACTACCAGCCGTCGGTGCATGCTTCCACCAGGCACACACACCACCAACCGTCAGTGCATGCTTCCACTGGGCACACACACCACCAGCTGTCAGTGCACACTTTCACCAGTCACACACACCACCAGCCGTCAGGGCAGCAGACAGGCTTTTCTCAGAGTTTCTTGGTAAATATGTGTTTGATGCCTGGGAGGGAGTGGGTCGGGTTTCCTTAAACCATGCTGAGTATACAGGTGCAGTGCATGAACTCCTGTGTGAGTGAGTCATGCTGCCTGGGGCTCACTCACTCCACACTTGTAAATTGCACCTGCACCAGTCTTTTTCTCATTTGCAAAGTTCGGCGCGTGCGCACAGCTAGGCAGCCCCCACACCCCCGGTAATGACTGCTTTCTACAACCAGAATGGAAACAACATTCAGAGCAATGGAAACTAGTTCATTTGATGCAAAGAACTGTTAACAAAAACCATGTCCAGGTATTGTAGATCTGGCAACTTAAACAAAACATCAAAAAAATAAAAACAAGTATTGGCATAGCCAATAGGTCTCGCTTTTTGGACCCCATAAGTATTTAGTTATGCAGCAGAATATCCTTGGTGCAACAACACCAACTGTTGCATGGCTAAACACTTATAAGGCCCCAAATGCGAGACCTATTGCCTATGCCAATGCTTGTTTAGTTTTGCGAGGTGGGTATTTTACTCTCCAAGCCCCTTTCCCTTTCTTCTCTTTTGCTTATTTTTTAGTTGCTTGATGCAGCTACTTTCTTCTTCTTCCTTATGCTCCTCCTTACTTTTCCCTTGCCTGCTAACCTCTTGTTTGGGTGGCGGCGTGCCCCAAAAGACTCCTCTTTCTCCTCACATTTTTATGAGATAGCATGGCACACCTTTAAAATGTAGTTTTTGTGCTCTGCCAAGTTACCACGACCTGGCGTATCTTACCCAATCTATGTCTATGGGAAAATGCATTAATTCATGAAGGTCCAAGTTTGGCACCAGACCATAATCTTAAAATATATATTGTCTCACTCACTAAACTCACCACTGTGAAGTCTTTCTTCCCTCAGACTGTCTGGTGGATTTTTTTTTGTACAATGTCACACTCTGTACTTTCTTCTGAGGGTTTCTTCTTTCTTCAGTCTAGCACAGGTGCCCCCCGGGGCACTGCAAATTAGACCTGACGGTAGTAGACGGTTTGGTCGCGTACTGTCCCCAACTAACCTTTGTGTATTTTGGTGCTTCTCGACAGCATTTAGAAGTTACTTTCATACACAAATGTTGATTCTTTGCTTGTTACCTCTTGTGTTCAACTCAAAATACCAATTGGAAATCATATTGTGCAAAGATCTGTAAAACTCATGTTTACAGATGTAGGATTCGCTTGCGATTTGTTCCTACCGGTGTTGTGGCCAGATTTCTGCTTTGACTGCCGCAGTGATGCTTGGGTTCCTGAGATGAATCACTGATTTTCTGTGGTAGTTTTAGCCGCTCTGCAGCGACCTGTGCAAATTGGGTAACAAGCAGAGAAAGGTATATTTTGCCATACTTTTTAGCCTTCTCATGCAAGATATTCATACTGGGTAACTTAGCTAAAGTTAATCCTCAGTTTATTTCCATTTTTTAGTGTGGTGACTTGTTGTGTCAAATTGGACCTTAAGGAGTTATTCTTCTTTTGCGTGTACCTTAGGATAAGGTATTTTTGGGTTGGTAGTTCAATGGAATTTACTACGGTGAAGATTTGATGATCATCTCAGTAGTTTGAAAGGGGAAATATCAAACATGAACTTGTAAGTTGAGAAGTTTAACAGTGTGAGGAGATTAGTTATTAATCCTTTGACCTCCTCTTGTAGGGTAGTCACTAGGAGATTCATCGTATGTCCTATACAATTGAGAAGAACATACGTAGTCTCATGGTTCTCCCCGTTCCATGTATGAGCTGGGACCTGGAACGCAAAGATTAAGGGGCATATGTAGGAAGCTGTTTGCGATTCGCAAATGCCGGAATTTGCAAAATTCCGGCGTTTGCGAATCGCTAACGGCGTTTTGGTATGTATGGGCCACATAGCAAAATAAGGAATCGCAAAATTTGCGATTCCTTATTTTGCTCAAGCATTTAAGGAATCGCAATTTTACGATTCTGTAAATGCTATGTAGGGGTGACTTGAAAATTGCGATTTTGGCTTAAGGAATCACAAAATACCACCTACTCCAAGTAGATGGTATTTTGCGATTTCCTGTCAAAATGCATTATTTAAAAAAATTCAAAGTGCCATGTGGCGCACAGACATGCCCTTAGGGCATGTATGTGCGCCACATGTACTTACAGGCACATTCCAGGGGTGCAACAGGTGTCCTTTGGACACCCTGGCACCCTTGGAATTGCGATTCTCAAATTGCAATTTTCTCATAGAAAATCGCAATTTGAGAATGAATCCCCATTCATTCCTACGGGCCTCTTGGTCCATAGGAATGAATGGGACACTCATTCCTTAATTGCGATTCGCAGTTTGCTAATTACAATTAAGGAATTTTAGAGATTCGCAAAATAATTGCGATTTATTACATACATTCCATTTTGCAATTCTCAAATAGTGATTCCTTAAAAATCGCAATTTGAGAATCGCAAAATGGAAATTACCTACATATGCCCCCAAGTGATGTAATAGAATGTTGGTGTGTGTCTACCCTGGAGGCTGGACTCTCATAAGAAAACCCTGCCCATCAACAGCAACAACATAGCCTGATCCTTTCAAACTCAAAGATTGGCCAGGATTGATTTGTGATTCATTTTACCTCATAGAGCTGTTATTGTTCATAGATGTTTCACTAAAGTGATTCATCTATTTTCTTTCAGGTTCAGCCATGAAAGGAAATTACCTGGTGTAGACATTCCCCTTTCCCTGACCTCAGGACCGATAATCAATTATGAACGGAGATTAAGACGAGTTCGCGGGTGAGGTGGGTCTATCACAGCCCTGCAAGTTTCGCCCGAAGACTAATTCGGATCAATGGAAAATATGCTTCTGAGATCTAGTTCTAGATAATGGCACAGAGAAAGGTGCAATAAAGGGGGTCAAAATGTCTTAGCAATGGTGTGTTATGTTAACTCTTTGACTTCCCTAATGGCACATATAAAAGTCATTTAACCTCTTCGCCGCGGCGGACATTCCGCCGGGGTGCGACCGAATCTTACGCGTGCGCAGCTCGGATAGCCCCTGGCCAACGACGCACACGCCCACTGTGACGTCAGACGGCCGGGGGCCGTCCGACACATCGAAAAGGATAAAGGTGTCCCCAAGAGGCCCTCTTGTCATGAATCTCCACAGCCATGCCACGTAGCACACGTCAAGTAAAAGAGCCCCAGACATGTTTGTGCAAAGTCAGTGCAAACATTTGGAACTGTGCCTAGTAAAGGCAAGGACAGACCTCCTGACAGTGAAGGGTCCACATTTATTTCTAAAGGTCACGTTTCATTCCTAGAGACACCCAAAAGGTGGGATGATTAAAAGGGAGACCAGTGGTCTTAAAGATACATCCTCATTGCATAGAATACCTAGATTTTGGATCATTAGTTCTGGAACAAGTCAGATTCCCATGGAAAATGGTCTTTGTCTGGTCTCCTAGAGAGGGAAATCTTTCAAACTTATTAAAAGGTGTACAAATTCACCATCAGGCTGCATGAAGAAATGTTGTGGTATACAGAGAATCAGAACTAGAAACAATTAAAAAGAAGACAAAAAAGTGCTGACCCTTGGGGGACACCTCAATCCATATAGTTAGTAGAGGACAAAAATGCGTTGAAATGAGTGCTTAATTTGAGCCTGTGGTTTCCGGTGCTTGGCACTGGCACTTAATTGTCAACACCGGCACCTATGACTGTCTGCCACATGGTGGTGCTGTTTGCCTTATGTAGAGTTGATCACAACAATAGTTGATTATTTATTCAAGACACCCTAAAAATGACCAATACCTTCGCCCAAACCTTTCTTATAGCTTTGGGGGCCTGGAATAGTCTGAATTGTTACACTTGTAGGAGTGTGATGGATAGTAGTTGTGTTGGTACAATCATTGTCCGCGCTGGCAGGGGCAGTGGGTGGTGCAAGCTGAAGTGACCTCCTGAGGAAGGCCCTGGCACTTCTGCTTTTACAAATTTAGCACTGGTTAAAATAACTGACCTGGTACGATGAATCAGAAATGATTTTATCCATCCCAAATCGATTCGCTCCTGATTGTAACCTGGAGATGAAAAGGAGCGCCCAAGGTCTTGAATGCTACCAATTGGTTAAGAAAGTACCCGAGCTCTGACACCACCGCCACCTAAAGCGATTCTGAAGTCATTGAAGACTGCCTAACCTACATTTAGGTGCTAACGCCAGGGCGATGGAGTAGTGTTGTAGCAGAAAATTGTTATCTTTTTTCAGTTTTCTTTCTTTGTTGTGCACGCATAAGGGCAGTTTTTAGTACCCTAATTGGAATAAAATTGCACTGTGCTACTGCAGGAGATGAAAGAAGGGAGGTGGGTGCAGAGTCCACAGGATCACCAGGGTTCAGCATGGCTTCTTTAATCAGACTTATGATGGGAGATAATATAAGTGTCCCTGGAACCTGTGACTGGGTTTTCTTTCAACTCCCTTGTTTAGCGGGCAATCAACTTGAGGGACATCCCTGTTCTTGCTGGATGAAGTATCAAGGAGAACACCCTCAAGACAGATACGTAGAAATATCTCCTTGAGGTGTTATTGGTGATCACAATCAGTACTGTAGATAAAATATATCACAAGAGCAGTGGAAATGCTTTGATTCAGTTTATGTCCTGATCATAGCCAAGTTTGGGGGCCAGAAACCAAAAAGTTTTTTTATATAATTGAAGGAAGATTTGAAAAAGGAGGAGTCAGATTGTATGTCAGCTCACCCACATTTTTAGGTCGAGCCTAGAGTCAGTGCACATACGTTACTCTGCGAGACTTGTTCTAGTGTAGTATGGAATAGAAGTCCCGCCCACTCACCGCCCATATTTGTAATTGGCTTGTGCCATTGTCCTTCATAAATGCTGGCTACTGATTCGTTAATAGGCTTGTTAGTCCTCCTTAGTACCGCCTTGTCTTCATTTGTACTTCCATGGCGACTGGCCCCTTTACTTCGGTTGTTACACGGCATTTGTTATTTAGTCCTGTTTTCTTTATTGAGTTTCTCCTACTTCAGGCACGACGACGTGCTTTGCTTACATTAGGCGTGGGAAAATGGCGGCCGCTTGTTTACAATGCCATAGATCTCGCATTTAAATGTGAGACCTATGGCATTGCAAATATTTTTTTTTGTAGGAGCGAGAACCGGAGCGAGCGTGCCTGAGGCACATAGGTAACGCTTCTCTGAATGTTTACATTTCACTTGCGAATGGCGGCATGGAGCCTGCTCAGCTGCTTGTTTTATAAGACGACTGTGCACACTAGCACCTCTTCTTTACACTGTGATTATTTGGTTGGAAAGCCGGTGATAAGGTCATTGTTTGCAGTGAAAAATCCCTTTTACTGTACCCGCTTTTGTTTAACCCCTTGTGTGCTTATGACGCGACCATGTGTGCTCATGACCATGCAAATCAGTCTTGACCCTGTGCCCCATGGGAACAGTCCAGCCCGAACTGCCAAGCCAGGTCTTCCCTGGACCGGAAACAAGCATCCTAGGACCGGTTTCGGGGTTTCACCCCTCTTCAGCCAGGATAGCTTGACTCCAGTGGCATGGAGAGCACAGGACCCACGTCTGAGCATACCCGTCCCACTCTGCCCTGAAACCGGTCCTAGGATGCTTGTTTCCAGTCAAGGGAGGCCCTGGCTTGGCAGTTCGGGCTGGACTGTTCACACAAGGAACAAGGTCAAGACAGATTTGCATATTGCTGGGTCCAAACTGGGGTGGTGAGCAAAAGAATGATGGATTAAACCCAGATCCTTGTGACTGGGGGTGAATGTTTGCATTGTCCAGCATTCCGTTCATTAATAGTTTCTTTTTCATTAGTACTTAGCGCTCTACAGATTTGCTGTATTCTCTTTCAAACACAGGCCTGCCTCCGCATAGAGGACAAGGAAGGTAAAGTTAAAATGACGTGGGGGGTGGTTGCGAATCCAAGCACTTTAATTGTTGTCCTGCCGGATGATGTGGCTATAAACACTTTCCCACTGGAATCAAGAAAGCCCGGCTGAAGACGGCTGAAATGCCAGAAAC
The DNA here is from genome assembly GCF_964261635.1 of Lissotriton helveticus. Lineage (NCBI taxonomy): Eukaryota > Metazoa > Chordata > Amphibia > Caudata > Salamandridae > Lissotriton > Lissotriton helveticus. Next base: position 72,685,008 of record NC_136068.1, on the reverse strand, counting down.
CGGTCCTAGGAAGCTTGTTTCCGTCCAGGGAAGGCATGGCTTGGCAGTTCGGGCTGGACTGTTCCCATGAGGCACAGGGTCAGACTGATTTGCATATGGCCATGTCTGAACTGGGGTGGCAGAGTGGGCTAAAGAACGGTGATGGATTAAACCCAGATCTGTTGACTGGGTGTGAGTGCTTGATTGGGTCAGATGCTCTGTCCATCACCACCCCATTTTGTACCGCCGTGGCTATAAATATGACAATATCTCCGACGGGGGATTGGCCTCATCCTCGTGAGTGACAAGGATCGTTCTTCTCAACCTGATTGACCCAAAAACAGAGGGAAGCTGTGTGTCTCCATCCCTCCTTTATCTGCGGTTTGTGGGCTGGGCAAGCAAATATTTCAGTGGTTCTCTCTAGGTACAAAATGTTCATGTGGGACAGTAAGCAGTGCTGCAGGCCTCCTCCCTGCTCCAGAGCCCTGGAGGCGTGTCTGCTCCCATCTGACTTCCTGTGAGTTTGCATAATCAGCATGAAGGCAGATGTTGTAATTTTGGTTTGTGTTCCAAGCATGACTCATACCATTCTCACACCCTCAAGATGAATGGGAAAATAATCATATGCGTCATATCTTACTGTACTACACAAGCTTGTGAACAAAGCGTGTGGGGTGCTTAGGATAGATCCTTCTCCTACCTGGCCGCCAAGACCTGGAACACCCTCCCTGTCCCACATACGGCAGACCCAAGACCTCCTCGCCTTCAGAAGACTCCTCAAGACCTGGCTCTTCGAGCAGTAGCAGTACCCCCCCCCCCCTCCCCATAGCGCCTTGAGACCCTCACGGGTAAGTAGCGTGCTTTACAAGTACTCTGATTGATTGATTGATTGCTAGTGTGACCAGATATTGAAATCCAAAGTATGGGACATTCTACAAACAGAGAAGTAGAACTGAAATTCTGTATTGATAAAGAAAACTGAGCCAATTCTGCACTAGGACATATGTATATTCTCCCCCTCTCCGTTCAGTCCACCCTCTCTCAAGGCTGGAACTTGCTAAACGTACTGAAATGTAATAGTATATATAGCAAAAACACAAAATTGGCCCAACAAATCCTGGATGTTTGGCCACCTTGTAAAATGCGGAAAACCCAACAGATGGAACAGCCGTGCTTCAAATTTTGGGGCCTGAAAAGTACCTGAAGTAATGCAGTCAATCCAGTGGCCAGATAGCAGGGCTCCTATTCATAATTTTTTTTTAGATCGAGCCTGAGTACCGCATGCGCTGCTCTGTGATGCATGCTGTAATCTACACTGTGAACAGAAAGGAGTTAGGTCCTTTGCGGGGCTGAGGGAGGGCTGGACCCTATATATTGCAAACCATCAAAATTTGCCCCCTCACTCAATCACTTAAATATTATTTCAGGACCAAATAGACATGGACGTTAAATCTGGTCCGGTATCTTTATTTATACCTTTTATGACTAATTATTTCAAAAAATATTTTCATATGGCAACAGGAGAATACAACAAACACAATTATTTACAAATAACGCTAGAACTACATTAACACGATACTACTGACACACTCTGTGAACAATATTTAAATGTGACATCCCAATGACAATACTGAACTATAACCATCACCACTAGACAGTTTTATACAGCCAAATCAAAATTACAGACAAATCAAAAAACATGGAAAGAGCCAATTCAATACAATACAAGAGAAAAAGCGTGAGGCAGGTATAATTCATAATACACAATCAATGTATATCATTAACTCTTGCTGGATTGCCGACGCGTTTCAAGTTTGGGCGTGAAGTTTCCAAACTATCATCAGGGCTCTTGTGATTTTTCTGTTGGAATGTAAAAAACAACCTGTTTTAATACAACCAAATGGCCTCTTCTGTGAAAGAAGAACCGTTTGAATGGGATTAAAAGTACCTGAACGTTAGTGATCGGTTGGCCTGTATGGTTTTATAGAAACCCATACAGGCCTGTATGGTTTTATAGAAACCCATACAGGCCAACCGATCACTAACGTTCAGGTACTTTTAATCCCATTCAAACGGTTCTTCTTTCACAGAAGAGGCCATTTGGTTGTATTAAAACAGGTTGTTTTTTACATTCCAACAGAAAAATCACAAGAGCCCTGATGATAGTTTTGGAAACTTCAAGCCCAAACTTGAAACGCGTCGGCAATCCAGCAAGAGTTAATGATATCCATTGATTGTGTATTATGAATTATACCTGCCTCACGCTTTTTCTCTTGTATTGAATTGGCTCTTTCCATGTTTTTTGATTTGTCTGTAATTTTGATTTGGCTGTATAAAACTGTCTAGTGGTGATGGTTATAGTTCAGTATTGTCATTGGGATGTCACATTTAAATATTGTTCACAGAGTGTGTCAGTAGTATCGTGTTAATGTAGTTCTAGCGTTATTTGTAAATAATTGTGTTTGTTGTATTCTCCTGTTGCCATATGAAATATTTTTTGAAATAATTAGTCATAAAAGGTATAAATAAAGATACCGGACCAGATTTAACGTCCATGTCTATTTGGTCCTGAAATAATATTTAAGTGATTGAGTGAGGGGGCACATTTTGTTGGTTTGTAATCTACACTGTGGCTTGAAGCACCTCCCATCTTTTCCATTTGTTGCTGCCCTTCATAAATGCCTGCTTGTGTTTGGACATCATGCTTAATCGGTCCTGCCTTTTGGCATTTCAGACCCACCCAACAGACTGCCCCTGCTACATGTGGTCTTACACTTTTTGTAGTTTACCTTCCTCCGTGCACTATTTTTTTTGGGGGGGGGGTCTGCCTCGGGCTTGTGTATTAGCATGGCGCTCGGTTCAGGGATGCCATGTTTGCATTTTCAAAGGAGTACATTTTTAGTCTAATCAGCTTGACTGCTGCCGCGCTTTATCACTTCGGTAGCCACGTTTCATGTAGAGCACGTAGCCAATCTGTCCTCCTACATCATCCGTTCTTTACGTCTTTAGTCCCTGCCCTTCTCCATTACCTTCCTCCCCCTCCTTCATTACGCAAACCCCCCCCCCCCACCTGTGCAGACATCGGCTGCTTTTTTTAGTTACTGCTTGTTTTAAGTTGTGCAACTCAGAACGTGCTCATGTGCAACTTTTGGCAACTTCATTATTATTGTTCATAACTGTGCATTCAAATGGAAAAGTTAAGCACTTTATTCAGACCCTTTCAGAGTGTCCCCGTGCCCAGAGCGATGGGCACATTCCTAGCAGTGGCTCGATGCGCTGCTGCTTCTGTCTGCTAAATCCAAGGATGTATGACATTACAACGCATGCTTTTACCACGCATGCCTTTACAATGTGGTATTTACAACGAATACCTTTACAACGCATAGTGTATTGGGGCGCTGGATAGTGAATAGTTTAATTTACTATTCCAACTCCAGTCCCCGTGGATAGTAGGGAAGGTGTTGGATAGTAAATTAAATCTATTCCCTATCCTAGAGCGCCCCCCAGCGCAATGCGTTGTAATGGTTTGCGTTGTAAAAGTTGCGTCGTAAAGGCACTGCGTGGTAAAAGTTGCGTTGTAAAGGATGTTTCCCAAAGCCAAGGTTCCACTCCCCTGAAGTGGGCGGGGCTGCTTTGCAGCCACATTCCACACCACCGGACCGGAGAGCGACCTCTGAGGCAAGCAGCTAGGAGGCTACAGACAAGTATGGGGAAATGATGCTGTGAATGCATGCTTGTTTGCTTTCACATTCCCTGTTACTGTAGCTCAGGCATTTGAAAGAACACAAACCTTGTTTCACCTGCAGGTCACTCTGAACATTTGCACTGAGTGCACCTTGAGAAAGTATGGAAGCGACTTCTCATTTCAAAAAATGATTTGTTTTTCTGTGCTCCCCACCTTTCAAAATACACAATACCACTTGTTTCATATGCAGCTGCCTCATGGTCATGGTCAGTTTGATTCTTGAACAACATTTATCTTTAGAACTGGAATATTCTGGCTCCTGATTTTAATCGTTTTGGACAAATGCTTTAAAAGGCCTTCTTAGGTCTGTGATGATTTCAAAATAACATGGTCTCAGTAACACTTTATGGAGACACTGCAGGGCTGCCCCTGCCCCCTTAGTGCCTCAGTATGGCACACTGTTAGCATCCCAGTGTTGGGGGACTCTCGAAGGTCCCCCAGGCCTGTGTCACTTCCAGGTAGGAGAGGGCGGGGGGAGAGGTACTTATACCTCTCCAGCCCACTGATCACCCTCTTTCTCTTGCTACCCTGACGCCATTTGGTCGTGCGATAGGTAGGCTCCAGGGTCGGATAGCATCGTGCCTCAGGTCGAGTCGGTGTTTGTACGGTGAGTCAGGGCAGTTCTTTTGCTTGTGGTTGCAGTGTTGGGGGTGGCGAGGTGAGCGCCCCTTGGGGTTCTCCCCTTGCCCATCCCTAGAGGCGGGTGCCCTGTTTAGATGGGCTTTGATTGTTTTTCGGGCTGATTGAGTTATGCGGTTTGTCCTGCAGGAATGGAGCAGTACTGCTCTTTCAGGGACGGGTGCTAACTGCAACTTGGTAATAATGCGATGGAGGTTTTTTACAAACCTTTACCACGCGGGCAGATCATGGCACGCATTTCTGGTTTGGCGCCGGGGGTGTGCCGGTTACATCCCCGGTCTCAAACGACTGGTGTGTGTCGTGGTGGGTTATGGGATAGCCCCTTGGGCCTTTTTTAGGTCGAGCCTATCCCATTCCACAGGAATGGATAGGGGAGAATTTTAGTGGGCAAAAAAGTTCTAAAACCATCGGGCGGATTTCAAACAGTTCACGTGAACACAAGCACGTGCATTTCCCCACATCAAAGCCATCAGCCTCCCTCCCACAGGCTTCCCCAGCGTGTGCAGTGTGCGCTGGCCTCACTTCTCCTCCCCCCTAATTGCTTGCACTTTCACGGCCACCAGGCTGTGAGCTACATCAAAGGGTTTCGCTGCCCCGCCCCCTGCTTCACGGCCGCTTCTCATTTCTGACTGTCATCACATCATCAGCCTCCCTCCCACAGGCAGCCATCTGTTTGTCCCCCCCGCACCCCCCCCAGTTTCCTCGTTCTCTGTCTTCCTTTCCCCCACCCAGGCCCTCAGAAATCCACTTCCACACCTCCGAGTCCTTCCCCCTGCCGCACTCTGTGTCGCTTGTTTTGTAATTTCATGTACATGGCTTCTTTTCTTCTTACCTCGAGGTGGCATACTGTATCGCTTGGTATCTTTTCTTGATTTGCCTTTCTTAACTCCGCTATAATTATTCATTTTTTTTTAAAACAAGAAAAATTAAATCGCTATTTTCAGGTGGGTCAGTTTAGTTACCCTTCACTGAAGTGAGCCATACTCAGAGAATCCATTAAGTTGTTTAATGAAAACCCAGTATTAAAGCTTGTGGTTCTTGCTAGCCAGGTAACCTGGTAACCTTATTGAAGGAGCCCAGTGCTGAATATGTATGCTTGTCAAGTGATGTCAGGAATTAATCGAGTGGCAATGTGCGCTTCTCTGTGCACACTCATGCTGAAATTCTCGATCTTTTCATGTAGTATTAGAGCTCCAAGACGCTCCATGCTGTTTATCACAATTGGTGATGAAACAGAGCTCCCTACTACACTTTACTAAACAGTGGAAAAGCAGGGAATTTTGAAGACTGTTGGAATGTCTTCTTGTTAGATGGGCAGTTAATCAGCGCAAAATAGTTATTGGCTCCGTTAATGTGTTTTAGCCAGGTTATGTTGTACAGCTACGGTGAAGCATGACTAAAAGGACTACAAGTTGCTCTCATTTTTGTCCGTGTGCTTCCCCCGCTGCCCCTTGCAACCCTGATGTTTTCCATTAGTCTCCCTCGTGTAATTCTCCCCCTCTTCCACGCTGCCTACCACCCTCCTCAATGATGTCCTTGTATGCCTATCCCCATTGCCTATTTGCCCGTGTTCTTCTTTCGCTCTTGCCCAGTTCCAGGTTGTGCTCTCACATCTGTTTGTCCCCCCGCACCCCTCCCCCCAGTTTCCTCGTTCTCTTTGTTCCTTTCCCCCACCCCCTCCGAGTCCTTCCCCCGCCGCACTCTGTGTCGCTTGTTTTGTAATTTCGTGTACATGGCTTCTTTTCTTCTTACCTCGAGGAGGCATACTGTATCGCTTGGTATCTTTTATTGATTTTCCTTTCTTAACTCCGCTATAATTATTCATTTTTTTTTTAAACAAGAAAAATTAAATCGCTATTTTCAGGTGCAAAGGGATTCTCCTCCCCTAATTATTCACGGCCCACGGCCTGCGGTACTTTCACTTTCACGGCAGCCAGGCCGTGTCTCGCATTTTTGCTTTTTGTTAAGCATACTAGAACCATTTGTTTTCCATTAGTCTCCCTCGTGTAATTCTCCCCCTCTTCCACGCTGCCTACCACCCTCCTCAATGATGTCCTTGTATGCCTATCCCCATTGCCTATTTGCCAGTGTTCTTCTTTCGCTCTTGCCCAGTTCCAGGTTGTGCTCTCACATCTGTTTGTCCCCCCGTACCTCCCCCACCCAGGCCCTCAGAAATCCACCCCCACACCCTCCGAGTCCTTCCCCCTGCCGCACTCTGTGTCGCTTGTTTTGTAATTTCGTGTACATGGCTTCTTTTCTTCTTACCTCGAGGTGGCATACTGTATCGCTTGGTATCTTTTCTTGATTTGCCTTTCTTAACTCCGCTATAACTATTATTATTATTTTTTTTAATTAAGAAAAATTAAATCACTATTTTCAGGTGGGTCAGTTCAGCTACCCTTCACTGAAGTGAGCCATACTCAGAGAATCCATTAAGTTGTTTAACGAAAACCCAGTATTAAAGCTTGTGGTTCTTGCTAGCCAGGTAACCTGGTAACCTTTTTGAAGGAGCCCAGTGCTGAATATGTATGCTTGTCAAGTGATGTCAGGAATTAATCGAGTGGCAATGTGCGCTTCTCTGCGCACACTCATGCTGAAATTCTCGATCTTTTCATGTAGTATTAGAGCTCCAAGACGCTCCATGCTGTTTATCACAATTGGTGATGAAACAGAGCTCCCTACTACACTTTACTAAACAGTGGAAAAGCAGGAAATTTTGAAGACTGTTGAAATGTCTTTTTGTTAGATGGGCAGTGAATCAGCGCAAAATAGTTATTGGCTCCGTTAATGTGTATTAGCCAGGTTATGTTGTACAGCTACGGTGAAGCATGACTGAAAGGACTACAAGTTGCTCTCATTTTTGTCCCTGTGCTTCCCCCCTGCCCCTTGCAACCCCAGCATCACTCAGCGCAACCCCAGCATCACTCAGCGCAACCCCTGCATCACTCAGTGCAACCCCTGCATCACTCAGCGCAACCCCTGCATCACTCAGCGCAACCCCAGCATCACTCAGCGCAACCCCAGCATCACTCAGCACCACCACAGCACCACCCACCACATTATCACTCAGCACCACCACATTATCACTCAGCACCACCACAGCACCACTCAGCACCACCTCGGCACCACTCAGCACCACCACAGCACCACTCAGCACCACCACAGCATCACTCAGCGCCACCACAGCACCACTCAGCGCCACCCCAGCATCACTCAGTACCACCATAGCACCACTCAGCATCACCACATCATCACTCAGCGCTACTCCAGCATCACTCAGCACCACCACATTATCAATCAGCACCACCACATTATCACTCAGCACCACCACCGCACCACTCAGCACCACCACAGCACCACTCAGCATCACCACATCATCACTCATCGCTACAAGCATCACCACATCATCACTCAGCGCTACCTCAGCATCACTCAACACCACCACATTATCAATCAGCACCACCACATTATCAATCAGCACCACCACATTATCACTCAGTACCACCACAGCACCACTCGGCACCACCACCGCATCACTAAGCACCACCACAGCATCACTCAGCACCACCACAGCAACACTCAGCACCACTCAGCACCACCACAGTATCCCTCAGCACCACCACATTATCGCTCAGCACCACCACAGCACCACTCAGCAAATGCCCAGCATCACTCAACACCACCCAGCACCACCACAGCACCACCACTGCATCACTCATGACCACCACAGCTTCACTCAGCACAACAGCATCACTCAGCACCATCACAGCACCACCCAGCACCACCACAGCATCACTCAGGACCACCACAGCACCACTCAGCACCACCACAGCACCACTCAGCACCACCACAGCACCACTCAGCACCACCACAGCACCACTCAGCACCACCACAGCATCACTCAGCGCCACCCCAGCATCACTCAGCACCACCACAGCATCACTCAGCACCACCACGCACATACATACAACAACACAAATACACACAAACAACAACACACATACAACTACACACACATCGCCATCACTCGATCGATCTAGCACCCTCAGTCTATTAAAATATCGCACTCACTCTATCTATCTGTCGCACTCACTCTATCTATCGTCCAGTATCTATCTCCCTCACTCTATCTATCGCACTCACTCTATCTATCGCACTCAATCTATCTATCGCCCTCAGTCTATCTATCGCCCTCACTCTATCTTTCGCCCTCACTCCATCTATCGCACTCACTCTATCTATCGCACTCACTCTATCTATCGCACTCACTCTATCGCCCTCAACTATCTATAGCCCTAAATCTGTCTATCGCCCTCACTTTATCGCCCTCACTCTATCTATCACCCTCACTCTATAAATCTATCACCCTCACTCTAGAAATCTATCGCCCACCCTCTAGCTATCTATCGCACTCACTCTATCTATCGCACAACAACAGCATCACTCAGGGGCACAACAGCATCACTAAGGGGCACCACAACATAACTATGCCCTACAACACCATCACTGAACACCACAGCATCACTTGGCGCCACCACAACATCACTCAGCGACACCACAGCAGAAATCTGTGCAACAATCCGACAACAACTGGTTCAAATATGTTCTCTCAATGTTGCAAACTTTATTACAAATGTCAAAAAAAGTGTTAATATTTCCATTATGTTCTTGGATTTTCGTGAAAATAAAATACACTAAACATATTCTTCACACAAGTTATTTGCAAAAGTTTTACCAATTGCCATTATACATTACAATAACTTTTATTGAAAAATTAATTATTACATTTCATTAAAAACCATTGTTATTTGAAATATCAATACATCTAAGTCACGTACAAACAACACATATTGTATTACAATTGCAAAAGGTGTCACATTTGAAAAAATTAAAACTATTGGCATTGTAAAAGACAAAGCTATTAATTTCTATATTTTCACAATTAAAAAACAAAAATAAAAAAAAGATCATTTACAATACCAAAAGATCAAACTTTCCTAATGCGAGACCTATTGCATTGCAAATGCTTGTTTTGTGACTGGCCCTTATCCTTCATTGGGTCGTGGGCCTCATATCGTCCCGTGGTATGCAGGGCATGGTAGACTGAGGTTGTTCCCATCCTAGGAGTTGTCTTGTGGCACATGCAGTCACTTTTCGGGGCATTGCTGCGTGGGGTCTGTTTTGGTTCCGGGATTGAGTGGATTTGCGGATCGGCACATGGGGGGGGGCAGTTGTTTGGGGCACCCACCTTCCTCAATTGGGATCAGTCTAGCAAATGGTCCGTAGGTTTGGGTGCTGGGTTATTGTCCAGGAGGGGGCGACAGGAAGGGTCTGCATCCAGTGCAGTGCTCATTAAGACTATTTGCAGTAGCTGATAGGTTTCGTTTTGACATTTAAAGTAGCAGTTTCCCAGTCGTCGGTTGCCTGGTCTGTGGCCGCACACCGAGAATGTGCGGTGGAGGCTGTACTATCCTCCGATTCCATGCGGAGCATCTCGGAGCACTCAGTCTTTGGTGCCTCCAACCACCTTTAACACCATTTGTCACCATGAAGTTACTGCAAGCCCAATGTGTTCTAATGCCAATATCGGCAACATTCATCCGTTCTCATACAGCAACATACATAAATAAACCACACAACACCTTCTTAGTGGAGAAATTTGCTGCAGGTTTATTTGCATAACCAAAATGCCAACAAGAGAGTGCCCAGTGGGCGGGGGAAACGTTTTGTACCCCTGTCCCCCTCCCACAAGTGACGCGGCCAGCAGGCCCCTTTGGCCTCACGCCCAGGGAGCCTGGGCAGCCAACTTCTGTGCCTTCCTGTGGCACCAAAGCGGTCGCCCTGTTGGAGGGTCCCCTACGGGGCCCCCCGGGCAGCCTTGGCATTCTTTTCTCTTCGGGTGTGCAATCTAATACCCACCTTTCAGAAGTTCGCAACTTTTGCCCCTCCCGTGATTATGAATGGTAAAGTCTAACTGCTCTGGGGTGGTTGCAGCTTCAGTGCGACGGAGACCCCACTATGGCGATTTGAAGGTAGCTATACACAGTGGCAGAAGTGTAGCCAATGAGGTCTAACGGAGGTGTGATTTTGCTTATTAAAAACTTTACCGTGCATTGGGTGTGTGACCTAATATGCCTCCGGTCGTCGAAAAGGCACACGGGTCGGCGGGAGGTCGCACTTTGTTGTGGGTTGTGTAGTGTTGTTTCTTGCTGTAGGACCTGTGCAGCGCCAACGTGGCCAGTGACTCCTGCCTCCGGGCACCGTGGGGTTGTGCCTCGCCATGCGCTATGGGGAAGGAGCACTCAGTAGTCTTGGGCAGTGAATGCGGGCCAAGAGGGGCCTAAATTTGGGCCGATTAGTCTCCTTGTTGTGGGTGCCTGGGTTCCCTGACCCGTTTGTTGAGAGATACTGGGCCAATCCGGCAGTTGGGGCGTCAGTGTGCTGCCTGATTTCCTGGTTTATGCGGAGGACAGGAGAGCTGTTTATTGTGGGTCCGTGGCTTGGCAAGGCCCGGGACCAACAGGTTTGCGGGAGACCAGGGCGGCCTGTGGAGTCAGCTGGTGCCCTGGGATGAACGTATCGGAGAGGGTCAGGCCAGTTGCTTAGCAAATGGTGCTAGCAAAGCCAATTTGTGAGGTACAATCACCGAATGGATCACAACCCATATCTTGGCATGCTTGTATGCCTTGAGGGCATGGAAGAGGCGATGCAGCCGATGGGAAGGGGTTTTGGATTTGTGGTGGCAGCGTGCCTTGCGACGCGCTTAATCTCGGCCCCTTGGGGCTTTATTAGCGAAAAAATAGACATATACTAGATAGTTAGTATGTCCTTTGTCCAGCCGGACAGGAATTTATTTTGGAAAATACATATAATTAGCAGTTAATCTTAAGGTAATGTCAAGTGGGCACAGCCTGTGACTCACAAGGAACAAGACAGAACAAAAGATTTCAGGCAAGAGCGAACAAAGCGGTCTGTGTGCTAGTAATCAGTGAACAGACTTGATTTCGTTTAAGGTACCATTGTACAGAACAATAGAGGACATTTGAGAAACATATGGTACTAATGTGTCAACGAACTTAGATACATGGCATTATCTTCAGCCTGAAGATGATGCCATGTATCTAAGTTTTCGGCTGTGCCCACTTGACATTACCTTAAGATTTACTGCTAATTATATGTATTTTCCAAAATAAATTCCTGTCCGGCTGGACAGTATACTAACTATCTAGTATATGTCTATTTTTTCGCTAATCTCTCAAATACTAGGGCCCACTGTTTTTTGTAAAAAGTTAACGCCCAAGGTCCCTAGTGCATTACCTTCGGGTTCCCTTGTTTTCCAATATCAGCGCTCCTTGTGGCAGGCAGATCATGCTGGCCACTTTGACCCCTCCTCCCCCCGGGAGCCGCTGGCCTCATGGGGCAGGTTGTGCTGTTGGACGGGATGGCGTACTTGTGGCATGGCCTTTATTGTGCTCCTCCTCGGCGGTCGTGTTGTGTTGATTGCATGTTCTGACACCCCCAGCTTCCAATCCCCGTCCCCAGGGCGAGGAGTGTGACGTATGCCAGGGAGCTTGCGCGGGAACACTATTTGCGTCCCTATGATGTTTTCGCCATTGCGCGGTCGAGGATGTGCGCGGGATTGTGGTTGCCTGCTGATATATTGAGAATGTAGTACGCGTTGTCCAGGGCTTTGGCTTGTGTTGCATCGCGTTACGCTCGGGTGTCTGCTGAAAGCTTCGGTGTTTTTGAGGCGAGCTCTGAGCCGGTGATTTACCCGCCTGGTGCTTGTCACTGGTTTGGTGCTTGAAATCTGTCTTGGAAGCCTTTTAAATATTCTCACAACAAAGCCATAGTACTTATTTAACTCCTGCTCGAACAACCATTGACAATGAGAATAGTCCTGGCTTGCTGTTGGTGTAATGTTACGTTTGAATATATCGGGACAATCACTATTGTCGGCCGGGCCAGGCAGTTGCGACGGGGGGCTATTGCTTGAATGTTTTTGCTTCTGTAAGTCATCTACGCTTGGTGCACAGACGTGCTAAAAAGCAATTGAAGTATGTAGCGTGTGCCAGGTCAGAGGCCGCATATCGCCTGTGGGCAGCACAGGGAGCTATGCACATTTTTGAGCCTCAGGAGTCAGTAGGTATTATTGGCTTGAGCAATAATCACCCATTAAGGCTGGCATGCAGGTGTGAGTTCCGGATGTATGATGTTACAACGCATGCTATTACAACGCATGCCTTTACGACGGAAGTTTTACAACGCAAGTCGTTGCAACGACTTGCGTTGGGGGGCGCTGGATAGTGAATAGTATAATTTACTATTCCAACTCCAGTCCCCGTGGATAGTAGGGAAGGTGTTGGAAACTATTCCCTATCCTAGAGCGCCCCCCAGCGCAAGTCGTTGTAAAAGTTGCGTTGTAATGGTTGCGTTTTAAAGGCACTTCGTTGTAAAAGTTGCATTGTAAAGGATGTTCCCAGTGAGTTCCTTGTAGTAGGGAGCTTGAGGCAATGTCCGCAGAGGGGACAAGCTAAGAACTCAGAGTACACGCCACTTTAGCACCCTCCAGAAAGTGTAACATAGTGTAAGAACAGCAGGACGCATTGCAGCGCCTGTTGGACAGCGTGGTAGACGTCCGGGTGCCCTACAGTGTGGGACGTATTCGAGCAGCTCTGTGGTTGGGCGTCAGGCGGGGAACTTTCACATGGCATTACCGTACTGGGTAGGTAATCCAACCATCGGTCATTTTTGCGCTTCCATTTAATGCAAACCCCACCGGTGGGTGTCAAGAGCAGTGATATATGACCAGTTACATTACATAGAATGCTAGTACATGGGTCACACATAAGATTTGAGCACAGTGGCTCTATATTCAAGGACCAAGACAGAGCAGATGTTTGGGGGGTCAGAATCATCAGACCACGAGGGCCATGTCAGGACGATCTCTTACCGGCAGGTAGCCAGTTGTAGAGACATGCTTTTATCTCATCTATTAGGTGCTCTGGGTCTCTTCCGTCCTCCAGCCCTCATTAACCACGCAAGTGAAGTTGCAAGATGGCCGGAGGTGGAACATAGATGTTTGGGCTTTTGGGTACAGTTCCCCATCGGTTGCCTATACCTAGGAAAGATCTGTTGGGGGACCCTTTTCAAGTGCCTGGCAACCACGTCATGTCATCAAATCAGGGGTTTGGGGCAGCTACAGTGCACCAAGCTTTCTGTCTGGCGCTACTTGAAGGAATCAACCTAAGCCTTCTTTTAACTCCTGGGAGTTTAGCTCTCCTGCGTATTCACCCTAGGCTAGACGTAGGGATTGCACAATGGGTACGGGATTCACATAGAAGTGCGGGCCATCCAGCCGGGCACCAGGAGACGGTTGCAGTACGCTAGGATATAGTAAGTGATTGTAGTACAAGCAGGCCATCTCCGAGCTGGACTAGGTACCTAGGTCACACACAGCAGGCATAGGTATCCGGTGGAATCCCATATTTGGGGATTGCACCAGGACATGAAACTGCACAGGTTAGATTCCGACGTAAATTTTCTGCACCTCTGACTTTAATTGTGACAGGTTTTCACTAAGGTGGACGCACCAGTAGTTGGGCAGCTGCGGACAAAATCTTAAGCAACTTTTAACTTTACGGTGAAAGATTGGTTTGCAACTAAACACCTGCAGCAGTGATTGCCGCTATGCGGCAAGGAGATGAGGGAAAAGGACTAGCAGGTCCCGCTGGGTGCCTGCCACATGACCACTTGCAGGCTGTTTATGGTGATTCCTAAGGGCATAGGAGGGGTCTTGGCAAAGTAACCTGGACCGATTCACCTGGTGGGGGTGGTCCCTACCTCTTTTCACTGGATCGCTCCCTGTCGGGCCTATCTAACGATCATCCCAATTAGTAGGTAATAGTACAAGTATTGGATCAGGGTCAAACAGGCAGGGGACTGACTTGGGCAGGCACAAAAGACAATTCTTCATGGGTACCGGACCATGTAGCAACATTGCTGCAGCAGTTGTAGCAACAATCCAGGGGAGGGGCCAACCTGTGGCCAGTTAACGGGATCGTCCCTCAGCATAACCAGGGTGTGCACCAGTACAGGTACGCATCATCAGTCATAACCCTCAGTAGGATGGGGATTGGAGGCTGTTAAGTCTGGCTGGTGAGTAAGGGATCCTTGGTCTGCACGCAGGGGCAGATGATTTCTTTGAGGGCTTAGCTCTGCAGGCCACCTTGCACCCTGGTTTTAACAGACTAGGATACGCAGTGAAATGTGTGTGTGGCAGGCATGCGCCAAGAGTTGGGTCTTCCGATACATCTATATATGGTTTAGCTCCGGGCTACGGACGGGCGGCGTGACACTCTGGGGTTGGAGGTGGTCAGCCGGCTGGCAGGCCTTCTAGATGTAGGTTTCTAGCTCGGGCATGTCCAAGTAAGGGTCAGGTGCCAAAAGTCAGCCCTGGGATACAATGTTCACAGGCCTGTGGAGTGGCAGAAATGTTAGGGACTTGTGTTCAACCTTGTTTAGAATGGGTAGGCAGCACCCACCAGTGCCCTTCTATGGGCCACCAGTGTTTGTCCTTAGAGTGAGAAGTGGTTTAGGGCTATGGAAGGGATCTTGAGGGGTCGCAACCAAGCCAGTGCAACATGGGTTAAGTTCAGAGACCGAATTGGCCACTGATTATCCGTAAGTGGCAGGGCTATTCAGAAACCATGTAAAGGGACACAGAGCGTTCTGGCAGGACTTCTTGTCTGGGTTATGCAGGAAGAACTGCTAAAACAGCTTAGGCTCTATATATGTTTCAGGCATTGTGTCTGTGCACACCCAGAATCATTCCAGCTAGGGGGCGCACCATACATTTCCAGGTAATAGGAGCAGTTAGTACTGGTGCATCTAAGCTCAAGTTAAACGAAGGGGCTTTTAACTCTAAGAAGGGGGTTTGAATGTGAGGCTAGGTCCCTGGATAAGATCTTCTTTCATTTTAGTTTGAACTTTGGGACTGGTGCTTCCAATCTCTGACATTTTGCAGTCAGGAAGAAATGAAAATGTAAAGAAGGGCCAGTGTACGAACTGGGCACACTTAGAGTAAAGCGGCAAATTTGAAACACTTAGATCGTAATCCCAAAGGGGATGCAGCCGTTTCAGTTCAGGACCAGGTAGAAGCTGATTTTGGGGCCAGCTTGGTTTGCCTCTCAGGTGCAGTTTTTGGAGCTGATGGGCCTTTTGAAACTTGAGGGCTGCTTGGGGCATCCGATGTCTCGGGCATGTTGCCTCTCCAGGGTCATCTAATGGCTTCACCTCAGACATTTAGGTAGGTCTATGGTTCATTGCGGGGTGTATGATGTTTTCATGACCATAGACATCCATTACTCCTGGCCACTAGCGCTGTTCTGAGCAGGGACAGTCACTATGTATATATGGTCTTTTGTCTAAGTAAGGGTAAGGAGGCCAGAAGCCAGACCGGGGATACAAGATCACAGGCCTGTCGAGCGGCAGAACTGATAGGGGCTTGTGGTTGCTGTGCAGCACAGCTGTCCAGAGTGGGAAAGGACCTGTTTTTGCTTGATCTGAGGGTGGCCTTGGAATCAGCAGGGTGTAGGTAACTAGGTCTATAGTGGTGGGGTCCCTGGGGTGACGGTGGCCACACCCAGTGCTGTGGCGGAGTTACAAGGCGATCCCGAGGCTGTAAGGTACAGAAGGGTACCCTCTGCAGGATCACAGTAAGGGTGTGAAAGCCAAAAATCCCCAGGGAGGTCCTCACGTTGCACCCCGGAGGAGCGACTGCGCCCCGTTAGTCCTTTGGGCGGTTGTGGAGCTGAGCAACCGGGAGTTGCCTGCAACGCACCGCCCCCCTGAGCTGGGAGGGGCATGAGTAAGGGGGTGGACTGGCGGTCCGCCGGTCGGAGGGGCTATCCCCTCCCCCAAATCGACAAACACCGGTTGGCGAGGGCCACCGGGTATTTTGGCTCATCAGGTGGGCAGGCGGCGAGGGGCGGCCTGCCCTGGGATCACCCGTAAGATAACCCACCATGTTGGCATATTTGTTATGCAAATAAACCTGCAGCAGTTTTCTCCACTAAAAATGTGTTGTGTCTGATTATTTCTCCAGGGTATTGCTGTGGGAGGGGTGGGGAGTGTTGCCGATATTGGCACTATGAGAGAGCGCGTTTTGTAGCATGTCGAGAAGAGGACATCACAGGAATAGTACACCAAAATGGCCCCTTTGCAGAAAGTCCCCCAGCGGGGAAATAGAAAAGCACATATGATAAATTAGTGTAATCGAAGCAAGGTGGTGAGCCTGGTTGTTGTGATGGTTATGGCCTAGAATAATTACTCCTTTTACCATCGGCGCCTAGAGGCAAACTGTTTGTAGAGCGCCGTAAAAATAAATAAAGATGGATTAACAACTGTGCTAATTTACAAACATTTTATGATTTACGATTTTAAATCAATGACATCCGTAAACCATGTTTCCAACTTATAACCAATTTAGGCATTAAAATATAGACTTCTGGTTTTATTATGAACAATGGATGACTCTGTTGTCTGACTGTCCGCTATCACACTGAAGGGCTCTAAATCGGATCCAGCTAGAACAAATACGGCAATATGCCAAAATATAGCAAGCACAATAAATGGCTCACGCTGAGCAGGTTTTGCAAATTCGTGTTATGTAAATCTGGTCAGAAGTTAGTTTCCCAATGGTACCATCAACTCTCTACTTGTTGAGGGTTTTTTTTTTGTTTTGAAGGTTCAAAATGACCCACACAAAATAATACAGCCACGGAATAATGCTACAAGTGTTCCATTTTTCCAGTTTTGAGTTTAAGGCATAGCATAGCAGTTTCCCCAAATATGTATGCATATCTGTAAATATGTCAATAGACATGTATCAACTCATGTATACATTGTACAAGCAAATACTGGCTATTTTTCCAAACAACAAAAAAACAAAAAACAAAGATGGTTGGTAGGTAAAAGACATTGTCATTTACAACACTAATAGCTCAAAATCTCGGCAATGAGAGACCTATTGCATTGCAAATGCTTGTTTTAAAATCTTTTTGGAAGTGTTGTAAAATAAAAAGACGAGCGACGAGTTTTATTTATTCATACATTTGTCAAGAACTTGTCATTGGCATGGACTGAGCAGAATTGTCTATGTATCTAGGTTTTGCCATTATGCGACGAATGTCAACTATTCACAGTAAGAAAGACAAGAGCATATCAAGCCTGTTGATGGACAGTAGGTAGTCCCTGATCAGATCAACTCTGCCCCGCCCCTCCAGCCATCTCTCAGCCATCGCTTCCCACCCCCCATCCTTCCAGGACGAAAGACAATAGAGTCTTCATCATCTGGCCCTTTCCCCTTCACGGTTCAGTTGCTGCAAAGCCAGGGGACTGCAGCGTATCATGGTGCCGACGAACCGTGGTGCAGCAGTCGTCTAGCTTTGAGGGGTCCAAGAGTTTCAGGATCCACAGATGCTTCGGGCAAGACATTTCTTGCCAATAGTCATTGTGACAGATATAGGAATTGCGAGAAGATCTGACCTGATTAAGTGAAAAGTTTGCTAACCAAGGGCAAGAATATATGAACATTGACAAAGCCCGAGAATGCAAGACCTATTGGCATTGCCAATGCTTTTTAGCCATGTTGTATAGCAGCGTGGCTGTTGTTCAGCATGGCTAAAAGTTAGTAGTGTGACTTAGAGGAGGGTTTGGTAGGGGAGAGTGTCATAGAGCAGCTTAGATTTGAGTGGCATGGAGTGGTGTAGAATAGCGTAGAGTGGAGGGGTGTAGAGTAAGATACCTTGAAGGGGTAGGGAGAGACAAGTTACTCGTCCTTGCAGGGGACCTCAACTGTACTTTCGAGCCGCTTTATGCTGCGGAGGAGTACCTGGGGGTTGCGGAGGACATTGTCTGGAATATCCCGATGTTGTCCCTGGACACTATTAAAAGAGGTTCTGAGGCAGCCCTACACTGGATGGGGCTGTGTCTAGATTTGGGGTTATGGGCAACCAATGGTCGTACAGCTTCTGACAAAGTTGGCAAACCTACTTTTGATAATGGGGCAAGGAAAAGTTGGATTGATTATATCCTGCTAAAAATGGAATATTGGTCACTTCTGATTGACGTGGAAGTAGTGCCCCGCCCTGAAAGTGACCACAATCCCTTGTCACTTAGCTTGAGATTTCCAGGTGAATTCGGCAGGCCCGCTTTTGCTGCTCATGTAACGGGATGCTATCTTAACAAATGATAGAAGAAGGCTTAGATGGTCCAGGGTTGTGGAGAACCCGACCCATCTTGATAGCATAATGAAGGCAGTTTCGTCGACTTTGAGCAACATCTCGTCCCTTTCTCACAGTAGGGTCATTTGTAATCAGATTTGCGACCTTCACGAACGGTGTTTTGCTCATCTTAAGGCCCTTCTGACGATTCCACCAATGCAAGGCACTATAAAGGTACATGGTCCTCGGAAAAAATGGTATAATAAAAATTGTAGGGATGCACATAGCCGTTTAGTCAAAGCAGCGAAATCTAGGATTTCCAGTGATATAAAGGAGGCACGATTAATGTATACAAGAACTCAGTGGGAGGCGAAAAGGGAGTGGGATGACTTATTGGATGCATGCACATCTGCCAATCAGATTAAGTTTTGGGAAATTGTCAAGTGGGGCAGTAATTCTGACTCTCAAGCCCCAGTTAGCCATGTGTCCGCAGAAGCCTGGGTTGATTTCTATTCTGGCCAGTTTATGGACTCTGACTTAGAAATCGACACAGCTCAAACCAGGCAGGTAATCACTCCTCACTCCTAACCAAGAGTTAAAATTCACGCCACTGGAAACTGAGTCTGCGCTCCGCCTGGTCCTAAGGGGGAAGGCGCCAGGGATGGACTGCATACCGGCTGATTTATTTAAGGTCAATCCCCAACTTTGGGTCCCCTACATAACTACGATAGCGAATGCTATTGCCCTGGGGTCCAGGATCCCTGTGTCCTGGAAGGGGGCGGAGATTCTCCCAGTTTTTAAAAAAGGGGACCGTTCAGATCCGGGAAACTACCGGCCAATACGTTTAATAGACTCACTTCAAAAGGTCATTGCAAGGATGGTCCTTGCTAGAGTTCAGGGGTGGATGGAGTTGGAGGGTATCTTGTCCCCCCTACAGGCCGGCTTCAGATCGGGCACCAGCACCATCGACCAGGTCTTCAGATTTTGTTTGATTTACTGGAAGGTGGTGCTGTTGGGCGGCGGAACGATCTATGCCGCATTTATTGATCCGAAATCGGCCTTCGATCTTGTGCCAAGGGCCAAACTATGGACTGTTCTTAGAGATCTGGGACTGCCATTGGAGTTATTGGATATGATTGTCAGATTACATGAGGGCACCTTTGCTAGGGTGAGGTGGGGAGGCCAGGGGCAGGTGACGGACTGCTTCCCCGTAACTCGCGGCGTCCGTCAGGGCTGCGTCCTGGCACCCACACTCTTTTTACTGTTCATTGACCAGGTGGTCAAGTTCTTTGCAAACACCCCTACTGATGCACCATCTTTGGGCGGGACAAGGTTCCCTATGCTCATCTTTGCTGACGACACTTTACTCCTCTCAAAGACTCGCAGCGGTTTGCAAACAGCACTGACCCGCTTCGAGGAGTTTTGTATCGCGAATGACCTAAAAATTAGTATAAATAAAACTAAATTCATGGTCCTAACCAAAAGTCGTCCCATTAAGAGCTCAGTGAGCTTGAATGGAGTGGGCCTGGAACAAGTTGAGGTTATGACCTACTTAGGAGTTACTTTGGACTATCGTCTCCGCTGGAAACCACAGGTTGATACACTACACCTAAAATTTGCTGGCCTTACGGGTTGCCTTTCACAAGAGCAAAAAAAGTCCTTAACTAAACGTATTAAACCCGCACTTAAGATTTATGTCACTAAGGTAAGCTCCGCAATACTGTACGGGGCAGACCTTTGGGGACATATGGACCTATCAACTCTGGTGAAAGTTCAGAATAAATTTATGCGGAAACTAGTAGGTCTTCCACAATCGGCCCCCACTAAACCGCTTTGTCTGGATATGGGCTGTAACCCAATCAATGAAATGGCTAGATACAGATTAGTAGCTATGTGGAGACGTGTTTGGACCTCCCCAGATCTAAGCCTCTTTGCAAGGGAACTTGAGGAAGTAAGATCCATCTGGGGGTCTAGTAGTATACCTTGGTTGCGCGAAGTGAAATTGATCCTGGATGAGATGGGTCTCAATCAGTTGTGGGTTTCTCCGGGGTCTACCAGTTTTCCCTCAAAATAGGAATACAAAGCACTCTATTGGGCCTCCGTTCGTAAAGGGCTAGTTATTGCCTCAGATAGTGCTAGTTTAACAGGAAGGTTCTTGTGCCATAAACTGGACCCCCTCCTAGAGAATTACTGGGATGTCATAACTAAGCCATTAGATAAAAAACTTTATCACCAGTTCTGAGTAGGTACTCTGCCTTTAAGAACTTTTACCAGGAACTGGTCCAACCGAGTGAGTGATTCCTGTCCCCGGTGCCCTGGACATAAGGAGAGTGTGGGTCATCTCCTATTTGTATGTCCGGTTTATTATGCCCCAAGAAGTAAATGGCTAGGGCCTATATGTCGCCATCTCAAAGTCAGAGGGAGTGCAGAGGCCATTTGGGCTCTTCGTACTAACACCTCTGAGGTGGTAGTTGTTGCCGTAGCAAAATTCCTGGGGTGGACATGGGCGATTAGATTACGATACCTCCAGGCACTCTGATTTTGTTTCTGTTTCCCAACTTTTAAACAGGTTTTACTTGTTTTATTTGTATTAGGTCTTTATTATACTGTTTAATTCTAATATTAGTGTTGAAATGTGTTGAAATGTCTTGAGATCTATGAAATTGCAAATTGTAATAATGATGGTTTTAAAAGAATTTTTTCTTAACTATATCTCATCATGTATGTTCAATTTTATTGTTTTTAATTGTCTTTTATGATCTAAAAAAATCGAAATAAAGACTTTAAACCTGAAAACCTGAAGATGGAATGGCATAGAGTAACATGGCATAGAGTAGAGTGGCATAGAGTGCCATGAGCGGCATAAAGTGGAGTGGCATAGAGTAGAGTGATGCAGAGTGAAGTGGCTTAGAGTGGAGTGGCATAGAGTGCTGTGGGTGGTGTAAAGTAGAGTGGCTTTGAGTAGAGTGGTATAGACTAGAGTGGCATAGATCAGAGTGGCAATGAGTGACGTAGAGTAGAGTGGAGTACAGTAGCATAGAATAGAAAGGTGGGGAGTGGCATGGAGTGGTGTTGAGTGGAGTAGAGTGATGTAGAGTGGAGTAGCATAGAGTAGAGTGGCGTGGAGTGGACTGGCATAGAGTGGCGTGGCATAAAGTGGTTTGAAGTAGAGTGGCATAGAGTAAAGCTGCATGGAGTAGAGTTGCATAGGTGTAGAGCAGAGTGGCACAGAATAAAGTGGCCTTGAGTACAGTGGCATAGAGTTGAGTTGAGTGCCGTAGGGAAGAGTGGTATAGAGAGGTGTAGCGTAGAATGGCGTAGAGTGGCGTGGTGTAGAATGGCGTGAAATGGAGTAAAGTTCTGTAGAGTGGCTTAGAGCGGAGTGGAATAGAGTAGAGCGGAGGGCTGCTCCGAGCTTGAAAGTAAAATTTTTAAAATATCTTTCATAACGTAAAAGGAAGCAAAACTCGAGGTGCATCGCCAATCCAGTTGGCCTGATCCATTCTGAGCTGAGAGAAGAGGTCAGCAAGACACATGATGCTACAGGACCTCTGGTCACAGGCTTAGGAGAGCTTCTATTAATGCAAAGGCAGACCCAGAGGGAACATTATTCTGGTGGGAATTCTTCACGCTGCTTCCCATCTTCCCAGTCTACAGTCAGCTGTGAATAGCACATACATGCGGCCTTTCATAGAAAATACCAGCTGTTTTTTCATGTTTTAAGATTCTGCAAAGGCTCGTATATAATTGGAACTTTACAGAAAATGTCTGTATTTATTTTTAACATGGCCTTTCTGTTTTTTGTTTACTTTAATTATCAGCCAGGGATCATTAAGGCAACTCTAGAATACATTTTAAAACGCTTTTGACAGCAGATAACACCATGACTACTGATCGTACAAGGTGCCCCATGTTGGGCCCAGCTCAGCCCGCCCAAGCACTGCAGGAGCGAAGCATGCACCAGTCCCCTTCCCGTATCCACCGAAAGCCCACTGATTAAAGTCCACAGTGAGCCCTCCAGTGAACCCGAAAAGAGGGTGGTTTGATACGAGACACCAAGTCTCCCACCCTGTAGTATAGCAGGACACGGCTCCCTCCTTCACGCCTCCGCACCTGTGGTAAAGGGAGAGAATGTCTCTCAATATGCAGTATACAATACAGCCTATTCATTCATGGCCATGGTCCACCAAAACATCAAATAACACATACCCCCTCCCTCTCCTTACCAGTGGGAAGTGCAGGCTTAGCTTCGTGTAGGAACTGGGTTCTCCACAAAAATAGTGCTCCAGGGAGATATAAACCCAGTTAGGGGCATCAAAACATAAGGTGTCCTGCAAGCACTAAAGGTGCATAAACAAGCACCGTGCAAAAAGGGGAAAAAAGAAAGCTGGGAACAAGTCGCGTAATACCAGCTACAAAAAAAAAACCCTTTGATAAGAGATATGGCTTGGAAGGGGTAAAAGGGAATAACTAGCGACTCTTCCTTCCTCAGCCCCAGCGCCAGCGTCCTGTGTTTACACAGCGTCCTGTGGAAACAGCGGAATGGCCCAAAACGTCACTTCCGCGTATGCAACGATGTGGACAGACGCCTAAGCCTAGGCGTCTGCCTGCGCGTCTGCCGGATGAAAAATGACAGCGCGTCACACCGCCGGTACAACCAATATGAGAACGGGAGCCCCCGCTCTCAATTCAAGCGCACACAATCACTGGCACAAAAGGAAGGAAGGGCAAGGCTAACAAGGGTAAGGATCAAAAAAAGTAAGAACAGGGGAAAAAACGGGGGAGAGGAGCAGGGAAAGGGAAACTAACTTACTGACTAACACGGAGGTAGAAATCAGGAACAGCCAAAAACGGGGATGAACAGGGAACACAAAAACGGACTGAAATCCCCCACGAGCCCGTGGGAGACTGAAAGGAGCAAAAAGGCAACAGAACTCCAATACAATGCAGGAACCAAAAAGCTGGATACCAAGGCCACAACGTTGGCGATATCGAGCAATGAACAAGGAAGAAGGACACACATATATACCTCAGCCCCTGGTCATGTGATGGTGGCCCATGGTCACAGAAACAGGACTGACTGCCATTCCCTAACAGTACCCCCCCTTTACAACCCTTCCCACGGGACGGGGCTTCAAGGGATGCTGTCTATGGAACAATCGGACCAATCGAGGGGCATGAACACCTCCAGCTGGCTCCCAAGTCCTATCTTCCTGTTTATATCCCTTCCAGTCAATCAAATAAAGAAGACGACCCTTAACCCGCTTGGAGTCACAGATGGCATTTACCTCAAATTCCTCCTGACCATTGATAGTTAAGGGAGGAGGTGGGGGCAACTCCTGTGCAGAGGGTGTATACGGTTTCAATAATGAGACATGGAACACTGGATGAACCCCATAGTCCTGTGGTAACTCCAATTTCATTGCAACCGGGTTAATGACCTGGATTATGGGAAAGGGGCCTACGTACCTGGGCTGCAATTTACGGGACCCTTGCAACCTCAGATTACGGGATGCCAACCACACCAAATCGCCCACCTGATATGGGGGCGCTGGGACCCGATGTTTATCCGCTTGTGCCTTCATGGTAGCCTTGGCCTCCACCAAACTTTCCCGGGCCAGACCCCAGATGTCACTCAATTGCTTACAAATCCCATCAATAGCTGGCATGCGTCCCGTGGGTTGAATGGCCACTGCCCTAGGGTGGTACCCAAGTGAACAATAGAACGGGGTCATACCCAAAGCCGAGTGCAAGCTGTTATTGTATGCAAACTCAGCGATGGGCAGAGCTGTCACCCAATCACATGACAAAGAGGTAATCAAACATCTCAGATACTGTTCCATTGTCTGGTTAGTACGCTCTGTCTGTCCATCAGACTGAGGATGGTATGCCGAGGACAAACGTATTTCTGTTTTCAAAACCAGACATAGTTCGGACCAGAAATGAGATATGAATTGCGCCCCCCGGTCTGATATAATCACCTCTGGCAACCCATGTAAACGTACTACAGAGGCCATAAAGACCATTGACATTTCTTTCGCCGTTGGAATCTTGCGAAGAGGTATAAAATGTGCCATTTTGGTGAATAAATCCACCACCACCAATATGGCGGTATATCCTGAGACCAATGGTAATTCCGTTACGAAATCCATACTTATGGTATGCCAAGGGGATGGCGGTACCTCCAAAGGGCACAAGAGCCCAGATGGTTTACAATGCGATGGTTTATTAATGGCACATACAGGGCAGGATTTCACATATCCCTGGATGTCCTTGATCATGGAATCCCACCAAAACCACCGCTCACACAGCTCTCTCGTCTTTCTCATCCCAGGATGAGCCACCAGTGCAGAAGAATGGCACCACTCCAAAACCTCGTCCTTTAGAGAAGGGGGGATTACCATTCTGTCCCCATGATATAACAACCCCTCCCTCTCTTTTACCTCGGGCACAGACAGCAAAGGGCTTAGATCAAGAAGCTTCAGTCGCTCCCTTACCAGACCAGGAAATTCATCCATCTCTGTTGCCCCTACAATCCGTGTACCCTCTATCATAGCTCTAATCTCTGTCACAGGTTCTTCCCCTTTAGGTTCATTATGTATTCGAGAAAGAGCATCAGATTTCACCTGCTGGGCCGCTGGCCTATAAGTGATGACAAAATCATATTCATTGAAGAATAGTACCCACCGCATCTGGCGAGGTGTCAATGCCCTAGCGGAACGGAAGAATTCGAGGTTTTTATGATCCGTATAGATGGTGATAACGTGTCTGGCGCCCCACAAATAGTGTCGCCATTCCTCGAAAGCCAATTTGACAGCTAGCAATTCTCGTTCGGCCACTGTATAATTCCTTTCAGCCGGCAACAAGGTTTTTGAAAAGAAGGCTATTGGGTGCATATGGCCGGTAGATTCGTCGCGCTGGGATAACACCCCACCCACTGCACGCATGGATGCATCGGTCTCTACGAAGAACGGCAGGGCAGGATCAGGATGTACTAACACGGGGGCTGATGTAAAATGCTCCAATAATGAGTGAAAAGCAGTCTGCGTCTCATTGGTCCACTCAAAAGGAACACCCTTCCGTAACAGGCGAGTCATTGGTGATACCACCTCAGAGAAATGCGAAATGAAACGCCGATAAAAATTGGCGAAACCCAGGAGTACCTGGATTTGTTTCACAGAGGTAGGCACAGGCCAGGTCACAATGGCCTTTATCTTCCCTGGATCCATTCGTATTCCCTGCGCTGAAATGATGAACCCAAGGAACTCTACCTCTTGAGTGTCAAACCGGCACTTCTCTAGCTTGGCGTATAGATGGTGCTCCCGAAGGGCCCGTAACACCTGAAGAACATGTTCTGAATGCTCTGCCCTTACCTCTGAAAACACCAGTATATCATCCAAATAGACGATAACCGTGCGGTCCAGGTATTCACTGAGCACCTCATTAATGAAGAACTGGAATGCCGCCGGCGCATTACACAGGCCGAACGGCATTACAGTGTATTCATAAAGACCATACTTGGTCCTAAAAGCCGTCTTCCACTCATCTCCGGGTCTCATCCTTATTAAATGGTAGGCTCCCCGCAGGTCCAACTTAGTGAACACGGTAGCCTTGCGGAGCTGATCTAACAACACGGAGATGAGCGGAAGAGGGTACCTATTCTTCACTGTGGCAGCATTCAAGATTCTATAATCCACACACGCCCTGAGGGTCCCTTCCTTCTTAGGAATGAAGAAAATAGCCGATGACACAGGGGAGGAGGATGGACGAATAAACCCGAGTCTCAACATCTCATCGATGTATTCCTTCAGATGTTCTTCCTCAGGTTCTGACAATGCGTACACCCGGCTACAAGGCAAAGAGACCCCCGGTACCAGATCGATCTTGCAATCATAAGCCCTGTTCGGGGGAAGTTCCTGGGCATTCGTTTTATCAAAAACGTCCTTAAACTCCAAGTACTGAGGAGGGACGAATCCCACATCCATTACAGCGCAAACCAAGGGGTCGATGTTGATCTGTGCCCCTGCTACAGCATAACAATGCTTCAAACAGTACGCTGAATCCAGCGTTACCAACCTCCGCACCCAATCAATCCTGGGATTATGCTTCTGCAGCCATGGTACCCCCAACACTAAACCAAACGAAGGGGCATCGATTAAGTCGAAAACCACCATCTCAGAATGCCCATTCTCACATGATAAACCCAAAGGTGCAGTCCGGCGGGTGATACACCCCGATGTCAGCTCAGTACCATCAATAGCCCTTACAGGCTCAGGTCGTTCTTTCAACTGCCAAGGAACCCCCAGTTTCTCTGCCATAGTGATGTCCATAAAATTGCCAGTGGCACCTGAATCCAACAACACCGACACAGAAACACATTCCTGAGTCCGTAACAGTAACTGAGCATTAATAACAAAATGTCTAGGTGCTTGGTCTACAGATCCGACCACCTCATACTGTTGACCACCACATTCACCTGTCCTATGGTCTATCTGAACACAAGCCACCTTCTTGCCGAATCCCCCACCAGAGGGCTTCACCGGACATTCCCTGGCGAAATGACCCCCTTGTCCACAATATAAGCACAGATTATTCTCCC
This sequence comes from Lissotriton helveticus, assembly GCF_964261635.1. Lineage (NCBI taxonomy): Eukaryota > Metazoa > Chordata > Amphibia > Caudata > Salamandridae > Lissotriton > Lissotriton helveticus. The sequence continues at coordinate 72,657,821 of NC_136068.1, read as the reverse complement.
TCCTTCTCTTCTTCTCCTCTGGCGCCAAAGGACCCCGTACCCCACCCAATTCCATGGGCTCAGGGGCCACCTTGTTATCCCCTGTACTCTTTACCTCCGCCTTTGCGTAACTACCTCTGATTGCCTGAAACCTGCTACGCTCGCCCCGCCTCTCAGAGACCCTATGGTTCAGTTTAACCACCAGATCTATGAATGCTGAACAATCCTCCGGTGGATCTACCACTTGTGACACAATGTCCTTTAGCTCTTCGCAGAGACCCTGGTAGAATATGGATGTTCTCTTTTCAGTGGGCCAATGGGTCTCAGATACCAGTCTGTTAAAGGATGCTATATAGGACAACAAATCCTGTCTGCCCTGCCGGAGCTTCATCAATTCCGCATCACTTGCCTGCATAAACGCATGCTTGGCAAACAGCCCCCGCATCAGTTCTTTGAATGCGCCATAATTATATAATACCCGATCATCGCTGTCTACCAAGGGTATCGCCCATTGAGCAGCATTGCCAGCCAAATAGGAGATTGTAAAGGCCACTTTTGCGGAATCGTCAGGGAAGGCACTCGGTCTGCACATGAAATGTAGCTGGCACTGGGTCATGAACATCCCGAATTTCTCACTATCTCCCGTAAATCTCTCAGGAGGAGCTAACGGCACTGCTACCGGAGAAGACACTGTAACATTAATGGGGTTACCAGAGCTGCTACCTCCCATTGTACCCTGACCCGTCCCCCCACTATACTGAAAGGTCGCAGGGTGAAGAATGGAAGAAGCTCCCCTTTGATGTGACTGCTCCCTCGCCCTGACGGCCACTAATTCTTGTTTTAAACCAGCGTTTTCCTGCTGTAGCTCCTGAACCTGTGACTGTAAAGTCTGCAATACCCCCATAATGTCCTGCAATGAGGGACCTCCTGAACCATCCCCCCCCGCATTCCCGTCCACGTCCATGTTCGCTCGGGCAGTGCTAAATACGTGGGCTCGATATTCTGTTGGGCCCAGCTCAGCCCGCCCAAGCACTGCAGGAGCGAAGCATGCACCAGTCCCCTTCCCGTATCCACCGAAAGCCCACTGATTAAAGTCCACAGTGAGCCCTCCAGTGAACCCGAAAAGAGGGTGGTTTGATACGAGACACCAAGTCTCCCACCCTGTAGTATAGCAGGACACGGCTCCCTCCTTCACGCCTCCGCACCTGTGGTAAAGGGAGAGAATGTCTCTCAATATGCAGTATACAATACAGCCTATTCATTCATGGCCATGGTCCACCAAAACATCAAATAACACATACCCCCTCCCTCTCCTTACCAGTGGGAAGTGCAGGCTTAGCTTCGTGTAGGAACTGGGTTCTCCACAAAAATAGTGCTCCAGGGAGATATAAACCCAGTTAGGGGCATCAAAACATAAGGTGTCCTGCAAGCACTAAAGGTGCATAAACAAGCACCGTGCAAAAAGGGGAAAAAAGAAAGCTGGGAACAAGTCGCGTAATACCAGCTACAAAAAAAACCCCCTTTGATAAGAGATATGGCTTGGAAGGGGTAAAAGGGAATAACTAGCGACTCTTCCTTCCTCAGCCCCAGCGCCAGCGTCCTGTGTTTACACAGCGTCCTGTGGAAACAGCGGAATGGCCCAAAACGTCACTTCCGCGTATGCAACGATGTGGACAGACGCCTAAGCCTAGGCGTCTGCCTGCGCGTCTGCCGGATGAAAAATGACAGCGCGTCACACCGCCGGTACAACCAATATGAGAACGGGAGCCCCCGCTCTCAATTCAAGCGCACACAATCACTGGCACAAAAGGAAGGAAGGGCAAGGCTAACAAGGGTAAGGATCAAAAAAAGTAAGAACAGGGGAAAAAACGGGGGAGAGGAGCAGGGAAAGGGAAACTAACTTACTGACTAACACGGAGGTAGAAATCAGGAACAGCCAAAAACGGGGATGAACAGGGAACACAAAAACGGACTGAAATCCCCCACGAGCCCGTGGGAGACTGAAAGGAGCAAAAAGGCAACAGAACTCCAATACAATGCAGGAACCAAAAAGCTGGATACCAAGGCCACAACGTTGGCGATATCGAGCAATGAACAAGGAAGAAGGACACACATATATACCTCAGCCCCTGGTCATGTGATGGTGGCCCATGGTCACAGAAACAGGACTGACTGCCATTCCCTAACACCCCAGATGCAAACTATATGCGGCTGACATTATACACATGTTTACAACGTGCCCAGTACTAGATACTTTTTGGCTGGATGTTGGGAGGGTTCTTTCTCAGAAGTTGGGGATAGTGACACCGCTATCACTTTTGGAGATCATGATGGGATATAGTACTGAACACCTCAAGAATAATAGCTTATTTGCCGTACTACTGGTCTCGGCAAGATTAACTATAGCCAGGGATTGGATGTCACAAAAACCGCCCTCTGTTACGGATTGGTGGGTGTTAGTGAGACAAATATATGACATGGAACCGGCATTGGCCAAAGTTAGAGCTCTTCGCCCAATGGTAAAGTTTATGACAATTTGGGGGTCTTTGTTTTTGATGGAATGAATCTTTGTTTTTGTTTAATCGCATGAATTCGGAATGATGTAAATGTACTGTGTATATTTGTTTCTTATATCTTGTACACTGTTTTGTGTTTCTGTAACAACTTCCAGTTGCAAAATAAAAAAAATAAAAAAAATAACGCTTTTGACTTATATTTAGTCGTTAAAACACACACTAATAAGTATACCAGCATGGAGTTATTGTCCTCATTTTAGTACTCGCCGCAACAGTGAAATACTGGTCCTGCCTGTGAAACACTAGCCATGTGGCTACCTTTAGAGGCTCCCACAGCTGCTACCAAGGTTCATGCCAGGTGTGAGGGGGGCTTGCACTGTTCCTGTCCGTATGGCACCTGTGTTTTTAGGGAGCCACCCACTGCTGAATCTATTGTGTGTAAAGGTGGCCTGCACAGCTGCCCCGAATGCTGTGCTTGTGTTCTGCAAGTGGTTGTTACAGCTGCCATCCATGCACTCTTGCACTGCTGGTATCTGTGGCGTGCCTGCTCTGTCTGTGAAGGAAACAGGCACAGCTGCTGCCCACGCTGTCCCTGTTTGATGACATGCAAGCTTGGAGGGCTGCTCTGCCTCTGCATGAAGAAAGCATCCCCTGCTTAGGCGGACCCTATACTGATTGAGGAATGCCTGCATTGCTGCTGCCTGTACTGTGACCACTCTTTGTGTGAGAGAACCTTGCACTCATGCCCGTCCTGCACCTGGGGGTGTAAGGCTGTAGTGTGAGTACATATGCAGCACATGTTTTGTCTGAAGCTTGTAAAGACAATATTTATGCATCAGCTGTTGTGACTGAAGCTTGTAATTCTGGTATGAATGCAGCATCTGTTGTGAGTGGTGCCTGTACTGCTAGTACTTATGAAGCACCTCATGTGTGTGATATCTGTAATACTGGCACTTATGCAGCACCTGTTGTGAGTGAAGCTTGTAATGCTAGTACTTATGCTTCACCTGTTGTGAGTGAAGCTTGTAATGCTAGTACTTATGCATCACCTGTTGTGAGTAAAGCTTGTAATGCTAGTACTTATGCTTCACCTGTTGTGAGTGAAGTTGTAATGGTAGTACTTATGCACCACCTATTGTGAGTAAAGCTTGTAATGCTAGTACTTATGCTTCACCTGTTGTGAGTAAAGCTTGTAATGCTAGTACTTATGCTTCACCTGTTGTGAGTAAAGCTTGTAATGCTAGTACTTATGCTTCACCTGTTGTGAGTAAAGCTTGTAATGCTAGTACTTATGCTTCACCTGTTGTGAGTGAAGTTGTAATGGTAGTACTTATGCACCACCTATTGTGAGTAAAGCTTGTAATGCTAGTACTTATGCTTCACCTGTTGTGAGTAAAGCTTGTAATGCTAGTACTTATGCTTCACCTGTTGTGAGTAAAGCTTGTAATGCTAGTACTTATGCTTCACCTGTTGTGAGTAAAGCTTGTAATGCTAGTACTTATGCTTCACCTATTGTGAGTAAAGCTTGTAATGCTAGTACTTATGCTTCACCTGTTGTGAGTAAAGCTTGTAATGCTAGTACTTATGCTTCACCTGTTGTGAGTAAAGCTTGTAATGCTAGTACTTATGCTTCACCTGTTGTGAGTGAAGTTGTAATGGTAGTACTTATGCACCACCTATTGTGAGTAAAGCTTGTAATGCTAGTACTTATGCAGCACCTGTTGTGAGTGAAGCTTGTAATGCTAGTACGCATGCATCACCTGTTGTGAGTGAAGCTTGTAATGCTAGTACTTATGCATCACTAGTTGTGAGTGAAACTTGTAATGCGAGTACTTATGCAACATCCGAGGTGTGTGAATCTTGGAATTATACTATGTATGCAGTACCGGTGGTGTGTGTGCTGTTCTCGTCCCCTGCGAGATTTATGATATTGCTACATTTGCTCTTGCATCCTGTTGCACGTGTGGGCGTGAAATCCATGACCCCCTCTCAACCTCAATGCTAGCACTAAAGCCCACCAGTAAAGTGGGGAACAGACAGCAGGATAGAGGGGAAAGGGGTCCTGGAGAGGAAACGCAAAGAAACATAGAATATAAGATGTGAGAATGAGGCAAAGGGGGCCCGAAATAAATGGATATGTAGAGGGTGTGGAAATGATAGGTGGAAAAAGGATGGAAATACAAGAAATTAATGAAAAAGTGAGATGGAAAGAATAAGGGGAAGAAAACCGCATGGCATGGAAGGCAACTGCAAGAGCAAAAGAAAGAAGAGTAAAAACGAAATGCAAGATGTGGAGACGACAGAAAGAAAGGAAAAACACAGGAACATGAAAATGCATTAATAGAAAAGCGAGAACAAAGAGAGAGAACAATGGGAAAAAAATGCAATTAATGGGCTTAAATGATAGAGAAGGTGAGAGAAAAGTGAAAGAATGAGAAAAAGATCACGACAGCAAGACCTAAAGATGAAGACCAAATGAGAGCAGGAGATAAAGGGACGGGGAGGATGAAGTAATTTAGAGAACGTTGGATAACGAGTTAACAGGGTGTAACAGAGGTGTAACAGGGTGAGTTAAGAGATGATAGCTAGGAGTGGGTACAGAGTGGTGAGGGATAGACATAAGGCATGGAAACAAAAAAGGAAGAAGACTGGTGTAAGGAAAAGGAGCTACAGTGAGATGAAAGGAGAATTGAGAGTCAGACCAGAAAGAGGAAAATGTGCAAATATTGTAATGCCAGTTTGATAGGAGCTGGAAAATCTATGTGAGAATGAGAGGTGGAGGTGATGAAACCAAAGAGGGAGGGAGGAGCCATCAAATGAGAGATGTATCACTGAAGAAGAAAAGAAGAGATGAGGGAAACCAAAGGGATAGGGGCCAAACCTTGATACCATCCTAGTACCGGCAAAGCCCACGGTATCACGTGCAATGATTGATTGTGGTATGGATGCTGCTGGTCCATAGACGGTACAAAAGGGGGTGGTGATGGACGGAGCATCTGAACCAATCAAACACTCACACCCAGTCAAAAGATCTGGGTTTAATCCATCACCGTTCTTTAGTCCACTCTGCCACCCCAGTTCAGACATGGCTATATGCAAATCAGTCTGACCCTGTGCCTCATGGGAACAGTCCAGCCCGAACTGCCAAGCCATGTCTTCCCTGGACCGGAAACAAGCTTCCGAAGACCGGTTTCTGGCATTCCAGCCGTCTTCAGCCCGGCTTGCTTGAATCCAGTGGCAAAGCTGGTCCATAGAGTCTGGCTGTCTACACAGATCTGCTAAGACCTAGTGTTCGCGCTCAAAGATCCTGACGCGCATCTGTGGCACTGTCCAGGGGGCTTCTGGTACCTGCTTAGACCCAGTGGGCGTAGGATGAGTCCATCTTAGGTTCCACCGGCAGCCCCTCAGGTCAAGGACAGATGCCGGATGCTACAAGTGACAGGGCTTGGGGAGCAGTTTTACACCTGCCTTGAAGTGCGTATAGTATTGTAAGTTTAGGTGATGCAAATTCCCTTCACCGGTACTGTTTGTGATGCCTCCTAAATTTTCCAAACTGTTTGTTGTCCATTATTAAGCTTTTCAGTAATGGAAAACTAGAATTAAAATCCAGCCATTTAAAACAAAGTATCTCTAATTTTACATGTGACCTCAGTGATGCACATTTATATTTTAATGTAGGAGTTTTATATAGCGCTAGCCAGACCTGAAGGTATCAGAGGGCTTTACAGCATGAATCACTCGTAGGATACATTAAGAAATTTTGTATATACAATATCCCAAGATGCATCGCTTAATGTCGTCGTGGAGTGCAGAATGTCACTTTTAAGTTATCACAGTAGAAAGTACAGGGAACATATGACGCCTCGCTTAGGTCGTCGTAGCGAACCCAGTGACTCACGAAGGGGTTCGACCGGGGAGGGGGTGGCGGGAGGTAGTCATGCGGAGAATGAGGTAGTGGTCATTGATGACAAAGTGTCCATGTGCTACTTTGGCTTGTCTTCGGCGACTAGTTTGTAGCTATCCGTTTAGGAGAGATCGGTTGAGGAGGAGGTCCTTGAGCTGCCTTTTGAATTTTATGTAGGAGGGGTTAGTCCTGATATGGACTGGTAGGGAGCTCCATATTTTCGGCACACTTCCTGCGAAGGATCGAGATGCGTTTTTTGGTCTGCGAGCTTCCGGGGGGATAAGGAGTAGAGGCTTTGTACTCCTTAGGCTTCTTGACCGACCAGCCTTCTGGAGTTTTGCAGCCAGGTAGGCGGGTTTCCCTGTTTGCAGCACTTTGTGCGTGAGGCAGGTGGTTCTGAAATTGGCACACATTTCAACTGGGAGTCATTTTAGGTCTCTGAGTGCAGGCGAGATGTGATCATTTTTCTTTACTCCGGTGACCATTCTGGCTGCAGCGTTCAGAGTTTATCTGAGTGGAGCAAGATGGGATTTTGCTGCTCCTGTGAGGTGATTTTTGTCTTTGGGTAATGACCAGAAACTCAAGCAATGGCCTTTTGCGTCCTCTGATAATCCTAGTGAATAATTTGAGACAAGATAAGGAAGAGAATATGTAGCAAGGTGGATAGGAAGAGAAAACAGACCTGGGAATCTACAACCTTTTTTTGATGATCTTGTCCATGCCGAGACTTAAGAGAATCCCTAAGAGTGCCTTGTCTTGTATCCAGGTGGTTTGCAACTACCCTTGCCTATAGAACAATGTACAGGTGGTAGGCTGCCAATAGCGAAAAGTGTATTGCTTCAAAAAGGACCTGAAACTCCTTCTCCTCAACCAATACTTTACCGACCAAGTCAACCAACCAAGGCACCAATAACCTAATGGACTCCCCCCTCACTTTGACCTTCAAAGATGGTGGTTATCTGACTGTTTCAACCACCTGCGTCTTTCTCCCCTCACTGTATACATTAGTATTATGTCTTCGCTTAAATATTTATGCATCCTCATGTCCTGCGATGTTATGAAATGTTTCTTTTCCTTTGTGTATATAAAGCACTCTGATACTCACTGGACTAGCTAGCGCTATATAGAACGTTATTAATAAATAAAATCAGTCATCACGCTTTTGAGGGATAGGCGACTTAGCCCTTTATATTTAAAACATTGCCTGCTGACATATATCCAGCTTGCCCTTGTCACACCACTTCCACCTCAAACCCACTCGTGATAGACCGCATCTCTTCCAGATTGTGTTTTTGCCGGATGTATGTCGTTACAACGCATGCTCTTTTCACGCATGCCTTTACAACACAGGTTTTACAACGCAAGTCGTTACAACGATTTGCGTTGGGGGGCGCAGGATAGTGGAATAGTTTAATTTACTATTCCAACTCCAGTCCCCGTGGATAGTAGGGAAGGTTTTGGATAGTAAATTAAACTATTCCCTATCCTATAGCGCCCTCCAGCGCAAGTCGTTGTAACGACTTGCGTTGTAATACTTGCGTTGTAAAGGTACTGTGTGGAAAAAGTTTCGTTGTAAAGGATGTTTCCCGTTTTTGCCATTGTCCACACCGCGTCAAATGCATTTCTGACTTTCCTAAAAAGGCAACTTGGTTGGTTGACACCATAGCCAAAGATGCAATTTCCAATAAATACTCGCTCCCGCAGTCCTCTTTCCTGACTTCAGTTGGGGGTTAAGCTCCACACCCAAATGAATAAGTTACTTACCTTTGGTAACGTTCTTTCTGATAGATATGGGTATGATGAAGATTTCTTAAATAAACTGGAATTTTTTTCAACCATATTGTAGAATACCGGGTTCAGATGGAACAACTTGGCTTCGGTTCATGGGAAATCTATTTTTTATATACATGTTAGTTGCAAGACTTTGAAGCAGCATTCCTCCATCATTCCTTTGAGCCATGCCAAGTGTGTTATGCATGCTGTGGCAGCATGGAAGCTTGCATGGCAATGTCTGCTATGTGGGGTGCTGTGACCTGGACAGACATTTCACGTTCAGCCTATTTTTAATAGGATTTCAGACACAGACCCACAGACTTAAAGGGATTTTTATCTCCTAAAATACTGTGTTGGCCCGTCAGCAGGGGTGGGGGATGGGAAGTTTGCAAAAATGTGTATTATTCGTGATACCTGGTGCCAGGGAAATAGTACAGCGGTTGTAATAGCAGGAAGTGGACAGATGCCATACTAGGGCGAAGACCGCTGAGCCGGAGCCCGGAACCAGTCGAGATTATAAATGTGGTACAATATTGAGTTGTGTAGTACCAATATGCCACTTATTTCACCACCATGTATACAAGTGAGACCCTGCTATGCAGATAATGATTACTTTAAATTTCAATTTTTATGTACTGTAACTGGAGAAAATTAATAACATTTGTTAAAAAAAAAATTGGGGTACTGTGCAGACTAGTAAGGCGACATTTGTGATCTAGTGCCGTAAAGGTGTTTCCTGACCCATAAGATCTGTGACACAAGCGCAACACATTATAGCCTTATAGCCCGCCGTAGAGGCTATACCGGCTATTAAAGGCCCTCTCCAGCGCTAAAGGCCTGAGCCAAAGGAGAGGGCCTTTAACAAGGGAGAGGGACTTTAATAGCCGGTATAGCCCATCTACAAAGGGCTATAAGGCTATTAGAACATTCTGCCACTAGAGGACAGAATGTTCTAACAAAAAAAACAAAGCCTTATGGGAGCGTGAGGGGATTGGAATCCCCTCAGGCTCCCTGAAGCCTTTGTTCACAGCCAGAGCTGTGAACAAAGAAACATTGGAATGTTGGAGCTCCGGGCTTCTACCAGCCATTACAAGCCCGGAGCACTCCATTGTTTTCAAAGGAGCTCTCAACATTCCAATGTTCTAATAATAGTTAATAGCCAGGAGCCAATGAGCAGCTTCAGGACCAATAAGCATCCCAGGCATCCTTGAGCAGCCACTGATGCTCTGAGCATCTCTTTCTTTATGAAGCTAGGCTCCTGGAGCATTATGTTTGTAGAAGCATCACAGGCTATGTGAACAGCACCTTGGAATGGTAATACAAGAGGCACATATGTTGTAAATAGTCTGGCACTGATGGCAGCACCCTTGCATATAATTTTGTCTCCAATACCCGAAAAATTCCAGTGGTGTTTTATTTGCTGGTGATCACATTGAATGGGGTAAAAACTCACACTGGTACAAGAAAGGACACATAATATCAGGAACTTCATCCAGTGTGGTATAATTTTTTTGTCTTTTTTGCCTTTTGTGCCTCATTTGTTTCTTTCAGCTGCAGTTTTCTGAAAGGCACACATGTGATTTGCTGCTGCTGAGAAATAATGGTTTAAGATCCTGTGGCAGACCCACTAGTACCGGAATATTTAATGAGGTCCACCCCAGAAAGATGTGGTAAACCTTTGGATTTACATGGGCATGCCTTAGGAAAGGTATGTTGTAACAGTCAAAGTCTGGCCCCATTTTCTCCGAAACGTTTTGCAAACAGGACACATCTCCACCCCCGCTTCTCTTGCAAAAAAGTCTGGATTGCTAGCTCTTTGCAAAATGGAGAAGGTATATATGGCTTTAGTGCTTTAACTGTAAACGTAAAAAACAACAAGTGATGGACTGAATGTGGATCAATGTCACACACTCCCCCAGTCAAAAGATCTGGGCCCAAATCCATCGTTTTTTTGCACTCCACACCACCCTGGGTCAGATAATGGCTTTATGCAAATCAGCTCTGACCCTGTTGCCCCATGGGAACAGTCCAGTCCGAACTACAACAGCCATATCTTTCCCAGACCGGAATCAAGCATCCGAGGACCGGACCGGTTTCGAGGTAACACCTCTCTTCAGCCCGGCTAGCTTGACTCCAAGTGGTGTGGAGTGCCTGGGACCCACGTCTGGGCATCCCCAGCGCACTTAGGGCGGCAATTGCAAAAAACAACAAGTGATGGACTGAATGTGGATCAATGTCACACACTCCCCCAGTCAAAAGATCTGGGCCCAAATCCATCGTTTTTTTGCACTCCACACCACCCTGGGTCAGATAATGGCTTTATGCAAATCAGCTCTGACCCTGTTGCCCCATGGGAACAGTCCAGTCCGAACTACAACAGCCATATCTTTCCCAGACCGGAATCAAGCATCCGAGGACCGGACCGGTTTCGAGGTAACACCTCTCTTCAGCCCGGCTAGCTTGACTCCAAGTGGTGTGGAGTGCCTGGGACCCACGTCTGGGCATCCCCAGCGCACTTAGGGCGGCAATTGCAAAAAACAACAAGTGATGGACTGAATGTGGATCAATGTCACACACTCCCCCAGTCAAAAGATCTGGGCCCAAATCCATCGTTTTTTTGCACTCCACACCACCCTGGGTCAGATAATGGCTTTATGCAAATCAGCTCTGACCCTGTTGCCCCATGGGAACAGTCCAGTCCGAACTACAACAGCCATATCTTTCCCAGACCGGAATCAAGCATCCGAGGACCGGACCGGTTTCGAGGTAACACCTCTCTTCAGCCCGGCTAGCTTGACTCCAAGTGGTGTGGAGTGCCTGGGACCCACGTCTGGGCATCCCCAGCACACTTAGGGCGGCAATTGCAAAAAACAACAAGTGATGGACTGAATGTGGATCAATGTCACACACTCCCCCAGTCAAAAGATCTGGGCCCAAATCCATCGTTTTTTTGCACTCCACACCACCCTGGGTCAGATAATGGCTTTATGCAAATCAGCTCTGACCCTGTTGCCCCATGGGAACAGTCCAGTCCGAACTACAACAGCCATATCTTTCCCAGACCGGAATCAAGCATCCGAGGACCGGACCGGTTTCGAGGTAACACCTCTCTTCAGCCCGGCTAGCTTGACTCCAAGTGGTGTGGAGTGCCTGGGACCCACGTCTGGGCATCCCCAGCGCACTTAGGGCAGCAATTGCAAAAAACAACAAGTGATGGACTGAATGTGGATCAATGTCACACACTCCCCCAGTCAAAAGATCTGGGCCCAAATCCATCGTTTTTTTGCACTCCACACCACCCTGGGTCAGATAATGGCTTTATGCAAATCAGCTCTGACCCTGTTGCCCCATGGGAACAGTCCAGTCCGAACTACAACAGCCATATCTTTCCCAGACCGGAATCAAGCATCCGAGGACCGGACCGGTTTCGAGGTAACACCTCTCTTCAGCCCGGCTAGCTTGACTCCAAGTGGTGTGGAGTGCCTGGGACCCACGTCTGGGCATCCCCAGCGCACTTAGGGCGGCAATTGCAAAAAACAACAAGTGATGGACTGAATGTGGATCAATGTCACACACTCCCCCAGTCAAAAGATCTGGGCCCAAATCCATCGTTTTTTTGCACTCCACACCACCCTGGGTCAGATAATGGCTTTATGCAAATCAGCTCTGACCCTGTTGCCCCATGGGAACAGTCCAGTCCGAACTACAACAGCCATATCTTTCCCAGACCGGAATCAAGCATCCGAGGACCGGACCGGACTGTTCCCATGGGGCACAGGGTCAGCGCTGATTTGCATATCGCCATTGTCTAACCCAGGGTGGTGTGGAGTGGAAAAACGATGGATTTGGGCCCAGATCTTTGGACTGGGGTGAATGTGTGACATTGATCCACATTCTGTCCATCACTGTTGTGTTTGCAATTACCGCTCTAAGTGTACTGGGGATGCTCAGACGTGAGTCCCAGACACTCCACACCACTGGAGTCAAGCTAGCCGGGCTGATGAGAGGTGTTACCTCGAAACCGGGCCGGTCCTCGGATGCTTGATTCCGTTCTAGGAAGGACATGGCTTTTGTAGTTCGGACTGGACTGTTCCCATGGGGCACAGGGTCAGCGCTGATTTGCATATCGCCATTGTCTAACCCAGGGTGGTGTGGAGTGGAAAAACGATGGATTTGGGCCCAGATCTTTGGACTGGGGTGAATGTGTGACATTGATCCACATTCTGTCCATCACTGTTGTGTTTGCAATTTACTGTAAACGTAAGCACATTTTGGTGCTCCCCATTGGTGTGCATCCAAATCAATGTAATGATTACTTATGAAAGTAGTCTGTAACTACCATGTCGACTTGGCCAAGTGCACCCACTTGCCAGTCCCTAAACCTTACCTTTGCTTCATATTAGACACCCCTGTGGTAGGCCCAAGGGCAGGGTGCATTGTAAGTATAAGGTAGGACATGCTCTGATGTGTGTAGCATGTTCTAGTAGTGAATTACAGCCATTTTCGTTTTTCACTATTGAAGGCTACCTGTTCTCATAGATTAGAATGGGCAGTGAAGATTGTTACATTCTTACAATCCTAACTGACTCAGGGAACATGGTAGAAATTCGAATTTAGTATGCCTGAACTCAGGAATAATAAAATACATCTTTTAGTAAAGTTTATTTTAATATTCTGTGTTTGCAAATACCACTTTTAGAAAGTAGGTATTTGCTTGCCTAACCATTTGAGCCCGCCTCTGCTGACTTGTGTATTCCTTGTCTGGGTTTGTGTGTGACAGGGCTGGGGAAATTCCAGGAGACAGACTGGGACAGCCCAGTGGTGAATAGGGATATTTACCTCCAGATGGGAGGGGGAGAGTGCACCTGGGACCTGAATAGGGCTGGGCCTTCCCTCCACAATGCTGGCTCCACCCCCTGTGGCTTGTCTGATGTCTCTGCCCTGCACAGTGAAAGGAGAAGGGGAATCCTGTCAACAGAGTGCTCCAGAGCTGCATCTTCCCTCCCCTGTGCTGGCTCCACCTCCTGTGGGGCGTCTGATGTTTCTGCCCTGCACAGTGAAAGGAAGAGAAGAGTCATGTAAACACAGTGCTCAGGAACTGGTTTGAACTAGGCAGAGGCCTCTCTGCCTTCAGAGAACAAAGGATTTTGGGGTATAAATATTGGGACCCAGTCCCACAGACTTTAGATCACTTCTGGAACAAGAAACCTTTCTGCCAAGGAGAAGAACCAAGGAAGCTGCAGGAGTTTGGACTGCCTCTCTGCCAGTGTGCTGTTTGCTGGGTTGTCCTGCAGTGGTTGCTTCATTGCCAAGGGAAAGGAAAAGGAACTTTGTAAGGACTTTCATCTACAGAATATTCTCCAAGGGCTTGAACTGTGCTTACCCCCTGCTGAAGTCTCAGGGCCAAAAGACTTCACCCCCAGCTCCCTCCTGAATTTCCTTGCTGGGAATTCTGACTCCAGTCACTTGCGTGCCGCTGGGAGCTGGAAGCGCGACGCATCGAGAAGAAGCGTGTCACCGCCGCAGCTGAAATCATCGCAACGCCGGAGAAGGGTGAGTTCGTCGCATCTCCCAGGAAGCATGTGTTCATCAAAGCTGTCTGCTGTCGCATCGCCGGAGAAGCGTGACGCATCAAGAGAGCTGTCATCGCATCACCGGAGAAGCGCATCGCAGGGCATGTCGCGGCTCCAAAGTACAGAGTCGTCGCAAGGCTCCCAGGGCGTCATCGCATCGTCATCGCATCGCCGCATCAAGGGCGCCATCTTCTCGCATCGCAACTGGATCATCGCATCGGCATCGCATCGCATCAAGGCACCATCTTGCGCACCGCAACAGGTCAAGAATCTACGCATCACCTCCGCACCGGTAAGACTCACGACGAGTCCCCTACTCTGCGCAAACATTGAGGAAGGACGCAACCGTTCCCCAGGGTCACGGAACCGACGCATCTCCCCGTCTGCGAGCCTTTTGTTTATTTTGCGTACTGCATCCCAGAATTTTGTTGAGAACTTTGTCGCATTTACCAACAACTTGAACTAAGAGACTTTTATCATCCTTCAAGTAAACTTTAGTATAGTATTGTGGATTTTTGTCATTTGTGGTCTTGTGTTTAAGCCTATATAAAGAATACCTATTTTTATAAAACCTGTGTTGTGTCCATCTGTAGTGCTATCACTGTATTACTGTGTATATTCACAAATGCTTAACACACTGCCTCAGAGATAAGCCTGTCTGCTTGTGCAAGCTACCAAGGGGGTGAGCAGGGGTTATTAAACAGAGTAATCCCCTTGTCCTGACTTAAAAGTACGGGTCCCTATTTGGACAAAGGTGATAACCATTGCCAACTAGAGACCCCCAGATCTAACAGGGTATATGAAATTGCACCCATTATTAGAACGCAATTTAGTGGGTGAGTCAATCGTGTAGAAAAGTAGCATGGTTGGTGCTACATCTTGATATCTGGACAACCTACTACCAAAGGTGTCAATGGCACTGGATTGAAGACCCACTGCACAGTAAAGTTACACAAAAGACATCACACCACTCATAATGCAGTCCGATGAACAATCTATGAGTCCATTAAGTGAGGATTCCAGTAAATTCGATCATTTTTAGGTTTCGCCTCGTCGAAAGCTGTGCTGCGCAGCTTTTCGGCGCAGGCGAAATCTAATGTTTACAGTATGTGGCTTGGGAATCCGCCCTCTGTTCCATTGGCTAGCTCCATAAATGGAGGCTAGCCATTGGAACAGAGATCTGTCCGTCATGGCCGGAGCAGATTCGTGGGCGTTTCGGCCATTTTTACTCATCCCGCCCCCTTGCGATCGTCATGCGGCGGTGGGCGGTGTTTTTTTTTTTTTTTTACAGCTTTGTTTTCCACCATTTCGGAAGTGTCCTTTATAGGGGTGGGTTGCGCGATGTCCCGCTTTCCGTTCCGCCCCCCCCTCCCGCTGTTAATTGATTCCTGATAGGATCACATTAGGGTACCTAACATCAACCTCCTAATGAGAGAGGCAATGTCGTATTTCGGAAAACAATTATTTTACTTGCGAGATTACGCTGTTTTGGAGTTGTAGGATTTCGATTTATGTGGGCGTGTCCACCTCTGATAGTACCCATATTAGGTCAAAGCATGAATGAGCTGCAAGCTGGGACACACTTTGCCATGCTCTTGCACAACCCTTTTACTCTTGCAGTAAGCAGTTTAACATTCACGAGTAATTTTCTACACCTAACATGGCTGAATACGTCTAAATGCGGTCTAGTGCTGAATACGACTATGGTACCGAATAGTAGAGAGTGGCGTCACAAAGCCGAAACCCTCACAGCCAATAGGGAGGCGCGCAGCACGTTAGACCGTTCTGGAAATGCCGACTGCACGCTACCTACCTCCCTTTTCTTACGAGGCGGCGTGTTGGAGGCCGCACATTGCTCAGCTCCAAGCGACCAGCCCGGAAACCACCTAATTCAGCCATGTCTGCCGTTAAAGCTCTCAACCCGAAGGCCGAGGTAGCTCGGGCGCAGGCAGCTTTGGCCGTAAACATCAGCGCTGCTCGTGGGCTGCAGGACGTGCTGCGGACCAACCTGGGCCCGAAAGGGACCATGAAGATGTGAGTGTTCTTCCTGCTGGGTTTAGGACGGGGGGAAGAGGATGCTACGCTACTATTCGGAGCGCTATTGTGCTATATATGGGTTGGTTATGTGCCCAGGTCTGCGCATGCGCGCGGCGTTGTTAAACTCGGATGTTTATGGTTGCATAGTACTCGTTGCAGCCGAGATGACCGGGCTAATAATGTAGTGATGTTTAAAAAATATGGTGTGAATACAGTGCCTGGAAACACACTAACGTGGAGGTTTGCGAACCCAACAGTTGGAAACCCCGTGTTGTGTGTATGTGTGGGAGCCATAGAAATAACGGCCGCAGTGGAATAGCTGCATCGAAGAAGGACTTGAAGGTCATAGGAATAGAAGACGGACTTCAGAAGTGGCGGATGTGAGTTTTTGTGACTAGTTATAGAAACGAGTGTCTGGAAAGCTTGGAAGTTGATAGTGCGCAATACTTGACCTGAATTTCCGCGTGTGAACCCGACTTGTAGAAGTTCTGGGATGGGCTTCCTCCACAGAACATTTAGAAAACAATTTGTTCAAATTGTGCTCTTGAAAACCAGTTTTTACGTAAATTTGCTAAGACGCCATAGGCCACGGAGGGACAGTGCTGTTCTTCCTCTCATCATTTCAAATGGGCTGATTCCTGTGCTCTCCCTAGTTGTTATTCTGAATGCTCAAATCATTTTCTTTACCTCCATTTTTCAACATAACTCGTTGTTGTTTGCTAGTTGTATGGTTCCTTTCAACACTCTGTTGAACCTTTCCACCACTCCATTACCTGCTGGGTAGTATACAGATGTGGTTTTCTGTGTAATACCGTTTCTATTGATAAACTTTTTGAAGGCAACAGATGTGTGTGGCTCTGGGTGGGTGTGTGTGGCTCTGGGTGGGTGTGTGTGGCTCTGGGTGGGTATGTGTGGCTCTGGGTGTGTGTGTGTGGCTCTGGGTGTGTGTGTGTGGCTCTGGGGGTGTGTGGCTCTGGGGGTGTGTGTGTGTGGCTCTGGGTGTGTTTGGCTCTGGGTGTGTGTGTGGCTCTGGGTGTGTGTGTGTGTCTCTGTGTGTGTGTGTGTGGCTCTGGGTGTGTGTGTGGCTCTGGGTGTGTGTGTATGTGGCTCTGGGTGTGTGTGTGGCTCTGGATGTGTGTGTGTGTGTGTGTGTGTGTGGCTCTGGGTGTGTGTGTGTGGGTGGCTCTGTGTGTGTGTGTGGCTCTGGGTGTGTGTGTGTGTGGCTCTGTGTGTGTGTGTGTGTGTGTGTGTGTGTGGCTCTGTGTGTGTGTGTGTGTGTGGCTCTGGGTGTGTGTGTGTGTGTGTGGCTCTGGGTGTGTGTGTGTGTGGCTCTGGGTGTGTGTGTGTGTGTGGCTCTGGGTGTGTGTGGCTCTGGGTGTGTGTGTGTGTGTGTGGCTCTGGGTGTGTGTGTGTGTGTGGCTCTGGGTGTGTGTGTGTGTGTCTCTGGGTGTGTGTGTGTGGCTCTGGGTGTGTGTGGTAGTAATTGCTGTCTGCTGAGCTCGTCCGTGGGGTACAATAGGTCTCACATTTGCGAGAGATTAAGCTAATGGCAATGTAAATGACAATGCCATTTATTTATCTGTTTTCAAAACCAACACATAATACAAATTTTGTCATTTACAATGCCAATAGCTCTAACTTTTCCAAAGGCGAAACCATTGCATTGTAAATGCTTGTTAGTTTATTGTACACAAACTAAAGTCTTCAACAGCACGAGATAAGTAACGTCATGATGCACAGCCAACATGTGTTTCGTCACACAAGTGACTTCTTCAGGGCTCTCAATATGGTCCGAATCACGAAAGTTATTGAGGTCAGCAAGTCCAGTAATTCTATGTAGAAGGAAGTATCCAAGAAAATGGAGGTTTACAGGTAAACAAGGCGGGCAGCCATTGGTTGTATTTCTACATGGAAAAGTTTACGGACTGATAGATTGTTCAAAGGACTGTGTTATGAGCGCTGTGATATCTTTTGTGTAACTTCCAAAGTGTGTGGTGACTAGAACATGTAGAGAGTGGTTGAGTTTAGGTGGTTGCTGATAATGGGGGCATATCAAGCCAGTCCTTAAAGTCTCCAAGAACAACAATGTTGTTGAATGACATTCATGGGTACATCAGGTGATCATAAAAAATAATCCAGAAAAGGATGTGTCGTTTTTTGAGACTGAATAGTAAAACGAGGCAGAAAAAGGGAAACAATAACAAGTCCCCGCCTAACCTGAGACAGCTATGGGAACATGGAAGAAAGATACCAACTTGCAAATGAAATAAGTGAGTAAAGTAAAAGACTAAAAACTAAGCGAGGGAGCAGAAAAACCAGGAAATATTCCCAGAACTTTTTTTTAAAAAGGCAACGGATTTCTTTTTTGTGTAAAATGCATCATGATACAAAGGAATGCAGGGAACATAAAAATCTGGAGCGAATCCAAAGAAACACATCTAAAAAAAAGTGGTGGGTGGAATGCTTGCTTTAATCTAAGCTACCAGTAATTTCTGCTAACAACAATCCACTCCATTTTGTTGGTTTCACTAACCATGCTCCTACAGACACGGGTCCATTATGCGGGGGTCAGCCTTGACCCTGCTCCATTAAGAACACTAGGGGGCAGATTTACAATAACTGGCGCATCCCTGCATATCAGCAGGGATGCACCAGTTATTGTGCTCCATGCCTCCGCCACCATGGATGTGCCGCATTTACAATGCGGCGCACCATGGGGCAAAAACGGCACAGATGCGTCACGCATCTGTGCCGTAAATGCGGCGCATTGCTGGAGTTGCATCGCAAGCGTGACGCAGCTCCAGCAATGCTCTGGGGGGACCTATTGTTACAATGCTGCATCAATCCTTACGCCTGCTTCAAGCAGGCGCAGGGTTTTGACGCAGCATGGGCCCAAAAGTGACTGAGTGAAATCTTGTAGATTTCACTCAGCCACTTTTAGGAGGCGTTCCTGCGCCGGCACGCCTTCCCCCCCTGCGCAGGAACGCCTCCTTCTGGCGCAGGGCTTTACAACGTGATGCATCTCCCAGATGGCTCACGTTGCAAGTACCCCGCACCATGGCGCAGCTTTTGCGCCACTGCTGCGTCACAAAAGTGACGCAACGGTGGCGTAAAAGGGGCGCAAGTGGCTTGTAAATCTGCCTTTATAGGTTAAACTGTAAAGCAGCAGCACCACTGAAACAATGGAATGGAATGTGGCCCAGAGCAATCACCAGTGGTTGAGATTAACTGAAACATTCAACCAATCAGTTTTTACCCAGTTTAAGTTAGTCTCCCTATGTGACAGGGATGTGTCCAGAAATGGGTCCTGTACCCGCTGTGCCATCAAAGCTGCCGCTCAATCCTAAAACCAGTTTGGATTTCTTGTGTTCTGGGACATGGCTAGCAGTTCACGCTATAAAGTCCCTTTCTGGGAGGGACATGGACTTATTTTCGCATTGTTGACCCCCCTTCTGTAGGCCCAAGTTAAAACCATAGAATGAGAAGCAACTCGGATTAACTACCCGTGGGTGAGATTAGTTCAAGCAGGTGTAAAAAATATCGAAGTGTTTAATATCATTTGCAAAAACATAGATGTAAAAAATATCAAAGTGTTTAATATCGTTTGTTAAAAATATCGATTTTGTATTAATGTAATTATGTTTGTATTTATTTTGTATGTGTGTGATGCATGTATTTTTGGTATAAGATTTGTTTTTCTTTTTATTATCTGTGTAAAATTTTTAGTAGTTATTACATTTTTTTGTTCTAATTTTGCATTTTTAGTTCAATAGTGGAATGTGGGTTTCTCTGATATCCTTCGGGATCAAGTTCGCTCTATATAAAACTTTATAAATAAACTAGCAGCCCGTCCCGACCTTGTCTGGGAGCAATCAGGCTTCAGGGCCCCCGCCCGCCACAGCCCCCGCCCGCCCCGACATTGTCCGTGGGTCCCCCGGAGTAGCAGCCCGTCCTGACCTTGGCTTCAGGGCCCCCGCCTGCCCCGACATTGTCCGTGGGTACCCCGGAGCCTTACCTCATCCGCCGCACCTCCTGAGTTCACCGGTCTGCCGCTCCTCGCCGCTCCTCGCCGCTCCTCCCCTCTCCTCCCCGCCTGTCCGCCGCTCCTCCCAGCCTGTCCGCCGCTCCACCCCGCTCCTCCCTGCCTGTCTGCTGCTCCTCCCCGCGCTCATGTCCGCCGCTCCTCCTCGCACTCCTGGACGTCGCTCCTCCCCGCGCTCCTGATGTCAGCACGCATGTCGCGGCCAGCGCTACTTCCATGGGACTACTTTTTTTTCTCGTAAATTTTTTAAATAACGTATATTTTTAAAATTTATATAGCCTATGTCCATCTGCAATTTCAACGATGTATCGGGTGTGTGGATTGGCGCTGTGGTTCCCTAGTTTACCTGCCTCAAAGGTTTAAAGTTCTTCCTTTATAATAGTAGTATAGATTTCCACGTAAGTATTCTTTGAAATCTTGCTTCCCCTTCCTCTGTTTTCTACCTTATTTAGTAGGAAATTTGTCTCTATTAGTTAAATAATCACTGCTAATGCCTGTTCTAGACTACAGGCCATAAGTTTGAATCCTATCAAGGCCAACACAACCTTCCATCCTTCCGAGGACAGTCAACTGAGAACCATCAAATCTGTGAAAAGAAGAACTCATTGATAACAGCACTTTAAAATGACAAAATGGTGGTATGGACAGCTAAATAAAAATAAGTTGGCATTATTTTCTCTCCCACAATCTCCTGTAAGGGGTTGAGCAGATTCTCCAAGGGCCCTCAACTCAGTGCCATATATAATAATGCTTTGGGAATGGGCGACTGTCACTACCAGTGTGCCCAAAATTCTTCAATGGGTGGCCCCATGCAGCCCAAAGACTAATGACGATCTCGATATCGATATGGGAGACTCGGGTGTACCATATCACATTCTGTAGGGGGGGCAATCATTTTGCACTACGCCACTGGCTTTCCTCTCAGTGTAATTGTGTTGTGGGCTAATCTCCCATCACTGATCAGTGGTCTGAGAAGATTAGTCCTTCCTGCTCAGTTGCAGCAGGGGGGCGAGCAACAGCTGTGACTGCATGTTGGAGTCTGTGGTTTGCAGTATAACCCCCACACACAGAAAAGTGACAGGAAAGAGCGGTAACACCTCTGCTGCTACAGACGGGCATTATGAAGATCACACAGTGCTATAGTGTACACCTGGACAGTGAATTTCGACCATGAACATGTTTTCTTCGCCCCGATTGCTGCTGGAAATCAAAATGTCCGGGGAGCAAGTGGGATATAAAAGTTCATACATTTAAACATGCGCAGAGCTGCCTGAGGGGTACTCATTCATTAGGCCCAGGGCAGAACCAGTTAATTATAATCTGGGTTAATTGAACTATGTGGCGGGGACGATCATGCCTCAGAGTTGACTTCATTTGATGGCAAGAAAAGGCAAACTATGCAGCATAATGCATCGCATTTTGTGATAGTATTACTTCGTTGTTACAATTCTTAACACTGTCTGCGCGTCAGTTTTACTTCATTAATAAAAGTTTAACACCCTGATATAGCAATATTCAAGAGAAAGGTGACCAGTCAAACTTTGTGAGGGGCCTTCCATTGCACTGCAACTTGTAACCACACTTTTAGTCACTGTTGATCGGTGTGAGCTACAAACAAAACATTCTTTTTGTTAAAATCTTCAGATTATGCAGCAGTTGACGGATAATGTGGCAAACAACACGAAAATAGCATGAGTGCAGTGATCGTGATTATAAGCACTTGCACAGGAAGACTCTCCTCAGACCCCCCAAAACGCGAAAAGAGGTGTGCAGAGGGAGGCCTTACCCGAGTTTTGGAAAAAGAACAGCGAAGCACGTCTTTTCCTAGAAGCAAAACTCATGTGCTCTACTCCAATTCTTGTAGTGTTGGGTCAGGTAAGAGCAATGAGTGGTTAGATGACTTGATCTACAAATCATTTACGTGTCCTACACATTTCTTCTTGCGCCATGAGTACTGCATACATTCAAACGGAGCTCCCGGTCTCTGCAGGAACCAACAACACGTCATTAATAATTACGGCGCAGAGGCACAGCACTGATGTCAGCACGCACGTCGCGGCCGGCGCTACTTCCATGGGACTACTTTTTTTTTCTCGTAAATTTTTTAAATAACGTATATTTTTTACATTTAAATAGCCTATGTCCATCTGCACACCCTGACAATTTCAACGATGTATCGGGTGTGTGGATTGGCGCTGTGGTTCCCGAGTTTACCCGCCTCAAAGGTTCAAAGTTCTTCCTTTATAATAGTAGTATAGATAAATACAATACTACACCCGTCATGGCTATGTTATCTAAGGGAGTCTACCTGCTTGATTAAAAATAAAAATGGCACCAATTACAAAATAGACATACATTTCAGTGGCAATGAAAGGGACAATTAAGGAACAAAAAACCTAGGGGTAGACGTAATTTACGGTAGCGTAATTTTGTAAAAAATCCAGCAAAACTACATACGATTATGCGGAATTATGTGATGAATATATTCCTGCATTCAACGCTATTTTCTTAACACAAAATGCCCCCTTCACTTGTAAAATTCACTGTAGATGCATTTTGTGGTAAGAAAATAGCGCTAAATGCAGCATAAGACGAACAGCAGCAGCCGCTCATGCTCTGTTCCTGTGCTCTTGCTACAGGCATTTTCCCCCCAAAATTTCTCTCATTTATGCAAGTGGACGTAATTGCGTGATTTTCGGTAATTTCGCATTACAAGGGTAACGCAAAATGAACCCAATCATTCTAGCATAACAAAAATTTCACCCTGGCCTAAAAACTCACTACTACATCATTGCCTGTGTGTTTAGTGGCCACTCATAAAGCTTCTTGCTACAGGCACTGGTTATGAGGTTTATCCACAGAAATTATCCCCTTTTCGGAGGCACATTCCATACGATTTGAGCAGTATTATTTTGAGCCTGCCGGTAGCCTGGGAGAGGGGATTTTATCCGTACTCAAGATCGTCAACTAGCCCTTGAAGTAACAAATAACACACAATTTTCACTTTGTCATCACATTTTGTAAAACTTTTTAAAAAGTCAGGCAAAGTGAAAGTGTGTGTGTTGTTTGCCACATTAGGTTAAATCTATCCACAGTTAGATCTTGGTGAGAACTTGGGGGCAGAATTCGCAATTTGCTAATTGCAAATTGAGAATAATTTCAAGGGCTGCACCCCTGAAATTTGCATGTGTGCGCATATGGCGCACATACATGCCCTAAGGGCATGTATGAGCGCCACATGACACCTTTACAAATGCCAAAAAGTGCATTTGTAAAAGAAATCGCAAATTACCACCAACTACAAGTTGGTGGTAATTTGCGATTTCTTAATGTGGATTCGCAAAAAAAATGCTTGCTGCATAGCATTTAAGGAATCGCAAAATTGCGATTCCTTAAATGCTTGCGCAAAATAATGAATCGCAATTTTTGCGATTCCTTATTTTGCGATTTTGCTCATACATACCAAAACACTGTTTGCGATTCGCAAACGGCTTCTTACATCTGGCCCTTGATGAACATCAGACATACATTATGCAAAAACCATAAAATCTACATGTTATAAAACTCTCTTACTCTACAAGGAGTTTTTCTTTTCCCATCTCTGTGTCTTAGTCAGTGAGATCTGGAGAGTGAGTCTGAGAATTCCTGACAAACACAGCGGTGTGCACAGTAAAACAGCGGTGTGTGACAAACTAGTAGAAAGACCGAAGGTCAATTTCCAATGCAGTGAGATAGCAGTAAGAGAACTTGATTGGTTAACACACTCTGTGTTTGTTCATTGAGACTGTTCACACACATGCATTTGTGTGTGTTTGTGTGTGTGGGTGTTACAGAAATCTTTACATTAGTAGTAAAACTGGAGGGCTTTAGATGCCCCATACAGAATTTGTGGATTGAAATCACAGCACAAAAATCAGAATATCATGAGGACCTGAGGGAGAACAACATGGTATTTACATTACACAGATTACTTACATTGCACAAATTTACAACTTGATGTGCAAATTATTTTTGTTCACACGACAAAATCAAGCTGGGAACCAGATTTGCAGTTTTGGACGCGGGCGAACTTTAGAACAGCCTGCCTCACCCACAAAGCCCTTCACCCAGGCAAACTTGAATATCTGGCGTCCAAACTTAAAAAGCAGGCAAGAACAGGAACCTCAGAAGTTCTAACACCCTACTTCTGATCCCACTAAAAACTCAAAAACAAAAAACCATGGTCCGGCCATTGCCGGAAATGCGCCCAAAATATGGAACTCTATCCCCCCCCACATCAGAACTATTCCTTCCTTCCCTAAATTCAAAAGTCAGCTCAAAATCCTGTTCCTTGACCGCTCCTTAGCCATCAGATAGGAGCAGCTTGGAGTGTCTAAAGAGATTCTGCTCCCCTCCCGGATGGGGAATGCCAAAACCCTGCAATGGATCTCTTCTTCTTCCTCCTTACTATGATTCGTATCCTGAATGTCTCATTGTACTGTATTGTGTTTTGCTTAGTTTTGCTTTCTCTTGCACTGTTCTGTAATTATGTGAAGCGCTCCGATACCTTCCGGTCAGGCTAGCGCTATATAAAACTTCCTAAATAAAATAAATAAATAAATAAATAAAAAATGAGTACATATAGTGCTTACAAAAGCTTCTAGTCAGATTGGGAGGTAGAAAACAGAAGACTGTGAGCTGTAAACAAGTTGACTCCCAACATTCGGCAAAATACATTTTTTAAGGAAAAGGTTGCAACCTATATTCACTTTGTTAAATAGGTCTGAAAGTCAGGACTGTGTTACTAGAGAGGTTCACCAGGGAAGCATGAAAATATATATGGGAGGTTGTAAGTCCATTCCATACTTACGGCTATAAAAATATAAATGCAAGGATGGAGGTCAAGCTTTCATCGAGCTTTAGCACTAGACATCTCTCGCCTTCCCAAAAAAACTGTGAGGAGTCCTTTGTTGTAAGATCTAACTGCATATTGGACAAATGAAAATTGCTCAAAAATGGATGAAACTTTGTGATAACACTAATAAAAAGAACTTTGCTCACACAAATCAATTGGTATTGTGGTAACTCTAACAACTAAGGAGAATTTGCCCATTGATGGGAAGGAATCAAAATATTGGGAAGGAGGAATAAAACGCTCACAACTTCTGTTTACAGAACAGGGAACTATTGGTATTTCTACCCTGTTCCCATCCCATTACAGGAATTATATTTTGGTATTGTGAGTTCAGGGATCTACCTCTAAGTAGCAGAAAAAACACTGCAAGAGGATAACATTTTCTCAGGCAGAAAGGGTAAGAAACATCTTCTTAAAATGAGAAATGGTTCTGGGTATCAGTTGTTATTCTACAAAGATTGAATGGAGTTAAAAAATCTACAGTTGTGATACTACCATTAACAAATATGCAGGAAGAACAAATACCTACATTTTCATAAATATATGAGACTAGGCTCTATTCCTTGCTAATTCAATCAGTGCTGTGGGGAGGAGGCGGGGCAATGTTTGCCTGTTTAATCAACACTCTCGTCTTGTTATGTACAAATCATGTGCTGTGCAACGCCTTATCATATTCACTAATCACTTGCACTACACCATTTTTCACTTGGAGCACTTTTTTGATAAAGTTGTTCTCTGGATTACTGTATCCAAAAAAGATATAGAAATAAAAAAGCTATGTTGATTGACAAATTGACTGTGGTCTTATTTGAAACAAAGATGGATGTTGTGGCCTTGATCATGAAATTAATTTCTAAGTAAAGGCATTAGACATGTATGAGATGTAGACAGGAGTGGACTTTCTAAACCTTCCACATTACATAGAACTTTTACAATAACTTTTTACAAAGGAACCATTGTTCTTGCTAATACATGCTAACAAATCACGCTTGTCTCAAAAATGTTTACCTGGATCTCTTTTGGTCAGACATGTACAGATAAAAAACAAAATTTGCTTGCACACCGTACAAATATAGAGACACACATTAAATGCATTTCAAACAGGTAGGCGACAAATGCAAATAAGCATCATCTCTCTCCCTCTGTCTTGCCTCCATTAGATAGTAAGAGAAATGGCAGAAAGGGGGGATAATGTGATATTGCAGAATCATTAAAATGTTCTTAGGTTACAGAAACTACTGGTGCCATAATTGACAATTTAAGAACTAGACTACATTTCTTTGCCTCCAAAAAACAGTCATTAACACCCATAAACATACAAAAACAGACACAAGCTACAGATTCACACACATCAACAGGCATACCACACATTGTCACCCACAAATGAGACACAAATATGCTCAGTGTTCTCTTTTTCTTAAAATCCTGTTTTTCTGACCATTTTGTTTATTATTGACAGCTTTACAGAGACACTGGTGAAGTCTTGCACAACAAAATGGCGCACGGGGACGAGACAGGCTACGAGTATTACGACAAGACGTTGAAAAAATAGAGAATTATATATATTTATATATATCATAACAGGTATCTAACCGAAAGGATTTAATTTTTTGGTTCACTCTTATTGCTCCCTCCCACCAATGTCTTTCCCATAATAAGGCCTTCCTCCCAAAAGCCCTTAAACCATGCCTTGAAACCTAAGGCATTGCATACAGGTTTACCTTGTTCTGAGGCATAAGAAGAACATAACAGAGAAAGGGCAGCTATCTCATGGGGCTCAACGGGAAAGGGACAAATTGGCTACTGGAGGACTACGGGTTAGGAACAGCCACTGAAAACGAAGAGACAGAAGGGGAAGGATGTTGAGTTGACTCTATCGCCATGAGCGATGGTGGTCAAGCGGAGGGTTGCATCTGTGAGATTTCCCTCTATGAGAGCAAGTAGGGATTTCCTGGGTGTCTCTAGCATTCAGGAAGACTGATACAGCAAGACCGGTGTGTCGGATGAGTGTTTAGAATTTAGTAAAACATTTTAGAAACTTAACAGGTTGCAAAGTGACAAATACCCATTAGACTCCTGTTCCCAAAGCAATGTGGTCACTTTTTAACGCTGTTACCAGCAAACGGGTATGTTCCAGCAGTTGATGGCCTATGTGGCTTTCTACTGAATTTCCTTATCACTACACCAGCCTTGCGAATACCTTAAGAACATATTGAATGGGGAAAATGGTTCTCAGGTTCCAGGCTGAATGTATCTACAAGGTCAACAGCCATGAGAGAGATGGACTCTTTATCAGTGGAGAATGTCATCCTAGACAACATTTACACCAAAAAGGCCAACAACCATGAGGAAGGATAAGCCATTTCCAGACATGGTATCTGGAATTATTTGCATTTTTTAATGGCAAAGGGCATTGCAGAGAATTGTTAACTCATTTCAGACTACAAGCCATAATGATGAGAGTGAAAGATACATTAGCAATTGTGGAGTGCCTGCTGCAGATTGTGTATGCATCACACACCAAGTGATATAGTGAGTATTTTATCAGCCCAGAGAAGTAATCGCTATGAAACTCAGAAAAAGCAAAGGGCAATGTAAGGAGAAATGAGGGCACCCCTGTAGGAACAAAGCTGTAAAAGATTAAAAAAAGAATAGACAAAATAATAAAATAAGTTTTAGAATAGGGGGAGCATGGTGCAAAAAAATAGAAAAGAGGAGCATTGGAGAGGAAAAAGGGGGTTACCCTCTAAAGATAAAATAGAGGGGAAATACAATTAATACATAAATAAATAAATAAAACGGGTGAAAGATGGAAAAATGAAGGTGTAAAGAATGAAAAAAAAGACAAAAAGAAGCAAAAATTCAGATGTAAAAAAATTAAGTATTACATCTTAGAAGTGATGATAAAGTTGAAGTAACGAGGTATATTCAGGTGATGAGTCTCTTTGTAATGGTTAACATTAGAAATCACCACAATATTTGAAAAGATAATCAGTGACAAAAAGGACCTTTCGGAACAGTAGGAAAAAACAAAACAAGTTAGTCGACATGAGAAGATGCCTTATTCAGTGATGAAGTATATCGCTCAAAGAGTTAACATGGAAAACAAGACCAGACTTGGCAAAGAAAAGGGTGTAACTAAGGGTTAAGAACTCCTGGAATGGCTGATGTAGGATACGCGGATGTATGACGTTACAACGCATGCTATTACAACGCATGCCTTTACGAAGCAAGTTTTACAATGCAAGTCGTTACAACGACTTGCGTTGGGGGGCGCTGGATAGTGAATAGTTTAATTTACTATTCCAACTCCAGTCCCAGTGGATAGTAGGGAAGGTGTTGGAAACTATTCCCTATCCTAGAGCGCCCCCCAACGCAAGACGATGTAAAAGTTGCGTTGTAATGGTTGCGTCGTAAAGGTACTTCGTTGTAAAAGTTGCGTTGTAAAGGATGTTCCGAAGGATAAGCCAACCACCATGAAAATGAATAAGATGCAATCCATGGCGAAGGGCTATGCAGAGATTTTGACGTGTAAGCCACGGTGAAGGACTATTCAGATGAAATTATAATTTTGAAGACCAACATGTTTGAGAGAGGCGACCACCCACATCCATGTTGAATGACTTTCCTGGGAAAGTTAACACTGAAAAGGTCAACCACTCAAAAATTCAGTGACTGATGAAGGGCACCTTGTGGACAGGAGGCATAAAACACTGGACGAGAAGAACACGTGATCACTGAAGGACCTCAAGAGGACATGTACAGTAGAACCGAGAGATGGACGGAGACTCACCAGATGCTAACAAGGAACACATAATGCCATTAGTGATGGAAGGGAAGAGTCAGCACTACCCTCTCTGTCACGGTTAAGGAGACCCCGCATTCACAGCAGGGTTTATACCTGAAAATATGTAGGTGGTGGGCTACAGGGAGAAAGGCCTTGCTTCACCAATGTCAAAGACACCATTTAGAAGGGGCAGGATCTGGACAAGAAAGGAAGCATGCTACAGGGAGGGATCCTCTACCTCAATAACACTTCCATTATTTTTAATATTGCCCCAAAAGCTCGTTAAGGGTTTCATCATGACAGACATAAGCTGCTAACATTCTTACCAGGCAGGTCGAAAAGTTTGGCAGGAGGAGACATTTTACCCCTCTCCCTTAGGTATTTACAAGAGGGTTTCATTGGGGTGGACCCCATCGAAATTTGCTTCAGCTCAAAAATCCCCAAAAATAAATAGATAAATAAATAAATAAATTTAAAAATCTATAGAAACGAAAAATAAATAAATATCATTCACGGTGACGAGACGCAGCTGTGGTGGGGCGGTCCTCTCTGCTGGCGAGTGCAGCATTCCTTTTTTTAAATAATTTTCTAGTAGTGGCGCCGGATGTGACTTCCACCATTGGTGCCTCCCACAATCTGCTGGCTGTCGTCATCAACATGGTCGCCCTCACAGTCGCTGGCTTCGTCCCTGTCTGCCCCAACATCTTCAGTTTCGTGGCGGCTCTCGTAGGACTGTTGAGGGTTTAAAAAATGAGGAGAACAAAACATATGATGACTACCTATTATTTCAAAATTAACAGTGATTCAGTTTGTGATATGTGCTAAATAAAGGCTTAATATGTAGGGAAATAGAGGAGAGTAATATATATATATATTGATTCATTAAATTAGTGAACATTTTTATTGAATGACAGACAACGAATAATGAAAATTAAACTCAGGATGACGCTCAAATGCCCTAAATCTTTCTAAAGAGCACTAATATCTATGACTACATCATGTTATATAAAATCTACATATTATGTAATATGTGTAATATTGTTCTATATTGCTACCCGAGAGTTCAGGTGCCTTTAATACACTGTCATGATAGCCAAACACATTAAACCCGCCACACTGACAGAAAAACGCCCGGCAGATTTAGAGATCACCATCAGCCCAGTGGTAATCTATTGATATCCCCAATAGAATCCTCCTAGAGTCTTATATTTGTACGCTTCTATGAAGTCCCCCTAGAGTCTTATATGTGTACCTGTCTATGAAATCCCTACTAGTCTGTATATTTGTGTGTTTCTATGAAATCCCCACTAGAGTCTGTATATTTGTACGCTTCTATGAAATCCCCACTAGAATCTGTATATTTGTATGCTTCTATGAAATCCCGACTATAATCTGTATATTTATACGCTTCTATGAAATCCCCACTAGAGTCTGTATATGAGTATGCTTTAATGAAATCCCCACTAGAATCTGTATATTTATACGCTTCTATGAAATCCCCACTAGAATCTGTATATTTATACGCTTCTATGAAATCCCCACTAGAATTTGTATATTTATACGCTTCTAGGAAATCCCCACAAGAGTCTGTATATGGGAATGCTTTAATGAAATCCCCACTAGAATCTGTATATTTGTATGCTTCTATGAAATCCCCACTAGTCTGTATATGAGTATGCTTTAATGAAATCCCCACTAGAATCTGTATATTTGTACGCTTCTAGGAAATCTCCACTAGAGTCTTATATTTGTGCGTTTCTATGAAATCCAGACTAGAATCTGTATATTTATACGCTTCTATGCAATCCCCACTAGAGTCTGTATATGAGTATGCTTTAATGAAATCCCCACTAGAATCTGTATATTTGTACGCTTCTATGAAATCCCCACTAGAATCTGTATATTTATACGCTTCTAGGAAATCCCCACTAGAATTTGTATATTTATAAGCTTCTAGGAAAATCCCCACAAGAGTCTGTATATGGGAATGCTTTAATGAAATCCCCACTAGAATCTGTATATTTATACGCTTCAATGAAATCCCCACAAGAGTCTGTATATGGGAATGCTTTAATGAAATCCCCACTAGAATCTGTATATTTATACGCTTCTATGAAATCCCCACAAGAGTCTGTATATGGGAATGCTTTAATGAAATCCCCACTAGAATCTGTATATTTGTACGCTTCTAGGAAATCCCCACTAGAGTCTTATATTTGTGCGTTTCTATGAAATCCCCCTAGAGTCTTATATTTGTACGCTTCTATGAAATCCCCACTTAAATCTGTATATTAATACACTTCTATGAAATCCCTACTAGAGTCTGAATATGAGTATGCTTTAATGAAATCCCCACTAGAATCTGTATATTTGTACGCTTCTATGAAATCCCCACTAGTGTCTTATATTTGTGCGTTTCTATGAAATCCCCCTAGTCTTATATTTGTATGCTTCTATTAAATCCCACTAGAGTCTGTATATTTGTATGATTCTATGAAATCCACACTAGAGTCTGTATATGAGTATGCTTTAATGAAATCCCCACTAGAATCTGTATATTTGTGCGTTTCTATTAAATCCCACTAGAGTCTTATATTGGTGCGTTTCTATGAAATCCCCCTAGAGTCTTATATTTGTTCGCGTCTATTAAATCCCACTAGAGTCTGTATATGTCTATGCTTCTATGAAATCCTCACTAGAATTTGTATATTTGTACGCTTCTATGAAAGGATCACTGCAGCCTGTATATTTGTACGCTTCTATGAAATCATTACTACATCCTGTATATTTGTATGGTTCTATGACGTCCCTCCCATAGTTTTGGTATTTGTAAACTTCAATGAAATCATCTCTCAATGAATTAGCGAGTGTCCAATTTGCACCCAACTATATAGTGCAAATAGTGCATGTTACTCTGTATTACAATTTACGTGGACAGCCCTGCGATTTCAACGTTTCAACGTTTCAGCACAGATCATAATCTTGTTTCGAGAACAAACTTTAGTGTAAACCCAAAACAGGATTTTTTGCCTGGTAGCAATTGGGACCTTAGGACTTGTTTATCGCTGTGTCCCTGATATCTTCTTTGAGTGTGTGCATATGTGAGCATTACCATAAGTTTTCTTCTCAGTACATGCGTATTCGTGTGAATCTCTGATGTTTCCTTTTTTGTGCATGCTCCCCTTACCTCCATAGGGTTCACGGTGATTGTCAGGGCCGAGTCGTCCCAGAACATCTCACTTTCTTTGCCGCCGGCCAAGCCCACGCGGCGGTGGATAGAATGAATACGGACAATACCCAGTATCACCATCAACGCCAGGAATCCCGCACACACAACAATGATGATGGTGGCTGCACTGGGGACCACTGAAAATGGCGAGGAGAGAGATAGAGAGAAAGAGATAGAGATAATATTAGGAAGAAATAGAAACACTCACTCCCACAATCAAAAAAGTCTAGCTCATCCTAGTATCCAAGCAAAAGTGAGAAACCCAGAACTTTACAATAAATTGTCACTAGCCCCAAGGTTTAGGGATCTACCAAACTTTTGTCTGCTATGCCAGCCAATCCTTTCCACCACTGGGTGTAGGAATGACACCATTTTCTGTCAACACAGGATTTGTTTTTCCTCCCACAGACTGACAACATAAGATTTACCATGCATGATCACTACCAACTATCAACAAACAATATGCTATGTCTTTCAATACTAGAAACAAGTGCCAAGGGTTTCTTACTCCTGCCAAAGGCCAACAACCAAGGGTATGCTTTGCTGGCAATCTCATCAAACAGGATCAACCTGCTAACAAAGGGTATGCTATGTCTGCTCTTGGTTTATAATAAAGTTTCCACAGTTCATGCCAATGGGTACTAAAATGGGGTTTCGTAGATGTGCCAACATCAACAAATGCCAACCTTTGGTCTGCTATTATTGGCAGCGGCTGCCAACAGAGGGTCTGATATGTCTTCTAAAAGGGGGCACTGAAGCAATGAAAAACTGTTAGGTTACCAACATGTGTGAAGAACAACCACTAGGACACAACAAAATGTGGAAGAATCTGAAGGCCTGATTATGGCTTTGGTGGATGGTACTCCGTCCGTCAGAGTGGTGGAGGACATTATCTCCTCCATCCTGATGGACTGCTGTGTGCCAAATTTAGAGATGACCCTAAGCCCACTCATCCCTCTACCTTGATAGGACTGCCATCAAGGTGGTTCACTTCAAGGTACAAAACGTTCTGTGGACAGCTGCCGTCAGTTTTGACAGCTGTTCCACAAAATGTTTGTCTTTTTTTGTTTTTCAGAAACAAACTCACAAAGGGGGATTTTTTCTCTAAAAAAGAAAAAACTAATAACCCCCATATCCTGGGAGTTTCCTCCCAGAGTGTGGGGTTATTATGTGTTTTTTCTGTCCCTCACTGCCTGGTTTTACCTGAAGGTGACAGGCAGAAAAAAGGAACTTATACCACCCACCTCAAATAGGGTGGAAATGTTATTGCCTTCCCCCAATGGCCCCAACTCCATCAGGCTGTGAAGCTTTCTGTCAATGGATGGGCTCAGTCAACAGAAAGCTTATTGCCCGCTAGTCTCCAAATGAGGCGGGTGGACCAGTAGTTTGGTGGACAGGGTACTCTGTTACATTTGTGCAAGGGTACACTGTCTGCCACACTCTTAATCAGTTCCTTTATTCCAATAACTAAGCAATTGATATTGAAAGCCCTCTAGATTTGCCATTGACCGGTTGTCAGAAAGGACTGTATTTATCTTCAGACCTCTTTTTGCTCAGTGAAATTGGTACCTGCCAATTTGTTGTGAGTCCTTAAGTTTTGGTAAACTCATGCTGGTGGGAATGCTTTTTAGCTCCGGCTTCACAGCACATCTCTCCGCAACACCTATTGTTTACCAGGTACATAGAGGAACCTTTGAGTCAGCCCCTAAAACCACTGAATTGTTTGGATCACTCGCCTTTGTTTTGATACCAAGATCAATCACATCTTGGAACACCCTTGATGAGCATACACCTCTGACTTCATGCTATTGGCTGTTTCATGGTTCTTTCCACATCCCAGTAAGTGGTTCCATTGGAATGCATTAGGGACTATTTTGCATCAGAAAAGTACACTCAATCCTCAAACTCTTTGACACATTCAATTATTTTTCCTAAATATGTATTGTATAAAAAATATGTTTGCTATTTTTTAGTGCACAACTTATTTGCTCACTTTCCATAAAAAAATGATTGCTTGTGATACCATATGGAGCCCATATTAACCATGTTTAGCCGCTGGGCCGATGATAAGATTCAGCATGTCTGGCAGCCCTCTGCAACTACTGCCATGTTGCTGCAGAAATGCAAAGCCAGTGTTCTGGCAGCTTTACAAAACCAACAGATCTGGTTTAAAATTGAAAATGACTGCGAATAGGTCAGACTTGAAACTGAAAAGGCAAACCAGATCCATTGGCTTTGTCAGTGCTTGTTCACGCCTGGCTCCCAAATACAGGAGCCAACTTCCCTCTCCTCTCTGTCTTTCGTCTCATTATTTTTTACAGAAGGACTTAAAACATGGCTACTTTCTACTTCAGTTTAACAGCTTTCTCCTGCCAGCCTGTTTGTCTTAGCGCTGGATGCACCTAGGATCTTACGTCACCCAGACGAAGATGAAATGCAGCTAGAGGCGATATCTATGTGAAACTTTCATTAGGACACCACATCACCTGAGGGAGACAAAGACCTAAAAACTCCCCAGGCCATAATTTCTCCACGGAACACCCACTCAAACCCTCCCCAGGCCACAACATCCCCTAGAGGAACACCTACACCAAACCTACGCTAGGACTCCACGTCTCCTGGAGCAGTCAAATGATTCTGACCTCCTGTACGATGCTTTGTCATATGAAAGAGACATCTGCTTTAAACTTCCCCTAGGACACAATACCACCTAGAGGAGACACCTACTGATAACCTCAATTTGGAAAGCACTTCAGTTGAAGGAAACATGTTCCCCTACATAGCCTAGAAGATACCCCTTCTCCCAACGACCCTTAGGACCCTGTAAGGCCTTCAAATGGATCCCCCTTGAACACAGAAAGACCGTCACTCATGCCCTGGTCACCAGCAGGCTCGACTACAGCAACGCACTCTATGCCGTAATAAACAAAAACCTCACCTGCAAGCGACAGAACATACAAAACGCCGCCGCATGACTGGTCCTCAACCTGCCAAGACACTGCAACATCTGCCAGCACCTGCGCACTCCACTGGCTCCCCATCGAAGCTAGAGTCACCTTCAAGATGCTAACCCACGTACACAAGGCCCTCCACGACACCGGACCAGCATACCTGAACTGCTGACTCAAATTCCACACACCCCAAAGGACCCTACCACCAGCCCAGCTCTCCTACATGGTGGTCCCCCGCTAAAGAAAGACCAGATTGGGAGGCCGCACCTTCCCCTTCCATGCGGCCAGAGCCTGGGACCACCTTCCGCTCCACCTCAGACAGATAACATCTCTCCCCATCTTCGCAAGAAACCTCAAAACCTGGCTCTTCGACAGACCTCCTCCTTGATGGACTGGAACTTGCAAACCCCACCTCCCCCCTCCTCCCACCCCCCAGCGCCTTCAGTCCCTTACAGGCGAGTAGTCACGCTTAACAAACACCTGATTGATTGATTGATTGTAAGAGATCAAGACTCCAAACCTCTCCTAGGACACCATTTCACATTCACTAGCCATCTCTTAGGACCCAAAGACACCGTCTCACCTAAAGGAGACCCCTATTGAAACCCACCCTTGTGGCACAACATCATCTAGTGGAGAAGGCTTCTGAAATTTTCTCCAGGACTAAACATCACCTAGAGGAAACACATACTCCAAACCTCTCCTACTTCACAATGGCACACAGAAGAGACACATGCTTCAAACCTCCCCTTGGACACATCACCCAGAGGAGAAACCTGTTTCAAACCTCCCCTAGGACCAAATGTCACCTGGAAGAGACACCTAATCCAACCCTGCCCTAGCTCAGCATTTGTCTGAAGGACACCACACCACCTACTCAATCCTCCACTAGGATCAAATGCCACCTGGAGGAGACTACCAATACCCCAGAATAGCCTGTTCCATGGAGGACACCACATCACAAAGAGGAGACACCTACACCAACTCTCCCCTAGGGCAGCACGTCACCAGTAGGTCCCGACTCCAAACCTCACCGAGGACTCCGTCTCATACAAATGAGCCAAAATCAACATACCTCCCTTGGGATACCACTTGCCCCTTAAGCACCAACTAATCCAAACCACATCTGTAGGAGGATTCCATCCTCACTTGCATTCCAGTACATGGTACCTCCATCCCCACCCCTGCACCCTTCAGTTCTCGTGCCCCGATCACGTACTGGAGTTGCGGTGAGTGCTTGCCAGATTGTGTCCAGAGAGCTCAGGGGGCAGTTGGTGACCACTATGCACGAATTGCTGGGCAGACATCATGTGGTTTGGGTGGGCGATTCGGTTCATACTATGAAGAACGTTCACCTGCAGAGGCAAAAGAGAGACGGGTGAAAGGGATGAGGTAATGGAAGAAGAGAGGATGGGGGAACAGAGTAGTATACATTGAGGATTGTATTATTCCACAAGGCGGCCATCAAGCAGGGCTATCAGCAGTGGCACCCACAATTACTTGTGAATTTTGCTGGCCACACTCCCGGGCTGCTTTCTTGCACAATTCGAGAGCCCTATAAAGACATTTGGTATACACGGCTGACTACGGTCAAGTCCTTGAGGACCCTAATAGGCAGTCGGGAAATCTCAAGGTTTGCATGCTAGCTTTCCTCTAGGAAACCATGAACAGCTGGTGAGGTTTGAAGGCAAGAACTATCTATGCGCTTAAACCTTGGTGGTTGGCTCAGAGGTTTATGCGATATATTGTTAAACTATACGAGATGTATCGCAAGCTGACCTCGACGGCTGCCAACTGCACAAGGTCCACAAACCTCACCTCCATAAGTCTGCACTGGTCTACATCCTGGTCCTCATGGCAGAATCAACAGAGAAGTCTACCTTGTTGACTTGCATTCGTGAACCGAGGGAGATGTGTCATCCAGACATGTCTGGCTGAAATGCAGGGATGTCCCTTATGTTGACCTGCATGGCTGGCATCCTAGCGTGGTCTACCGTGTTAACATGTATGTCTCATGAGATTTATGGGATGAGATGCACACCTCGTAATCCTTATTTCAATCCTTATTTCAATATTTCTTTTCATTCAAATTCTTAGCGGCGTGCAATATCTGCTACGCGCTTTGTCTCTTTGCGCTGCTACGTAATACATCCACAGAGAAACCCCTTTTTGTTCCACCAGGCTGCACAGCCCCAAACTAGCTTGAATCCAATGAATCAATTTCATACGTTTTTCTCTTTTTCTTCATTGTTTCACAAGCTTTTCTATCCATTACTCTCAGCTTGTGTTCAATTCATTTTATCCAAATATAGCTTGACGTTAGTAATTGGGAATGCGGTAAATTAACTTCATAAAAGCTTTGAAAACTTGATTATAGTTCATAATGATGAACTTTGTTTTTTAAATCGTTTGTTTTTTAAAATCTTTCCTTAAACATTGTGAAGCGTTTTAATCTATGAAGTCAGTTAATACACTAAACATATATTTGTATTTGTAGATGCCCCTGATGAAGGGAATGTATTTCCCGAAATGCATTGGGTTATTGGAATAAAATCATGGCATGTGAAACCCATTCAATACTCCGGAGTTTTTGTGAGTTCCAACGTTAAGCTATTTTTTGATAAAATGAATTGAACACAAACTAAGAGTAATGGATAGAAAAGTAAGTGAAACAATAAAGAAAAAGAGAAAAATGTATGAAATTGATTCATTGGATTCAAATAGATTGGGGATGTGCAGCCTGGTGGAACAGAAAGGGATTCTTTTGTGAACATGTATGTCTCACCCATCTCCACCTGAGCTGCATGACTGAACCATATGCACTGGCCTTAACTTGGACCTGCCTGGCTGAACCAACTGAAATGTCTGCCTTACTGACCCTATGGCTGAACCAATAGAATGGCCATCCGGCAGACCTGCACCGCCATCTTGAATTTTATGGATGGACCATTTAGTGAATCCAGCAAGATATCGCCTTGATCTCAGATGCCTCAACTGGAGAAACAACTTCATAACAATTATGCTTTAATCAATCATCCCTCCCCTGAGTCCAGAAGGGTGCTCAGCCTACATGCACATTTATCACTAGTTTTCTGACCTCTCACACCCAATGCTTTTCTGATAAAGCTTGTTCCCACCTCTTTGCCACTCCCTCATCATTATTAGTATCACAGATATTTGGAAAGTACCTCAACTGTAAACTCGTTGCTGGAGTACCGACCGTTCATCTCGGTGCAGGCTAGGTGGAACTTCCTCTCGTACAGCGCCGCCCCGTGGCTGATATGGTAGCGCACCTGCCTCAAAATCTCTTCGTAGACCGCTATAGTCTCCACACCTGGAAATGAGAAAAGAAAGGCAGAGTCTGTATGAGAAACAGGCGATCTTGACTCATTCATTGATAGCTGGAGAATCTTCCTGCTGAGAGAAAATCATGACTGACACGTCTCGAAGAATGATGAACCGTGTCCTTATGTGAGGGGCGCTGGAGACTCTATCACGTACTATAGCCTTGACCTGGTCCCTGAGTGAGCACAGCTGGAAATTTCAACCGATGTTATAGCACAGACCCTGACCCTGAGTGACTGCAGCTGGAGATACTATCACATACTCTAGCATGGACCCCTGAGTGAGTGCAGCTGGAGATACTATCACATACTCTAGCATGGACCCCTGAGTGAGTGCAGCTGGAGATACTATCACATACTCTTGCATAGACCCTGCCTCCAAATGAGTGCAGCTGGAGATACTATCACACACTCTAGCATGGACCCCTGAGTGAGTGCAGCTGGAGATTCTTTCACATACTCTTGCTTGGACCCCTGAATGAGTGCAGCTGGAAATGCTATCACATACTCTTGCACAGACCCTGCCTCCGAGTGAGTGCAGCTAGATATACTATCACATACTCTAGCATGGACCCTTGAGTGAGTGCAGCTGGAGATACTATCACATACTCTAGCATGGACCCCTGAGTGAGTGCAGCTGGAGATACTATCACATACTCTAGCATGGACCCCTGAGTGAGTGCAGCTGGAGATACTATCACATACTCTAGCATGGACCCCTGAGTGAGTGCAGCTGGAGATACTATCACATACTCTAGCATGGACCCCTGAGTGAGTGCAGCTCGAGATTCTATCACATACTCTTGCATGGACTCCTGAGTGAGTGCAGCTGGAGATACTATCACATACTCTAGCATGGACCCCTGAGTGAGTGCAGCTGGAGATACTATCACATACTCTTGCTTGGACCCCTGAATGAGTGCAGCTGGAAATGCTATCACATACTCTTGCACAGACCCTGCCTCCGAGTGAGTGCAGCTAGATATACTATCACATACTCTAGCATGGACCCTTGAGTGAGTGCAGCTGGAGATACTATCACATACTCTAGCATGGACCCCTGAGTGAGTGCAGCTGGAGATACTATCACATACTCTAGCATGGACCCCTGAGTGAGTGCAGCTGGAGATACTATCACATACTCTAGCATGGACCCCTGAGTGAGTGCAGCTGGAGATACTATCACATACTCTAGCATGGACCCCTGAGTGAGTGCAGCTCGAGATTCTATCACATACTCTTGCATGGACTCCTGAGTGAGTGCAGCTGGAGATACTATCACATACTCTAGCATGGACCCCTGAGTGAGTGCAGCTGGAGATACTATCACATACTCTAGCATGGACCCCTGAGTGAGTGCAGCTGGAGATTCTATCACATACTCTTGCATGGACCCCTGAGTGAGTGCAGCTGGAGATTCTATCACATACTCTAGCATGGACCCCTGTGTGACTGCAGCTGGAGATACTATCACATACTCTTGCATGGACCCCTGAGTGAGTGCAGCTAGAGATACTATCACACACTCTAGCATGGACCCCTGAGTGAGTGTAGCTGGAGATACTATCACATACTCTAGCATGGACCCCTGAGTGAGTGCAGCTAGAGATACTATCACACACTCTAGCATGGACCCCTGAGTGAGTGCAGCTGGAGATTCTATCACATACTCTTGCTTGGACCCCTGAGTGAGTGCAGCTGGAGATTCTATCACATACTCTTGCACAGACCCTGCCTCCGAGTGAGTGCAGCTGGAGATTCTATCACATACTCTAGCATGGACCCCTGAATGAGTGCAGCTGGAGATACTATCACATACTCTAGCATGGACCCCTGAGTGAGTGCAGCTGGAGATACTATCACATACTCTAGCATGGACCCCTGAATGACTGCAGCTCGAGATTCTAACACATACTCTAGCATGGACCCCTGAGTGAGTGCAGCTGGAGATACTATCACATACT
This sequence comes from Lissotriton helveticus, assembly GCF_964261635.1. Classification (NCBI taxonomy): domain Eukaryota; kingdom Metazoa; phylum Chordata; class Amphibia; order Caudata; family Salamandridae; genus Lissotriton; species Lissotriton helveticus. The sequence goes on along the minus strand of NC_136068.1, from coordinate 72,617,828 downwards.
CTAGCATGGACCCCTGAGTGAGTGCAGCTGGAGATACTATCACATACTCTAGCATGGACCCCTGAGTGAGTGTAGCTGGAGATACTATCACATACTCTAGCATGGACCCCTGTGTGAGTGCAGCTGGAGATACTATCACATACTCTAGCATGGACCCCTGAATGAGTGCAGCTGGAGATACTATCACATACTCTAGCATGGACCCCTGAATGAGTGCAGCTGGAGATTCTATCACATACTCTAGCATGGACCCCTGAGTGAGTGCAGCTCGAGATTCTATCACATACTCTAGCATGGACCCCTGAGTGAGTGCAGCTGGAGATACTATCACATACTCTAGCATGGACCCCTGAGTGAGTGCAGCTGGAGATACTATCACATACTCTAGCATGGACCCCTAAATGAGTGCAGCTGGAGATACTATCACATACTCTTGCATGGACCCCTGAGTGAGTGCAGCTAGAGATACTATCACATACTCTTGCATGGACCCCTGAGTGAGTGCAGCTGGAGATACTATCACATACTCTAGCATGGATCCTAAGCCTGAGTGAGTGCAGCTCGAGATTCTATCACATACTCTAGCATGGACCCCTGAGTGAGTGCAGCTGGAGATACTATCACATACTCTAGCATGGACCCCTGAGTGAGTGCAGCTGGAGATACTATCACATACTCTAGCATGGACCCCTGAGTGAGTGCAGCTGGAGATACTATCACATACTCTAGCATGGACCCCTGCGTGAGTGCAGCTGGAGATACTATCACATACTCTAGCATGGACCCCTGAGTGAGTGCAGCTCGAGATTCTATCACATACTCTAGCATGGACCCCTGAGTGAGTGCAGCTGGAAATACTATCACATACTCTTGCATGGACCCCTGAGTGAGTGCAGCTGGAGATTCTATCACATACTCTAGCATGGACCCCTGTGTGACTGCAGCTGGAGATACTATCACATACTCTTGCATGGACCCCTGAGTGAGTGCAGCTAGAGATACTATCACACACTCTAGCATGGACCCCTGAGTGAGTGTAGCTGGAGATACTATCACATACTCTAGCATGGACCCCTGAGTGAGTGCAGCTAGAGATACTATCACACACTCTAGCATGGACCCCTGAGTGAGTGTAGCTGGAGATACTATCACATACTCTTGCACAGACCCTGCCTCCGAGTGAGTGCAGCTGGAGATTCTATCACATACTCTAGCATGGACCCCTGAATGAGTGCAGCTGGAGATACTATCACATACTCTAGCATGGACCCCTGAGTGAGTGCAGCTGGAGATACTATCACATACTCTAGCATGGACCCCTGAATGACTGCAGCTCGAGATTCTATCACATACTCTAGCATGGACCCCTGAGTGAGTGCAGCTGGAGATACTATCACATACTCTAGCATGGACCCCTGAGTGAGTGCAGCTGGAGATACTATCACATACTCTAGCATGGACCCCTGAGTGAGTGTAGCTGGAGATACTATCACATACTCTAGCATGGACCCCTGTGTGAGTGCAGCTGGAGATACTATCACATACTCTAGCATGGACCCCTGAATGAGTGCAGCTGGAGATACTATCACATACTCTAGCATGGACCCCTGAATGAGTGCAGCTGGAGATTCTATCACATACTCTAGCATGGACCCCTGAGTGAGTGCAGCTCGAGATTCTATCACATACTCTAGCATGGACCCCTGAGTGAGTGCAGCTGGAGATACTATCACATACTCTAGCATGGACCCCTGAGTGAGTGCAGCTGGAGATACTATCACATACTCTAGCATGGACCGCTGAATGAGTGCAGCTGGAGATACTATCACATACTCTTGCATGGACCCCTGAGTGAGTGCAGCTAGAGATACTATCACATACTCTTGCATGGACCCCTGAGTGAGTGCAGCTGGAGATACTATCACATACTCTAGCATGGATCCTAAGCCTGAGTGAGTGCAGCTCGAGATTCTATCACATACTCTAGCATGGACCCCTGAGTGAGTGCAGCTGGAGATACTATCACATACTCTAGCATGGACCCCTGAGTGAGTGCAGCTGGAGATACTATCACATACTCTAGCATGGACCCCTGAGTGAGTGCAGCTGGAGATACTATCACATACTCTAGCATGGACCCCTGAGTGAGTGCAGCTGGAGATACTATCACATACTCTAGCATGGACCCCTGAGTGAGTGCAGCTGGAGATACTATCACATACTCTAGCATGGACCCCTGAGTGAGTGCAGCTCGAGATTCTATCACATACTCTAGCATGGACCCCTGAGTGAGTGCAGCTGGAGATACTATCACATACTCTAGCATGGACCCCTGAGTGAGTGCAGCTGGAGATACTATCACATACTCTAGCATGGACCCCTGAATGAGTGCAGCTGGAGATACTATCACATACTCTTGCATGGACCCCTGAGTGAGTGCAGCTAGAGATACTATCACATACTCTTGCATTGACCCCTGAGTGAGTGCAGCTGGAGATACTATCACATACTCTAGCATGGATCCTAAGCCTGAGTGAGTGCAGCTCGAGATTCTATCACATACTCTAGCATGGACCCCTGGGTGAGTGCAGCTGGAGATACTATCACATACTCTAGCATGGACCCCTGAATGAGTGCAGCTGGAGATTCTATCACATACTCTAGCAGGGACCCCTGAGTGAGTGCAGCTGGAGATACTATCACATACTCTAGCATGGACCCCTGAGTGAGTGCAGCTCGAGATTCTATCACATACTCTTGCATGGACTCCTGAGTGAGTGCAGCTGGAGATACTATCACATACTCTAGCATGGACCCCTGAATGAGTGCAGCTGGAGATACTATCACATACTCTAGCATGGACCCCTGAGTGAGTGCAGCTGGAGATTCTATCACATACTCTTGCTTGGACCCCTGAGTGAGTGCAGCTGGAGATACTATCACATACTCTAGCATGGACCCCTGAATGAGTGCAGCTGGAGATACTATCACATACTCTAGCATGGACCCCTGAATGAGTGCAGCTGGAGATACTATCACATACTCTAACATGGACCCCTGAATGAGTGCAGCTGGAGATACTATCACATACTCTAGCATGGACCCCTGAATGAGTGCAGCTGGAGATTCTATCACATACTCTAGCATGGACCCCTGAGTGAGTGCAGCTGGTGATTCTATCACATACTCTTGCTTGGATCCCCTGAGTGAGTGCAGCTGGAGATACTATCACATACTCTAGCATGGACCCCTGAATGAGTGAAGCTGGAGATACTATCACATACTCTAGCATGGACCCCTGAGTGAGTGCAGCTGGAGATTCTATCACATACTCTTGCTTGGACCCCTGAGTGAGTGCAGCTGGAGATACTATCACATACTCTAGCATGGACCCCTGAATGAGTGCAGCTGGAGATACTATCACATACTCTAGCATGGACCCCTGAATGAGTGCAGCTGGAGATACTATCACATACTCTAGCATGGACCCCTGAATGAGTGCAGCTGGAGATACTATCACATACTCTAGCATGGACCCCTGAATGAGTGCAGCTGGAGATTCTATCACATACTCTTGCATGGACCCCTGAGTGAGTGCAGCTGGAGATACTATCACATACTCTAGCATGGACCCCTGAGTGAGTGCAGCTGGAGATACTATCACATACTCTAGCATGGACCCCTGAGTGAGTGCAGCTCGAGATTCTATCACATACTCTAGCATGGACCCCTGAGTGAGTGCAGCTGGAGATACTATCACATACTCTAGCATGGACCCCTGAGTGAGTGCAGCTGGAGATTCTATCACATACTCTTGCTTGGACCCCTGAGTGAGTGCAGCTGGAGATACTATCACATACTCTAGCATGGACCCCTGAGTGAGTGCAGCTAGATATACTATCACATACTCTAGCATGGACCCTTGAGTGAGTGCAGCTGGAGATACTATCACATACTCTAGCATGGACCCCTGAGTGAGTGCAGCTGGAGATACTATCACATACTCTAGCATGGACCCCTGAGTGAGTGCAGCTAGACATGCTATCACACACTCTAGCATGGACCCCTGAGTGAGTGCAGCTGGAGATTCTATCACATACTCTTGCTTGGACCCCTGAGTGAGTGCACCTGGAGATTCTATCACATACTCTTGCATGGACCCCTGAGTGAGTGCAGCTAGAGATACTATCACATACTCTTGCATGGACCCCTGAGTGAGTGCAGCTGGAGATACTATCACATACTCTAGCATGGATCCTAAGCCTGAGTGAGTGCAGCTCGAGATTCTATCACATACTCTAGCATGGACCCCTGAGTGAGTGCAGCTGGAGATGATATCACATACTCTTGCATAGACCCTGCCTCTGAGTGACTACAGCTGGAAATACTATCACATACTCTAGCATGGACCCCTGAATGAGTGCAGCTGGAGATACTACCACATACTCTAGCATGGACCCCTGAGTGAGTGTAGCTGGAGATACTATCACATACTCTAGCATGGACCCCTGAGTGAGTGAAGCTGGAGATGCTATCACATACTCTAGCTTGGACCCCTGAGTGAGTGCAGCTGGAGATACTATCACATACTCTAGCATGGACCCCTGAATGAGTGCAGCTGGAGATACTATCGCATACTCTAGCATGGACCCCTGAGTGAGTGCAGCTAGAGATACTATCACATACTCTAGCATGGATCCCCTGAGTGAGTGCAGCTAGAGATACTATCACATACTGTAGCATGGATCCTAAGCCTCAGTGAGTGCAGCTCGAGATTCTATCACATACTCTAGCATGGACCCCTGAGTGAGTGCAGCTGGAAATGCTATCACATACTCTTGCACAGACCCTGCCTCCGAGTGAGTGCAGCTGGAGATTCTATCACATACTCTTGCATGGACCCCTGAGTGAGTGCAGCTGGAGATTCTATCACATACTCTTGCACAGACCCTGCCTCCGAGTGAGTGCAGCTGGAGATTCTATCACATACTCTAGCATGGACCCCTGAATGAGTGCAGCTGGAGATACTATCACATACTCTAGCATGGACCCCTGAGTGAGTGCAGCTGGAGATACTATCACATACTCTAGCATGGACCCCTGAATGACTGCAGCTCGAGATTCTAACACATACTCTAGCATGGACCCCTGAGTGAGTGCAGCTGGAGATACTATCACATACTCTAGCATGGACCCCTGAGTGAGTGCAGCTGGAGATACTATCACATACTCTAGCATGGACCCCTGAGTGAGTGTAGCTGGAGATACTATCACATACTCTAGCATGGACCCCTGTGTGAGTGCAGCTGGAGATACTATCACATACTCTAGCATGGACCCCTGAATGAGTGCAGCTGGAGATACTATCACATACTCTAGCATGGACCCCTGAATGAGTGCAGCTGGAGATTCTATCACATACTCTAGCATGGACCCCTGAGTGAGTGCAGCTCGAGATTCTATCACATACTCTAGCATGGACCCCTGAGTGAGTGCAGCTGGAGATACTATCACATACTCTAGCATGGACCCCTGAGTGAGTGCAGCTGGAGATACTATCACATACTCTAGCATGGACCCCTAAATGAGTGCAGCTGGAGATACTATCACATACTCTTGCATGGACCCCTGAGTGAGTGCAGCTAGAGATACTATCACATACTCTTGCATGGACCCCTGAGTGAGTGCAGCTGGAGATACTATCACATACTCTAGCATGGATCCTAAGCCTGAGTGAGTGCAGCTCGAGATTCTATCACATACTCTAGCATGGACCCCTGAGTGAGTGCAGCTGGAGATACTATCACATACTCTAGCATGGACCCCTGAGTGAGTGCAGCTGGAGATACTATCACATACTCTAGCATGGACCCCTGAGTGAGTGCAGCTGGAGATACTATCACATACTCTAGCATGGACCCCTGCGTGAGTGCAGCTGGAGATACTATCACATACTCTAGCATGGACCCCTGAGTGAGTGCAGCTCGAGATTCTATCACATACTCTAGCATGGACCCCTGAGTGAGTGCAGCTGGAAATACTATCACATACTCTTGCATGGACCCCTGAGTGAGTGCAGCTGGAGATTCTATCACATACTCTAGCATGGACCCCTGTGTGACTGCAGCTGGAGATACTATCACATACTCTTGCATGGACCCCTGAGTGAGTGCAGCTAGAGATACTATCACACACTCTAGCATGGACCCCTGAGTGAGTGTAGCTGGAGATACTATCACATACTCTAGCATGGACCCCTGAGTGAGTGCAGCTAGAGATACTATCACACACTCTAGCATGGACCCCTGAGTGAGTGTAGCTGGAGATACTATCACATACTCTTGCACAGACCCTGCCTCCGAGTGAGTGCAGCTGGAGATTCTATCACATACTCTAGCATGGACCCCTGAATGAGTGCAGCTGGAGATACTATCACATACTCTAGCATGGACCCCTGAGTGAGTGCAGCTGGAGATACTATCACATACTCTAGCATGGACCCCTGAATGACTGCAGCTCGAGATTCTATCACATACTCTAGCATGGACCCCTGAGTGAGTGCAGCTGGAGATACTATCACATACTCTAGCATGGACCCCTGAGTGAGTGCAGCTGGAGATACTATCACATACTCTAGCATGGACCCCTGAGTGAGTGTAGCTGGAGATACTATCACATACTCTAGCATGGACCCCTGTGTGAGTGCAGCTGGAGATACTATCACATACTCTAGCATGGACCCCTGAATGAGTGCAGCTGGAGATACTATCACATACTCTAGCATGGACCCCTGAATGAGTGCAGCTGGAGATTCTATCACATACTCTAGCATGGACCCCTGAGTGAGTGCAGCTCGAGATTCTATCACATACTCTAGCATGGACCCCTGAGTGAGTGCAGCTGGAGATACTATCACATACTCTAGCATGGACCCCTGAGTGAGTGCAGCTGGAGATACTATCACATACTCTAGCATGGACCGCTGAATGAGTGCAGCTGGAGATACTATCACATACTCTTGCATGGACCCCTGAGTGAGTGCAGCTAGAGATACTATCACATACTCTTGCATGGACCCCTGAGTGAGTGCAGCTGGAGATACTATCACATACTCTAGCATGGATCCTAAGCCTGAGTGAGTGCAGCTCGAGATTCTATCACATACTCTAGCATGGACCCCTGAGTGAGTGCAGCTGGAGATACTATCACATACTCTAGCATGGACCCCTGAGTGAGTGCAGCTGGAGATACTATCACATACTCTAGCATGGACCCCTGAGTGAGTGCAGCTGGAGATACTATCACATACTCTAGCATGGACCCCTGAGTGAGTGCAGCTGGAGATACTATCACATACTCTAGCATGGACCCCTGAGTGAGTGCAGCTGGAGATACTATCACATACTCTAGCATGGACCCCTGAGTGAGTGCAGCTCGAGATTCTATCACATACTCTAGCATGGACCCCTGAGTGAGTGCAGCTGGAGATACTATCACATACTCTAGCATGGACCCCTGAGTGAGTGCAGCTGGAGATACTATCACATACTCTAGCATGGACCCCTGAATGAGTGCAGCTGGAGATACTATCACATACTCTTGCATGGACCCCTGAGTGAGTGCAGCTAGAGATACTATCACATACTCTTGCATTGACCCCTGAGTGAGTGCAGCTGGAGATACTATCACATACTCTAGCATGGATCCTAAGCCTGAGTGAGTGCAGCTCGAGATTCTATCACATACTCTAGCATGGACCCCTGGGTGAGTGCAGCTGGAGATACTATCACATACTCTAGCATGGACCCCTGAATGAGTGCAGCTGGAGATTCTATCACATACTCTAGCAGGGACCCCTGAGTGAGTGCAGCTGGAGATACTATCACATACTCTAGCATGGACCCCTGAGTGAGTGCAGCTCGAGATTCTATCACATACTCTTGCATGGACTCCTGAGTGAGTGCAGCTGGAGATACTATCACATACTCTAGCATGGACCCCTGAATGAGTGCAGCTGGAGATACTATCACATACTCTAGCATGGACCCCTGAGTGAGTGCAGCTGGAGATTCTATCACATACTCTTGCTTGGACCCCTGAGTGAGTGCAGCTGGAGATACTATCACATACTCTAGCATGGACCCCTGAATGAGTGCAGCTGGAGATACTATCACATACTCTAGCATGGACCCCTGAATGAGTGCAGCTGGAGATACTATCACATACTCTAACATGGACCCCTGAATGAGTGCAGCTGGAGATACTATCACATACTCTAGCATGGACCCCTGAATGAGTGCAGCTGGAGATTCTATCACATACTCTAGCATGGACCCCTGAGTGAGTGCAGCTGGTGATTCTATCACATACTCTTGCTTGGATCCCCTGAGTGAGTGCAGCTGGAGATACTATCACATACTCTAGCATGGACCCCTGAATGAGTGAAGCTGGAGATACTATCACATACTCTAGCATGGACCCCTGAGTGAGTGCAGCTGGAGATTCTATCACATACTCTTGCTTGGACCCCTGAGTGAGTGCAGCTGGAGATACTATCACATACTCTAGCATGGACCCCTGAATGAGTGCAGCTGGAGATACTATCACATACTCTAGCATGGACCCCTGAATGAGTGCAGCTGGAGATACTATCACATACTCTAGCATGGACCCCTGAATGAGTGCAGCTGGAGATACTATCACATACTCTAGCATGGACCCCTGAATGAGTGCAGCTGGAGATTCTATCACATACTCTTGCATGGACCCCTGAGTGAGTGCAGCTGGAGATACTATCACATACTCTAGCATGGACCCCTGAGTGAGTGCAGCTGGAGATACTATCACATACTCTAGCATGGACCCCTGAGTGAGTGCAGCTCGAGATTCTATCACATACTCTAGCATGGACCCCTGAGTGAGTGCAGCTGGAGATACTATCACATACTCTAGCATGGACCCCTGAGTGAGTGCAGCTGGAGATTCTATCACATACTCTTGCTTGGACCCCTGAGTGAGTGCAGCTGGAGATACTATCACATACTCTAGCATGGACCCCTGAGTGAGTGCAGCTAGATATACTATCACATACTCTAGCATGGACCCTTGAGTGAGTGCAGCTGGAGATACTATCACATACTCTAGCATGGACCCCTGAGTGAGTGCAGCTGGAGATACTATCACATACTCTAGCATGGACCCCTGAGTGAGTGCAGCTAGACATGCTATCACACACTCTAGCATGGACCCCTGAGTGAGTGCAGCTGGAGATTCTATCACATACTCTTGCTTGGACCCCTGAGTGAGTGCACCTGGAGATTCTATCACATACTCTTGCATGGACCCCTGAGTGAGTGCAGCTAGAGATACTATCACATACTCTTGCATGGACCCCTGAGTGAGTGCAGCTGGAGATACTATCACATACTCTAGCATGGATCCTAAGCCTGAGTGAGTGCAGCTCGAGATTCTATCACATACTCTAGCATGGACCCCTGAGTGAGTGCAGCTGGAGATGATATCACATACTCTTGCATAGACCCTGCCTCTGAGTGACTACAGCTGGAAATACTATCACATACTCTAGCATGGACCCCTGAATGAGTGCAGCTGGAGATACTACCACATACTCTAGCATGGACCCCTGAGTGAGTGTAGCTGGAGATACTATCACATACTCTAGCATGGACCCCTGAGTGAGTGAAGCTGGAGATGCTATCACATACTCTAGCTTGGACCCCTGAGTGAGTGCAGCTGGAGATACTATCACATACTCTAGCATGGACCCCTGAATGAGTGCAGCTGGAGATACTATCGCATACTCTAGCATGGACCCCTGAGTGAGTGCAGCTAGAGATACTATCACATACTCTAGCATGGATCCCCTGAGTGAGTGCAGCTAGAGATACTATCACATACTGTAGCATGGATCCTAAGCCTCAGTGAGTGCAGCTCGAGATTCTATCACATACTCTAGCATGGACCCCTGAGTGAGTGCAGCTGGAAATGCTATCACATACTCTTGCACAGACCCTGCCTCCGAGTGAGTGCAGCTGGAGATTCTATCACATACTCTTGCATGGACCCCTGAGTGAGTGCAGCTGGATATACTATCACATACTCTAGCATACATCCCTGAGTGAGTGCAGCTGGAGATACTATCACATACTCTAGCATGGACCCCTGAATGAGTGCAGCTGGAGATACTATCACATACTCTAGCATGGACCCCTGAGTGAGTGCAGCTAGAGATGCTATCACATACTCTAGCATGGATCCTAAGCCTGAGTGAGTGCAGCTCGAGATTCTATCACATACTCTAGCATGGACCCCTGAGTGAGTGCAGCTGGAGATTCTATCACATACTCTTGCACAGACCCTGCCTCCGAGTGAGTGCAGCTGGAGATTCTATCACATACTCTTGCATGGACCCCTGAGTGAGTGCAGCTGGAGATACTATCACATACTCTAGCATGGACCCCTGAGTGAGTGCAGCTGGAGATTCTATCACATACTCTTGCATGGACTCCTGAGTGAGTGCAGCTGGAGATACTATCACATACTCTAGCATGGACCCCTGAGTGAGTGCAGCTGGAGATTCTATCACATACTCTTGCTTGGACCCCTGAGTGAGTGCAGCTAGAGATACTATCACATACTCTAGCATACACCCCTGAGTGAGTGCAGCTAGAGATACTATCACATACTCTAGCATGGACCCCTGAGTGAGTGCAGCTGGAGATACGATCACATACTCTTGCATGGACCCCTGAGTGAGTGCAGCTGGAGATACTATCACATACTCTAGCATGGACACCTGAGTGACTGCAGCTAGAGATACTATCACATACTCTAGCATGGACCCCTGAATGACTGCAGCTCGAGATTCTATCACATACTCTAGCATGGACCCCTGAGTGAGTGCAGCTGGAGATACTATCACATACTCTAGCATGGACCCCTGAGTGAGTGCAGCTGGAGATACTATCACATACTCTAGCATGGACCCCTGAGTGAGTGCAGCTGGAGATACTCTCACATACTCTAGCATGGACCCCTGAGTGAGTGCAGCTGGAGATACTATCACATACACTTGCATGGACCCCTGAGTGAGTGCAGCTAGAGATACTATCACATACTCTAGCATGGACCCCTGAGTGAGTGCAGCTAGAGATACTATCACATACTCTAGCATGGACCCCTGGGTGAATGCAGCTTGAGATACTATCACATACTCTAGCATGGACCCCTGAGTGAGTGCAGCTAGAGATACTATCACATACTCTTGCTTGGACCCCTGAGTGAGTGCAGCTGGAGATACTATCACATACTCTAGCATGGACCCCTGAGTGAGTGCAGCTGGAGATGGATGCTATCACATACTCTTGCATAGACCCTGCCTCTGAGTGACTACAGCTGGAAATACTATCACATACTCTAGAATGGACCCTTGAGTGAGTGCAGCTAGAGATACTATCACATACTCTAGCATGGACCCCTGAGTGAGTGCAGCTGGAGATGGATGCTATCACATACTCTTGCATAGACCCTGCCTCTGAGTGACTACAGCTGGAAATACTATCACATACTCTAGCTTGGACCCCTGAGTGAGTGTAGCTGGAGATTCTATCACATACTCTAGAATGGACCCTTGAGTGAGTGCAGCTAGAGATACTATCACATACTCTAGCATGGACCCCTGAGTGAGTGCAGCTGGAGATGGATGCTATCACATACTCTTGCATAGACCCTGCCTCTAAGTGACTACAGCTGGAAATACTATCACATACTCTAGCTTGGACCCCTGAGTGAGTGCAGCTGGAGATACTATCACATACTCTAGCATGGAGTGCAGCTCGACATTCTATCACATACTCTAGCATGGACCCCTGAGTGAGTGCAGCTGGAGATGCTATCACATACTCTAGCATATACCCCTGAGTGAGTGCAGCTGGAGATACTATCACATACTCTAGCATGGACCCCTGAGTGAGTGCAGCTCGACATTCTATCACATACTCTAGCATGGACCCCTGAGTGAGTGCAGCTCGACATTCTATCACATACTCTAGCATGGACCCCTGAATGAGTGCAGCTCGACATTCTATCACATACTCTAGCATGGACCCCTGAGTGAGTGCAGCTGGAGATACTATCACATACTCTAGCATGGACCCCTGAGTGAGTGCAGCTCGACATTCTATCACATACTCTAGCATGGACCCCTGAGTGAGTGCAGCTGGAGATACTATCACATACTCTTGCATAGACCCTGCCTCTGAGTGACTACAGCTGGAAATACTATCACATACTCTAGCATGGACCCCTGAGTGAGTGCAGCTGGAGATACTATCACATACTCTAGCATGGACCCCTGAATGAGTGCAGCTGGAGATACTATCACATACTCTAGCTTGGACCCCTGAGTGAGTGCAGCTGGAGATACTTTCACATACTCTTGCATGGACCCCTGAGTGAGTGCAGCTGGAGATTCTATCACATACTCTAGCATGGACCCCTGAGTGAGTGCAGCTTGAGATACTATCACATACTCTAGCATGGACCCCTGAGTGAGTGCAGCTCGAGATACTATCACATACTCTAGAATGTACCCTTAAGTGAGTGCAGCTGGAGATACTACCACATACTCTTGCATGGACCCCTGAGTGAGTGCAGCTGGAAATACTATCACATACTCTAGCATGGACCCCTGAATGAGTTCAGCTGGAGATACTATCACATACTCTAGCATACACCCCTGAGTGAGTGCAGCTAGAGATACTATCACATACTCTAGCATACACCCCTGAGTGAGTGCAGCTGGAGACACTTTCACACCCTTTAGCATGGACCCCTGAGTGAGTGCAGCTGGAGATTCTATCACATACTCTTGCATGGACCCCTGAGTGAGTGCAGCTGGAGATACTATCACATACTCTAGCATGGACCCCTGAGTGAGTGCAGCTGGAGATTCTATCACATACTCTTGCATGGACTCCTGAGTGAGTGCAGCTGGAGATACTATCACATACTCTAGCATGGAGCCCTGAGTGAGTGCAGCTGGAGATTCTATCACATACTCTTGCTTGGACCCCTGAGTGAGTGCAGCTGGAGATACTATCACATACTCTAGCATGGACACCTGAGTGACTGCAGCTAGAGATACTATCACATACTCTAGCATGGACCCCTGAATGACTGCAGCTCGAGATTCTATCACATACTCTAGCATGGACCCCTGAGTGAGTGCAGCTGGAGATACTATCACATACTCTAGCATGGACCCCTGAGTGAGTGCAGCTGGAGATACTATCACATACTCTAGCATGGACCCCTGAGTGAGTGCAGCTGGAGATACTATCACAAACTCTAGCATGGACCCCTGAGTGAGTCCAGCTGGAGATACTATCACATACACTTGCATGGACCCCTGAGTGAGTGCAGCTAGAGATACTATCACATACTCTAGCATGGACCCCTGAGTGAGTGCAGCTAGAGATACTATCACATACTCTAGCATGGACCCCTGGGTGAATGCAGCTTGAGATACTATCACATACTCTAGAATGGACCCTTGAGTGAGTGCAGCTAGAGATACTATCACATACTCTAGCATGGACCCCTGAGTGAGTGCAGCTGGAGATACTATCACATACTCTAGCATGGACCCCTGAGTGAGTGCAGCTCGACATTCTATCACATACTCTAGCATGGACCCCTGAGTGAGTGCAGCTGGAGATACTATCACATACTCTAGCATGGACCCCTGAGTGAGTGCAGCTCGACATTCTATCACATACTCTAGCATGGACCCCTGAGTGAGTGCAGCTGGAGATGCTATCACATACTCTAGCATGGACCCCTGAATGAGTGCAGCTCGACATTCTATCACATACTCTAGCATGGACCCCTGAGTGAGTGCAGCTGGAGATACTATCACATACTCTAGCATGGACCCCTGAGTGAGTGCAGCTCGACATTCTATCACATACTCTAGCATGGACCCCTGAGTGAGTGCAGCTGGAGATACTATCACATACTCTTGCATAGACCCTGCCTATGAGTGACTACAGCTGGAAATACTATCACATACTCTAGCATGGACCCCTTAGTGAGTGCAGCTGGAGATACTATCACATACTCTAGCATGGACCCCTGAATGAGTGCAGCTGGAGATACTATCACATACTCTAGCTTGGACCCCTGAGTGAGTGCAGCTGGAGATACTATCACATACTCTTGCATGGACCCCTGAGTGAGTGCAGCTGGAGATTATATCACATACTCTAGCATGGACCCCTGAGTGAGTGCAGCTTGAGATACTATCACATACTCTAGCATGGACCCCTGAGTGAGTGCAGCTGGAGACACTTTCACACACTTTAGCATGGAGCCCTGAGTGAGTGCAGCTCGAGATACTATCACACACTCTAGAATGGACCCTTAAGTGAGTGCAGCTGGAGATACTATCACATACTCTTGCATGGACCCCTGAGTGAGTGCAGCTGGAAATACTATCACATACTCTTGCATGGACCCCTGAGTGAGTGCAGCTTGAGATACTATCACATACTCTAGCATGGACCCCTGAGTGAGTGCAGCTAGAGATACTATCACATACTCTAGCATGGACCCCTGAGTGAGTGCAGCTGGAGATTCTATCACATACTCTTGCTTGGACACCTGAGTGACTGCAGCTGGAGATACTATCACATACCCTAGCATGGACCCCTGAGTGAGTGCAGCTGGAGATACTATCACATACTCTAGCATACACCCCTGAGTGAGTGTAGCTGGGGATACTATCACATACTCTAGCATGGACCCCTGAGTGAGTGCAGCTGGAGATACTATCACATACTCTTGCTTGGACCCCTGAGTGAGTGCAGCTAGAGATACTATCACATACTCTAGCATACACCCCTGAGTGAGTGCAGCTGGAGTTACTATCACATACTCTAGCATGAACCCCTGAGTGAGTGCAGCTGGAGATACTATCACATACTCTTGCTTGGACCCCTGAGTGAGTGCAGCTAGAGATACTATCACATACTCTAGCATACACCCCTGAGTGAGTGCAGCTGGAGATACTATCACATACCCTAGCATGGACCCTTGAGTGACTGCAGCTGGAGATTCTATCACATACTCTTGCATGGACCCCTGAGTGAGTGCAGCTGGAGATACTATCACATAGTCTAGCATGGACCCTTGAGTGACTGCAGCTGGAGATTCTATCACATACTCTTGCATGGACCCCTGGGTGAATGCAGCTCGACATTCTATCACATACTCTAGCATGGACCCCTGAGTGAGTGCAGCTGGAGATTCTATCACATACTCTTGCATGGACCCCTGAATGACTGCAGCTGGAGATACTGTCACATACTCTAGCTTGGACCCCTGAGTGAGTGCAGCTGGAGATTCTATCACATACTCTTGCATGGACCCCTGAGTGAGTGCAGCTGGAAATATTATCACATACTCTAGCATAGACCCCTGAATGAGTGCAGCTGGAGATACTATCACATACTCTAGCATGGACCCCTGAATGAGTGCAGCTGGAGATACTATCACATACTCTAGCATGGACCCCTGAGTGAGTGCAGCTGGAGATTCTATCACATACTCTAGCATACACCCCTGAGTGAGTGCAGCTGGAGACACTTTCACACCCTTTAGCATGGACCCCTGAGTGAGTGCAGCTCGAGATACTATCACATACTCTAGAATGGACCCTTAAGTGAGTGCAGCTGGAGATACTACCACATACTCTTGCATGGACCCCTGAGTGAGTGCAGCTGGAAATACTATCACATACTCTAGCATCGACCCCTGAATGAGTTCAGCTGGAGATACTATCACATACTCTAGCATGGACCCCTGAGTGAGTGCAGCTAGAGATACTGTCACATACTCTAGCATGGACCCCTGAGTGAGTGCAGCCGGAAATACTATCACATACTCTAGCATGGACCCCTGAGTGAGTGCAGCTGGAGATACTATCACATACTCTAGCATGGACCCCTGAGTGAGTGCAGCTAGAGATACTGTCACATACTCTAGCATGGACCCCTGAGTGAGTGCAGCTGGAAATACTATCACATACTCTAGCATGGACCCCTGAGTGAGTGCAGCTGGAAATACTATCACATACTCTAGCATGGACCCCTGAGTGAGTGCAGCTGGAGATACTATCACATACTCTAGCATGGACCCCTGAATGAGTTCAGCTGGAGATACTATCACATACTCTATTCTACACCCCTGAGTGAGTGCAGCTAGAGATACTGTCACATACTCTAGCATGGACCCCTGAGTGAGTGCAGATGGAGACACTTTCACACCCTTTAGCATGGACCCCTGAGTGAGTGCAGCTCGAGATACTATCACATACTCTAGAATGGACCCTTAAGTGAGTGCAGCTGGAGATACTATCACATACTCTAGCATGGACCCCTGAGTGAGTGCAGCTGGAGATACTATCACATACTCTAGCATGGACCCCTGAGTGAGTGCAGCTCGACATTCTATCACATACTCTAGCATGGACCCCTGAGTGAGTGCAGCTGGAGATACTATCACATACTCTTGCATAGACCCTGCCTCTGAGTGACTACAGCTGGAAATACTATCACATACTCTAGCATGGACCCCTGAGTGAGTGCAGCTGGAGATACTATCACATACTCTAGCATGGACCCCTGAATGAGTGCAGCTGGAGATACTATCACATACTCTAGCTTGGACCCCTGAGTGAGTGCAGCTGGAGATACTTTCACATACTCTTGCATGGACCCCTGAGTGAGTGCAGCTGGAGATTCTATCACATACTCTAGCATGGACCCCTGAGTGAGTGCAGCTTGAGATACTATCACATACTCTAGCATGGACCCCTGAGTGAGTGCAGCTCGAGATACTATCACATACTCTAGAATGTACCCTTAAGTGAGTGCAGCTGGAGATACTACCACATACTCTTGCATGGACCCCTGAGTGAGTGCAGCTGGAAATACTATCACATACTCTAGCATGGACCCCTGAATGAGTTCAGCTGGAGATACTATCACATACTCTAGCATACACCCCTGAGTGAGTGCAGCTAGAGATACTATCACATACTCTAGCATACACCCCTGAGTGAGTGCAGCTGGAGACACTTTCACACCCTTTAGCATGGACCCCTGAGTGAGTGCAGCTGGAGATTCTATCACATACTCTTGCATGGACCCCTGAGTGAGTGCAGCTGGAGATACTATCACATACTCTAGCATGGACCCCTGAGTGAGTGCAGCTGGAGATTCTATCACATACTCTTGCATGGACTCCTGAGTGAGTGCAGCTGGAGATACTATCACATACTCTAGCATGGACCCCTGAGTGAGTGCAGCTGGAGATACTATCACAAACTCTAGCATGGACCCCTGAGTGAGTCCAGCTGGAGATACTATCACATACACTTGCATGGACCCCTGAGTGAGTGCAGCTAGAGATACTATCACATACTCTAGCATGGACCCCTGAGTGAGTGCAGCTAGAGATACTATCACATACTCTAGCATGGACCCCTGGGTGAATGCAGCTTGAGATACTATCACATACTCTAGAATGGACCCTTGAGTGAGTGCAGCTAGAGATACTATCACATACTCTAGCATGGACCCCTGAGTGAGTGCAGCTGGAGATACTATCACATACTCTAGCATGGACCCCTGAGTGAGTGCAGCTCGACATTCTATCACATACTCTAGCATGGACCCCTGAGTGAGTGCAGCTGGAGATACTATCACATACTCTAGCATGGACCCCTGAGTGAGTGCAGCTCGACATTCTATCACATACTCTAGCATGGACCCCTGAGTGAGTGCAGCTGGAGATGCTATCACATACTCTAGCATGGACCCCTGAATGAGTGCAGCTCGACATTCTATCACATACTCTAGCATGGACCCCTGAGTGAGTGCAGCTGGAGATACTATCACATACTCTAGCATGGACCCCTGAGTGAGTGCAGCTCGACATTCTATCACATACTCTAGCATGGACCCCTGAGTGAGTGCAGCTGGAGATACTATCACATACTCTTGCATAGACCCTGCCTATGAGTGACTACAGCTGGAAATACTATCACATACTCTAGCATGGACCCCTTAGTGAGTGCAGCTGGAGATACTATCACATACTCTTGCATGGACCCCTGAGTGAGTGCAGCTGGAGATTATATCACATACTCTAGCATGGACCCCTGAGTGAGTGCAGCTTGAGATACTATCACATACTCTAGCATGGACCCCTGAGTGAGTGCAGCTGGAGACACTTTCACACACTTTAGCATGGAGCCCTGAGTGAGTGCAGCTCGAGATACTATCACACACTCTAGAATGGACCCTTAAGTGAGTGCAGCTGGAGATACTATCACATACTCTTGCATGGACCCCTGAGTGAGTGCAGCTGGAAATACTATCACATACTCTTGCATGGACCCCTGAGTGAGTGCAGCTTGAGATACTATCACATACTCTAGCATGGACCCCTGAGTGAGTGCAGCTAGAGATACTATCACATACTCTAGCATGGACCCCTGAGTGAGTGCAGCTGGAGATTCTATCACATACTCTTGCTTGGACACCTGAGTGACTGCAGCTGGAGATACTATCACATACCCTAGCATGGACCCCTGAGTGAGTGCAGCTGGAGATACTATCACATACTCTAGCATACACCCCTGAGTGAGTGTAGCTGGGGATACTATCACATACTCTAGCATGGACCCCTGAGTGAGTGCAGCTGGAGATACTATCACATACTCTTGCTTGGACCCCTGAGTGAGTGCAGCTAGAGATACTATCACATACTCTAGCATACACCCCTGAGTGAGTGCAGCTGGAGTTACTATCACATACTCTAGCATGAACCCCTGAGTGAGTGCAGCTGGAGATACTATCACATACTCTTGCTTGGACCCCTGAGTGAGTGCAGCTAGAGATACTATCACATACTCTAGCATACACCCCTGAGTGAGTGCAGCTGGAGATACTATCACATACCCTAGCATGGACCCTTGAGTGACTGCAGCTGGAGATTCTATCACATACTCTTGCATGGACCCCTGAGTGAGTGCAGCTGGAGATACTATCACATAGTCTAGCATGGACCCTTGAGTGACTGCAGCTGGAGATTCTATCACATACTCTTGCATGGACCCCTGGGTGAATGCAGCTCGACATTCTATCACATACTCTAGCATGGACCCCTGAGTGAGTGCAGCTGGAGATTCTATCACATACTCTTGCATGGACCCCTGAATGACTGCAGCTGGAGATACTGTCACATACTCTAGCTTGGACCCCTGAGTGAGTGCAGCTGGAGATTCTATCACATACTCTTGCATGGACCCCTGAGTGAGTGCAGCTGGAAATATTATCACATACTCTAGCATAGACCCCTGAATGAGTGCAGCTGGAGATACTATCACATACTCTAGCATGGACCCCTGAATGAGTGCAGCTGGAGATACTATCACATACTCTAGCATGGACCCCTGAGTGAGTGCAGCTGGAGATTCTATCACATACTCTAGCATACACCCCTGAGTGAGTGCAGCTGGAGACACTTTCACACCCTTTAGCATGGACCCCTGAGTGAGTGCAGCTCGAGATACTATCACATACTCTAGAATGGACCCTTAAGTGAGTGCAGCTGGAGATACTACCACATACTCTTGCATGGACCCCTGAGTGAGTGCAGCTGGAAATACTATCACATACTCTAGCATCGACCCCTGAATGAGTTCAGCTGGAGATACTATCACATACTCTAGCATGGACCCCTGAGTGAGTGCAGCTAGAGATACTGTCACATACTCTAGCATGGACCCCTGAGTGAGTGCAGCCGGAAATACTATCACATACTCTAGCATGGACCCCTGAGTGAGTGCAGCTGGAGATACTATCACATACTCTAGCATGGACCCCTGAGTGAGTGCAGCT
Organism: Lissotriton helveticus; assembly: GCF_964261635.1. Taxonomy (NCBI): domain Eukaryota; kingdom Metazoa; phylum Chordata; class Amphibia; order Caudata; family Salamandridae; genus Lissotriton; species Lissotriton helveticus. Next base: position 72,597,840 of record NC_136068.1, on the reverse strand, counting down.
AGAGATACTGTCACATACTCTAGCATGGACCCCTGAGTGAGTGCAGCTGGAAATACTATCACATACTCTAGCATGGACCCCTGAGTGAGTGCAGCTGGAAATACTATCACATACTCTAGCATGGACCCCTGAGTGAGTGCAGCTGGAGATACTATCACATACTCTAGCATGGACCCCTGAATGAGTTCAGCTGGAGATACTATCACATACTCTATTCTACACCCCTGAGTGAGTGCAGCTAGAGATACTGTCACATACTCTAGCATGGACCCCTGAGTGAGTGCAGATGGAGACACTTTCACACCCTTTAGCATGGACCCCTGAGTGAGTGCAGCTCGAGATACTATCACATACTCTAGAATGGACCCTTAAGTGAGTGCAGCTGGAGATACTATCACATACTCTAGCATGGACCCCTGAGTGAGTGCAGCTGGAGATACTATCACATACTCTAGCATGGACCCCTGAGTGAGTGCAGCTCGACATTCTATCACATACTCTAGCATGGACCCCTGAGTGAGTGCAGCTGGAGATACTATCACATACTCTTGCATAGACCCTGCCTCTGAGTGACTACAGCTGGAAATACTATCACATACTCTAGCATGGACCCCTGAGTGAGTGCAGCTGGAGATACTATCACATACTCTAGCATGGACCCCTGAATGAGTGCAGCTGGAGATACTATCACATACTCTAGCTTGGACCCCTGAGTGAGTGCAGCTGGAGATACTTTCACATACTCTTGCATGGACCCCTGAGTGAGTGCAGCTGGAGATTCTATCACATACTCTAGCATGGACCCCTGAGTGAGTGCAGCTTGAGATACTATCACATACTCTAGCATGGACCCCTGAGTGAGTGCAGCTCGAGATACTATCACATACTCTAGAATGTACCCTTAAGTGAGTGCAGCTGGAGATACTACCACATACTCTTGCATGGACCCCTGAGTGAGTGCAGCTGGAAATACTATCACATACTCTAGCATGGACCCCTGAATGAGTTCAGCTGGAGATACTATCACATACTCTAGCATACACCCCTGAGTGAGTGCAGCTAGAGATACTATCACATACTCTAGCATACACCCCTGAGTGAGTGCAGCTGGAGACACTTTCACACCCTTTAGCATGGACCCCTGAGTGAGTGCAGCTGGAGATTCTATCACATACTCTTGCATGGACCCCTGAGTGAGTGCAGCTGGAGATACTATCACATACTCTAGCATGGACCCCTGAGTGAGTGCAGCTGGAGATTCTATCACATACTCTTGCATGGACTCCTGAGTGAGTGCAGCTGGAGATACTATCACATACTCTAGCATGGACCCCTGAGTGAGTGCAGCTGGAGATACTATCACAAACTCTAGCATGGACCCCTGAGTGAGTCCAGCTGGAGATACTATCACATACACTTGCATGGACCCCTGAGTGAGTGCAGCTAGAGATACTATCACATACTCTAGCATGGACCCCTGAGTGAGTGCAGCTAGAGATACTATCACATACTCTAGCATGGACCCCTGGGTGAATGCAGCTTGAGATACTATCACATACTCTAGAATGGACCCTTGAGTGAGTGCAGCTAGAGATACTATCACATACTCTAGCATGGACCCCTGAGTGAGTGCAGCTGGAGATACTATCACATACTCTAGCATGGACCCCTGAGTGAGTGCAGCTCGACATTCTATCACATACTCTAGCATGGACCCCTGAGTGAGTGCAGCTGGAGATACTATCACATACTCTAGCATGGACCCCTGAGTGAGTGCAGCTCGACATTCTATCACATACTCTAGCATGGACCCCTGAGTGAGTGCAGCTGGAGATGCTATCACATACTCTAGCATGGACCCCTGAATGAGTGCAGCTCGACATTCTATCACATACTCTAGCATGGACCCCTGAGTGAGTGCAGCTGGAGATACTATCACATACTCTAGCATGGACCCCTGAGTGAGTGCAGCTCGACATTCTATCACATACTCTAGCATGGACCCCTGAGTGAGTGCAGCTGGAGATACTATCACATACTCTTGCATAGACCCTGCCTATGAGTGACTACAGCTGGAAATACTATCACATACTCTAGCATGGACCCCTTAGTGAGTGCAGCTGGAGATACTATCACATACTCTAGCATGGACCCCTGAATGAGTGCAGCTGGAGATACTATCACATACTCTAGCTTGGACCCCTGAGTGAGTGCAGCTGGAGATACTATCACATACTCTTGCATGGACCCCTGAGTGAGTGCAGCTGGAGATTATATCACATACTCTAGCATGGACCCCTGAGTGAGTGCAGCTTGAGATACTATCACATACTCTAGCATGGACCCCTGAGTGAGTGCAGCTGGAGACACTTTCACACACTTTAGCATGGAGCCCTGAGTGAGTGCAGCTCGAGATACTATCACACACTCTAGAATGGACCCTTAAGTGAGTGCAGCTGGAGATACTATCACATACTCTTGCATGGACCCCTGAGTGAGTGCAGCTGGAAATACTATCACATACTCTTGCATGGACCCCTGAGTGAGTGCAGCTTGAGATACTATCACATACTCTAGCATGGACCCCTGAGTGAGTGCAGCTAGAGATACTATCACATACTCTAGCATGGACCCCTGAGTGAGTGCAGCTGGAGATTCTATCACATACTCTTGCTTGGACACCTGAGTGACTGCAGCTGGAGATACTATCACATACCCTAGCATGGACCCCTGAGTGAGTGCAGCTGGAGATACTATCACATACTCTAGCATACACCCCTGAGTGAGTGTAGCTGGGGATACTATCACATACTCTAGCATGGACCCCTGAGTGAGTGCAGCTGGAGATACTATCACATACTCTTGCTTGGACCCCTGAGTGAGTGCAGCTAGAGATACTATCACATACTCTAGCATACACCCCTGAGTGAGTGCAGCTGGAGTTACTATCACATACTCTAGCATGAACCCCTGAGTGAGTGCAGCTGGAGATACTATCACATACTCTTGCTTGGACCCCTGAGTGAGTGCAGCTAGAGATACTATCACATACTCTAGCATACACCCCTGAGTGAGTGCAGCTGGAGATACTATCACATACCCTAGCATGGACCCTTGAGTGACTGCAGCTGGAGATTCTATCACATACTCTTGCATGGACCCCTGAGTGAGTGCAGCTGGAGATACTATCACATAGTCTAGCATGGACCCTTGAGTGACTGCAGCTGGAGATTCTATCACATACTCTTGCATGGACCCCTGGGTGAATGCAGCTCGACATTCTATCACATACTCTAGCATGGACCCCTGAGTGAGTGCAGCTGGAGATTCTATCACATACTCTTGCATGGACCCCTGAATGACTGCAGCTGGAGATACTGTCACATACTCTAGCTTGGACCCCTGAGTGAGTGCAGCTGGAGATTCTATCACATACTCTTGCATGGACCCCTGAGTGAGTGCAGCTGGAAATATTATCACATACTCTAGCATAGACCCCTGAATGAGTGCAGCTGGAGATACTATCACATACTCTAGCATGGACCCCTGAATGAGTGCAGCTGGAGATACTATCACATACTCTAGCATGGACCCCTGAGTGAGTGCAGCTGGAGATTCTATCACACACTCTAGCATACACCCCTGAGTGAGTGCAGCTGGAGACACTTTCACACCCTTAAGCATGGACCCCTGAGTGAGTGCAGCTCGAGATACTATCACATACTCTAGAATGGACCCTTAAGTGAGTGCAGCTGGAGATACTACCACATACTCTTGCATGGACCCCTGAGTGAGTGCAGCTGGAAATACTATCACATACTCTAGCATCGACCCCTGAATGAGTTCAGCTGGAGATACTATCACATACTCTAGCATGGACCCCTGAGTGAGTGCAGCTAGAGATACTGTCACATACTCTAGCATGGACCCCTGAGTGAGTGCAGCCGGAAATACTATCACATACTCTAGCATGGACCCCTGAGTGAGTGCAGCTGGAGATACTATCACATACTCTAGCATGGACCCCTGAGTGAGTGCAGCTAGAGATACTGTCACATACTCTAGCATGGACCCCTGAGTGAGTGCAGCTGGAAATACTATCACATACTCTAGCATGGACCCCTGAGTGAGTGCAGCTGGAAATACTATCACATACTCTAGCATGGACCCCTGAGTGAGTGCAGCTGGAGATACTATCACATACTCTAGCATGGACCTCTGAATGAGTTCAGCTGGAGATACTATCACATACTCTATTATACACCCCTGAGTGAGTGCAGCTAGAGATACTGTCACATACTCTAGCATGGACCCCTGAGTGAGTGCAGCTGGAGACACTTTCACACCCTTTAGCATGGACCCCTGAGTGAGTGCAGCTCGAGATACTATCACATACTCTAGAATGGACCCTTAAGTGAGTGCAGCTGGAGATACTATCACATACTCTAGCATGGACCCCTGAGTGAGTGCAGCTGGAGATTCTATCACATACTCTAGCTTGGACCCCTGAGTGAGTGCAGCTGGAAATACTATCACATACTCTAGCATGGACCCCTGAATGAGTGCAGCTGGAGATACTATCACATACTCTAGCTTGGACCCCTGAGTGAGTGCAGCTGGAGATACTATCACATACTCTAACATAGACCCCTGAGTGAGTGCAGCTGGAGATACTATCACATACTCTAGCATACATCCCTGAGTGAGTGCAGCTAGAGATACTATCACATACTCTAGCATGGACCCCTGAGTGAGTGCAGCTCGAGATTCTATCACATACTCTAGCATGGACCCCTGAGTGAGTGCAGCTGGAGATTCTATCACATACTCTAGCATGGACCCCTGAGTGAGTGCAGGTGGAGATTCTATCACATACTCTAGCATGGACCCCTGAGTGAGTGCAGCTGGAGATTCTATCACATACTCTAGCATGGACCCCTGAGTGAGTGCAGCTGGAGTTACTATCACATACTCTAGCATGGATCCTAAGCCTGAGTGAGTGCAGCTGGAGATACTATCACATACTCTAGCATGCACCCCTGAGTGAGTGCAGCTGGAGATACTATCACATACTCTAGCATGGACCCCTGAGTGAGTGCAGCTGGAGATACTATCACATACTCTAGCATGCACCCCTGAGTGAGTGCAGCTGGAGACACTTTCACACCCTTTAGCATGGACCCCTGAGTGAGTGCAGCTGGAGATACTATCACATACTCTAGAATGGACCCTTAAGTGAGTGCAGCTGGAGATACTACCACATACTCTTGCATGGACCCCTGAGTGAGTGCAGCTGGAAATACTATCACATACTCTAGCATCGACCCCTGAATGAGTTCAGCTGGAAATACTATCACATACTCTAGCATGGACCCCTGAGTGAGTGCAGCTAGAGATACTGTCACATACTCTATCATGGACCCCTGAGTGAGTGCAGCTGGAGACACTTTCACACACTTTAGCATGGACCCCTGAGTGAGTGCAGCTCGAGATACTATCACATACTCTAGAATGGACCCTTAAGTGAGTGCAGCTGGAGATACTACCACATACTCTAGCATGGACCCCTGAATGAGTGCAGCTGGAGAAACTATCACATACTCTAGCTTGGACCCCTGAGTGAGTGCAGCTGGAAATACTATCACATACTCTAGCATGGACCCCTGAATGAGTGCAGCTGGAGATACTATCACATACTCTAGCTTGGACCCCTGAGTGAGTGCAGCTGGATATACTATCACATACTCTAACATAGACCCCTGAGTGAGTGCAGCTGGAGATACTATCACATACTCTAGCATACATCCCTGAGTGAGTGCAGCTAGAGATACTATCACATACTCTAGCATGGACCCCTGAGTGAGTGCAGCTGGAGATTCTATCACATACTCTAGCATGGACCCCTGAGTGAGTGCAGCTGGAGATTCTATCACATACTCTAGCATGGACCCCTGAGTGAGTGCAGGTGGAGATTCTATCACATACTCTAGCATGGACCCCTGAGTGAGTGCAGCTGGAGATTCTATCACATACTCTAGCATGGACCCCTGAGTGAGTGCAGCTGGAGATACTATCACATACTCTAGCATGGACCCCTGAGTGAGTGCAGCTGGAGATACTATCACATACTCTAGTATGGACCCCTGAGTGAGTGTAGCTGGAGATTCTATCACATACTCTAGCATGGACCCCTGAGTGAGTGCAGCTGGAGATACTATCACATACTCTAGCATGGATCCTAAGCCTGAGTGAGTGCAGCTGGAGATACTATCACATACTCTAGCATGCACCCCTGAGTGAGTGCAGCTGGAGATACTATCACATACTCTAGCATGGACCCCTGAGTGAGTGCAGCTGGAGATACTATCACATACTCTAGCATGCACCCCTGAGTGAGTGCAGCTGGAGACACTTTCACACACTTTAGCATGGATCCTACCCCTGAGTCAGTGCAGCTCGAGTCTAACAGGTGCTATAGCATAGACCATGCCCCTTGGTCAGTGCAGCTGGAGAGTCATCATATTCTCTAGCATGGATCCTAAGCCTGAGTGAGAGCAGCTGGAGATACTATCACATACTCCAGCATGGCTCCTACCTCTGAGTGAGTGCAGCTGGAGATTCTATCATATTCTCTAGAATGGACCACTGAGTGAGTGCAGCTGGAGTTACTATCACATACTCCAGCATGGCTCCTACCTCTGAGTGAGTGCAGCTGGAGATTCTATCATATTCTCTAGAATGGACCCCTGAGTGAGTGCAGCTGAAGTTACTATCACATACTCTAGCATGGACCCCTGAATGACTGCAGCTGGACATTCTATCATATTCTCTAGCATGGACCCCTGAGTGAGTGCAGCTGGAGTTACTATCACATACTCCAGCATGGACCCCTGAGTGAGTGCAGCTGGAGATTCTATCATATTCTCTAGAATGGACCCCTGAGTGAGTGCAGCTGGAGTTACTATCACATACTCCAGCATGGCTCCTACCTCTGAGTGAGTGCAGCTGGAGATTCTATCATATTCTCTAGCATGGACCCCCTGAGTGAGTGCAGCTGGAGTTACTATCACATACTCCAGCATGGCTCCTACCTCTGAGTGAGTGCAGCTGGAGATTCTATCATATTCTCTAGAATGGACCCCTGAGTGAGTGCAGCTGGAGTTACTATCACATACTCCAGCATGGCTCCTACCTCTGAGTGAGTGCAGCTGGAGATTTCATCATGTACTGTAGCTTGGATTCTATTCCTGAGTGAGTGCAACTGGAGAGTCTAACAGGTACTAAAGCATGGACACTGCCCTGAGTGAGTGCAGTTGACAACGCTATCACAGAAAGTAGCATACACTCTGTCCCTGAGTCCGCACACTTGGAGATTACATCAGATACTCTAGTGCAGGCCTGCCCCTGAGCGGGAGCAGAGGGAGATTGTATAGGTACTCTTGTAAGGACCCTGCCCTAGAGTAAGTGTAGCTGGAGATTCTATCACACACTGTAACAAGGACTCTTCCCCTGAGTGAGTGCAACTGAAAATTCTGTCAGATACAACCCCATGGGTGGAGATTACAACATGCGCCATGGCCTATATACTCTGCGTCTGAGTGAGCATAGCAGCAGATTCCATCAGGAGCTATAGCATGGACTTTGCTTCTGAGTGAGTGCAGGCACAAATGTTATCTGGTATAGGCTTGCCCTTGTCCCAGAGTGAACAGAGCTGGAGATTACACAAGGTGCTACGGCCTGAATTCAGCCTCTGAGTGTGTGCAGCCGGAGATTCTATAAGGTACTCTAGGTTTGACCTTGTTACCATGAGAGCACAGCCGGAGATTCAAACATGCGCTATAGCATATACTCTGTCCCTGGCTGAGTGCAGCTGCATATTGTACCAGGTGCTATAGCATGGCCTGAGCTATTGAGTGAATGCAGCTGGAAATCCTATCAGGTACTTTAGCCCCTGAGTAAATGCACTGAGATTCTATCAGGTACTTTCAGTGAGTGCAGCTGGAGATTATGTCACATTGATGGGAACACTGCTGCTGCACTTTTGTTACAAAGGGCTGATTTTGCAGCACGGCTGCAAAACCGTCCCCAGTACCAAAAAAGCCCCCCAACGGTCCAAAACCGGCCCCCCATCCTTTCGGCCCTCCGGGGAATTGCCCAGTGTCTGCTACAGCCAGTCCATTCCTGACCAGTAGGTACATCAAATTAAATGGCATATAATCTGACAGAGGACTGCTACAAGATCAGCAAAGAGAAAGTAGGTTTTTAGTGGAAGTGTTCTTCTCATTTCACCTCTGTGTATCGTTTCCATACATATTCCCTGGTGTTACTTTATGTACAGCCTTGTCCTGGAAGACAATCCTGGCTACTTTGTCTATATACTGAGAGTGGTTGAGGCTTTTGTAAGGTAACTGTGCCAAGGATGTTCAGTCATCAAAATGGCACAGGCAGTGGAAATGAGATCACATGCCCTTTACCTTCCAAAAAGGAGAACAGCCATGACAACGCGGGGATTACCCCGCACTACCATTACAACACGGGGGTTACAACGAAAGTCGTTACAACGACTTTCGCTGGAGGGCGCTGTTGGATAGGCAATAGTTTAATTTTCTATCCAACACCCTCCCTACTGTCAACGTGGGCTTGAGTTGGAATAGAAAATTAAACTATTCCACTATCCAGCGCCCTCCAGCGAAAGTCGGTGTAACAACTTTCGTTGTAATCCCCGCGTTGTAATGGCATGGGGGGTAAAAGCCCGCGTTGTAATGACATACAACCTTCCAAAAAGATCAAAGGGTTGAACCCTTGTGCAACCTTCGCATCTCTACAACCTCTCTTGTGCTGCTGATGAGCTAACGGAAGGAGAAGGAGTAGAAACAACAAATGGCTCTTTGAACCTTACTTACTTTCTGTTCTGCTGCTATCTTCATGGCCTCAGGCCAATCGCAGCAAAGGCAGAGCCAGAGATACCAAGGGGGGAGCCAGGGGTAACAGCGGCTACTCCAAATAGACATCCATGTTTGTGACTTACTGGAACCTTACCTATCTGTCGTTGAGACCCTTCTTTCCAAGAAATATAAAATAACTCCAGCCTTTTGCTTACTAGTTGTGAGTTACACCTGAAAAGTATAGTATAACTTATCCGCTTGGCCAACTACAAGTTAACCTACTCTAGGAAGTGTATGCTACAGTTTCGCCTTTTACTGACCAATCGTTTAGAGCCGTGGCACCGACATTTCTTTTTTTTCCCCGTAGTTTTATATAGTGCGAACTTGACCCAAAAGTATGAGGTATCAGAGCGCTTTGCATGAGCACCAGTTGCGTTACACAAGGGCATATTCATTTTTTGTAGGCACAGGGAGATTAAGGGATTTGCCCAAAAGCACAGGATGTTGATCGTCATTGCCGAGACTCGATGCCGGTTCCTCAAATTAGCGATCAACCGCCCTATCCATGAGGCTCCATCCTCTCTACTTTGGAATTGCTGGCTGTTTGTAAATATAGCATGAAGGGTTGTAGTGTGTAACCTATCCTCACCATGATGGGTATGAATATAGGGAAGAACAGGTCAGGTGGTTGGTCCTATACGGCACCGTACAATCACTCCTGAAAGAGGCAGCAGGTTATAAGAATTGAAGACCATTACTGGCAGCAGAACAGATAATATGGGCCTAATTCACAAAGGTGGACTTACACTTTTATGTACATTTACTGCTTTTCAGTATTCACAAACTATTAGCAGAGTGTATGACTCTGAACTACCTATACTTATGTGTACAAAGTTCTAAGCCTCTACTGCAGAGTCTTGGGGTGCAAAGAACTCCGCACACATAACTATAGGGAGAGCGGAATTGTAAAACTCCGCACATAGTTTGTGAATACAGAAAAGTAGTAAATGTACTCAAATTCTTCAAGAATCGGGCCCATAATGTCTAAGTAAGGTGTTTTCCTCCTGCCCTTCACCGGACAGCTTAGTATAAATTGAACCAGTGAACACTGTGATGGTTACAGATGGTTCAAAGAAGTTCGGTGAAGCTCACCTGAAACTGAGACATAGGCAGACGTGTTGGTCAGTTCAAGCCCCCTTTGCTGCAAGCTAGCCACATCCGGCAACAGCAGTTTTTCTTTCTCAGGGTCCAAGTCATCTCCAACGAGCGAGACTTCGCAGCCGTCCAAGTTGTGGACAATCTCATCTGACATCCGAGTGTCCGTTACTGCGGAGGAAACAAAAATAAAATCGACAAACTTTGGTCACTTATCCCACTGTACCATCACACAGGGAATGCACCGACACAACCAAACCTACCACAAGGGGACTTAACCCCACTTTACCTGCCAATGTAATGTTTATAGAGATATACAGGCACATGCATCAGTGTTGGCTTTTGTGATTTTTAAGGAATCGCGAATTAAGGAATCGCAAAAGCCAATGCATGTAAAAATGGCTTAAAAAATAGCGATTTCTAAACATTCCTTAATTGCGACTCGCAAATTGTGAGTCGCAATTAAGGAATACCTCCCCATTCATTCCTATGGGCCTAGAGGCCCATAGGAATGAATAGGAAAACATTCTCAATTTGCGATTCTCAATTAGAGAATCGCAAATTGAGAATGCAATTCCAAGGGTGCCAGGGTGTCAAAAGGACACCCTGTTGCACCCCTGAAATCTGCATATGAGTACATCTTGCACACACACATGCCCCAATGGCATGTCTGTGTGTAAAATGAGTTTTTGCAAATTACCATGAAGTCCAACTTCATGGTAATTTGCGCCCCCTAGTAATGAAATCGCTACTTCAAAGTGGTTCTTGCATTGCATTTAAGGAATCTTACATTTGTTTTCATGACTTATTGTGAAATTCTATCCATTACAAATACTCTTGAAGTCCAAGTCGATACCTCTTAACCTTCAAGTTCAGGGAATGTTTTCGTTGGAGAAGAAACCTTGATGGGATTTACAAATATAATGTGGCGATGAGATGATACGTGCTATAAGGTAGACGGGAGCTCTGATAGTGTTCGATACGATGAACATAAGGAATTCTTTTGTGGACAATTATGAAGACATTGTACAAAAGTGGACCTTAGTAATAAGAATGATTAGGGACAAGGGTGTAGAGTTTATGTAGCAAATTTCACAATAAATACATTGACTCATCAATATGAGAAACATTTGCACAGATACTCAAGGGTGGAATCTATCAAACATTCCCAGTTACATTTGACCAGTGGCTTAGTAAATACATTGCTCCAATATTGTTAGATGATTAGGCTGAATCAATACAATTAAAGAAACTCCACTGACAATGCTCTCATCTGAGATAATATAAATACACAAATACAGCAGATACCCACTAGCCTCCAGGTCGTATTGCCCAAAAACATTAAGAGTTCTAGTCAATAAAATCTTATGTGTGGATTAATAAGATATCTGATTCCACAAAATTCAAAATGTTATTAGTACTCATTAAAGCATCTCAGAAGGCTTTTCTTTTTTTATTGTACATGGCGATAAAAAGTGAAGCATGGAAAGGCTGCTCTTAGTGATGTTAGTATTTGCTTTAGTTCATTGGGGATTGGTAGACATCCCTCATACTGCTTTGTAGCAGTTCCAGAGTTGTGGTTAAGGCTCTAGCCTCCAGCTCCCTGACACAGGATTAGCTATGGTACACGTCAGCAGAATCTGATCCTCTGTGGTTAAAATTATTGATCAACAGAATGTTATATTTATAAATAACAACTATATATAACGTCCAGTGCTTTGAGGAGCGCACCCTTCGCCGGTGCTGGCTTCGTGGCCACAGGCGGGCGGGATGTCACGTTCCATATGCGCCGGAGATCCCCTTGGGTATGTGTACGGCCCTCCCGCATGGTGGGGACTGGTCGGCACTAGCCACCTGGGAGGACTGCGGGGTCCACATGGTAGGGGATTTGTATAGGGATGGTGCCCTGCTGTCGTTTTGTGACCTGCAAGAGGCCTTCGATCTCCCGAGGGGTGACTTCTTGCTCCATGCAGCTCTGGTGACTGGGATTCAGAAGCGCTGGAGGATGGGGCTGGTGGAACCTCCCACGTCGCTGGGCTGCCAGTACGTCGTGATGGCAGCTGGCACTTACAAGGCCATCACCTGCCTATACCGGAGACTGGCGCTAGCTGACCCTCCCCCCCTAGACAAGCTGCGGGAGCGCTGGGAGGCTGACCTCGGTCGGCAGATACCAGAGACGACCTGGCCTCAGCTTGTACGTAGGGCCTGGAAGGGCACGCGCAATGTTAGGTTCCAACTGGTTCAGTACTTCACTCTACATCGGGCGTACTGGACGCCGGCCAAAATCCAACGGGTCTTCGGTGGCGCGCACTCGGTATGTCCCCGCTGCGCTGCAGAGGGTGCTGACTTTGAGCACATGTTCTGGTCGTGCACAGGGCTTGGCACTTACTGGACTGAAGTTCTATCCTGCCTAAATGCGGTTACGGGACGACAGATCGACACGGACGCGGGGACTTGCCTTTTACTCTGGTTTCCGCATACTCCAACCACGAAGGTTACCAGCAAATTTTTCGACTTGGGGTTAATTCTGGCCAAGAGGGAATTTACGCTACATTGGAAATCCAGAGGGGGGCCTAACTTCCTGAGGTGGCGGGGGTGCTTTCTGCAATGGGCAGCGAGTGAAGGGTCTCTTAGATTACAATTAGCTAGGCGCACCGCTAACGATAAAGCGCTAGATACGGCCAGGGCGTGGAGCGCACTAGTGACGGACCTACAGTCACTTTCGGATGCTGATGAGGATGGTGCGGACGGCGCGCTGGCGAACCAGGTGGGGACCACGGGGGTGGAGAGCGTGGGGGCAGTGGCTGAGGAGGAGGGGCGCTAGGCAGCATGACCAGCAATGAGTGATGATGGATTACATGTGTCACATATGATCTTGTGCGGAGTGGCTAACATACACTGCTCTGAACAGCACCTGGACTCACACCTGGCTGTAGAATCGAGACTGGAAATGTTTAGGGGAGGTCACCTGCTGCATCTGGAAGGTCTATGTCATGCCGTAGAAGGGGCGATAGAGGCAGACTGACAAGGGGGGGGTGGGGGTAGTGGGGGAGGCGGGAATCGGCGAATAGGGCTTTGCTGGTTGGGACTGTTAACGACGCTGCTTCACTGTACATCCTGTGGCTAGAGATACATATGAAGCGTGTTTGTATGATGTGTGCATAAAATCAATAACATTTGTTTAAAAAAAATATATATAAATATATATAACGTCCAGTGCTTTGTTCCTTCACTCTCAATGATTTACACCACTTGTCAGAAGGGGCCAGGGTCACCTCCTGCCTTGATGGCTGTGATGCTTTGTACGGTTCAGTAGACGTTCACAGGACAAAGAATGTATCAATCAAGGTAGCTCTGGCCTGAAGAAGCATGATAACTGCATGTGAGGCAGGTCAGCAAAAGCTTCCCTTAACTTCTGGTTCAGGGAATAGATTGTTTTGGGAATCAAATCTGTTTTTGTTTGCTCCCACATGACTTTAAAAGGTCCCTAAGAGCTGAGAATAAAGAAGTGAAGAAATTTAAAATATCTCAGACTAAATATGTCAAGAATGAAGACATGAATCTATTTATCCTCTGGGCTGTGTGTAAAACAGTGAACTGTCCTTCCAGCTTATATTCAGAACAATTGATGTTGCAGAGGTGCATAAAAGTAACTCACCCACTCATTCACAACTGGAGCTAGCACTTTGTTACTTAGTGGTGTATTCTTATAATATATTCAACAATTTTGGGATTAGAAACACATTACAAAAAAGTACAGTTCATGCCACTGTAAATAGTGTGTCGCCAGGGGCAGAACAAGTTAGCACACCTGATGGTATTGATATGTATCTGAGAATATGAATTACTCAGGGATAGCCATGCCTCCATAAAGTTAATTGTAGTTCATTACTAAAAAACAATCTTGGTGCAATTAATGATCTTGCCAGTGGTAAAATAATGAATATGAAAAATCATTGCATCAGGATGGAAACTGTGCCTAAGCTAAGTATACCATCCAGTAGTTTGTTGGGCAAAGCAATACAACAACTTTTAAAGGTTTAGAAGATGTGCATCTTGTCTACGGAAACTGAAATGCTCATAGCAAGACTGGTAGTTCTAGCGAGCCAGTAATACAGAAATGCATATTAATGAGCAGACTTCCCCAAATCATCGGTCAAGCCAAGAGCAAACGTGGTATCAAAGAACTGGAATCTGGGGCTCCCCAGACGAACTGAGAAACAACATCTACAGCACGTGTTGGGAATGTTGAACTAGCTGATGTGTCTTTGAAGCTAGAGCTGGAAGTCTAAAATAAATTTGATATTATTTAGAAAAGGGAAATTTATGTTTAGCTTGTTAGACCATAATGCAAAGCCGCGTCTAGCAATATATGTCAACTTATCAGGTATGGGGATACATTCACTGTTCAGGTAGGAGAGCCTGCAATTAGGGTTTGTGCAAGATTCCTACAGGGCTAAGGGCTAAGGACCTGGTTGACACCCAAGGCCTAAAATAGAGGGAAAAGGCAATGTAAGACTGGAAAAGGGAGCAGTATGTGATGGATCAGCAAGGAGTAGTAGAGAAGAAGGTCCAAGAAAGACTGAGAACTAAACACAACACCCCTTGAGAGTGTAACTCCCGGGCAGGTGATTTAAAGTAATGTTTGGATGTGTGACTTCCTGGACTGTGGTGTGACTTCATGCTTCATGATATGACTCCAAATTACCTGTACCAGACCAGCTGTCATCCTTCTTGGGCTCCACCTGGTGTGAGATGGAGCAAGTTATACGCAGCTCCGGAAACAATGCCACGCCATCCGGGGCCTCGAACTCAGAAGCGGATCGGGCAAAGTGGTTGTTCCCGCTCAACGTGATTTGTGGGGTATCTGGCTGCAGCACCACCACGTACCCCTCCACTGGTGGGATGGAAACACAGGACTCTTCACTGAAACACCTGCCAGGGAAAAGAGTGAAGAGAAGAATGAGAGAAAGACATGTTTATGGAGATCAAGACCAGAGGGTGACTGGGTGGAAACAGAACTGAAGGACATGAGGCTCCTATCCTGGTATTGCCCCACCCCCACTCATGTCTGTTCTTCTGTTCCTTGTTTATACTGTTTTCTCACTTCCTCACTGGTGAATCTCTGGTCTATTTCCTCACTCTATTTCTAACTTTGTTAACCTTTTTCTGGTTCCCTTGCTGTTTGTCTAATTTCCTCATGCTACTGCTCCTTTTCTTGCTTCTTCTGTTTATGGTTCTCAGTCGTGTTGTTCCCTGGTCTTTTCGTCTCTTCGGTTACACATGTTGATCTCTACTCTGCCTGTTCCTGCCTGTATATGTCCATCTGTTGCACTTATTCCTGGTTCTACATCCTGCGGCCTCGCTCTAATCCACCTCTCAGGCTTTTCCTCTTTTCCTGTTCCCTGGATCTATACATCTCTCTTTATTTTGCATCACTTGTTTCCCTGACAGTTTCCTGGATCTATAAGTTAGTTAATTTTGCTTCTTCTTTTGTTTCTAAGGTGTATCCTGATTTTATCCCTTCCACTGTTGGTCTTATTCAGGCTCCTCTGGTCTCAAGCTCTATGTGAATCAGTCCTATCTCCAAACTTCTTCCTGTCTCTGCTCTGGCCCTCCCTGCTGCTCTTACCATGGTGATCCTCGTGTTTCATGCTCTGTCGTTTCCTGTATTGTTTTTATCCTCGTGACTGTTTCTGTTTCAAGCTCTGTCCCTCTCTCTTTTAGCTGTTATCCCCATCCTTGTTACTATTTACTTTTCTCTCCCCCTTCTGTTGTATCCTCGTCCTTCTTTTTGTTTCTTTCTGCTCTATTCCTTCTACTGATGCAATTTCTTTGTTCTGCTTTATATTACCTGGCTCTAGTCTTTCCTCCCAGGCTCTTCATTACTTTCATATGTGCTGCCACCTTCTCTCCCCACTTTTTTCACCTCTTATTCTGGTCTCCTTCATGTTTGCCTGACCCTGCTACTACCTCCCCAGTTCCTAATTGTTCCATCCTCCCCTCCTGCCTCTCAAAACGTTATTGTTTTCATCCCTGTTCTCCTCTCTGATTTGCAGCTCTATTTCTCACTGTGTCACTTATTTATGATTCCCCCTCCTCTCTTTGTTGCTTCGTTAAAGGGCCAGCTCTAGGGTGGTGCGATTGGTGCCACTGCACCGGGCGTGGACTTGGGGTGAAGGGGCCATGTTTATTGTTATAAAAGCACCTGATGCCACATTCCTTGTCCGAGAAATTTTCAAGCATCATTAAAAATGTCACGATGACTCAGGTGATGACTGTTCTTCCTGGAGAGAGACTAGAGTTTTGTCTGGTAGAGGAAGTTTTGGTTCATCATAGTGCAGAAGGTTACTATGCCTCTTGCAAAGAACAGTCACTTTCAGATCACAAAAACATACACTATAAATAAGTCAATGGGTTATCGCTTTTGTCACAGAGATCATTTTATTACTTGCAGTTGACAAGTTTAAATCCTAATATAGAGCTATCAGCTATTAACTGTGGTCAAAGAGCTGCATGCAAACTACATGGAATATATTAACAGCTAGATGCTTTTTTGCAAAGTCTTTCCTTATCCTAAATTTGCAAAAAGGGTTCATTTGGGTAGAAATCAGTTCTTATTATTAAAGAAACCCCCTAACAATGGTGTTACATTTTAAATTCTGAATGTATGCTTTTCCAGACCAACCACTCTTAAACTATACTGTCTGCCAGTATGGATGACATGTCACTCCTACACCTTGTAGGCCTCTGTCTTATGTAACATTTCCTATACAGTGATTTACACACCTATGATTGTCTCCGTGCAACGTATGTGTGAGGTAAAGTGTTCTGGCACCTTACACTGGTATGAGTGGCGCTATAAAACTAAATGAATCTAAAAGGCAGTGGTTCTGGAGACTTGGGGGGCATTGGCAAATGGTGGTAGTGAGGGAATCCGTGGTGAGGTGGTCATTAGGGGGGCGCCAACAAACATTGTCGCACAGGACGCCACCAGTACTAAAGCCGCTCCTGCTTCTTTACCTTGTTCTTTTACCGGTTCCCTGACCGCTTCCCTCACTCCGCTGGCCTGATTTCGCTCCCTTGATATTCTTTATAAACATTGGGCTCACATTTCTTTGATTCAGTGCCATGTCTAGGAAGGCATTATGTTCTCAGGTTTATCCCATGGATTGTTTCCAATAACAGGATTTGCTGTCCCTGTTCTCACTTTCCACCGTTCCCTGATCGCGTTACTGGTGCTTGGGTCTCAGCGATTGGTGAAGAGTCCACTGTACTTACTTGACTGTGGTGGCGAGCTTCAGAGGTCGCACCCCAGGCGTGGCGAAGCGAAGGGAGTTCATGTAGGCCACATGCTGAATCGCTCGGTTGAAGGTCTCCACATCGTCCCCTTCTAGGGTCAGCAAGGACTGAGAGGGGTTCACGTGCACCTGTAGGGGGTACCAAGGTTGGGGGGAGAAAAGGGTATCAAGAGAAGTGTGGGTGAAGAAAGGCCAACGGTAAGGTACGTAGAAACTTAGAGAGAGGCGAGAAGGTGGGAATGGCAAAGGGAAAATGCATGAAAGAGGAAAACAAGGGATTAAAGGGAAAAGTGAGGGAATGGGATATGAACAAAGGGACAAAGATGAGGCATGAGAAGAAAAAAGATGAAAAGATACCAAGGCGAGCAAGAGAGAGGGAAACATGCACATGAAAAAGGGAGAGGAAAACAAGGCTTTGAGTACAAGCAATAAGAAACCACTTCAAAAAATAGAAAATTAAACAGAAAGTAAGAAGAAGCAAAGTGAATAACAAGGAAAAAAAGTATATTTGGATGTGAGAAAGAAAGAGAAGGTAGGTATAGAGGGTACAAAGTGGCCGAATAAGAATTTGGAAGGAGGCCTGCCCATTCGCCCGAATGGTTGCAGTCATTACCCCCAGCACCCTGGCAAAATAATACTGTCCGTATTTAGAGCTCCCGGCCAACCCAGTAGTGATCTCTGTGCCTTCAGAGGAACTGCTGCTGCAGCTGACCCTTTAAAGGCACTGTAAGTTTGGTCAGTGGGAGTTTGTTATTGAAAAACAAAAAACTATTGACCCCAACTCCCTGTGAGTTTACTCCCAGGGTGAATCGGTAATATTGTTTTCTATTCGGTACCACCAGGTTTTCCCTCGCAGTGATGAACAGAACAAAATACATTGGACTGTCTACTCTAAATAGGGCAAGCGGTCTGATGTCCTTACTTTGATGGGCCTACTCCTTCGGCCCATTGGAGTAAGCTTCGTACGGCGAAGGAAGGGTTGCAGCGCCGTCGGACAGATCATGGGATGCTAGACTCATAATAGAGCGGACAACCAAAGGCTTGATAGACAAGGTACTCCAGAATACGTGGCGGAGTACCCTGTACACCAAACTCTAAATCGACCCCAAAGTAAGCAAAGAGCAAATCCCCCACAACACATCAGTTCATGTAGGAAATTGAAAGTTTCCATGCTTTTGATGATAGTCACAGGAACCTTACCTTCATTCCTTTCCCTAGGCTGTCAAAATCGCTGTAGTCCAGTCCTTCTCGACAAGCGTACAAGCACTCTATCACTTCTCGGCTTTCCAGTTTCCCAGGACGAACGGTGAAGCCGGACAAGTAGCCGTGGAAGTACCGCTGAATCTGCCGTGTGTCACCTAAGAAGAGCATGAGAAGGATCAGCAAAGAAATGTTGGGAAAAGTAGAGGGACTAAGTGGGAAAATAGGGGCGTGTGAGTAGTCAGGAACCAGCAGAGGAACTGAGGGGGGTAATAGCAATGTGTGCATGGTCAAGAACCAAGCACATGGACTGAAGTGGAAAATAAAGATGTGTGAATGGTCAGGAACCAAGGAGAGGAACTGAGTGGGAAAATAGGGGCGTGTGAGTGGTCAGGAACCAAGCAGAGGGACTGAGGGGGAAAATAGGGGTGTGTGAGTGGTCAGCAACTGAGTCAGAAAAGAGGAAAGTAGAAGTTACAAGAAAATAATTAGTTGTTGAGAGAGAAAGAAACGGATCAGAAGAAGAAGCGAGGGGGAGCAAGGAAAGGACTGCTAGGGAAAGAGATAGAATCACACTGGAGACACAGGTGGGAGATAAATAGGCAGTCTGCAGGGAGTCACAGGATCAGAACAGGCAGGTAGCTGGATAGGACCTCAATTTCTCAGCCTCCTACATACCTGGCAACACCTCAGTGGAGTTCTCGTTGACTTTGTCTTTCTTCTTCTCATCTGCAAGAAAATATGGTTTTGATTTTTTTGAAAGGATTGAAGGAAAGACCATCCCCTTCTTTGTAAACTTGTAAAGTGCCATTGCTCAGAATTTAAAGCTATAGATTGGTCATCTTTTTCCTCCCTCTGTGGTGGGCAAACAAATAAATAATTCCGGTATTTGTAAAGTACGAACTACTCACCCTTATGGGTCTCAAGGCGCTGGGGGCCGTCGTGGAAATTAAGTGAGCTACTGCCCAGAGTCACATGGTTCTGAGCTGATCTGCCGTAGGAGCCGGGGATCAAACCATGAGCCCTATGCTCCAAAGTCAGCTGTGCTGGCCGCTGCACCACACCTCTCCACAAGGAGAGGGGCGTCGTGGACTAGTGGGTGGATCTGTGGTTATAATAAGTGCCTTATGAGGTCTATCGGCTGAGGGTAGGGAGGGAAGAGTAGTTTGGGTTTAGCAGAATATATGTCACATGTAAGACAATTAAACGCTGTAATTGAGAAATACCCGGAGAACTGTAAGACATGATGAAGGTGAATTTGGAAGATATGCTACCAAAAGTTAATGTTAAAGAAAAAGGAAAAGACTGATACAATGTGTAATGATTGATTGTAATGTACAATAACTGCTGCAGTCACGAATAAAGAGTTTTACAAAAAAAAAAATAAAAAAATGAGGTCTATCGGCCATGAATGATGCACGTTGTGATGACGTGGCGCCAATATAAATCAGGATTTCTCCAGACGTGTTAGTCTGGGAAATCAAAGACAGAAGTTTTGTGCAAACCCCACACGGGTAAATTGTTTTCACTAACAAGTCTTTTTTAATTAAAATAGCAAACACAGTTTAAAACAGAAGGGATAAGTGACTGACCTTCTAGGGAGTGACGATCTCAAATTAACTGACCTTCTGATAACCAGGGGAGAGCCTACACATAGGCGGCGACCATTTGTAATTTGGGAAGTGGCCTGCACAAGTTAAGTGACTCACTGATATTCTGAGGGAAGGAGTCTTGCATAAGAAGTTACAAGTCGCTATCCAGGGGAGTGTCCGCGCACAGGAAGTGGACTGCTGATATTCACAGGATGGGACCTACAGAACGTACTGGGGGGTGGTGTGCTCAGATCAGGTGGCCAAAAGCATTCTTGGGAATTGCCAGCTCAAAGGAAATTAAATTATGACATTCAGGGAAGTAGGAAGTGAGAAGTGTGGTGCAGCGGCCAGAGCGGCTGACTCCGGAGCGTGGGGCTCACAGTTTGATCCCCAGCTCCATTGGCAGCTCAGCTCACCATCATGTGCCTCTGGGCAATAACTCACTTAATCTCCCCGACTGCCCCCAGCGCCTTGAAACTTTAAGGGGTGATATGTTTGCGCTTTACAAATATGGATAATTATTATTTATTTGCTCTCACGAAATTGCCCACTCCCAGGAAAGGATCCTCCAACATAGTGAAAGTAGCTAAATCACAAAAATGACATTTACAAAAGTAGTTTGCTCACAGCAAATACATCTTGACATTCAGGAAGGAAGAAATATACTGATATTTAGTGAAGAGGCCTTCTCACAGTAACTGAACCTTTAACATTTTGGGGAATGGCCATCTAAGAGGAAGTAATCTATTGACATTCAGGAAGGTGGATGGCTCCCAAGAATTGGCCATGGGACTTTAAGAGGAATGGAATGTTCAGAGGACAGACCCCAATCACAGACCTGGCATGCCCACTGGAACATACAGGTGTGCCTTGAAGGCAGCAAGCTGCTCACAGGAAGTCATCTGCTGACATTCAGGGAAAAGACCTGATTTGACATTAAGGAGAGCAAACTTTTTAAAGTAATCGAACCTTTGACATTCTGGCAAAAGCCTGTTTAAAAAAACAATCCACAAACAATCATAGAAGAGTGAAACACACATGAATTGTGTTGATAATTTTCAAGAACATTGGCTTCTCACAGTGGCACTTTGACAATTTAGAGCCATTGCATTATAACGGGAAAGAGCCAACTGAAACCATGGCCGTTGGTTCAATCGAGGAAGTGACATCACTCACACTTTGATTTTAATGACATCACAGGAAGTGACAGCAATATGGCCTATGACCCAGGAAGTGATGTCACATGACCTTAATACTAATGGCATCACAGTAATTGACATTGTTGAAGTTCCATAATAGCATGATTAGCATGATTAATATAACAATCAAACGCAGAAAAATGTCTATTCTAGACACCACCTACATGAAGGTGCTGACATCTTTGAAAGGTGGGGGTTGTAGTACTTGTCCTGAGTTTTAGCATAAGAGCAACACGTGAACCCGGTCTCTTCTAAAATTTATAAATAGCCATAGGCTCTGAAAGGACACTCAATAGGTATTCAAGGGGCAAATGTACGAATGCATTTATGATTGCAAATCCTGAAATTTGGTCAATCTGAGGCTTTGCTGCCAGTAAATGTGTTTTATAGTGTACTAAACTTATCTAGGGCCAGATGTATGAAGCTCAAATGGGTTCGCAAATTTCGGTGTTTGCGAACTCATTTGAGCACAATGGTATGTATGTAGCAAATTTCAGTGCAAAATAAGGAATCGCAAATTTGCGATTCCTTATTTTGCGATTGCATTTAAGGAAACGCAAAATTTGCGATTCCTTAAATGCAATGTACGATGCAAAAAAAATTGCTACTTGTCCCTAAGGAATCGCAAATTACCACCAACTTCAAGTTGGTGGTAATTTGCGAATTTCTTGAAAAATGACAATTTGTGCATTTTTCAAAGTGCCATGTGATGCACATACATGCCGTTAGGGCATGTATGTGCACCACATGTGCACCCATGCTTATTTCAGGGTTGCAACAGGGTGTCCTTTGGACACCCCTGCACCCTTGAAATTATTCTCAATTTGCGATTAGCAAATTGCGAATCGCAGATTGAGAATAATTTCACATTCATTCCTATGGGCCCCCTGGCCCATAGAAATGAATGGGAAATTATTCCTTAATTGCGATTAGCAATTTTCTAATCGCAATTACGGAATTTTAAGAAATCGCTAAAATAATAGCGAATTTCTACATACATACCATTTTTCAATTCTCAAATAGCGAATCCTTAAAAATCGCTATTTGAGAATCGCAAAAGTGTATCTTGATACATCTGGCCCCTAGTGATTTGGTAAATGCAGCTCGTTTTTCCTTAAGGAAAATGAGATGCATTGACAAAAAATGTTTGCTTTATTTAAAATCAATCACAGATCTGGTGGTCTGCTGACCTCAGCAACCCACCATTCCCGTGATGACAACGAAACGTAGAGGGTCGCAATTTGCATCCTATCTCATTGATATGCATGAGGTAGGTCGGATTCTGACTGATTATGAATTATGATTCGGATTTCTAAGAATCACCCTATTAGTACAGAGTTTGTTTCTTAAAAATCCTTACTAGTCACAAAAATACTGGTCTCAAATTGTGACCAATATTTTGAGATAAGTAAGTAGTACATATGGGGCCAGATGTACGACCCGTTTTTGCATGCACAAACGGGTTTGCAAACTCGTTTGCGCATGCAAAAACATCATGGGCCATGCACAAAGCCTATTTAGCGAGTCACAATTTTTTTGCAACTCACTATTTGGAATGGCGTTCCTTTCCAAATAGCGAGTCTCAGAACCATGTACTTATGTTTTGCTACTGCAATTGCGGTCGCAAAACACTCATAATTACCACCTACTTCAAGTAGGTGGTAATGCATTCACAAATGGGAAGGGGTCCCCAGACTTTGCAAACGCATGCAAAATTATTTTTTAAGGGCAGGCCCTTAAAAAATTAAACAAAAAAGATTCTTTTTTTTTTTTTTTATTGCATCTCGCTTTCCAGTAAGGATAACGGGCGGCATTGAAAAAAAAAAACAGCTTTACTTAAAAGCAGTCCCAGACATGGTGGTCTGCTGAGCCCAGCAGGCCGCAATCCCTGGGAGGGCTGGCCTTCTCAATGGGCTCGCAAATTGCGAAAGGCACATTAATATTAATGAGCCTCGAAATTTGCGACCCCATTGGGAATCGGAAACAGTGTTAAACACTCTGTTGTACATTTCATTTAGCACCTCGCAATTTGTGACTTGCAATGTGTCGTAAATTGCTACGCACTGAATGAAATGGTCGTACATCTGGCCCCATGGCCCCAAGTCCTTTCATGGTGTGCCAAGCCAATTAAACCTGACGGTCCCCAGGAGTTGACCCGATTTTGTAAAAATTTGCTATGTCAAAAAAAAATTGATGGGCCCCAGGAGTTAACTCGATTTAAAAAAAATTTGCTATGTAAAAAAAAAACTTGGCGGTACCCAGGAGTTGACACGATTTAAAAAAAAAATTGCTATGTAAAAGAAAACTTGATGGGCCCCAGGAGTTGACCCGATTTTTAAAAAAATTGCTATGTCAAAAAAAACTTGACAGTCCTCAGGAGTTGACCCGATTTAAAAAATAATTGCTATGTCAAAAAAAACTTGACAGTCCCCAGGAGTTGACCCGATTTAAAAAAAAATTGCTATGTAAAAAAAAACTTGATGGGCCCCAGGAGTTGACCCGATTTTTAAAAAAATTGCTATGACAAAAAAAACTTGACAGTCCCCAGGAGTTGACCCGATTTAAAAAAAAATTGCTATGTCAAAAAAAAACTTGGCGGTACCCAGGAGTTGACACGATTTAAAAAAAAATTGCTATGTAAAAAAAAACCTTGATGGGCCCCAGGAGTTAACTCGATTTTTAAAAAATGTGCTATGTCAACAAATGACCTCCATTGTGACAGGCCCTGCATTTTTTCATTGGTGTCCCTATCATGCCACGAATGCCCACATTAGGCAAAAATGACATACAATATGCCAGTGCCAGAATTTTGCTATTAATGCCATCTATATACCATGAGTGACACACGTAAAAAATGACATCTATTATGTCAAGGCCAGCATTTCAGCATGGTCGTCCCACTCCAAAATGCCACATTTCTCTCCCTTATAACAATAAATACCACCTATATGCTACCAACATTATACTGCTGATGCCTCTTATGCCAAGAATGTCCTCAAGTATGTCAACATCTGCATCTTTCCAGAGGTCTCCCATACACCAAGAACTACCTCTTGTGCGCCAGTACCAGTGATTTACCCAGGTGTCCAGTATGCCAAAAATTACCTCTAGTATTCCAGTGGCTGGGTTTTCTCACATCTGTCTGTCATGCTAAGAATTACCTTCACAATGCCAGTGCCAATATTTTGCCATAGGTACCTCTATAAACCAAGGATTGCGCTCAGTATGCTGAGGCCAAACGCAGACTCTCAAACGCAGCACCTCATGCATATTCACACTCACTTTACAGTCACTCTCTCACACATATTTTCACTCCAACTTTTCCACATTCTCTTGCACTCATTCATTCTTGCTCATTCTCTTGCACTCACTCTTACTTTCACTCATTTATTCTCGCTCATTCATATTCACTCTCATTCATTGTTACTCTGACTCGTTCATACTTACTCATGCTCACTTACAGTCACACTTACTCTCACTCCCTCGTTCTCACTCACTTTCCCTCATTCACACGCACTCTGGATCCCTTATTCTCACTCATTCATTCATGCTCACTTACTCATGTTCACTTACTCTCACTCACATTCCCAACACACTCACTCTTACTCTCAGT
The DNA here is from genome assembly GCF_964261635.1 of Lissotriton helveticus. Taxonomy (NCBI): domain Eukaryota; kingdom Metazoa; phylum Chordata; class Amphibia; order Caudata; family Salamandridae; genus Lissotriton; species Lissotriton helveticus. Next base: position 72,572,895 of record NC_136068.1, on the reverse strand, counting down.
TATTCTTACTTACTCTGACTCATTCCCACTCACAGTTACACTCATTCCACTCATGTTTACTCACACTCTAAAACTCCCGAACACGCCTTCATATTTATGCATTCTCACTTGCAGTCGCTTTTAGTCACGTTTGCTTTTACTCACTCATTCTCCCTCACTCTTACTCACTCATATTCATTGACACACAATCTTACACATTCTCACCACCTGTCACTGACTCTCACTCACTTTCATACACATACACATATGCTCACACATATGGATGGACTCTCACACAAAAACACTCTCACCCGCAAGCTGGAACACAACATACCTTGAAAAGCATTTTTTTTACTTACTTACCTCAGCACCCTCTGAAGGTCCAGTTCCACCTCTTGTACTCCATTTTTTTAAATTAAAATAATAGTGAATAATATAATATTATTCACTTTTAGTTTAATTTAAAAATAAATGGGCAGCAAACAAGGAGACTGGATTTTCGAAGACCATTAGAGCAAGCTGCCCGGTGTTCTTGGCACTGATTTTGTCACATCTGAAGACAGGGTCGCAAAAGAAGAATCAGGGGTTACTAGCGGCAGCTGCGACCCCTGGCAACCACTAAATGACAACCATGACTTACATTAATGGGCTTGGCCTGCTCACAGAGAGTGACATGCTGGCGTGAAGTAGTGTCTGATAAGAAGTTAACCACTCGCATTCAGAGGAGTAGACTGCTTACAGGAAGTGACCCGCTGTCACCCAGGTGAGTGATCTGCTCAAAGGAAGAGACCGGTAAATAGTCCAGGCAGTGGCCAGGTCACAGGAAGTAACCATCTAACATTCAGGGAAGTGGCAAACTCACTGAAAATGACCTGCACGCTTGACATGGCCTGTTTCCCGCAGACATTGGCATTTTTCACTGTGGAGCCCTTCACCTTACCATACATGAATTTCTTTGTTTTCATCACAGCTTTGCCAGCCCATGCTTTGTGACCACACAACAAAAGCCCTGATATGACAGGTTGTCAGTGCTTAATTTAAGCCAGTGGTTTCTGGTGCTCAACACCGGCACTTAATTGTCAACACTAGCGCTTGTGACAGTCTGCCACAAGGTGGCGCTGTCTGGCTACTAAAACAACAGTTTATTATTAATTTAGTATACATTATAAATAACTATTACCTGACACCCAAGCCATTTTTATAGCTTTGAGGACCTGAAATAGTCCGAATTGCCACATTTGTAGGAGTGTGGTAGTTAGTAGTTGTGTAGTTACCATCATTGGTAGCGACGGCAGGGGCAATGTGTGGTGCAAGCTGCAGTGGCCTCCTGACGAGAGCACTGGCACTTATTGTTTTAAAAATGAATCACTGCAGGTGGTGCCATACGAAGATATCCGTTAAGATATTCACCTGTCCAGCAGGCTCCAATCATCAACCTGGTCTCGTGCCTGGGAGGACGAAGCATGCCGTTGTCATGAATGAGTGCTGGGTCGTAGGACACGCCATCCACGAACAGAGTCACTGTCGGGAATTCCAGGTTCAAGGCGTAGTGGTGCCATTCATCGTCGCAAACCTAGAAGGCAGGATATATGGAAGAAACAACAAACATTCAATGAGAGAGTGGAAGAGGCATGGACTGAGATGGAGGAAAATATCTAGGGGAAAAGGAGGAGAAAATGGAAATAGGCCCACTATATTTTGAAAACTATTACTAGAGACATTCAGGAGCAAATGTAAAAACCTTGAAGAGCCATCTAAAGCGACAATAAATGGCATGGCATCAGATGCAAACAATATTAGGACAGCGTGGACACATTCTCAAAATGTTCCCAAAAAGTAGGCAATGCAATGCAATGCTTCCAGATGATATCCCTAAATTGTGGGGCTTTTGTACCTTCTATGTCTTCTCTTTTTGTCTATTAAAAGGATAAGTCAACCAGCTGATATCAAAGACACATAATTTTATTGTGTCTACAGTTTCTGATGTGGATAGGGTAAGCAAGGGGAAAAGAACATGGTTTTTATATACCTAGAAAGAAGGTATGGGGTGAATTATGAAATGCTTGTTCCAGAAAATTCTGCAAATTTCTGGAATTTAGTTACATTTTTTAAATTTAGTTAATGTTTCCAACACCCCAAAATACTGCTGTTCAGCGTTAAACATGCTTATAGCAGCAGACTCCTATGGAAAGAGCTTCTCTAGAATTTATAAAGCTAAAGAAGATTGAGGGTTTTAGAGTGCAAATTTGAGAAAAATCTGTATTTCATTATAAGTGGATACCTTAAGAAACAGCCTTTAGTGGAAGGTATTTGGCCCTAAACGCATCTCAACACATCATTTTAAATATGACACCGACTAATGGCCCCTGTTGTTCTAAATTTGTTAAATGCTGAGACCGGGTCACAGTTAGTTATAGCTTCAATTTTAAAAACAGTGTGATAAGGGAGACATTGGATGCTATCTGCCCATTTGTCCTATTGAGTTTATCATTAAGGTTATTAGGTGCACCCTGATGAAAAGAACCCAGTCCTGGGTACAATACAAGGGTATCCTAGGTAAATACCAATATGGCTTCCGGGTGTGTCTCGGATCAATGCCTTCCCCTATATTTATTGATCAACAGGTATAGTACATACTCCAAGTACTCCCTCCATTTAGCTTTCATGGGTCTTCATATGGTGACTGAGATAAAAGTACCAAATGTTGGTTAAATCGTGAAACAATGAGTGTGGATCAGGCCTTTATTGTGTTTCTGAAGCACATACATAGGAATGTAAGTGCAAGAGTGAGATTAGGTGAGTATACTGAAATTGTGGCTCATGAGAGCTGGCTTTGCCAAGGTATTTTTCCATTGGTTGTACATCAGACTAGCTACACCAAAAATATGATTGGGCATGTCTATTTTGGCCTAAATATCAATTACATTTACATTCATAAAAAATATTTCTCCACTGTAGACTTTCTTTTATCGATTCCACAGGGGAGATATTTTTGAAGGTGATGTCCTGGACACTAGATTTTTGTCAGACGATGTTTTAAAAAAGTTTTCCTTTAATAAAATATAATGGTTAATTTAGGCATGCTTCAGTTAGCATAACTAGGCTACACCAGGCCTCATTGACAATAATTTATGGAATACTGCAGAAAACTGCAAGTTTATTTGAGGTGTTTGAGCTTTCCATGTGCATGATGAGTCTTTGTATATTTCAGAAAATCAATGAAAATTAGCCTCTTCCATGGGCTGTATTATACAAATGAATAATAATTTGTTCTGCTCGCTGTAGGAAAGGGCATGTTTTTGTTACAAGTTCAAGGTTACTTAATCAAGCTTTTTTTGTAATTGCAGAAGCTATTGTATTTCTTTGTTTCATAATGTATGATTTAATTTCCTTAAATAAATATCCCCCGCTTTAACCAATAAGACGCTTTAGGAAGTAAGGGTTACTGGGAGAGTTGTACCAACTAATAGAACAGACCATTTTTAATCCAACACTTCTATGCAATGTCATGCTATGAAAATACATGTGTTTTCCGTCCCAAAACACATTACAGTTGTTTGTGATCTTTCCTTTGGAAACAAACTCGAAGCCTGCCTGTTTCCCAATTCATTTATATACCTATAATTATGCTAATTCTTAGGGGACGCCTTGCTGCATTTTGCTCTGACCTGCCTGGATTTTCGTGCTACCAGCCTACTTCTTGCGGAACCCGCTCCGCGGGTCCCGCTGCGTTTGGAGTGTCGCCTGCTGACTTTGCAAAGGGGACATCGAGGGAAGTACATTTGCCGGGGCTGCGAGCGAGTGCGCGCGCTCAACTGGGACTGCATATCCCAGGAGCGCCCGCCTGCCTGACTAGCTACACCTGGGCCGCTCTCCCCGACCCCTCCCACCATTCCACCTACTTGTGCTCATATTCCATATAACGCTCCTTGCATCCCCGCTGCGCGGGAGCGCGCGGGAGTGCCGGGAGAAGCCCGGGACAAGGGCGGGACCGTCTGTGGCCGTCCGGGGCCGCAGGAGGCCGGGCGGGGCCACCCCCTTAAGATCTACAGACTCGTGTTTGGATATAATTTATTTGTCCAGTGTTCACCAGGATCATCTAGTCACTTGAGGATAGCAGGGGGGTGTGCACTATGGCGAATACCTTAAATACCTCTGCCTTACAGACCTCCATGGGTGAGGCTGATACGGCGGTCATGGGGCCCCTAGACTCGTATTTTAAACGTCTGCCCCAAGATATCGATAGGGAGATTGCTCTGGCGGAAAGACGCGCCGGGCGAAGGCTATCGATCGAGCTGATGAAAAATCCCCTTGAAAAACACATAGGACAAAGTTTCCCTGCTTTGGTCACCCCGCTATCTTCTACAGTACTGCCACTTACACAAGATACACTGTATGATATATCTGTATCTAATGAGCCACTGGGTACCTCTCCTGTAGACACAGTGGTTACCACCTTATCATCAGAGCATTTAAATGGTTCTAATATAGCACCAAGAGGGCAAAACGCCATACCAAAAGCAGGTGTTCAAGCACATGCTATCAAGCCCAAAACATGCTCAAAGAGGAAGAGGGCCACAACTATAAAAAAATCCTTAGTCCCAAATCCAGCAAGGAAGGTCAGGAAGCTGGCCATTAAAACACCCATAATTCATGTCCCAGCCGAAAATCCTAGTGGGGTAATAATGGGGGAGGAATTGGTTGGCCTATTAGACGCAGAAAACCCAATGATTCCAGCATCACCAGCAATAGAAATAAACCCCATTACCATAGCAGCCCCTGGGCAAATGAGGCTTCATCCGGAATATCTATTGGATCTGGAAAAACGAATGCGCTCCCTCATAAATCCCCTTGAGACTAGACTTGAGAAGTTAGCAAAACAATTAGATCACCTTGAGCAGGCTAGCTTAGATAACTTTTTTTCAGTAAAATCACTAATTAAGTCCCATAATAAATTGGGAGAGAATGGGCCAAAAAATAAGCTAGCCGAGCAGGATTTAGGTGTCATGGTGGCTGAATTGACTCCCCCAATAGTGAGTGGGGCACCTACTCAGCAGAAACAGGGACAGAACAAAAAAAATATAGCAGTACCCCTACCTCCTGTAAATAATAGTTGCTCTGGGCGAACTAACACCAGCTGTATTAGCGCAACGGCCAAAAGTACTAAGGATGGCATTAAAAACTGTGCCCCCGTGGCTAATAAAAATAGTTCCCTTTTACCAACTACTATGGACCGTGACCAGGGTACACTAATAGACACAGATAAAAATCTAGGTAAGAATGTTGATGGATTAAATGGGCCGCCTGTCTCTCAGATAGTAAACAGGGGCGGTTATGTAAGGAATGGTAACCCCACAGCCGGTGGAAATAATGCTAGTATGGCTGTGGGAAATAGTGCTCCCTCGAGTCTTGCTGCCCCAGAACGCTGCCTACCAAAACCATATGTTAACAAACCCTTAAATCGGATTCCCCCGGTTCAACTTACCCCTGATTCTTATCCATATGTGGCCATTCTTACCAACGTCCCACCCCTACCGGATGGTCAAAGGGAAACATATGATATGTTAAAAAATAAAGCCATGCATTGGCTGCGGGTCAATAGACCCCTGCCAGGAGATGTGGACGGCCTGATCATTGGGGTTAGAAGGGTCAATTGGATTGGGAACACTCTGAAAAAGCAGGGGGGTGAGTGTACTATAATTAACTTCCAAGACCCAAGGGTAGTAGGGTTAATCACGAAACCTGGATGTAATATTAGTATTGGTGGGATTGGCGTTGTGGATTTGACTTTTTTCTATCCTAGATCTGTGTCATCTTATCCGGGGGGGAATGAGTCACTGAGAACTAGTCGGCCTCCTTGGGTAGAGGCCAGCTCTTTCCCTGCCCCCTTCTCGCGTTCACATGATGGTTATAACCAGGTATATAACTTTGATGGTGGAGCAGGGTACATGAGATGGGGATGCTGACGGAATCCAGTTGAACTCTTTGACTCAGTTGTCCAAATGGACAGGGAAATTGTTGTGGAGTCAACTTTGTTACCTAAGGGGGATGCAATCTGTAATTTAGTAGAAGGGGTCCCAGATAGGGATTGTGGAAGTATGAGGGAGGGCAATAGGGTTAGCCAGGACGATTGGGGGGGTGATCCTGGTCCGCATTTCTGCTTTGGTACAAATGACGTCAATGTGGCCAAATGTGTAAATATTGCTATGGGAGAGGGCGGTGACTGTGAGATCTTGACTAATTCACCGGTCATGGTAGTTACCGAAAGGGGGACAGGCAAAGACGATACTACGGGGAGGTTTTTTTCATGGAACATAGCAGGTTTGGCCTCCAGATTGTTGTCTCAAGATTGGTTAGATTTTGTTAATGGGTTTGAAATGTGCCTATTTCAGGAAACATGGGCTTGTGATCCAATCTACCTGCCAGGTTATTTAAATTTTTGTATACCAGCAACTCGGGGTCCTAGGGGCAGGCCTGCGGGAGGCTTAACAGCCTGGGTTAAGCAGAATTCCCAAGTTAAAATAAAAGTTATTGATCTAGGCTGTAAGGATATACAATTACTGAGGGTTACACTAGGACAGGGCGGTGTGATAGATATCTATAACATTTATGCTAGGGGGATAAGTGCTGGGAATTCCCCCACCCTCGATGTTCTATCAACCTCCCTTGAATCCAACTCTCTTGGTAATAGAGTGGTTGTGGCAGGTGACCTGAATAGGACTTTCGAGCCTTTGGAAAATACTGAACATCCTATAGGCCAAGAGGAGGATGCTTTATGGGGCGTACCAACCCTAAACCTACCACCAGTGAAGCGCTGGACCAAGGATGTACTTTTGTTGAATTCGTTATGTCTGGAATATGGCTTGAGGGCCCTTAATGGCAGGACAAAAAGTGACCTAGGAGGAAATTGCTCATTCGACAATGGGCATAGTAAGAGTAGGATCGACTATGTCATTTGTAGTCTGGAGCTATGGTGTGGCCTGGGTGATATGGAGATAGTGGCGAGAATAGAAAGTGATCACAACCCACTCAGTGTTACCCACTCATGGTGGAGGGCTGCGCCTGTCCACCTAGTGTCAGGTAGCGAAATTGTACCTGTTATAGCAAACGATTCAAGAAGGGTGAAATGGCCAAATGTGTTGGCCAATTTAGCCACTATAGAGCACATTAATCTGGAGGTGGATAATGCTATTATAGCCATGGAATCAGTATACCCTGTAATACCGGGTTCCTCTTTAATAGCAGACATCCACGACGCATTCTTTCTTTTGATAAGACCGTATTTTATCAAATCTGTTAAGGCAAATAGAAATCCACCTATCAAACTGGCAAGGTGGTTTAACAAGCAGTGCAGGGCAACTAGATTGGAGTTGGGCAGGGCAATCAAAAGCAGGGATAAGGCTTTGATTAGCACTGCTAGGAAACAATATAAGGAGAATATTCGCAAGGCTAAGAAGCTGTGGGACGAGGAATATTGGGAGGAGTTACTTGAGGCCTCTGGACAAAAAGACTCAAGACTCTTTTGGAAAATTATGAAATGGGGCAGAGGTGGTACGCCAAACAACCCCGATAATAATGTTAACGAAGCTTCATGGGTTGAGTATTTCCAACCCCAGTATGCGGAGAATAGGGATATAATGGACATTGAACCAATCCCTGTGGTATTTTCCAAGGGAGACCTATTCTCAACTAAAGATGCAGAACTCGTAATTTCATTACTGCGGGGGGGGGAAAGCTCCAGGGCTGGATGGAATTCCCTCAGACATCTTCAAGCATGATAAGGTTCGGTGGGCAAAATATGCGACTGTGCTCGGAAATGCCCTTGCAAAAGGGGCAAAAATCCCGGATGTCTGGAAGGGGGCAATTATAATTCCGATCTTTAAGAAAGGCGATCGGTCGCTACCGGCAAATTATAGACCCATAAGTTTGCTGGCCACTATCCAGAAAGTGGTGGGTAAGATGGTGGTCGACAAACTTATGTCCTGGGTAGATGAAAACAATGCCTTATCCCCCTACCAGGCAGGATTTAGACGTGCAACCAGCACGGTCGACCAAATCTTTCGCTTCACTATGCTACGGTGGGGGACTGTACTCCTTGGTGAAGGCAGCCTTTATGTAGCATTTGTAGATCTGAGGGCTGCCTTCGATCTGGTGCCCAGGAGCAAGCTGTGGGGTGTTTTGAGCAACATAGGGGTTCCACTCGAACTACTCACATTAATAATGCGTCTCCACGAAAGCAACTTCGCTAAAGTCCAGTGGGGAAGGAACGGGGAATCTTCCATCAATTTCCCCGTTGAGCGGGGGGTACGTCAGGGTTGTGCCATGGCACCCCTGCTGTTCTCCTTGTTCATCAATGGTATTGTCGATAGGATGTTGGATGCGAGGGTCGACGCACCTTCGCTGGCGGGCATCAGGGTTCCGATCCTGATGTTCGCCGACGATACCCTGATTGTGTCCAAAACCCCGGTAGGACTCCAGCGAGCCTTGAATATATTCGATATGTTTTGTAAGGAACGGGGTCTTGAAGTCAATGTAAACAAAACTAAGCTGATGGTCTTTGGGCAAAAGCGTCAAGTCCAACCTAGGGTATCTCTGAACAGTATTAGACTAGAGGTAGTAAATGTTTTTACTTACCTAGGGGTGGAGATATCAAGTAAAATTGGTTGGACAAGACATATCGAGAAGGCGGTTTTGAAACATCAGCAGATTTCGGGAGCGCTTCGAGTGGAACAAGCAAAATCTAAAACCAGGCCCATTAAACCTGTTCTCATGGTATACGACGCCAAAGCCTTGGGCGCAGCCCTTTACGGAGCTGAAGTCTGGGGCTTTGAGAGGTTTGATACGCTCCAAAGATCTGAGAACAGGTTCTTGAGAGGGATAACTAGTCTTCCCCAAAGTACCCCGCGAATACCACTAGGCCTGGATTTAGGAAGAAGATCGCTCAGTGATCGTGCCCGCTTAAGGCCTATCCTTTACTGGAGACGGTTGTGGACGACCCCAGAAATTAGACACTATGCCGAGGGGTTTTCTGCCCTAGTTAAATCAGATGTTTTCCATAAAATTACATGGCTAAAAAAGCTCAGGGACGTTCTTGCCGAGCTCGGCCTATCCAAACTGTGGGAAAATCCCTCTGGGGAAGTATTCCCTAGCAAAACAACTATAAAAGCTATATATTGGGATCACATTGACCAGAAGTTTTGGAGGAGTGCGACCCCAGAATCTATGGGGGGTAGGTTTATGGAAATTAAAACAAGACCTGCACTAGAACTGTATTGGGACACCTTAACGGTTCCACTAGACAGGAAATTATTTTTCCAGCTAAGGGCAGGTTCACTCCCCCTGAGGTCATTGACGTCTAACTGGGGATCCAATAGTAGCTCGCGTTGCCCGACATGTGGCGCCCCCAATGAAAGTATAGCACATTTTCTATTCCTGTGTGAGGCCTATGTAAATCCAAGAAAACTGTGGCTGGCACCTGTTTGCAGGAACCTTGGTGTCTTAAGTGGTGTCGAGGGGCTGAGAATTATTTGTTCCTCGACCGAATTGCCTATAGTAATAGGAACGGCAAAATACCTGGGGTGGGCCTGGTCCATAAGGCGGAGGTTCCTATCTCCGAATAGGCTTTGAAACTCGTTTTTTTGCTTATATGTCCGTATGAATTGCACTGCTAAATATTTTGAGGGAGATAATTATGAATTTTAGTTATAATATGTTGCTAAATGCACGTAACAAGTTTTGATTGTTTAACTTTGGTTATGGTCCACATTGTGGGCGATTCTGCTTTTTAACTTGCATTTAGCTCATGTACCTTACGAGAAAGCTTATATTAACTTTTTGGTGAATATTTTATGTGTCTATACTGTGTATTTTAATCTAGAAATCAAGTGTTAATGTATGTTTAGAGTTTTTTAAATGTGCAATTTTATATGTGTGTGCTTTTATGAGTGTATAACTCGAATAAAGCTTTTTCATCATCGCTAATTCTTAAGACTTGGGAAGCATGTGACGGAGAAGGTGAGAAGGGAAAAAGGAAGTTTGATAAACAAAGAAATATGTAATGAGAAAAGAGGGTTAATCAGGGAATAGGGCACTGATAAGGTTATAAAAGAGGAAGGGAAGAAAGGGTAGTGAAAAAGGAAGGTGTAGGGGAGCAGAACGTACATGCATTAAATAGTAATGCTGGAGAAAAGAAGGAAGCAAGAAAAAAGAAAAAAAGGGTGGAAGAGAATGAAAAGATGGATGGATGAGAAGCAAGTACAGAGTAAAGAAAAAAGGATGTAGGAAAGGATGCTAGATGAACTAATAGAGGTTGAGAATAATAATAGACTAAATTGAAAAAGAGCAGGTACTATGAGATTGAAGTTGAAAACTCACAAGGACGGCAAAAAAGGGAGGACGAGACATAAGAAACCTTGGCTGGTAACAGAAAAGGTAGACAATTAACACTAGTAGGTAAGAAGGAGAAGCAAGATCAATAATGAGTAACACAGAATAGAAGGCCGGTGGTAAGTAAGGATAAAAAGGCGAGAGTGAGAGTAGGAACCTTTATAAGACAAGGAGCCCTGGTAGATAAAGAGGTGGAATTTGGTAGGTAAGGAGAAGAGACTTTGACTACTGGTAGGTACAAAGGAGCAGGAGAAGAGAGAGACAGGGCATTGATAGATAAGGGAGGAGAATGGGGTAAAATAGGATAATTGACAGATAAAAGGAAAAAGAACATTGGGAGATAAGGAGGACACAGGAAACCTTGGCACATAAAAGAGAAAGAGGGAACCTTGATATATAGATAAAGAAAGGAGGGGAAGGAGATAATCACCTTTGGTATACAGGACAGAGAGGAGAGAAAGAGCCAAGAAACAGTTATAAGTAATAATAATAGATTTAGGGCCAGATGTAGGTAAATCTATTTTACCGACACTTAAATACCGAATTTTACCGATTCGGTATTTAAGAGTCGGTAAAATAGATGTACCGAGATGTAGGTAAATCCAGATGTGGATTTACCGATTCTTTAAAAGTCGGTATTTACCGATTCGGTAAATACCGACCTGTAATGCTCCATTCATTCCTATGGGCTTTGAAGCCCATAGGAATGAATGGGGCATTACAGGTCGGTATTTACCGATCGGTAAATACAGATTTTTGGCAAGGGTGCAGGGGGTGTCACTTTGACACCCTCTAGCACCCCCAAAAAAGGTTCGGGGGCCATATGGCAGGCATACCTGCCCTAAGGGCAGGTCTGCCTGTCATATGGCACAGGTGTGCATGCACACATTTGCATGCTCACCTGAATCGGTATTTCACCATCAAATTGAATTTGATGGTAAAATACCGATTTCTTAGGCCTTGTGGGACTCATCAGAGTCCCACCTACATATCGATTTTACAGAATCTGTAATTTTACCGTTCTGTAAATTTACCGACCGGTATATTTACAGATTCTGTAAAATTACAGATCGGTAAATTACAGAACGGTAAAATTACCGATTCTGCCCCCTACATCTCAAATTCCTTTTACCGGTCGGTAACGGCCGAATTCGGCCGTTACCGACCGGTAAAACCCTACCTACATCTGGCCCCAAGTCTTGTTAGATAAGATGACAGTGAAGGGAAGGAATCTTATGATATGATTTGTTGTTGAGCAGACCTGCAACAACACCGCATTTCGGGCCAGATGTAGGTCGCCAAATACCGGTCGGTAACGGACGATTTCGGCCATTACCGACCGGTATTTGGGATTTGACATGTAGGTGGCCTTAATTTTACCGATTTGGTTAATTTACCGATTCGGTAAAATACCGAATCGGTAAAGTTACCGAATCGGTAAATCCAGATGTAGGTGGCACTTTAAACAGGGTCACAGGCCATTACCGATTCGTTATTTACCACCAAATACTATTTGGTGGTAAATAACGAATACCTGTGTACATGCACATCTGTGCATGTACACCTGTGCCATGTGACACACATACCACACAAGCCAAAATCAGGGGTGCAACAGGGTGTCAAAGTGACACCCTGTTCCCCTTGACAAATCGGTATTTTTACCGAATCGGTATTTACCGATTCGATAATTGACATTGATTCCTATGGGCCTCAAGGCCCATAGGAATCAATGGCAATTACCGAATCGGTAAATACCGATGCGGTAATTACCGAATCCTACCGATTCGGTAAAAAATACCGAATTTTTAGCTACATCTCATTTACCGAATCTAGAATACCGAATCAGTAAAATTCGGTATTTTAGAGTCGGTAAATGAGGATTACCTACATCGGGCCCCTAGTCTCCCTAATCTGTGGTTTGCTGCTTGTTTGTGAGTCATTTTTGCTGAAGTTTCTTCTGCCAACATGACGGGAGCACTTTTCATAATGAAACGATTGAAGGCTGGCCTGCCATGCTAATGTGGCATGGTGGAGCAGTCAGCAATTTGTTTTGTTTTTTAGAAACAGAAACTCAATTACACAACGCTGTGGGATTTTTTTCCAAGTATGCAGAGAATTTTTGATTATTTAGGCAAGTTTAAAGTCCACTAAATTAGAAAATGATGTTAGAGATGTTGTCTCTTCAATGTCATCCTCACTGGTAGATGGAAGGGGTAGAGGGCATTTTCTATGTCTTTTCCAGCAGCAGCTCCAACATGAAAGACTTAGGGGCATATTAACAAGGACAAGCGATAATTATCGCTAAACGCGCCTAGCGCGTTTTTTAGTATCGCCGTCTATCGCTGGAATACATCCCTGTGTTAGCGGCGTATCAGCAACGCTTAGCTCCCAGGCGATGTAAAATCCTGCGATAGATGGCGATAACCGGCAATAACGTTGGAAATGCAGCGCTAATTGTACATCGCTACTGAACGGCTTGCGAATAGGCAAGTGCGCACTCAACCATTGAATCCACCTCCCAGGCAAATGATGGTTAAGTCAAGAATAAAGCAGGTGTTAAAATCCTGCGATAACCCCGCTTAGCACAACTTTTTTTATCGCGTCGCGGGTCTGGGGCCGCATTGTAAATAGTGAGTAGTTGTGTCTGCGACTGTTTCTATGTAGGTTTAGGGAGAAACGCCCACTTTGCATGTCATTAGCGATATATATCGCTGACATGCAAAGTGTTGAAAAGACGGCTGCTAACTCAAGGAAACACACGTTAGCGTGTCCTTCATAATAGAGCAATAATTAAATTGCCGCTTTTTGGCCGAAAATGGCTGCTAAAGTGGCAAAATTGGGCTTGATAATATGCCACAAAGTTTCCTACACCTTTAAATGAGTGTGCGAAACAGGAAGAATTTATGATAGATGTCCTAGAAGCACTTTGATCTAAAGAAGACCTTTAGTAGATAAATGGAGGAGAAGTGGGAATGGTACTTGGAATGAAAGAAAAGGTATTTAGTAAAAAAGGAGAAGGAGATAAGAAAATGTGGTGGATTAGAAGAGAGACAGAATGCCAAAGTTAATAAGGGGGAAGAAAGAGAAGACAATGTCATAGGAAGAGGAGAGAAGGATACATCCTTGGTAGATATAGGGTAGTAGAGAGGAAGAGCAGTTGTATATGGGAAAGGTCTAGAGAAATGAAACCCTGGTAGTCAAGGAGATTAGAGAATGAACCCAGATACATAGAGGCCTTGTACCATACCTGCTCCAGCTTCCAGAGGAACTTGACTGGACGTGCACTGTCCACCAGTGACCAGTACAGGAAGGAGATGCGGCATCCGTGGACAGCCAGGGAGTAGTGTGAGTAGCTGTCCTCTGGCAGGATATAGCAAATTGAACCATGCTATTAAGATCACATGAGTACTTTGCACATTGATAGCAATCAGAGAGATGTTAAGATCTCAAATAAATCGACCACCCAAGAATACCGTCTTTGATAGCCTTGGTGGTCTTCAGAAATCATACAAGTAGTAGGTCGCACAACCGAACGGATAAATCACACCTTCAAATAAATAGTACACACACACACACACACACGCACACACACACACACACACACACACACCTGAGCAAGTATATTGCAAGCCCAGGAACACTGAAATGCCTAATTGCTGGAATTTCTCTCCCTCTAAGCATCCACCATACTTAACCTTCCAATTATGTGCCAATAGACAGCTACCATTTAATAATGCAGTCTGGATGTCTCAGTGCAAAGGTTGCCCTACACCAACAACAGCTGCAATGCCCACACAACTCAGTTCACCAAATCCCAATCACCTCTCCTTATGCAACATCATGTGTTATCTCAGAAAACGTGGAACATCAAAGCCATTTTCCTCAATGCTGAACACTGCCTACAAAGGATTTGTCAGAGAACCTTTTTCAGGGATCTCATCAAATTGGCTGCCTAGAATTTAATAATAATAATAATAATAAACACATTTGTAAAGCGCAATGGTTACACTTAAGACCAGTGTGTCCCCCGCTGTGACGTCGCTCAAGATTCTGCTACCCTCCTCTGACACCCTACTTGTCTCGAGGTAAGAGGTACGTTTTTAGGTTTTTCCTAAAACAGCTCTCCTGGACCTCCATCCGGAGGCCCACCGGGAGAGCATTCCAGTGTAGTGCAGCCCTTGCTGCCCTCGCAGACGACCTTCTTGGGCGCATAAGGATTAATCGGGCTGCCGCATTCTGTACTCCCTGAAGTCTGAGCATACATTTGGTCGTCGCGCCCAGATAGAGAATGTTACAGTAATCCAGGCGCGAAGTCACCAAAGCATGAATCATAGTTTTCCTGGCTGCTGTAGGCAGTAGGTCCAATGTTTTCCGCAGGACCTTCAAGACCCCAAAGCAGGCGCCTGCCACTCGCCTGGTTTAATAGTCAAAGGACAGGTTGGTATCGAGCCACACTGCCAGATTCTTTGCCTGTGTACAAGGCGTGGGCGTCATCCCCAAATTCTGGGGCCACCACGCCGAGAATTTGTGGCCTATATGGGAAGTTTAGGTACAAGCTGATAAATCACACCCCAATTGAATGTCTTTTTTTTTTGAGGTCACAATCAAACTTCTACAACGACTACTCTTTGTAGGCTGCAGAAATCACACACAACAATGTGAAAACTTTGACATAAATGTAGCCGAAGAGAGGACAATTTTATACAAAAAGTCTATCAAAATCTCCCTTTGCATCAATGGGCTTTCCTGCTCATCTGATCCTTTCAAACCAAACCAATCCTGTTAAAGAACCTCTCTAAACAACCACACAAATGTAAAGGGCTCCAATAAAACCAACCATATTATCACTATCCTCCAAAACCTACACTAAATTCCAACCAGTGTATGACCGCTTATCAAACCATGGTATATGCAAATGCAGATACCCTGCTGCTCTTACTCAATGTAGCAAACAATGTATAGCCAGTGGTATTTCTTCATTTTGCCAAATTCCTGAAGTGAAATAACATAGGCCCCAAGTTTCCTTTGCCATAACAATGAGGCAAAGGAGTAACCACACTACTTCCCATGTTTACTGTTTTCTAATTCTGAGAAAAACTCCCTAACATGCTTCTACCCTTCCTAGCTCAGTGACACCCACCCTGCAAAGCCCAGTAGCACACAGTCTTCAGCCCCCTCCTAACATCTTGGTCACATTATGTACAAAAGGCAGTGACGGAGTAAGGTTGGGTGTTTACTTGGGTTATTAGGTGATCAAACTTTAAAGATTGCTTCCTTGATTTTTAGGAAGAGAATATACACATATGGATGCATAATGAATCCAAACATGTCTATCCATGCATTGACATCAAACATATATAGGTAAATCCAAACAAGTATATAGCTTACTCAAGCAGCTATATCCGTGGGACACATGCATTCTACACTCAAGCAACTATGTCCCTGGGACACATGCATTCTACACTCAAGCAGCTATGTCCCTGGGACGCATGCGTTCCACACTCAAGCAGCCATGTCCCTGGGACACATGCATTCTACACTCAAGCAACTATGTCCCTGGGACACATGCGTTCCACACTCAAGCAGCCATGTCCCTGGGACACATGCATTCTACACTCAAGCAACTATGTCCCTGGGACACATGCATTCTACACTCAAGCAGCCATGTCCCTGGGACACATGCATTCTACACTCAAACAACTATGTCCCTGGGACACATGCATTCCACACTCAAGCAGCTATGTCCCTGGGACACATGCCTTCCACACTCAAACAACTATGTCCCTGGGACACATGCATTCCACACTCAAACAGCTTTGTCCCTGAGACACATGCAATCTACACTCAAGCAGTTATGTCCCTGGGACACATGCATTCCAGACTCAGGCAGCTATGTCCCTGGGACACATGCATTCCACACTCAGGCAGCTATGTCCCTGGGACACATGCCTTCCACACTCAGGCAGCTATGTACCTTGGTCACATGCATTCTACAGTCAGAAGCATCCGGCCTGGCTCACCGTTTTTAATGGTATTGCAGATAATGGTCTCCTCTTCCTTCTTCGGCTTGATGGGACTGACAGCGTGCTTCATCCACAGGGACAGTGTGAAGTGGTCGCTGAGGCCCTCCTGCACCACCCCGGGGGGCACAAGCGTGGACTGGGTCCCGTTGAACCAGTAGATCACGCTGCTGTCCTGGCTGTAGTGGACCGACAGGCCAGACGTCCAGTTGTAGTGTGGGCCTGTGGTGGGGAGGAGGTCAACCTCTCTATTGGAAGCCCCTATGGATGAAAAGGATGAGAAATGATGAAGAGGAGGCGGCGAGGGTACAGTGGGAGGAGGGGAGAGAATAAGCAGTTATGCTGAGGGTAGAGGTATAGAGGAGAGGGAATACAAACAAACACAGAGAATAAGAGAACAAGCCCCACCTAACCTCAACACACTCAACCTACCACATAGCTTGCGGAGGGATCTCTCAGAGTAGTTGTCTCGGTCGCAGCCCTTGGCCACGTGATTGGTCTGCAGCTCCACCGTGGCCTGAATATTCCAGAGTGGCTCTTCGCAAGTCTCAAGGCGTATGCCGGGGAACAGAGGCATGCTTCCTGAACCAGGGGCGTACTCAATGCGCTTATTCCAGCCTAGCCAGGTGGATAAGGAAGCAAGACAAAACACCACCATTAGGTTTAATTGAAGAATGAGAATTCGACCTGCAATGATGGATGGAGTTTCAGCCTCCCACTGCTCAAACAAAGATATGTAAATTGTTTGTGAACTACAACCATAAATCAGGGGATTCCCATTATCCGGAAAGTCAAGAACATTT
The DNA here is from genome assembly GCF_964261635.1 of Lissotriton helveticus. Lineage (NCBI taxonomy): Eukaryota > Metazoa > Chordata > Amphibia > Caudata > Salamandridae > Lissotriton > Lissotriton helveticus. The sequence goes on along the minus strand of NC_136068.1, from coordinate 72,555,707 downwards.
AAGAAGAATAGAGCTGTCCCTTACCTTGCCAAGAGGGTTTGCAGGTTGGTTTCACCTGTACCTCCACTTCTGCATCATCCGAGGCACGTTTTTTGCCACAGTCATAGGCCGTCACGGTGAACTTGTACAGGGCTTCACCTCTGTAATCCAGTTTCTGTGTGTTCTTAATGTTCCCTGGAGATGGCAAAAGGTGACAAGGAAAAACAGAGAGCGCAGAGAACAGGGAGAATAAATGTTAGAAGCTAGAAAAATAAACGTACAAACATGGGAGGAAGAACTAGCAAGAGAGAAAGCGTATTACAAATTAGATAGACAATCTTCTAAGAAAGGCTCATATTTCTCCAACATTTAGCAAGATATGATATAAAATGAAAGGAGAGAACTATTAATTCAGGAAAATAAGGATAAAAATAAGAGATAAAATTAAACACACTCAAGAAAGAATAAATACAGGTCAAAAGAGAAGAAAGGACCATGAGGACACAATAAACAAGAAATGAAACAAGCTGCAGTGCCTTGACCCCTTGGTTCCTTCCATTGGATCGCCTTCTTTAACCCCTTCCATGCGGCCGCGATTCTGCGCCTGTGCGGCAGAATCGCGAACGGGCGGGGTTATGACGGCCCCCAGCCGTCATCAGCATGCGAGCCCCGTAGTGCATGACGGCTGGGGGCCGTCATCAGCATGGAAGGGGTTAATATCTGGATTGACATCCAGCCTGGGCATCTAAGAAGAGTATCCTCCTGTGGTCTCTTCCCAGTTTGGACCAGCTAGAGCCTGAAGAGGCTAGTGTTAGACCCCTTGCCCTTTTGGCCGTCTGCCTTTGGTCGCTTTCTCCCAACCTCCCTTTTTCTTATCCTAACCCTTTCCTCCTGCAGGTGTCTGTAATCCAAACAGAGTGGTAGCTTGCTATCACTTTAGGGATTCCAAAGATGGCTATTTCTATTTACACTGATTTCCATTGCTGACCCTGCAATGAGGAACCTTTGATGTGGTTTTCATCTTAAAACATGTACTGGTGGCTTAGTGGTGCCTCCAGAGGTTGGTATTGTTGTCACTACTTGGGTGGACTCCTGATAGTGCTACAGATGTCTTACCGGTGCCCACAATGGCTAGAGTTCTGTCACTCCTTGGGTGGACTACACATACCGGTGGATTGGTGTGGGGCATCTCCAGTGGTTGGGATTTGCTCTCCTGAATAGGCCCCCACCACAATTCCTTCACTGGTGGGAACTCCTCCTCCTTGAAGATATGCAAGCTCTGGAGAATGCTCTCATAGAGATAGAAATCATCAACTGATATCTTGAATTCTACTAAAATAACTAAAAATTACCCCAAGACTACAAGTCACACCTTTTCCACACCTCAACAAACATCCTCTCTGACGATGGACCACCAGAAAGAGCGCTGAGGCCTTGTCAAGGGGTAGGAAAGTACTGTAGAAATGCTACAACACATTACAGTGCAATCAAAGAGAGGCCTGTGTGGGCCATTCTAGGAGGCATGCAGCATACCATATATGGAGACAAAGGGATGTTTGCAATACATGTGTGGCGTTCATCGGTAGGGGGGCTGTTCAAAGACCTTGTGCTATTTAGTATAAGATCACATAGGTTGCGTGGTGTCTATGAGTCGGGGCACAGGGTTCCATGGTATACCTGTGGCAGGCCTGTCGGATGGGTGGTGTTGAAAGAGTTCACAAGTGCACTTTACCTTATTGTATAGGTGTCTCTAGAGATAGGTATGGCGTTTTATGGGAGGTGATCTCTAAGCATCATCCCCAGAATATCAATGTGAAACACTATATTCACGTCAAAATATCGAAAAAAGAAATATCGACAGGTAAGGAAATCTGAATTTTCCATACCTAACCACAAATATATGTACCTACGTGTTACATATATCTTCCAGAAATGTAGGTGTGGAGTTACGAATTGTAAACCGATACTTCCCTGTATGCAGCTACCTTTCGATATTCTGTCCTCGATATTCTTGTACCATGATATTCTGGGGATTAATATTCAGTAGTACAGTTGTCCTATAGGGGAGGACACTGGGCTTGGTGTGTTGTTTTCCAGGTGGGTCCAATGCAGAAGGATGCTGGGGAAGGACTTACCGTCGTTGTCAATGTCGAAGGGCACATTGGGGGTCAGGATTTCATAGTAGCAGATCTGGCTGTACTGGGGCGAGCAGTCCCCGTCGATGGCTTTCACCTTCAGGACCCGCCCGTACAGTTTCCCCTCTGTCACCGCCACATGATAGGACTTCTCCACAAACACTGGCGCAAACTCGTTCACGTCGTTCACTCGTACGTGGACTGTGGCTCTGTAGGAGTAAAAGAGTATCACGTAAGGGCAGGTACTCACAAACATGCAAGGACATCTATGATAGGCTAGAAGCCAGGCGAGGCACAAGACAGCAAAGGGAAACACCTGAGGTTACATGATCAATAGGTGGTAGAGTTGCAATTACAATGAGGCTCAACAGCATAGAGGGTGAACATCTAAAGGCAAACAGAGAGTCAGTGGCAGAATCAAAGATAAACTGAGGAATTAGAAGAGGAAGAGAATCATCTAAGGCCAAAACATGAGGTGTGATGGAGCCATGATTGGAGGGCCCCACTCAATGCCGGATTAAACCCTGTGAATGCCCCTAGGCAGTTGAAATTTCAGGCCCCCTCCTCGCAAATTATCTCCTAATATCCAATGCACCATATTCTTTTACAAACTGCCAGCTGCCAGAAGATGAGGTTTTAAGAGACAAACTGTTCTGTGATTCTGATGCCTCTGGTTTATATTGCTTTAAGTTGTTAATGGGTACATTACATTAATACAGTATTTTCTCTATAGAGTCTTTAATGTAAAGTTTCAATTACTTTGAGTTGATTCATTGTTTTCTATCTTTTGGAAAACAATATTTAAGAAAGCTTGTTTGTAATTTTCTTTCAAGATCAAATCAATATTATTTTGATCTGTTGTCGAGGGCCCCTAAAAGGAGTGGGGCCTGTAGGCCGGTGTCTACTTTTCCTCTTTAGTAATCTGAAACTGGCCCCATTCTAAGCCAAGTGGTGCGGTATCCCAGAAGAGGGGGGGGGCACCACCCCATCCTTTTCCAACTTTACCAGTTCCAGGAGCAAACTAGGTAAAGCTATTACCTTCTCAGTGAACACATTTCCTTTTACCTAAAATGTGTGAGGAACAAAGGGCCCGATTCACAGAACTAACTTAAGATAAAATCCTAAACTTACTACTTTTGGTATTCACAGAAGTTAGGATTTTGTCTTAAGTCTGTTTTAAGACAAACTTAAGACAAAATCCTAACTTCTGTGAATACCAAAAGTAGTAAGTTTAGGATTTTGTCTTAAGTTAGTTCTGTGAATCGGGCCCACAGACTAGAATCAGGCAAACAAGTACAAATGCACCGGGTAAATTCTGATCCAGCATATCATTTTCCATTTTGTGCCCGGTAACTTGAAATGGTCGGTAATTGGGGTTTGACATACTGGGCGGAATCTCAATGGTAGAGTCACAGTGTGTTTGCACATCTTGGTGTGTATGCCATGAAGTGGTGCGGCTGCACCTAGTGCCGTGAACAAGGATTAGCACATGAGAATTTCCAAAGCCTTGGGCTGCAAGTATGAATGTAGTTTAAACATAACACTCAAGCGCGCTGTTGGGATCTAGTGAAATGACAAACCTAGAAACACAAGAGCAATGCTACCATTTAATATGGTCTGCAGTAGGGGGTATCTATTAAACTTCTGCCTGGTATGATATGTATGCCAATACCCCACTATCTGGTCGGATACCAAAACTTGTTTGTACTTACCTCGGTGCACGAGCAACCTTGGCTGATGCCCGGTGGAGCTGTCATATGCAGCTATAGAGGAGTCTGGCCCTTCACCCCCTCGGCCGTCACCTACCCAGCAGGGGTGTAACACAGGCCCCCACAGGCCCTGTGTTGCGGCGGCCCCAAGCTCCAGGGGGCCACCTCGGCACTGCACTCTGGCCAGAGAGCCCCTGATTGAGCCTGGAGGGGGGCCCTCTTCGTACCGTGCAGGGAGGCCCCCTCAATTTTCGTTACGCCAGTGCTACCCAGCCGGTCATCTGACATTGTTTTTCTCGTTTCCCCATTGTATTTCCTTCCCTCCCCCTCCGTGATTCTTTGATTTAATTGATGTAACTATGTAACCTGTAACTCACTGATCCTCATGTAAAGTGCTCTGATACCTCCGGGTCTTGCCAGCGCTACATAAAACTTTTAAAATAAAATAAAATAAATATACTATCCTTCAGTCTGGATGCATCTGTAATAATGTACACAAGGGGCTCTGTCTGTACCCTCCCCTTGAAGGCATGGTGGCTGCGCTACGTCAGTAAGCCCTTCTCTATAGGCTGAGAGCAGAGAGCCAAGATGGAGGCTCATGGTGCCTTGCCTCGGCTTTGGTTGTACCACAAGAGCAACCCTTCCCCTTGGAGCGATCTAACATCCAAGATGGCGGCTATACCTCAGGTGTAGAAGACAACACTGCCCACTCAGCCTTTAACTCCCAACTTGGGTGGGAATTGTTCAGGTTCCTGAGGAGTGAGTAGACTCCAGGGGGGCAGTTCTAGTACAGGGGGAGAGACTGACACCTCTGCTCCACCACAGAAATCCCCAAATTCATGGGGCTGCCCAGCACCCTAGGTTTGGTTGAATCTGTCAACAGCTATACAAGAAATAGGACTTTCTCTGTCTGAGTGCCCCAAGCAAGCTAAGTGTTATTCCCATCAGACACAAGTTCACCATATAAGTACTGCCCTGCCCCTCTACACCTATATTGTTATGTAGATTTTGCGTCCAATGTTCATTTTTGTGTGACTGCCTAGCTTCACAAATTAATACTAAATATGTGTCTTTTGAATAATTGTCTAGATTGTGTTTCAATTGACTTGGGAACTCCAGCCTTCCCTTCTAAATAAACCCACTGAAGTGTACTTTGTAGATGGATTATGTATTAAGAGCACTTTTGCTTAAACTCAGGGATTACTATGATTGGGTTCTGAATATCTTCCAAGAAGGGTGCTGAGAACAGTTTTTCTCTCTCTGGCTGCTTGGCAGACTTATGTGACATGTGTGGACGTGTAAGACATTTTGTTCTTTTCCCACCTATTCCTTACTTGTGGGATTTCTTGGAATTGGCTCCGTCGGGGCTCTCGCCGCAGTCGTAGGCCTGAATGGTGAAGGTGTGCTCCTTCTGTACTTCGCAGTCCACTGGTTCCTTGGCACGAATAAGGCCCTCGCCCGTTGACTTATCCAAGATCACCGCCTCGAAGGGCACCCCCTGTCCGTGCACCCGGAACCCGCAGATCTCTCCTAGTGTGGAAGAGGGGAAAAGATATAGAAAGGGGTCAATCCTTTTACCTTGATGGTTCCCTGAAACAGAAAGGACTCCTGTCTGACTCCATTTTGAAAAACCTATTGCATTGTGAATGATCTGAGATGCCATTGTAAACATGAAAGCTAAAGTTTCTTTAGCCCCCAACTAGATCACTCATGGATGGTGCCCCTGCAGACCCTGAGATCAGAAAGCCTGGCATGCCAACAATAATGTCTTGGGGCGACAATACAGATGCACAGTGCAAAGGGTGTCCTAAAGTCCTGGTTTGCAGATTTCTATAAAGCAAATAGACATCTTTTCACCAGCTCTATTTCATGTTATCTTATATTGTGGTACTTGGCATTTGTGTAGGGCACATGCTGCCATTGGTTTGGACTGGTAACAAAAAGGGCATTTACGCATGAGTCGAGGGTATCCTGCAGACCACATTGTGATCAGTGAGGAGCCACCTCCCTTCTCTGTGTCAGTCATTCCATATGATTTTGTGTCTGCCATTTTATCTCTTTTTATGTATGTTTTTTTTATTTTTTTTTTATAAAGTTTTATATAGATGTATGTTATTTCCTTTGCAGGTGTTTGTGTCTGTTGCACTTCTCTTTGTGTCTGCTGTTTCTATTATCTGTGTTTGTCTTACATTCCCAGGGTCTGCTTCAGTGTTTTTTTCCATCTCTGTGTCTCTCTTTGTCTTACTTTCTCAGTCTCTGTGTTAATGTTTTGCCATTTCTGTGTCTGTGTTTGTGTCTTCCCTTCACATTGTCTGTGTTTAAGTTTTGTTGTTTCATCCCTGGATTTTGTTTGAGTCTTTCATTCCCAGTGTCTGTGTTGGTGTCTTTTTTCGATTGTTATGGTTCTGTGCTGTGTTCCCAATACATATGTCTCTTCCTCCCAGTGTCTGTATTTCTCTCTTCAGGTGTCTTCATTCCCTGTTATCTACTGGTCCCAGCTTGTCCAAATCCTGCTATATCCCTCTCCTGTTGTCTCCAAGTCCCAGAGTTTCAGGTACCTCCAAGTTTCAATCACTAAAGTTACCATGTCTCTCTGTCATGGTGGTCTGTTTCTCTACCCCAGTGCCCATCAATTTCTAGATTTCACTATCCCTGTGCCTTCAATTCCCACTGTCTTCCTGATCACATTGCCTCTCATCGACTGTATCTGTGCTGCAATCTACCTGCATCTCTCTGCATTCCTATATCTGTGTCTCCAAATAACCATGTCACTGTGTATGTGTCTGCCTAACCTACAGATGCGTCTCTCCATCATCGTAACAGTGACTCCTCGTCACCATATCTGTCTATCTTCATCACCATACCTGTCTCCTCATCACCATACCTGTGTCTTCTCGTCACCATACCTGTGTCTCCTCGTCACCATATCTGTGACTTCTCGTCACCATGAGGTTCCGTGACGATTTTGTCCGTGTTTTTAACATTGTCGTAAATACATAATTTTGGTATCAGTGAACCGCAAATGATCCATTTAGTATATCCTGGTGTTTTCGCTATGCTACGAGCAGGAGCACTCCAGTTACAAACACATTTCTGTTCTACCCATGGCATCCATCTTAGAACACGGAAGCCATTTTGTATTCCTTGCCCTCACATAGTCAATGGACACGCAATGACCTCTTTTTCATCTAAGGACACGTAGGCTTTACCCGGCAATCCACCTTGCAAGGGACACGTGCACCTTAGGCCAGCAACGCTGTGGCAGCATGACTCGGCAAGAACTGCCTCCCCAGCCTGAGGCCAGTCCTGCTATACTGGTTCTTGTGTTCGTTGGCCTGATCATGATTAGGCGGCCGAAGCTGGTAACCATGCCCATTTACGACCCACAAACATCTCTTATCCTGTCTTTCTATCTTCTACACCTGGCTCTGCTCCTTTCCTTCTGGGCCTTTATTAGGGGGAGGTAACGAAATTTACGATGAGGCGGTCCGGGTCTTGAATGAGAAATTGACATGGGATTATGATGGAATAGTGGGAACCCCTCATTCGTAATGTTTTGACATCAGATACTGTTGACGATTCCTGTGCAACACCAAATATTTATTGTTTAAGACACGAATGTTTAGAACTGTGGTAACATGTAAAGAATTTGCCCCGAGCAGAATATTCAGTATATAAGGAACAACCCTCTTTGTACAAATCGAACAGGCTCCTAGACACTGCCCCTGTGCAGTTTCTGTGATTTCTGTGTCCCTGCAGTAATAAACCTTTGGTCTTTGACGCCACCATCGAGAAGCCCGTGTTTCTGTTTGTTTGTGCACCGAGACAGGTTGAACTCCGGGGTCTTCGGGTGTTGTCCCTGACACCTCTGGACGGAACCAAAAAGTCCAGAACTCCAATTGGCGCCCAACGTGGGGCGACGTCATTCGGTACCGGTCCAAAAGCCTGAAGAGTTCGAGGAGCTTCGTGTGAAGATTTCAAAGGGAGGCGCCCCACTTCATCGATCCCGGCATATCGCAAAAGTGGCCCGACGTTCTCTTCCACGAGGGTTCCCGTTCAGACGGCTGCAGTGGTCCGTTGCCTTGACCGTCGCCCTGTCTTGGACCCGAGGTGCAGTCCTTAGTACGGCGAGACGTGACGGGTTTCTCCTTGGTGACGTCTTCAGTGCCTCAGTTAAGTATTTTGTGAGGGTTGCTCCTGTTTGGATAATCCTTTTAGTTCTCAGTTCAGTTCAGTTCTGTAAGATTATCACTGGTTATTCTGGTTACGATAATCATTCTGTTCAGTTCGGGTATCGATACATTTGTCAGTTCTGGTAGGCCTAAGTTCTTGGTTCAAGTGCGCACCCTTTTGTTTGTATTTTGTCTGTTCTGTGTTCCGGATTATAAAATGGTAAGTCGGAAAAATTGTATGTTGTCTTGTTTTAGTTGCAACAGTGATTCCCAGTTAGAGGACTCGTGTTTGGTTCCTCCGATTGGAACTCCTCTTTATGATCTATATTGCAAATTTGGTGTGGGCCCTATCTCTTAAAACGAGGTATGGATCCACTATACAGAGAAAGATGGTGTCCTTAGTTGGCCACTACATGGTAGTTTTGAACCTGAAGTTCTCGATAATCTAGAAAGAAGGTTGTTTAAGAAGAAAGCCCGGCCGGCAATGTTTGATTCTTTCCGTTATTGGCGAAAAGAATCTAAACAGAGAGAAATTAAAAAGTTGAAGAAGGAACAGAAAGAGCAAGAGTTGACTTTAGAACAGTCTGCTAAGTAGCTGCAACTCAACGAGTCTGAAAAAGCGATGGAGGTGGCCAATAGAGAGCGTAATTTAGCGATAGACAAGTGCTATCCTGCTTTGCCATCGAGTACGGCTAAGATAGTAGAAGACCCTGAAAAGGATCCCCTGTTGTCTTACTTGTTACGATCACTCCCACCGTATGCACAGGGTGCTACGGCTCCACCTATACCGAATGTTCAATTACCGGTTGCTGGACAACCTGGTGTCCCTGTTCCCGCTCCCCTGAATCAAGTTCCTGTACCTCCTGTGGTCAATATTAATGTTCCTTCGACAACCCCTCTTCCAGGGTTGCCGGTTTCTTTACCTATGCCTGTGTCGCTCACACCTGCTAGTTCACAAGCTATTTTGCCTGCTACTCCTACTGTTCCTAATCTATCTGTTCCAACTGCTACTCTATTTACTGCCTCTGCTAATATTATGACTCCACTTTCTGTTCGTCGGAGAATCACTGATTCTGTCTCCAATATTCTATCTCCCTTCTATAAAACTCTGATTAAGACTCCTACCTCTGACTCTGTGCAGAGGCGTAGCCAGCTTCCCAGTACTGAAGAAAGAGGAATATTAGATTCCACTGCTCCTAGATGGGTTTCAAAAGTTGGAAGATATAATTTACAAGATGTATTAGATACATTTATGCAATGGAATGAACCGACACAACGATATGTGTTCGATGAAATGTGTTTCCTTCTACGTGAGGAATTGGAAGAGGATGACCCTGAATCAAATCTAGGAGAATTAATTAATGTTCAGAAAGAGTTTGCTGCAGGTATGATAGTCGGTCAAAATATAAAAGAAGCGATGGAACTGATTTTAAGTTATAGGAATGACCCATCCCTTCGTTCACCGAGAGAGTTAGAGAAACGTAGTACGAAACAAAATCGTCAATACCCAATGAGAGAGGTTCCACCAATTTGGCGTGAAGCTATGCAAGCTAACGCAAACCTTGGTATTGCAGCCGCTCCGGCCCAATTCCAGAGAGTATGGATACATATTCCATGGAAGCGAGCTGAAGTATTAGCAGTGAAACAGGCCTTGCCAGATCCGCGTAAAAATCCTGCAGGGTACTACAAAGAGTTGGCTCAAACAGTTGACGCTTGTGTATTGAATCTTGCTGACATAGATCTGCTATTTGGTAATATAGTACCGCAACCAATTTGGGCTAAAATTCGTAAAGAGAATCATCCAGTTGCCCTAGGTGGTGACTGGGCAGCTATAATTGCAGCGGATGGTCAACAAATAGGTGGTTCAAAACCTGAACCCTTAATTGCTAATTTGCCTGGTAGAATAATAGATTTAATGAAAACCTTGATGCCAGCATTGCGCGTTAACTGGGACAAATTTTCCGCGTGCAAACAAAAGAAAGACGAAAGCGTCTCCGACTTTTTCACACGATTCGAGGAGACTTTCGTGGATCATAGTGGTCAGGATATGAGCACAGAAGGAGGCCAGAGATTATTTGTTGATAAATTTGTGCACAATTTGTTGCCAGAACTTAGTGGTAAATTAAAAAATTCTGAAAGTGCGTGGGCTGTCTCTACGACTGCGCAAATACTTGCGACTGCCCAGTACTATGAAAATAGGGATAAAGAAGAGAAGGAAAAATCAGATAAAAAGACGAAAGATTTAAAAACTAAAGTACTTTTACAGCAAGCTTATCCGCCTCGCACGAATCAGACTAGTACACAGCAAGGGTCATATCAAAGAACGGATTATAATTTTCAAAGGCCACAGTACCAATGGAATCAATGTGCTTATTGCAAAATGGAAGGTCATTACAAGAATGAGTGTCCAGTTCGAACGCAAAATAATACTGCGGCAGCTCAGAGAGGTCGTGGTAGTTCTATGCAAAACTCTAGAGGTCGAGGACGAGGTGCTATGCCTCCACAGACGAGTGATCGCCCTTCTAATTATTTCGATCAACGAAATGGACAATCTGCTCAACCGAATAGGTCTCAACAGTATTATGTTGAAGATTACTATGAAGCTAGTGAGGAAGGTCAGCAAAGTGAGTACTAGGACAGCCATGGACAAAGAGAGGGAGTAGTATCAGTTCCAGTAGATCAGAGTGGGCCTTATGTCGCAGTAGCAACATCAGGTATAGTCGAACCGTTTCTGTTGGATACTGGTGCAGCAAAAAGTTCTATCATACATGCAAAACTCCCTGGCGCACCTTTGTCTGGCTCAACAAACGTTTCAGTAGGTTTTTCGGGCGCCCCTGTTCATAACCCTGTTTCTGGTCCTTTGTCTATTTCTGTTGGACCCTGTCAATTGAAAGCACCCCTGATTTTGACGACAGGTTGTAACGAAAATCTGCTTGGTTTAGACTTGTTAAAACGCCTGTACGCGACATTGTACTGTTCTCCAGCAGGAGTACAGCTTACGTTGGGTAAAAGAATAATCTCTCCGATGTACTTGTCGATGGATGCGCTCCCACCAGAGCTGCGTTCACTCCCTGATACTCTTTGGGCGACTGGTCCTAATGATGTAGGTCTATTGGAAATTCCACCCTATGTAGTAACTTTGAAAGCAAATGTCAAACTTCCACGAATTCCACAATACAGAATCTCTAGTGAAGGTGAGCGTGCGCTCCTACTGATAGTGCATGATCTGATTGAGAAAGACGTAATAGAAGAAACTAGAGGTAATGTCTGTAATAGTCCTGTACTGCCTATTTTGAAACGAACTGACCCTACAAAACCTCCAGTATATAGGTTTGTAATTGATCTTAGAGAGGTTAATAAAATTGTGATCCCACAGTTTCCTGTGGTTCCAGACATTACTGCATTGTTAACGTTGATTCCTGCTACAGCAGCATGGTTTTCGGTTGTCGACTTGAAAAATGCCTTTTTCAGCATTCCGATAGCCAAAGAAAGCAGAGATATCTTCGGTTTCTCTCTAGGAGGACGAAGCTTCAGGTTTAAACGCGCTCCACAAGGCTATTGTGAAAGCCCATCCATTTACAGTCAAGCATTAAAAAGCCAGTTAGATTCCTTCGTACTTCCTCCTGGTTCTGCTTTAATACAATATGTTGATGATCTTCTAGTGGCTGCTGATGACAAGGAAACTTGCAAAACAGCTACGATTTCTTTATTGCATCATTTGTCAAATTTGAATCACAAGGTGTCACCTTCAAAAATGCAATACTGCTGCCAAGAAGTGACCTACCTAGGTCATCTCTTGTCAAAGGAGGGAAGGAAGTTGACCCCAGAGAGAATAAAGGCAATTACACAGATGAATGTTCCTAGCACGCAGAGAGAAGTACGTGCCTTTTTAGGTATTACCTCATATTGTAGGCAATGGATCTCAAATTTTTCTCTTTTAGCAAAACCATTGGTAGCCTTGACTGGGAAAGGTGTTCCGAGTCCGGTACCATGGTCTGCTGAATGTCAGCAGAGTTTTTCTGAATTGCAAAATGCACTGTGTTCAGCACCTGTATTGGGTACACCCGACTACAGTAAGCCATTCACGCTCTATGTCCACGAGAGAGAAGGTTGTGCATTGAGTGTTTTGACGCAGAAATTTGGTGATAAACAACGCCCTTGTGCGTATTTTTCATCAACATTAGATCCAGTAGCTAGAGCGTTGCCTAGTTGCTTGAGAGCTACAGCCGCAGCTGCAGCTTCCATTCGACAATCTGCTGGTTTAGTAATGAACAACATGCTAGTGGTTATGGTTCCTCATGCGGTGGATACACTCATGAACCGAACCAAGACGCAACACCTTACCAGTGCTAGATTATCAGGTTATGAACTGACACTGTTAGCTAGTCATATTCAGATCAAAAGATGCAATGTATTGAATCCAGCAACATTGTTGCCGACTAGCCAAGAGTCGAGTGATTCCGAACCACACGACTGTTATTTCAAAACTGAGGAAGAAACAAAAGGACGAATTGATCTAAAAGACACTCCGTTATCAGATCCAGATGGAACGTTGTATGTTGATGGGTCTTGCTTCAAATTAGAGAATGGTGATGTGACTGCTGCTTATGCAGTAACGACTTTGAGTACGATTGTGGAGACTGCAAGAGTGAGTCAGAATTCTGCCCAGGCTGCAGAATTGATCGCGCTAACAAGAGCGTGCGTTTTAGCTAAGGGAAAGAGAGTGAATGTGTTCACAGATAGTCAGTACGCGTTCGGCGTGGCCCATAGTTTTGGCCGCTTGTGGAAAGAGAGAGGTTTCATTACGTCCCATGGGACTAAGATTCAACATGGCCAGCTAGTTAATGACCTGTTGGAATCTCTAACCTTGCCGACTGAAGTTGCGATTGTGAAATGCAGTGCTCATAAAGCAATCACGGATGATGTTGGTCGTGGAAATGCTTTTGCTGATGAGACTGCAAAACAGACAGCTAGAAATATGATGAGTAGAATGTATGTTGCAACGTCTGCAAGATGGATTTCTGAGTCTGGAATGTGTGAAACACAGTGGAAAGCGTGAAAGAAATTCAGAAAGAGGCGACTGAGGAGGAAAAACTTGCATGGAAAGAGAGCACGGGTAAAATGGACTCGAGTGGGTGTTGGATTGACTTGTCGGAACAACAGCGTTGGATGTTGCCTGATGCGTATGTGCTTGCAGTAGTGACGATGGCACATGGAACAGCACACATCAGTTCAAAAGGGATTTGTAAGATGTTGGCTCCGGTCTGGAAGAATGATGGGATTAGTAAGTGTGCAGAGAGAGTGGTGAGAAATTGTATGGTATGCTTGATGCATAATCCTGGCAAGGGAATCCCCACACCTGCAGGTCACTTCGCTCCTCCTTCCTGCCCCTTCGAAGTGATCCAGCTAGACTTCATTCACATGGATCGTTGTAATAATCTGAAATACGTCCTAGTGGTAGTTTGTGCTTTCTCCAGATGGATCGAAGCATACCCGCTAAAGGACAATACTGCCTTATCCACTGCCAAAATTCTTCTTAAAGAATACTTCCCCAGATACGGAATGCCACGGATTGTATGGTCAGATAACGGAAGTGAGTTCGTAGGGAAAGTTATGCAGAGTGTGTGTGCCGGCCTAGGGATTAGACAGAAGTTTCATAGTGCGAATCATCCCCAGTCCGCGGGTTTAGTCGAGGGTTACAATGGCACCCTTAAACTGAAACTTGCTAAAATACAAGCATCCACGGGTTTGTCCTGGCCAGACGCACTGCCTTTGGCTTTGCTATCAACAAGAGCAACTGTACATTCTAGAGTAGGGCTTAGTCCATATGAAATAGTTTTCGGTCGTCCTGCAAATGTTTGGGGGGTACCTAGACCAAAAGAATTCAAGCAGCTGGAATACCCAATGTTAATTGATTACCTTTTCGACTTGACTGCTAAATTGAGTCTTATTCACCAACAGGTTTTCGATACATTGCCAAAGCCACCGGAGAGTCCAGGCCATCAGCTGAAACCGGGTGACCAGGTGGTTATTAGAAATTTTGCAAGAACGAAAAATCTTCAACCCAGATTCATTGGCCCTTTCCAAGTCCTACTAGCAACGAGAACTGCTATTCGTGTGGCCGGAAGGAAGAACTGGATCCATACGACACATGTCAAACGTGTGCCTCTGCCACTTCCTTACGACAACTGGGTAAAGAAAGGAATCGGTACCTCTGAAACGGAACAAGTCCCCAGGTTCATACCTTTCAGCGATGCAGAACTGATCACTGATTCACCAAATTCTGACTCTCCTCTTGAAACTGCTCTTTTGAACCCTGAACATTTGTCATCCGCACCCAACGAACATTTGCCATCTGCACCAAAAGAACATTTGTCATCTGAAAACGTGAACATTGCAACGTCGGCTGAAGATACACTGTTTCCAGATCAGACAGCTCCTGCAAAACTGAGATACAACTTACGTTCTCGCAATATGGACAAATAAAGCAGGAAACTGCCTATTTTCACATTTGAATTTTCTGATACATTGCCTCCAGCCAGGAAGTTTGCTATTATTTTGTTGTTTTAAATTTTGCCTTGCCGTCTGGGTAGCCGTAGGGTTGTGGCTGTGTGCCTAGTTGAATCTGCGAGGGTCAGACACAAGGTCGATCTTTCTGTTAGTTCTGGGAACTCCCAGGGCCGATAGAGGCATTTTCATCTACGTACACATCATCAGTGGTCGCGAACGGTCGTAGAAGATGGAGCTTCCTGAGCTGCAACGAGAAAATGTAATTTATGTTCGCAGAAATAGACTGTACAGAATACTTCACAGCAAATGCTTTCTAATGCAATGTGCAGTAACATTTTTAATTGTTTTGATAACGTTGGTGGGTGGAATCATCTTTGGTGTACATTTGATTTTCATGCCGGTAACTACAGTACCTCCCCTTGATCCTACTACTTCTACGGTTTCTTCTATGCATTCTTTTCACTCATTCCCTGAACACGAACAAGCTCGACGCTCAGAATTTATTAACAATACATTTGTACAGCTCTTGCATCAACACCAACTGGTAGTTAACACAACAGACTGCTGGGTGTGTGGCCTGATACCCCACACTATGGATAAAGGCATCCCCTATCTGGTCTTGCCTTTTAGCTATAATGGATCATTTCAGGCCTTTCAGACCATTTTTTCCTATGCCCTTGAGACCTATCCTCCGCGTCCACCACGGTCCACTAAATACAACTCAGCCAACAAAGCTTTAGTCCAGGGAATTATTGACATGATTAAAGACGTCAATAATACTCCATCTTACCCTAGAGATGAATTACGAGTGTATTTGAGTTGGAACTCTACAGAGTATCGCCTTAGTTTGGGAGAAAGCAAGCGTAAAAGCTCAGCTAGGGAGGAGTGAGTGCGTTGAGACCTACGTATTTCCGTCTAACTCCTCCCCTGCCTTCCTTACTGCTAGGGGTACTTACTTCATCTGTCAAGACAGAGCGTATACATGGCTGCCTGCTGACTTCTCAGGTTCATGTTATATTGCTCGATTGTTACCTCCGACATACACTGCTTCTTCAGATTATCACAAGACCAGGGTAGCAAGAGGTGTCTTCAGCAAGGAAGATACCGCTGGTCAGGAAGCTGGAGACTTCTTCAAAGGTTTCCTTCCGTTTTGGGGGCCTATGGCCAATAGTAGAAATCTACGTCAACTAACACGGGTAGTTGAATCTACTATTACAGAAACTGCTGGTGCCCTTAGTAACTTAACAGCTGAGCTTCAGGCGGATCGTCTCATGACGTTGCAGAACCGAATGGTTCTAGACGTAATACTTGCAGATCGAGGTGGGGTATGCAGAATGATCCAATCGAGCTGCTGTGTCTTTATTCCAAATAATGCTCCAACAGTCTATGAAGCGATCTCTAAGCTACACAAGATTTCCGACTCCATACACGTAGACAAGGGAAACTGGTCCTTCATGGAGTGGTTTTGGACTCTGGTATCAGCGTGGGGATGGAAGGTTCTGATGGTCATTGGTGTCATCCTAGTATTTCTGTTCTCGTGCTGCCTTATTATCCAATGTGGTCCCGCTTTGTGTAGTCTTTGTGCTGCAACCTGTTTCAGAAAACCACCTGCATTAGGAGAAAAGACACGAGACAGGATGATGATGCAACAACATGTCACTGACCTAATGAGCATAGAGTTAGATTCTGACATAGACTGAGTAATTGCCTATGTAAGGGCAAAAGGAGGGTCTGAGGTTCCGTGACGATTTTGTTCGTGTTTTTAACATTGTCGTAAATACATAATTTTGGTATCAGTGAACCGCAAATGATCCATTTAGTATATCCTGGTGTTTTCGCTATGCTACGAGCAGGAGCACTCCAGTTACAAACACATTTCTGTTCTACCCATGGCATCCATCTTAGAACACGGAAGCCATTTTGTATTCCTTGCCCTCACATAGTCAATGGACACGCAATGACCTCTTTTTCATCTAAGGACACGTAGGCTTTACCCGGCAATCCACCTTGCAAGGGACACGTGCACCTTAGGCCAGCAACGCTGTGGCAGCATGACTCGGCAAGAACTGCCTCCCCAGCCTGAGGCCAGTCCTGCTATACTGGTTCTTGTGTTCGTTGGCCTGATCATGATTAGGCGGCCGAAGCTGGTAACCATGCCCATTTACGACCCACAAACATCTCTTATCCTGTCTTTCTATCTTCTACACCTGGCTCTGCTCCTTTCCTTCTGGGCCTTTATTAGGGGGAGGTAACGAAATTTACGATGAGGCGGTCCGGGTCTTGAATGAGAAATTGACATGGGATTATGATGGAATAGTGGGAACCCCTCATTCGTAATGTTTTGACATCAGATACTGTTGACGATTCCTGTGCAACACCAAATATTTATTGTTTAAGACACGAATGTTTAGAACTGTGGTAACATGTAAAGAATTTGCCCCGAGCAGAATATTCAGTATATAAGGAACAACCCTCTTTGTACAAATCGAACAGGCTCCTAGACACTGCCCCTGTGCAGTTTCTGTGATTTCTGTGTCCCTGCAGTAATAAACCTTTGGTCTTTGACGCCACCATCGAGAAGCCCGTGTTTCTGTTTGTTTGTGCACCGAGACAGGTTGAACTCCGGGGTCTTCGGGTGTTGTCCCTGACACCTCTGGATGGAACCAAAAAGTCCAGAACTCCAACCATACCGTTCTCTCCTCGTCACCATATCTGTGACTTCTCATCACCATATCTGTGTCACCTCGTCACCATATCTGTGACTTCTCGTCACCATATCTGTGTCATCTCGTCACCATATCTGTGACTTCTCGTTACCATATCTGTGTCTCCTCATCACCATATCTGTGACTTCTCGTCACCATATCTGTGTCTCCTCATCACCATATCTGTGACTTCTCGTCACCATATCTGTGTCACCTCGTCACCATATCTGTGACTCTCGTCAGCATATCTGTGTCTCCTCATCACCATATCTGTGACTTCTCGTCACCATATCTGTGTCACCTCGTCACCATATCTGTGACTCTCGTCACCATATCTGTGTCTCCTCATCACCATATCTGTGACTTCTCGTCACCATATCTGTGTCTCCTCATCACCATATCTGTGACTTCTCGTCACCATATCTGTGTCACCTCGTCACCATATCTGTGACTCTCGTCACCATATCTGTGTCTCCTCATCACCATATCTGTGACTTCTCGTCACCATACCTTTCTCTCCTCGTCACCATATCTGTGACTTCTCGTCACCATATCTGTGTCTCCTCATCACCATATCTGTGACTTCTCGTCACCATATCTGTGCCACCTCGTCACCATATCTGTGACTCTCGTCACCATATCTGTGTCTCCTCATCACCATATCTGTGACTTCTCGTCACCATACCTTTCTCTCCTCGTCACTATATCTGTGACTTCTCGTCACCATATCTGGGTCTCCTCATCACCTTCTCGCCACCATATCTGTGTCACCTTGTCACTATTTCTGTGACTTCTCGTCACCATATCTGTGACTTCTCGTCACCATATATGTGTCACCTCGTCACCATATCTGTGACTTCTCGTCACCATACCTTTCTCTCCTCGTCACTATATCTGTGACTTCTCGTCACCATATCTGTGTCTCCTCATCACCTTCTCTCCACCATATCTGTGTCACCTCGTCACTATTTCTGTGACTTCTCGTCACCATATCTGTGACTTCTCGTCACCATATCTGTGTCACCTCGTCACCATATCTGTGACTCTTGTCACCATATCTGTGTCTCCTCATCACCATATCTGTGACTTCTCGTCACCATATCTGTGTCTCCTCATCACCATATCTGTGACTTCTCGTCACCATATCTGTGTCACCTCGTCACCATATCTGTGACTCTCGTCACCATATCTGTGTCTCCTCATCACCATATCTGTGACTTCTCGTCACCATACCTTTCTCTCCTCGTCACCATATCTGTGACTTCTCGTCACCATATCTGTGTCTCCTCATCACCATATCTGTGACTCTCGTCACCATATCTGTGTCTCCTCATCACCATATCTGTGACTTCTCGTCACCATATCTGTGCCACCTCGTCACCATATCTGTGACTCTCGTCACCATATCTGTGTCTCCTCATCACCATATCTGTGACTTCTCGTCACCATACCTTTCTCTCCTCGTCACTATATCTGTGACTTCTCGTCACAATATCTGTGTCTCCTCATCACCTTCTCGCCACCATATCTGTGTCACCTCGTCACTATTTCTGTGACTTCTCGTCACCATATCTGTGACTTCTCGTCACCATATATGTGTCACCTCGTCACCATTTCTGTGACTTCTCGTCACCAAATCTGTGTCACCTCGTCACCATATCTGTGCCTCTGCATCACTAAATCTGCGTCTCCTCCTGGCCATATCTGCGACTCCTCATCACCATGTTCAGATATTCTGAGGCATTGCCATAAAGCGCTTTACATGTGAGAGAGAGCGCCTTAAACCAAATACGAGATGTGAGAGGCAACCGATGCAATTCCCTATGAGCATCCAAAGTATATTGATGTGCTCTGAAGCACCTGCAGCTTATTAACATTCATCTTGGTGGTTTCTGCCAGTAGTGCATTGCCATAATCAACCTAGGACCATAGCTCCTCATCCCAGATTCAGCCAGGCCCAGTACCTCGTCGTCCAAACCTCTGCCTGTCCAACATCTCTCTGACTCAGTGTCTTTCTTTCTCAAGTCTTCCCATCTGGTATCTTCTTGCCTCTGTAAGACTAGTTCTATCCTATTTTCCCTGTTCCAGTCATTGACCACCCTAGGGTCTTTATCATCCTCTTCTGCTGCCCATGTTTCCCTGTTGCTGTATTTGCTTGTTCTCGGTGACCGATTTTCCTTACCCCACTGTCCTGTTTCTTTGTCGCTTTTCCCTAGTTGTATCATCCACATTCTCAGTCTAAATGTGATTTTAACGACTCGCAATTGGCGACTCGCAAACTCTATTTTTCGAGTTGCTAATAGGTTACCGACTTGCAAAATAGGGTTGGTACATAGAAAAATGCATTTTACCGGTTGCAAGCAGTCCATCCGGTAAAATATGTCGTACATCTGGCCCTAGTGTTTTTGTCCAAGTGTCTATATTCTACTATTCTTGCTTCCTTGTCCCAGTGTCAGTTTCCCTAACCAGTGACTTGGTTTCCATGCCTCTGTTACCCTGACTTGGGGTCTGCGCTACTAGGTGTGGGTGCAGCAGACTTTGTTGCTGTTGGTGCGGGTGTAATGCAGGCGTGAGTGCTGTTAATGCAAGGAGACATACTGCAGTTCCCGAGGCCCAGACCTGCAGCAGCTACCCGCTGCTCATGCACCTCGACATACAGGTCGTACAGTCCTTCCTGAGAATTAGACCCTGAAGGCCTGTTTACCCCAGAGTACACATAGCACAGAAATGTGCCCCTTTCCCCACAATGCACATTATACAGCTTATCCTGAGACACAGAGTGGCAGATAACACAGTGGGCCCGATTCACAGAACTAACTTAAGACAAAATCCTAAACTTACTACCATTTTGGTATTCACAGAAGGCACTTACTCATTTCGGTATTCACAGAAGGCACTTACTCATTTCGGTATTCACAGAAGGCACTTACTCATTTCGGTATTCACAGAAGTTAGGAGTCCTAACTTTAGGACTCCTAAATCCCTTCTGTGAATACTGAAAGTCTTAAAGTTAGGATTTTTCTCAGTTTAGTAGTAGTAAAGTTAGGACTCCTAACTTTAGGACTCCTAAATGCCTTCTGTGAATACCGAAAGTCTTAAAGTTAGGATTATTCTCAGTTTAGGAGTAGTAAAGTTAGGACTCCTAACATCAGGACTCCTAAACTGAGAAAAATTCCTAACTTTAAGACTTTTGGTATTCACAGAAGGCATTTAGGAGTCCTAAAGTTAGGAGTCCTAACTTCTGTGAATACCGAAATGAGTAAGTGCCTTCTGTGAATACCGAAATGAGGAAGTGCCTTCTGTGAATACCAAATTGGTTGTAAGTTTAGGATTTTGTCTTAAGTTAGTTCTGTGAATCGGACCCCTTGACTCTAGAGGGGCAGTCCCCGAGTGCTCCCCCCAGCCAAAGACATGCAGGTGAGAGTCCTGAGACTGGAGGTCAGGCCCTAAGCAGGCCACCCTTCCCCACTCCGCTGACCCCTTGCCTGCACAGTACCTGCGTAGTGCACAGGCGCGTCCTTGTCGAGCGCAAAGAGCGGCGGGTTCAGCAGCACGGTGTTGTCGTTTTCCATGATGATGCCCTGGTACTCCGCCTCGATCCATGGCTTGTGTTTGTTAGCTGCACAACAGAAATGGAAGAAAGACTTGGCTGGTCAGTATCAGGCAGATGCCTTCTCCACCAAATGCACCGCCTCACAGTGGACAAAATCCCCCTTCTATGCAAGCACTTATCGACTGACCCAATGACCCTCACAGGCAGAGGCGTGGCCTCTGTATCATATGCGTTGACCAAAGGCCTACAGGCATTACTTTACTGCCTGTAATCAACAAGTCTGTGGTACCTATATTAAATGGTACCCTAAGGCTGATTTGTGTTGTTTTACCCTTTACTCACAGAGAGTTCCTTGAACTTAACGTCCTCAAACCCCCCTGCAACAATGTAGACTTTTGAAACACAACGAGAGAATAGCAGCTGTTTAAATCACCAATGCCCTTTACTTCAGTATAGGTCTGAACACAGGGTTTCGCTTTAAAAGTAGGAAAAATAACAACAGTCTATGCAAGGATAATAGCAAAGGGACACAATAGTGCAAGGGCAGGTGTGTGAATTAAAGTGTAACAATAATTTATTATACTCGGTTACCACAAAAGTAGGAATAATTTGCCAAGGTTTATTACAAATCTGCCCTTTCCTATATCTTAATAGGGAAAGGTGTTCACAAAATGAGGAAAAATGCAGGAAATAGTGCAAATGTTCAGAAAACCAACTAAGTGGCTGCTCCAACCCAAACTATCTTAATTAATTCACTCGAGTGGAGATGCTCGGGCAGAGATGAAAAGGAACAGAGAGAGACAATGAAAGAAAATCTTCTTGAATGGCGTCTACTTGTCTTTCTAAGTTTGAGCTCTTCCTGAGTGCTCGAAGCAAAGAAACACTTGGTAGTGAGACACTAATCCAAAACAATACAAAGCACAGACCAGAAAAACAGAAAAACATCTAATATCAATAGGCCCAAATAGATACAATTAGTCTAAAATGTATTGCAAGTCAAGGCAAGACTTAAAATGTACCTCATCAAATATGGTTTAGTTATGTTTTTTAGATGTGCTTAAATCAGATGCATTTCTTTGGAGATACAGACCAAGGTTTGGAGAGACTTCGGGCCCGATTCTCAGAACTAACTGAAGACAAAATCCTAAACTTACTACTTTTGGCATTCACAGAGGGCATTTAGTAGTAGTAAAGTTAGGAATTTGTCTTAAGTTTGACTTAAGACAAACTTAAGACAGACTTAAGACAGACTTAAGGTAGGATTTTGTCTTAAGTCTGTCTTAAGTCTGTTTTAAGTCTGTCTTAAGTTTGTCTTAAGTCTCTCTTAAGTCTGTCTTAAGTCTTTCTTAAGTCTGTCTTAAGTTTGTCTTAAGTCAAACTTAAGGCAAAATCTTAACTTTATTACTACTAAATGCTTTCTGTGAATACCAAAAGTAGTAAGTTTAGGATTTTGTCTTAAGTTAGTTCTGTGAATCGACCCCTTCATTAATATTCTCTTTATTAAGCCCTAGGCAGACCAGTTTCAAAGCTGGGTAGTAAATTTCTGATGGGTTGTAGACAGAAACACCAAACCTCCACCCTACGCAGACACATACACAAAAGCACAGACACACACATCAATAAAGTAAAATATTAATAATGGCTGATAGCTGCAGCCATCTCAAGAGAAATGTAATAAGCACATGGAAACCGCCACACAAAGAGTGGAGGTGGCTGTGCAAGCTTTTAAAAGGGATGAGATGTCCCATGTGGGTCAACATATTGTAGATTAAATTAATTAAACTACACCCCCCACCCCAAGGATGAACATCTCTCTTAATTAAAAACCCTCTCCTGCTGGCTGTGGACTCTCCGGAGCTCATATACTGTTTTATTAAGTGCTGCACTGAGACCTCTCAAGAGGAAGCAAAGGAGGGGGGGGGTCCATTCCCAGCAGCATCCAAGGAAACCCTAGAAGGAAAGACTGTGCATATCCCCTAGCCTCTAAGGGGCAGATTTACAAGCCCCTATCGCCTCCACAATGTCACTTTCAATTACGTTGTGGCGGCGACAGGGGCTTTGCCTTATTTACAAGGCAGCGTTAAACCACTTAACATGGCTTAACGCTGCCTTGTAAATAAGGCACCTGTTCATGCTGTACTCAACATGAATCTAAGGGGAATATTTACAAGCCCCTATCGCCACCACAATGTCACTTTCAATTACGTTGTGGTGGCGACAGGGGCTTTGCCTTATTTACAAGGCAGCGTTAAACCACTTAACGTGGCTTAACGCTGCCTTGTAAATAAGGCACCTGTTCATGCTGTAGTCAGCATGAATCTAAGGGGAATATTTACAAGCCCCTATCGCCACCACAATGTCACTTTCAATTACATTGTGGTGGCGACAGGGGCTTTGCCTTATTTACAAGGCAGCGTTAAACCACTTAACGTGGCTTAACGCTGCCTTGTAAATAAGGCACCTGTTCATGCTGTACTCAGCATGAAAGGGGAGGGCAATGGGTATTGTGGTGAGTGTTCTACCGCAACACCCATTGATGTTCATGCTGCCCCCTATTTACAGGGGTGGCATAAATAGGAGGCAGGGAAAACCTGGTCTTAAACAGGTGAAACAAGGAGAAATGTTTTATCTCGTCTCGTTTTTTCTGTTTCCATGTGTGCTGCATTGTGCAACACACATAGAAACAGCAAATTGCCATTGATTGTTTATGTGCAGGAAGGTGACCCTTCTTGCTCATAAACAATCACAAAAAAATAAGTTTTGCAACTTCTACATGTGCTGCATTAAACAGCACACATACAAGTTACAAAACGTAATTTAAGATTGTTTATGTGCTGGAAGGGAGACCTTCAAAAGGAGACCTTCTGCACATAAGCAATATTCCCCTCAAAGCAGACACCCTTGCACTATGGTGTTAGGGTGCCTGTGTTGGCCGCTAAGTTTAGCGCCAGTGCAGGGGGAAACGCAGGGCTGCACCAAATTGTTGTAAATATGGTGCAGCCCTGCGTTTCTGAAGTGGTGGAGTGCATCGTTAAGCCAGGAATGATAATGCCGCACTCAGTCACTTCGTTCTATAGATGCCCCTACGTTCTGTGTCTATTGTCAGTGCTTAATTTGAGCCAGGGGTTGCCAGAGGGGCCCATCAGCACTCATTTTTGGGGACAGGCACTTATTTTGCTGTTTTGACATTTACCGAGAGCAAAAGGGAGAAAAACATAGAAAGAAGGAAAAGAAAGAGAGAGAAACCGTCACAAAGGAAGAAAGCAAGAACCAGCAGGAGTGAGATAAAGACTCAGGGCGTGTCTGGTGGTGGATTAAAGAGGCATAAGGCGTTTTGCAACTATGCAACTGTGGTCTTCAGAGCACTGACCTTTAATAGCGCCAGCAGCGCGCTTCTGCGCACAGCATCGGCATTCATTCTTTTGCAAATTAAGCACTGGTAATTCCCTGTATGTCAATACAACGCGGGCTTTTACCCCGCATGCCATTACAACGCGGGGATTACAACGAAAGTAGTTACAACGACTTACGCTGGAGGGCACTGGATAGTGGAATAGTTTAATTTTCTATTCCAACTCCAGCCCACGGTGACAGTAGGGAAGGTGTTGGATAGAAAATTAAACTATTACCTATCCAACAGCGCCCTCCAGCGAAAGTCGTTGTAACGACTTTCGTTGTAATCCCCGCGTTGTAATGGCAGTGCGGGGTAATCCCCGCGTTGTTATGGCTGTTCCCCACCAGACCAGATCAATCTGTGGGGCGCGACCCCAGGGGGGCCCAGGAGTCCTGGGAACGGGGTTGCTCATTTCCAGGCCTATCTTCTGCCTGGAATACAAAAAGGGCAACGCAATTGTCAAAATGCTTCAGCTGAAGTTAATTGAGTGTCATGTGCTGTAAAATGAAGAAGCCCAGCAGACAGCTAAAACAATCCTTCAAATCACCCTCCACACCAGGGTGCCTGTTTGCTGAATGAAATGCAAATGTGCACTAGGAGTTAATCTGCAAATTAAAGGGTGCTTGGGAGTGGTTCTTCTGGCTTTAATTGCTCAATCACTTCAAGCATTGTGATGGCAAAGATGCTTTGTGTTGTGGTTAGCAACTGGGCTGTGAAGTGTGTGCTTTTAATGATAACTGCATTTACACACCTGAGGAGGTGTTGAAGGGAAAGGTATGCAAAAAAATGTATTACTTATGGTCTGATATTACACAAATCTACATTTTGCAAGCTCCATTTTATCCTAAAACTCTTTGCACATTTTCTAGCTGTCTATATTATAATGGGTGTAATGCAAGTATAAAATAATGACTTGGGCCCGATTCACGGAATGAATTTAAGACTAAATCCCAAACTTACTCCTATTTGGTATTCACAGAATGCACTTACTACTTTCGGGATTCACAGAGTGAACTTACTACTTTCGGGATTCACAGAATGAACTTACTATTTTCGGTATTCACAGAATAGATTTAAGACTACTAACTTTACGTCCGCACTCGGGCCAGAAATTCCGGCCCGGAGGCGGAGCTTCTGGCTTGGGGGCGGAGCTTGCGGCCCAGAGGTGGAGATTTCAGCCATGGCTAAATCCCCACCTCCGAGCCGGAAGCTACGCCTCCAATTCACAAGCTCCGCCTCCGGGCCGCAAGCTCCGCCCCCAAGCCAGACGCACCGCCTCCGGGCCGGAATTTCTGGCCCGAGTGCGGACGTAAAGTTAGTAGTCTTAAATCTATTCTGTGAATACCGAAAGTAGTAAGTTCATTCTGTAAATACCAAATAGGAGTAAGTTTAGGATTTAGTCTTAAGTTCATTCTGTGAATCGGGCCCCAACACATTCACAGTGCTTTCTCTCATAGCACTAAAAATAACAATACACAAGACACTATTTTCAACTGCACCATCCAAATTTAATTCTGTGGCTCTCTGGTTACACACAGACCTATGCAGTGCATTAAATATTAGAGGTTTAATTATGTATTATATAGGGCATTTCCCACTGAGTAATAACTTTTTAAATTTATTTTTCATTTAAGCTACCCATTATTTATATGTAGCTACCTGATGGTGAAAGACCTAAAAAATGAACAAAATATTTTGGGTCTGATTTATGAGAGGCTTGCGCCGCTGGAGCGTCAGTTTCTTTGAAGCCTCGGTGGCGCAAGCATCTCAATCATATCTATGAGGTGAGGCAAAGTCACCCTGCATGGCTTTGCATGGCCTCATAGATATGGAGTTGGACAAAACAGCGCAAGTCGCTGCGTTGCCTTACTCTATGTCAAGTAGGTGTTCCATTGGCGTTGTAATGGGTGTTCCAACGGGAAACAACCTTTACAACGCAACTTTTACAACACACTACCATTACAACGCATTCATTACAACACAACATCTCTTACAACGCATGCCATTACAACGCAACCATTACCACACATGACACTACAACGCATACAATTACAACTCATGTCATTACAACGCATACCATTACAATGCATACCATTACAACACATACCATTACAACGCATAGTACCCTTACACTATCCAACACTTACCCTACTGTTGTACCCCCCTGGAGTTAGAATAGTAATTTTTACCCCTACGCTATCCAACACTTACCCTACTGTTGCACCCCCTGGAGTTAGAATAGTAATTTTTACCCCTACACTATCCAACACTTACCCTACTGTTGCACCCCCTGGAGTTAGAATAGCAATTTTTACCCCTACACTATCCAACACTTACCATACATGCAAAGTAATCTTATGCGTTGTAATGGTATACGTTGTAAAGGTAGTATGCGTTGTAATGGAATGCGTTGTAAAGGTAGTTTTTAAAAATTAGTTGTAATGGCATGCGTTGTAATGGAATGCGTTGTAATGGATGTTGCGTTGTAAAAAATGCGTTATAAAGGTATGCGTTGTAAAAGTATCATACATCCATTCCAACACAACGCCCATGGATTTTGACGCTGCCCCAGATTTACAAAACCATGTAAACCTGGGGCAGTGCCAAAACCTTACGCCTCCCCACAGCAGGCATAACGAAGAGAAATGTTTTCATTTCTCCTCGTTTTATCCTCTTTCCATGTGTGCTGCATTCTGCAGCACACATGGAAAGAGTAAAAACCCTCTCAGGATTGTTTTTGTGCCGGTAGATGCCCCTTGCTGCACAAAAACCATCCTGCCTATGTTGGCGCTAGGCAGCAATTTGTGCGCCAACGCCGGGGGAAAGGACAAGAATGCACCGTATTTCATAAATCAGGTGCTTTCCTACCCTTTCACATTGGCGTAGGGCAGCGCAACAAGAAGACTCGCGGCGCTGCCCTACGCCAATGCTTCATAAATGAGGCCCCTTGTTTTTAGCCACACCTTTGACCACGCCCCCAACCACTGACCTTTGGTTTGCTAAACACTGTTTAATTTATTTTCCAATGTATAAATGATTTGCTATGGGGTTTGGAGTCACTTATGGTTGTCGATAGTTGGCAATGATCAAGAGGCCTAAATTCTAGACATTTTTGTCAGGAGGGGGTCCTTATGCCTAAACGTTTTTGACAGGGGGGTCTCGGCATCAAAAAGTTTGAAGAACTCTGCACTCGACATAGAGGGGAGGGTAGAATGCACCTCTTTATAAGAGTTTAGGAGTACATTCAGGGCCAGAACCAATATGTACAATAATAAAAACCTCCACAAAACACAGTGGGAAGATAGTTTCCCTTGGATGGAGGCCTTCTTTTAGCCCTTCCCTCAGCACTTGGGCCAGGGGGTGTGTAAAATTCCTGGATCCATACATGGTGGTGAATGAGCAAACATCAACACAACAGCGATGCTGCGTATCGCCGCACAGTGCATTCCTTAACCTCTTCCATGCTCATGACGGCTCCCGGCCGTCATGAGTCACGGTGGGCGTGTGCTGATGACGGCCGGGAGCCGTCATGACCACGCCCGCTATCGGAATGTTCAGCACTGCGGCGTAATTCGCGCCGCAGTGATGAGGTTAAAGGTCCTCTCCAGCAGCAGGAGACCTTCCCCACCGAGTGAGTGTAACAGAAATGGATGTCACAAGAGACCTATGTGCATGCTCCAGATGCCTCGTTTTGGTAGTGTGCTACGCAGGACACGGGGTGGGCGGGATCATTATAGGTCTCCATTACCAACAGTAGTGTTCCTTGATAGGTCACACAGGGGTGTGAATTTGGCCAGGAGGATGGGTGGGCGAGCCAGAGGTTGTCTAGACCACAACAGTGTGTGAGGTTGGCTCAGACACACATGTAAGAGCGCCTGAATAGGAGGGAAGGCTCCAAGTGGTTTAGTTGTGATTGATCACCACAAGATCAATTTACAGTCACAATTACTCACTAGTCAATGAGTTAGAAAGCTCAGGGAAGGCTCCAAAGATCAGGAACGTCTTCAGTCCACTCCTGAACTTGAGATGCCTCTGTTCTTTCAGTTCCAGGCTTTCAGACCACTGCGATCCCAGGTTTTTCCCAGCCTTTTAGCTGAAAGAGACAGGTGTGATACGGTTATTATCAGATGCTGAGCTCATCTTGCAGGAAGGCTTGCAGTTGTGGATATATTGAGACGGGGTATCTCAGTCCCCCAGATCACAGGCCACCGTGGGTGATGCAAACCACCTTGAAGATTAATGTTAGGCCTGAGTGGAACTCTGCAAAGTGACAAAAAACTCCACCACGCTACGTAGAGTTCCGCAAGCCTAGGAAGTGTGTTAGGTCACGCCGCTTGCGCTGATTTTTAGCGCCAGATGTTTGTCCTGCACTGGAAAATCAGCATGAACAGCACCATGCGCAGCGCAAGAGGGCGCTGCTTCTTTCTATCGCTTGAGCAAATATTCTATTCGAGCGACAGCTTCCTGAAAGGGAACGGAAACTTTCTCAACGCAAGCGGTAGCAGCCATCCGCGACCGCCCGCGTTGAGAAAACTCGCCGGGAGGTGGTCTGGAGTAAGATTTTCCTCGCAGGCGCTCAGCACCTTAACATTGGTGAGCGCGAGTGAGGAAAAAACTCTGCTCTGCTTTGCGGAGTGGAGTTTTTCAGAACTCCGCATGCTATGCGGAGCGTGGAGTAGGAAAAACTCTGCAAACTCTGCAAGTGGAGCGGAATTTCATGCCCAGGCCTAATTAATGTCTGAGCTAGACACAGTCAATTTAAGGTTTGAAGGCCCGGGTGATATACTCTTCTATGTCACACCTAGGACTAGCCTTGGTGTTGGGTTGGTACCTGGTGAAACTGGTGTAACCACTTCTGGAGACCTCTGATCATTGTGATACCATAACTGTGGTGTCACAGTAGCAGTCAGAGACAAGGTCCACTTTGTGATGAAAGCACAATATTGACATGAATTTGAGAAGCACCTTAAGGAGTAGGTTTGTGTTCAGTCAAAGAGGATTCCTACAAGCCTTACTTTGGGGGTCGGGTTAGCGGGATTACCTGGCGTAGGAAGCCACTGGATAAGTAACTGCCTTCGGTTTAGTGAATGTGTAGTCGATTATGGATATATGGTGAATGGCTGCAAGGGATTTGTATCAGGCAAATGTATGAGGCACAATTGATAAATGTCTCTTGGATGTGCACCAGACAATTCTTGAAAAGAGGGATGACGGTACTTTGTTATTTTGTCTTCATATGACACACTTTGCCTCTAGATTGAGAGCAAAGTAATTATTTATTTATTACCTAATATGTCTTGTTCATTTGCCTGGTATTCCACAGGCAGTGAAAATTATTTTTCTGCAACAAGTGTGCATTCCTGGTCTGTTCAATTCCGTAATGACCTGGCGTTGTTCGGTGCTATAGTATGTGTCGCCTGACTACCTTGTCCTGATGAAGTCCCAGGACTCCAGTACATCATAGGATCAAAACATCAACTGAAACTATTTTAGACAATTGAAGCTGACCATTCCCTTCTGACCGTTTCATGCCTCTTGACAGCCACTTTGGTGCTTGCTACTTTTTCATAATGCCCACTAAGAGCATAGCTGTCGGACTTCAAATTTGAGTACAGCCCCATTAAAGAGATGGAACAATCCTCTCCAGTGGGGTCCAAAAAGATTAAAAAATAATTGAAAATGTACTTATGTGTGTTTTGCTCTCCTCTGTCTTTTTCTTCTTTCTGTTTTGATGGTGTCAGCATGACGGCACCTGGTGGAGCCTCAGACAACCCCATTCTGCAAATCCTGATGCTGCTCTCATGCTGAGCAGCATGAGAGCAGTGCTAGGATTGGCTGGAGCGGGCTGCCTCGACACTCCAGCAGGCACAGGGGGCCTGTGTCTGCTCTCCACCCAACTGTCTGAGACAGCTAGGTGGAGAGGTTTACACTGCGCAAGTCAGGCTGGCCGTCAGAAGACAGCCAACCAAAGAGACATGCGCAGTGTCAACTGGTGGAGTGAGCACCACTCCCCTGCTGCCAGTCAGCAGCAATGCCCCGCCCCCAAACGGGCTAGGAGCTGTAAAAAATAAAATGGAAATTCATTTTATTACTGTTTTATTTTTCACTTTTGTTGTATTGGCAGCAGGGGGGCGGGGCTCCTCTGCCCTAATGTGGGAGGGAGGGCGCCACTGAGTCCCTCAATGGTACGGCAGACCTGCTTTGAAGTGCATGTACTGTCCCATTAAACACATGCAGTTCCTTCCAAGAAGTGAGAAGTGCCTATACAGGTATCCTGGATACTGTATCTAGATTATGCTTGATATACATGGAACGTTTTGTTATGTACCATATACCCATGTTTCTGTGATTGGATGTTTATACTATCATTGACCTGCATTGAACTTTATGATATTTACCTTGTACCTATGTAACTAAGGGCCAGATGTAGGTCGACCAATACCGGTCGGTAACGGCCAAAATTACCGAATTTCGGCTGTTACCGACCGGTATTTGGCATTTGGAATGTAGGTGGCATTTTTGTAGGGTTCGGTATTTTACCGAATCGGTAACTTAAGGAATCGGTAAATTACCGATTTCTTAACATACCGATTCGGTAAATTACCGAATCCGTATTGTAGAGGGCACTCAAGTGAGTGCATTCCTCAGTTAAGGATTCGTTATTTACCACCAACTACAAGTTGGTGGTAAATAAAGAAAACCTGTGAAAAAGCGATTTTTTGCTTTTACAACACTGCGATGTGGCAGAAATACATGCCCTTCGGGCATGTATGTGAGCCACCTGTGCACCCATGCACTATTCAGGGGGGCAACAGGGTGTCAATGTGACACCCTGCCACCCTTGTATGTGTTCCCCATTTACCGATTCGGTATTTACCGAATCGGTAATTCCCATTCTTTCCTATGGGCCTCCAAGCCCATAGGAATGAATGGGAATTACCGATTCGGTAAATACCGAATCAGTAAATACCGAATTTTAGCGATTCGGTCGGTAAAATTTACCGAAAATTACCTACATATAATTTACCTATTCTTAAATACCGAATCGGTAAAATTCGGTATTTAAGAATCGGTAAATAGTATTTACCTACATCTGGCCCCAAGACACTTACCTTGTAAAGCACTCTGATACCCGCAAGGGTCTGGTTCGTGCTATATAAAACGTTCAAAATAAATAAATAAAAAATATAGTACTCCAATTTAAATAACCAGGCCTGCTGGAAAGTGCCGGTTCTGACCCTTTCAAAGGTGACTCTATTCCACGCGATGTGTTGCAGCTAAGAAGTGCTGATACTGTTACATTTAAGGAACTTATGGTTCTGTGACTGTCCCATTCACAATACAATAGCCACTCAAAAGTAATGTTGTTACTATCCGGTCAAAGGTATAGCAACTCTCCAGACAGGAGAAGGTAATTTTTACACTTTTGCCCCGACCTGCTCAAGAGGACGAAGGGGAGTTGAGGGCTGATGACCGAACTATCGCCTGGCTTCTACGTGACTACGAGGATGTGAATATATGTAATCCTGAGGCAAATTCTTTTAAAATGTAACACCCAGCCCATTTTCAACTTTTGACACAGTGTGTCATTCTACGTTTTGTGCCAATATTTTGCTTACCTTAGTTAGTCAATGGAAAACACATATTTAGTTATTATTATACCTATGGTGCTGTTTTCCAGATTTGCACAAAACTTCACAAAATATGTTAAACCCTTCATTTCGACAGCTGAATGTTATGTGTAGACTAGTCAATAAGGGACAAGGTCAACGGGGACCTGCAGACATCACTTTCCGTGACTGTCCACTACCATCTAATAATATTGCGATGAGCTACAGAAAAAACCTCTGGATGGAC
The DNA here is from genome assembly GCF_964261635.1 of Lissotriton helveticus. Taxonomy (NCBI): domain Eukaryota; kingdom Metazoa; phylum Chordata; class Amphibia; order Caudata; family Salamandridae; genus Lissotriton; species Lissotriton helveticus. Next base: position 72,523,693 of record NC_136068.1, on the reverse strand, counting down.
TTGCACCAAATTTGGCATGTGAATCTGTATGATACGTCAGGTTTGATGCAGGTCTTTAAAATGCATGCATATCGAGGCAGGAAGGCACCTTAGCTATACATAGGTCTGCACCAGTGTCGCCTCATCCGCTAAGGCGGAGGGGCATCGCTGTTATAAAATATATATAATTATCCATTCAAATTCATGTCTATGCACTTTAAAAGATATCATGATTAGATATTTCACATTAACATGAGGCCTGGAGTGCAAAATGGCTTCCTATCTGACCTTGACTGGACAAGCTTTAACAAGCTATTCTGTACCCCCTTACAGGTCACCTTGCTTGTCTTTGACTACATGATATACAAGTGTTACACAGTAAAGACCCGCCTTTCTGATCTGCCCATAGCTGGCTGTTTTGCATGGTGCAGACATTGCACATCCTTGTTAGCCATATTTGGCTTGGTGCCTTATTCTAGTTCTGCTGATATGGCATGTCATACTGTATATAACATCCAGAAATCTGTCACTCTGGGAAGAAGCGGTCTGAGAGCCCCCAATGTGGCAGATCTGACTTCTTCCTTGCTAATTAGCAATGATGCATGCTTTTGGTACCATTAAATAAATTTCACTCTGTTTCTGAGCAAACCTGCTATGTCTGGAGAGTTTCATTCCTATGCTCCTGGGAGGGTGCCAGTATTTCCCCATCAATCGCCCCCCCTGCTGAAAGCCAGCAGAGGCAAGGACATGAATAAAATTATGATAAAACATTGGTATTGTAATTTTATTTTTCCTTCTGCAGGCTGCCTGCCAGGCGAGCCGAGGGAGGGGCGGGAACTGCCACAGTGCAGCTGCAGCACCAGGGTGGGGAACAGTGGACACTGTTAAATGCGCATGGTGGTTTGGCCAGCCCCAGATGGCCGGCCAAACCATCAGGCACATTTACCCCTTCTCCACCTAGCTGTGTTGTACAGCTGGGTGGAGAAACCAACACAGGCTCTCAGTCTATGTCTGAGCACCAAACCGAGGCGCTCAGACCAATCTCAGCACTGCTCACATGCATGAATTCACAGCATGTGAGCAGCCCTGGGGGTGGGAGCTGGGAGCCTGCACAGTGTGTGTGCAGCAGTTCCTATGGGACGTGACGTTCAGGAGCAAGGTGGCGGATGTCGGAGCAAGGTAAGTGCAATTTTCTTTATTTTTTATATATTTTTTTGTGTCCCCCCCTCCCTTTGCTCCACTACTTCACAGTCTGAGCGTCCGCTCCTGGTCTGCACACTCTAGGGGCCTCATTGATGAGTCCGTACGTCACTTTTACGCCGCCGGTGCATCACTTTTTGTGACGCACCAGCAGCGTAAAAAATGTGCCTTGTTGCACCATATTTACAAAGTGACGCATCTAAGTAGATGCGTCACTTTGTAAACCCCTGCGCTACATTATACCTGCGCCAGGTATAATGTATGCAGGGGGGCGTTCTGACGCAAGAAAGGGCCATAGAAGTGACGCAGTGAAATCTATAAGAGTTCCCTGCGCCACTTCTAGGACACAAATGCGTCAATTTCTTACGCCTGCCTCACAGCAGGCGTAAGACTGACGCTGGCAATTTCACATGGGGCTTGCCCCATGTGAAAGGACACATTGCTGGAGTTGCGTCACTTTTGTGACACACTCCAGCAATGCGTCACTTTTGCGCCTACAGATACGTCAGAAATACTGACGTATCTGTAACTCCTTGCGCCATGATGCGTCATACTGTAAATATGACGCATCATTGGTGTCGCAAGGAAGGCGCAGTGAAAAGTGACGCATCGCTGTTTTCACGCAGCGATGCGCCACTTTTCATAAATGAGGCCCTACGTTTTTAGGAAAGACTGTGGAATCTCATTTGCTGTTCAAAGCTTATAATTTCCTCCATCTGCCATGTTGTGATATCAAATGATGTATTGTATTGTGTTATTTATTTATATAGCACTTACTACCCCTAACGAGGTGTCAAAGCGCTTTTCGGCGAGTAGCACGTTACTCCTGAACCCAAAAGGATTAGTGGTGAATTAGTATAGGGAAATATGAGTTCATTTGAGCATTAGACATGTTGCCTGATGTCTCCCTGGAGTCATTGTGGAGACGGTAGTTCTAGGAGGGGATGGGTTAATTCTCGGAGGAGTGAAAAATATCTGTTGCTTCTGGAAAAAAAAATCAATTTTCAGCCTCAGAATCGTAAATAGACCACTGCAAATATGTAAATTGTTCAGTCGTGGCTGTCATGTCTCGCGGTGGGGGATGGGGATTCGCGTGGGGAGGGGGGAGTCGCATGGGGAGGGGGAGTCGCATGGGGATGGGGAATCGGGTGGGAGGAGAGTTGCTCTAAGGGGGTGTTCATTTAATTAATAATAAAAAAAAGGTAAATTAAATTTACCTTTTCGCCGGCAGGGTCCAGCATCTTCAGGAAGCAGGCAACCTCCGTCCCCTCCCCTAAGCCAATCACAATGCTCCAGTGGAGCATTGTGATTGGTCGGGCCGCCGCCCAGGAAGGGGCTTGCGGGGAGCCGATGTTCTCCATGTAGGCTGCGTTGCAGCCTGCATGGAGAACTATAGAGTGCGCATGACTGGTTGGGGCGGCCCTAGGGGGTCGACCAAACAGTCAGCGCCCTCAGCAGTTGGCACACCAGTCCTCCCCTTCCCTAGAGCAGACCCCCCCCAACGAAACCCTTCTGCTTTCTCGCAGTGTGAGAAGCAGAAACATAGAATGGTAGTTATTACTATTTTATGTTTCTACTTCTCGCACTGCGATAAAGCAGTGGGGCGATGCTCCTCCGCCCTAGTGGAGGAGCCGCCCCTGAAATTATTTCTTTCGAAGCAGACCCTGAGTAAGATGACATTAGTCTTGCCCAACATTAACTCTAACCTTACCAACAATATAAACTGGCTACTGGTACCAGGACATACTGTACAACGAGCCACGTTATTTCCCAGATACCTGTTGTAACTTGTACATACTGATATAGCTTGAAATTGTACAAGACAAATCTGCTAGAAATTATAAAAAATATGGTATGACCACTTGATTATTATTTTGGACAGTTGCATGAGGATTAGTGAAATGGGCAATTTATAGGTAGGTCCCCACATTTCTACGATACATGGAATATAAGAAAAGGGCTGTACGTTAACACACGAGTACTGACCACAGTACATGGCCAACTGTATGTCCAGTGCTTCATTGACACGACCACACACTGTGTAGAGTAGTTAAAGAGACATGGTTTTTTGGAACAGGGCATTAAAGATCGTCACACCGCGTGGTCAGCAGCTGGCTGGCACAGCGTCAGTCAAGTCTAGTTTGTTCTGAGCCCTGTACCCACTAGACATTGTTCAGAGGCATAACCAGTGGCCAGTGAAAGACCATGCACTGACTCCAGTAGCCACAGAATATACCTATGGGCCATGCTTAATGAGGCTAGCGAATGCTGGCAGGACACAGTGAAAGATCTGTATCTGGAGAGCTCTCGCGGTGGTAGAATCGGGCAACTGGCATGGCCTTTGAACCCATTGGTCACTGCAACAGAAGCCAACTCCATGCATCAGTGTACTCCCTGAACACATCCACACCCATCAGCCCCAGTGCACTATAACTTGCCTAACTTTCATAAACATATCAATGACCCTCCTCCAACGTCGAGAATGAAATCCAGTATCTAAGTAGATGGATCTTTTATTTTTTTTTACAACAATACCTTCATATTTTACAGACTTTGCTTCAGGATATAACACTGTTTGTAATCCTTATGGGTCTCTGATCCTTTAGGAACTATTGAGGGCAATAGAACTTATAAGGCACAGACATTTGGAAACAGATGTCCTATAAATGCTATTATTGAAGATGGGCCATTTGATGTTATATAACTACTATTTCAACTTTAATCATGTGTCTTATCTACAAACATATGGTACAGCCATGGAAACCAACTCAGCATCCGGGTATGTGAAAACATACACGCACTGGTCCAGGAACACGTTCTACAACATGTTTAGAGACACAAGAGTAGCAACTGGTGGAGGTAAATAGATGACGTACTTGAGACAAACTAGAAAATAACTAGATCAATTTGCTGAATATTTATCCACAAAACAAAATTGGATAAAAGTACCATTAAATAAAGTAGATGGTAAAGTTAATTTCTAAGACACAGTAATTTATGTCATAGATGACAGATCTATATGTGAAATCCACTAATCAAAACAACATTCTAAGATCTGACAGCTATCATCCAAACCCTTTATCTCAAAAGCCAAATTTTAAGGTTAAAATGTGTTGTCCTTAAAGAAGCCATTTGAAAACACAGAGAGATGGAAATTCATGCAAAATGTATTAATCATGGATACCAATAAAACATTACAACACAAGCTTTGAAGCATTCAAGAGCAATATGATGAGTAGAAACACAGATGAATAAAGAAAGTATAGAAAGTGATTTAAATTGATCGTACTGTGTGTACCACAGTACAATCAAATAAGTTGGCTCAATAAATTTTTTTAGAATATTTTGACAAATTACCCTAGGTACACGACATATGCACACAAATTCTACATTAGCGCATGCAACCTTTGGAGTATTTCAACTACAGCTGGTGTACAAATTATTTAATATTATTAACACATATTAGGATCAGATGCATATCCATATCTGGTATGTTCATATTACAATGGATATTCATTGGATCAGTAACGCAATGCCCTACTGAGGCAGGGAAATAATATGAAAAGGTTTGGAACTTGTGACAATTATGGATTAGTAGATTAGAAGATGTTTGAGTGGAAAGAGCCAACATTTAAAGAATACACATCTTAGGTGGATGGCAAGCAAGACAGTATTTACTGTGATGCCACTTAGATCATGCAACAACCTGGACTTTAGGTATTCATATCTGCCTGCAGTTTGGTAGAGGCCAATGCCCTTCAGGCTTGGTTCTCCAAAAAAAGAACTACTGGGATATGTAGTAAATCTTAATAGTACTGACCAGAGTTATTGCAGTCTTAATACTTGCTTTATATCACATTTGAACAACAAGGTTTTCTACCTATTTAATAACTCTGCTGATAATGCCATTAAGAGATGGCCCTGCCTATCCAAAGCATTTAACACATGCATTGGTTTTAAACCAAGCCATTACATTTTTTAGACATGGTAAGTAATGTCTGATTAGAGCTAAACTTGAGTGACTGTGTAGCTCACAATAACCATCAGCTGAATCTTGAGTGGCGATTTCCTTTTAGGGAAACTTTAGGTTTTATCAGTAGCGATGGGCCGCACGTAAAGAAAAGGCGCTTGGGATGGGCACGGCTGAGGTTAGGCAGTGCTAAGGTTTGAAGTGGACACAAAAATGTGTTCCTCTCGAGGATGCTGTTTGATCAACATTGGTCCCAGGTGCCAAATCCCAAGTGATGCAGTGAGCCTGTGTTTCCCAATAAGTATGACACACCAAACATATAAATACAAAGTGCTCAAAACATGCATCACTGGTCATTTAAGTTAGACATGCCCTTAAATTACTTTCCCTTCCTTGTTCTATAATTTTTGTATAACTAATCTAATATCTATTGTTTATTATTATATATGATTTACTGTTACTTGGTATGAACACAAATTGTTTTAGAATATTGTATACATTTTCTTGTTTCTATGTATTGTGAATTTCTTTTTCTCAAATAAATAAATATGACACAAAAAACTATAAGTTAGACAATGCACATAAAATACTCTTTATTCTTACTTATTAAAGTAAATGCATAACCCTTTGACCTACAAACCACAAGTGTATGGAGTTCTGCCTCACTAGCAGAAGGCTGATTTGCACAATGTTCAGGAATATTCAGATGTAAGACAGGTGCCAAGTACTGGGAAATGCATGCAGAACTGCTGAAATGTGTTGTAAATTGGTATGTAAATCTGTCAAAAAGACTGAGTGGGAAGCAAAACTACTATTATTGAAATGAGTCCCAGGAGGTCTAGACATTAACTTCTTTTCCATTCATGATCATTTTACTATGATTATCTGCATCTGATTACCCTTCAACATCTAGACTAGTAACAGAGCTGCTTCGAATGAAGGACTCCTGTTCTGCCGATGCTCTGGTGAGCTGGTCCTCCTACTTTCCAACATACGTGTGAAGCCTCTTCATGATGTGTTGTTGGCGCGGGGAGCAAAGTTACACCTCTCTGCTGGTGAAGTGCAGCTGGGTATTCCTCTCAGTGGTGATTTCCCCCAGGGCTCCTGTTATCTGTCTAATTTTTTTGATAAGTTAATGGGCGGATGTGGTTATGTTGGCTGGCCCTGAATGCCAACAAAACTAAGCTGCGTCTGGTAGGCCCTTACAAGGCCACCAGAAGCCTTCGTTCGGATGAGATGTACCTTGCAGTGGTACCAAGGGTAAGGAAGGCCAGAAGTGGAGGCCGATGCTTATAATGCTGCCAAGCTGTTGAACATCTTGCCGTTGCAGCTGCGTAGACAACCTAACCACTTAGCTTTTCGTATACAACTTAAAACCTGGCTCTTTCCTTAGAAGGTAGTCCCTACTCTAGTGATCACACAGCGCTGGGATGCTTCCGGGTAGCCATTAGCTATACAAAAACCCTTCTATTCTATTCCACTAGGTCATTGGTGAAAAGGCTAACGGGGGTTCATAACATATGGATCTAGGGAACACAGAATCCAATTTAAACGCATAATGCTGTATCCTTAGAAGTTGGAAGATAGGGCGACACGCATCACCCTATCCTTGCAAGACGGTGCGCCGCATTGTAAATAAGGCGCATTCGTGGTGGCGCAGGTCGGGACTTGCGTGTCGCATCTTTTCTGGCGCATCCCTGCTGATTTGCAGAGATGCACCAGAACTCGTAAATGTGCCCCAAAGTTTCCAGCAGTTCTGTTTCCCTGCCCTGGTCATGTACTGGACATACAGCAGTCTTCTTTACCTGTGTATGTAACTTCCTCAGCCTCCATTTCCTTTCTAGGCTACTTGTTGCTGCCATGTCTCCCTGTGTGACCTTACTCTTTGTGCATGTCACTTCCTGCAGTACCATTGCACTATGTACCTGATTGCTTGTAGTCTTGCCTGGCCCGTGTCAGTGTTTCACTCCAGTCCGATATTTTCTCCCTATGTGTGCATCCCTGCAGCCCTCTCTCCGAGTGCATGGAACTCCTTCAGTCATATCTTCAGGTCTAGGTTACTTCTCGCAGTCTTGCCTCCCTGTGTTCCCTGTCTCACTGTGCATGCTACTACCTACAGGTCCCTGAAGTCTTGTCTCCCTGTATATGTCTGGGTGCTTACTTCCAGTCTCCCTGTGTATGTAACTCCTGAAGTCCTGTTAGCAGTCTAGGTCACTTGTTGCTGCCATGTCCTCCTATGTAACCTGCCTCTTTGTGCATGTCTCTTACTGCAGTAACATTCCCCTGGGTGTCTAACTTCTAATAAATTAGAAGAAACAACCTTTATGTAAACTCTCACATATTTATTGTTAGACCCGGCCTCGTGGCGTGGTCCTCCCTGACCCAACCCTGACCCGTGCACCACGCCCCTGATTATCATGGCCTACCCGACCATTCCCTCCATGATCCCCACACACGACACACGACTTCCCCGTCCTCCCCCTCCATCTTCCCGGTACCGGACGCACCCAAACCCTATAGGCCCCAAAGGTCCCCGGTGCTCATTCCCCAGCACCTAAGATGGCCGCCCCCGGCCCCAGCACGACCTCGGTCCTAGATGCGCCATACCCGGCTGGGGGGTAGAGCGCTCCCCGTGAGCGAGAGAGGGAGGAGTAGTTCGATCACACCTCCCACCTCCCCTCGAGAGATGGGTTTCGATCGCCATCCGGCCTCCCTGAGGGCTGGCTCCAAGCCTGCTGCGTGTCTGGGATCCCTCCAGACCCAACTTGAAAGGATGAAAGAGGCCGCGTGGGAGGAACCCCCAACAAGCGGCCCCCAGGTGCTAAGACCTCTGCCTGCGAGGACTCCGGACATCAAAGAGGAGCAGTCCTATATCAAGGGGTGCTCTGGGACGATCAAGTTAGTTGAATCCTGGAACTACGAGAGCCCTGCTGACATCGTCGCGGCTCCTACCCGGCAGAGAAGGACTTCTGCCCGAAACCATCTGAGCCCTGCTGAAATCGTCGTGGCTCCTACCCGGCAGAGAAGGACGTCTGCCCGGAACCATCTGAGCCCTGCAGACGTGGTCGCGGCTCCCTCGTAACCTTGAGAACACCTGAGCCCTGCTGAATCCATCGCGGCTCCCCTAAGACCGTAAGAACTACCACATCCTTGCTCGAGCCCTGCGGACGTGGTCACGGCTCAGAGACTATCCTGGTCCGGCTGGACCCAAGATCTACTCGTATCCCCTAGCTCGAGGATTGAGAGCTGTGCGCCTGATACGCACCAGCCTCTTAACTTGCACATTACGACAGTCCCGCTATCGCAATCAATACCGAGACTCCTTGAGCCCTTACTCTACTTATACATAAGAATCCTGCGGATCATAAAGATCCATTTACTTGAGATATAAAGAATACGTTCTTCTGAAAACCTACAGTGTGGTGTCCCTTTGTCGAGTGGTGATAGCTCAGCACATGCGATCCTAGAGTCGAGACTCTCCCCCTGAAGGGTCTCCCGCCAGTGCTCGACCGTGTTCCTAGGAGAGGTGGGTCACAGGGTGGTCAGGTACATATTCTGGCCTCCCCCTGGGATCGCCCCTTCTAACATTGGTGGCAAGCGACGGGATCCGAGCCCACAATCTAGAGATCGTACAGTGAGCGGCTGACACACTACCGAACAAAGATGACAGAAGGAAACACCATGAGTCCCACTGAAACCGATGCGAGTACTACGTTCCCTGCGGAACAGCTGGAAGAGTACACACACAAGGAATTGAAGGAATTTTGCAAAGAACGGAAAATCGCTACCACAGGCCTAAACACAAAAGAGGATATGCAAAAAGCCCTACAAGCCTGGGTGGAGTCCGGAGCACCCCTTCCCCAAACAGGAGGAGATGCGGAGCAGCCAACCGAACCCGGACTCGTCCAAAGGGGAAGCAGCAGCACCCAGGTACGAAGCAACGCACCAGATGGGGGCCTCTCCCCGGAAGAGCTAGCGGACAGAGAGAGAAGCCACAATCACGAACTGGAAATGGCCAAACTAAAAATCGAGGGCGAACTAAAATTAGCAGAAAAGAAGCTAGCGGTAGAACAGCTACGAGTGCAAGGAGAGTTGGAGGAGAAGAAACTCCAACGAGAACATGAAGGCAAGAGACTTCAGCTAGAGCATGAGCGCGGCTTGAAGGAGATCCAACTGAAGGCAAGAAGCGAAGAAGGCCTGCCCCCGGGGAACCGAGAGACCGTTCCCCCGGTAGAGCCAAAAGTCCAAATCCCCAAGGATGTGGTGAAAGAATACTATAAAACCGACGATATCCAGCAGTGGTTCAAGGCCTACGAAGTCGCCAGGACCTCCCACCGAGTCCCACAGAAGGATTGGGGGGCTGGGTTGTGGGGTCGATTCCTGAGCGAGGGGAGAGACACCCTGCTCGACCTGCCGTCCTCAGTACAGACCTCCTACAGCCACATGAAAGAGGCCCTCCTAACGAGATACGGGCTCACCCCCGAAATGTATCGCCAGCGGTTCCGAGACTGCAAGAAGCTCCCTGGCACCACGTGGGTGGAGTACGTAAACTTTTACAGTCGAGCATTAGAAGGATGGATCAAGGGCAGCAAAGTTACCACCTTTGAAGAACTAACCGACCTCATTGCATGGGAACACTTGTCCTCGAACTGTTTTGTGGAACTACAGCAGCATCTGCTTGACAGCAAGCTCGCAGTTCCGAGGAAGCTGGCCGTCGAAGCAGATCGCTGGGTGAACACCCGGGTCCCCCGGGGCCCCGTAGGAGACTACCCCCGAAACAGCCAGGGACCTCCCTGCCAGAGAGGGGGGGAAACCAAGGAAGACAGAGGGAATTCCAGTCAGGTCCCCAACGTAGTCCCCCCAGAAGCCAACCCCCGAACTTTCCAGCGCCCCCGCCAGCCAGTTCTGGTCCCCCAGGTAGACACGGGCACCGAGTCACCATCACATGTTTCCGTTGCCAACAGCCCGGGCATTACTCCAGTGACCCCCAGTGTCCCATGGCCCAGTGACACACCACGACAGCTCCCCCAGCCCGACAGATGGCCAACGTAGCCCTAGGGGAGGAGATGGAGGACACCGAAGAGTGGGAACCTGCTGCCATGATCCTAGTCTCCCTAGGAGACCGAGAAATGGTTCCCGAAGCCCCCCTGCCCGCTAACACCAAAAAGTACCGGCAGCTAGTGACGGTTAATGGCCTCCGAGTGGAGGCCCTTCGTGACACCGGGGCGAGCATCACAGGTGTCCTCCGCCATCTAATCAAAGAGGACAAAATCATCCCGAATGTCTTTTTCCCCATACTCTCCGCCGACAATACAGAGAGCTTGTGTAAAATGGCCTTGGTACCGTTCGAATGGGGGGGGGAGTGACAGGCAAGTTACGTGTAGCTGTCCGGACCTCACAACCTGTGGACTGTCTACTGGGCAACGACCTAGAAAGTTCCCCGTGGGGACAAGTTGAGCGTAAAACCCACCTGAGCATGATGGGCCTACCCGAATGGGTGTGCGCCACCACGCGATCCATGTCTGCCCGACTGACCCCCCTCGGGGAAGTCGAAGCCGAACCTCCCAGCCACACCCCCGTAGACGAAGACAGGGGGTGTGGCTGGGAGGTTCGGCTCCCCAGGAGAAGAACCCGTCGCAGAAGACAAAATCTTACAGCCCGATCCCGCACAGATCCCTGAGCTAGGTGATCTGCCCGAGTTGGCACAATGGCGTCATGAGGTGGGCCCCTCCCGAGAGGAGTTCTGCCGGGAGCAAGCCACCTGCCCTTCCCTGGTCGGACCCCGTCAACGGGCCGAAGCCCAAGCTGCGGGCGACCAGTCCAGAACCCATTTAGTCTATTGGGAGAATGACCTCCTGTACAGCGAGCAGAAGTCTGTCGAGCTAGGGTCAGCCAGGTACTGGTGGTACCCCTACGCTTCCGAGACTTCCTCCTGGGCCTGACCCATGACGTACCCCTGGCGGGACACTTGGGCCAGGACAAGACCTATCACCGCTTAGTTGCGCACTTTTATTGGCCAAAGATGCGAGCGAACATAGAGGCCCACTGCAAGTCCTGTCCCACGTGCCAGGCTAGCGGGAAGAGTGGAGAAACACGCAAGGCACCCCTCCAGCCCTTCCCCGTCGTCAGTACCTCCTTCGAGCGGGTCGGGATCGACATTGTGGGGCCCCTAGACCCCAGAACCTCTCAAGGTCACCGATTCATCTTAGTCCTGGTGGATCATGCCACACGATACCCCGAGGCCATTCCCCTCTACACAGTAACGGCCCCCGTGGTGGGCCGGGCGTTGATGGGGATCTTTTCACGAGTAGGTTTCCCCCGAGAGGTCGTGAGCGACCGCGGCACAAATTTCATCTCCAAATATATGATGTCCCTGTGGCAACAATGTGGAGTGTCCTACAAATTCACCATCCCGTACCATCCCCAAGGAAATGGCCTAGTTTAGCGGTTTAACCGGACTCTGAAGGGGATGATCATGGGTCTAGAAGAGCCCCTCCGGCGTAAGTGGGACGTCCTCCTCCCCTGCCTCCTGTTTGCCTACCGGGAAGTCCCCCAAAAATCCCTGGGGATCAGCCCATTCGAATTGCTCTACGGACATCCCGTTCGGGGGCCCCTCAGCCTTGTCAAGGAAGGGTGGGAGACGGCACCCCGAGAACCACCCCCAGATGTGTTTAGATACATCCTAGCCCTCCGAAACCAGACTCGGAAGTTCCGAGCGCTGGCCGAGGCCAACCTCGAGGCGAGCCAGGAGGAGATGAAGCGCTGGTATGACCAGAATGCCTCTCTGGTCGAGTTTCAACCGGGCCAGCAGGTCTGGGTGATGTCCCCGGTGAAACCCTGCGCCCTCCAAGATAAATGGACCGGGCCTTTCAAAGTCTTGGAGCGGAAGAGCCAAGTGACATACTTGGTGGACGTCCAGTCCCCTCGGAACCCCCTTCGGGTCCTCAACGTGAACCGCCTCAAGCCTCACTTTGTGCGGACGGAGTTGAGTTTGCTCCTGGCCACAGACGACGGGACGGAAGAGGAAACGGAGCCTCTCCCTGACCTCCTGTGTGCCAAGGAGAAAGATGGCTCTGTAGAGGGAGTGAGCCTCTCTCCCTCCCTCACTCCCCAGCAACGTGAAGACTGCCGCCAGCTCTTGGGGCAGTTCTCAGACTTATTTTCTCTGGTCCCCAAGGTCACCGACTGGTGTGTCCACGACGTGGACACCGGAGACAGCCCGCCGGTGCGACACAGAGCCTACCGCGTACCCGACCGAGTCCGGGCCTGCATCCAGGCCGAAGTCTCAAAAATGCTCACCCTGGGGGTGGTCGAACCTTCCGACAGTCCCTGGGCCAGCCTTGTGGTACTGGTCCCAAAAGCCACTGCCCCTGGTGTCGCCCCCGAACTAAGGTTCTGTGTGGACTACCGGGGCTTAACGCAGTCACCCGAGCAGACGCCCACCCTATTCCCCGCACAGATGAGCTCATTGACCGCCTAGGGTCCGCTCACTACCTAAGTACCTTCGACCTGATCTGCGGCTACTGGCAAATTGCGCTCACAGAGGGAGCCAAGGAGCGGTCCGCCTTCTCCACCCCGGACGGGGACAATCACTTCCGAGTGATGCCGTTCGGAATGAAAAATGCCCCGGCTACCTTTCAAAGACTAGTAAATCGAGTCCTGGCCGTGCTGGAAGAGTTCAGCGCCGCATATCTGGACGATATCGCAGTGTTCAGTTCACAATGGAGCGAGCACCTCCGGCACCTCCGGCACCTCCGGAGAGTGTTGCTGGCCCTGTGCCAGGCAGGCTTGACAGTGAAGGCTAGCAAGTGCCAGATTGGGCAAGGGTCCGTGGTCTACCTAGGGCACCAGGTCGGAAGCGTGCAGGTCGCCCCTCTCGAGCCTAAGATCGATGCCATCTTGGCCTGGGAACCACCCACCACACAAACCGAGGTCCAAGCCTTCCTGGGCCTTACCGGTTACTACCGGAGGTTCATAAAAAGTTATGGCAGCCTAGTGGGTCCCCTCACAGAATTAACCTCCAAGAAACAGCCCAAGAGAGTGCAGTGGACCCCCTCCTGCCAAGAGGCGTTCAACGCCTTAAAGACCACCATGTGTACTGCCCCCGTGCTTCAAGCCCCCGACTACTCAAATGAGTTTGTAGTCCAAACCGACGCTTCCGAGCATGGCATTGGGGCCGTACTGTCACAGCTCAAAGAGAAAGGCATAGATCAGTCCGTAGCATTCATTAGCAGAAGGTTATTGCCCCGAGAACAGAGATGGAGCACCATCGAACGAGAGGCGTTCGCCGTAGTCTGGGCCCTCAAGAAACTACGACCCTACCTGTTCGGAACCCACTTCCGAGTGCAAACAGATCATCGACCCTTACGGTGGCTCATGCAGATGAGAGGACAGAACCCCAAACTGCTGCGATGGTCAATCTCCCTCCAGGGGATGGACTTCACAGTAGAACATCGCCCTGGTACTGACCACGCCAACGCTGACGGCCTCTCCAGATTCTTCCGCCTCAGCGAAGAGAACCCCCAAGGGGATGGGTAGTTCTCACCGACTTTCAGCTGGGGGGGACACGTGTTAGACCCGGCCTCGTGGCGTGGTCCTCCCTGACCCAACCCTGACCCGTGCACCTCACCAGGCCCCTGATTATCACGGCCTACCCGACCATTCCCTCCATGATCCCCACTCACGACACTGGACTTCCCCGTCCTCCCCCTCCATCTTCCCGGTACCGGACGCACCCAAACCCTATAGGCCCCAAAGGTCCCCGGTGCCCATTCCCCAGCACCTAAGATGGCCGCCCCCGGCCCCAGCATGACCTCGGCCCTAGACGCGCCATATCCGGCTGGGGGGTAGAGCGCTCCCCGTGAGCGAGAGAGGGAGGAGTAGTTTGATCACACCTCCCACCTCCCCTCGAGAGATGGGTTTCGATCGCCCATCCGGCCTCCCTGAGGGCTGGCTCCAAGCCTGCTGCGTGTCTGGGATCCCTCCAGACCCAACTTGAAAGGATGAAAGAGGCCACGTGGGAGGAACCCCCACAAGCGGCCCCCAGGTGCTAAGACCTCTGCCTGCGAGGACTCCGGACATCAAAGAGGAGCAGTCCTATATCAAGGGGTGCTCTGGGACGATCAAGTTAGTTGAATCCTGGAACTACGAGAGCCCTGCTGACATCGTCGCGGCTCCTACCCGGCAGAGAAGAACTTCTGCCCGAAACCATCTGAGCCCTGCTGACCTCGTCGCGACTCCTACCCGGCAGAGAAGGACTTCTGCCCGAAACCATCTGAGCCCTGCTGACATTGTCACTGCTCCTACCCGGCAGAGAAGGACTTCTGCCCGGAACCATCTGAGCCCTGCAGACGTGGTCGCGGCTCCCTCGCAACCTTGAGAACACCTGAGCCCTGCTGATTCGATCGCGGCTCCCCATAGACCATAAGAACTGCCACATCCTTGCTCGAACCCTGCGGACGTGGTCGCGGCTCAGAGACTATCCTGGTCCGGCTGGACCCAAGATCTACTCGTATCCCCCAGCTCGAGGATTGAGAGCTGTGCGCCGGATACGCACCTGCATCTATCTTGAACATTAAGACTGTCCTGCTACCCCAATCCCTACCGAGACTCCTTGAGCCCTTGCTCTACTTATACATAAGAATCCTGCGGATCATAAAGATCCATTTGCTTGAGATATAAAGAATACGTTCTTCTGAAAACCTACAGTGTGGTGTCCCTTTGTTGAGTGGTGCTAGCTCAGCGCGTGCGATCCTAGAGTCGAGGCTCTCCCCCTGAAGGGTCTCCCGCCAGTGCTCGGCCGTGTTCCTAGGAGAGGTGGGTCACAGGGTGGTCAGGTACATATTCTGGCCTCCCCCTGGGATCGCCCCTTCTAACATTTATTGTCAGCATTTCTGACTTTTTTCTTATTCCTAAAACTGTCATATGCTCGCAAAGTAAATATACACTAATTCTCTGTCCCCAAGTTTTACTCCTGGCCATTGTTCACATGGATAGCCCACAGGGGAGGGTTTGGTAAAACGTCGGTTTGCACAATTTTGTAATTTGCCCTTTTTGTTACAAGAAATGTATTTGTATTTATTGGTCTTCATGGCAGCTCCCCCTGTGACAGTTCTCCTATCCAATTTGGCCGCAGTCCACTACCGTTTGCTGCCATTATACCAGCTGCCCTCTGTTTGTGCCTCCTCTGCTCGTTTCTTGTTCTTTTTTGCCTTTTCTGCTTGTTTTTCTACCCTCTGTTTTGCCTTTTTCTGCTCTTTCTTTCCTCCTCTTGCTGTTTTCCTCTATCTGCCACCCAGTGATCCACCCTTCCCCAGGACCTACTTAATCGAGGCCGCAACGTGACCCCATTGAGCAGGACCTCGTGCCAGCTCCCCTGCAACAGTTCTCCTGTTCAGCCTGCCCATAGTCTGCTACCATCTGCTATCTGTCTACCTGCTGCCTTCGGTTTGTGCCTCCTCTGCATGCTTCTTACTCTGTTTCGCCTCTTCTGCTCGTTTTTCCGCGCTCTCTGTTTTGCCTTTTTCTGTTTGGTTCTCTGCCCTCTGTTTTGCCTTTCCTGCTAATTTTTCTGCCCTCCGTTTTGCCTTTTCTGCTTGTTTTTTTCCGCCCTCTGTTTTTCTGCCCTCTGTTTTGCCTTTTCTGCTCGTTTGTTTTTCTGCCCTCTGTTTTGCCTTTTCTGCTCGCAGGTTTTTCTGCCCTCTGTTTTGCCTTTTCTGCTCGCTTGTTTTTCTGCCCTCTGTTTTGCCTTTTCAGCTCGCAGGTTTTTCTGCCCTCTGTTTTGCCTTTTCTGCTCGCTTGTTTTTCTGCCCTCTGTTTTGCCCTTTCTGCTTGCAGGTTTTTCTGCCCTCTGTTTTGCCCTTTCTGCTTGCAGGTTTTTCTGCCCTCTGTTTTGCCTTTTCTGCTCGCTTGTTTTTCTGCCCTCTGTTTTGTCTTTCTGCTCATTTGTTTTTCTGCCCTCTGTTTTGCCTTTTGTGCTCGCTTGTTTTTCTGCCCTCTGTTTTGCCTTTTGTGCTCGCTTGTTTTTCAGCCCTCTGTTTTGCCTTTTCTGCTCGCAGGTTTTTCTGCCCTCTGTTTTGCCCTTTCTGCTTGCAGGTTTTTCTGTTTTGTCTTTTTCTGCTCATTTCTTCCCTCTTCCAGCCGTTTCCTCAAGACCTGTCTTTTCGGCTAGGACCTCACACCCCAGAGCCCAAATACCCCCAGGGGTGATAGGTCTGCGCTCTACAAATGCTGATTGATTGATTTGTCAGCGTACAAATCCCTCACTCCATGCCCACTTGAGATAAGGTATTCCGGGGCACCTCCCTACCATTGCTACCAAACTAATATCTACTTTATGTAGGTGTGTGCATAGAAGTGCAGTAAGCCTTTAAATGTCATTGCAAAAAGTTGTGACTCAGACTTGTGCCGCCTTCTATTGCTCACCCACAGGAAACCCCCCTTATCCAATCCTCTCTGACTGCAGAGAAATCTGTGCATCCTGTGGAATTTCCGCAGTCCTAAATGCATTCACCTGATTGGCCACCCGTTGACACTTGTAGAATGTGCATTACCTGCAAACAGGTCTCTTGGCCCCAGTGGCCTCAAGCAGGAGTCAAAGGTCACTTAAATATCCATCAATCCATCATTAAAGCCTTCAGAATTACCCAACCTAGGATTTGAGCTCTTCAGGCAGAGATTGCACCTTTTACACCTCCTATTTAGATACATGTTCTGTCCTTAAGAAGTTTTTTTAATCGAATACTTTGTTTTTTAGGTCTGGCCAGCATCTTTGCACTGCGAAGAGAACTTTTTTTTATGGCTATACAGAAAAGGGCCTTTAGTTCACATGGGGCTGTGGTGTGTTAGTGTTGGAGGGTTGTTGAATTGTGGTTGGGAAGGCAGGGAAGGCTTGCGAATGGTATACGAGATAAACTAGAACAGATTTAGGATATCACGCCACACCCAAAGCTTCACCCAAAGCTTCACTTCCGGTGCTGCACGTGCCTGGAGCCTCACTCAGGCAGAGCGCTGGCATATCACTCCGCGCGCCCCACTGCTGCACGAGGCCAGGCTCTCGCGATGACATCGCACCGCGCGCCACTGCTGCACGTGCCAAGCGAGGCCAGCCTCGCGCTGCTGCACGAGGCCTGCCTCTCACAGAGGCAGAGTGCTGACACACCACACCCAGGCCTTCCTTCCATAGCTGCACGTGGCTGGACTCACACTGGCAGGTGGCAGCTCCTCGCTTGGAGAGGGGGTCGAGGAGAAGTAACACGTCTCAAATGGACAAACTCATGTGAAAAGTGCCACACATGCAGAATATCACTCACTAATTCCACACAGCCAGTGATTAATTTGTAAAACAGTAAGTGCCAGGGCCCTCGTCAGGAGGCTACTGCAGCTCGCGCCACCCAGTGCCCCTGCCAGTTCTGCCAACGACAGTACCAACACCACTACCAACACCACTACTAACCATCACACGCCTACAAGTGTGACAATTCAAACTATTCCATGCCCCAAAGCTACAAGGGACATAGTGCACATAAGGCTGTGTAACATATCGAATTAGTAAACAACTGTTGCTGTGCTCATCTCTAAAGCGGGCAAGCAGAGCCACCATGTGGCAGATAGCCATAAGTGCCGGTGTTGACAATTAAGTGCTGGTGCTGAGCACTGGATACCACGGGCACAAATTAACCCCTTGCATGCGGCGCGTATTTTCGCGCTGTGCGGGCATTTTAATTAGTGGGCGGGATTCGGACGGCCCCCGGCCATCTGCCGCACACGTCCACCATGACGCGTGACGGCCACGAGCATGCAAGGGGTTAAGCACTGATGCACACATACAAGGAGATTAAAGGTAGCTGTTTTAGGTGCACCAGAGCCCAGGGGTGCTAGTGGCCTTATGAAGACAGATATGGCTGTTGTTTACCACCTTAACCCCTTCACTGTGGCGGCTATTCCACCGCAGTGCTAAGGGGGCGGGGCGGCCGCACGGCGCTCCCGTGCTCGTGTCGGAACCGCTCCGTCACGAGCCTCGGGCGCGCTGTGCTTGTGACGGAACGGTTCCGTCACGGCCCCGCCCGCCCAATAGAACGCTCAGCGCAGGCGCGGAATTCGCGCCGCGCAGGCGCGGCGAGCGGGCCGTGACAGAACCGTTCCGTCACAAGCACAGAACACCCGAGGCTTGTGACGGAACGGTTCAGTCACAAGCATGCAAGGGGTTAAGATGGTATTGAGGGTCCATTATCTATGCTTGCTTTGGCCATCAATTGTGTGTCTTTTGCTTTGGCAACCACAGCACATTTGCTACCTTACTGTACTTAAAGGTCTCACACACACACACACACACACAGGCTCACACGTGCAGATAGTCAGGGCCCGGCTCAGAAAGCCATTGGCACATCGGAAAGTTCAACTTCCACGGAAAATGGCTTTTTCTATGAGCGTAAACTAACATTCCGTATCCACAGAACCTGAATGTTCACTTGTAAACGAAGCCACTTGTAACTTAACACCACTCTGGTGCAAGGTTACCTGACAGATCACCTGTTCCCATGGACAGATAGAGGGCGTTCCAAGGATGTGAAAGATTGTGCACACACACAATCATGTGAGTGTGTGCTCATCACACTCTTGAACTGTTTGAAGATGTATTTTTAAATATATTTATACGGGTATAAAGAAAACATATGAACATTAATACATCGTAGCAGTTCAAGACTTTAATAAAATAATCACTATATTTGATGAGACAAGACCTTTCTATAGGGTTCAATATAGTATCTAAGGGCCATATGTATCAAGGCCAAATGGGTTCGCAAACGCGTTTGCAAACTCATTTTCGCAAAATGGTATGTATGAAGGAATTTGGGTGCAAAATAAGGAATCGCAAAATTTGCGATTCCTTATTTTGCGATTGCAGCAATGTATTAAGCAAAAAAAATTAAAAAATGCCCTTAAGGAATCGCAAATTACCACCAACTTCTAGTTGGTGGTAAGTTGCGATTTCCTTGAAAAATGCACATTTCAGCATTTTTCAAAGTGCCATGTGACGCACATACATGCCCTTGGGGCATGTATGTGCACCACATGTGCACCCATACTTATTTCAGGGGTGCAACAGGGTGTCCTTTGGACACCCCTGCACCCTTGAAATTATTCGCAAATTGAGAAAAAAATTCCCATTCCTTCCTATGGGCCAGGAGGCCCATAGAAAGGAATGGGAAAGTATTCCTTAATTGCGAATTCGCAATTTGCGAATTCGCAATTAAGGAATATCAAGAAATTGCTAAAAAATTGCGATTTTCTTGATACATACCAATTAGCGATTCTGAAATAGCGATTTCTTAAAAATCGCTATTACAGAATCGCTAATTGGAATCTTGATACATATGGCCCTAAATTCTGTATAATACCACTATGTCTCCATCTTTTCAGACCAGGTGACACTTATGAAGTTTTAGGTGCTTAAGAGATAGCCCCAGGGGCTTTTTGGGCCTCATCTGCTCTGTTCAACAATCTTTCACATTTTGCTTCCGCCCACCACAGCCTGGAGCAATGTGTCCGCCCACACCACCCACTTCCTCTCCTGCACTCACTGACACCAATTTACCTGATCACATGTGTTCTTCCACCTAAAGAGAGGCGCAGGGCTGGTGGGACAATACTCTACTTTGCCAAAGCCTTTTTGTCTATTTTGATTTTTAAGCCATTCTAGTGTGCCTTAACTTTGTTTTCAGGTTACAGTAATTCAAAAACAGGAGTAAGTTCTCTATTTACAAATTAGAATCATACTTTCCAGTCATGTTCAAAGAGTTTTTATAGCGCTGTCAGTACACTTGCCTGAAAGTAAACACATACTGTTTCATTAAAGTTAAATGCATAGTTATTTACTTTTTTTAGGTAAACATTTATTTCAGGCATGTGAACACCGGGCCCGATTCATAGAACTAACTTAAGACAAAATCCTAAACTTACTACTTTTGGTATTCACAGAAGTTAGGATTTTGTCTTAGGTTTGTCTTAAGATAAACTTAAGACAGACTTAGGACAAAATCCTAACTTAAGTCTGTCTTAAGTCTGCCTTAAAACAAATTTAAGACAAAATCCTAACTTCTGTGAATACCAAAAGTAGTAAGTTTAGGATTTTTTCTTGAGTTATTTCTGTGAATCGGGCCCACCGTTTTTAAGAGGCGGCTTGTTAATATCCCAGGTGGATTTGAGCTCTATTTCTAATCTCATTATTTCTGTGTTATTCTTTCTTAGGCCTAATAACCTCCTCCAGATAAGTCCTTCCGGTTTATCTATTGGTGAATTCAAGGACTGGAGGAAGACGGGTGCACCAGATGACAAGGTTTAATTCATTTTAGTATGGTAAGCATCTGTCAATGGCTGGTGCCTGCATCCGCCACATTTAAAAAAATAAAAACAAGGACAGGGATTTGACATGGAAGGTGCCCCGTTCTTTATAGTGCCTAATTAGAGCTCTTCCCAGTCAGTGAGCTATTAGAGGGAATACCTGGTTAATTAAAGATGCTAATTGGATCCAGGAGGATTCAATCCCACTGAAACATGCCACTGCCAGAGACCATCATTTTAAGATTTGAATTCTTGTCAAGGGCAGGAGTAAATCTGTTTACCGGACCCCAACTCTTGTGGCGGAGCAGGGCAGCAGGTTTCTCTCCAAGGAGAAATGTGTTCCTCGTAGAGAATAAAGGGAACAACGTGGCCCACAGATGTACACACATTTATATATATATTTGGCCATGTGGGATTCACCAAACGAAGTCCAGGAGTACTGCTGAGGAATCTGCAACAGTCGCAGATTCCCGGGAGTACCCTACAAGCCAGCGTCAATGTTGTATATTTATACTTACTTCAATATGACTACTTGGTGTCTGTAGTCCTTTCTTAGTGTTCTTATTTTACCAGTCTCCCATACTATCTTAATTATCTGAAGACGTGTCTTGCTGCCTACCTAACCTATTTACAACAGTCAACCCCCCCAAAAAAAGTAGAAAATGTATTCCAATTTAAGAGGTAACCTACAGGAGTAAATGTGAGATGTTTCTGTGAATTGGGCTCATAGAATTAAATAGTCAGAATCTTGTCAGGTAGAGGCACCCTCACAACAAACACTTTCACACCCATGGAACGTTCCACTCCTGCGGTGGGACACTAAACTCACACACTTACACACAGGCTTACACACAATACCGGCCCACCCAGCGCCAGTATACCCTCCAGTGTAATAGCACGCTCTACTGGTCCTCATAACATAGCATAGAAAAGCAGGGCATCGCATAGCATAGCATTCCATAGCATGGTTTAGCATAGCCTAACATAACATAACATAGCACAGCATAGCATAACATCAATAGCATAACATAATAGAAGATAGTATAGAATAGCATAAGATAAATAACATAGCATAACATAACATAGCACTGCCTAGTATAACATAACATCAGTAGCATACCATAGAATAGCATACCATAACATAACATCAATAGCATACCTTAGAATAGCATAACATAACATAAGATCAATAGCATAACAGAACCTAATATAGAAGAGCATAGCATAACATAAATACATAACGTAGCATAGTATAGCATAAAATAACACAGTACAGCCTAGTATAACATTACATCAATTGCATAACATAGAATAGCATAGCATAGCATATCATAACATAGCATAGCATAGCACAGCACAATGCAACACAACACAACACATGGTTTCTCATAAACATTTTCCCTGGGGCCAAAAGTTTGGTCCATGAAGTGACCGAGGGCCATAGTTATGCCAGCGGGGTGGTGGTTGGGCAGGTGGGGTTCGGTGGGGATTGGCCGTGAGGTGGGTGTAGGGTAAGTGAAGCATATAACTCTAGAGGCTGAACTGAACAATGTGAAACCAGAAAATCAGGGATTAACCTCTTCCATGCTCATGACGGCTCCCGGCCGTCATGAGTCACGGTGGCCGTGTGCTGATGACGGCCGGGAGCCGTCATGACCACGCCCGCGATAGGAATGTTCAGCACTGCAGCAGAATTCGCGCCGCAGTGATGAGGTTAATCCCAGTTTACCCACTGTACCAAATTGTGTGAACCTTTCCCACTTCCCTCCTTTTTCTGCATTATCACATATCAGAGGGTCTCAAAATACAAGACTTCAGGACGAGCTCTGTACAAAACCTTCTCCTGTGTTGGATTTAATACACTATATCGTTGTTCATGTATAATAGGAAGCCAGGCCACCCAGAGGGTGCACATAACAACCGACCTGCCTCTTTAGTTCACTACTGATTATTTGTGCTTCCATGTACTCGTCCTACTGCACATTCTGTAAAGCGCTCTGATACCCTCGGTGGTCATGTTCGCGCTATATAAAACTTTCAAAATAAATGAATAAATAAAATATTGTCATTGTTGCCAGGGTGGGAGGGAGAATTTGTGTTTCTAAATTCATGTTTGAAAACTATCACTTTCAGATTCATTCTTCTCAATACACTGATATAATCTGATGTACTAAGGTGAAAAGGGTCTGCATGTTAATTAAATACATTTTTTACATTTGAATAGACTGTCATATTTTTACATTTTTGCTGCAAGATGTCTTTAAAAATGAAGGTTGTTCCTAAAGTTGAGTGGTGCAGGAATCTCTAGTTACTTCCTATCTTTAACACCAATTAACCTTTAAATAAATGCTTGCCTGTTTATTTAAAGCCTTAACTGCTTCGAACGTTCCGCGCCATTGCGGAACGTTCTAATAAACGGGGGGGGGGGCGCCGGCCAACGGACGTGCGCAGCACTACCGAGGTAGTGCTCGCGATGGCCGTTGGGCGACACCCGCAGCAAACGGGTTAATGTCTTTTTTGATTGTTTGAGCTGAGTCTAGTAAACAGCAGCCCAGTGCTGCTGTTGACCAGGGGCCACATGTACATTCCAGAATGGCCGCCTGCGGCCCCCGGGCCGTACTTTGAGTATCAATGGCATAACATACCAAAGCATAGCATAACATCACACACTCAGAAAGTTGCCACGGTCCAACATCTCACACTGAAAAAGTAACTCACACACTCAAAGCCATGCAGTGTTACACTCAAGCGAGCCCCCTTCTGAAATGTGCACACACAAACGCTGTGTTGCACAGGCTGATAATCTCATTTCTCATACAGACAGTAGCATACACTAGTGAAATCACACATGCATGAAAAATCAAAAGCAGGCTGTCTGACAGAGGCTTGGTTTCACACAGGGACTCACAGTGGCAGAGTTTCAAGCTGGCGAGACTCGCACAACGGTACAAAAGGGGGTGGTGTTGGACGGAGCATCTGAACCAATCAAACACTCACACCCAGTCAAAAGATCTGGGTTTGATCCATCACCGTTCTTTAGCCCACTCTGCCACCCCAGTTCAGACATGGCTATATGCAAATCAGTCTGACCCTGTGCCTCATGGGAACAGTCCAGACCGAACTGCCAAGCCATGCCTTCCCTGGACCGGAAACAAGCTTCCGAGGACCGGTTTCTGGCATATCAGCCGTCTTCAGCCCGGCTTGCTTGAATCCAGTGGCAAAGTGAGCAAGGGACTCACGTCTGAGCATACCCTGCCACACTTATGGCACAACAGCACAGAGAGCACACACACAGATATAAACAGTCACATAGGCAGTTATATACAGGGTCACTGGAATTATGCGATGGTTCTACTGTCACAGCTTTATTCACACGATTAGTGATTTGGCGCATTTGCCACATAATCCATCATCTCCTGCATAATCTGCAGATTTTAACCAAAAAATTGTTTCTGGCTCAAACAGATCAAAAGTTACAAAAAACGTGGCACGTTGTAAGATACACTGCAAAGTTTCACTGGTCATCTTTCAGTTGCTTCTTCATAAATTTGTTTTTTTAAGTGGTACTAATGATGTGAAATATTTGCCCAGACAGTAATACCATGTGTAAAAATGACAAAATAATGAAGTAATACTATCAAAAAATGGTACGTTTTATGCCGCATAATTTCCCTTTTTGTGCTGCATAATATAGTTAACCCTGCCGCATAATATGGCACTCCCCTGCTGCATAATTCCAGTGACCCTGGTTATATATATTTTCCCTATAATCACTCAAGTAATCACACAAAGAAAGTGGCACTCATGCTGTGAGTTTCACTCACAGAGCCACACGTCAGTCGAGATAAAGTCTTTCAAATGATGTGAATCTCTGCAAGCAAACTGTCTCATTCAGGTGGAGTCTTATCCAAGCACAGTGTAACCCATGTAGGTACATACACTCACCTACACAATCTCCCAATCACAGGCTCTCTCTCTCTCCACCTTAACCCCTTCGCTGCGGCGGCTATTGCGCCGCAGCGCTAAGGGGGAGGCGGCGCAGCGCGGCGGTCCCGTGCTCGTGACGGAACCGCTCTGTCACGGCCCGCGGTCGAGCTGTGCTTATGACGGAACGGTTCCGTCACGGCCCCGCCCGCCTAATAGAACCTTCAGTGCAGGCGCGGAATTCGCGCCGCGCAGGCACGGCGAGCGGGCCGTGACGGAACCGTTCCGTCACCAGCACAGCCCACCCGAGGCTCGTGATGGAACGGTTCCGTCACGAGCATGGGAGGGGTTAAAGAGTAGGCTAACGCAGGCTGAGAGTGTTAAACTAACCAGACATCACAAGGTCCAACTAACTTTCCACATGCCTGACACGTTTATTGTTATTTATTTATTTATTTAATGCGATTTTCTATAGCGCGAACATTACCCGAAGGTGTCAGAGCACTTTACAAAAGAACCAGTTGCGATACATAAGGATTTAATATTATATGAGTTACATAAAAGATACAAACAGGAAAAAAATTGCAAATGTACACGTTGTAAAGTCACACAGGGAAGAGATACAAATAGAAAAAATTGCAAATGTGCAAGTTGTAAAGCCACTCAAGGAAGAGATACAAATGGATAAACTCTAAGAACCACATAGGAATGGTAGTGAGTACAAAGGTCTACTACATATACTAGTGGTTAGAGTTATCTCTAGTCTTAAGAACTGTCTTGCCCCAAGGCACACACGTGACTGACTGTGCCAAAACGTGCTGACCCTTCCACAACCCTACTGTTCTTTCAGAGGCACACGTGACTGACCCTACCCTGCCCTACAGCCCTTCAGAGGCGCGTACCTGCCCTGTAATTGACACTGCTGAGCCTCCCTGGCAGTGAGATGAAGTACAGGCTGCCCACAGGCCACAAGCACTCCTTTATCATGTATGTGCTTTTAATGAAATAACATTTTGTAAAGTGTGTGTGGTAGCATCACCTCTTCCATTACACATCTGTACCGACAAGTCCCAGCTGGCAGGCCGTGTTGCTTTAAGGCCAGGACGGTTTGTAGGTGTTCCCTGTGACTCGGAGGCCGCTATAGGCTCATAGCGCCTACAGGCGTTTTATTGAAGACGCTACTCACACCCTATGGCGCCTGTTTTTATTTGGTTGCCAGGGTACAGAATGACAGATAGTAAAAGAAAAGGGCGGGACTAGAATGGTGCGTCTCTCGTGACGAAGAGCCTTCAGGCCTCCTACAACAGAATGACAGATAGTAAAAAAAAACAAGCATTTGCAATGCGATAGGTCTCGCATTTATGAGAGTTTGAGCTATAGGCATAGTAAATGACAATGCCTTATATTTATGTGTTGTTTTTAAAACAGATAAATAAAAGACATTGTCATTTACAATGTTAATAGCTTAAACTCTGGCAAATGTGAGACCTATTGCATTGCAAATGCGTGTTTTGAAATGAAAAAAAAAAGCGTTAGGAGAGAACGTCTCCTGCCTGCAGCAGGCAGGACACAGCTATTTGAGAAAATAGTGCTCGTAGGATGTAACCAAAGTCTACTGAGCAACAACACACGTAATAGGGGTGGTCGCCACAGGAGGTTACAAAATGGGACAAGGCGGGACTACTAAGCCTTCTGACCAATGAATAGCCACAGTTTACAGTGGACAACGACACAAGTCAATGAAAAATGTGAGCGGAGAGTGGGCGGAAATTCAAGTCCCTGCCTGAATACACTATGCTTCGCAGAGAAATGCATGCACTGCCCAGGCTCGACCTAAAAACCGCCTAGAACGTTGCATCCCACGTGACGTGCAGCCTTCAGGACGCCCTCCAGGGGCGGCTCTAGGCTCATGGCGGCCCTGGGCAGGGAGCGTAGGTAGGGTGCCTCGGAAGAGGGGGTCTGGGCGGGGGCCAGGCGCGGAGGCCAGTGAAGAGGGGGGGGTCAGGGTGTTTGGAAGTGGAACAGAGCCGGAGGCCGCCAAACCCTGCCAGGGGCCACCACGTAAATATGTATCCATCCTCAGGGGATTATTATATTAAGGATATATATTGGCGTGGCGGCCCCTGGGGTTTGGTGGCCCTGTGCATGTGCACAGCTTGCACATGCCTAAGGCCGCCCCTGCGCCCTCGTATCCTGTCCGACCTGGCCTTAGTTCTGATAGCGGCTGGGCGCACAATATTTGACACCCTCCTCCCACTTGTCACCTTTAATAAGTGTTTTGGGGGCAGTAGGAGGGGCAGTGTGAAGCAGATGCTAAAGGTCGGCCCTGCGTCCTGTGATATTTAAACCTAAGACACCGCCACCAGAACCATCCTGAACAGATGCGAAACACACGTACAGTACAGTGACACACACATGCACACATACATCCTGAGTGAACATTGGACCACATAGCCCAATGCCCCCATAAGGTTCACTGCCAAGTTGCCCCAGCTAGTTTTGTACAACAAAACATACACACATACATATGTACATACACACATACATATCCGAAATAATGGACACTCTCCATCTGTTACACACATCTGAGAACGCACTATCATACACATACAGGCAAAATGGACAATATATCACACACTGCCCAGAGCATGCCTCTGTGTTCAGATTGTGGATGCTTCGACCTGGACAGCGTAGCACATTGGGCGTGAGATGCCTGGCAGGCTACTGTGTCTCCTAGTGGGTAGTTCTGTGCCACCCTGGGCCGCATTGTGTGATCCTGGGCACCAGTGTTTCATGCTCACCTGCACTGTACCCTGGCAGACAGCACCTTTTGAGACCGAGCAGCTGTGTGATACTGGGATTCCCACTGTGATGGTGAGATTTAGTTTATGCATATTTCATACCTGTTTCAAAAATGAACAAGCATTGGCAAACCCAACAGTTCTTGCCTTTAAAGCGGGATGCTGACTTTGCTAATAATTTGTATTCCCTTCATATGGGTCCCAGCCTGCACATGCATGCTTTTCAACCGATGTGTAATAATTTTGTCATGCTTCATATAAAAACATTACAAGATGTCTTCCATGCATACAAGCACATGCTCAGTGGCCATTTAGTATTATTTTTTACGATCTAGATGGCCGGATAATGCAACTGGCTTTGCCAATGTGTGTCAGGTGTAACAAGAAATTGTTGCAAAGCCAAAGCAGAGCAAAGGGCAGCAGCAGATGGTAGCTGTAGTGTCCGAGCAAAGTGACGGAGCGGAGGGAGGAAGGGGACCAGGGACGACAGAAAAAATGAAACAAAAAAAAGTGTACCTGCCGCATCGCCGGTCTTCTGCTCCACTCTGGCTCCAGTCCACTGCAGGCACAGGGTCCCAGACTCCCCGGCGCCCTCAATTTGCGCTCACAGTGAGGCTAGGAGCCTGTGTCTGCTGTCTCAAACTTAGCAATGCAGCTTGAGTTGGAGACAGCTTTAGTGCGCATGTCGGTTTGGCCGGCCCGAGACAGCCAGCCAAATCCACATCCACACTGAAGGCAGTGTTTGCAACCACTCCCTTTGGTGCCTGTCACCCCCCACTGGCCCAGCCCCCAAAGACTCAGCCGGGAAACAAAATAAAATGATAAAAAACATGGGTTTATTATCGTTTTTTTTTTAGGCTGCTGGGGGGGAGGGGGCACGCGCCTTTGCCATAGCAGAGGAGTCGCCACTGGATGGCAGCGGATGGTGGCAGGGCCACAGCCTGCTTGAGGGGGCATAGAGACAGCAAGAGAGTCGAAGGGAACAGTACAGAGGTTACCACAAGCCGTGCCCTATCACAAAAGCAGGTATAAAACAAAATGGCAAAGCCATGTTCCATTACCTGAAATGCCATGACTTCAGGATAGCCCACCAAACCAATGGCCACTTTTGAAAACTTGTAACAGCCAATGTCTGAAGAATGCTGACCTAAGGTCCACACTACCTGTATTTTATTTGTCTGTTGCATGTATGTAGTAGTGTATTTGTAACATGAGGTCACTGACCCATTGAAGCTGTCTTTAGGCAAGACCTAAAAGTGTGTAAAAAAGTGTTGGAAACTTGTGAACAGCTAAATATGATGCAATGACATTCCTGCACATTTATCCAACCCCACAGCTACTTTACACAACTGAATCCATCAAGTTTCTTTTTAACATTTCTGGTCTTTCTCTCTGTCACATCACACTTTCTAGATTTAAAAAACCTAAATTGAAACAGGAGCATTTTGGAAAACAAACAAGGGTGTTTTCAACCATTGATTGTAATACGTTGGGTTCTAAAGCATTGGGACTAACCCTGGGCGGTGAACTCCGATCGCTGATTTTCCTGCAATCCGCTTTACACGGAGCTCGCGGATTACCGAAAAACTCTGCTTTGCGCAGCGTAGCAGAGTTTTTTTCCTCGCTGCGTTCACCAATGTCAAGTTAACGAGCGCGAGCGAGGAAAATCCACCTCCCGGTGACATTTTTCCTTGTTCACGATCACTAACATCAAGTTGGCGAGCGCGAGCGTGGAAAATAAACCTCCTGGCGAGATTTCTCAACACGGAGGGGTCAGGTTTCTCATTGCGAGTGGTCGCGTATGCTTGCGACCGCTCGTGTTCAGGGACTGCCCGTTCGCGTTGAGAAAGCTGACGCTCGAGTAAAAATCTACTCGAGCGGCAGAAAAGGTAAGCTTGCGCTGTGCATGGTGCTGTTCGCAATGATTGCACAGTGAGGTCAAGCATGCGACACTGTGCAACCACAGCGAATGGCATTTTTCTACTGTACTCCGCCGCTTGCGGAGCTCTGCGTAGTGTGGCAGAGTTTTTTTTGCACTTCGCGTATCTTCGCGTAGTGCAACTCCACGATCTCCGCCAATGTGTTTAGTAAGACACGATTTACCAATATCTTTCTGAAGAAAGATGCTTGGCCCCCATGTAAAGTAGTCTTTAAATCAAATTAAGTACTGATCGTGGTTACATGCTTAAATGTGCCTGAAGTACTCCAGACCGCCCTTCAACCATCTACAGTGCCAATCCCAAGCTCTCAGTCAAACACCCTTTCACCAATCCACACTCAAACATCGCTTTAAAAAGTTGAACCTATTTCGGATAAGTGTACCTTTTTCCCATGGCACTTGGCAATAAGCAAGTTCCCTTCTTAAAACTTGTGACCAGGCCATCCTTTTGTGTAAGAAGCATTGGCAAAGCAAACAGGTCTAGCCTTGGCAAGCTGGTGCAATGTTTATTTCTTATTGCAACCATATGCCACAAAAATAAAAGAAGAAGAAAAATCAGGATGACACCCAAATGTGGCTGCCATATCTTTGCAATAACATTTTTAAATATACCAAAATGAGCAATTGCATATAACTTAATACAACAGTATGGGTGTTTCCTAGCAGGCAAGTGTACTTATCAGCCACGGCTGCTCTGCAATGGTGGCGGAGCATCGTCCCACTGACTCA
Source organism: Lissotriton helveticus (assembly GCF_964261635.1). Lineage (NCBI taxonomy): Eukaryota > Metazoa > Chordata > Amphibia > Caudata > Salamandridae > Lissotriton > Lissotriton helveticus. The sequence goes on along the minus strand of NC_136068.1, from coordinate 72,493,809 downwards.
GAACCAGCAGTCGAAAAATAAAACAATATTTTATTATCGTTTTATTTTTCAACTGCTGGCTGAGCCAGCGTGTTTAGGGCGGGGCAGGGGTCACAGGGTGGAGTGGTTGGTGCACTTCTAAGTGCGCATGTCTGTTTCGCCGGCCATCTTAGCCGGGCAGAGAAACGGCACACAATCCCTGTGCCTGAGCAGAGCGTCAAACCATTCCGCTCAGGCCAATCTCGGCGCTGCTCTCATACAACGAGAGCAGCGTCTGGATTGGTTGGGGAGTCTGTTCCAGGGACTGTCGGGAGCAGCAGCAGAATAGAGGAGCACCGAAGCGCGAGGCGGCCGCAGGTCTAAGTACCCGCAACGGGTACTTATAACCTGTAAAGAAGATTTCCAGTGAGACTGCACATTACAGGAAAATATGATTCTTATTAGTGAAAAGACTGGTTTGAATTACTCTAACCTGAAGATGGAGTTTTAACACTGAAGGATGTCTAAAAACACAAAAGAAGGATAAAGAATGGAACGAAAAGAGCATTAGCAGAGTAAAGAAATGGTCCAAATACCCCGACTCGAAAGTGTACTTTTTAGGTAGATGTGCATGTGATCAGAAAAAATGCTGTCACTCACAGAGCAAACGAGCCAGTGGGTGGAGTGGGCTGCCCTACTGCCCCATGATCACTGCCGTGAAGAGCGGAAGTAAAGTTAGAATGACAGTTCAAAGTCCAATGGATAAAGAGGGCTCACGCAAAGCCTCTCAATGCATGTATGTTTGTATATAATTTTTATTTGCGAATTTTTTGGTTGCGTGAGGCTGGCCAAATTGTAAAGGCGTCTGTATGTCAGACGTAAAAATGCATGTTTTTGTGATTCACATTGTCTTTGCTTATATAAAGGCTGAACAACCTTAGAAGTAACTTAGCGCTGCATTGAAGTATTCCACGCACAAACATAAAACCAATTATAAAACAAAACATGCTTACATTAATCATTACCACTGGAAATACCAAATATTTAAAAAAAATGTTTAACTACACATTAACTGCAATTAATAATAATAACAAGGTATTTTCCCTCTAAAACAGAGGTGGTCTGGAATGATTCTGACTCCAGAAGGGCATGAGATCCAGATGTAAGTTGTGCCTTCTGTAGAAGGCAGAGATCATTTATTGTTCTTAATAAATGTTATACTTGTGGAATTCCCCAAACCTCCAGAAATTGGTATTCTACCAGAATCTTATGAGGGAAACAGTTGTGACCAAAATATTGAGTATGAAAATATCATGAAAGTAAGTATTGGTATGTGTAGCCTTACTATATCCTTACACTCTACATACAGATACCTCTATGATATAAATCTTCAAAGTACATGGATGTGGAATTAAGGGCCATATGTATCAAGCCTTTTTCCTGTTTGAAAAAGGGCAGATTCTCAGAATCGGCCCGTTTGTGATTTGGAAAAAGCCTTATGTATCATCCCAAAAGGCCATCGCAAAATAGAGAATTGCAAAATGTGCGATTCTCTATTTTGCGAATGCAATTAAGGAATTGCAAATTGTGATTCCTTAAATGCAATTCTGGAAGCACCAGAAATGTGCTATTTGGCCTTAAGGAATTTCAAATTACCACCTACTTCAAGTTGGTGGTAATTTGAAAATTTCTTTAAAAAAGCACTTTATTGATTTTTTTAAAGTGCCATATGTTGCACATACATGCCCTTAGGGCATGTATGTGCGCAAAATGTGCACACATGCATATTTCAGGGGAGCAACAGAGTGATCTTTTGGCACCTTTGCAACCTTGAAATTGCATTCTCAATTTGCGATTCTCTAATTGGTAATCGCAAATTGAGAATGTCTTCCCATTCATTCCTATGGGCCTCCATGCCCATATGAATGAATGGGAAGGTATTCCTTATTTGCGAATCTCAATTTGCGATTTGCAAATAAGGAATATGTAGGATTCACAATATTTTTAGCAAATCCTACATACATTCCATTTTGCGACTCTCTAATTGCGATTCGCTAAAAATCGCTTGCTATTTGAGAATCGCAAAACTCTTTTTGATACATATGGCCCTAAGAATAGTAAACCATTGCAATTGTTTGTTCTTGATAATTAGGATACAATATTTTGTATCCTGCTATTTCTGTATTCGCTATTCTGACGTAGAACCGAAAAAATTTACTTTGTTGTGTCACCTTCAAAAGAAGGTTCTGCTTATGTAATAGAAAATTGTAAATAAAGGCCAATTTTTTCGGCAGGGAACGGATTGAGCAAGGAAGACGTGACTATGGTTAGGTTTATTCGCGCCAACCATGAGTTGAGGTTTGGCTCGCATCATCTTTATGAGCTAATACCATTCTGGAGCTGCTTGTTTCTCATTCGGATGGGACCTTGCCTGGCAGCTTAGGGTGGACTTTTCCTATAGAATCAACCCTGTTTGTGTTTAGGGTCAGTAGTGGCCGGTGTGTGGATAGAGCAGAGGGGCGGGGGCAGGGTGGAGGGGACAGACGATTGGAACATGTAAAAAAAAAAACACTTACCTGCAACAGGGTATTGTTTCCCTGTCTTCTGCAGGCTCCCAGAGTGCACTGCGGCCAATCTGGATGCTGCTTTCATGTTGTTGAAAGCAGCGTCAGGATTGGCCTCAACGCCGAGGATTTGCGCTTCCAATTAGACTGGGAGCCTATGCCTGCGCTCTCCAACCCAGCAACGCAGTTGGGTTGGAGAGAGCTTCAGTGCGCATGATGGTTCGGCTGGCCTGAAACGGCCTACCAGACCGCCATGCGCACTGAATTGCAGTGCAAAACACTCCACCAGCCTGTCATCACCCTGGCCCCGCCCCCAAGCCTTGGCTCCAGAGCAAAAATAAAATGATACGGATTTATTGTCGTTTTCCTTTTTTTTTGGCAGCTGCCAGGTAGGGCGACACTCTTCCGCCAAGCAGACGAGACGCTGCTGTTAGGGTGGTTCGTGTCTGGAGTGGCACGGTGGGCAAAAACAATTACCCGTAATGCAACCCAGAGTAATTACTATTAGCTGAGATTAGCTCTGCCATCACATTTTTTTCTCTTTGTTTATGGCACCCATCACTAGAAGGGCCCTGGAATGCGACATGTTAGTGGGCACCGGCTCACGCAATGCCGCTACCCTTCTCACTCCAAGTAACCGACTAATATCCACCACTGAAATTACTTCATATTTCACCATATTAATTCACCACTAATGCTTTATAGGCTCCCTGAATAGCGTGCGTCAACAAGCGCTATATAAATACAAACCTTTGTCCTCCTCTATCCTTCTGCTATCATTCCAAATCCAAATAACTGACTAACCTATCCACCACTTAAAATGTACTTGCATGTTTCACTATACTAATTCAACACTAATCCTCTATGGGTCCCGGAGTAGCGTGCTACTTGCCGAAAAAGCGCTTCGACGTCTCGTCAGAGGTAGTAAGCGCTATATAAATGCAATTACAATACAATACAATAAATGTTACCATTTGCATGCAGAATGCTTGTGAGACAGCTCTACATCATTTTGCGACCAGCTTCAGGCGAATTTTGCTTCTGATGTATTTTACTTGCAAAATATAACTCTTTGGGATCAGGTTCCTGAGAATGTAGTGCCAAAGCCTTGCACTCCTCCTCTCCTCGCTACCCGGCGAAAAAACTGAAACTCTCTGGAGGCTTTAGACCATCATGTAATGCGGAAAATGTATTGCTTGATCCTCCCACTTTCAAGAAGGAAAGATCGATGGCCCAATCCTTTTCAGGCAACGCGGTGAGAATCTGGAACTCACTTCTGCCTCAGCTCGGGACCACCACCTCTTCCCAGGCCTTCAAAACTGACCTCAAAGTTCTCCTCCTTCAAAGACACTTGCAAATTTAATTCACGCCCTCTCTATTATCGGAAGGAAGACCTTCCATTATAGCAAAGTCTATTCTCCATGACCTTGGAAGTGCCTTTCCAGTGTGTTCTTGTGGTTTGAGTGTCTGCCATTTATTGCAGTATTATCTTTTTACCTGTGTTTGGTACTCTTTTGTAACATGCACACGTCACTTTTCTCTTGTAACACACTGTTTGCTACCTCTCACATTTTGTTTGCTTTAGATACTTGCACAAGTGCCACCATTGCCTATGTAAAGTTTGTTCTTGCGTTTGAGTGTCTGCCATTTATTGCAGTATTATACCTCTACTTGTACTTTGTACGCTATTGTAACTTGCACACGTCACTTTTTCCTCCTGTAATGCACCGTTTGCTACCTCTTGTATTTTGTTTGCTCGCAATTGTCACTTTTGCCTCTTGTAACTTAACGTTTGCTTTTGTAATTTGTTCACTTGTAATTTTCTCCTCATGTATCAGTTCTGTTCCTATTGTGAAGCGCTCTCACACCTTCGGGTAAAGTCCGCGCTATATAAGAACGCATAAATAAATAAATAAATAAATCCTGTGTTTCTACATCACCTACAGTGGCAGCTGGTGTCAGGGCAGAGTGCAGGGGAGGGGGACGGGGGAACCGATGGACGATGACGAAAAGAAGAAAAAGAAAAACACTTACCTGCCGCTTGCCGCATTGCCAACTCGCTGCTCTTCTGCGTCACTGCACGGGCTCCCAGACTCAGCTGCGGCCAATCCAGATGCTGCTCTTATGCATGAGAGCAGCATCAGGGTTGGCCTGAGCGCCCTCAGTTTGCGCTCCCGGTTAGGCTGGGAGCCTGTGCCTGCTCTCTTCAACCCGACAATGCAGCTCGGGTTGGAGAAACTTCAGTGTGCATGTCGGTTTGGCCAGCCAGAGCGGCCGTCCAAACTGACATGCGCACTGACAGCAATGCCCAACACCCCCCCCTCCAGCCTGTCATCATCTGGCCCCGCCTCCAAGACTCGTTCATGTTAAAAATAAAACAATATTAAACCTGTTTTATAATTGCTTTCTTTTTTGAGTTTTGCGGTTGTGGCGGAGGGGCTCCTCTGCCATAGCCGACGAGCCGCCACTGGTCTCCTTGGCCCTATTCTCAGGGTTGATGTACACCAGCATATGACAGGCACGTAGCCGATGTATGACACACTCCCACACTACAAACCCTTGCAACGCAGGCACACCACACTTACAAAGAAAAACCAAAGGTAGTGTTGGACGGAGCGTTGACAATGCAAACACTCACCCCCAGTCAACTGATCTGGGTTTAATCCATCACTGTTCTTTAGCTCACTCCGCCACCCCAGTTCAGACATGGCCATATGCAAATCAGTCTGACCCTGTGCCTCATGGGAACAGTCCAGCCCGAACTGCCAAGCCATGTCTTCCCTGGACCGGAATCAAGCTTCCCAGGACCGGTTTCTGGCATTACAGCCGTCTTCAGCCGGGCTTGCTTGACTCCAGTGGCAAAGTGAGCAAGGGACTCACGTCTGAGTATAGCCTGCCAACTTAGGGCAAACAAAGAAAAACCAAAGGTAGTGATGGACGGAGCGTTGACAATACAAACACTCACCCCCAGTCAACTGATCTGGGTTTAATCCATCACTGTTCTTTAGCTCACTCCGCCACCCCAGTTCAGACATGGCCATATGCAAATCAGTCTGACCCTGTGCCTCATGGGAACAGTCCAGCCCGAACTGCCAAGCCATGTCTTCCCTGGACCGGAATCAAGCTTCCCAGGACCGGTTTCTGGCATTACAGCCGTCTTCAGCCGGGCTTGCTTGACTCCAGTGGCAAAGTGAGCAAGGGACTCACGTCTGAGCATACCCTGCCAACTTAGGGCAAACAAAGAAAAACCAAAGGTAGTGATGGACGGAGCGTTGACACTTGCAGCCACACCACATCAGTCTGGAACTGGTTCCAAACCAGTTCAATGGTCCCAGGCCGGAGGACACATTATTCTCATGTCAGCAGAAAGGGACGTTTGAAAGATAACACTGGCCTAGCCACAGGACAGATGGATCCATGCTTATACCAGCTAGGTCGTGGCCATGGAAAGGGTGGTGGGGGCGGAGGAGACCTGCAGATGTAGGGTGTGGCATAAGGGACAGAGCTGCTGACTTTGGCATGGGGGAACCAGGTTCGAGTCTCGTTGCCGGCTCAACATCCTGTGATTCTGGGCTAATCACTTAATCTCCCTGTGCCTGCAAAATGAATGTCCTTGTGTAACTGGTGCTCATGTAAAGCGCTCCGATACCTTTGGGTCCAGTTCGCACTACATAAAACTGCAAAAATAAATGTAAGGGGAAAGGCACAGGGACTCACTCTTGGCCTCCAAACCATTTCTTCAGTCAATGAGGTCATGAAGGGAATGGCTATGGAGCATTCATGATTTGTTACTCCTTGGGCATGTGGCGTTATTCTTGCAGACGCCAAAAAATACCGTATATACATTTTATTCACAATGACTTGCACCGTGAACACTATCAGCAATACGTAACTACAGGCCGGGTGAGACATACCTTTGTTCGTACCTGTTTTCGTACTGTTATTTATTTTTTTCCCCCACTGCAGGTTGTGTTCTTGGGACACCTCCCTGTAGGACGCCACGTCGAGTTTACTTTCTCAATAAACTCGGTGAGTGATACAGCTGTTTGTGGGGCATAAATACTAATCATACTGAACATCCGGAGAAAGAGGGCGGACTCAGTTAAAGATGTAGAGTTCCTTCGTTTATAACATTGCATACAAAAAGATCTTTATTCCTTTTTATTTTATTTCATATATTACCGGTGAATGCTGTACTTGGGACCACCATAGAGACCATGGACTAAAGATAGAGATTTTCTATTTGGGTGGAGGGGATGAGAGAAATGTGATCATATTTAACTTTCGACCTCCGTGGGGTTCTAACAATATACTCATAGGGGGCTTATTTATAGTTTCAGCTTATGTTTCCCATGCTGTTGGGATCCCTCCATACATGCTGATTCAATTAGAATCATATGTGATCAGTTAAATTGGTACATTGACCGAACTACGGTGGGACCAATATTGGAACGGGGAACAACACATGTCCTGAAGAAGACCGGGGTGACCTACGTGGCATAGTAAGTCGGTCGAAACATGTTGACAAAGGCGGTATTAGGAGGGTTGTTTTGAGAATCATGAGTTTCTCCTAAAAACACTACCCATCCTCTCATTTCTTTTAATCCTGGTTGTGGAGCCTGTTAATAAAGTTTTTGTTTGGTATCCACAAACTAGTTTTAAACACTTTCCCTTTAACTGCACGTGTTGTGGACCTTTTCCAATCACTGGGTGATATCCACTGATCATCATTTAATTCATGTTTATATGTTGTTTGGTCTCGTATTTTCGTCCTGTGATCTTTTTATGTTAAACCCCCCCCTCCCTATGCTCCGTCCAGAGTGTGGCTACACCTGGGCGTATTGTAAGCAGACCCGATGATGAAGCATGTCACACACTTCGGTGTGTGAGTGAGGGCAGTATTCTTAAAACAAAGAATTTTCTTGTTTTGTGGAACGTTTAGGGGTTTTCCTTTTTACTTTTTTTTCTTGCCTCTATTTTCCTCCACACCCCTTTACGTGTGTACAATGGCTATGGAGCATCATTAAATATACTGTAGTGTTTGCAAATGTGTGGCAAAGCCCATGTAGCTGCCCTGCAGATCTGCTGATGTGAGGCATGCAGAGCTAAGGTACAGTGTCAGGACTGGATGAAAAAAGGCTCACTTAGCAGGTTTGCCAATTCAAGGGCCTCCCATAATGTATTGTTGGTCTGGCTGTATTCTTTCCATTCCAAACGCCATGGGCGAATAAGCAGGCGAGGAGCTCCTACACATCTGTGACACAACAGAGAGTCTGCCTGATAATAAGGAGAGACTGCATCTCCTCTCGTTATATTAGATTAACGTCAGGGAAAGCAAACTGGAATGCCAGCATTGCTGACTGATGTAGAAATCAAATCCAGACCCAGGGAGCAAACAAACAGAAGAGCTCTGCAGTATTACTGTGAATCCTAGGGACTGCAGAGAGAGTGAGTGAGTGTGAGTGTGTGAGAGAGTGTGTGAGTGTGTGTGGGAGTGAGTGAGTGAGAGTGTGTGAGAGAGTGTGTGAGTGTGTGTGAGTGTGTGTGAGAGTGAGTGAGAGTGTGTGAGAGAGAGTGTGAGTGTGTGTGAGTGTGTGTGAGAGTGAGTGAGAGTGTGTGAGAGAGTGTGTGAGTGTGTGTGAGAGTGAGTGAGTGAGAGTGTGTGAGAGAGTGTGTGAGTGTGTGAGTGTGTGTGAGTGTGTGTGAGAGTGAGTGAGAGTGTGTGAGTGTGTGTGAGAGTGAGTGAGAGTGTGTGAGAGAGTGTGTGAGTGTGTGTGAGAGAGTGTGTGAGTGTGTGTGAGAGTGAGTGAGTGAGAGTGTGTGAGAGAGTGTGTGAGTGTGTGTGAGAGAGTGAGTGAGTGTGTGAGAGAGAGAGTGAGTGAGTGTGTGAGAGAGTGTGTGAGTGTGTGTGCGAGTGTGTGAGAGTGTGTGAGTGTGTGTGAGAGTGAGTGAGTGTGTGAGAGTGTGTGTATGTGTGGGTGTCTGTGAGAGTGTGTGTGTGTGTGTGTGTGAGAGTAAGAGCTTAATTTGAGCTGGTGCTTTCCGGTGCTAAGCACAGGCACCTAATTGGTTTCCGGTGCTCGGCACCGGCACCTAATTGTCAACACTATACATTGAACAGTCTACCACATGGTGACGCTGCTCCATCTAATTTAGAGATGAGCAGAACAACGGTTGGTTTAGGAATACAATATACATAAAAATTGCTAATACCTGCTTCCCCATGCATTCATTTAGCTTTGGGAACCTAGAACAATCTGAACTGTTGTGTTTACATGCGAGAAAGAGGGTTAGTAGTTGTTTTGTCAGCGATGACAAAGGCGATGGGTGGTGCAAGCTGCAATGGCCTCCGGGTCAGAGCCCTGGCACTTAATACTTTACCAATTAGGCGCTGGTGTGTGTTTGAGAGTGAGTGAGTGAGAGAGTGTGTGAGTGTCTGTGAGAGTATGTGTGAGTGTGTGAGTGTGTGTAGGAGTGTTTGTGGTTGTTTGTGTGTGTGTGAGTGTAGGTGTGTGTGCAAGTGTGTGTGTAAACCCAGGTGGCTGCTTTGCAGATCTACTGAAGCAGGACATGCCCAAGGAGGTGTATGGTCGCTGTGATATGCTCTCAAGGAATGGAATTATATTCTGTGCTCTCTATACGTGCCTTTCTTTCAAGGTCTTCAGAAATTTGTGAGGTGTGGAATCACAGCTTCTAAAACCAGGATCATCCATGAAAAAAAGCAAGAGATTATCTCACATCAGTGTAAAAATGTAGGCCCAAATATAACAATATTTGCGCAGGTGCTCATGAGACAGCAGTACCAACCTACCTTCCAGCACAAAATAAATATTATGTTGAAAAGGTTGACACGAATGGAGCCATATATGGCCTTGACTTACAGAGTGTAAACCCCCACTCCCCATTATCTGTGCAAAGGTGGGTGTACCTGGCAGAAAAAGTGCTAACACTTCTAAGTTTTCCCACAAAGCCAGATCTGCTAGAATAGTGTTACAGGGCTTTGTGTGAAATCCTTATTCCAAATTAAATCTGCCACATATTAGGGGCAAGCAGAATATTATGCGATATTCCTATGCGTAAGATGTGTTATTACAGCAAAATTACAATTTTATGTCGCTCACCACTGGACATTTGTACTGAAGGGCGTCTTTCAAGTACAGATCTTACGCCAGACAGCGTCAGGCCACCTTTGCACAATAAATATTGTTTCCTGTAGCCTTAAAATGTCTTTTTCGCACAAGCTTGGCCAGTTACATCATCAGCTTGCAGCTCACGTATACACGTGGCGCTGCAATATTTATTTACCTTTGACACAACACATCTCTGCTGATGTCAAACAATGCTGCAATGAGCAAAGCTTAGTCAATGTAGACCTGATATTCCATTTGATAAATTAACCCCTTCCATGCTCCATTCCGTCATGAGTCACGGTTGGGCTGTGCTGATGATGGAATGGTTCCGTCACGACCACGCCCGCGATTGGAATGTCCAGCACAGGGCTGGAATTCCTGCCGCACGCAAGCGGTTAAGTATGAACGGGTAGACCCTCTGGCATTTACATCAATCAATCAGGGTCTTGTATAGCACGACTACTCACCCGGGAGGGTCTGAAGGCTCTGGGGAAGGGGGTCTGCTGGTTGGACTGGGTAGAGGATCAGTCGAAGAGCCAGGTCTTGAGATCCTTTCTGATTTGGGTCAGCGACGTGGATTGCCTGAGGTGGAGGGGCAGGGTGTTCCAGGTCTTGGCCTCGAGGTAGGAGAACGGCCTTCCTCCAGTTCTCATCTTGTGGATCCTGGGGACGGAGGCGAGGGCGAGCTGGGAGGATCAGAGTTGTCTGGCGGGTATGTGGACTACAAGGCTGTGGTTCAGGTACGCTGGTCCTTCGTCGTGTAGAGCTTTGTAGGCGTGAGTGAGGCGCTTGAAGGTGATTCTCTTGTTGACTGGGAGCCAGTGGAGTTGTCGGAGGTGTTGCGTGAAGAGACTGCGGCAGGGGATGTCGAGGACCAGTCAGGCTGCAGCGTTTTGGATGTTCTTTCGTTTCTGTTTCTGGTTGACACTGACGCAGAGTGCGTTGCTGTATGAATCACCTATATTTATCAACCAAGTGGTATGACATTTAAATGTTATCTTTGATTAAAAAATGCATTCCTGGATTCCTCTTTTATTGCTGGTATTATTAAGCATCTCAGTGATTAGGTATTACCTAAGTCACCGAGATCAAGAGCCATATGTAGGTAATCTCAATTTACCTATTCTTAAATACCGAATTTTACCGATTCAGTATTTAAGAATAGGTAAATGGGATGTAGAAAACATTTCTGTAAAAATTACCGAATCTGTAAGATTCGGTATTTACCGAATCGGTATTTACCGATTCGATAATTGCCATTCATTCCTATGGGCCTGGGGGTCCATAGGAATGAATGTCAATTACCCAATCGGTAAATACCGATTCGGTAAAATGGGGGAAACATTCAAGGGTGCCAGGGTGTCACTTTGACACCCTGTTGCACCCCTGAATCATGCTTGTGTGCAGATGTGGCACACATACATGGCACAGTTGAAAATGCACAGATTTGCATTTTCAAAGGTATTCGTTATTTCCCACCAACTTAGTGGTAAATACCGAATCCTTACAGGTGAAAAGCACACACTTGAGTGCTCCCTACATTTCAGATTCAGTAATTTAACAAATCGGTATTTAAGAATTCGGTAATCTGAAATGTAGCCACCTACATCCCAAATGCCTAATACCGGTCGGTAACGGCCGAAATTTGATAATCTCGGCCGTTACCGACCGGTATTAGGGTTCCTACATCTGGCCCCAAATGTCTTCCAGTTGCCCGCTGTGTGTCTGCTTGCTCATTTCCACAGAATGCCTCAATGGAATGTTACTACCCCTGGCTTCACCACTGATACCCCGGACACTGCCTTTGCTACCCCTGGTCTTGGAGGGTGGAGGGGGTGGATCATGAGTTATGTTTACTTTCTGTAACTCTCCCTGCTCTCCCTTAATTCCTCAGAAGCAAACAGGAGACAGTTAAGGAGTTTAGATTGGCATAAGAAGGCATCCTTTTGACGTCACTGGAGGTCAAACGTATGTGATAACATTTCTGCAATGCTCTGATACTTTGTTGAACTGGTGTCCACGAGTCTTGTCCCTGAAGGTCTAAACAAATACTGGATGGATGGCCCGCACTGCATGACGGGAAGGGACAGGTTCACCTTGGGGGGTGGAGCTCTTTAACACCAGGGGGCAGATTTACAAGCCCCTTGCGCCACTTTTGCGTCATTTTTCCCATGTTAAAAATGACGCAAAAGTGGCGCAGGGGGCTTGTAAATCTGCCCCCATGTCTCTAACAAAGGTCACCGCGGACAGACACTAACGTGAGACCCTTCAGTGCAGATTGACAGGGTTTTCAGTGCTCTTTTAAATTTGTTTTGGAACAGTGATGGGGCAGGTGGTTTTAAGCACCGTTGGGGCTGCGTGGGCCAGTCATGCATTGTGCAGGTGTGCAGCTGGGCAGCTGTGCAGGTGTGCTGGTGATAGTTTCCAGGACCCGCACCAGTGACCTTCAGCAGCAGGGCGGGGGAGGGTTCAATTTCTCACACAGGTAACTGACGCCTGAAGGATCAGACGAACGAGTAAAGACGACTGGACGTCTGACTCCCTTTCATCTGAAAGTCATAGAAGGCATTAAAAATATTAAATTAGACTACATCCCTCAATGCATTTGCGGATCCAATCAGAAAATGCCACGTCAAGGGCTGTACATAATGTGGCATATCCTGATTGGACCTGCAACTGCGTTGAGGGAGGATTGTGTTCTAAGTTACTGCTGTGGTAGTTTGTTCGGATCACTGACATAATATCGAATTCACAAATATAGAATTACCAAAATATCGTAGAAAAAATATAGAATGCAAAAATATCGAATTCCTATCTACAAACAGGTAAGTACAAAAATATCGAATCAAAAATATAGTTTTAAAAAATATAGTTAGTCAAAATATCGATTTTTTTTAAATGTCTTAAAAGTAATTTAAAATTAATGAAATAATAAATATAACATTTACTATTACCACTCCAGTGAGTGCAACAGTAGGGAAAGCGTTGGATAGTGTAGGGGTAAAAATTACTATTCCCACTCCAGAGAGTGCAACAGTAGGGAAAGGGTTGGATAGCGTAGGGGTAAAAATTACTATTCCCACTCCAGAGAGTGCAACAGTAGGGAAAACGTTGGATAGCGTAGGGGTAAAAATTACTATTCTCACTCCAGAGAGTGCAACAGTAGGGAAAGCGTTGGATAGCGTAGGGGTAACAATTACTATTCCCACTCCAGAGAGTGCAACAGTAGGGAAAGGGTTGGATAGCGTAGGGGTAAAAAGTACTATTCGGTATTAAATTACTTACCTTCAATTCGATATTTTTCACCACTATATTCCGTCCATTCGATATTTTGTCCATTCTATATTTTGCCTTCGATATTTTGGTAATTCTATATTTTGAAATCGATATTTTGTCTTGTTACCAGTTTGTTCACGTAAGTCTGCAAATGTGGCTAGGGGGCCCCTTGACACTGGGAAGGAGACTCTAGGGCTTCAAGGCGCCCCTGGAGAGAGGGGGCAGTCTATAGGGAAGTCCAGTCCAGGCCTTTGGTGTCAAAGGAGTCCCTTGCCCAAGGATCTGTCCAGAGGGTGAGGACCCAGCACCGCAGCCGAGGGCAGCCATGGAGCCTAGACTAGGCATTAGGGAGGCCAGAGGGTGCCAGCAGCACAGACGCATTACGTCCCATGAAGGAGTCCTCTGGCAAGATGAGCAAAGGGGGCACACTGAAACAATTTGGGTGGACAAAACCTCAGGAAAAGATGCAGGACGCGGAGAGGGCTGCGACATCAGACAGAGGGTTCACATCCATTCCAGCTCACAAGGGCCCCAGAGACTTTGGAAAGACCGTACTCTTTCTGTTTAGGGCAAGACCACCATGATTTTTATTCTAGGTTTTATCCTGCATGTTGTTCACCGAGAGCCGGGTGACTTCCTTCTCCTTCTCACCACTGACATCTCACCTTGTCCTTCGGCTCTGCCCACGTCCCACCAAAATCAAACCCGGCTTCCAGGGTGCCCATCTCCGTGGACATGGGTGCACCCGTGAGACCGATCACTTGAAGATGGAAGAGTCAGGAAGGCGGGGGAGGCACACTGGCAGATGTGTGTAGGCTGCATTCTTGACTACCTGGGTAGGCGGGCGCGGAGACTTTAAAGGCTTGGTGCACTGCTGTCTTTGGAACATTTTGTGTGGGCATTCAAATAAAAGATGCAAGTAAGGAGCGGGGAGAAGCAGCTGCTGCCGAGACAGGCTGGCGAGATACACAGTGTGCGAGTCGACGGGGGTGGATCCTGGCAAGGAAATAGTGCAAACCGACCTCGCTGATCCCACCCAGCCTCAAAGGGTATCCATGCTGATCCCACCGAGCCTCAAAGTGCTCCATGCTGATCCCACCTAGCCTCAAAATGATCCATGCTGATCCCACGTAGCCTCAAAGTGCTCCATGCTGATCCCACCGAGCCTCAAAGTGATCCATGCTGATCCCACGTAGCCTCAAAGTGCTCCATGCTGATCCCACCGAGCCTCAAAGTGATCCATGCTGATCCCACCCAGCCTCAAAGTGCTCCATGCTGATCCCACCGAGCCTCAAAGTGATCCATGCTGATCCCACCTAGCCTCAAAGGGGATCCATGCTGATCCCACCTAGCCTCAAAGGGATCCATGCTGATCCCACCTAGCCTCAAAGGGATCCATGCTGATCCCACCTAGCCTCGAAGGGATCCATGCTGATCCCACCTAGCCTCAAAGTGCTCCATGCTGATACCACCGAGCCTCAAAGGGATCCATGCTGATCCCACCTGGCCTCAAAATGATCCATGCTGATCCCACCTAGCCTCAAAGGGGATCCATGCTGATCTCACCTAGCTTCAAAATGATCCATGCTAATCCCACCTAGCTTCAAAGGGATCCATGCTGATCCCATCTAGCCTCAAAGGGATCCATGCTGATCCCACCTAGCCTCAAAGTGTTCCATGCTGATCCCACCTAGCCTCAAAGGGGATCCATGCTGATCCCACCTAGCCTCAAAGGGATCCTTGCTGATCCCACCTAGCCTCAAAGGGATCCATGCTGATCCCACCTAGCCTCAAAGTGTTCCATGCTGATCCCATCTAGCCTCAAAGGGATCCATGCTGATCCCACCTAGCCTCAAAGATATCCATGCTGATCCCATCTAACCTCAAAGTGCTCCATGCTGATCCCACCTAGCCTCAAAGTGCTCCATGCTGATCCCACCTAGCCTCAAAGGGATCCATGCTGAGCCCACCTAGCCTCAAAATGATCCATGTTGATCCCACCTCGCCTCAAAATGTTCCATGCTGATCCCACCTAGCCTCAAAGGGATCCATGCTGATCCCACCTAGCCTCAAAGTGATCCATGCTGAGCCCACCTAGCCTCAAAGGATCCATGCAGATCCCACCTAGCCTCAAAGGGATCCATGCTGATCCCACCTATCCTCAAAGGGATCCATGCTGATCCCACCGAGCCTCAAAGGGATCCATGCTGATCCCACCTATCCTCAAAGGGATCCATGCTGATCCCACCTAGCCATAAATTGATCCTTGCTTCCCCCTTCCCATCAAGGCACAGGGATACCCACTGGCTCCCTTCCTTATGACGCAATACCCAATGCGGGTAATGAGGAAAGAGCCGGCTCTTGGCGCCCTTGTCCCTTTGCTTATCATGCCAAGCCCCTGCCCGCTTGGCTCATGATTTCTGCCGAAGGAGATTGTGGCATAAAGAATACATTGCCTGGGTGCATCATGGGGCGTGTGCAAAGTGTGGTGGAAGAAGAGGAACCAATCACCAGAAAGAGCACCAGCACATGTTATTGGAGCTTGTGTTATACACGCAGCAACTGTCTCTGTAGGTGGCAAACCCTGCAGGCATTGCCGGAACTATGCCACGAGCTGGCATTTCTCAAGTGTGTGGATCCAACTTAAGGGACAATTGGTAGCTGCGACCAAGGCAGAGAGGTACTGAGATGTGTTATCCTGCCCTAGGATACCCCCAATGGGTCACCTTGTGTCTCTCACTGTCATATGGAATGATTACCTCGAAAAAGCATGTGCACAAGGTCAAACGAACACCAGAACTGGGTCCGATAAGAAGCCACAAGAGGTGATAAGAATCCACCCATCTCAGCTAAAGACCGGGACAGGGATCCTGGTGTAAGTGACACAAGCAGCCTCTGTATTCCATATGACTAAAATGTGATCTGCCTCTTCACACCAAACAAAGATGGACTGGATTCAAAGTACACTGAAGAAGGGAAGGGTTTCAAGTCCTGGACCTAGAATACCCTGACTAAGCTTCTAAGAATTAGTTTAAAGACGTGTGATGAGAAGTCTTTTTGTCTGGTAGGTGTGGACAAAATTGGGGTGGTACGGAATAAAAGGTTGTTTCCTTCTCATTCCACCCACCTACCTGAAGAAGGGCATAAAGGTGAAATATTCGCACTGGCCGAAACATCCAGACAGGAACTCCAGCAAGTGGTGCCAAGTGAGTGCATGTGAATCACCTACATGAAGGACAGTATCCGCCAACATTTCTTCTAAACACAAATGGAAGACTGTCAAGAGAGTCTTCTGCAGGGGGCCATGGGAGATCCAGCTCACTGGAAAGTCTAGCGGCTGAATGAAGGGACCCTTGATGCCCAACCCCAGATTTTGTAACACCTTTTTACAAGGTGGGATTTGATGTTCTTGGGTTAATGGGCACGCCAGGCTAGTGCCTTCGTGTCCTATTAGCAGTTAACCACACACGTGTTAGTCATCTATGATTGCTTAGGTGTTCCACTCTGCCATGTCATGACAATAATATCTAATTTTTCACAAGTGTGGTTCCCAGCACATGTAGTGCCTAAAGCAGAACAAACAAGGAGCTATTGATGTCTAAAATCAAATCAATTTCATTTGGTACAATCAATGTATTCTCGGTGTAGGCCCTCTACTTGAGGACCAAACTGAAGAATGAAATCAGTAATCATTTCCTAAGTAAATTCTGATTGCCCTATAAACCTTTTTGTAGCTCATGCAGTGCCCGACTCCCACCCCTCTGCCTATCATCTACAGCTCAATGGATTCGCAGGAAATTTCAACATGACTTTGAACGAGATGGCTTCCATCCCACTTGAAAGAAGAGGCAGTGATAGTGTTTGTGTCCTACATTAGCATCTTGCTTACAGAGAGATGCTCAACATTACATCGGTTCTCCTTCTGAGAAGTATCACAGGGCATTTATCACTACCCTTGGTTTGTCGGAAGACCACCTGAAGAACCAGTGGGTACCCCTTGGAAGACCGTTTAAGAGATCTGTGGGTACCCCTTGAAAGACCGTCTGTGGGACCAGTGGGAACCCCTTTGAAGACCGTCTGTGGGACCAGTGGTTACCCCTTGGAAGACCATCTAAGGGACCAGTGGGAACCCCTTGGAAGACCGTCTGAGGGACCAGTGGGAAACCCTTGGAAGACCGTCTGAGGGACCAGTGGGAAACCCTTGGAAGACCGTCTGTGGGACCAGTGAGAAACCCTTGGAAGACCGTCTGAGGGACCAGTGGGAACCCCTTGGAAGACCATCTGAGGGACCAGTGGGAAACCCTTTGAAGACCGTCTGTGGGACCAGTGGGAACCCCTTGGAAGACCGTCTGAGGGACCAGTGGGAAACCCTTGGAAGACCGTCTGAGGGACCAGTGGGAAACCCTTGGAAGACCGTCTGTGGGACCAGTGGGAACCCCTTGGAAGACCGTCTGTGGGACCAGTGGGAACCCCTTTGAAGACCGTCTGTGGGACCAGTGGGTACCCCTTGGAAGACCATCTAAGGGACCAGTGGGTACCTCTTGGGTTCTGAAACTGAGTAATGTAAACATAAGGGACTGAGAAGACCACCTGAAGAACCAGTGGGTACCCCTTGGAAGACCATCTGAGGGACCAGTGGGTACCCCTTGGAAGACCGTCTGAGGGACCAGTGGGAAACGCTTGGAAGACTATCTGAGGGACCAGTGGGAAACCCTTGGTAGACCGTCTGAGGGACCAGTGGGAAACCCTTTGAAGACCGTCTGTGGGACCAGTGGGAACCCCTTGGAAGACCGTCTGAGGGACCAGTGGGAAACCCTTGGAAGACCGTCTGAGGGACCATTGGGAAACCCTTGGTAGACCGTCTGAGGGACCAGTGGGAAACCCTTGGAAGACCGTCTGAGGGACCAGTGGGAAACCCTTGGAAGACCGTCTGTGGGACCAGTGAGAAACCCTTGGAAGACCGTCTGAGGGACCAGTGGGAACCCCTTGGAAGACCATCTGAGGGACCAGTGGGAAACCCTTTGAAGACCGTCTGTGGGACCAGTGGGAACCCCTTGGAAGACCGTCTGAGGGACCAGTGGGAAACCCTTGGAAGACCGTCTGAGGGACCAGTGGGAAACCCTTGGAAGACCGTCTGTGGGACCAGTGGGAACCCCTTGGAAGACCGTCTGTGGGACCAGTGGGAACCCCTTTGAAGACCGTCTGTGGGACCAGTGGGTACCCCTTGGAAGACCATCTAAGGGACCAGTGGGTACCTCTTGGGTTCTGAAACTGAGTAATGTAAACATAAGGGACTGAGAAGACCACCTGAAGAACCAGTGGGTACCCCTTGGAAGACCGTCTGAGGGACCAGTGGGTACCCCTTGGAAGACCGTCTGAGGGACCAGTGGGAAACGCTTGGAAGACTATCTGAGGGACCAGTGGGAAACCCTTGGTAGACCGTCTGAGGGACCAGTGGGAAACCCTTTGAAGACCGTCTGTGGGACCAGTGGGAACCCCTTGGAAGACCGTCTGAGGGACCAGTGGGAAACCCTTGGAAGACCGTCTGAGGGACCATTGGGAAACCCTTGGTAGACCGTCTGAGGGACCAGTGGGAAACCCTTTGAAGACCGTCTGTGGGACCAGTGGGAACCCCTTGAAAGACCGTCTGAGGGACCAGTCGGAAACCCTTGGAAGACCGTCTGAGGGACCAGTGGGAAACCCTTGGAAGACCGTCTGTGGGACCAGTGGGAAACCCTTGGAAGACCGTCTGAGGGACCAGTGGGAACCCCTTGGAACACCATCTGAGGGACCAGTGGGAAACCCTTTGAAGACCGTCTGTGGGACCAGTGGGAACCCCTTGGAAGACCGTCTGAGGGACCAGTGGGAAACCCTTGGAAGACCGTCTCAGGGACCAGTGGGAAACCCTTGGAAGACCGTCTGTGGGACCAGTGGGAACCCCTTGGAAGACCGTCTGAGGGACCAGTGGGAAACCCTTGGAAGACTATCTGAGGGACCAGTGGGAAACCCTTGGTAGACCATCTGAGGGACCAGTGGGAACCCCTTGGAAGACCGTCTGAGGGACCAGTGGGAACCCCTTTGAAGACCGTCTGAGGGACCAGTGGGAACCCCTTGGAAGACCTTCTGAGGGACCAGTGGGAAACCCTTGGTAGACCGTCTGTGGGACCAGTGGGAACCCCTTGGAAGACTGTCTGAGGGACCAGTGGGAAACCCTTTGAAGACCGTCTGTGGGACCAGTGGGAACCCCTTGGAAGACCGTCTGTGGGACCAGTGGGAAACCCTTGGAAGACTGTCTGAGGGACCAGTGGGAACCCCTTTGAAGACCGTCTGTGGGACCAGTGGGAACCCCTTGGAAGACCGTCTGAGGGGCCAGTGGGAAACCCCAGGAAGACTATCTGAGGGACCAGTGGGAAACCCTTGGTAGACCGTTTGAGAGACCAGTGGGAACCCCTTGGAAGACCGTCTGAGGGACCAGTGGGAACCCCTTGGAAGACCGTCTGAGGGACCAGTGGGAACCCCTTGGAAGACTATCTGAGGGACTAGTGGGAAATCCTTGGTAGACCATCTGAGGGACCAGTGGGAACCCCTTGGAAGACCGTCTGAGGGACCAATGGGAACCCCTTGGAAAACCATCTGAGGGACCTGTGGGTACCCCTTTGAAGACCGTCTGAGCGACCAGTGGGTACACCTTGGAAGACCATCTAAGGGACCAGTGGGTACCTCTTGGGTTCTGAAACTGAGTAATGTAAACATAAGGGACTGAGATGCAGCCTAAAGGTGCATAAGACTGCGGTACCCATGGCAGTACAGATAAGATGAGTCAGGACGTCTGTCTCTCAGTGTCAGCGTGAACTGACAGATTCAGTTTGCCTGACAACAACAAAAATTGCTGCATACATTGCGTGATGTCAACTGTGTGGAAGAGGACACCAGCCAGTAAGGAGCTTATTACTAAAAACATCTTTCATCTCATGAAAAATCTACTTTAAAGCAACATCACGATCCTGGAACCATACCTGCTGGTACTTGCAATTTGCATCAATCCTTAGGACACAAGAAAAGTCAAAGTTACCCCTTTCGGCAATGCATCTGCAATACTGTAATGCTTGTTGTATTGCTTGATATACCATGCACTGGATGACATTTATAATTTTGCCCTGTTGGTCGTCAGATTTAGAACATTTGGCTGAAGTGCCCCAAAGCATCAATATTGTTTGTTTTGCTGTCAGAGGTGAGTGATGTCACATAGGTCTGGGAGGTGGACCACCCTACTTATGTTGAGGGCTGAAAGTATTGAAGCGTCTGTGAGCCACAAAAGACATGGAATCAATTGGAAACTCCTCAGACCCAGAGGCTAGAGAAGGCTTTTTCGTCGGGTGGGAAACACATAATCTTCGTCCAGGGCTTCGGCACCACAGGAGCATGTCTGCCCCGACTGCTGAAGCCTCCACCAACACGCAGGAGTGGATTTGTGGTTTTGTCGACACTGCCTTAATCTGCTCATGTCTATGTCCAATGCTGCTAATGAAGGGATGGGTGCTGTGCTAAGCCTTTGGAACATGGATGGCAAGAACACCACAGAATACCACTGAGCTGTACTTGATTGCTGAATGTTAGTGCTTAGGTTAGGTATGGACACACAGAAGCTACAACCAGAGATCTACATCATGAAGACACCCTATGGAGGAAGATGGAACATATTACATCAGGCAAGCAGGCTGTAGCTACATCTTTTTGGCCTGAACACTGCAGAGCTACCCTGTGAGAACAATACATTGTCCCAGGCTCCAGAGCCGAATATGAGTGACATCTCCAGGGTGGCCTGTGAAACTTGCTGCTTTGCCTCTCTTCGAGTGGACCCTGAAACTTCTTCGACATTAGGAGGACAGTGTGGGGGATGTGGAGATTCCTGGAGCAGCATTATTGCATAGGGTTCAATCAATCAATTACAAAAGCCATTTGTAACGCGCCTAGTTACACCAACAGTGTGTCCCTGCACTAAGATCAGACCTAGGAAAGAGAGAGCAAGAGCATAGGTTGCAGAATGAAGGTACAAGATAGCCACCAAAGTTACGACGCAAATAGCCAGGATTTCAATTGTTTGCGAAAGGAATGTTCCATCGAGTCAGATCGCAACATTAAGGGCAGGGAGTGTCAGCGGTTTGTTGCCAGAGAGCTAAATGAGCAAGCACACATTCTCGCTTTGCGAATTTTGGGAACCTTAGCCAGAAGGGTTCCACTCAATCTGAGGGTGCGAGAGGGAGTGTAGGGGGTCATCTGAGGTGGAAGGTATTTAGGGCTCCTATTCCACCAGATTTTATGGCAAAAGCACATAGCTTTGTAAGTAATTCTCTTCTCAACAGGAGGCCAATGGAGAGTGTTCAGATCTTCAGAAACCGAGAATTTTCTAGGGAGACCAAGAACCAAACGTGCCACCACATTCTGAATGCGCTGGAGTTCGGTAAGACTACCCTTGGCTGCTCCTAGATTATTGCCATAATCTAGTTGTGACGTGACCAAAGCATGCACAATAGTTTTCCTGGCTGCTATGGGGAGGTGATTGTTAGACCTGGCACCTTGGCGTGAGTTTCCCTTCCACTTTTTGCTGTTGTGCCTCCAATGTTTTGATGGTGTCTGCTACTCAGGGCACTGCGCCACGGCCAACCCGTGCCGCAGTGCAAGTGCTCCCTACTGTAAAGTGTACATGTGATTGATGTCCATGATTGGTTCATTGGATTTACCGTTAGTCCCTAGTAAAGTGCACCAGGAGTGCCAGGGCTTGTGAATGCCAATACTGCTAGTGGGCCTGCAGCGCTGGTTGCGCCACCCACAGAAGCAGCCTTAAAATGTGTCTAGGGTCTGCCATTGCAGAACCTGCGTGCAGTCTGGTACTGTCACCCTGGCTGGGCAAGTGCACACACTTGCCAGCCCCTAAACCTTCCCTTAACCTTCATGTTAGTCACCCCTATGGTAGGCCAGAGGGCAGGGTGCATTGTAAGTGTAAGGTAGAACATGCCCTGATGTGTGTGGCATGTTCTAATAGTGAATTACTGCCAAATTCGTTTTTCACTATTGTAAGGCTACCAGTTCCCTTTAGGCCAGATGGGCTGCTGGAATTATTACACTCTATAATCCCAGCAGGCTCAGGGAACATGGTAGAAATTAATGTTTAGTATGCCTGAACTCAGAATAATAAAATACTTCTTTTAGTAAAGTTTATTTTAATATCCTGTGTTTGCAAATGCTACTTTTAGAAAGTTAGCATTTGCTGGCCTAACCATTTCAGCCCGCCTCTGCTTGGATGTGGATCTGACTGTCTGGTGTGTGTGAGTGACAGGGCTGGGAGTTGACAGGTAGTGATTAGCAGGAGGACCCCTTAATGGGTGGTGGGAGTTTCCCCTGAATGATGCATCAGGCTGTGCCCCTGCCACCACAATGCTGGCTCCGCCCTCCTGGGGAGCGACTGATGACTCAGCCTGCACCTGGCCCAGGAAGGACCGAAGCTTGTAAACAAAGTGCTCAGGCCACTCCTGCCCTCTCAATGCCGGCTCCGCCCCCCTGGGGAGCGGCTGATGTGCCTGCCCTCACACTGAATGCAGAAGTCATAAGTACCCACAACAAGTACTCAGAGACTGGAGCAGTTATGCAGAGGCCCCCCTAGCCTGCTAGAACAAAAGAAACTGGGTATAAAAGTAGGAGCCCTGCTCCTTGTAAATTAGATCCTGTTTGGGCTACAAGCGAAACTCTGCCCGAAGAGAAGGACCTGGAAGGACTACAAGGAGGAGTGCTGACTCTGGCCTGTGTCTGGTGCCTTGCTGCCAAAGGAGAGGAGAAGAAAAGACTACAAGAGACTTTTGCTTTATTTTGAACTTTGTGCCAAACTCTGCTAAAAAGATCTCCAAGGGCTTGCTGCTGAACTTGCCCCCTGACCAGCGCTCCAGGAACAGTGAGCGCTAACCCCTGACCAAAGCATCTGCTGTGTGTGCTGCTTATCGCTGCAGCGCTGTCTGAGGAAGACGAGAGCATCAAGCCCCCTGCACACCGTGACCGTGGGTGAGCAGATCGCCATAACAACGTGAAGCCCAGCCCGCCGCTGGCCTGAACACCGTGACGGCATCTGCACCTGGCCCCACGAGAGCAAAGTAACGGAGGACCCGTCCGGTCCCAGCACCGGAGTCTACTGGGCACAAGCGCCGTAGATTCCCCCGCAAAGACGGACTGCCGCCCTTGTCATCTCCCTCGCTATCAGCGCCTGGCCTGCTGCCCCGCTGAAGGGACATCACCGCGACCGGCACTTTGGCTGGGTACGTCCCGCACTTGGGGACCGTACTGCCACTGCGCCACACCCAGCCGCCGCCGTCAGGAAGACAGAGAAGACGGAGTAAAAGGACCTGAGCCCCCATCGAGCACCGCCGCCCTGGGTGACCCGTGACCTGCTGCCTCGAGCCGCAGCTCGCATCGCCCGTCAAGGAAGCAACGCGACGTGGGACAGCTCCCCCTTCAGCCGCCCTCTCCGAGGATCACCACAAGAAGTGAAAGGTACTGTCTTTGCCCCTCCGCGGCGCGAGCGTCCTGCAATCTGAGCTCGCACCGCGCGGTCTGCTCTCAGGCACCCCGGGAGCCTCGCAGCTGCTGTTTGCTTGGCAGCGCGAGCCGCCCAAGAGTCAGAGGCGCGCTCTGCTCTTGGCCCCCGAGGCCCCGCCTGACGCTTTCCGAGGCCCGCGGCCCCCTCTCCCCGAGTCGAGCCCCGAAGGGTGACTCATTTCGAGAGCGGAGACAGCGGGAAGCGCCTTGAAGCGCTATAAGACACTGGAACCTTTCTAACGCTGGGCAGAAGGCCCAAAAGACCGCATTTATTCAAGAACTGTGCCTTTTTCATAAAGAGTAACTGGAACCTGCATTTAAAGTAACCAAGACTGTATTTACAAGCCTGCTTGAGATTTATATAAAGAACATATATTTTTACAAATACAGTTTGGTGTCATTGTGTGGTGGGTTGGTGGTGTTGGTGTAATATTGCAAATGTTTAACCCTACATGCCCCAGAGATTAGCCTAAGACTGCTTAAGCCACACTACCTAGAGGGTAAGCAGAGGTTGTCTTGAAGGTAGCCCTCAGCCCTGACGAGGAAGAGAGAGGCCCTGATTGTCGCCAGTGTTGCACTGCGCCAACCAGAGACTCCCCCTTCCTACATTGGACGCAGCGGTGAGGATTCGCGAATTTACATTTGCAGTGTTTTACCTTAGCTACTGACCATTGCATAGTGATTACAGTCCAGTAACTTAGCCACAGACTTTTTGATTTTTTAATTTTGCTAAAGAAGAAGATCCCTAGTGTTGCAAACATGCCTGGCACAAACAGCATTGATGGAGGAGAGTCCATAGCCTCTAGTGCGCAGGGGCTAGAATGGGATGCATCAAAGCTGGATGACTACACAAAGAAGCAGTTGAGTTATTTTTGCAGGAAACTCAAGGTTCCACACGCAGGATGCAGAAACAAACCTGAGTTCTACAAGGCCATGAGAGCCTGGATTGAATCCAGGAAGGCACCTGAGGATCAGAATGCACCTGTGGATCCTGTGGGTCTGGAAAAACCAGACAGCGTTCTTAGCTTTGGCAGAGGCCTGTCGCCAGAGGAGCTGGCAGACAGACAGGCAACCAGGGATCATGAGATCAAGATGGCAGAATTGAATTTGAAGGGCCAAATGGAGCTTGAAAGCAAAAAAATGGCTCTGGAAGAAAGAAAACTCCAGTTTGAGTATGATGTGAAAATGAGGGAGATGAGTCTAAAAGAGAAAGCCTTGGATCATCCTCCCTCTGGTGGCAGCACAACGCCGGTGCAGGTAGAGTCAAGAGTGCACATCCCCAAAGATGTAGTTAAAGAGTTCTTTAAGGGGGATGACATAGGACAGTGGTTTAGGGCATATGAGGTAGCCATGCTTTCCCACCGGGTCCCTGAGAAGGATTGGGGAGCGGGGTTATGGGGAAGGTTCCTTAGCGAAGGAAGGGACACCCTGCTAGATTTGCCCACTGACGACCAGAGATCCTATCCCCATATGAAAGAAGCTTTAATGACCAGGTATGGGCTTACCCCTGAAATGTATAGGCAGAAGTTTAGGGGGTGTAATAAGCGGCCTGGGAATACGTATGTGGAGTTTGTGACTTTTTTTTGCAGAGCACTGGATGGTTGGGTGAAGGGTAACAAAGTGAATGATTTTCAAGGTCTCTTTGATTTAATTGCATGGGAGCACTTGTCTGATCAATGTTTTCCTGAGTTACGCCAGCACCTGATTGATAGCAAGTTGTCCAACCCGAGGAAACTTGCTGAGGAGGCGGACCGCTGGCTCAGCACCAGGGTCCACAAGGGTCCAGTGGGAGACTCCGCCAAGGGTGGGCAGGGTCCCCAGCAGAAGAGTGGGGGGGACAAGGGAAAACAGAAAGGGTTCCAAAAAGGCCCCCAAAGTAATCCCCAAGGGGACCAGCAGAAAGGTTCTCAGCCTCCCCCACCCCCTAAGCAGAATGGGGCCCCGACAGGTCGACCTGTTCCAAAGGGGCCCTTCAATTGTTACAAATGTGGTGACCCGGGGCACATAGCCAGTGACCCCAAGTGTCGCCTGTTTGGAAAACCAGCACCCACTGGTGCTCCGCCCCGACAAGTGACCAGTGTTCACTTAGGAGAAGAAGTGATGGTCCCGGGGGGTGGAGATCCTGTTCAGATGACCCTAGTCTCACTAGGAGACAGTGAGATGGTCCCTACAAGCTACCTGCCCTCTAACACTAAAAAATATGGGCAGGTGGTTACCATCAATGGTAAGAAAGCTGAGGCTCTTAGAGACACAGGAGCCAGTGTGACTGCAGTGAGGCATCACCTGGTGTCTCAAGAGCAGGTTGTACCCCATGCCTACTGTAGGGTTGTCAACGCTGACAATTCAGAGAGTCAGTGTCCGATGGCTCAAGTTCCCTTCGAGTGGGGGGGGGTCTCTGGTACTCTGCAGGTCTGTGTGAGGAAAACCATGCCTGTTGACTGTTTGCTAGGGAATGACTTGGAGGACTCCCCTTGGGAAAAGGTGGAGAAAACGACTCACCTGAAGATGGTGGGTCTACCTGAATGGGCGTGCGTGACCACCCGGTCAATGGCAGCCAGTAGGGGTGATCAAGAGGTCCTGGGGCCTGACGGAGAGGCCCAGGAACCGGCCTCAGGGAGAAGGCGCAGGGCGCGCGGGAAACCGGCCCCTGAAGTTCCCACGGTCCAGGAGGAAGCAGACCTTGAGGGGGATGCCCTGGAGCCTACTGGGGAACAGATTGCCGAACTGGGGGACCTGCCTGAGCTGACCCATTGGCAGCAAGAAGGAGGCCCCTCCAGGGAGGAATTCTGCAGGGAGCAGAAAGAATGCCCTTCTCTCGAGGGTATGCGGCAGCAGGCTGCAGACCAGGCCAATGGTGTTCAGGCCAAAACACATTATGTGTACTGGGAGAATGACCTCCTGTACTCAGAGCCTAAGGCTGCTGAACCTGGGTCAGCCCGTGTGCTGGTGGTACCCCAGAAGTTCAGAGCCTTCCTACTGGGACTGGCTCATGATGTGCCTTTAGCAGGACATTTGGGGATGGACAAGACCTATGACAGGCTTGTCACCCACTTCTACTGGCCCCAAATGCACAAGAGCTCAGATGCTCATTGTAGGACCTGTCCAACTTGCCAGGCAAGTGGGAAGAGCGGAGGGAAGAACAAGGCTCCCCTCCAACCCTTCCCTGTGGTCAGTACGCCATTCCAACGAGTGGGTATTGATATTGTTGGGCCTCTGGACCCCAAGACAGCCATGGGCAACAGGTTCATCCTGGTCTTGGTGGATCATGCCACCCGGTACCCTGAAGCCATCCCTCTGAGGACAGTGACGGCCCCCGTGGTGGGGCGTGCACTAATGGGAATTTTCTCCAGAGTGGGGTTCCCTCTAGAGGTGGTGAGCGACAGGGGGACCAACTTTATATCCAAGTATATGAAGTCCCTTTGGCAAGAGTGTGGTGTAACCTACAAGTTCACCACACCTTACCATCCACAAGGAAATGGGTTGGTTGAAAGATTCAACCGAACCCTGAAGGGCATGATCATGGGCCTGGAAGGTCCAATGAGGCGTAAGTGGGACGTCCTCTTACCATGCCTGCTCTTTGCATACCGCGAGGTGCCACAGAAGTCTCTAGGGTTCAGCCCCTTTGAGCTGCTGTATGGTCACCCCGTGAGAGGACCACTGAGTTTGGTAAAGGAAGGCTGGGAGCAATCTCCCAGGAAACCTCCCCAGAATGTATATAGCTACATGCTGGCCTTCAGAAACCAAACCAGGCGCTTCAGACAACTTGCTGAGGCAAATCTGGAAGCAAGCCAGGAGGAGATGAAGCGGTGGTACGACCAGAATGCCACTCTGGTAGAGCTTCAGCCTGGACAGGAGGTGTATGTCTTGGCCCCAGTGGAACCCTGTGCACTTCAGGATAAGTGGACAGGCCCATTTGAGGTTGTGGAGCGCAAGAGCTCAGTGACATACTTGGTGGACATGAAGACGCCCAGGAATCCTTTAAGGGTCTTACATGTCAACCGCCTCAAGCCCCACTTGAAAAGGTCCGAAGTGGGCATGCTGTTGGCCACTGATGATGGAATGGAAGAGGAGTCTGAGCCTCTTCCTGACCTCTTAGTGGCCTGTGAGAAGGATGGGTCAGTGGATGGAGTTAACCTCTCACCCACCCTGACCCCTGAGCAACAGGAAGACTGCCGCCAGTTGCTGGGGCAGTTTCCAGACCTGTTCTCCCTGGTTCCTAGTGTCACAGACTGGTGCGTCCATGATGTGGACACAGGAGACAGCTTACCTGTGAAGCATAAGGCTTACAGGGTAACTGACAGGGTCCGGGCCTGCATCAAGGAGGAGGTCTCCAAGATGCTTGCTCTTAGGGTGGTTGAGTCTTCCAGCAGTCCTTGGTCCAGCCCCGTGGTCTTGGTCCCAAAGGCTGCTGTGCCGGGAGCCACACCTGAACTCCGGTTCTGTGTGGACTACAGAGGACTCAATTCAGTCACCAAGACTGACGCGCACCCTATCCCCAGAGCTGATGAGCTCATTGATCGGCTAGGGGCTGCCCGGTTCCTCAGCACGTTTGATTTAACGTCTGGGTACTGGCAGATCGCCTTGACCGATGGGGCAAAGGAGAGGTCAGCATTCTCCACACCAGATGGGCATTTCCAGTTCCGGGTTATGCCATTTGGGATGAAGAATGCCCCTGCCACCTTTCAGAGGTTGGTCAACCAGGTGTTGGTTGGGCTGGATGAGTTCAGTGCCGCCTACCTGGATGACATCGCAGTGTTCAGTGGCACCTGGCCAGAACACCTGCATCACCTCTGGGAAGTGTTGATGGCGCTGCGCAAGGCAGGCCTCACAATCAAGGCAAGCAAGTGTCAGATTGGGCAGGGTTCCGTGGTGTACTTGGGACACCAAGTGGGGAGTGGCAAGGTGGCACCCTTGCAACCCAAAATTGAGACCATCCTGGCTTGGGAACCCCCCAAGACCCAGACAGCAGTGAGAGCCTTCCTGGGGCTCACTGGGTATTACAGGAGGTTTGTCAAGGGCTATGGCACTATTGTGACCCCCTTGACAGAACTGACTTCTAAGAAGCAGCCCAGGAATGTGATTTGGACTGACACCTGTCAGAAGGCTTTTGACACCCTGAAGACTGCCATGTGCACGGCGCCCGTGCTCCTGGCTCCTGATTTCTCCAAGGAATTCATAGTGCAAACAGACGCTTCAGAGCATGGTGTAGGGGCTGTTCTCTCACAGATGACTGAGGAGGGCTGGGACCAACCCGTAGCCTTCATCAGTAGGAGGTTACTTCCACGGGAAAGTAGGTGGAGTGCAATAGAGCGAGAAGCATTTGCTGTGGTCTGGGCGCTGAAGAAGCTAAGACCCTACTTGTTTGGGTCTCACTTCCGGGTTCAGACGGACCACAGGCCCCTCAGATGGTTGATGCAAATGAGGGGTGAGAACCCAAAACTGTTGAGGTGGTCCATCTCCCTACAGGGTATGGACTTCACGGTGGAACACCGCCCTGGCACAGATCACGCCAACGCTGATGGTCTGTCCAGATTTTTCCGCCTTAGTGATGAGGAACTCCCTGGGGAAGGGTAGTTCTCCCCACATTTCAGCTGGAGGGGACACGTGTTAGACCTGGCACCTTGGCGTGAGTTTCCCTTCCACTTTTTGCTGTTGTGCCTCCAATGTTTTGATGGTGTCTGCTACTCAGGGCACTGCGCCACGGCCAACCCGTGCCGCAGTGCAAGTGCTCCCTACTGTAAAGTGTACATGTGATTGATGTCCATGATTGGTTCATTGGATTTACCGTTAGTCCCTAGTAAAGTGCACCAGGAGTGCCAGGGCTTGTGAATGCCAATACTGCTAGTGGGCCTGCAGCGCTGGTTGCGCCACCCACAGAAGCAGCCTTAAAATGTGTCTAGGGTCTGCCATTGCAGAACCTGCGTGCAGTCTGGTACTGTCACCCTGGCTGGGCAAGTGCACACACTTGCCAGCCCCTAAACCTTCCCTTAACCTTCATGTTAGTCACCCCTATGGTAGGCCAGAGGGCAGGGTGCATTGTAAGTGTAAGGTAGAACATGCCCTGATGTGTGTGGCATGTTCTAATAGTGAATTACTGCCAAATTCGTTTTTCACTATTGTAAGGCTACCAGTTCCCTTTAGGCCAGATGGGCTGCTGGAATTATTACACTCTATAATCCCAGCAGGCTCAGGGAACATGGTAGAAATTAATGTTTAGTATGCCTGAACTCAGAATAATAAAATACTTCTTTTAGTAAAGTTTATTTTAATATCCTGTGTTTGCAAATGCTACTTTTAGAAAGTTAGCATTTGCTGGCCTAACCATTTCAGCCCGCCTCTGCTTGGATGTGGATCTGACTGTCTGGTGTGTGTGAGTGACAGGGCTGGGAGTTGACAGGTAGTGATTAGCAGGAGGACCCCTTAATGGGTGGTGGGAGTTTCCCCTGAATGATGCATCAGGCTGTGCCCCTGCCACCACAATGCTGGCTCCGCCCTCCTGGGGAGCGACTGATGACTCAGCCTGCACCTGGCCCAGGAAGGACCGAAGCTTGTAAACAAAGTGCTCAGGCCACTCCTGCCCTCTCAATGCCGGCTCCGCCCCCCTGGGGAGCGGCTGATGTGCCTGCCCTCACACTGAATGCAGAAGTCATAAGTACCCACAACAAGTACTCAGAGACTGGAGCAGTTATGCAGAGGCCCCCCTAGCCTGCTAGAACAAAAGAAACTGGGTATAAAAGTAGGAGCCCTGCTCCTTGTAAATTAGATCCTGTTTGGGCTACAAGCGAAACTCTGCCCGAAGAGAAGGACCTGGAAGGACTACAAGGAGGAGTGCTGACTCTGGCCTGTGTCTGGTGCCTTGCTGCCAAAGGAGAGGAGAAGAAAAGACTACAAGAGACTTTTGCTTTATTTTGAACTTTGTGCCAAACTCTGCTAAAAAGATCTCCAAGGGCTTGCTGCTGAACTTGCCCCCTGACCAGCGCTCCAGGAACAGTGAGCGCTAACCCCTGACCAAAGCATCTGCTGTGTGTGCTGCTTATCGCTGCAGCGCTGTCTGAGGAAGACGAGAGCATCAAGCCCCCTGCACACCGTGACCGTGGGTGAGCAGATCGCCATAACAACGTGAAGCCCAGCCCGCCGCTGGCCTGAACACCGTGACGGCATCTGCACCTGGCCCCACGAGAGCAAAGTAACGGAGGACCCGTCCGGTCCCAGCACCGGAGTCTACTGGGCACAAGCGCCGTAGATTCCCCCGCAAAGACGGACTGCCGCCCTTGTCATCTCCCTCGCTATCAGCGCCTGGCCTGCTGCCCCGCTGAAGGGACATCACCGCGACCGGCACTTTGGCTGGGTACGTCCCGCACTTGGGGACCGTACTGCCACTGCGCCACACCCAGCCGCCGCCGTCAGGAAGACAGAGAAGACGGAGTAAAAGGACCTGAGCCCCCATCGAGCACCGCCGCCCTGGGTGACCCGTGACCTGCTGCCTCGAGCCGCAGCTCGCATCGCCCGTCAAGGAAGCAACGCGACGTGGGACAGCTCCCCCTTCAGCCGCCCTCTCCGAGGATCACCACAAGAAGTGAAAGGTACTGTCTTTGCCCCTCCGCGGCGCGAGCGTCCTGCAATCTGAGCTCGCACCGCGCGGTCTGCTCTCAGGCACCCCGGGAGCCTCGCAGCTGCTGTTTGCTTGGCAGCGCGAGCCGCCCAAGAGTCAGAGGCGCGCTCTGCTCTTGGCCCCCGAGGCCCCGCCTGACGCTTTCCGAGGCCCGCGGCCCCCTCTCCCCGAGTCGAGCCCCGAAGGGTGACTCATTTCGAGAGCGGAGACAGCGGGAAGCGCCTTGAAGCGCTATAAGACACTGGAACCTTTCTAACGCTGGGCAGAAGGCCCAAAAGACCGCATTTATTCAAGAACTGTGCCTTTTTCATAAAGAGTAACTGGAACCTGCATTTAAAGTAACCAAGACTGTATTTACAAGCCTGCTTGAGATTTATATAAAGAACATATATTTTTACAAATACAGTTTGGTGTCATTGTGTGGTGGGTTGGTGGTGTTGGTGTAATATTGCAAATGTTTAACCCTACATGCCCCAGAGATTAGCCTAAGACTGCTTAAGCCACACTACCTAGAGGGTAAGCAGAGGTTGTCTTGAAGGTAGCCCTCAGCCCTGACGAGGAAGAGAGAGGCCCTGATTGTCGCCAGTGTTGCACTGCGCCAACCAGAGACTCCCCCTTCCTACAGTGATCAATACGTTTTCTTCGTTCTTTGAGGACTCCAAAACAACCGCAACTCTCCTAGCTTGATTATCAAAGGAGAGTTCCGAGTCGAACCAGACCCCTAGATTTTTTGTTACTCTTTTGGGGTAGGGGGTTTGTCCCAGGTACTCAGGCCACCAAGCAGAGATCCAATCAGTACCTCCAGTCTACTGCCATTAAGTTTAAGGCAATGGTTGGCCATCCATGTGGCTAGCTCTTCTAGGCATTGAGAGAAACAGAGGGGCGAGGCTTCGGAGCCCTGAGATAGGGTGACAATTAGCTGTGTGTCATCAGCATAGGACACAATTGTCACATTATGTCTTTCCACAATGTCCGCAAGGGAGACAATATAGAGATTGAACAGAGTAGGGCTTAAAATAGAGCCCTGGGGAACTCCTTGCGTTTATGGCATACTTTCTGATAGAAGAGGGTTCTGTGAGACCTGGAAGCTACGCTCATGGAGAAAGGATCCCAGCTTTAATGTCTGTTAAATGTCTGCAATGTCAGTGGTGATGTAGTGGGGTTTGATTTTGAGTTGGTGACAGTAGACAATCCCATAAATTCTGGAGAAATTGCTACATCCTGTGGAGACTTCACTGGTGGAATTACCTCCACCACATGGAAAGTATGGAAGAGGAAATCCCACCAAAACATCCAGCATCAGATTCAGAGCTGCCTAAATCAGGCCCAGAGTCATGTTTCACCCTCTGGATACCTGTGTGACCTAGGTCATTTTCTGAATCTAAGTGTGAAACTATGATAGGACACTGAACCAGAGCAGTGAGTCTACAGGGCAGGGACCAAAGTGAGCATTCACAATTAACGGCAGCCTCTTGTGCATGTGGACATTGCACCTCCACGGTTCAATTATGGCCCTCTTTACGAATGCTGAGAGCAGTATCCCTGGGGGAATTGCCGCTCTAGACCATTCTGGGGTTCCTCTGGGCTCACAGTTACCTGGTTCTCAAATACTGGACCTAGTGGTTCTATATCTGGAAACACCAGACCTACATGCACTACAACTGGACAGCAGATCTTGCGTTTAGCCTCTCTCCTGGTGCACAAGGAGGAGAGCGTAAAGCACCCCTTTCTCAACTGAGGATAGCCTTCCCAGAGCCTGCACAGCCACCCCATTCCCCGCCCTGCAGAATTACTCTAGCCCCTCTTTAGAGTCGTACTAAAGAGCCAATAGCTCTTCACTCACTCTATGTTCTCCTCTCTATGTTTCCCCCTCACCCTCTAATCCTGCCTTGCTACCTCCCTACCATTCACTCAGTCTTCCATAGAGAAACCGAAGACAGATCGCCAATATGGGTATCCTCCCATTGGAGGCAGGGCCCCTTCCATTTCCAGGAAATGGCCTGATTGGCTAGTCACGGCTATTGAAAGAGGATCTCTGGGGCATTCAAATTGGCTCATCCCTCCATGGTAATAACCTATTGCGCTATATTGCAAGTGTGACCTTTGAACAAGTGCAAGACGGGCGGATACTGTGATGTATCAGTCAGCCACAAGTACCAAGGATTGTCTAACAGGGATCACATACAGGTAATAGATAATCAACAGATCCAGCATGGACAGCCGGCTAAAAAGACATTTTGGCTGGACAGAGAAGTTCTTCAGCTATGTTTGAAGATCATCTGCTACATCTACACCGATGTTCAAGAAGCTGGCTACATGTCTCACTCGGGTCAACGGCATGTCCCTGCTCCAGTGATGATAGACTAACCTTCCTCAGCAGAAGCCAGAATTTTGCATGTACCGTGATACCCAGAATTCCTATAAATGTTGACTTCTGCCTAGGGTAATAACAGAAGATGCATACGTCCATGAGATTTGTGATGGAAATTTCCATGAATTCCAAGCCATGGGTTCACTACCAGTTCAGCCCTTGGATGTCTGGTTTCCTTCATTTCACTCCACCATAGAAATAAAAGACAGACATTTGACCAATATTCTAAACCTAGCCTAAAACAATCATAAAGTGGGTCAGATTTGAAAACTGGATCCTGGGATCTAGTCCCAGTAATTGAACCATCTTGATGCATACTTCCACATATCTTTCTGAAGTGGATACTCAAAGTTCCTTAAATAAGTAATGGGTGGCCAACGCTAGCGCTG